>NC_142064.1:136430028-137843028 GCF_059756535.1 Pantherophis guttatus | reverse complement strand
GGGGAAGGGCTGGGTTCTGCTCTCTGTGTAGGCCAGGCCACTGCAGCTTATAGCAATTGGAGTCCTAAACCTATTTAAAAAAAAAAAAAACTACTGCCCCTCACAGCCTTAGATTTTCACTGGCTATATCAAAATAACAGACTTGAAATACTCAGTATCCTTGTTGTGGCCCGCCAGCGGCCTGCACGGATCGTGGCTGATCCCGATGACAAGGAGGCTGGTGTGGGGTTGTGCCAGCAGCTGGCGCTCGCATCGGACAGCGAGGAGGCTGAAGAGGATGTGGTGCCAGAGGCAGAGACTCAGCCAGGGCCTTCAGAACCTCCAGAGGCTCCTTCAAGTGGAGAGAGCGAAGTGGAGGAGCCTCTCCTCAATGCTCGAGCACACAGGGCTGCCAAAAGGCAGGAGTGGCTACTCGGGAGGAGGAGGTCTCCTTGAGAGTAAGGCTTGAGGATAATTGGCCACTCCCTTAGCCTATTTAAGTCGCATGCAGTTAGTAATTTCTTGCTAGGAACAACTTGTAATTATCATCAGAGCATTTTTGGAAAAGTCTTATCATATCTTGTTTTCTGGGCTGGTTTCCAACCTTTGCTGGACTTTGGTTTATTCTTGCTACTTAATAAATTTGATAAGGACCGTTGGTGTGTGTCAATATCCTCGGGAATCCAGAGCTGGGGCAGAACAATCCTACTCCATAATGTTGTTAGCATGTTGGACTCCAGGATGAATGGGGTAGCATACAGGTCTGTGTAAATAAATACCGTATTTATTGGAGTATAAGACACACCTTTCCCCCCCCCTAAAAGGGGGTGAAAATTTAGGTGCGTCTTATACACCGAATGTAGCCCTGCCCACCCACTGGCCCCCATCCTTTGGCTTCTGCCTCGCAGCAGTTACCTCCTTGTAGCAAGCAGCAAAAAGAAACAGCTCCTTTCAGCTTCAGCACATCCTAATTAGTACAAGTTGATTGGATCGGCCTCCCGACTCTCAACTGTTTTGCACTCAGCTGTTTCTCACAGGCCTCTGCTGCTTGCTGCAAGGAGGTAAATTGCTGGAGAAGATTTTTTTTTTCCTTGTGCTAATCAAGCTATGCTGAAAACGAAAATGAAAGTAAAACAGGCTGTTTGCTGTTTGCTGCAAGGAGGCAAAATTGCTCAGAGGCAGAGGGAGATTTCTTTTTCTTCTTTTCCTCACCAAAAAAGGTAGGTGCGTCTTATACTCCGAAAAATACGGTAGTATTTCCAATAATTGCTGGCTGATAAATAAAACAGTGGCTGGATATTCTGTGAATCTTAACGCATGTACTAGACTTTCCTCTCTGGCTTTTTGAGGCTGGGGTGGAGGAAGTTCTGTGGCATATGGCACTGTCAGAGCTCAAAGATGCCCTCTTTGTTTTGGCAGCATTTGGCAGCAGTAGAGGAACGTAAAATCAAGTCGCTCGTTGCCTTGCTGGTGGAGACCCAGATGAAGAAGCTTGAGATCAAATTGAGGCACTTTGAAGAGCTGGAGACCATCATGGACCGGGAACGTGAGGCAGTGAGTACCGCTGCATCCTCTTAACATTTGTTTTGCTTCCTCTGATCATTGCTTCTGTGCATCTATGTGCATGGATAAAAGATTACTACTGTTACTACTACTTACAGTACTACTACTATATTAATACTACTATATTACTGCTGTTGCTGTTAATTTCCTACTTGAAGCTGGAATAACTAGTAGTGTAGTGTAGTGACCATTTGTTTTTGCAATCTGACTGGCTGACAGTTTCGGTTCTTATCTGGAGTGATCCATTTTATGAATCTTGAAAATAGCCAGCTGGATATGTTGCAAATGTGGAAAGGACTGGCTAGAGGGCTAGCATTGAAAGGAGAGGACATGATGAAAAGAAGCCCCTTGAGCTCTTCTGTGGGACGGATAGGTTTTGTTTATTTATATTTCATATTTAGGAACTGCCCATCTCCCTCTTAGAGCAACCGGTCGGCGTGCAAATGGTTCACTTATCCTAAACTATTTAGAGGGGCACTAAAACTCAAAACCCTAAACTTGAATTGCACCCAAAAAAATTATGCATCTCTGAAATGTTATATACTCTCTTAAACCCTCTTAAAGCTCAACCAGCTGTCTTTTCAACCCAATAAAGCTTCCAAAAGTTCTTCAAGCATAATCCCATATAGATGGCATTAGTAATTCCTTTGGCAAGTGTGCATGGTCCAGAAATAGTATCAGCTGTTAAATCAGCCTAAACCAGAGGAATATGCCCTGTCTACATTACTCAATTGTTCTACACATCATAATGCTGGATGAAAGAACACCCCAAATTACGGATTTGCTGCTTCAGAGGGAGTCTAGATCCAGGGATTGGAGGTGGGATTCAATGTGGAATTGGATGCATGTTTGAGTCCAGATATGCTTTATCCCCCTTAAACCAGGAAAATGTCCATTTTTCTAGGTTTGATTTCAGTTTCTAAACCTTCACTTCATCCTCACTGAGGGTGAGCTCTCTGGCTAGGTCTGGCAAAGTGTCTGCATTATCGCTGACAATTAAACTCTTCGGTGATCTCTCCCAGTGGTTTCATTTAGTCATTAAATAATATGAAGGACAAAGTAGATCACAGAGGAATTTTATAGTACAAGCTTCCTCCAGTATCACTATCTGGGTGCTGTTTTTTTCAGGTTTCCTGTGGTGTATTTTATCAGCTCTGCATCTCCATGTATCTCAGACGGGATAGCATGGTATTAAAATCTGTTAAGAAGTTCAGCAACACCAATGGGATATATTTAGGCCCTCATCAGGAATGATTAACGCTACTCAGTGCTGCACTGAATCTGAAATCTGATTTTTTGAATCCATTTATAAATTGTTGGAGTGACTATGATATCATCATTTGATCACTTTAAACAAACAAACAAAAAAAAATGATATGATTCTATTTGACAATTAACTGTAGCAGTTTCAGTCTTCAGTGACTGTTGTATAAGATCCAAAATCCACACGGTGGAGAAAGCAGAAGAAGAAGGGGGAATCACAATAATATGGCAATGTCCTCTTCTTTGGTGATAAGTACCGTCTTCTGTGATAAGTAACATAAGACACACTTTTTTGTCTCCCAACAGTGGGTGGAAATGTCTGTGCGTCTTATGGAGCGAATATTGCCAAAGCCCCGCCCACCCTCTGGTGCCCACCCTTTGGCTGTTTTTGGCCTCCGCGCGCCCTGTTTTCGGCTTACTCATACCCTGTTTTTGGCCTACGCGAAGGAGGCCGAAAATGGGGTGCGTGGAGGCCAAAAACGGGAGTGCGTCATATGGTCAGGTGCATCTTATGGAGCAAAAAATACGGTAGCTCTCCTTCCCCACGGCATTTCCATCATCATCATCATCTTTTAACAACCCCATAATCCCTTGCGGGGTGGAGTCTGGGCATTGAATGTTTTAATGGCCGGATGCCCTTCCTGTCACCAATGTGCAGTTTTGTTCAGCAGATATAGTCTCAGTGTGTCCAGGGAGAGAAATATCTGCCTCTGCCTAGGATTGAACTCACAGCCTCCTGATTGTGAGGCGAGAGCTCCACCACTAGGCCACCGCACCACTCCTATTCCCCATGGCATATCCATCTGCCATTTGAATGCAGGTAATCGTTTCTGCTTCCCAAGCTGAGGACATACTTTGTCCTACACAAACAAGAGACAAAAAAACAGTGATTATCTGTTACCCAAGCCAGAATCCAATTCCCTTTTTCAGAACTGCAGTCCTTTTGCCTGCACACTGTAGGCAGTGCGATTACGCAGGCCTTTGAGCTTGGAGTCCTTCAGATGATCCTGTGCTTTATGCAAGAACACGCCCAACCAAGTCATATATTCACATGTCCATACACACATAGACATGTATATATATGTATATGTATGTATGTATATATATATGTATATGTATGTATGTATGTATATATATATATATGTGTGTGTGTGTGTGTGTGTGTATGTGTGTATAGATATATGTGTATATATACACACACACACACACACACACATACAAACATACGTACATCATTGTGGCCTTCACTATTCCATCAAGTGAGACAGTTTGAGGCCTGACCAGGGAATTTTGCATTTATTTAAGGTTAGTTAATGGGATAAGAATATGGTGTCAGATAGTGACCGGAGAAAACAGATGCATGAATCTTTGCTGGTTTCCTTCTAGCTGGAGTACCAGAGGCAGCAGCTTCTGGCTGATCGTCAGGCCTTCCATATGGAGCAGTTGAAGTATGCCGAAATGCGTGCTCGCCAGCAGCATTTTCAGCAAATGCACCAGCAGCAGCAGCAGCAACAGCAGCCACCGCCACCGCCGGCACTATCTGTGGGATCACAGCCCCTTCCTTCTTCAGGAGCTCCTCTGGCGCCTGCCGCTCACTCCATGCCCATCTCCCAAACACCTGTTCCAGCTGCCAGCACAGTAGGACCGCCCAGCAGTATAGCTCAAGCTGAACAGATGGGGCAGTCTGCGTCAGTTCAGCCACAGCAGTCGGCAACTGGCGCTCCTCAGGCTGCTCCAGGTCAGACTGGACAGCCTTCCGCAGCTTCCCATGGTAAGTGAAAGTGCTCCACTCACTGTGGGCAAAGTATGATGGTCCCAAAGGCTCCAGCACAGCGGTTAAACCCCAGTATTGTGTACTTGGCAGTTCCAGATTCATTTCTTCAGTTTCCAGATTGGAAACTAAGACCCATTTGCTTAGCCTTGGAGAAGTTCTCCAGTCCAAATGGATTGTACTGGGATGGACACATTAATTTAATGGAATAGATGGATGAAAGCAGCTGCAAATGTTTATAGGAAAAGAGGACGGCAAATGGAATATAACACTGTAATTTTGGATTAATCGCGAAGGTATATTTATTAGAACAGGTTCCAGAACAGGGATCAACTTGAGAGGTGCCACAAAACAAAATTTTGGTTTTCTGTCTAGGTTTCTACTAACAATACTGACATTAGTAGAGCAGGTGGTTCGATTTCAAATCACAGAAAAGTTTGGGTTAGGAGGGCATCTTGACCACCATGATAGATATTTTGAAATTAATATGAATGATGAAGGGTTAATTCATAGCTGATTGAAATGGCTTTTTGGAGTCACCTTCAAATTGTCTATTTTCAAGATAAAGGCAAATACTATTTTAAACAAAACAAATTTGTTAGATACTAATGTGAAGCAACACTTGACCAGATCAGATTTTCATTTCTTCAGTAATATATTAATTGGGCTCAAGTTGCATATTAAAGAGTATCTTTAAAATGAGAAAGTAACTATTTATATTGCGTGACTCCTTGTAAAACCAGTGAGTTTTCTTTCTTGAGAGAACTTTCTGTGTTTTTCTAAATGACAGTACTCATATTCTGGGGAGAATAATCTGAGTGAAAGTTAGGATGTTTTCCTACCCATCAGATATCCAGTTTCTTGAAGATCATACATTTGGCTCTCAAGCATCTGGTAGGGTTCCCAAATTAGGATGCACTTGGGCTTGATTAGTCTGTGCCTCTAAGATATGTGATTGTATTCTTAGGTCCTCAAAGCAGTGCAATGTTAAAATCCCAGTTGGACGATAATCTGTTATGTCAAATCTTTGCTTGCTTGCATATAGTTAGCAGACTCAATGCATTCTTTCTCTTTGTCTCTTCTGAAGCCCAGCCTCCGTACCCCAGCCAACAACAATCATCCCAGATTCTCCCAGGGGCGGTCCCAGCAAGCGTTCACCCCGCCATGGCTGGTAATATCCCCTCAGCTCTGCCTTTTGGAATGCCTGCCTCCATCCCATTTAGCATGGCTAGTAACGTAACAGACTCCATCGGCATTAACTTCCCTGCTAACACGCCCATCCATCCAGTGCATGGTAACCTTGCGTGCAGCATGGCTAATCCGCCCATCATCAACGTCTCTAGTGCCCTGCATCCTTCTGCCACCCCTCTGCCTCATGGTTCTGCGGCTGCCCAGAGCCCGGCTATTGTGGCAGCCATGCAGGGCAACCTTCTTCCAAATGCTGGTCTTGGATCAGGTGAGAACGGACCCAGAGATGTTGGTGGGATGGGGGAGGGAAAGAGATTACACTCTGCACTTGAGTCATAATGGGATCTTTTGACTGGGGCTTAGTAAATTAGGTGAATCCAGTCGTGTTTTGCAAACAATATTGCGTGACTTGGGATATCCAGTTGTGGTTTATCACCACCCGTTGCAGTTTATTAGGAAGCTGTGATTAAATTGATCGTGGTCATAATTTGTCATCAAACACTCCAAAGTGCTATGACTTGATGGCCTTGGGGTGGCTTCATTGTGGAAGCTTCCCAACTCAGATTCTTATGGCAAAAGGAATGGTTGCACTTCGTAAGTCGATGGTGTATGGGTATTCCTCACCCATTCCTCACCCCCAAATGGAGATAATGTCCACTCTGGGAGAATGTCTGGTATAAAGGGATCCTTACTGCATAAATGTGTACTAGAACTAATTTAGGTTTGACCTGAAAAAAACGAATAAAAGAGCTCCCATCTTCACATCCCTACCTTGGATCTGAAAAAAAGGCTGAGCAAGCTTTTTGTATCTGAGGGTCCACAAAGGGTAGAGTTGGGTAGATCAGCTGACTAGGTAGAACTAAAATTTTGGGCTAGGTTTGTTTTTTTTGTTTTTTAAGGAGGTGGGGTACTTGGTTAAGGAATAGAAAAAGCAGTGAGTCTCCTGAAGTACCTAAAATGGGAAAAATTAACCCAAACATATTGATTTGAAAAGGGGGGGGGTTGTGGGGGGGGGGATAGTCAGGCCTTAAGCATCCATCAACCTAATTCTCTCCAATCTCACCAGGTACAGATAATCGTTAGGCTACTGGGACGGCTGCATGCTACCTGTAGACTGCCCAGCCCTGCGAATTAAATTAGAGCACCTTAAAAGCAGCTGCTCGGCAGTACAAAGAATAAGGTGGTTGGTTGTTATTGCTGTTGAGTCTTTCCGGTAAAGCAAAGCCTATGTTTGCTGCACAAAAACCAATTATGACAGCAAGGGCCGAGTTGTATTTATGTTACTATTTCTGCTCAGTGTCTTTGTAAAAGCCTTCTGTAATTTATCCTATCTTTCTCCCCTTGCCCCAGATCAAGGACCTTCACTGCCACCGGATTCTATCACTCCCAGCCCCAGCACAGCTACGCCAGTCCCACCTTCACAGTGAGAAGCTATGAGCTATTCTTCTGGATGCCTCTTGGATGGGCCCCCTCACCTTTCCAGAAGGACAGGAAACCCCAAATCGTGTTAAACATGGATTCTGTTTGGGTGGGTTTTTAAATGGTTCAGAACAACGATCCAAGGAGGAAGAGAATTCAGCTCCACTGATTTCCATTCCCCTGTGTGTCTCAGCTCCGTCTCCCGTTTCCATTTTTTATTTTTATTTTTTGTATCTAGTCATACCAAGACTTTTTATTTAAGGAGTTTCTAATTGGTGGGGGAGGGGGGCAAGAATCTATCTCCAGAACAGACAGCCACTACTATTTATAGAAGGCTTTGATTTTAAACCTGTTGAAAGGGGAGTGTAACTCCTTGTATGTGTCTCTCGCTCTTTTTTTAAAAAAAAAATAAAAATAAAGAAAAATATAATAAATACCTTCCATCTCTTAGCAGGAAATCTGCAATCTCTTTTGGGTTGGGACAGTGGTGAAATCAAAAATTTTTTACTACCGCTTCTGTGGGCATGGCTTGGTGGGCGTGGTGTTGCTTGGTGGGCATGGCAGGGGAAGGATACTGCAAAATCTCCATTTCCGGGGCCAGCCAGAGGTGGTATTTGTCGGTTCTCCGAACTGCTCAAAATTTCCGCTACCAGTTCTCCAGAACCTGTCAGAACCTGCTGGATTTCACCCCTGGGTTGGCCTTGCCATGTGCTAACTTTTCAGTAGGGCTTTCCGAAGCATTTTTTTTTTCTTTTGGTTCCTAAAGCAAAATGAGTACTGGTTTGTTATCTGTAATTGTTAATTGTATGAATGGATTGACAAATCAGAGTTTCTCTAAGATGGGTGGGAGACGATGGCTCTTTTATGACTTGTGGACTTCGACTTCCAGAATTCCTGGCTCAGAAATTCTGGGATTTGAAGTCCACAAAACACAAAGGGACCATCGTCACCTCCCACCTCTGGTCTAAAAGCATCCACTGTAGCTTTTCAGTGATGAACTGCTAACTGTAGTTTTCCTTCGTCCTCCTTTCTTTAGTCATTAGTGATTGGAAGAAAGCAACTTGAGTTCGCATGCCATATTAAGATAGTTTGCTTACAGCTTAGTGCGGCCTATGAACTCAACCATTGTAGCTTGAAAAAAATGAATTGCAGTTTAGCACTCCAGCAAAACCCGGCCAACTTGGAGACATAAGTTTAGCACAGCCTTTTCTAGGGTTCTTCATAGCTTGCCTTTGAAGCAGAGGCCATGTGACATGCCCCAGGGATTAGGAATCATTGGCTTCTGTTCAGTCTCTTAGGTGAAGAAAGCTACTCAGGATGTATAAATACAGATAGTCCTCATTAAATCATTGCCTCAGTTAGCCACTGTTCACAAACAAAATGGTAATAAACAGTAAAGTCATTTTTCAACTAAAGTGCATACAATTCTGTACCTGACAACAACACATGCCAAACTGAGTAACGCTGGCATTGCTGTATGAGAACTGTATCTAAATGCAAGGGCAGCAACTAACAATATTTGTCGCTTCTTGCTCTCTTCCTGCTCTCTTTCTGTCCTATGTTTCACTTAGCAACTGTTTCGCTACAATAGATTGGGGGAAATGCTAAATAAGGACTGCCTGTTCTTGTGTCACCAGGAGCAGCTGGACAAGTATTTTCCTATCACATGAGAATATTCATGTGCAATCTCTAACTTTGCAGCATCCTCTTTATTTTCTCTTGGCTTTGGCTAACAAAACTAAAAATTTTGCTGATTTTTGACCGAAAAATTTTGCTCAATTTTGACCGAACACCTTTTGCTTTGGAATGTACCACACAAATTTTCGTTGAAAATTAGACCAGTTTTCATACTGGAAAGTTCACAACAAGGGAATCGAGTTTAAAAACAGCTGTTTTAAAAACTAGAGTACCTGAACATTTGGCAAGAAGAGTCTTTTCTCTTGACTTTACCACTTAATAGCTAAATTAATTCAGAGTAAAATTAAGAGTACACTCCCTGTCTAACAAAAACAGTGATGAACTGTGAAAGAAAAAGTAGAAGATTAAAAGCAGTTTTTTTAAAAAGTCAGCAAAGGAAGGAAGTGACCTCTGATAAATCTGATGAGAGTTAAAAGGAGCATTTGAGGTCAACCCCTTGTCTAATGCAGAAATTCAAATTAAAGTATTCCCAGGAGATAAGTATCCAGTCTTTGCTTGATTGTGTTGAATGAATGAGGCCATTTATCTGGGCCATTGGTTCCACTATCAAACTCTTTACAAGTAGGATATACTTTTCTAATCTATTGAAAAACATTCAAATATTCAATGTTGGATAACCATTTGTCTGAAGTGGTATAGGGTTTCCTGCTTAAGCGGGGTTGGACTAGAAGACCTCCAAGGTCCCTTCCAACTCTTGTTATTCTACTCCATTTGTCTTTGCCATAGCTAGATTTTTGAGATTGCAAACATTTCTTATGGTGAGCCTGATTATCTGACAACATGATTAAGGGAGGCAAGACTTTATGATGGCGGGGAGGGACACAATGAAAACTACTCTCTTTCCTTAGACAATTCGATTTGAGCCTTCAAAAGATTCATTTTTATTATTTGTTTAACATACCTATGACTGACAGATCTTGAAGCAGTTTGGGATGCATATACGGTAGAAATAAATGAACAAATTTTTATTTTCCATGAAGTACTTATTTAGAAAGCAAAAGATAAATGGGTGATGGGAATGTGAGAAGATAAACCTGGAAGAAGGGTTGTGTGAATAGTAAGCAACATTTTTTTTACAGTTTTCTGTAGATTCCAGATGCTCTAGAGGGCACTCTTGTTCTGAGGATTTTGTTACTCAAGATGATTTGTTGCCTCAGATTGGGATTCTGAAAATTATGGTCTCTATCCATCTTAATATGGCTAAGAGCTACTGCACCAATTACTGTCCTAAAAACAGTATCACAACAGGCTGATGTTTAATTTTCTTTTGAAAACTTGCCATTAACCAGCTGTTTGACTATCCACAGGTAACAGCATCTAAAATGGTTCTTACTGTAAAGAGAGTGTTAATGGAAGTGCGGAACACACACAGGCAAATTGTACTGAGGGTCAAATACTTTTTCATAACCGAGCTGACAGGAGTGGATTTCCCCCCTCCTCCCCCCTTTTTTTTTTTAACCGCTGGCCATGTAGAAATAGAACACGTAGCCAAATGTTCTATGTAAATATTCTGTGGAGTGCTGCAGGATGAGGATCAAAGTGCGGGCATTTTTTTTTTTTTTTTTATGAATCTTCTATGCAGCTTACTCACGAGGTGATGTTTCAGTCTCCCACTTAACAGGCTTGCTTCTGTGATGCTAGCTGGTTCTCCCTGCTGACTCACAGAGCAAGAATCCATGTCGAAAATAGTTGTTTCTGCTTTGCTCTAAGGAAGGCATTGCAGAATTGAGTTGGCAATCTTTCATAAGAGGTGGTGGTGGTGATGACGAACGGGTAGGCGAAGCTGCTGCCGTCTCCTTTCTCACTGAACTCCCTCCTCAGCAGCCGCTTCCTGCTCAACGTGCTCCAGCGCTCTTGCCTTTATTTGGTCCTGCTACGGGTGCTGTTAAGAGGTGCTACTAGCTGTCTCATTCGGCCACAAATACCTTCTCTTCCTTTTAAGAAAGGCAAAGCTATCCTTGGCTTGGACAATGGAGCTTAGTGCCTGAAAGGGGCATCGATTTAATGCCAGATTTTCCTTATGCTAACGTATCCTTGGGAGTCCCTTGGGAGTTGGGCGGCATATAAATGCAATAAATTAAATTAAATCCTATGTTAAAGCAGCTTGTGCAAATAAAAAACAGATCGGAAGGAAGGAATTAGCACAAGGCCACACTGGAATAATGCCCCGACATCTACATGTGCTTCTAGGAGACTTTTTCCAATTATAGCAGGGGGCCATTTTTAATGGCCACAGCACTGAATAACAGCCTAGTTATTGTTCCGTTGTATTTCGTTATTTCCTTCCTATTTGTCCTGTTTTATTAAATAAAACATTTTGAAGTCAACCAAAGGCTGCACTGTTTACGAACCCTCATAAGGGAGGCAAAATTCCAAGCCAGTTTCATAAGCTCCATTTGTGAGCTGAATAATGAATGATGGATGGGCAAGATGATCCAGGAACTCAAGCCTAAAGCTTTGGTTACCTGCACGTTCCTTTTATTGCTTGTTTCTACTCTTGGCAAGGTTGTTTCTAATGATTCCCTGCGGATGCAAGAATACGGGTAGTCCTTAACTTACGATCACAATTCAGCCCAACATTTGTTGATAAGTGAGACATTCGTTAAGTGAGTTTTGCCCCATTTTGTGACCTTTCTTGCCATAGTTGTTAAGTGAATCACTGCAGTTGTTATTAACACAGTTAAGTGAATCTGGCTTCCCCATTAACTTTGCTTGTCAAGTCGCAAAAGGGGGTCACATGACTACACTCGTCATGAGTTAGTTGCCAGGCATCTGAATTTTAAATCGCATGACCGTGAGGATGCTACAATAAGTATGAAAAATGGTCATAAGTTACTTTTTTTCAGCAGCATTCAGCCATGGTGGCGCAGTGGTTAGAATGCAGTATTGCAGGCTACTTTTGCTGACTGTTGATTGCCAAGGGTTCGGCAGTTCAAATCTCACCAGGCTCAAGGTTGACTCAGCCTTCCATTCTTCTGAGGTGGGTAAAATGAGGACCCAGATTGTTGGGGGGGGGCAATATGTGGACTCTGTAAACTGCTTAGAGAGGCTGTAAAGCACAGTGAAGCAGTATATAAGTCTAAGTGCCATTGCTATCATAACTTTGAATGGTCACCAAATGAACTGTTAAAAGTTGAGGGCTTATCTGTACTTCTCTTTCCAACCAAATAGAACCCAGGTATGTTTGTTGCTTATCCAATCAGCCAAAAGTATAAAAGTGACACAAGATAGTTCCAGAACAGTTTATTAAAGCAACTGGGAGGGAGAATCAGCCACACACTTCTCAAGTACTCAAGTGATGCAATACAAGCCAGGCAGCCTGGGGTTTGCTGTTACTCTGGAGCGCCCTTCTTATGGGTCACTCTTTTCTCCCGTAACTGTCCAAGAACTAAACCGAGAGGCTGGAGAGGAGGGAACCAAAAGCAGTTTTATACATAGGTAAAAAGGCACAATCATGTGATGGATAAACTGGAGGAAGGTTTCAGAGAAGAAGCTGGAGGTCATCTTCAGCCGCTGAGGACCATCCGCACCAACTCTGGAGAGAGAGAAAAAAAAAACACGGTGTGAGACTCCACCGGCTAGTCAATACGGGGCCAGATTAATCCTACCGGGGAGGGAAAAATGGGACCTGCCAGAACATGGGATTTAGAACTGGCCAGAGACTGCAGCGTTATGTGGAAGAACCGTTTTTGTAGAGAGGTATTCCTGAGAAACAGAACATCCAAAGCTCCCTCTTGCAGGTTGGGCTTGTAGGAGAGGTGACAATATTCTAATAATGTTAAGCTTCTTCGAAAAGATATCGCCTTTTGGTTCCCCCCCCCCCCCCAAAAAAAGACTGACAGACAAAAAGACATTATTTTTTTTCTCCCCAGAAGTCCAGTTTGAAATCTGTATCCTGCCAGTAACCCAGATTAGGAGGCCAATGTATCCCCTTCCCTGCACTGAGATACAGGTAGTCCTCAACGGCCACAACCGGAGCCCCAAATTTACATTGTTAAATGAGAAGTTGGTTAAGCGAGTCACTGAAGCTTTTAAATGACTAACACAATTATAAAGTAAATCCGGCTCCCCCACTGACTTTGCTTGTTCAGGTGGTTGCCAAAAGGTGATCGCACGGCCCTGGCGGGATGCTGCAACCATCCAAAATACAGTATGAACCAGCTATCAAGCATCCGAATGTAAATCATGTAACCATGGGAATGCTGCACTGGTCATAAGTTACTTTTTCCCCCCAGTTCTGTTGTAACTTCAAACAGTCACTGAACGAACTAAGGTTAAGTCGAGGACT
Organism: Pantherophis guttatus; assembly: GCF_059756535.1. Classification (NCBI taxonomy): domain Eukaryota; kingdom Metazoa; phylum Chordata; class Lepidosauria; order Squamata; family Colubridae; genus Pantherophis; species Pantherophis guttatus. Next base: position 137,829,859 of record NC_142064.1, on the reverse strand, counting down.
ACCTGTACTAGGGCTCTGCCTACAACCTATGCAGCTTCTTCCCCCCACCCCACCCCCCATCCATTCAACTACAGAACTACCGCCACCAACACCACCAATCTCCCCAAATCTGAAACTAAAGCAACAAAGTAAGAAGGCAACACGGGCAGAGAAAAGAGATGAGATTACAGCTGCTTCTATCGCTATAATATGCCAGGCATTACAATTCTGGAGCTCATCCTAGGAAGGTAATCTGCTTCTGGCAGAGAGGAAGAGTAGTTGGAGAGGCACTCAGCTACAGCAGAGGAGGACTCAGCTTTCTGGCTGAGCCTACCTAGGAAGAAAGCGGGCGAGGGAGGAAAAAAATAAAATAAAGGCAGGCAGGCGGCAGCTACAGCGCAGGGCTATAAAGAAAGACTGTCCACTTGACCTTCGGCTGAGGTGGCGGTTGAAGGCTGAAAAGAGCTGGAGGGCTGCCAATCCAGTTTTACTATATACTGTAACCACGCTGCCAATCGTGGACTGGTTCCTACATTTCTCCCTGCTTCTGAATAACGGAAGGAAAGGTTATAGAGAGCTATTTTGATTCTCACAGCCAAATCCAAATTCAGGGCAAATTTAAAATCAGCACGAGCATGTCTGCATGTACACACATACAGGTATCTTGAATATATGCTTTGTTTCCTAGTAGGAAAGATACACGGTCCCTTCCTACGGCTCACTTATAAATACTCTTGTACCCAAACCCAATCTTCACTCCTACCCCCGTTTACAGCCTCATGAAACATCCAGCTTCATCTGCCAAGAATACCCTCACCAGGAGAAATATTTACATTATCAGATAAATCTGAAGGTTTCACGAGTTGTATAGTGAATTCCCAAATAAAGAACTCATCTCTCCCCCCCCACCACCTCCAATGCACTCCTGTTTATATAGACCCTTCACTAAGAGCAGGGGTCCCCAATCCCTGGGCCTCAGCTTGTTTGGAACTGGGCCACCGAAGTGGCGGGTGAGCGCATGCACAGCTCTACTTGCGCACGAGTGTTCACCTGCCGCTTGCATAGATACGTCCCCCCTCCCACCGGTCCACAAAACTGGAAAGGTGAGGGGAGGCACTGACTTAAGAGGCATGGTGGATACAGTCTAGCTCTCACGCCAATGAGGGTGCAGGGCGCTCTGTCAGCATGGCCGCCCTGCTCCACAATGCATTCCGCTTAACTTTGGGTGCTTTCATACATCCATGTTTTGTCTTCATAGTTCTACATTACAATTAGGCCAGAGTGAAAGTTATTCAAGGAGAGAATAAGATTTGGGAGAGATACCAGTTTGACCGTCAGGAAAAAATAAATAAAAAAATAAAATAAAAATAAAGTAAAGCTATGAAGGTTAGCATTTTGGAGTTTCTGATGCTGGTTAAGAAAAACCGGCATGGATTTGTATATGTGGGGAAAACTCGGTAGTACCCGCTCCATATGCCTGATTTGAAATCAGAAACAGACTGAAATACTAGTGAGATCCTAACCCAGCAAAGATTCCCTTAACAGCAGCTCTGGGACTTAGTTGTGTGGCATGTGTGCGCACACACACACACTTACTTTCATAAGCGCCAAGCAAAATTACAGAAAAGCCAAGCCTTGCTTGCTAAATTCACTCTTTGGGTGAGATGAAGAAGAAAGGAAAAATTGAAGGCGGCTTCCCCAATTTGGGGCCCTTTAAATGTGTTGTTTTTCACGGTCCAAAATTTTTCAGCCAACACTGAGAGATGTTGAGAGTTCAGCGCCAACATACCTGGGAGGTACCAGATTGTAGCAGGCTGGTTTAAAGCCACGATTATAGTTAGTCTGGAGAAAACCAGAAGGAAGTGGTGATGCAAAGGGAAGGAAGGAGAAACAAGACACTGGTTTTTTTTTTCAGATTCGTGTAACGCCACTGCAGAGGAGAACAAAGTCTTACTCTGCTGACTCAGAGGACAAGACCGAATCTCCTGAGCTTAAATTTATAGGAGGGTCAAATTCAACAGAACACGAGAAGAACCTTTTTAACAGCATGCTAAATCAACAGCGGCATCAAGTACATAGGGAAGAGGCGTGCCATTTTTCCAGGTATCATTTGGCCTTTGAGAGGCATGATGGAGGGGCACACTCCACAACATAGGCACACAGCCCACACAAACAGCCGGCTTTTCCCCCAAGCTCTATTCGATGTAACTTTACAATTACAATGAAATGCCGTTTGTGCGATAGTTCCCCAAGAGCCGAGGCAACCTTGGCTAATTGGAAACCTAGCTACAGGTAGTCCTCGACTTAATGACCACACTTGAGGCCAAAATTTCCGTTGCTAAGCAAGGTAATTGTTAAGTGAGTTTTACCCCATTGTATGACCTTTCTTGTCACAAGTGTGGAAGAAAGTGAATCGTTGCAGTTGCTAATTGAGTAACTTGGTTGTTAAGTGAATCTGGCTTCCCCGTTGACTTTGCTTGTCCGAGGCTCACGAAAGGTGTTCACATGACCCTAGGTCACTGCATAAATATGAACCAGTTGCCAAACATCCAAATTTTGATGTGACCATGGGAATGCTGCAACAGTCAAAAGTATGAAAAACAGTTGCAAGTCCTTTTTTCGGTGCTGTTGTAACTTCAAATGATCACTAAACGTATGCTTGTTAAGTCGAGGACTATCTGTTTTGGACACCCCATAAGAGGTCCAAGGCTACAGGTTAGCCCAGGGGGTCTCCAACCTTGGCAACTTTAAGCCTGGAGGACTTCAACTCCCAGAATTCTCCAGCCAGCTTTGTGCTTTGCTGGCTGGGGAATTATGGGATTGAAATCCTCCAGGCTTAAAGTTGCCGAGGTTGGAGACCCCCTGGGCTAGACTAGGGATTCAAACAGGCACTCCAAAAGAAAGAAATGGCAAGCTATTTCCAGACCATGGTGAGGAAAATCCTCTGATGGTGATATATCTTCACTAAACCTGTAAATCAGTTTTATTGATCTTAAAAGTTCTAATCCAACAGCAATGTTTGGGCGAACTCTGGGGCTTATGCTGAAACCTTCAGGAGGCTGCAGGCATGAACTGGATACTATAGGTTTCCTATAGATCAATAGAGACGGTTGGACTAAATTATTTCTAAGGATCACAGCTTTAATTTCCTCTGAACCACCCTGAGAACTCTAATGAATTGAAACCATTAAGATATTCCCCCCCTCTCCTGATTTTTAAAAGGCACTTCAAGGATACTAAGGATTTTCTAACGTAGTCACCAATTAGCCATTTGCTGGTGAGCAACCCATTTCTTCAGGCAGCTCTCGGCTGAGGCTATCCTGGGAGCCATCACACAGAGGGAACCCAGCTCATATGTATTAGAAGAGGAAGAGGATGGTACAGGACCTTTTATCATCTACAATGGCAGCTCAAGGCATATTGATTACCCCCAGATCCAGGCCTTGAGCCCTTTTACCCTTCTAAAGATTAAACATTTCCCCTTATACTGCCACTGACAGTCTGAGGTTCCACAGGCACAGTCTTGCTTTAAGCCTAGTCAGAGCTGCCTCATTTTCCTAGCCACCTTTGCTTAGAATACACATAGTCAGCTACATGCAGAGACATGCTAGAAGTTGGGGAGAAATGGAGGAAGATGCCGAATAAGAGAAATTGGGAAGGAGGGGGGAAAAAGTAGAGCGCAAACATCTTCCTTTTTTTTTTTTTTCGGGCAGCAAAAAAAAAGGGAGGCTGTTAAAAAAAAAAAAAGAATAGGTTTGGAGGAGGCGTACCCCATTTGAATTCACCCTGATAAGATGTGTCTCACAAATGCTGTAGAAAGGAAAAACATCAAAATTGATCAAGCAAATTAAATAAAAACAGACACATGGAACACAACACACACTACACATCACGAGGGACCACTGCAGTCTCTGCTGTACTTATGTTCACAGTCAAATGCAGCAGACACAGCACAAGGTTACAGGGAGCTTTTGAGGCAAGGGAGTTATTTGTACATAGACAAACTAGCTTGACTCGCACATCAACTTCTTCCCCCAAGTCGCCCCTTCTTAACAAGCCAACAGTCCCAAATCACTTGGATTCCTCACAGGATATGTAAACTCCCACAACACAAAGCAATGGAAAGCTGCCATAGCACTGGCCCCTTGCTTAATAGGATTCGCAAACATATTGCTTGAGGCCAGTGCTTCTCAACCTTGGCCCCTTTTAAGACGTGTGGACTTCATCTCCCAGAATTCCTAAACCAGAGTGGGTGTTGAAGTCCACACATCTTAAATGTTGAGAAACACTTCTAGACAGGTGGTTTGTTTTTTTTTAAAAAAAACAAGGGGACAATTAGCAGCCACCGGCATGATTGGCAGCTCCTTCACTTGGTGACCAAAAACCACCAACTACTCCATATTGTTAAATATAGTCATTTACCATGGAAGGAATAGACAATCAGCGGCCCTCTACATCTTTTGGACCAATTCCCACCAGCTCCAACCAAAAAGCAAGAAATGGAGGAGAGGTATTCAAAAATACTTAAGCGCTCCAGGTTGCCCACCTTCTCCCTAATAATAATAATAATAATAATAATAATAATTTTATTTCTATACCGCCCTTCTCCCGAAGGACTCAGGGCGGTGTACAGCCTATTTAAAAACATAGAAACAAAACAACAATTAAAATTTAAAATCATTAAATAATTAGGCTCCAATTAAAATCCCAGAAATTTAAAATACCCCAATTTAAAACGTTATGTTAATAGCCCGGCCTGGCGGAACAACAGGGTCTTCAGAGCGCAGCGAAACACCCGGAGGTCGGAGATCTTACGTACTTCCGGGGGCAGTTCATTCCACAGGGGTGGGGCTCCCACAGAGAAGGCCCTCCCCCTGGGTGTCGCCAGCCGACATAACTTGGCCGATGGCACCCTGAGGAGACCCTCTCTGTGGGAGCGGACTGGTCGGTGGGAGGCTATTGGTGGCAGAAGACGGTCTCGGAGGTACCCGGGTCCTATGCCATGGAGCGCTTTAAAGGTGGTAACCAACACCTTGAATCGCACCCGGAAGACCACTGGGAGCCAGTGCAGCTCGCGGAGGGGTGTCACGTGGGCGCAACGAGTTGCACCCATAACCACCCGCGCGGCCGCATTCTGGACCAGTTGGAGCCTCCGAGTGCTCTTCAAGGGGAGCCCCATGTAGAGAGCATTACAATAGTCCAACCGGAAGGTGACAAGGGCGTGAGTGACCGTGCGCAAGGCGTCCCGATCCAGAAAGGGCTGCAACTGGCGAATCAGGCAAACCTGATAAAAGGCCCCCCTGGCCACGGCCGTCATGTGCTCTTCTAAAGACAGCCGTGCGTCCAGGACACCCAGATTGCGAGCCCTCTCTGTGGGGGGCAAGGATTCACCCCCAATAGTCAGCGATGGCACCTGCTGACTATATCGGGGCGCCGGAAGCCACAGCCACTCGGTCTTGGAGGGGTTGAGTCTGAGCCTGTTCCTCCCCATCCAGGCCCGCACGGCCTCCAGGCAGCGGGACATCACATCAAGGGCATCGTTGGGGTGGTCTGGGGTGGAGATGTACAGCTGAGTATCGTCAGCGTACAGATGACACTTCACCCCAAAACCACGGATGATCTCACCCAGCGGCTTCACATAAATGTTGAACAGGAGGGGCGAGAGGACCGACCCTTGCGGCACTCCCCATGCGAGATGCCTCGAGGTCGACCTCTGTCCCCCTGCCAACACAAACTGCGAGCGGTCGGAGAGGAAGGAGGAGAACCACCGCAGGACGGTGCCCCCTATTCCTAACCCCCTCAACCGCTGCAGCATGATACTATGGTTGATGGTATCAAAAGCCGCTGAGAGGTCTAATAGGACAAGGACAGAGGAGCAACCCCTGTCCCGAGCCCTCCAGAGATCATCCACCAACGCGACCAATGCCGTTTCTGTGCTGTACCCCTGCCTGAAGCCCGACTGGTACAGGTCTAGATAGATAGCTTCATCCAGGTGCCAGGGAAGTTGTCGTGCCACCACGCTCTCAACAACCTTCGCCACAAAACGAAGGTTGGAGATTGGACGATAGTTGGCTAATTCAGCCGGGTCCAGGGAAGGCTTCTTGAGGAGGGGCCTCACTACCGCCTCTTTCAAGGTGGCAGGAAAGGCACCCTCACTCAAAGAAGCACTTATAATCCCCTGGAGCCAGCCTCGTGTAACCTCCCGGGAGGCCAGCACCAACCAGGAGGGACAAGGGTCCAATAAACACGTGGCGGCACTAATCTTACCCAGAACCCTGTCCACATCCTCGGGAGTCACAGGATCAAACTCCTCCCAGATAACATTCTCAAAACCTGCCCTTGTCTCCTCCCGTGGACTCATCCAGTCGGAGTCCAAGTCATCCCGAATCCGAGCGACTTTATCATGCAGGAATTGCACAAAATCCTCAGCACGACCCTGCAAGGGATCTTCCCGCACTCCCCCCCGGAGAAGGGAGTGGGTCACCCTAAACAAGGCGGCTGGGCGGTTCTCTGCAGATGCGATAAGAGCGGAAAAGTGGTTAGACTTTGCCGCTTTTATCGCCACTAGGTAGGTCTTGATATAAGACCTCACCTGTGTCCGGTCGGAATTGGATTGACTAGTCCTCCAAATGCTCTCTAGGCATCTTTTCCGACGCTTCATCTCTCTCAGCTCCTCAGAGAACCAAGGAGCCAGTTGAGATCGGCATCGGGTCAGAGGCCGCAAAAGCACGATGCGGTCCAAAGCTCCAGCGGCCGCCCTTTCCCAGGCGGCCACCAGCTCTTCAGTCGAGTCATGTGTTAGGGTCTTGGAACGGCCCAAGCTCCGTCAGGAACCTTTCGGGGTCCATCAGGCGCCTGGGACGGAACCATCTAGTTGGCTCCGTCTCCCTGCGGCGGGGAAGGCGGTAGGAAAGTCTAGTTGGAGGAGCGAATGATCTGTCCATGACAAGGGTTTAATATCTAGGTCCCCTCTACCAAGATCATTCAACCACTGACCAGAGACAAAAATCAGGTCCAGAGTGTGTCCCCCTATGTGAGTTGGGCCTTGAACTAACTGGGTCAGGTCCATGGCCGTCATGGAAGCCATGAACTCCCGAGCCGCCTCTGACGCCTCATCCGCGGATGGAAGGTTGAAATCCCCCATGACGATAAGTCTGGGGGTATCAACCGCCACCCCGGCAATGACGTCGAGTAGCTCGGGCAGGGTCGCTGCCACGTGGCAGGGAGCCAGGTACGTAGCCAGCAAACCCATCTGCACCCCACAGCCCCACTTCACACAAAGGGACTCACATCCGGCTATCTGAGGAACAGTGGTCTCCCTCGGACAAAGACTTTCCCTAATAATCACCGCCACTCCCCCACCCCTCCCCTGGGCCCTAGACTTTACCTGAACTTCCTTCTACGTCAATAGGAAAGAAAAGGTGTATTTATACTATGTGAGAAAATACACACACTACTGAAAACCTTGCAAAGCATTCCCAATCCCAGAGTTTTCCATCCAACTCCCCAGAGTAAAGAGATATCAGGCCCTTTGAATCATGAAAGGCAACTTCAAGGCCAAAAGCATGTTCAGGTCCCTGGGCTTCACCTTCATAGTTGATGCAGCCATTACTGTCTTCATGGCCGGCCACAAGCATCTCTACCTCCTCTTCCGTCATCTTCTCACCTGCAGGGAAAGACAGATGGGTTTAGAAATGATTTGATATAGATCGAGTCATTTAGCAAAAATGACCCAGTAGAAGCAGTAGTTTTAAACTCGGTGAAGAACAACCAACACCCTCAACATCTTCAAGTTCCTTTTGTCGATCGCCTCAAGATGTGTGTTGAACTGACTTCTCTCAGAATTCTCAGCAAGAACAGCTAAATGGAATCTTACCTAGGGTGACAAGAACATGGCGGATCTCTGCTCCCATAACTGTGCCGTTTCCCTCCTTGTCGAAAACCCTCAATCCTTCCACGTAATCCTCAAAGCAGCCCTGATCCTTATTCTTGGCGATAGTTTGCATCATGGGCAAGAACTGTTCAAAACTTAGTGTTTTCATATTCATTTCTGAAGGCAGGGAAGAGAAATGAGGGGACATGAATAAGATGTACCTCTCCACATGATGGACCGCAAATTATATCCTCAAATCTCAAAATTACATCCTTTTGAATTAGGATCTGGATTTCTTCTTTCCTCAATATAATTTAAACTCCACATTAAAAAAATAGTTTAAACTAAAGGTTGGAGATTTTGCTCATATTGCTATAGTAATGGACCCAAAAAACAAGACAGAGTTAATAATGCCCTCTTCTAAAAAAAGTAGAATTGAGTCTTAACATCAGGAAAACAAAAGTAGTTATAACAGCAGTTTAAAATCAGCAAGGAAGAAATTGAATTAGTTCATCTTCCTTGCATCAAAAATTGTTCACCATGGCATTTCTACTCCTGAAATCAAACACAGGATAATCTTAGGCTGCATTGCAATCAGTCTGATTCCAAGAAAGCTTCTTGTTCCTCACAGGTGGTTCTTAAAGATAACAATGCTGGCTGTCTGTGGCTACATTCGGAAGCTCTCAGATGACCAACTTTGGAAGATGGTCAAGGTAGGGCTAGGGCAGTAGAAAGCACACTGGAGCACCAGTGAAGAACAGCAGAAAATAAGGCCAGGGTGCCATGATATCTGCAGCCAATCCCAAGCTTTGCTGGCTGAGGAACTCTGGGAGTTGAAGTCCACAAGTCTTAAAGTTGCCACGGTTGGAGACCCCTGATCTAGATAAAAGGCAGCCTTTAAGGCAAGAGCGGCAGCACTTTCCTCCATAGCTCACCCCCAACTGATACAGTACAATATGCGCTCACCATCGCTCTTGGGGTTTCCCAGAACTTTCATGACTTCAGCATTGGTGGGGTTCTGGCCCAGGGCCCTCATCACATCTCCACACTGGCTATACAGGATCTTGCCATCACCAGTTCGGTCAAAGAGCTGGAAAGCTTCCTTGAACTCTGCAGAAGGTCACAAGGAAAAAAGCTTAGGCAAAACAAACATCATTCTAAGCAAAGGGAAAGGAAAGAAAGCAGCACCTCAGCTATCCCTTTCCATCCACAGAAAGCAGAACGTCAGGAATGATATTTTTCATCATTTTTATACCCCCCCCCCCAAACTTACTTAGAACTTGACATAACATCTTTAAAACTGTAGGCCTTCTTTTGCAGTGACACTCACTGCTAAGACTCAATGAGTCTCGGCTTCAAATCAACACACCCTGGCTTATGCTCCAAATATATACTATGCTAGAGCTTGAAAATCTACTTGTTTAGTGGATAGAATGTTAAACCAAGATTGGAGATTGCCCAATTCCCTTTAAACATGAAACTCACTCTTAAATCTCTGAGCTGCTCATTCTCTGCTTCACTTCCCATACAAAATTATTTTAAGGAGGTGGAGGAGGATGGTAGAGCTCTATATCCCATAGTTTATTTCTTGGAGCAAGACCAGGATAAAAATGGAGCAGATGGTCAACGCCTACGTGCTCTCTGCTAACTGCAGTGGGCACTCCCTGAAGAATACAAACGCTTCGCTAAATTAGATCCACTTCTACCTAATCCAGCATCCTGTGCAAGAATCACATGGTGTCCAAAGGAAAATTGTCTAGCCATTTCTGTTCTAGGATCGGGATGAAAAACGGAGAGATCAATCAACTGATTTACATGGCATTTTATGCCACTTGTGTTGCATGGTTCTAAAATCATGTGCTGGCCACAGTAAATCTGGAATGTACACGTTTATCTGTGTGAAGGTAAAGGACAGAGAATTTGTGGATGGGCATTCCCATAGCAAATGGTCAAATGAGGGGCAGTTCGTAAGTTTGATCAAAGCACCAGAACTGAACACGGGGAGCCCCAGTTCTGTTTGTTTTCTATAACTCAGCAGTATGTTGTCAGCAATGTACTTGAGATTTTGGCCACATTATTATTACTAGTCCATTGGTTATGCTGATTGGGCCTGAAGGGCACTGTAGTCTAAAATGATGAACTTTGACTGTAATAAAGGTTTGATTATACTCCAAAACATCTGGACTGATCCAAATTGGAGAAAGCTTTTTTTAAGTCTCTCCCAGCACATGATTTTAGAACCATGCAAAGCAAGTGGCATGATTTACATCTTTAAAAAGAGCCTTGATAGTACAGTGGTTGGTGCACCGTCATTAACACAGCTGCCTGCAATTTCTGCTGGTTCGAATCTCTCCAAGGCTCAAGGTTGACTCAGCCTTCCATCCTTTCTAAAGGTAGGTGAAATGAGGACCCAGTTTGTGGGGGCAATAAGCTGACTTTGTATAAAATATACAAAAGAATGAAGGCTATTGCTTAACGCATTGTGAGCCGCCCTGAGTCTCCGGAGAAGGGCGGCATATAAATCAAATTAAAAAAAAAAAAAAAAATCAGTTGATCTCTCTCTTCATTTTTCATCCTGACCTAAGGCACCTAGACAGACTAGTATATGGACAATTGTACAAATAAGGATCTTGTGATCACCTTTTGCGACCTTCTGACAAGCAAAGTCAATGGGGAAGCCAGATTCACCTAACAACCAGGGTACTAATTTAACAACTGCAGTGGTTCACTTAACAACTATGGCAAGAAAGGTCGTAAAATGGATCAAAACTCACTTAACAAATGTCTCACTTAAGAACAGAAATTTTGGACTCAATTGTGGTCGTAAATCAAGGACTACCTGTATTGTCAAGAGATTGATTTTTAGTTCACAGAAAAGTCTTGCTCTCCAATTTAAAATGTGGACAAATGAATTATACAACTGTGATGTTTTTTAAAATGCTATTTACTGAAAGAATTCTGTTTAGCATATATAACTCTTCCCTAAGGGTATCCCTTCTCAGGTATCCTTCACAGAAGTGGTATCCTTCACGGCTCCTCCTTAGGTCCAGTCCACTATTCTAACCACTCTGCTATACTGCCATTTGTTAGGAGTCAAGAATCCATAAAAAGCAGAGTAGTAGCTGAGGCACATCAAAACAAGCATGACACAACGCAAGGCCATGTAATAAAATCCAAGTTTCCTTCCCATGCAAGGTAACACACAACAGACTACTTCCCCATCTCTTAATTATTTTCACTCAAGAAAATGTAGCACTGGAGGTGGGGAAATTCAAATTAAACACTTTTCCTGCAACTAGAGGTTATTGGGGGGGGAGGTGTAGTGAGGGGGGGGGAATGAGTTGTAGCCAAAAAACTTTCTACCTAGGACATGGATTCAGGCTCACAATTGTTGATCATACAACCTAAAGCAGCCCTCTTCACCTGTGTGGCAATGCTAGAGGCTATTAATGCATCAGATATCCTAGCTTATTTCCAGGAATCAGGCAGAGGATATTTTCTAGATAAGATTTTTCTAGACAACTTCAACCTCCAGAATTCCCCAACTACTACTGCTGGCTGGGGAATTCGGGAAGTTGAAGACCGTACCGCTTAAAGTTGCCACGGTTGAGACACAGATCTTGACTCATTAATCAAAGATGCCAGTTGCAGACATGTCTCACTAAGCTGTATTCTTTCCCTACAGAACTTTTATACTTTTAAAACTTTTTTAAGGCAATTAACCGAGTGATCCAATGGTGAAATTGTCAAAATGGCTCTTAAATTGCAAGTAAAATGCATTAGCCATCTCTTTTTGTAAAAATTTAAAACTTAGCTTTTTTGCTGCCACAATTAATACCAAAGGATTCTGAAGGATCCGATGCCTTCATCAAAACAGTGCATGTACAAAAAAGCTTTTGTCATCTGCCCCCACACCCTAAGGATGCCTCTAGTTAATAGGAAGGCTAGTCCAGAAGGAATAAGTGTTTAAGGTCAAGTTCCACAGTGAACAACTGAAGTGAGCTTGCTAATACATTTTTTTTAAAGCTGGATCTTCCATTTGAAGCTAATTTGGCTGGATCAAGAGCCCAATCAACATACTACTTTGAAAAATTACCATTCCTTAAGTGGTGCTTTTTAATTAAATGGTGAGATTACTTTTAAGAAAAGCAACTAGTCCCTCCTCCCAAATATTTTGTGTTTTTGTATTGACTGATCTTGGTTAGGCAACAATAAATTAAGCACATGAAAAAAATAAAAAAAAAACCATCCCCCACATTTAGATGAAATCAAATTTAATCCAAGCTCAAGAAACCTTTGCTCCATTTGACAGCTGTGCTCTCAACAGGGCTGATGCATAAAGCATGCCGGCATCCAACAAAAACTTCAGAGGGGATCAGACTTTGCTGGGGCTGGCCTGGCAAGACCTCTCTCCAACTGGGGTGGGGTGGGGGGACTGAGCAGCTATTCCTACTAAGAGAATCAGATTTATTTCAATGGGAACCTGGATCTCCAACTGCTGGTCAGCTGTGGCTGCTGCCCTTAAGACCTTAAGAGTTTCAGCCAGCCTTGCAAAGGAATCCGCTTCCAGATTGGAATGTATTAATGCGACAGCTGCCAACCCTTCCTGCTCCAAAATGAGTTTCTTGCCCATATAAGGAAACCAACAGAGCCGGCTATCCCGGCGCCCATCTTTCCTCTTCTTTGAAAGCACCTTCTCCTCCAAACGGAGAAAACTAGCTCTTCCAAAACTGCACGGTTAGGGTTAGGGACCTTTCCCTGGCAGTAGCCAAACCCGCCTTGCAAAAAAAAAAAAAAAAAAGTCAGCAGCTTCTGTGGCCGGCCGAAAGAGGAAGAGGGTTAGGGAGGCAAAGAGTTGTCTGCATCCGCCTTCTCCATCTGCATAGCCGAGGATTAAACCAGGATCGACCCTCCCGGGTTAATAAGGAACGCTTCCGACAAGCTAGCTTCCACACTCTAAATTCTCCCAGCTCACCTTTTCCATGCACAAAATCCTAACGTTATCATTTGGCTAAAGAAACAGAAAATGGAGGCCACTGGGCGCGTCCTTTCAAGCAGCCTTAACCAGGAAATACATCATGCATGATGAGCCATGCAGGGAGGTGATTTTTTTATTATTATTTTTTTTTAAAAAAAAAAAACGCAATTCAGGTAGAAAGGCAGAGCCGAGCCGGGCGTGAATCTTGAAGTCAAGGGAATGAGAAGTCGGGGAGGACAGAATCGTCGGTCCCCACAAAAAAAGGGCTGAGAAAGAAACCCGGCCTACAATGCACAAGTTACACACACACACACACGCAGGACCGCATTGATAAGATGAAAAACCCGGGCGCGTTAGCAAACGAGCAGGAAACGGTGTTAAGAATCGCGGAGAGGGTGCTGGTGGGGAGTTGCTCTTTTTCCTTCAAACTCACCATTGAGAAGCAATGATCAAGGGAGTGGGGAGGGGGAGAAAGGAAAAAGGCTAGAAGAATCAAAGGAAGGAAGGAGAAAAAAGAATTGTAAGCGCAAATTGCCCCCCCCACCCCAAAAAAACCTTTTCACCCTTAAGACTATCGGAGGGCGTTGAAGGGAGAGAGAAATGGGGGGGGTGCGTGTTTCCCCCCCTTCTCCCTTTATACCCCAATAATATTCTACCTTCCAATGAATAGCCCAATGCGGGGGAAAGACAAAAAAATAATTAAAAAAGCACTTACCGGCGGTCTGATCTTCCGAGAAGTCACACTGCAAATCAAATCCGAGGAGAGAATAAAAGGTGTGTTACTTGGGGAGGGGGAAAGAGGAAAAGAAGCCAGCCGATTTCTTCGCCCAAAAACTTTCCCCTTTCCACTGCATTTCCCGCCCTGCAGCCGACTTTTATTCTTCAAGTCCAGCCGACTCAATCAGAATAGAAGCTGGAAGGGACCTCAGAGGTCTTCTAGTCCAACCCCCTCCCCTCCTCCTCCCGCTCAAGTAAGAAACAATTAAGAGACCGTCCTACAATACACAGCAACCGCTCTTCGAACGGCCGCAATTAAGAAACCGTCCTGCAATCTTGACCGGCCTCAAAACTTCGCCCGTTTTGCAAAGCACTCACCATTGTTGCAAGCAGAGCTGAGCGTCGCTCCGAACGTTCCCTCCTTCCGCCCGGAATGTGTGCGAGCTCGGCCCGGGAGTGGCTCTTCAAGTCACCGCGCGGGTCTTCGCCTCCGATTGGCTGATGCCAAAAAATGGAGGGGGGGAAGAGAAGAGGAGGAGGAGGAGGCGGTTCCAAACGTTATGCTTAAAAAGTTGCGTCTCGTACGTAGCCGAAATGGGGAGGCGGGGCTTTCCCACCCTTCTTTCTGACATAAAGCAGAAAGAGAAATACGGTAGGGGCGACTTGGGCCCACGGAGGAGTTAGAATCTCGCGTGTCGTCGTAGAGGCCGCTGAACGAGATTGTTGCATTGCACGTTGGGGATTGTAGTTTTTTTTTTTCCCCTTTAAAACAGAAGTTGGGGGAGAGAACTACGGACCCTTTGTGACTTGTGGACTTCAACTCCCAGAATTCTGGGAGTTGAAGTCCGCAGGTCGTAAAAGGGCTGTAGTTCCCCATCCCTGGTTTAAAACAAGGCGAGAGGGAGGGGCTCATATTGCTGAGTTAACTCAAATTAAACCATCAGCTGTTTTTGCAGGACCTGGTGAAGAACCGTGATTTAGTCAATCAATCCCATTTTCTGGCGTTGTACCAGGGGTGAAATCCAGCAGGTTGTGACAGGTTCTGGAGAACCGATAGTGGAAATTTTGAGCACTTCCGAGAACCGGCAAATACCACCTCTGGCTGTCCACAGAGTGGGGTGGGAATGGAGATTTTGCAATATCCTTCCCCCAGGATTGGGGAGGGAATGGAAATTTTGCAGTATCCTTCCCCTGGAGTGGGGTGGGAATGGAGATTTTGCAGTATCCTTCCCCTGCCAGGCCCACCAAGCCACGCCCACAGAACTGGTAGTAAAAAAAAAATTGGATTTCACCAGGGGACTGACACTATCAGAAAGGTCTAAGAGTATAGTATACTACACACTATAGTAGCTGTGATAGGCGGCAGAAGTTGATGGAAAATGAAAGACTACAGATGAAAGGTTCTGGTGACTCTTTATCGGGATTGACTGTGTTCAATGATGGATCTAGCCCAATAACTCACAGACAAATTCTTTTTCTCAATTGGATTCCTTTATTGCAGGCCTAGGTGAATCCTAGGCCCTATGGCACCAGAGGTCACTGACCTTAGATCTTTGTCTTTCAGGTATACATCTGGAACAACTGGAGTACCTCGTGGTGAGAGCTATTATACCCAGGAGGAGGGGCCAGGAGGAAAGGAGTGGCTATGGGAGTTATGGGATGTGTGGTTTGTTAACCCCTGCAGGGCCAGGTGCCTAGGGTGGCAATACAGTTAGACATTTACTATGACAAAACCCCCTCTAAATGTCTAACTGGGTACAGGTATACAAAGGTTATATACATACATACAAGTTATATACATGTATATGCGCAAGTTACATATAAACACATATTTTTGACATGAGGTATGCATGCTGTTTGTGTGGTAGGGGCTTTGTGAGTATGTCTGCAGTTTGTTCCTCAGTGTCACAGTGTACAACCTTAATGAAACCTATCTCTGAGAACTGCCTGACATGTTTGCATTTGATGTCAATGTGCCTAGATCGCTGACCTACGGCATTGGCTCTTGAGATTTCTATTGCTGCTTTGTTATCTTCATGAATGACTATTGGGTATGAGGGTTCAGTCCAAATACTGCAGAGCAGGTCGTCGAACCATACCAGGTTGTTTGCGGCCTTAGATAGGCAAACAAATTCTGCTTCTGTGGTTGACTACCAGTTTCTGCTTCCCTGTGTACCAGTGAATGGGGCAGTTGTTAAGCAGCAGCACATAGCCGGAGGTACTTTTCCTGCTTTTTATGTCCCCAGCCCAATCTGCATCAGTGTAGCAGGTTAGTTTTGGTTTCTCGGATATTTCTGGTTCGAGGCAGAGCTGGGCATCTACGCTGAATTTTAGGTATCTAAGCAATCTTTTGATGGCGTTCCAGTGGGATATGGTAGGTTTGCTTACGTGTCTGGATAGTAAGTTAACGGCTAAGGCGATGTCGGGCCTGGTCCAGTTGGCTATATACAGCAGTGACCCTATAGTTGATCTGTACAATTTATTGTCAGCGAAGGGTTCTGATTCATCGTACATACTCTTCAGGAACTCTGGCTGCATGGGAGTTTCGCTGGGTTTTGCCTCAGACATGTTACATTTTGATAGTAACTCGATGATTTTTTCTTTCTTTCTATCAGTTTTCATCACGTGGACTCCTAGGTACTTATCGATTTTGCCTAATGATTTTAAGGAGAAGTGGCTACCCAGTTCAGTGGCGAATTTGTCACATCTGTCCTTATGCTTGCTTATGTACAAAATGTCCACGTAAATGAGTTGTTTTCTTTCTTTGTAAAAAGGCATTTGTCGGCTGAGGTGGCTTCAAAACCCATGGATCTGAGAGCCTTGGCTAGGCAATCATACCACCTCTTGCCTGACTGTTTAAGTCCATATAGGCTTTTATTTAGCAGCCAAGTCTTGTTCTCGCCTTCGTTATATCCAGGTGGTGCTTTGACGTATATCTCTTTGTCCAATTCGGCGTGGAGGTACGCAGTTTGTACATCGAATTGGAAAACTTCCAGCCCTAGGATGGTGGCCACTACCAGGGCACTTTTGACACTTTCGGCCCTGATAGTAGGCAAGTAGGTGTCTGTGTAATCTTCGGGGTATCTCTGGGCGAAACCCTGCACAACCAGTCTCGCCTTGTACAGGGCCTTGTTGTCCTCCAGTGTCTTAACCCTGAACACCCATTTGGTTCCTATCGGCTTTTTGTTCTCTGGAATTTGAGCGGGCGAATACACTTGTAGGTTCCTGAGGCTCTCCATCTCCCTCTCCATGACTGATATCCATTTCTCTCTCTCTTCCTGAGGGAGGCCAAGTATGTCCTCATATGAGTTGGGTGTGATGTGGTTGTCATGGATGATCATGACGTAATCTTCCAGCCTCTTTGGTAGCTTGTTCCTGTTCTCTCTGATTGGTCTATTGGGGGTTGGCTCAGTCTCTTGCATGTTGTCTGCCTCTTTGTTTGTCAGGTTATCTAGCTTCAGAGAGGGATGCCCTTCTTTCCACTCTTTGATGTTTACTTTATGGTGGTTGGTTTTATGTGTTTCCACCTTCTCTTCCCCCTATGTTCGAGTGTGTTTCTATTGGCAAGGATGTCGTTGGAGTGAACCCTTGACCAGTTTGCGTTTTCATGGAAATCGGCAGACCTGGGTACGACAAACCTGTTGTTGTTGTCGATGAACCTGTAGCCCTTTGTGCCTGGTTCGTAACCCACGAATCTCAGTCTCTTTGATATTTTCTCTCCCTTCTTTCTCAGTTGTCTGGGGATGTGGACATCAGCTGGGGCGCCGAATATGTGTAGGTGTGCAATGTTGGGTTTTCTGTTATATAGCATCTCGTATGGGGTCTTATTGATGGAGCTTGACCACAGTCTATTCAGAGTGTAATTGGAGTAGTGCAATGCCTCTGACCAAAAATGCTGCCCCATCCCAGTATCCTCCAAGGTGCACCTCATCATCGTTTGTAACACCCCATTTTTTTCTCTGTGCGACCCCGTTCTGGAAGGGTGAGAATGGCGAAGAAGTGTAGTGCGCTATGCCCCGCTCCCTCAGCCACCTTGTGAATTCCTTGGCCATGAACTCTGAGCCCCTGTCTGTCATTATTTGCCTTATTTTCATATTGTGTTGCATTTCTATTCTTTTGTGGAATTCTTTAAATCTTTGGAACACCTTGTTTTTGGTCTGAGGGAGTAAACTTACCCATATCTGGTATAGTCATCCACAATGGTGAGGAAGAATCCCTTCCTATGCCCTACAGATGGTTTCAATGGCCCTACCAAGTCCATATGTACTAATTGGAAGGGGGACCCTGTGGTTCGTTTTGACCTTTTGGGTATGGCCTTAACTCTAAGCTTCGAACGCTTACAGATTGAACACTCCAGGTAATTTTCGCAGTTCTTTACTTTGAGGCCTTCGGTACACTCTGACATTCTTTTTACAATAGGAAAACTAATGTGCCCCAGCCTCCTGTGAAGAAGGTGGGTGCAGTTATCATGCAATGGCTTCCCAATGGATACAGATTTATTGACATTTGTATACATTTGGCTGCCCCCTGCTGTACCCCCTCTATTTCTGTGTTTTCATCTGCCTCGCGGTCTGTGCTGGTATTAACGCTTCCTTCCTCTCTTGCGTTGGGTGTGAAGTAGGGTAGGCCCTCATACATGGTCACCTTTCCTATCTCCTCTCCCTGCTTGATCATGTAGGCCTTTCCATTCTTAAACATTACTTCGATGTTTGTGTCCTGTGTCGGTTTGGTAATAGCCAGTACGTTGTGGAGTATCCCTGGCACGTACAGTACCCCCTCTATTTTTCCTATTTGTGCAATGTATGTGTTTCCCTTTCCTACTACTTGAACTTTGCTTTGGTTTGCTACCTTTAATTCAGAGTCTGCTCCTGTGAGTGAGTCTAGCAGTTTTGGGTTGCAAGTTGTGTGATTTGTGGCTCCTGAATCCAGAAGCCACGTGTCTCTCTCTATCTTGTGTTTAGTGTCTGGGTCATCGTGTCTGAGCCCATACATAGAACCCGGGTTACTGTCTCGAGAGTTGTCCCTGCGTTCATGATGCCTCCTGGGGTTGGGGGACCACCCTCGCCCCTTTTCCTTGGGGTACCTGCGCTCAGGTGATCGCCCTCCTCTGTTGTCGTTGTGTCTCCTATCCCTGTGGTTTCTAGGGCAGTCTCTCCTTAAGTGATTCCTAGACCCACAAGAGTAACATTCTGGGGTGTTTCTTGCTCTATCCTGAAACTCAACCCTTCTAGTAGGCCTGGAATCCCTCCTGGACAGGTGGTGATCCCTCCTCAGATTGTCCTCTGCAATTAGTTTATTGGTTAGTGTGCCTAGCGATAGGTATTGCAAGCTGAGGCTATCCAGTTGGGTTACGAAGTTGTCCCAACTGCTATCTAAAGAGTTTATGATGATACTTACCATGCTCTCTTCAGTGATTATTTCCCCCCTCTGCGTGAGCTCTGCCCTTGTTGCATTTAATTTTAGTATGTGCTCGCTCATGGGGACCCCTGTCTTATGTCTAGCAGAGTAGAACTCTTTAGATATTCTAGTGGTTGTGGCCCTACTCTGGCTGTAAAACAGGCTGCATAATTTTTGTACAATTTCATAAACAGTCAGGTTATCTTCAATGGTAGGATACATGGCAGAAGGAATAGTAGTTAACATAATACAAAATGCCCTATGGTGGATACAATCAATTTCCAGTGACCAGGGTTTCTGTGGAGGTCTGTTGGCTAGAAACAGTGCATTTTCTCTCATGAGAGCAATTTGCAACTGCTGACTCCACTCTATAATATTACCCCCATCTAATTGTAATTTTGGCAAATTGGCATAATTTGCCCCAGAATTGTTAGGAAAATTACTTACTGGCGGGAGCTGTCCATGGTCCATTGTGTGATTGAACTCGCAATATGGCTTTGGGATGTCTGTTGCTAGTCTGTATTTACTTGTCTCTATGTAACTTGCTTCTCTTGTTGCAGGCGGAGACTGGGCATGCGCGAAGCCCATTTCACACCGGAGTCCGTCGAGTGAAGGTCCTGCTGCTGGAGGTCCCAGGCCTAGGCCTGTCGGGGGAAGGCTGGACTCACCCCCGGTGGGTCCGTAGTCTCCACTGGAAGGCGGACGCCATTGCAGGACGGCTGGATCCCCGGCGAAGAAGGGAAGAAGGTGAGGAGGCGAAGCGGTCGCAAGTTGAGGACCTCTGTGGATCGGTGGCGCAGCAGCGGCGGAGGTCGGAGGTCGAGGATCTCCTGTGCTCGGCGGCACAGTAGCGATGGCGGTGGCGGCGGCGGGTCCTGCCTCGTGTTCGTCGGTCCCCGGTCATGCGAAGTGGTCTGGTGGAGGTCGTGGGATGGGTGAGTAGCCGGTTCTTCTCCTTGCCCTCGGGTCTCGCGTAGTTGGTGCTGCGGGTGGCGGGTTCAAATCCTGCGGTTGAGCTTTCCTGCAGGTGGCCGGGTTTTGGCGCTGGTTGTTGGTGTGCGCGGTCTCTCTGGGTGGCTGTGACTCAGTCGCCCAGTCGTTGTTGGCTGTCCTGGTGTTCTTGTGGCTTCCAGGATTTCTTTTTTGGTTTTTGAGTGCTGCGGGAGGCTCGAAAGCGGAGCCAAGTGCAGCGGTGAGAGTCTCGATTGCTTTTTGCACTTTGAGATCGGTAGGCGATGTTTTCTCGGTTGGTGCATGCTCTTCGTGGTTGCTTTCTGGGTGCCCCTCGTCTGTTTTGGGGTTCGGGCATTTTTGCGCCAAGGAATTCAAATCCTGATTTCCCATTGGTTGGTGCTCATCCCAAGATGGCCGCCGGGAAGAAGGCACGAAAATGGGTTCAGCCAGCTCGAGGTCATCGGACTGGGATGGCCTACCCTTTTCTGGTTGATTTTCTTCCTCTGGTGTCTTCAGGGCCTCGATCGCTGCTTCTTGCTGCTCGAGGAGGCTTTGAAGGTCCATGATGAGGTTTTCCTTGTCGTTGCTTGCCTCCATCAGTTTCAGGATGGAGAGTTTGAATCTGTTCATTTTTTGCGTTGTCTTTTCTTCCAGGGTGGTGGTCTTTTCGGGTGACCCCTCCTCGTCAGATTGTGAGTCCAGGCTGGAGTCCTGCTCTCTCTCAGCTGTCGTTTCCTCCATAGTGGTGCCCTTGGATGCAAGTAGCTCCGCCATCTTCTTGGTGAGTGCTCTTTGTACTCTATTTGTTTCTTCAGGGCAAACGTTGGGTTCAGTCATCATTTGGAGTTATGGGCAGCCATCCTCTGCTACCATATTGTTCAATGATGGATCTAGCCCAATAACTCACAGACAAATTCTTTTTCTCAATTGGATTCCTTTATTGCAGGCCTAGGTGAATCCTAGGCCCTATGGCACCAGAGGTCACTGACCTTAGACCTTTCTCTTTCAGGTATACATCTGGAACAACTGGAGTACCTCGTGATGAGAGCTATTATACCCAGGAGGAGGGGCCAGGAGGTAAGGAGTGGCTATGGGAGTTATGGGATGTGTGGTTTGTTAACCCCTGCAGGGCCAGGTGTCCAGGGTGGCAATACAGTTAGACATTTGCCATGACAGACTGGCTAGGAGATCTGCTGCTGTAATGAGCTATTTATTTTAAAGGGTATTATGAATCCGGCCAGTGAACCAAGAATGACACTTGGTGATTTTTCCAAGCTGAGTTCTTTATTGTTTCCACACCTGTAGACAGAATATTGCCAGACTAAGCACTCTGTTATCTGCAGCTACCATGCACTCTGAGAACTACTACAGAAGGGTTGCCTTTCTCTCACACAAAATATCGGGACTGAGTTATCCCTTACTCCTGTGGAATGCACACCCTCCATCCTAGGGATCTAGCCTACTATATTCCATCACACAGTGGCAGGCAGTGAAAGTCTGGAGTGTGAGATCCTGGATCAGCAACACACTCAATTGGGATTCACTTGTGATCTTGGTCCATAAGTAGAATTACTATCCCTAAATACAATAGAACTACTGTAATAGTAGAAATTGAGGGGTTCTGAGATCAGAACGTAAAAGTTGCATTGGGGTGATCCTTCTGATGAGACGGGTGGGAAGATTTTCATCATAAGTGAGTATGGATCAGAGGGGGCTACTCTCCCCTGTTTATTTATTGAAAGAAGAAAATAAAGGGTATAAGTGACCTTGTAAAGTAAGGAGGCTAACATGAGTGGTTTGCCTGACTATTGGCTTCTGTCTAACCTGTCAATATGTGAAGCGATAATTCAAATTATGGAGAGTTTTTTGTTGTTATTTGGTGGCTGAAATTTCCGCTTTGTTGCCCTTATTGGATTATTAGTTTTTGTGTTGAGTACTTCTATATTGGAAATGGAGTCTAGAAGACGCTGTTTCTCAGTTCCTGCTTCTACCTTGTAGACTAACTCCTTTTAGAATTAAAATTCGTTCCACCACTTCTAATGTTCCAAAAACTACTGAAAACAGATTTTTTTCTAAAGAGCATTTGACTGAACTATTTATTATCACCATCTTTGTTTTACTTTGAATTATTTACATTAATTTGATGATGCTTTATTTGGTTTTGTTATGATTTATCATTAGCACTATAATTTATCCTTGTCCTTTTATAAATATGATTAGCTGATTGTTTTAATTTATTTATATCTACCGCAGACCTTTTGTTATGATTACTTGTGAACATCATGAATCCATATAGATTCAACAGTATTATATGTAATTATTCAGAAAGCATTATGTAAACAAAGAGGACAAGTTCAAATAAATTCAAAGATCCCCCTCCCTGCTCTACATAAAATAATAATAATTCAGTTTCGGTGCCATCTCCTCCTGCTTTCATACACCTTTACCTGACATGCAATAGATCACTCAGCTCTAGCCAATTTTGATATTGGAATATTTATATCAGCCCTTTGAAGTAGACCAGATCAGGAAACACACTCCACAGGAAGATCAAAACTATGCTTTTTGAATTTGGCTATAAGAGAAGCTCGTAAATCTGATTGTGTTTGTCCTCTCCTGCCTCTTACACCTCAGGGAGTCAGAAAGAGCCAGCCCACTCTTAATACAGATAATCCTCAACATACAACTGTAACTGAGGCATGCCCATTATGGTTATATGTCATGACTGTCATAAAGCAGGTCATCCATGTGACTGACCCAATTATATGACCTTTTTTGTGATGCTCATAAATTGATCTATGCTGTGATTGAGTGAACACTGCAGTCCCTTTGTTCATTATGGAGTGGTTTTGCTGAAAACTGCTGGTAAGTAAATGCTGGTTTGGGGCAAAAATGTCATAAGATGTGTAAATTACTGTGGGACATTGCAAATGGCTATTTATTTATTTATTTATTTATAAATTTTATTGGCCTCCCATCTTACTTCAGGGTAACTCTGGGCAGCTTACAATCATAAAAGATCAAAAATGTACAAAGCTAACAGACAAATAAATACAGGCTGTATGCCAAGCCCCTGAAATATGGTTATGTGACTGCAGGTGTTGGGATGATCATCAGAACTGGGCTGTAAGTATCCTTGGGGTAATACAATAACTTTGAATGGTCGCTAAGTGATACTACCTGTATCTTCTTTCCCAGGACTTAAGGAATGCTTCTATCCTCTTTGTTTAAATAATGGTTTCTGAATATTTGCTTCAAGGCCTTCTTTCTGACTCTTTAACCTTTAGTGAACTGTTGTAACACACTTCATATGATGAATATAGAAAGCTATCTTTATACACACAGATTTCGAAGATGGGGTATTGAGGTTAGGACCACCAGATCTGCATTGCAAAAAGAAAGTTTAATTACTGACATCATCTACTGCTGACATCTCTAGTGAGTTTTATAACCTTGTAGCCATAGAATAGTCAATTAAATATAGCTATTGTGTAAATAATAATTAACCTTTATCCCCTGGAATTCTGAATGCCAAGCAACATGTTACATTTACAAAGACAAATAAGAAAATCATTGGCTGCTTTTTCTAGATAAAAGCAATTTGGGAAAAGGAAGGGTAGAGAGTGTGAGGAAAAGCTTGTTCCCTTCAGACGTATACAGAAATCTCTTGTTGATTTTCTACGCTTGTTTACAATAGGGAGAAGAAGTGATATGGATGATATAGATTTTAGGGACACTCTAGTCCTTCCTCTCTGTGCCTGGAGATCTGAAGGTCAACATTGACAAACTTCCAAGTAACTCTTTTGGGTTTGAGCAGTAACCTAAATTCCCCATAGCTAATAGAAAATGCAAAATATGATTAAGAAGTTCTGCCTTTTGTCCCGATGGGTTTGGGTTTTAACATAACCTACGGTAGCTACAGTATTTAAATAATCTGTGGTTCTGTATTTTGATCTAAAACGCTGACTCAGATATGCAGGAAGATTCCTAGATCCTGCCATCTGCCCCACCCTTTTCAAAATGATTGTGTACATCTTGGACATTAAGCAGGTTCTCCTTGTCTTACCTCAGTGCTTGGAAACTAATGACAAATCAAGAAATCACAACATCTGAAAATCAAAAACTTTATTGTTTAGAAAAATGAGTAGTTTGTAGAGTCAGATGATTTAAGCAAGTGGATTTCTCCACACAAAAATTGTGAAATTTGCTGCTGCTGCTGCTGCTGCTGCTGCTCCCTTCTGGTTCCATAGATGATCACTGACTGAGGTACTGATGTTTCACCAATTCAGTATTTATAAAGATATCTTTACAGTCTACTGGGAAAAATGTCTGGGCTGCAGATTGTGTGTGTGTGTACAAAGGTAGAAAAAAACAGGAAAGTGATGGCCATTAAGGACTGTAGGCTGAGGAGTTGTATCTGAAGACAGCATCTTGAGCAGCACTGCCTGTGAAGAAAGAGAATATGTGTCTCTCATGTCCATAAATATCAAAGTTTCACAATAATCACTAAAAGAAGGCATAGATATCTCTTCAGAAAAAAAATGTCAAAGTGGAGAAAAGAAATCAATATTTCTTTTTGATCAACCATATAATCATCTTTCTATTTTACTGCATTCTTTCTATTATACAATATAATATATGCAGTAGGCCAGGGGTGTGAAACTTACATCATCACGGCAGCATCATATGACGTATTGGGACTTTTTCCCCCTTCGCTAAACCGGACGTGAGCGTAGCCAGCATGTGATGCATCCGCCCTGCAGCCTGGGAGTTTGACAGCCCTGCAGTAGGAAGTCCTTGACTTACAGCAGTTTGTTTAGTGACCGTTAAAAGCTATAATGGCACTGAAAAAAGTGACTTATGACTGTTTTTCACACAACTATTGAAGCATCTCCATTGTCACATGAACAAAATTCAGATGCTTGGCCATCTGGCTCATATTTATGACGTTGCAGTGTCCCAGGGTCATGTGATCACCTTTTGTGACTTCTGACAAGCAAAGTCAACAGAGATTCACTTAACAACCTCATTACTACCATAACTGCAGTGATACATTTAACAACTGTGGCAAGAAACGTAAAGTGGGAAAAACTCATTTAACAAATGTCTCACTTAACAACAGAAAGTTTGGGCTCGATCGTGGTTGTAAGTCAAAGACTACTTTTACTGGGCCAATATTTTTCTCTGTCATGAATCAATATGGCAATCTTTGATTTTTAATCACCAAGCACTCTAATAACTGCTCTTAATAGTGAACTTCACACATTTGGTAAGAATTGTTAGATCTAATAACTCATATTTTGTTATGATGTTCAGGGATATGGTAGAAAACAGTGTCCTGGCAAATTTTGCCTAACTGTGTGTACAGTTTGGATAAAATAGCCTGCAGCGACAATAAAATACTCAAGGATATGTGAAGGGCAAATGAAGGGCCTATGAAAAAGCTGTGGAGAAGAATCTTATTTAGGAAGGGAGGAAAAAAGGGAGCTCCTATCAATCCAGAATATAAATGATGCTTGGAAATACTGCACTTACTCATAGACCCCCAGCTCAGTTTGCCATGATATGTTTGACAAATGCTGTGAGAAAGAAAGGAGAAAATTTAAGAGATTAAAATCACCCACTGTGGTTAATTTTTGTCCCAGGACATATTTTCACATAAAATGTTTTAACTTGAGGCAGCAGCCATCCCTCCTATTTTAGTTGCTTCAGGCTGATGATAGATAGAAGTTGGCTGCAAACTATTACCATAGAGCAGGGGTCTCCAACCTTGGCAACTTTAAGCCTGGGGGACTTCAACTCCCAGAATTCCCCAGCCAGCTTTGCTGGCTGGGGAATTCTGGGAGTTGAAGTCCCCCAGGCTTAAAGTTGCCAAGGTTGGAGACCCCTGCCATAGATCATTTTAATTTACTTTCATCCAACAACTAGCCTATATACATTGTGATAAAATGCAAACATCACTGGAAGAGTAGACATTACATCTGATAACTTCCTTTTAGATTGCTTTTTTAAAAAAATATATCTGGACCAGGTTTAATTTTTAATAAATAACAGGAATAACTGAAGTCCTATTGCTAACCTTTAGGTAATTCTGACATCTACATGAGTACTGGTGTATACACAGATCCCATATCAGCATAATATTAGTATTCCATACTTATGCAATTTTATATATATAATTTTATTGAAGTTAAAATCTAGTATAAACCAAGAAAGAGTCATGAGGAAAAAAGAAAAAGAAAGAAATCTAAATCTAAAAGCCCAAGAAAGAAAAAAGAAAACGAAAAATGTAGAAGTACTATAAAAGAAAAATATAATAGAATGAAAAAGGCTACAAAGTGGCTTCTAATTTTCTTCACAATAGTTATAAGTACAATTATAAATTGCCCTCTTTCTCTACAGTTGCATCATGATTCTCTTCTTTCTAAAATCTTACTAATCTAATCTTTAAAACACATATCATGTTCATTTTTTATGCTGTATACAAAAAAGTCCATAAGGGGTTTCTTATTTATACGATATTCTGTGAAAACAAGAATCTTCCAACATTTACTATTTTTGGCACTTACTTGCCTGTCATGTGGACGTTCTGATGTTTTTGTAGGGTCCAAACTGAATCAAATATCTTTGCATAACCTCTCAACTGACAACAGGCATAACATCTTACCTTCATAATTAATGCAACCATTAGCATCTTCATGCCCTGATAATAGAGAATCCACTTCGTCTTCTGTCATTTTCTCACCTGAAAGCAAATAAAAAAGGAAGATGGTTTATCTTTCATCAAAATATTCATTACATTTGTACACCCTTCCCCCTCCCCCAATTCCTAGCAACTGGAAATTTAAAAAAAAATGAAAGTGAAAATTTTTTCTAAGTAAAAAAAAACCTTAGAAAAAATAGAAGAAATGCACGAGAAAGCAAGAGGTTGTCAAAACCAGATAACAACAAAAACACACAACACAAAGGGCTTTACTTTTTTGTAGGCAAGCCAACAATTTCATTTTTTAAAAAAAAGGCCTTTATAGGCTAATGGTACTTTGCAACTAAAACACAAATTTCAGCTGATATTTTTCAAAGTACAGTAAATCAAATTAGAAGAACCTCCATCAATGGAGAAAGGATAATTCAGCCGGCAATACAACAGAGCTAATGTTAACCTTAAAAGGATAGAAAACCATCCAAATTACTTGAGGATTACAACCAATGTTAAAAGAAGATCAGGAGAACACTGGTGTTTATTGATTAGTGCCTTTCTAAAGGAGGCAAATTGAGGTTGTAGCTGTAGTTTAAGATGAATTTTTTATAGTTTGGAAGTTCTTTTGGGCTCCAGGCTGTGGCAATTTCCCCATGTAATGCCTTTTAGTGGTGCCTTTTCATGGTGATGGTGGTGATAGGGCAGTGATGGTTAACCTTTTTGGTGCTGAGTGCCCAAAGCACATGCGTGCCCAAACACCGAAAATGCAATGTGCGCGTCCCCCACAAATGCACTGCGTCCCCCGTGCATGAGCCGCCCCCGTGCCCCGTTTTGGCTTCCAGGTTGGTTCAGGAGTCTTTCCAGGCCCAAAATGGGGCACCCCATGCCCTGTTTTGGGCCTGGAAAGACTGCACCAACCTACACCCCCGTGCATGCGCCCCACCGCCCGCGTATGAGCGGCAGAGACCCGAAGAACAACTGGCCGGCGGGAGGCACATGCGCATGCGTGGTGAAGCTGGGCTGGGGCGACGGCTAGCGTGCCCAGAGAGAGGGCTCTGTGTGCCACCTGTGGCACACATGTCATAGGTTCGCCATCACAGTGGTAGGGACTACAGTATACTTACCCAGTGTGGAAAGGACATGGCGCAATTCTGCCCCCATGACGGTTCCGTTCCCCTCCTTATCAAAGACTCTGAGCCCCTCCACATAATCTTCATAGGTGCCTTGATCTTTGTTCTTAGCAACTGTCTGCAGCATTGGCAGGAACTCTTCAAACTCCACCCGTTTAGAATTCAGCTCTGGGGGCGATCAGAAAGTGGGGGAAGAGAAGATGCAAAGGGAGAGGAAGCATTCATTTCCCACCCAACTCTCCATCCTTGAATCTCAAAAAGCTTTTTCTGTGCCACACAGATAGAACTCAGTCAATAAGGAATTGAAACTAAAGGGGAAAAAAAAGTTGCTGAGAGACTTGCCTGTCCTTTAAAAACAACTAAATCAGATGTGTTGAACAGTCAGGGGGAAAAAAAGAGTTGGCAATATATAGCCAAAGGTTATGAATTGCTCAGCCTTGTTACAAACTGTGGCTTATAATTGGAACCGTTCTTGGGATCTAAGTGAATATATCTTAAGTATATCTAAATTACAACATATTCTGGGGAGAGATTTGTGTTCTCAGCTTTAAGTGAAGATGTAAGAGAAATTTCCTCACAATTAAGAACAATTAATCAGTGGAACAAATTGCCTCCAGAGGTTGTGGGTACTCCAACACTGGAGATTTTTAAGAGGTGATTGGACAACCATTTGTCTGAGATGGTATAGAGTCTCCTGCTTGAGCAGGGAGTTGGACTAGACCTCAAGGTCCCTTCCAACTGTTGGAGTCTTAGTGGTCAACCAATTAAATATGAGCCAACAGTGTGTGGCGGCAGCCAAAAAAGCCAATGCAATCCTAAATTGCATTAACAGAAGGATACCATCAAGATCAAGTGAGGTACTAATACCACTCTATAAACCCTTAGTAAGACCACACCTAGAATACAGCATCCAGTTATGGTCACCATACTATTAAAAAAGATGTTGAAACTCTAGAAAGAGTGCAGAGAAGAGCAACTAGGATGATTAGGGGACTGGAGGCTAAAACATACCATGAACAGTTGCAGAAACTGGGCATGGCTAGTCTAGTGAAGAAAAGGACCAGGGGAGACATGATAGCAATGTTCCAGTATTTGAGGGGCTGCCACAGAGAGGAGGGGGTCATACTATTTTCCAAAGCACCTGAAGGCCGGACAAGGAATAATGGATGGAAACTGAACAAGGAGAGATTCAACCTGGAAATAAGGAAAATTTTTGTGAGAATGAGAGCAATCAACCAATGGAACAGTTTGCCTTCATAAGTTGTGGGAGCTTCATCATTGGAAGCTTTCAAGAAGAGACTGGACTGCCATCTGTCAGAAATACTGTATTTATTTTATTTTATTTTATTTTATTTTATTTTATTTTATTTTATTTTATTTTATTTTATTATTTTATTTTATTATTTTATTTTATTTTATTTTATTTTATTTTATTTTATTTTATTTTATTATTCATATTTCTATGCTGCCCACTTTCTGAGGACTCTGGGCGGCTTACACCAAAGACAGTATACTATATAGCATTTTGCCCCCAACAATCTGGGTCCTCATTTTACCCACCTCGGAAGGATGGAAGGCTGAGTCAACCTTGAGCCGGTGAGATTTGATCCACTGATCTGCTGAACTAGCAGTCAGCTGAAGTAGCTGCAGTACTGCACTCTAACCACTGCGCCCCAGGAGACCCTACAGAAATACTGTAGGGTCTCCTTCAGCAGGGGGTTGGACTAGATGACCTATAAGGTCCCTTCCAACTCTGTTAATACCCCCAAGATCCTTGTTCTGTTATTCGATTATCTCTATACTGTGGAACTACACAAGTAACCTGGATTTGAAGGAGGAAAAATGATAATGTGCTGGAGCGCTCCAGTCATGTCACTTGACATCTCCTTATGGGGCAGCCATCTCCGGAAAAGACACATCCTCTTTTAAGAAGGCCCTGCAGATACAACATGAGCGGCCCTGCCCCAACTAACTTTCCCCTTTGAAGCTGGTGAGTTGCAGAGCTGTGGCTGGGATCATTCACTACCCTAAGAGAAAAACAAACACTGCACTGTACCTTTTAATTTATGAACTGAATTTAAATAATATAAATGAATATAGAAAGGGTGGGCCCAGCCCACCCGCCCAGACGCAATCCCGGCCTATATCAGTGTGTTTTTAACGCCTCACACATGTGCGGATGGTGCACGCACGCTCCCATTTCTGGTGCTAGGTGAACCAGTTGCTACAGTATGTGAATCAGTGGTGGGATTCAGCCAGTTCGCACCACTTCAGGAGAACCGGTTAACTTTCTGAGCAGTTTGGTGAACTGGTTGTTGGAAGAAATCATTAGGGCAGAGAACCGGTTGTTAAATTACTTGAATCCCACCACTGATGTGAATCCCATCTCTGCTCTCATGTATGTATTATGTATGTATGCATGCTGGGTATATATATATATATATATAGGTATAGGGCAGTGGTGGGTTTCAAAAATTTTTACTACTGGTTCTGTGGGTATGGCTTGGTGGGCATGGCATGGCTTGATGGGCGTGGCTTGGTGAACTTGGCAGGGAAAGGATATTGTAAAATCTCCATTCCGTCCCCAATCCAGGGGAAGGTTACTGCAAAATCCCCACTTCCTCCCGATCAGCTGGGACTTGGGAGGCAGAGAATAGATGGGGGTGGGGCCAGTCAGAATTTTTACTACCGGTTCTCCAAACTACTCAAAATTTCTACTACCGGTTCTCCAGAACTGGTCAGAACCTGCTGAAACCCACCTCTGGTATAGGGCAGGGATCAGCAACCTGTGGCTCTGGAGCCACTGTTTCACCCCTCTGCTGCGGCTCCCTGTCACTCAAAATATATGTCACAACCGCCAATGTGCGACACCCACCGGCACACGATTTATTGAGCTTTTCAACCCCCGATAGGCCAATCATGGATAAATCCAAGAAAAGAAAAGTTTCAGAAGAAAACAGAACATTTAATTCAACTACATGTGCTAGTTTTGTGGACGCTCAAGAAATAGTCAGGCACAGGAAGTGTTTTGTGGCTCCCGGTGTTTTTTTTTTCTGTGGGAAATGGGTCCAAATGGCTCTTTGAGTGTTTAAAGTTGCAGACCCCTGGTATAGAGTCTTCTGTTCAAGCAGAAGGTTTGAACTAGAAGACTTCAAGGGCTCTCCCAACAGTTCTTCTGCATTCTTTTTCTTGGATTGTGCTGATCTGGCACTCCTAGCTTGAATAGTAGAGTACAATTAAAAATATGCTGCAAGCATAATACAATAAAGAAACAACTAAAGCTTTTCCGGTTTCCAGGGTGTGTACATGCCCTGCACAACTGCTAGTCTTGCAATTTTTTGTGTGTCTCTTTGAGTTAGTGTTGATTCCAGGCAACTACCTGGAGGGGTCCTTGTATTTTTCTTGGCAATGCTGTACTTCGGAAATAGTTTGCCCTTGCTTGCCTCCCAGGGCTAAGAGAGAGGGATGGCCCAAGATCACCTAAACTGCCTTTGTGCCTAAAATACACCAAAACTCGCAGCATCCCAATTTAAGTTCTACGCCAAACTGTCTTACCACTTTTTTACTGATGTAATTTTTCAATCTGAACTCCAGATTGTTTGAAAAATGTAAATTTTAAATGCAAATTAAATTAGGAAAACATACTCTTTGATACACTATATTTTTTAGATTATATTATGCACTTAATTTAGATTATGTGTCCAGTATAGGAGAGAGAGCATATACAGTTAAATTTTTAAATACCTCTTAATCACATTGCCTGAGTTCACACATTTTGCTAAATTTAATTTCAGTTTAGCATAATTCCTGAACTCAGCTACTATGATACACAGGCTACTACTTATGTTTAGCATTATACTGTATATGTATTATACTGTAGGGCATTATGTTTCATTCAACTAACTGTCGGTCCATTTTTTTAAACATATTCTTGCAAATATAAATTATACTAAAATTATACTGATTTATTTATTCACAAATGTTGTTACAGGTTCCTAGTGTGTTCAAGAAGAATGGCTGCATGTTTCTAATAATTGTAACAGAGCTTATAGCAGTGGTGGAATTCAATTTTTTTTACTACTGGTTCTGTGGGCGTGGCTTGGTGGGTGAGGTAGGGGAAGGATACTGCAAAGTCTCCATTCCTACTCCACTCCAGGAGAAGGATACTGCAAAATCCTTCCCCTGGAGTGACTCCCACCCCACTTTGGGGCCAGCCAGAGGTGGTATTTACTGGTTCTCCGAACTACTCAAAATTTCCATTATCGGTTCTCCAGAACCTGTCAGAACCTGCTGAATAGCACCCCTGGCTTATAGGTTACAATATTTATTCCTATGCATCAGAAATCATAGCTTGTTGATTTTTGCAGATCAGATTATAATTAAGTCACAAGAAGACAGAGTTTTTCCTCATCAAAGGAACTGCATAACCCACATTTTGTAGCTTTATATTCCTAACCACCATCTGTTCTTAAAGGAAGGCTGAATGTTCCAATATGATCCCTTAAATCTGGAATCTGCTGCCATCCTGTGGTCATACTGTATTATAATTTCCCCTGCACATGGTAAAGCAGAGATGACTTACCGTCAGGCTTTGGATGTCCCAGGACTTTCCGGATTTCAGCATTAGTAGGATTCTGGCCCAATGCCCTCATCACATCTCCACACTGGCTCAACTGGATTTTACCATCGCCGACCCGATCAAAGAGCCCAAAGGCCTCCTTGTAATCTAGAGAGATCAGATCAAATTTTGATATAGTTTGATATGTGGCCTCTGAAATGGAGAGCTGCAGGGGGGCTGGAGTTTGATGGGAGATAAAGTGTGAAGCTTGTCCTTCTGCCAGTGTCAACTAGAGGATTCAGATGTAATCCTAAGAAACTGGACACTGCCGTCTGCAACATCTGCCTGCCCAGTTTCTGTCAATCACAGTCAATTAATCAATTAGAAGGAGGCTTCCTCTCTAACGGCAACCTCTGTTTGGGATACATTTACCATAGAGAGATGAAGATGGTGATCTGGAAGGGTTTGGCTACTCTTTTAATATACAGAAGATCTCAATGATCTTTCAAAGGGGCATCATTGCCTTGGTTCTGGGATTTCGTTACTGGCAAATTGATCCTTTCCGTTTCACCCTGTTAGAGCAATCAGACATTGCTCTTCAGGTAGAGAGCCAAGTTCAGATGTTATACAATACCTAACACTCCCTCTAACAATTGAGCTAATTAAGCAGGCCTTCAATTTTATAGCAACATTTCAGTTCTAAGAATAATTAAAAGGGCATTTCCTCCTGGCTACGTTAATGAGGATTCCTTTCCCTGTCCAAGTTGGCCAAAAAGTGTGTGGCATTGTTTGCCTAATCCCAGCTGATTTCTTCTGCTTTTGTTAGCAAGACAGGTGACTGTTTCTGTCTTTTGCAATTTTAATGTGGGGTAATTTTGCTGAGTCCCATTCAGTGTCACCTGCCAATGGGAAAAGCAGCCAGAACTCTCCCTATCCTTAACATGTGTTGAGGGTAGGGATGGACAGGCTCAGGCCCATGGTGACAGATTGTCTAAGTGACACATGTTTACAAATTCTTCCAAAAGAGCATTAAGCCTATGGCTGTTAAGAGCCAGCATAATGCTTCTCCAGGGCATTTCTCCATGGAGAAACAGCTGTGGGAACCAGATCATTAGGTCTCTCCAGTAATAGAAACCAAATGGCTATGAAGGCAGAACTCGGCAACTGACGGGAGGAATGGGGTGGGTGAAGCTGGGCAGATCTGAGCCTCTGATCGGGTCATTACATGACATCAGTGAGGCGTCATGTGACATTCATACAGCAAGGAAGAAAACATTGCTTTAAAACTCAACCAGCTAAAGATGAATTTAAGCTACCTTCATGGTAGGTTGGAGATGTGACAATGGTAGCCTGATGAGGATTTGTTGCCGTGGCAGACCATTGTGTCATGGTTCACAACATTGTGAGGATTTGCTGCTGGTGGTATAGTTTGAAGGATGCGAGGATGAGCCCGCCAAGCAAGTCAGACTCCTTAGTAAAGATGTACTGTCATTTGAAAGTACTCTCATATTTAGGAGAGACGAGAAAAAATTCAAAGGGAGTCATACAGGTTTTTGTTTTTTGTTTTTTTTTTAATTTGATTTATATGCCGCCCTTCTCCGGAGACTCAGGGCGGCTTACAATGCGTTAAGCAATAGCCTTCATACTTTTGTATATTTTATACAAAGTCAGCTTATTGCCCCCACAAACTGGGTCCTCATTTCACCTACCTTAGAAAGGATGGAAGGCTGAGTCAACCTTGAGCCTTGGAGAGATTCGAACCAGCAGAAATTGCAGGCAGCTGTGTTAATAACAGGGTGCGTAGACCACTGTACTATCAAGGCTCTATCAGGTAGTTCTCAACTTACAACAGTTCATTTAGTGACTGTTGAAAGTTGCAATGGCACTAAAAAAAAGCGACTTATAACCATTTTTCAACCGTTGCAACATCCCCACAGTCACATGAACAAAATTCAGAAGTTTGGCAACTGACTCATATTTATGATAGTTGCGGTGTCCTGGCGACCTTCTGACAAGCAAGGTCAATGGGGAAGCCAGATTCTCTTTATTACTAACTCTGTATTACTAACTTCAAGGGACGTGGTGGCTAAGACGGCAGTTCAGCGGTTCGAATCCCTAGTGCTGCGTAACGGGGTGAGCTCGTCCCAGCTTACTTGTCCCAGCTTCTGCCAACCTAGCAGTTCGAAAGCACGTAAAAAATGCAAGTAGAAAAATAGGGACCACCTTTGGTGGGAAGGTAACAGTGTTCCGTGTGCCTTTAGCATTTAGTCATGCCGGCCACATGACCACGGAGACGTCTTCGGACAGCACTGGCTCTTCGGCTTTGAAACGGAGATGAGCACCACCCCCAAGAGTCGGGAACGACTAGCACATATGTGCGAGGGGAACCTTTACCTTTATTACTAACTTCACATCTGCAGTGGTTCACTTAACAACTACAGCAAGAAAGGTGGTAAAATGTGGCAAAATTCACTTAACAAATGTCTCACTTAATGATGGAAATTTTGGGCTCAATTGTGGTCATAAGTCAAGGACTACCTGTCGTCTTACAGCATCCTAAAGCCCGAGATGTTTATTGCAAGAAGACTTCTTGATTTATTTTTTTCTTCACACAAAGATAGGAAAGGGGAAGAACAATGAATACAGGAAGACTTGCAAGACTCTATCATAATAAACCTAATATTGATCTACTGTATATGGTCTTGGTTTTTAGTCTGGTGTTTTTTGTAGGGCTGAAAGGTATTTATATCTTACGTATAAATAAAGTAGTCTTACTTTATTGTAACTATGTTAATATCTTCAGGGGTGGGCTTCAAAAAATTTAGCAAGGGGTTCTCTGCCTGGTTGCTGGGTGGATGTGGCCATGGTGGGCGTGGCCTAGTTGGCCTCCTGCACCACAGTGGGGAGAGGGGCATTTTTGCCCTCCCCGGGCTCCGGAGGCTTTCCTCAAGCCTCCAGGAGGGTGAAAATGGCCTCCACAGGCTCCGGAGGCCGGACTTCCGGTAGGCCCGTTTTTCGTCCTCCCCGAGCCTCCGCGTACGGCCTGCACTTACCTGCATCCAAAACAAGCCACGTGGGGACTCCTGGGAGGGGCAGGGTGGGTGGGGCCAGGCAGGAGTGGGATTTGGGGGTTCTCTCAACTGCACAGAATCTTAGCTAGAGGTTCTCCCGGACCCCTGCGAATCCCCAGCAGCCCACCCATGAATATCTTGCAAGTACAAACTTCCTGCTGCCAGTTTTAACTGCAAGTCATTCCTAATTTTTTTTTTCTGATTGTTAAGCCATTTAGGCTCCTAACTCTCTTGTCTGATCTGATTGTTACCCAGCCAGCATCTATTCCTCTCTTTCCCCAAGGTCATTTACACATTCCATTACATCTGGCTGCATTGGATCCAACCAACAGGAATAAAACATGAATCCAATCTCTTCTGAACTATACCTGACTTTGCGACAGAATTCAGATCTGCCTGGATCTGATTAAATCAGACAGAATGGTGGAAGCACGTTGATGGGATGGGATAAACAAGATATTTGATACAGATACAAGGCTACCCCTTTCCTAACATAATTTCTCTTAACATCTGTTTATAATCTTAGGAATCAAGTCTAAGTGGTCATTTTGTTACAGTGGAAAAACAAATAGAAGTTGTCTGTTGTATTATACTAATGATTGCTTGCACAATTGCTTATGTTTGTTTGTTTACCCATAAATAAATGGTAAAATAAATCCAAGTCTCTTGGTAGCCCGTGACATGGAAGCAACTCACCTTCCAACTGCTCTTTGGTGAACTCAATCTAGAAAGAATAAAAAGGTAGGAAATTATGTCATTTACCAGAACAAGCAGAAATCCTTATGCGGTAGTAAAAAAAAAATCGAACTGGCCAAGATGCTTCCATGTTCATCAACACTTCCGTTAATGAAGTGTATTGTTTTAAAAGCAAGCTTTAGAACTGACATTATTCTTTAGGTAATTATTGAGGTTCCAGAATCCAAAATTCAAATTAAACTTTAATGGGGAACTTGTGACAGTGTGTGTGTGTGTGTGTGTGTGTGTGAGAGAGAGAGAGATTTCAGTTTTTCACCTTGGCTCATTTATTCTAAACTGACCAGTAGTTGCATAGAAGGAGGACAATTTTTTAAGGCTTAGTTAGAGGATATATTTCATTTGCTGACTCTTTAAAATAAATAAACTCTGCTTATCAGAGCAAGCATCTTATTTTTTTAAATTTAAGCTCTTAGTTCTGAAGACACCGAACAACAAGTATTGAGGATTCTTTTAAAAAAATAGGGCATCTCACTATTTTACTGAAAAAGTACTGTATGATGTCATATGTTATGCATTAAATTGCGTAATCCTCCAACTTTATTATTTTTATGTACCTGTTTATAAGTCTTATCTACTCGGCTGTAAGCACAAGCTGAGAGCCATTTTGGTCTAGTGGTTAAGATACCAGGCTAGAAATCAGGAAACTCTGAACTCTAGTGTCACTTTAGGCATGACAACTGGCTGGATGACTTTGAGCCAGTCCCTTTTTCTCAGCCCACGTCACCTCACAGGGTTGTTGTGTGGAAAATAGGAGAAGGAAAGGGTATTAGATATGTTGATTGCCTTCAATAATTTATAAAAATAATAACAGCAGGATTTTAAAAATCTAGTAAATAAAATCTAGTAAATAAAAATAATTAACTGTTTGTTTCCCTCCCTACAACCTGGTGAATTATTTCCTCCAGATTGAGGTTACATTTGCCAACACTATGCAGTGTATCTGTGAATGTGCACGGGTTTGGGCCCAAGTCAAGGTTGACTTGATTATAAAATGGGTCTCTGTCCTGGATAGGCTGCTCTGATAACGAACCAATTTCCCTCCCTCCAGCCCTAAACCTTCTATAGGTTCTATAGGTTAAATATGAATGCATGTCAGAGCACGAGAACGAAGTGGTGCCATGTAGGTAGGTGTTTTCCAGAGTAGCTGATGTTGTTCTAGGAAGCCCTTTCACAATGGTCCCACTGCAGTCAGAGAGCAAAGGAGAATTTATGAGGTGAATCCTTTCAGCCCTTCGGCCACAGGGTGTGAAGCAGGCTAAGTTGCTCTTCCTCCCTTGTGTTTTCATCCCCACCAATAAATTGACCCAAAAGAAAAATTCTCAAAGCACCGTGGTGATGGCCTAATTAACCAAGGTATGAAAGGCTTTGAATGTATAGCTGTGCTCAGTGGTGAAATCCAAATTGTTTTACTACCAATTCTGTGGGCGTGGCTTGGTAGGTGTGGCTTGGTGGGCGTGGCAGGGGAAGGATACTGCAAAATCTCGATTCCCACCCCACTCTGGGGCCAGCCAAAGGTGGTATTTGCAGGTTCTCCGAACTGCTCAAAATGTCCGCTGCCGGTTCTCCAGAACCTGACAGAACCTGCTGGATTTCACCCCTGGCTGTGCTGTATGTATTAATGGGCACATTATTATTGTGCATTTGCATTCCTACAACAATCTATTTGCACTACAACAGTATATCTAGCTGAAAATTTTACCTGGAGCATTTGAATGGTTTGTAGGCCAATGAGCAATACAAACCTGCCATGATATGTTGGAGCTGAAGGGGCCCTGAGCCTGATAATCTCTGAGGACATATCAATAGCTCAATGTTTCTCAACTTGGGCAACTTTAAGATGTGTGGACTTCAACTCCCAGAATTCCCCGGCCAGCATTGCTGGCTGGGGAATTCTGGGACTTGAAGTTCACACAGTTTAGAATGACCACAGTTGAGAAACACTGATCTAGAAAATACCTTCTGCCTGATCTTAAGAGCCCACACAGTTGGAGCCCACACAGTTTAAAGGTGCTAAGGTTGAAAAACACTGCTGTAGCTACTCATTGAAGTACATCTTTGCATTTGGTCTAGGTTCGGTATCCTAATTGGAACTCCTACCTCACTGTTTTGGGAATCCTGAAGCATGACAAGGACATGACTGTTGATTGAACGCTCTGGTCCTCTCGCAACTTGATCTGCCGCTTTCAGAAAGTAGAGGTAGGATTGAAATAACTGCACTCTTATGCTAAGCCTCCTCCCTGCTGGTAGCCACCTGTCTCTGTCCTGGCTTCCTAAGCACGCAGGCCAAATACCAGACTTGTGCGTCTGCTGTTTGGGCCTGTCTTTAAAATAACAAGAGCCTTTTCAATTGCTAAATTTATCTCACCTCTCTCTCCCGCTAACCTTAGCTAGCCAGCATTCCCAATCATCGTTGTCTGAGAACAGAGGTCTTGTTATGATAGAGAAATGACTTTACTTATTTCTTGTTCAGTTTTGCATACTGCCATAATGATAGTCCATATAGAATGAAGCATCCATAGTGCACCCCCAAATGAATAGAACTATAATTAAAACTAAATTGCTACAATGGGATTACACCATGCCTAAATTTAGAGCATCATAATACCTGGCAGCAAAAACATCTAACTTTTCTAAACATACTAAACATCTCCCCCACCCACCCACCCACCCTCCCAAAAAAACCCTGTTGTGATTTGTTTGCAGAAAGCAGTCAACAATGGAAGTTAATCTATTTCTTTGTGCTATCCGTAAAATGCCTGTCGTTGCTTGAAAGTAGGTGAGGAACTCCCAAATGCCTAAACTCAGAAAGCTATCATGGTTAGCATTTAGTCCAACGTAGAGACCAAGAAATAGGGTTTGTACGTTAAAATAATTTTCAAATCAAACCTAACATTATATATATAGTAGAACTGTTGGTTATGGTAGCCTGAGACCAGAAGGAACATCCAGGTTCTTATTTGCAATTGAAGGTATAATAATTTGTTCCTGAACTTGTTTTAGAATTTTTAATAGCCATTCTTTGTCATTTTATGTATACATACAGACAAAAATTAAACAGGAATTTGTATATATCTTGCATCAAAAAAAAAAAAAAAAAGAGAGAGAGCAGTCCTTGTTTCTACAGATAGGTATACATAATTACTTTTACTATTTCTCCGTTTCATTCAATTTATTTGGGTGTTCAGCTCAAGTTAAAGATCAGTTCAGCATTCTCTTCTCTTTCTAATTTTGCCTATCCAGATGCCTTGAGAAGCAAACAGTTATGCCATTGTACCCATATAAGTAAAATAATAAGCATAGCTGCGGCCACTTTAGCGACCACTTTGTTTAATGACCAAGTTGCCTGTCCCAATTGGGGCCACTAAATGAAGTCTCTCTATACTTCATATTTGAAGCCAATTATTAGTGTGTTTATTTTTCCCATGCCTAGTTCCGAGGTGGTACATCCCTCAGTTTAAACGCTTATAGCGACCTTGAGGCATTGCTTTTGAGGGAGGGAAAAGAACCTAAAGATGGTGGCTGTTGCGTCCTCCTTCCTTTGGGAAGAAATGGGTTCCCTGCAACTTCACTCTTCCTCCAGTCCTCACTTACCACCACTTTGGAAAGGTCGATGGGCGGCTCCTTGGGCTTCTCTGGTGCCGGTGCTGTTGGTGCTGGTGCCGGTGCTGTTTCTGGCACTTTGCTTTTACCTGCCAGGAATCCTGGCTTTGGCCCGGCTGGTTTAGCTGCTGGTTTGGCAGGTGGGGCTACCGGCCGCTTCACAGGGAGGTCCTTCTTGGGGGCCATGCTGCTTGAGGGTCTCCTTGCGAGAGCAGAGGGGAGGCACAGCCAGCAGCAGGAATAGCACGTGTAGGTGAGGTCCTTTCAAAGCTCACACTCTTTCTGTCCTGGGTCAGCTTAAATAGCCCTGTCGATACAATGATGTCAGCCAGAGAGGAATTGCTGCATACGGAGTGGGAATGCATCTAAAAATGGGAAGCTCAGTCCCCTTCAGCAATGCTGGGTCCTCCCTTCATTCAAGACGGAACAATCTCCGAAGAGCTTTGCTACAGCTAAGCATCCTCTCTGAGCAGCCAGGCCTTGGCTCTGTCTGCGTGGCCATGGCACCCAGCCAGCCAGCCAGCCAGCCAACTCACTCAGCAAAAACCTCTGGCTCTCTGCACCAGCCATACTGGCTAGCAGAAGGCAAACAGCAGTGAGGTGGGTGGGTGGGTGAGGGGGGGGGGTTTCTACTTAAATGCAGATGGGATGGATTACTTGATATTCTAAATAAATGATTGCTTCTGTCCCAATCGCAGAGAGTGAGGAGCTTAATTATTCAA
Source organism: Pantherophis guttatus (assembly GCF_059756535.1). Lineage (NCBI taxonomy): Eukaryota > Metazoa > Chordata > Lepidosauria > Squamata > Colubridae > Pantherophis > Pantherophis guttatus. Next base: position 137,789,427 of record NC_142064.1, on the reverse strand, counting down.
GAAGGATGCTGTGTTATTCTTGTACTGGGTTCCCCTCGGCCCCCAGCCTTCTCTCTTGGCGTCAAAATCATGGCTGCTCTTTTATCATGAAACAGAGGTGGGTGGGATACAGTAGCAACATATAGTACTTAGCTGGAAAACATTTTACAATCCTTGTTCCCTGATTAGCCCCGTTAGCATCATGTTCTCTGTTCTGCAAATTCAGGGACAGAAATGAAGAAAATAACACTTGTTGGACTTGGGTGGAAATTTGGATACTTTGGCACAAATGTATAATGAATATTTTACACAAGCTAATCACGTGACTTTTTTTGGGGGGGGGGACAGCCTAATTTATTATTTATTTATTTATTTATTTATTTATTCAATTTTTATACCGCCCTTCTTCCGAAAGACTCAGGGCGGTGAACAGTTAAAATAACATACATATAAAATGTGAATATAAGATGATTAAGCCAATTTGGTTCATCGGTTAAGAAACTTCAGCATAAAGATTTAGAACAATTAGAAGAGATTTATGCCAGCCCGCCTTGGTGAAATAGAAAGGTCTTAAGTGCACGATGGAAAGTACGAAGATCTGGGATCATTTGTATCCCTGGGGGTAACCTGTTCCAAAGGGTAGGTGCCCCCACAGAAAAGGCTCTTTCTCTGGGAATCACCAGTCGACATTGCTTTAGTGACGGCACCCTGAGGAGGCCCACCCTGTGGGAGCATGCTGGTTGGTGGGAGGTTATTGGTTGCAGAAGGTGGTCTCGTAAGTACCCAGGTCCTAATCATGACATGCAGGAATATTTGCATGCAAATATTAGCCTAGGTGGAGAACCTGAAAAGAATGGAGAATTCAGAATATGCAGAGGCTAAAGAGCCAGTGGGGTGTAGGGGTTAAGGTAGGGGTGGGCGACGTGGCCTTTTTACAACCTGTGGACTTCAATTCCCAGAATTCCTGAGCCAGCTTGGCTATATTAGGAATTCTGGGAGTTGAAGTCCATAGGTTGTAAAAAGGCCACAGTTGCCCACCCCTGTGTTAAGGTGTTGGTCTAGATCTGGGGACATCAGTTCAGATTGATAGCGAGAAAGACTCACTGGATGAATTTGGGCTAATCACTTTTTTTCTGAGGCCAGACTTCCTCAAAGGATTGCTGATTATGGAATAAAATAAAGGAAAGAGAAGCTTCCTTGACCTTATTATACTTAATATGTTAAATTTACATTTCAATTGAACTGAATTTTTGATCTAATCCTTTGGGTCCATCCTCACTTCAGGAAAGGAATCACATTGCTCCTAGGTCAATTATACTCTGTGGCCCAAATAAGGCTGTACCTGTAGAGGAGTTCCTCCTCCTCCTCCTCCTCCTCCTCCTCCTCCTCCTCCTCCCAGTAATGTTAGCCTTTCCAGTTTCTGCATCTTCAAGATATATTAGGCTAATTTGGGATTATATAAATGGAACTCTAAGCATATTTGGAAGATGTGAGACTGGGGAAAGCTGGGTTAATGTGATAGTGAATTCAGATGGTTAATAGGCAGAATGATGAATTTTGTTAGGTACATTACACAAGCCTTATGGGCTTCCTTCCCTGCTAAGTTTTTTTTTTTAAAAAAAGACTTATTTATAGCAGAAGCTGCTGTTGGTAACTTGATTGTTTTTCAATTAGGACTTTTTAGTGGTCCAGTGCTAATGAAGTGTGCTGTAGGTTTTCAGCGGTCATACTTGGAACGGATCCCAAGGACTGTCAAAACGGACCCTCAGCCTTAAGAGTCACAAGTTACTCACCGCAAGGTTAAATGAAGCCACGAATTGCCCAGTGACAAGGAATCGCTAATGAATCTTTTTGCGATGTTCAGATGCCTGCTCCAAACACATCACTCAGCCATCTAAGCTAACAAGACTGGACAGCTGAGAGCTAGGAGGAGGATTTAATGGATGACCCCACTTGTCCTGTCAGAAGGGCCTCTTCCACATTCTCTACTGCTTTCTATTTCACTGCTTATTAAAGGAGATTTAGGCCATCTCTCAGCTTTTCTTGTTTAAACAAACGGATTATTATTTTGTTATGGACTTCCATGGATTCTTGGCAGCATTTGACAGGTGAGGGAGAAAGTGATGCAAACATCTGTCAGTCTGATGAAAGACAGCAGAAGAGTGACTGGCGATTATTTCCTTTTACAGATGCATCTGGCAACAGGATGGAAGGCAACTTCCATCATGCCTCCCAGCAGATGTACTAGAAACCACAAACAAGTCAATTCCTGCACATTTCCCCTTTCCTCAATATGATATATCCTACACAGGGATTTACCTCTCCAGATGTCACTGAGCTGCGGCTCATAGCGTCCCTCATCCTTGGTTAGGATGGCTGAATTGGCTGTGTTGCAATTAAGCAACATCTGGAAAACTACCAGCTCCCTATCTATGCATACAACCTGCTAGTTATTGCAGGGATTATATATTCACATAGGTACTATTAATGCAAACAAATCCTATGCAGGTCATCCTTACGACCGCTGTTGGGACCAGAATTTATGTGGCTAAACAAGGTATTAAAGTCTTTTTTTGGCCATCATTGTTAAGCAAATCACCTATGTGAATCGCAGAGTTGTTAAGCAAATCTGGCTTTTCCCATTGACTTTGCTTGCTGGAAACCAGCTGAAAAGGTTGCAAATAGAAATCTTGTGACTGTGGGACACAGCAACGATCTTAAATACATGGCAGCTGCAAAGCATTTCAGCCGTGGTGGCTCAATGATTAGAATGTAGTACTGTAGGCTAACTCTGCTCATAGCCAGGAGTTTGATCCTGACAGCTCAAGGTTGACTCGCTCAAGGTTGACTCAGCCTTCCGTCTTTCCGAGGTCGGTAAAATAAGGATCTATTCTAGATTGTTGGGGGCAATATGCTGACTCTGTAAACTGTTCAGAGTGCTGAAAATCACTATGGACCAGTATATAAGTCTAAATCCTATTGCTATCTGAATTTTGATCACATGACTCTGCAGATGCTGCAGTGGTTTTAAGTGTGAGGATCGGCCAGAGGTCACTGCTGCTATAACTTCGAATCATTGCTAAACTAATGGTTCTAAGTCTTACCCTTGATAAGCAAGCATCAACAACACTGATTCCTCTTATCTAGAGGTCATGTTGCAGAATGATTGCAGATTCTTCTTGAGTTTGTTCTATTTGCGAGATGTACCATCAGTAAGGAGAGATGCAGAGAACTCGAGGTCAGAACTCAAGGTTGGATCTCAGAACTAGAAACTGAATTTGCTTCCAAGTATTGACATCAAGCTAGCTAAGTGTTGGGATGCCAGTTTGGGGGAAGATGACCTTCAGGGTAGACATGGAAAGGAGTGGGGATTATTCTGGCAAGGTTATTAAGTAGAAATTGGGCGGTGGGGTGGAGAGATGGCATCTGCTGTTAAAGGGCACATGTTCTCTTTCCTTACAGAATAGAAAATAAGGCACCTGCTTTGACACCATGCCAGCTGCAGAACAAAATGCATACATTATCTGTACACATCAAAGAAATTGCAGCAGTTCCAGTTAGCTAAGCCATAGACATACTGTTCTCAAGAGAAATTACACTATTTTAAACTCTGTCAAATACATGCAGGCATTTCCTTTATGTTGGGATAGATAATCCCAGCATCAGTGAATGCTGATGTTTTCAGAGTAATGAGAGCTGAAAGATGTGCATGTCATAAGCTCTCGTGTACTCGGTTTCATGCAATGCACTGAGCATTAATGTATCAAAATGACTAATGAGTAAGATTAACAAGCAGGGGAAAGTGAACAGGCAATCTCAGGAAGTGAAATGTGTGCCATGCAGTTTCTGATGGACAATTGTTTTTTTCACAAGTTTTGCTTCCTGAAAAACTTTTGGCGATGACGATAGCCCTCTTCGAACTGAACACAAATATTTCAGAATGAAATGTATCATGTGGGAATATTGAGAAATATGGAATTAACTTTTAATGACTACAAGATATTTAATTGCATGTTTCTGACATGCTGCATGAATTCAACAGGGCCAAAAGTATTTTACTGCTGATTTTTGTACTCGGTGCCTGATGCATCTCACTGCAGTATCCAACATTACTCAACCAGCATTGAGGGTTTCCAGTTGCTCCACAGATAATCCAGTTGTACTTGGTGTACTGGATGTTATACACTGCCATTATGTAAAAACTGAATATTTATATAAAAACTGTCTATGATAGGTTCAATTACAGGTTATTCTTGTGATTAGCAGTCAAAAATCTGCAAGATATACCCAAAAGGGTTCAAAAAGCAAAATCTTTCTTATCCAACACTTGTCAGATAAGACAGACTTTTCACTAAGGAGCTAATTGGGTAGAGCTGATGTAGGGTAGTAAGAAATTTTAAATAGTAAAATGTGTTCCTACTTCTGGAATTCAGATCCTGCAAACTTCAAACATTATTTAAATTTCCTAATTTTGGATCAAAGTGGGGGTACCCCAATATAATAATTCATTAAACAATGTTGTCCATATCTCAACTCTCTGATACAAGAAGTTCAGAATGGGCTTTCAACAATGCAAATACAAATGATTTTAATGCCATTTTTCCTTATTAATAAGGGCATAGCTCAATAGCCAATTTTTTAAAAATGTAGTATTGTTTTATCTTTTTTTCAGACTAGCATCATCTTATTTATGCCATACAATCAGCTGTTGCTCTGCAATAAAATTGAACAATTGGCACATGTCAGTCTAGATGGACTTCTCCTCACAATATCAGCTTTTCCAATAAATATTTTTCTGAAGATTTTTTTAAAAAAGCTTATGCAGTGGGGTTGGATAATAAGAGCAATGGCAATAAGAGTTAAGCTATCTAACAATATCCTGCCCATGTTCAGGTTTCAGCTGTTCCTTGAATAACCTCCACCTGTGGTGGCAGTGAGAGAGAAGGCAATTGTGTGCCATTATGCAGATGTTGGGCCTTGTATCATGCTTCTAAACAGGCCTTTTTATAGTAGAAAGGTGTGCTTTTGTGCCCATTTAAAAAACATTGGGAATGGTAATCAATTACTGTAATTAATCCAAGATAGGGCATTTAGTCTGTTGGGCACATAGGCTGCAGTCAGAGACACTAAAATATTAGGAAATTGCCATATGTAAATTGCCTCATAGCCCAAAGCTGGACCATCACCCGGCTTCTTCACCCACATCATAAAGTGTGAGGAACACAGTGCAGGAAGCAACCCAACCATTAGATGAAAATTCCTGTAAATGTATTTTGCCTTCTTCTTTGAACCACATTGCCCAAACATGAGGCAAGAATTCAAATGTCGGCAAAGCGTTTTGAAAGTTGAAAGGCTCAAAATGATGTCTTAATTCTTCAGCTTCCTTCTTTTCACCCCTTTGGAGGCAGAGGGAGTTAAATAAAGCCTTATGAAGCACAATCACGTTTTCCTCTTTTTGTTTATTTGCTACAACAAATTACAGCAGTGGCTAATGAGAGGCACAAAGAACCAGCAATACGCTTGCATGGTAAAGCTTGCTTGAAGAAGACAGCAAGCTTGGTTTGGCATGGAAGGCAGTGGGCGATTCAACCCCCAACAGGCAGACACTGCCAGCAAACCTGTGGGGGGCGGCACCACCAGATCCAGTGGAGAGGTGTATTTGTTGTGTCCGATACATTCGCTATGATTGTACAAAGAGATATAAGCAATTTAAAAAAATCTATTTATAAATTACAAAGAGCGGTTGTTGTTTTTTCCCAGAGATGAGAGGCAACAGTGTGTGAATAGAAGAAATGCACGGAGAGCGATTGGGAATTTGACGGAGTGTGTGTGTGCGGGGGGGGGGGGGGGGGGTAATTGGGACACAATCTGCTCAGTGGAACAGACTGTGGAACATCAAGGTAGCAGAGCCAAGGAGATGCTTTGGGAAAAGTCCCACCTTTTCTTGCTTTCCAGATCCGCCCATCAGCTCCACATTGTAAGACCCAGAACAGGAGAAGAATTCAACTTCTACTATCAGGCGTCTTACTGGGATTTGGCTTCCAAGGGCTACAAGCATGATCTTTAAAAAACCATCTAAAACATAACACACAGTTATGTTCCTTTTCATAACAAGACCACAAAAAACAAACTTCCATAAAACCAACCCCAATGCAGCTGCTAAGTCATGCCAGGAGCAGGTTGCACACACATTTTCCCCACCAGAGGAGAATGGTTGGATGACTGGGATAAAAATAGTTGGTTTTCTTTTTTTAAAAGAGGAATTCAACTCAGCTGCCATCCCTGCCAAAGTGGCATTGTAAAATGGCACAGTGTTGCAAATTTGCAAGCCGTGATTTATCAGTGAGGGGGAAAAAAGTTAAAATGCTTTAGTTTTACGTATGTGGAAAGCCCAGTAGCAAATCTGAAAAATTTATCCATGCTAGCTAAGAAAAATCATGCCATATAATTTGGAAATCAGCACAAGTCTCTTCTGGCCATCTCATTTCTTGCGATTTTTGTGGCTCCTTGAACCATCATCTCCTCACAGTTTCTGTACCGATCTTTCTCCTTACTATACAAAGTAGTTTGGAAGTCATCAAAATGCAGATCATGCGAATATCACTGTATATAGGTAGATAGGCTTTGTAAATCTGTTTTGGACTACAGATTAAGAATTTCCTTGCTACAGCATGCACACAGTCCTAGAACTTGGTGGGGCTTTGCACTCCACACCAGATCGAAGACCAGAATGCAAGAAAGGCACCAAACAACATTCATGTTAAAAACAGCAACTAAAGCAACGGCATCCATAAAGATACTCTATGAAAGCAATCTGCCCTTTTGGATTGGCTGCAGAGAGTGGAACAAGCCAAGAAGAAAACACAAAACAGATTCGGCTTTAAAAATTCAGAAGCAGAAAGTACAAGGAAGGCATGGCGAGAGAAATCATCTGCTATCACAGCACATGAGGCTTTGCAAAGAGATGGGATGGGATATTCCCTCTTGGCGTATCAGCTAAATGCATAGTGCTCAGGAGTGGATTCCCCCCAATGTGGAAAAAATATAAACATTGCAAATATTTGTTTTGGCCACTGCATTTCTCCACTTTTTCGTACCCTTGTACCGGAAAATGGCACTTGAGAGCCCTACTAGGAGAATTAGGACAAAACTCTAATCTCCTTTATCACTGCTATGTTCCCTTTCTAAATAACTGATCTTTCCCCTCTTTGAAGACATCCATGGCCGTATTTGAAAACCTTTGTTTCAAAGGAGATCATTTGCCCATTATCTTCTAGGAGAAATACTTGGCCCCTCCAGGCTGTCTTCCTTGTATTTTTTTCACCTAATGCCCTGACTTCAGTTCAGGCAGCCCTTGATCTTTTTAGCTGCTGAAAGCAACAGCTCGCAAGACAGCTATAAGAGACACCATCCCCAACAACAATAAAAATAAAAAATGAAAAAGGCCCATTTCTTTGGTCATGAGAAAGGCAGCGTATGGTTTTCAGTGCCAAGAGAAGCATGCAAAGTGAATGCAGAATGTGAATCTTTGTCCATCTTCCCTTCAAAAAAAAGAAAGAAAAAAAAATCCAATCGGGCGATTTCTCTACCCCTATTGGTTTCACGTGGAAAAAGAAGATTTAAGAAACACAATTCTATAATTGCTTAAGAAAGCAAAAACACTGAAAAAGCCCATCCAGCGGAAGATGAGCCTGGAATCTCGCAGTGAAGGATGGCGGCAGCAGTGGTGGTGATAGGGGGGATGGTCTTCATGCCAACTCAAGTCCTTGGATCGTGGAGGCACTATGGAGACTAGGAGCTGCTTTTGTCATCTTTTAAATCGTACCTGCAAGATAAGCAATGAGGTTTGGGAGGGGGGAAAAAATCCCCAGGAAGCCATCTCAAGTTGTAAACCAAGTTGCCTGAGAAAGCAGAATTTCTGCTTTTTGTTCTCCCACATTCTTATGTATGAGAATGCAGGTAGTCCTCAGCTTACAACCTGTCACTTAGCAACTGTTCGAAGTTACAATACCCCTATCTGGTGGTACGTATGACCTGGATTCAAAGTTCTGAAGAAGTCACACACACACACAAGTCACACAACTGCACTTTGGGGACTCGGCAACTGGGGCTGCATTTAGGCCTGCTTGGGGCAACTGATGGTCATGGGACTGCATTTTACAAGGGTTTCGCCAAAAACTGGCATTTCATTTGTGTTTTGGCAAAACCAGCCCATAGCAAACAATGAGTTAATTACCACCACAAAAAGGTTATAAAATCAGAGTTGGTCTCATGACCAACCCATTTTACAACCTTCACAGTTTATGACTGTGATGGGCAGGCTCCTTTAGGAGTGGTGCAATGGCCTAGAGTTGGAGCTCTCGCCTCACAATCAGGAGGCTGTGAGTTCAATCCTAGGTAAAGGCAGGTATTTCTCTCTCTCAGCACATTGAGCAAATATCAGCTGTGAACTCTGCAATGGCGACAGGAAGGGCATCTGGCCAGTAAACACTCAGCTCCATTCAGTTGCCCTGACTCCACCCTGAAAGGGATTTATAGGGTCATTATAAGACAAAAATAATAATAATAATTAAAAAAAATGGGCTTAACACAAGGACTACCTCTAGTGATTTGTTATCTCTTTAGTTGGAGGCAAGGGAAGCGAGATGAATCCCAGTGCTTAGGAAAGCTTCATATATGATGTTGCTTTCCCTAGAGCTCGTCTCCCTTTCCTTGAAACTATATGTCTGTATTTTACATTTCTCTTGCTCTTCTTATAGGAAAGGATGCTCGAAATAGCCCTACTTTTTCAATATTCCCTATTTGGCAAGGAGGGCTTTTCCCACCATCAGCATCTTCTGCAGCAGGGTCAAAAAAACAAAAACAAAATGGCTGTCTAGCATGGTAGCATTGACACATTTACAAAAGGGATGGGCTTCAATCAGGGATGGGCTGCTAGAGGTTCGCAGGGGTTTGGGAGAACCTCTAACTAAAATTCTGTGCATTTCGGAGAACCCCCAAATCCCACTCCTGGCTGGCTCTGCCCACCCCACCCCACCCCTCCCCTCCCAGGAGTCCCCACATGGCCTGTTTTGGATGCAGGTAAGTACAGGGTGTGCACGGAGGCTCAGGGAGGGCAAAAAACGGGTTTACCAGAAGTTCAGGAAGAACTCCAGAGGGCCTCCGGAGCCTGGGGAGGCCGTTTTCGCCCTCCCGGAGACTCAAGGAAAGCCTCCAGAGCCCAGTGAGGGTAAAAACGCCCCCCCCCCCCATGGTGCAGGAGGCTGACTAGGCCACGCCCACCCAGCAACCAGGCAGAGAACCTCTTGCTAAAATTTTTGAAGCCCACCGCTGGCTTCAATCAATCTGTTGCAACTGTCATCTTTACTTTCTGATACTTCCTTCTTGACACCACGGCCACCAGCATCTAATGTTATTGAATGCTGATAAGTAGGCCAACTGCCCATCATTTTCTCAGCTGCTTTCTCTGCAGTTCCAGGACAGTTCCTGCTTTTGGATACTGCAGGAGGCTATTGTGCTAAAGAACAAAGATGGTTGTGGAGTTTATTTTTGCTCTGTTCACAGAATTCAGATTTAATAATGAATTTCAGTATTGTTTTAGCTGGTGGTTGACGTGCTAGATCTACTGAAGGTTACTTTGAAACTGTTGGACCGAAAGTAGCTTTATCTTCCACTTGTGGCCTTCCCACACATACAGGATGGGAATGGAAGACCAGACTGGACAAGTTTTTGGTCTGATCCAGTGCGACGTTTATTCTTATCACAACTGACAAAAGATTAAGAAGGAACAAGAATGCCCAGCTTGGCCTTGGCATGTGGGAAACAATTTTATCTAAAGAGCCCATTCATAATGGAACGGATGGGAATCAAGTTGCTGGGAAAGGATAGAGGAAAACTCTGGAAAGTAGCTCAGGATGTGAGTCCAAAAAAGAAGTAACCAAATCCCTTTTGGATAGGTCTCTGACGCATGCATCCTCCATAGAGCAGAGGTCTCCAACCTTGGCAACTTTAAGACTTGTGGACTTCAACTCCCAGAGCTCCTCAGCAACTCTGGGAGTTGAAGTCCACAAGTCTTAAAGTTGCCAAGGTTGGAGACCTCTGCCATAGAGGATTCACAAAATACTTTTCTAGCTACTCTCCAGTTCCATTTCAGAACAAGATTCCTTCCCCCTTTATCACACCCTGTGAACCTGTCTTCCCACAGGCTTAATCCAGCTTCTCCTGCTTAGTATCTCTTCCCCTGTAGCATTAAGGTCTCAGAGAAGAGGATGTGGGGGAGAGAAAGGATGACTCATTCTTAGCAGCCGCTTCAATCTTTTCCCAATGTGCTTTATTTAAAAAAATAGCAACTGGACTTCCTTGATTTTTCTTGAAGACATTTCACTTCTCATCCAAGAAGCTTCTTCAGTTCTAACTAACTGATGGGGGATGGAAAGGATTTATACTTTTTGCAGTCAGATAGTCATTAACTTTCTAAGGGTCACTGGGAAGACATAAGCCACCTGAGGACATAGATTAACCCCCCAGGTGGCTTAAGGGACCCTCAGAGTGTTAATGATAGGCTGACTGCAAAGCGTATAAATCCTTTCTATCTCCCACCACTTAGTTAGAACTGAAGAAGCTTCTTGGATCAGAAGTGAAATGCCTTCAAGAAAAATTGAGAAAGTTCTACTTGCTGTTTTTTTTTAAAAAAAAAGCACCATTGGAGACAGCCATGACCTGGATGAATTACTAGACATTTGCTTCAATCTTACAACTCTCAACAGGTGGCTGCTTAGAGAATGTAACTCTCAAGGCTTTCTCAGCTGGGTTGTTACAGAATGAGACTCCATCACTGTAGCTTTTAGGGTGGACGTCAGTGGTGGGTTTCAAATTTTTTTACTACTGGTTCTGTGGGTGTGGCTTGGTGGGCGTGGCTTGGTGGGTGTGGCAGGGGAAGGATACTGTAAAATCTCCATTCCCTCCCCACTCCAGGGGAAGGTTATCGCAAAATCCCCATTTCCTCCCAATCAGCTGGGACTTGGGGGGCAGAGAATAGATGGGGGCAGGGCCAGTCAGAATTTCTGCTACCAGTTCGCCAGAACTGGACAGAACCTGCTGAAACCCACCTCTGGTGGACGTTTGTTCATAAGACTCTGCATAATAAAATGAGCCCCCAAAAATCCAGCCCTGCTCCCCAGAAGCCCATTTCAAAGAGGACACACGTGAAGAAAACCAAAACCCCCAAACCATGCAGCTCTCTTTACAAGACCAGTTTTCTGCCAAGTCCCTGATCTTAGATCCAATAAGGGATATAGAAGTGGAATTGAGTTAGCATTTATTCATTTATTGTTAATTGTTCTTCTCCTATACTTACCACTGGGCTGCACCTTGTGTGAGGTCCTTTTGGGAGAGGTCAATGTGTATCTGGAAGAGAAACGAAAGGAAGAAAAGTCACACCTGCCTGGAATTCTCCTGGAAGAAGATCCACTGCTATTAAAGGTACAAGCACCGCAATGGCTGCGTTCCATACCTTTCCAATTGGCTCTCCTCGGGACATAAAAGAGACACTGTTTTTAACATAGGCCTCCAGCTTCCTCCGCTGGGCTTCTTCCAGAGAGAGATCCCATTCAAACCTGTTACAAGACCAATGCATCAAGTGGGCACTTACTGCTTTACTGAAGTAGCCTTTAAAAATCCTTAATGATCCTAGGTCCCTTTTGGATGGCTTAGCCTTAGAGGTACAATGAATGAAATAAAAGGATAAGGGTCATTTAACAAAATTTACCTCTAATATTTACCTTTTAATCACCAGAATTGTTGCATCAGTGTGCATTTCCCTGTATTCTGATTGGACTATGGCACCTAATTTCTATCAGTAACTTGAAGAACAGAAACCCAGAGTAACATTTACTTTGCATGAATTAATTCAATGTGAGTTCATGCTCCAATCATGTCTTAACCCCTTCAGTGTATGAACACTTTTAAAAATACGACGAATAGCAAATGTTGCCCTAATTAAAAATGGGCAAATGGTTCGGAAGGTTTGGTTTATGTCAGTGAGGTTCCCAGATCCCTACTATGTATTCTTTCCTGTATCAAGGGTGACCTTTTCAAAGCATACCCCTACTCCCATATTGCTGATTTCTCCCTTACTTCTCATTGAACTCAGGATTCAGGTTTTTCTTCCGTACAGTAGTCTTTTTCTTGGTGACACGAGATTTGTCCGGCAGCAGGATCAAAGAGACGTAGGGATCAGGAGCATCCCTGCTGTTTGACTTGAGGTTTCTGGAATGTGGTCAAAGGAAATGGCTCTTTAAAAAACAAGTAATCTATCTAAATGGTTTAGAACAGGGGTCTCCAACCTCCGGACCATGGCCCAATGCTGGGCTGCAGCCCATTCAGAAACCAGGCAGCGGAAGTGGCGGGTGAGTGTGCGCAAAGCTGCATTTGTGAAAAAGGCACACACACAAAACCACTCCTCTCACCCACCCACCACTGGCCACTCCCGTTTCCTCTAGTCCACCAAGCTGGAAAGCTTGGAAACTTCTGGTTTAGAAAGTAAATAGCTAGGAATCGTTTTAAGATAAACTTGGTAAAGAAAATCAACTACTCAAACAAGGGGAAAACCATAGTTATTTAATAAAACAAGCCCCTTCCCTCCTCATCCATCTATTTTATCATCATTTGTTGAAAAAAAAGCCATAAGCCACCTCTTCTGAGTTGATGGTGACCCACCACAATATTCATACACAAGCGTTCTTCCAGAGCGTGCTGCAAAGCCAGCTGTGTCTGTTTATATTGTCCTCGGAATCATCCCAGATGTAATAATCTGCATTCAGCAGGACTTACTTATTATTTTATAATGTTCTCAGAGAATCTGTTGGTGGAAAGTACTAGACATCCACTAGTACTCTTTTGAAGACAACAAAATCCACATTTGGGATAGAGAGGATCGCCGGTTTAAAAGAGCAGCCAAAGAGCCCATTCATGTTAACTTTGAGCAGCCCTCTCTCAACAGAGGGAAGGATGAGACACCACCTATCCTCAGTCTGCCACACAGCCCTTGCAGCACAACAGTTCCAAGAAGATCCCACAACCTTTTGTACTCTGATTTAGGTGAGCCTGAGGGCAAAGGTTAACCACTCAGTGGCCTCAAGAGCTCTCAGGGAGAGTGCTAACGACCAGATGACTGCAAAGAAATGCATCCTTCAAATCCCCCTCCCCCACTGCTATTTGGTCACAACCTATCCTTCCATCCCCTCACCATCCAGTCTCAACTGTCAGTACCTATCCTTCCATTCCCCCACCCCTCCCCTGCCATCACAACTGATGAAGCATCTTGGATGAGAAGCGAAACGTTTTTGTTCTTTTTGTTCAAGGAAAAAAACAGTCTAGTTGCCTTTTTGAACAAGCACCTTTGAGACAACTATGATCTGGATGACTGAGAATCACCACAGACTACTAACTAGACATCCAGAAGGCAGTGATCAAAACAGAGAAACCTTTCCTGCAATTAGGGGGAAATGTCATCCAAAATGATGATTTAGAATGATCTCCATGTTCTTTAGGTATAGGGAAAAAAATCTAAGCAATCATTCTGGAGGTTCGTACCAAATTCACTTTTTGTTTCTCCTTTCCTCAAACAAATCCATCCTACGGTTGTTACCTGCAGGCATGTATGATCACGATAAGTTTCCTTGCATCCATGTTGTACCAGACAGTCATGTGCAGCTGTCCCAGAGGCGTGTCTGCTAGCTCCAAATTACTGCAGGGCAGAAAGACAAGAAGGGCAGAGCAATATTATAGAAACTCAAAAACAAAAAAACTGGGTCCGGTGTGAGGAAAAGGGGGAGTATTATTACACCCCTTAGTAGCACATGCAGCTTGAGAAACATAATGCAACCATAAGGAACACTGAGGGCAAACGGAGAGATGGACAGGAAGATGCCGTTTGAAAGATCAGAACCAATAGGATGGGGGATGGGGGGCATAAAGGCAGGAGGATTTGTTCTCCACTTGGCAAGAAAAATATGGAACTGAGGCAGCAAACTGCATCGGCGATGAGAATGGTGGCAGGTCGCAGTGGCGGCCTACGTAAGGCAGCTATGAGGAGGGCTGAAAGCAAAAGCCGGAATGTTTTCTGCAACTCTGAGGACTGCAGGGGGAGGAGTAAACTTGCTGGAATTCCCAAAGCCCAGCTGAGCAATGTGCTGCAAGACAAAACAGCAGAAGAGAGCTCACCTTTTAAAGCATCAAATTATTACGTACATAAACAGCAAGCGTTGTCTCTCCCTTTCTGGTAAAAAGCTCCACTCAACCGATCTGCATTAACAAGAGGTTATTCAAAAGCCCACAGTGCACTGCCTTCTGTGTCCTAGGTTCTGTTGACCCTGACTGGATTTCAAGGAGGTAAGTTTTCAATTTCCCCACCCCGTTAAAGAGTTTCCTCAGGGGAGACGGGCCCAAAATCACAGAAGTCTTCTCTGAGGACACAGCAGCCAGAGGCGTGAAAAGACATTTAGGACTGAAAATCAGGTGAAAGGGGGAAAAATAGAATTTCAAGGGAGGAATTACATTTTCAGGCTATCACACTCAGCACTGATTCGACAACAGGGCAGCCTTTTTGCTCCTGAAGGCTGCTTCAGAGGCTCGGAGGAAGAACACGGGTAACAGGTGCTTCTACAGATACCCAGGGAGGCCCACAAACCAACCTCTTGCTTAGAGACTGTCAATTTTTTAAAAAAATAATAAAATTTATTTATTTATTTACAACTTTTATATATTTCTATAGTCTCTAGGTAGTGACTGGAAGAATCTCAAACAATAACAATTACAGTAGAAATAGCAATAGCATGTAGACTTATATACCATTTCATGGTGCTTTACAGCCCTCTCTAAGCAATTTACAGAGTCAGCATTTTGCCCCCAACAATCTGGATCCTCCTTTTACCGACCTCAGAAGGATGGAAGGCTGAGTCCACCTTGAGCCCGTTAGGATCGAACTCCTGGCAGTGAGTAGTGAGTTAGCCTGCAATACTGCATTCTAACCACTGCGCCACCACGGTTAAATGTATGGTTAACATTTAACAGAATCTTGCAAGACTCAAAGCATTTACGCCCTCCTCTCTTTTTAGTCTCTGGAAAACTAAAGAAGGTCCTCTAAGCAGTTTACAGAGTCAGCATTTTGCCCCCAACAATCTGGGTTCTCATTTTACTGACCTCGGAAGGATGGAAGGCTGAGTCAACCTTGAGCCGGTGAGAATCGAAGGGGCTGTCAATTTCTTACAGTAGAAAGCCAGGGAATGTGTGTGTGCATGCACACACATACACACATTTTACTGGTTTCCTGCCATTACTAGCATCTCATGAACTAGATGGTAACCCAGAGTAGCGTATGCTTCATTTATTTGGAGCTACAGCAGATTAGCACAGCAGTCTCTCGAGAAATTATCTTGAGAGAAGAAAAGACTTTCTTCAGATCCAGAATACTTGGCTTTGTGCAAGAAGAGACCGTAGAGCACTCAACCCAAAGAGGAATCGTCTCACCCATCTGCAAGGATTCTGTATTCTATGCAAGGAGTCCTCCTTACCTGTTGGCGTGGGGGATCCGCTGGCGCAGCTCTTGCAAGGAGCCAGAGTCTCCATCTTCTCTGATATACAGCTCAGTCTCTGACCCCTTCTGGGAATTCTCCTCATATTCATCCCCTGCTGCAGCATGGAAAGCCTCCACCCCCGAGTGCTGAGAAATCAGAAGCTGTGGAATTGAGAGCAAGGCGCTTAGAGCCTGCTCTGCCATAGTCCAGACTGGCTTCCCCCCGCAACCCCACTCTTAGAACTTTGAGGTAGTCCAGACAAGAAGTACAATTGGAGCCTCAGCGTTATCGTTATTGTAGCACTGAGCAATAGCGCTTAGACTTATATCCCACTTCAAAGCGCTCTACAGCCCTCTCTAGGCAGTTTACAGAATCAGCATATTGCCCCCAACAATCTGCGTCCTCATTTTACCGACTTCGGAAGGATGGAAGGCTGAGTCAAGCTTGAGCCGGTTAGGATCGAACTCCTGGCAGTGAGTAGCAATACTGTAATACTGCATTCTAACCACTGCGCCACCACGGTTAAATGTATGGTTAACATTTAACAGAATCTTGCAAGACTCAAAGCATTTACGCCCTCCTCTCTTTTTAGTCTCTGGAAAACTAAGGAAGATCCTTTCTAAACGTTTCTCACACTTTCCCCCCATATGCAGACTGAGCTGCCTCTTATCAAACTATTGCCATGGCTGTGGGTCGTCCTCCTGCCTCCCAAGGCCATTCCCGCACACCATCACAGACACTTACCCCAAGCTTTACTCGCATCAAAATCTGGCTAGCAGGACCAGAGTTGCTGAGTTGGAACCAGCGGTCTAGGACGAGCTCTTCTGCAGCTAGCAGTTGTGACAGTGGGAGTGACAGCACACCCAGGCTGTGCCCATCATCCTTGATCTGTGAAGTAGAAATAAAAAGCAGATGGCAACCGTCTGTACCAGGTGGACAATTAATTTTCCCAAGGAGCCCCATGAGAAACTAGGACTACTGTGGAGAGACGTGGCCTGCTCCCACCAATGCCGTGGGCCAGAAAGGAACAGCTGAAGGACCAGATGTGACCCATAGGCCGTAGAGCGCCCAGGTCTGGTCTACGCATACAGCTGTGGAGTAGAGAGACAGAAGGTATGCATCCAAGAAGAAATCCTCTCCTAGCTTCCAGGCTTTTGAGTTGGAAAGAGGCAGCCCTCCTTGAAAGATAAGGAGCATAGCTTCTGAGAAGATACAGTTGGGTCTCCACTCCCTTTCCTTTAAACTGCAAAGAGATTATTCTCCTTGCCTCTTAAAAGATCCTGTGGGAAGAGAAACGTGGTCATGAAGAGAGTCTCCTCTCCCAATTTAAAGGTTATTTGCAGCAGTTTGTTTTGAGGTTTTTGGCTCAAGGGTAAAGATGAGCCAGTTCTTCTTCCCTTCAGCAAGCTTCCCACTCTAGGGAATTCGATGAAAGCCTTGCAAATCTAAACTATTATGCACTATAGCCTTCTCAAGCACCATAGAGGATAGCAGAGCTGCATATCATTTTTTGCATTTCTTCAAAATGCATATAAATAAACCACATGCTGCCTCAACTTTAGCCATTCAATTTCTACAGCGCTCTAAAAAATTACTGTCATTAATGTCCTTTTTTCACAGAAAAAAATATTTTAAAAAATTTCGTTAATATACTAGCCAAGCCACATTCGGAAAAATAATTCTTGAAGGTACTACATGTTAAGAATTTGAGGCATGCCACTGATAGAAGTTATATTCTGATCTTAAATTTATCAGAAAGTTAATAAAGACGAAGAGAATTTACCATATTTTTCGGAGTATAAGACGCTCTGAAGTATAAGATGCCCCTAGCTTTTGGGGAGGAAAACAAGGGAGGGGGGGGAAATCTGCCTCTGCCTCCCAGCAATTTGCCTCCTTGCAGCAAACAGCCTCTTTCAGTTTCAGTTTCAGCACAGCCTGATTAGCACAAGCAGCTGATTGTTGGTTGGATCGGCTTCCCAACGATCAGCTGTTTCAAGCTGCAGGGATTGCCATAGCCTATTGCTACCGCCGCGCGCCCCATTTTCGGCCTCTGCATCACATTTTTTTGCCTCCGTGCACCCCATTTTTGACCTCCGTGCACCCCGTTTTTTGCCCATTCCAATCCCCGCCATCCGAAACGGGCAGAAAATGGGGCACGTGAAGCGGCAATAGGCTATGGCAATCCCTACAGCCTGAAACATCTGATCGTCGGGAGGCCGATCCAACCAATAATCAGCTGCTTGTGCTAATCAGGCTGTGCTGAAGCTGAAACTGAAGCAGGTTGTTTGCTGTTTGCTTCAAGGAGGCAAATTGCTGGGAGGCAGAGGCCAAAGGGTGGGTGCCAGTGGGTTAGCGGGGCTACATTTGGTGTTTAAAACGCACCCTAATTTTCAGCCTCTTTCAGGGGGGGGAAGTGCATCTTATACTCTGAAAAATATGGCACTTGCCAATTCTCCCACCTATAACAGAAGTATATGTTGTTGTGGCAGGTGGAATGCCACAATGGCATTGCTTCAACAACCTGGTTTCCACGTTTGAAGTTTCAATTCCCACTATCAAATCAAGGGACCCAAAAGTTCTCTTCAGTAGGATAATCAAGTAAATGGGAGTCCCACTGTTTTGGTTTGGCACATGTGGATGGTGAAGCAGAAGAGAATATTTGTGGGGAAGAAGTGCCCAGGACACCTACCTGCAACTCTAAAGATTCTGCATGTGGCCTCTTGATAAGGAAGGAGAAAGCTTCATCCCACATGGGCTCTGCTGTCTGAGGGCAGACCTAAGGGCAGAAACAAGCCTTACATTTAAAAAAATACAACAGAAGAGAAAGATAGCATTTGCTACACAATGGCTTAAGAACTCGCACAGAATATGACATCCAATCAAAAGAAAAAGAAGTCAGTTATAACTCAATGAAGCATGGACAGATAATCAAGACTGATCTAACATGGCAATATTCCAGATTATGTCTGCCTTAAGAGGTAGAGAGCGCTGTTTTTCTCTTTGATATAATACTTTTCTTTCATGGTTAAGTAACCTTATATAAAATATCCATCAGTCCTTAATTAAAAATTATCAATTGCATAGTGGAGTTTCCAAATATTTCTTTAAAAAAAGTCTCCTTCTGCAATCGTTCACTGGTGGTAGTGCCAATCCCTATTGTAAAATCTGGAGTTTTGGCCATTCTCTTTCCTCACCCATTACTTGTCCTTCTGCCTTCGCAAGGCATTTAACATATATATTTATGATAACCAATTTGAGCCAGCCCTATTTTATTTCTTTTGGAACCAACAACCAATTGCTTTGCATATTTAATATGGAAGCTGAGAGATCCAATCTTTTGCGGCTCTATCGCTAGAAAACATTCTCCTCCAAGTTACATAGGAAATCTTTATATAAGAAAATGCATGTGTGTGTGTGTGTGCGTGTGTGCGCGCGCACACACCTGTTCATATGTACAAACCCTGGCTTTGTCACAAACCTCCTCATATTGCAGCTTCCTTTTTTTCTCCCCTCTGCCTTCACTTCACCATATTTGTTAGTCCTCTCAAAGGAAAGAGAGGCGAAAAATCACTGAGGAGTTTCCTAATGAAAGTAGTAAATTAGCAATTGCCTGCTAACTGCAATATGTTCCCCTCCTTTGAACTAGTTGCTGGAAGGAAAAATGAGGGAAGAGTGGGAGAAAAATGGATAATGAAAAAACACGCCAGACTGCTTCTGGAACTGATCATAAATTCCTAGGCTGAATAATAGCATTTTATTTGTTACTTCTAAAAGCACATGCATGTTGCCTGGCTTCTATTTTAAATCCACCACTATTCAGTCAACATTGTAGTAAAAAAAACCTCAAAGGAGACCCTGGATGTATTCCCTACCCCCATACTCTATTCTAAAGCCATGATTTACTATCCACTTTCAGCATTATTGTTTCCTTCTTCCCCTTGTCATTACCTTTGTCTTATAGGAGATACCACGGACAGACAGGCTGATGTAAGGACTTGGCGGCTTCGATCCCTTCCGGAGCTGGCGAAATGGGAAAGAGAAAGTTGGTTGATATTCTGCTATTAAGGATATTCACAGGATGGCCCTTTACAAAGACTTTTGTGCATTGGGGGTGCACAGAAGCATGTGGTTAATTTTGGCCTGGTGTCTCTCTGATATTTCAAGAGTATTCTGCCACAGGGACAGCAGAAGAGGAGTATTTGCATGTAGAACTGTCACTGCGTGGATTGGGGAGTCATCGGAATTGAAAAGGAAGAATTGCTATTATATGAGTATACTTGATAAATAACATAATTTACTACCATTTATGCAATATCCCATCTATATACTACTAAATCTCATGACCTTTAACTGGGCAAAATGGTTCATCAGAGGGCAACAATTTTTCAAGCAATGTACCTCAAATGGGCTAACTTACAGAATGTGTCTAAAATCCAGGACCTCCCAAGAAAATGAACTACCAAGAAAATGAAATTTGGGAAAGTTGTGGCTGCCTACAAGGCTACTGGCTACTGCTGCAGTCATGTGAACTTCGTTTTTAAAGTTTCACAACAATTTCCCGGCCAGTCTTGCAATCCCTTGCTCCTTCTCCCATCCAACAACAGTCATGTGATAAGGTCACACTAAAGCTCATACAATCAGGTGCAGTCACATACTGTAGTGACCTGTTTAACAACCGGCATTGTAATTCCAGGCTCATTTACAGTCTTAACTCAAGGACTACCTGTATACCATAGGGTACAAGATTGATAAGGACTAGATTAAAGCAAGTGAATACAAATACACACACACACACAACGATCAAATGGGGAAAGGATCAGACTTCATTCATCCTTCCTAGTATGTTCCAGTTCAGCTACCAAAATGCTTTTGCTGTTTGGAACAGGGCTAATCTCTGGATTAGCTGGGCTCTGAATCAATGGCTGAGTGGGCTCTGAATTCAAGTTTTCCTGGTCCATGAAAAACAATGTTCCAAATTCCATTTCTGCTAGTGTTTTTCTCCACTGTATTGCTCAGAAGACATCAGCAGCTCCGAGTTTCTGGTCATGGATTATTTAGCTGCAATAGCCACTCCTAGAACTAAGAGGCATCTCGTGGAGGGAGTAACATTTTCCTGGTACTCACTGGCAATTCAGCTGCTCTGTCAAGGAAGACAGAGAGGAGGGCAGAAGACAGTTCTTCACTCTTTGGGGTCTGGATCAAGCTGTTCACTCTCAGAACCTGGAAAAGGTGATCAACAGTTAGGACAATATTTAAGTATTTTACCACCCACCATTAGAGGACATTTTGTAAGAATATTGGTGGATGGGCTTATTTCTTCCACGTGTTTCTTTCAAAGCAACAATTATTATACAACACCTTGGTAACCCACATCATGCAATGGCTCATCACAAAAATAGCCCTTTTCATATTCAAGAGAACATGCTGCAAGCAGGAAAAACTGAGGTGATGATCACTTGCTAAGCGGTTGCTCGACTTCACACACCATCAAAGCCAGGGAGGTGACCGTGAGAACACTTCCTCCCAACTTCAGAGTTTAGGGCCTGCGGGTGACCCATAATCCTTCTCGCAGCTCAGCGTCCCTCAGCTGTCTGGCTTTGATCACAGTTATGGCAAAACAAGCAAAGCCAAAGGACAAGACAGTTTCGTTGATTCCCTAAGAAGGTGTTCAGATACTGTGTTCAGATACTTTGTGTTCAGATACAAACGACCTCTGATTCTGGTTTTCACCATGCTTTTCATAACCCATCAAACGAAGAAGAGAAAAAATAAACAACCCCTTTCACAACATGCTGATTTGTTCTCCTAGATATGAAAATCTGAGAATGAACCATAAATGGTGGGAATGGCATTGTTGTTGTTATTGCATCTGAATAGTTTAACCTCTTTACAAAATGAATAACTTTCTTCCCCACCTCCCAATTTCAGTCAATCCCACATGGCATTCTCTTTCTGAAAGCCTCTGTTACCTGCTCCAGCTCTGCGGCACTGGGTATAGGGGGCAGGCACTCCAGTTTCACGTGGAGGCGTCCTGATTTCACGTCTTCTAGAGGGAGCCACTGCAACAGGAAGGAGGTAAGAGCGTCTGGTGGCTGATCAGCATGTCCTCAACCCTGCCCATTGCCATTAAGAGAGTCTCTTTTTATTTAGTTCTTGGTCAGATTTATATACTTCCTTTAAGACTTCAAGGTGATTCCCATGGATATCGTCCTTCCTTTTTCCCTAGACAAGAACATCCTTGCAAAGCAAATTGGGCTGAGACAGAGCAAGTGGTACAAAGGGTAGATGTGAACCTGAGTCTCCTCAGTCTCCTCACGTCTAAAGGTAAACATGAACCTGAGTCTCCTCACGTCTAAAGGTAAATGTGAACCTGGGTTTCCTCAATCTCCTCATGTCTAAGAGTAAACATGAACATGGGCCTCCTTAGTCCCAGTCCAATTCCTTATCTGCTTCCACACACACAATCTTACCTCATCTACAAACTTGTTGATTAGCACACGCTTCAGAGGGATCTTGCACCTGGAGGAAGGGGAAAGTAACAAGAGTCATAGCATTAAAAAAAGGTCTTTCTTCCTTCTACTTCCTCCTTATCAAAAGTAACCTTACTGGGAGCTGAGTGAGCGGCCCAACTCCCCAGGACTAGCTTTCTCTGCCAAAAAAAAAAAAAAAAAAAAGACTAGACAAATGTGGCCATGAGATTAAATCTTTAAGAAAGGAATAGGGAGATGTAATAATCCCTCTTCTATTCCATGCAAAATCTGGGATAACTAAATGCCTTCTTTGGCTTCCCATTCAGAATGAGGGAGCAGTGATCTTTTTTTGGGTCCAATTTTTTTCCTGGCTCTAAACTTACCTCCCCAGGAAATCATCTTTGTCAACATCTTTATCGTACAAGTCGAACTCTACTTCCTGTCCTGGGATGTTACTCACAATGACCTAGGAAAAAAAGTGGATTGTTGTACAGAAGAAAAGCTGGTGGCAGTGATCGAAGTAGAATCTTTAATGAAATAGGAGTGAACGAAAGCTAATATTTGCTCTGATTCCAACTCTCAAATTATTCAGTATATTAAACCAACAATGAAAAAGCTAGGAGGTAGAACCCCATATCCTGGAAATTGGCCCTACTTCTTTGCAAAGAGAAAGGGTTGAGATTCAGTTATTCGTTTAGTTAATTAAATGGTTAGACATATCTATCCAGTAAATAAAGAAACATCCCTTTCTCATCTTCTCATCTTTCCAATTACCTTCTGTTGGTATCTTATGATTAATGATTGTAGCTATGATCTATGCTATACGACCTATCACTTTGCTGTTGTATGTAGATTGAGAGCTTATGCATCGGAGACAAATTCCTTGTGTGTCCAATCACAGCTGTCCAATAAAGAATTCTATTCCATTCCATTCCACTCCACTCCACTCCACTCCACTCCACTCCACTCCACTCCACTCCACGCCTTTCAATTATCAATTCAAGATGTTGTGAGGAAGGCAGGGATTAGTTGCGTACTACTTATTCCCTTTTGCAGATGAGAACATCTACCCAAGCTTGATTGATTTCTAACAAGGCTTTTGCATGGGAGACTGTCAAGAAATCTAAAGATTATAAGCTAATTTGGGAATTAAAAAAAAATCCAACAGCAAACCCTAAATTAAAACATCCATGAACACATCAGTGGCTGATTCTTTTTCTTTATCTTGCTGGTTGTGAAAAGAGGTTTCTCAACTCGCCCTGGTTTCTACTTTGCTACCTATGAATATAATTTCTTTAAAGTTTTGGTAATAAACCAAGGTTATGCACGGAGAATGATACTGCTTAGAATTTCTAACTTGCAAATACTTTTCAACATGCCAATGGGAAAAAATGCACAGAGGCTTCATGGATGGGGAGGGGGGAGGAAGGGGGGGAATGGAAATCATCAAATAGACAATCCAAAACTACCTGGAGTTTGGTTATTTGATTTTTGTTGTTGCTGGGACAGCATTAAAGAAAAAAAAACCCTATTACTTTCCAGTGAGATTTGAATTGTTCTGGCATTTGGGACATGTAAAAAGCACTGAAAAAACTGAATCCCTCATGGAGTTACAAGGGATGTCAGAGTTGGATTTAGGCACTTTATTTGCCAGCTCTGAAGCCATTTCAGAGCAAGGCTTCCAAATGCTCCTCTGTGACAACTTTGGATGAGTGGCAGCTTCTACAAAGATGGACATATATAATAATAGAATAGAATATTGTTCTTTATTGGCCAAGTGTGATTGGACAAACAAGGAAGTTGTCTTCAGTGCATAAGCTCTCAGAGTACGTTTCTAACAGCTGGAAGTGAAATATTTCCAAGACCAATCCCTAAACCAACTATTATTTGATTTTTTCTTTGTTCTGTTTGGATTTGTTCTAAATATATTCAAATGAACATCAAACCAGAAATACAGACTCCTTTACTATTTGATTACTGAAAAAGGTACTTCGCACAAGATGTGTTTCAGAAATCAGACTTGACCAATATTCAGTCAGTCATATTTGAAAAAGAATCTTTTATCTACTTTCTATTGCCCAGATAGGAGCTCAGTTACAAAGTCAGATGCAGTACAAATATATAGTCGTAAAAATTAGTATGATTGTATTTCCCCATCAAATCCAACTCTTTGAGGAGTCAATGATAAAGAGGTCGAGGATGATACAGTTTTAATATATGCGTGGAACGAGATGGGGTGTATACTCACCTCGTAGATCTCGCTCCAGCGAGGATTGAGATCTTCCTTGATGACTCTGCTGCGAAACTTCTGGCCTCCCAAGCGCATCTTGACATATGGGTCTGACTTGCCCTTAATCATCCCACCCATGAAATTATCCTTGGCAATTAGATTCTCCGCTTCCAGCACGTGAATGCGAATTACACTCTGGAATTCAGTGAGAGGAGACACAGTTTTGCATGCCAGATCTATCAACACCATCATCCAACATAATGGGGTTTAATCTGGTTTCCATGGATTTCTTAAATCTTCTCAGTTTTAATTACAGCAATTCAACTCTTTTTAAGCAGGATAGAATAAGGAAGAGACTCAAGTAAGATTCTGAATGCCCAGATCATTTAACTTTCCTAAAATCAGACAGAATTTGGTCAGCAGCAAAAAGGACAAAGGGATGGCCTTGAAGGACAAGAAGAAGAGTTGCTACCAAGGGAACAACCAGTTAACAGGGCTTGAGCCCATTTCAAGAAATTGGTTTGAGTAAACAACTTAATACAGGCCTCTCTCTAGTTCATACAACAATAAAGTGAGAGTAGGAGAAGCACATTCAGATCTGCAAAGTTCTGTTAGGCAGCTGTTACAATAAAAAATCGTTCTATATTCCATTGGTTTCTTGTCTGACCTACTTCTATGATACTATATACTTTGTTAAAAGTATGATCACTATTCTATTTATTAAGATCTGTATTTTCTCTTTACCCACTTCCGAATGGTAAAACACAATGGAATAAAAATCACACCAATTGTAATGAAGCAAAATATGCAAAATCTGAAGCAGTGATAAAAGGCAATAACAAACTATCAGATCATAATCATAGATACAGCTGCCCAGGTCTTTATCTAGGGAGGAGCAGGCTATAATGGGAGCACTGCAATCAGGAATGTGTAAATCTCTTGACTGCATCTACTGGAATTACAGTGCTTGAGAACTGAGTCTGTCTATCTCCCTTTCTCCATCCCTCAAATCTGTTTCTCTGATTACAAATGTATTATAACTTGAAATCAGTATTTGTTATGTGAAAACACATAAGGATGTATTAGGCATGACACAAGTTTCAGATTTATAGCCTTCTGAAGTTGCATCCTGGATTAAATAACAAATAAACTACTTGCTGCAGATGACCAGCAAAAAACTTCCAGTCTGCAACTAAAAATCTACTTTCAAACAGATTTGGAAGTTCTATTGCAGCGAACAGAGTTACTACTATGCATATTGTTTCCTTTTATTTATTTGTTTCACCTTTCTAAAAATGATCTTGACTAATAAATCCACTTCCCAAAAGAGTGTTAAGACTTGTCTCTGTCAATTAGCATGGGGAACCTAAGAATGGGATACAACCCTGAGGGTGGCTAGTGGCTAGAGGCCACTCTCTCTCTGCCTTTTAAACTTTGTTAATTTTTGTATGGATTTTTATCTGGATTTTATCAATTTTTACTTGCATACTGCTCAGTCACTTAGACAGTAAGGCAGCTGTTATATAAATTTGACTAGAATAATTTCATTTATACTTATAAATATTATAAATATTGATATATAAATCTTAATTAGAGTAATTTCATTTATATTGAGCTGTGGTGGCGCAGTGGTTAGAATGCAGTACTGCAAGCTACTTCTGCTACCTGCTGGCTGCCTGCAATTTGGCAGTTCAAATCTCACCAGGCTCAAGGTTGACTCAGCCTTCCATCCTTCCGAGGTGAGTAAAATGAGGACCCAAATTGTTGGGGGCAATATGCTCACTCTGTAATCTGCTTAGAGAGGGCTGTAAAGCACTGTGAAGCGATATATAACTCTTAAGTGCTATCGCTATACTCAAACATATTGTAAATAAATATTGATATATAAATCTAAATATTAATTTAACTTGATATATAGTATTTATTAATTTAATATCAGTTACACAAACAAACAAACAAACAAACATGGGTGCTTATTTGTGCTACCATAACTATCAAAAGACAACCGCAAAGAACAGTTACTTTCTCCATCGTCTTTCATATTCAGAGACAGATAACCAATCTGTGTACGTGACTGAGCCATTCTAGGTATGCGGACTTCAACCCCCAGGATTCTTAGCAATAACCAAAGATGGCAAGGGAATTCTGGGAACTGAAGCCCACAGGTTTAGAGAGTTGGGGAGAGCTGTTATTTTCAGGGCTTCTTGGAGAGTTCTGGCTGGTCGCTATAGAAAACTAGACTAGAAGACTTTTAGCTAGATCCCACAGTGCCAGCCAAATGACTACAGGAAGCTTATGTTCTTATTTTGACTAACAGCAAAACTATTTATGTTTTCATGGCAGCTGGGTTGGGTTATTTTGAGAACAGTTAAGAAGAGGCTTTGGGGGCCACAACATGAATAGCATAACTGAATTTACGTTGATTAAAACTTTGTCCACATTTTCTGTAAAAATAGCAAGACTTAAGGAGGGAATTTCATACTCTCCTTTTTAAAAAGTGAGTTGAAATGTCATTTTGACAAGTTGAAGAGTTGCTTGTTCCTCAATGTCTGTACGATCTTAATCGCCAAGTTACATATGTTTAGTTCATTAACATCCATAAAGAACACCAAATCTGGTCTATCTCCAAGTTTGAAGTGATAGCTTAGAAGAGGGATCCTCAACCCCCAAGCCATGGACTGGTACTGATCCGTGGCCTGTTAGGAATCAGGGTACATAGTTGGAGGTGACCAGTCCATAGAAAAATTGTTTTCCACAAAACCGGTCCCTGGTGCCAAAAGGTTGGGCACCACTGGCTTAGAAGGTCCCCTATCTTACCAAAAGGCATGACTGACTATTAAGGTTGGGTGGGGAGAATGTGTAATCTTACCTCAGTGCCAAAAGTAGCGTCTGGACTGGCCTTGGTGGGCCGAGAAGGCACATCGACACTGCTACCCAGATGGGGACTTTCTGTGACATTCAGATTTCCTGGAGGACGTGGTTTGGTATTGAAACAGACTTCAGGGGCATCCAGATATAATACCTGAAAAAAGTATAGTATGCAATGGAAAATCAGGATAGGCACCCAGGCAAAGAGAAGCTGAGGAACTGCTGACCCTCAACCCGATAATGAGGTTGCAATAGCTGTCTCTCATTAGATATAGCTGCCTATTGCAAACCTGGACACATCCAATTATGGAATGAGAAGAAGTCATTTTAACAATCAAATCCAAACCACTATTAGTACAGGAATGCATATTAGAAATAAATGCAGGCAGTTCTGAAAAATGTGATTCCAGTCCTTGCTTGAAAACTTTAGTGAAGAGACATTCTTGCCTCTCACAGCCGAGTGAACCATGGAGCCAGACAAAGCTGAACTAAGACAAATAGGAGTTTATTTCCGGACATGCAGATTCAAAAGAGATATTCAAAGATCTTCAATGCATGATTCTAGCTCATGGCTAAAGTGACAAGTTCGCTAAACACTTTGAGAAATCCCAGCGGCCTTGTATCCAGCTCTTTATCACCAAAGTCTGATTTGTAGAACTAATATTATAAATCTATTGATAGATCTTATTTAGCCTCTGGTTTCTAGGTTTGTGTACATGACGCCACTTCTTGCCAGGCCCAACCTTGGACTTGTCATTGATGGTGTTGGACCAACACATCAAGTCAGATTGGATGTTGAAGCATAATACTGGGGCTGCTTATATAGCTAGATATACTGCTTAGTCCTGTGGAGTGCAATATAGGTAGTCCTCAACTTATGGCCACAATTGAGCCCAAAATTTAGGCTGCTAAGTGAGAAATTTGTTAAGTGAGTTTTGCCCCATTTTAATGACCTTTCTTGCCTCAGGTGTTAAGTGAATCACTGCATTTGTCAAATTAGTAACAGGGTCGTTAGGTGAATCTGGTTTCCCCATTGACTTTGCTTTTGTCAGAAGGTCGCAAAAGGGGATCATGTGACTCCGGGACACTGCAACCATCATAAATGTGAGTTAGTTGTGAAGCATCAGTTGTCAAGAATGTAAATCACTTGACCATGGGGATGCTGCAAGGGTCACAAGTGTGAAAAATGGTCATAAGTCACTTTTTTTTAGTGCTGTTGGAACTTCGAACAATCACTAAATGAACTGTTGTAAATCGAGGACTACCTGTATTTAAGCTTAACTAGCAGTAAAAGGCATGAATCCCCCTTTATACCTAGGAGAATAAGGCCACATAAATTATTATGCAGAAAATTTATGATAGACCCTCCCCAAACTTTTTTCTTTTCTTGAAAGCAGCTGTGACTGGAAAAGATTCTTGTGCTGCCAGAAGGATGAGATTCTCCAAAGAATTTCCACAATTTTCCCAGCTTCCCCCCTCCCCTCAAAAAACTTGTTCTTGCTACCATATTTTTTGACTATAAGACGCACTGGAGTATAAGACACACCAAGATTTCGAAGAGGTAAACAAGAAAAAAGAAGTTTTTGCCCTCCCCAGCCCCCAGGAACACTCTGCAGGCCTCCCAAACCCTCTGCGCACCCCATTTTCGCAAAAAACGGGTGGAGAGCCTTCTCTGTGGGGGCACCTGCCCTCTGGAATGAACTGCCCCTGGAGGTTCGCATGATCCCCGACCTACATACCTTTCGCCGTGCCCTTAAGACTCTTTTGTTCCAACAGGCCGGGCTGCCTTAGAAAATGAATTTTAAATTGGGTGTTTGTAGCTTTTAACATAAGGGCCAGATTTATATATTTATTTTAAATTGTTTTTTAAATTTTGTGAGTATATGTTGTTTTAATATGGCTGTACACCGCCCTGAGTCCTTCGGGAGAAGGGCGGTATAGAAGTTTAATAAACTAAACTAAACTAAACTAAAAAGGGGCCTGTATTTGGCGAAAATGGGATGCGCGGGACGGGTTTTCGGGAGGCCAAAAATGGCTGTATGCAGTGTATAAGATGCACCAACATTTCCTCCCTCACTATAAGAAAAGATATTTCATCTGCATATTTCTTCACTGCAGCTAGCAGAGATTTTTTGAGCTAATGTGAAGGGGTCAATAAGAACAAAAATTTATGCCCAGTAGATAAAGCCACAAGAGGATTTGGGCCTAGCTCTTCCATATCACATAAAGCCAGGCTTTAAGAATCAGCTAGAAATTTCATTTTAATCTCTGCAAATCGTATTTCTCACAGTTTAAGAGGAGAAACTTTTCCCAACACTCTCTGCTGGCCCCTGATGTTGCTCCAAGAGAAGTAAAGAAAAACAAATCTCAGTTGGGTGGGATGGGGAAATGTGCTATCTTTTTAAATATCCATAAGAACTCATTCACTGTAGCATGTTGGGGAAAGGAAACTTGATGACAAAGTATTGGAATCAGGGAAGAACAGTGGTGCAGTGGTTAGAGTGTAGTACTGCAGGCTACTTCTGCTGGCTGCCTGCAATTTGGCAGTTCAAATCTCACCAGGCTCAAGGTTGACTCAGTCTTCCATCCTTCCGAGGTGGGTAAATGAGGACCCAGATAGTTGTGGGCAATATATCTGTAAACCGCTCAGAGAGGTCTGTAGAGCACTGTGAAGTGGTATATATAAGTCTAAATGCTATTGCTATTGCTATTGCTAAACAAACAAAAAAAGAGATTCCCACTGAAAACAGAAACAGTATAGAATCAATGGCTCTCTCCATTTTTTCCAACTCCTTTTTGAAATAAAACGCTTTGTGGATTTCACAAGTTGGTGTATGTACTGCATTTTTACAAAGAGCTAGAACTGAAGATGAAAGGGAAACCTTTGTATCATTTCCCAAGTCCTAACCCAACCTTAACCCAAAGCTTTTTACCCGCATAATGAGTTTCATGTAGATACGGCTGTTGGGTCCAGAATTTTCCAGCTGGAACCACTGGTCCAGGGTCAGATTATCAGCGCTTAAAAGGCGGGACAAGTGGATTGTGATGGAGCCCAGAGTGGTCTGACGGTTGTCATCTTTGACCTATGGGGTCAAAAAGAAGAATTTCTGCAGCTGCTGTTGTGCCGAAAGTGACTGGATGGGTTTGGAAGAGAATAGGAGCCTTACCTGTATATCAATGTCCTCAACAGTTGGGTCTTGCAGGAAAAAGCGGAAGGCATCATCCCAGACAGGGGAGACAGTGTTATAGACAACCTAGCAGGGGAAAGAAAGAAAGAAAGAAAGAAAGAAAGAAAGAAAGAAAGAAAGAAAGAAAGAAAGAAAGAAAGAAAGAAAGAAAGAAAGAAAGAAAGAAAGAAAGAAAGAAAGAAAGAAAGAAAGAAAGAAAGAAGAAAGAAAGAAAGAAAGAAAGAAAGAAAATTACAATATAGTATTTGGAGAAAAATGACAATGGAATATTACTGCCCTCTGCAGACAGAGTTAGAAACAGCATTCTTTTGATTGATAGGACCGACCTCTCTCGGGAATTAGATCTGGCAAACAGCTTTCTCCACTAGAGCATTTTTTCCTAATATTCAACTGGCATCTGCCTATCTGTAATTCAGACTCTTGTTTTATGTCCTGCATTCTACGATTAATAGGAGGTGTTGATCTTCTTCTGTATGACATAATTTCCGGCATTTGAATAGCATTGTCATAGCCTTCCTTCCTCACTCTTCTCAAAGCCAAATACTGCCAGTTCTTTCAATGTTCACAAGATTTAGTTTCTACTAAGCTGGTTTTGAACTTAATAACAGCTGCCAGGTTACTGGTGGCACAGTACTGGAAGAAGGAAGATCCACCTACTATTGAGGAATGGACATTAAAAGTTGTGCATTTGGCGGAAATGGCAAAAATTTCATCATACCTTAAAGACCATTCAAATGAGAGATATATATCGGAATGGAGAAAATGGATTGATTACATACAGAAGAAGTACCCGAATAAGAAGATTCATATAGCTTATGAATGAAATAATATTAAGTAGTTTATGTTTGTTTTTTCTGAGTTATAAGGAGTTAAGGACCTAGGGAGAATATGAAATGTAATAATTTGTTAGCATATTTTAGTTCTTGGTTTGTGAATGCTATACCCTGTGCTCGTTCTGGGAAGTCTAGGGAGGGGGGTGGGGGGAGGGAGGGGAAGGGAGGGTGGGCAGGGGAGGGGGGCTGAGGGGGGAAGGGTGGGGGGTGAAAATGTTTGTATTTTCCATAAAACTTTTCAATAAAAAAAAAAAAAAGATTTAGTTTCTAGCGCTCACTCATCCTCTTTGTCATGCTTTGCTGTTGCAATGTGAGACAGAGGAGAGAGCAACCTGGCACCCAAATCTCATGCTAAAATTCATACTTGTCTGAAGCCCTCCAAGCAAGCTGCTACCATTCTGAATTTAGATACCCGAACGGATGATAAAAGTTACAACCAGCCTTTCCACCTATGCGCTGTTTCTATGAGATGTTACAATTTGGAGGAAATGGGACAGGATGCATTTCACCTTGTAAATCTACAATGTGCTCCCAGTATTTCCACATATATACAGTACATCAAATGGCTACAAATGGAAGGCAAGTAGAAAAAAAATAAAAATTCTTACCCGGCTCTCCCGAGTGACATCCTGAACTGATAGCTGGACCATAGGATTGGGCTCCTTACTAGATTTCTTCAGCTGAGTAAAGTAAGAGGAGTAAAGGATAGTATTCATTTGGGAAGGACATAGTGGAGAATCTTAGATGACTTAGATGAGGGAATAGAAGGGAAATTTGCAGATGACACTAAGCTGGCAGGAACAGCCAACACCCCAGAAGACAAATTTAGGATTCAAAAACATCTTGATCAGACTTGAACACTGGGCCCTATCCAACAACATGAAATTTAATCTGGAGAAAAGCAAGGTTTTACATCTAGGCAGGAAAAGCCAAAGGTACAAGTATAGATTAGGTGAGACCTGGCTCAAAAACAGTAACTGTGGGAGGGGCCTTGGAGTCCTAGTGGATGGTCACTTAAACATGAGCCAGTTGTGTGTGGCAGCAGCCAAAAAACGCTAATACAATTCCTGGTTGTATAAACAGGCATAAAATCAAAATCACGTGAAGTATTAATACCGCTTTATAAATCCTTAGTAAGACCACATTTGGAATACTGCATCCAGTTTTGGTCATCACATTACAAAAAAGATGTTGAGACTTTGGAAAATGTACAAAAAAGAGCAACTAAGATGATTAAGGGCCTGGAGACAAAAACATGAGAATGATGGCAGCAATTGGGTATGGCCAATCTAGAGAAAAGAAGGACTAGGGGTGACATGATAGCAGTATTCCAGTATTTCAGGGGCTGCCACAAAGAAGAAGGAGTCAACTTATTTTCCAAAGCACCAGAAGGCAAGACAGGAAACAATGAATGGAAACTAATCAAGGAGAGAAGCAACTGGAATTAAGGAGAAATTTCCTAACAGTGAGGAAGGACAATTAATCCGTGGAACAGCTTGCCTTCAGAAGTTGTAGATGCTTCATCACTGGAGGTTTTTAAGAAAAGACTGGGCAACCACCTATCTGAAATGCTATAGAGTAGCGGTTCTCAACCTGTGGGTCGCGACCCCTTTGGGGGTCGAACGACCCTTTCACAGGGGTCGCCTAAAACCATCGGAAAACACCGATAGAGTCTAAAGGTTGAGCAACGCTGATGTAACCCAACCCTGCCTTGGACCTTTAACATACGCGTCTTCCATTCAGCTTGAAGCCGGGAAGGCCGTACCATTCTTCGCAGGCGTGGGGAGGCTATTGAAAGGCAGTGGGAAGATTCGTCTTCCTAGGAACGAATGCAGTTGGAACCGCTGGGTTGGATCTGGGCGCAGGATATATTTAAAAAGTCACCCTTCGGGAGAGGGAGTTTTCCTGCGATATGTTTTTAGCCCTCCCCCCCCCCCATGTCGCTGAGTGGTAGAATCCATTCTCCACCCCTTTCTGTCTGGGCTTTCGGGAGGAGAGCTGCTTCTCCTGCTGTCGCCGCTGCAATTGGCCATCGTTTCCAGGGATGGGTTGCTCCCGGTTCGCACCAGTTCCCGCAAGCCGGTAGCGATGACGAACCGGTTCTCCCCTCCCCCCCGCCCCTCCACCACCCCCACCCCGCGTTATTCTTACCCTTTGTTTGGCCCCACTCCCAATCTATTGCTGCCTCCTGAGTCCCAGCTGATGGCTAGAGGGAAAAAAACTGTTTAAACTCTTGCCGCTGGGCTTCAAAGGGCCACCCTACAGCTGATCAGTGTTAAAAGAAAACAAATGAGTAGCTATGCTAGGGAAAAAATGAAACTGAAAGTAAAGCAGGCTCTGCTGCAACGTGACAAAATGAGGCAGGGAGAGATTTCTTTTTCTTTTTGCTCACCAAAAAAGGTAGGTGCAAACAATGGGAAATTTAGGGCAAAAGAGGAGAGTTTAAGATTTTAAAACACAAAAGAAAAAAAACTGTATTTAACTAGGGAATTGTAATAATTGAGATACTATTAATTGTATATTGTGTTGAAAGCAGAAATGGTTAAGTTGTGGTTTGGAGGAATATATGGGGGAAATTATTTGGTTTATTATTATTGGTAAATATAATTAATTGATTTGTAAGAAATTGGATTGCATGGAAATAATTGGAATATTCATGTTCATATTGATTAATATACAAAAAAGATAGTTATATAACTAAATGATTTATATTAAAATGTTGAATTTGTATTAAACAACTGTAATATTACGTAATTAACCAATGTGAGGATGGATATAAAAATAGATGACAATGGGAAGGGGTATAATATAGAATAGAAGGGAAAAATTGAATTTGATTAAGATTAGAGATGAGGATGAAGGGTAATATTAGTTTTTTAAAAAATAGATGAGGAATAAATATGGCAAAAAGGAAATATAGAAATTGTAAATTTAATTGAAATGTCTAAACACTTTAAATTTGTGAACCGGCCAAATACTCTGTTCAAAGAAAATACATTGTATGTTTGTATGTGTGTTTCTAATTATTGCTATTTATTCATATTTGTTCTCTTTTATTCTTTAAAGTTTAACAATTCATTCTTTATCTTAATATCTTTATATTTGTTTGGGGTTGCCTTCCTTCCCTTTCATCTTTTTTATTGTACAATCTTTCTCTTCAAACCTACAACCTCTCTCTTTTCTTTTCTTCTTACTTTCTTTCCCCCCCCCTCTTCTTCTCCCTACTTCCTCTTTCTTTCTCCTTGTCCTCCTCTCTTCCTCCCTCTCTTACCCTCACTCCTACTCTAATTTCCCTTCCCTTCCTTCCTCCCTGCTCTTCCTTCCCTCTCTTCTCCTTCCTTCATCCCTCTCTATTGCTGTATCCATTTGTGCATATGGATTACTCAGAGGGCTGAAAAAGTTATTTTTGACTGGTCCTTGCACTTTTGACCAGTCCTCGAACTTACGACTGTCCTCACATTTTACGTTTTTTGCCCTATCTTGTCACAATGGTGAAGAGAAGCAGTTGTGAAATGAGTGACACGGTTGTTAAGAATGCTAAAATGGGCATAAATGTGAGGATGGTCATAAGTGTGAGGACCAGTCAAAAGTGCGAGGACCTGTCAGAAATGATTTTTTTCAGCCCTCTTGAGTAGTCCCTAAACACATAGCCATGGCACCCGGTCACATGACCAGCTACCCATGCCCACCCAGTCACATGACCTCCAAGCCATGTCCACAAAATAAGCCACGCCCACAGAACCGGTAGTAAAAAAATTTTAGAGCCCACCCCTGATCGTTTCCCTTCCACTTGGGACCGTTGGTGGGAGAGTGAGTTTGGGGGCGATAGAGTGCAGGCTGAGGATCCCCAAATGTCGAAGGGAAGAACTGGGGCTGGGATCCTCTCTTGGGTTCCTCTGGTTTGCTTGAAATGGAGGGCAATGTAGAGGCCAAATTTCTGGGTTCTTGCTTGCTTTAGAAGCGGAAGGGACCGGTTAGGAGTAGGAAGTAGGGAAAAGTTGAGAGTTTTAGATCCTACGATAACAAGAGATTGCAAAAAAAGAAAAAAAAAGGCAAAATGGCATTGTGTGGCATCCCACGTTCTAGGCCTAGAAAATACTGAAGTTTCCTAAAAAGTTTTTCCTAAAAGAAACTGAAAAAGGTTCAGTTCCTGCCTTTCAACCAGGTGATCGCTTGTCAGCTTTGGATGGATTATTTAAAAAGTTAAAAAAAATAAAATAAAATTGTAGAATTTTAAAGAGAAGATGTTAGGTGGCTATAAAATCAGGGCATCCTGTTTCATTGGGAAAGAGTGGATGGGGTCCATGCTAGTTCCTTGGCATGATAGGTTTTTTAAAAAGAAAAGAAAATGAAATCAATGTCTTTTATCCATAATATTGGCATAAACAACTCTTTTTGGACACTTCCGTTTTTCTCCCTTTCAAAAGTTTTGTGTTTCAGAATGAACTCTGAATGCCAGCCAGGCTGAGACCTTGCATTGCATTATGGGTGTTGGCACGTGAGAGCATGTGAGCGCTCACACGCTTGGACTTTTAGCACGCAACGCCAAAAAGGTTCACCATCGCTGACATATACACACATAGCAACGAAAATAATTTTATGGTTGGGGGGTCACCACAACATGAGGAACTGTATTAAAGGGTCGCGGCATTAGGAAGGTTGAGAACCACTGCTATAGAGTCTCCTGCTTAAGCAGGGGGTTAGACTAGAAGACCTCTAAAGATTCTTTCCAGCTCTATTCTGATGGATTAATCTAAGAACTTTTAGAGATTTTGGATCTGTATCTCATAGCATTCCTTGCTCCAGGCCATACTTTTCGGAGAGTAGTATCAGCATACACTTTTGATGCCCAACCTGTGATGTTCCATTCCTCACAGCTTCTTTCATGTAGATTCCTCCACTCTTAAAACAAGACTTGGGAGGAACCTCTGTTCTTATAGCATTGTTGAACAATTTAGACGCAGCAGTTGCTGGCCACGCCTCCCCCAGCTGATGACGACCTTAACTGGGACTTATTTTGGGGGTAGGGCTTATATTAGGAGCACATCTAAAATCGGGCTGGGGCTTATTTTCAGGATAGGTCTTATTTTTGGGGAAACACGGTAGGCGAGTAGGCTTTATGTCACAGAATGCTTATGTGAAAGGCTTAAACTTTATACCAGAACACCTAAAGATGAAGGTAAACTGCTTCTGCAGTGGGCTAGAGATGAGGTAAAAGTTGTCATGAATATAGTTATCAGTAGTAGAATATGTATTTAGAAACATAGTCTGACAAAATTTTCAACAAAAAAGCTCCCCACCTTTCATTTATAGAACTTTAACTTAAGAAGAAACTCAACGCAATCTTGGATGACTTAATAAGCTGATCAACCCTGAAGTTACGGTAATTTTGTCTACTTACATTAACTAATGCACAGGCCTTTAAATTTTACAAGGTGATCAAACTTAGGCCACATGGCAGAATGTTTTCTGTACAAAGCTGCATCATGCAAGCTGCACTGCAACGAGCTCTTTAACATCTTTTACAAGTTTATCTCTCGTGTTTATTGGAACAGGTCTACCTTTTATGTACCTGGACTACTGATTTCTAAGTAGCAGTTACAATATAAACAAAGAAAACACATACACAGAAAGAGGAACACTGTGGCTAAAACACTGGTGCTGGTCACAATAGGATATTTATGATCATATTTTTATTATAAATAGTTGTAAACTAACTAGAGTCCAACATAATGGAGGTAATGTATGAATTTCATGTATAAATAAGTGGCTTAAAAAAAGACATTTGCTTGTGACTGCTTTGCCCCATCGTTCTGCCCATGCTTTCCCAATTGTTGCAATTCCCAGAGTTTCCAATTTTGGGATAGGACAAACTTATCAACTTTCAAATTCACACCCAAGCTCTGCCCCATTTCATATTAAAAAGTGACTTTGGGTGAAATAAAGGAACCTTTTGAGAAGGAAATGTTATCTTGTGACTACTCACTGGCAAGTCTTGTGCTCTGTCTAAATATATCATCAAGATGGATGCTGACGGAGGATCTGGCTTTGAGGAGATAGTTTTGTTCCACTGAAGAACCTTCAAACAGCATATAAGAAATGTATCAGCATTAATTAGCATTTTTACACAACATCTAGAATATTTATATCCTATAGCATATCTCCCATCTCACAAAAGACACCCAATTGTGGCTCTCAACATAGTCTTAACAAGATAAGATGTTTACAAGCCATTTTTCATTTTAAACTTTCTTCTAAAGTTGTGCTCATCTTCACACCAGTTCATATCAGGGCATTTTTCCGAGATTATTCCCCCAACTCCCCAGTTAGTTTCCCATCATGCCTTCCAAGCCGCAGAACCCTGCTTGCCTTGTGGAAATAATAAAAATATGTCAATTTGCAATTCATGGTCCAAATTTAATCCAGAATCCTACCTAGTTCTCATAATATGTATATTTCTCTAAGGAAAGTTTCCTCTAAAAGTCTAATTTGAACCTTTGAGACTCACCAATCTTTGGCTTCTCCAAGTAAAAAGAAACTCAAGTAACTAGATAGGAAAAACCAAGACTCTGGAGTCCTTTGTCCATTAGGGTAAGCAATAACTTGGCATACTCTTCTTATTTTCACAAAGAGGAATGACTCAGATATTGCCACCCCAAAAACACCACTAAACCACATGTTTCTTCTCTAAGTGTTTGCACTCACCTGATCCAACTTGGAAACATCTGACATGAGTGTATGCCATTCCAGACGTAAATGCACACGAGCCTGGCCCCCATCTTGTAACGGGAACCACTGTCAGGAAAGCAAATTAGAAATTCTCTATGGATAGAAAAACCCTTAATATTTACCAACAGAGATTTGTTCCTATAACTCAGGGAAGCATAACTTTTTTGGGGGGTGGGCTGAAAACCAAACTCTGATCTTGAGTGATGTAGCAGGGCTACATTCTGTATATCAGAAAAGGGCAAAAGTTAATACTGCTTTAAATGAAATCAATTCAGTTAATTGGAATATACTCCCTTTAGTTGGAGTTTCCTTCTATTAAAATTACAATTTTGTAGCAACATTTGAAGATGCTTTTGTTTGTGGCTGTTTATAGTTCTGGACTTCAAGTTGTATCTTTTTGCTTTTGTAAGATATATGGTACAAGTTGTTATAGACACATATAAAAGTTCTATGACACTTTTAAAATCTCTCTACCATCCTATTCTCTGCCCCACCCCGCCCAAGAGCCTTTATAGATCCCCTTGTTTTCATTTAGCTGAAGATTCTCTATTCATGACTGTACCAGGGGTGAAATTCAGCAGGTTCTGGAGAACTGGTAGCGGAAATTTTGAGTAGTTCGGAGAACCGGCAAATACCACCTCTGGCTGGCCCCAGAGTGGGGTGGGAATGGAGATTTTGCAATATCCTTCCTCCAGGAGTGGAGAGAGAATGGAGATTTTGCAGTATCCTTCCCCTGCCACGCCCACCAAGCCACACCACGCCCACTAAGCCACGCCCATAGAACCGGTAGTAAAAAAATTTGAATTCCACCACTGGACTGTATGTACACTTGTAGTTGGGTTTAACCAACCTATGGTTGGTTCTAGGTATGAATCAGCCATCTTCCTTCCTCAGTCCTCACCTCCTCTAACACACGAGCCCTGAACACTTCCCCAAAGTCCAGCTTCATCCTGAGAAAAGAAAGAAGATGCTGATAAAGGTATATCCACCAATTCTAGGATTTTAATGAATAGGCCCAAGGTACAGTCAGATTTTTGCAGACCTCATATATCCAACTTCTTGAGCGGGGTTGAAGCTGTTGATCTTTAGCCTGGATTTTTAACTATTTCTAATTTTTATCCCAATCATCTCCAGCAGTGAAGTTCCAGTTTCCAACCCACCATCACTCATTCAACTAGGTCTCAATTTCCTGCTTGACTTGAAACCAAAACCAACCCAGCTTCTCACCTGCCCAAGAAGTCATCCTGATCGGGATCTTTGTCAAACAGCTCCACCTCCAGTTCCTGCCCTGGTACCTCGTGTACAACAAACTGTAGGGACAGTGAGGTGGGGAGTCAGAGCAGATACCACTAATTGTGTAGGCTATAGGAGTGTTCTTTCCAACAGAGAAAGGAAAGCACTGATAGTTGTATTGCATGAAATGGAAAAGCTATGATAAGAAGAGAGATTAGACTTGACATGTAGCATCCCTAAACATTTATATTTAAATTACCACTTTATGGGGCAGATAATTACCTCATACATTTCATTCCACTTGGGATTGAGGTCTTCATCTATGACTTTGCTGGTGAAGACTTGGGTTCCAACACGCACAATGGCATATGGATCTGACTTGCCCTCAATCATCCCTTTAATGTACTTATCCTTGGACTGCACGTTCTTAGCTTCCATTAGATATACACGGACAATGCCCTGGAAGGGAGAAAGAAGATCACGTCCACCACTCTAACTCACCAAGCAATAACATTCATCTCACCAGTAATTTTGCCTTACCCTGGGAATTGGGCAACGGAGTTCAGCTGCTTCATGGAGATCAGGGATCAGTGGGATGAGCAAGCGGTTGGGGAGAACCAAGAAAGAGGCAATGGAGTCCATGATCATTGTGTCAGACAGTGAGCTGTTGAGGAAAAAAGATCCTGCTGGTCATGCTACGTCTTAATAATCTGCTAATCATGCTCTCTCAACAAGTTACCTCATGCAAACATAAGCTCCTCCAATATCTCTCAATGCGGTTCTGCTTTCAGAATATTCCCTTCAACAAACTCAATTTTCTTCCTCTTTTAAATTTTTCCTTCAGCCTGTAAAATCTTGCTACTCTTGTCTCTCTTACACATTTAGCTCCACGGTGGGCTGCAACCTGGGTTCACAGAAGATGCCTTCCCAAGCAGTTTTGGCCGACACACCCCTAGGTCTTTCCAGAACAGTTATGTTCATTTCCTTCTTGCGCTTCTCTTATAACCTTCCAGAAAGTTAGGACCACCATAAATTTACCTCAGTCCAGGGATGTCCAATAGATTGGTCATTCCTGTCCAATTAATGTCCAGAGCCTGGAAAAAACGTGCAATGTAAAAGTTAGTAGTAGATCTACTGTAGAGGGTTGATAGCAATGAAATAATAGAGATTGAAGGTATTGCAAAAATCTCTTCATAATCCTGTGTATTGTGGCAGATTATTTGAGAGATTGTCTAATGATAGAATTTATATAAAATACATATAACTTTCCAGTATTTGTTTTATCAGGAAGCGCTACTATATGTAAACCCAAAGCTTCACAAATGGCTTTATTTATTCACAAGCATTGCTTGATCCCACAACACTTGAACCAATGGCATTTGAATGGGTATAATCAAGAGTCTATGAAAAAGCAACATTATTAACACTAATGTTAACAATTGTTAACATTATTAACATTTTTAACACTCAAAATACATTGTCCTTTGTTAAACTTACTTTTGTAGGGTACTGACAAACAGGAATCAGTAACAGATGACGATCAGTCAAATGGGTAATTGACCAAAGTAGGAAGATAAGGGATGCATGAAATTGGCATTATCACTGAGACACATGCAGATATCAACCACACTTGGCACTCTGGATGTCCTCCCTTTTTATAATGTTTTTAAAAATCCTTTTTGTTTATTTTGCTTTTTAACTAACTTTTTATAACTGTCGTGTGTGTGTGTGTGTGTGTGTGTGTGTGTGTGTGTGTGTGTGTGTGTACTATTAAAGCTTTCATTCCTGTAACCTTTAACTCAGGTAAAACAGTGCATTGTAGGGCAACAATTTTTGAACCAAGGTATGTCAAATGGGATGACCTACAGAGCGTGTCCAAAATCCGAGACCCATGATTCCCAAAGTACTGAAATTTGGCAAATTTTATAAAACAATTTATAACATAAACATTGTCATAAAACAGTTTATGATATAATCATCAAATACCATAAAACATTTCTGGTACTGAGTTTGACTTAGCTATACAGTTCAACGTGGGCTAAACAGTTTATGACATAATACCAAATGTCATAAAACATTTCCTGTGCTGATGTTTGACTGTGCTATACAGTTCAACATGAACTATTTTCAAGGCAGATGCAACTCTGAGTGTATCCCAACTTTTCCAGTGAAGGCAGCGCATTCGAAATTCTATCATCATTCATGGCATTAAGGGAATTTGGTAAGGGAATATCCCTAAAAGGATGACCCAACAGGTCATGAGTTTTTCAACACAAAATAATATTTCAGAAATTACTTCTACATCTAGAGAAGGCCTGAGTAAAGTTAGGTTTTGGAGATGCAATGACACTAATGCTTTATTAAAGGGATGTCAAACTTAATTCCACCGAAGGCCGCATCAGAGTTGTGTTTGACCTCAGGAGGGCCGGGGAGGGGGCGTGGCCAGGTTGACATCACTCGTGTTGCGGAGCTCCTGAGCTCCGTTTTTGCCTGCAACGGCTTCCTGCAAACCTCTGTCAGTGAAAATGGAACTTGGGGCTGCCACGTTTTCACTGGCAGAGGCACTGCAGGCCGGTCCTTTGCTATTTCCAGGGCAGTCCCATGGGCGAGATCTAAGCACCCCACGGGCCGGATTTAGTCCACGGTGCTTAAGTTTAAACCCCCACCCCGCTTTATTTTATTATATGTTTTTACAGAGTCTAACACTCTTCACTTGGGAAAAGATGTTCTGTGTTAATTCAACTTTGCGATTCAACATTTTCGGATGTCGATATTCTTTTGAACTTTATTCCTATCACAGGGAGTTAACAGCCGGACAAAGAAAGTAGATTTTCTATACTTTATTTACAAGTAAACAATGTATTGTTCAGCATTGCAAAGACAAACAGATGGCTCCAGCTATATAGTGGACTGCAAAATTGATGTTACCAACAATTGATGAATCAATAATATATCAATATAGATTGGTAATGTATGAATATATGCCCTGCATGTTTTTGTTTCTTTTTTAGAGCTTTCTTTTAAAAATAATTTTGTCTATTCCTTGTTCTTTGTATTTAGCACATGCCTTTTAGAACATCATCCGATGGAAGTTAAATTGGCCCCAAAGGCCCCATTGCCTTTGTGAAAGGATCTGGAGCTATGGACTTGTCATTGTGCTTGGGGATCTAGCAATGTGTTGAATCTGAAAGATACTTGTACAGATTGTGATGTACGGATTGTAAGTTGTTTGACGGTTTTAATTGGTTTTAATAATTTTATATCTTTTGTTGTTTTATCTGTATTTTGTTTATTGTTTTTGTGTCTACTTTAGCTGCTTGAGGTGCCCAATATCACAAATTTAAGATGGGTGTGAAACAATAACAACAACAATTGACTGGCAATTTGGGAAAACACCAGGAATATGCCAGAATACTTACTGGCCGACGAATGAAAAACAGGGTGAGAGCTCCTACGATTGGGACATCTCCGATGAGGGGTTCCAGAATGACTCTCAACATGCCATGTAGCTATAGGGGAAATGAGAAGCGTGAACATCCCAATTTCTGGGCTCTGAAGCAAGCATAGGATGATAGTCCTTCCTTATCAACAAAGACTCAGTTCACTTTGA
Organism: Pantherophis guttatus; assembly: GCF_059756535.1. Lineage (NCBI taxonomy): Eukaryota > Metazoa > Chordata > Lepidosauria > Squamata > Colubridae > Pantherophis > Pantherophis guttatus. Next base: position 137,746,712 of record NC_142064.1, on the reverse strand, counting down.
TGAACAGGAGAGGGCACAATGTCACAGGATAGGTCAAGATTTGAGCTTCCTTTCAACAATGGTAGGAAACTGAAGCTAATGGCATCGGTGAAATATCACCAGCCCTTTTTGCCTTCCAGTGCTCAAAACTTAACTTTTGGCTTAACTTTTACCCTCACTCTCTAAATCACTGTTTCTCAACCTCAGATGGGTGGACTTCAACTTCTATTCTGGGGATAGAAGTTCACAAACCTTAAAGTAGCTGAGGTGGGAAAACATTGCTCTAAAGAGTTCAACGCAGCTGAGGAATCCCTTCTTGAATGCCCAGAATTGGTTGGCTGCCTTTCAACGATTGGTGAAAAGATACCAGATGGGCAGAGATGTTTTTTTAAAAAAAAAAAAAAATCCAAGAGGAAGAAAGGCAAGATGAAATTGCTGGGAATAATACAGTGTGTTGCCAAAGTAAAGGTCTCCTGCATCATTCTGCAAATGGCAGAATTCTGAGGGGAAACTATTTTCAGAAATATAAATGCCATCACCGAGAACTAATTCAGAGATATTTACTGCCCAAGATCAGCCTGGGAAGGAATTATTAATGTTTTATAAAGCTTCTAGAGAACATCAAGTTCGGAGAAGGAATGTGATTTATTTAATCTTTAAAAACCTGAAATAAGATATAGTTTGCAGATTTGCCTTTCTCAATCTAGCGCTCAGAGGTGTAGACTTTCCTAATTCCCTGGGAGAAAGGCTAATTTTGACCAGGATGTAGATCTCAGTCCTAGACTACTTTACCTGCATGCCTTTCACGCCAGCCTTGCAGAAAAATTTCTTCACTTCCACGTCAATCTGGACATCGCCCACGTAGCTGTCACAGAAGGAAAAGGTCGAGAAAAATAGCAATATGGGGACCAAAGGAGCAAGACTACACAAGAAAGGACCAACAAAAGGCCAAGAGCAGTGATTCTCAAAGTGAGGTCTAAGGATGTCTGGAAGGTCCTTTCAGGGGTTTGAGAAGTCAACGGAATAGTTTAAAATTCTCAGTTTTGATTTCTAAAATTGATAATAGATATAACCCTCATAACCAAAGCACTTTGTGGTCCTCAATCATTTTTAGAATGTAAACGGTTGCTGGAGCCAAAATGTTTGAGAACCACTGGTCTGGAAAACAGTATCTCCTTCAACTCTGTCCATCTGGGCAGCTTTTTTCAGAGGCCGCTGCTATCAGTGCTTTCCTATTTTTATTTCCCCCGCCATAACTGCCACCTGAATATAGTTCGCATACTATACTATATATATTGTTGAATAACCATAATTCATTCAGTAATTGCTTGGAGTTACGATAGTGCCGAATTGGGGGTGGGGGGGAGCTACGGTGGTACCTTGTAGTTGTAACCATTGTAATGTCCCCAGCAGTCACATGATTGCGATTTTGTTGCTTGGCAACCAGCCTGCAAATTACAATATTGTAGCGTTCTCTGATCACATGATCGCAATTTGCAACCTTCACTGCCAGGTCCCCACAAGCAAAATCTCCTGGAAAGCTGGCAGGTGGTCACAAATGGTAATCACATGACTGAGGGACAATGTGACTGTGCGGGATTTGCCTAACAACAGCAATGGAGACTGCTACAACTGTTGTCATAAATTGGCATCCAATGTAGCGCTTTTGACCATGTGGCTGGGCAATGGAATTGCAGGTCCCAATTACTCATTCAGCTAGGATTACCTGTATAGATATCCAGTGACCAGTAACTGCAAAAGGGAATGCAATTACTGCACAGAGAAATAGTACTATATGTTCATCATCATCATCATCATAGCAGTAGTAATAATAGTAGTAATAACAATAACAACCACCATCACCTTAACAGCTCTTAGGCCCTTGGTTAGGACCTGAATGGTTAAGTTTTTACCAGTCCCAAATTGTGAATCGAATTGGTGATTTAATAACAACAACAACAGCAATGGTAATAATGACACCTTTAACAACATCAAACAACATCTGTCTATCCCAGATCCTTGGAAAGAACTTAATAGGTGGATAAAAATACCAAATCCAGTCTAAACAGCTGGTTGACTGTGCAACCAACCATAACAATTTATTAAACCTGTATCCCAGCTGACTTTCAATTATTCTGAGCAGCTCACAGCAATCAAATAAAGAAGAAAAAAAAAGATACAATAAAAGACAGAATCACCGGGCTCACAACTCAGCTTGTCACTAATGGAAGAAAGAGAAAAGGCCAGAAGGGTGTTGTCCTAGAACAGGGAGTTAATTTTTCCCTCCGCAGTGCTGTTCATTTTTCTCCATCAGGACAAAATGTGCTGTTAAGGTGTGTTTTTCTTCCAGGAAAGAGGGTGCTGTGTGCCCAGCTGCCAAAATACCGTTTATCATCATGATTTGCCATTCATTCCATAAAAGACAATCATTTTTCTTAATTTCAACTCCGATAAAACAAAGTTGACAGCTAGCAGCCAAACCAAGCCTTGCAACTCACCTAATGTTTAAGTCCAGCAAGATTTGCTTCTTGTTCATGCCTGTGTGGACTTTGACTCCAATGACTTTGAGGGGCTAGAAACAAAAGCAGCATTGCTTCTAAATAAATGATCATGTATCTAGAATTACGAGCCTTCACTCCCACCCACCCCCAGCAATGCTTCAGTGTGTATATGGAGGCAACCAATTCATTGATTTTTGTATTGTACTCAAAGGCTTTATTGGTGTTATCTCTCTTTGGAGTAACTCTTACTACTTTCTGGAGACCAGTTCCCAACCTGCCACTCAAATGCTAAGTGTGGCCCATACCCCTCCAACAAAGATCTCTACCTTTGAAATACCTCTGCATCTTTAAATTGAGTTTGTACTATTTTTCAGATTAATGCTCTCCTATTTTATACATTGTTGTTTTATTATGTCTTATGAATGCAACTATTGGAAAGGTGGGATAGAATCTGCTGGTACATTCTATTATTTTTAGTTGACAGCTTAAACTGACATAGCTGACACAGCTTAAAAAGAATGTAATGTGATACGTCTACTACCATGTTTCCCCCGAAATAAGACATCTCCTGATAATAAGCCCAATTGGGCTTTTGAGCGCATGGCAATAAAGCCAAGTGCTTATTTCAGGGTTCAAAAAAATATAACACAGGGTCTTATTTTCGGGGAAACACTCTTGACAACGGGGAAACAGACAAGGATGGGGGTACAGTAATTATAATGCCTGACTTTCCACCCAATGTTTTGATCAATTATTCTGCTGACCATTAATTTACCTTTTCTCCCATGTCAATCTTGCTGAAGGTGAAGGTCTGCAAATGGGTGTTAGAAGCCCGTATACTTGGGGCAATATTTTCTACCAAAAGCTTCTCCATGTATTGGCCAAAGAAGGGCCAAGCCTGGGCCACAATCTGTCACAGAGTAAAAATCAATCATGTAAGTATTTTCACATAACCATGACTTGCCAGGGAAGGAACAACTGAGCTAATTGCTTCTCACCTTATTGAGCCACTCAGCTTTCTCAACATCTGGAAAACTGACCTAGAAAGAAAAGAAATAGAAATTGGTTTAGGCAAGTTTGTTTGTTTGTTTGTTTGTTTGTTTGTTTGTTTGTTGTTATTTATTTATTTATTTATTTATTATTTATTTATTTATTTATTTATTTATTTATTTATTTATTTATTGGTTCGATTTATATGCCGCCCGTCTCCGGAGACTCAGGACGGCTTACAATGCGTTAAGCAATAGCCTTCATACTTTTGTATATACCTGCTTAGTAGGGCTTTCGCCCCCTACCCCAGCGGTTCTTTTTTATACAAAGTCAGCTTATTGCCCCCACAAACCTACCTCATTTTACCTACTTCGAAAGGATGGAAGGCTGAGTCAACCTTGAGCCTGGTGAGATTTGAACTTGCAGTAATTGCAGGCAGCTGGTGCTATTTAACAGCACTTTAGTCTGCTGCGCCACCAAGGCTCTTATTAAGACAACACACCTGCCATGGGCTCCTGACTACATTGGAAACCTCAAACATGCACATTCAATATATGCTGCACTAGGCTTTAAGATGTGTCAACAAAAAAACTGGCAACTTTCATAAGTGACTACGAAGAAGAGAGATTTAGGTAAATGAGGCAGGATGAACCAAATATTCCCATCACTTTTAAAAAGAGGGTATCAAAATTTAGTAGTAGATTGGCACGTCCCTTCTAACTCCCCAGCTGTATTTATAAGTTATGCAAACCCCATTTATTGTTCCAGTCCTTGACAAATCATTCGTCTGAAGCTTTAATGCTTGCAATTCTCAGTGTGCTTATCTGGGAATAGATTCCATTGATTTCAGTGGGACTTTCTTCTGAATAAATCCACCTAATATTATGTTGCTAAAACTCTGGGCCTAACATCATACTCATGAACTTCTTAACATATATAACTCAAACTTATGATGTGCAAAGGCTGGCAGCGCTCGGATTAGAAGAACTTTTGCAAAGACCCAGTTCCTTGAGACTCACAAACAAAGCAACAGAGTTATCATTCAAAGATATAATTAAGCCTAGGATGAGTAACAACATTCCAACAGGATCAAGAATGTGGGGTTGAGTTCCTTGGAATGTAGAAAGAGTGTTGCTTAGTCATCAATCTTCACTGCATCAGCTGTTGGGTGAAGCAATTTATTTCTGCATTGTGCTCTTTCAACTGTTTGCTGAGACGGGGAAGGCTGGGAAGTGGAGATACTGCAAGAGGTGTTGTGTTAAGGGAGCAATGACCGATGCCATGAAAAAAAAAAACAGCCGATCTTTTCTAACATTTTAGCAAGCAGGCATTGAACATGCCCCCTCCTTCTCGTTCCATAGAAATCTTGTTGATGGTAGATTAAACATAATTTGCTGCTTTATGCAGAAATAACAGGACTCTTCCAATATTAGTTAAAAAATCTCAATGCTGTATGTGTCACGACTGCAAAAAGAAAAATAAATTTAAGAGAGGAAGACACGGTTCATCAAATCCTCAGAAATCAGTTCTTCAAGGTTAAGGGAGTTGCAACTGGGGTGTTGTGAATAACTTGGCAGGGAAGAGCTCTTTCTTTCTAATCTTTTTTTTTTTAAGTTGTCTCTAGCATGATTGTCAACCTCAAACTTATAAAATGGTTTTGTATTGCCTTCTTGTTTTAACAAAGGCATAAGCATCTTGTGAATTGCCAACCACAGCTTGCTTTCCATTATCTGTGTTATAGAACATTGTTTGGAAATGATTTTTTTTTTAAATTTTGGAAATATCTTATTTTATAAAATGTTTAAATATATCTATGAAAACTTACGTCAAAGATCTTGATGACAGAAGTTTGATTAAAGCTTACTTAATGTATTTTGTGGATTGCATTTTCAACACAATTAAAATGGAGTAAAGTCTCATTTCTGCAAAGTATATGGCAACCCGACTTACTGAATATCTGAAAAATATTTATCAGATACTGATATCTGACTTCAATTTCCTTTGGAAATATTTCTGAGTTTTTTGGTATCTTGACAGCGGGACATTTACGGTAGTAATAAATTAGAAGTCTTTGGAATGTCTGCCTGTAAACATATACATTTTAGTCAAGTTCATCAAGGCATGTATGATAAGCTGATAGCTAGTAAACTCAGTGGTACCAAAGAGAAGGAATTTTTTGATGTTTCTTCTGACAATTCTTTGGAAATAAAAGCCTCTACGCAAGCTCCCACTCAATTGCGGATCAATGAACAAAAAGAATTGAGAAGTCTATGTCCATATTGATTCCATTTCCACCGTTCTGTCACTGCAAACCAGATTTTACTACATTTAGAGCAAGTACTGAAACATTGTAAATGCAGAATGAAAAAGAAGAGCATTCCTCTCAGAAACAAAAGCCAGGTTTTAGGAGTTATGCAAAAATAAGCTCAATCTTTCTATTTAAGAAAGTTGCTTTTAGTTTTGGTTGGAAGTTTTATTTTATTAAATCATAGAGTTTTATTTTACTTAATATAAGACATTTGTGTGAAATATAAAATATTCCACCCCGATGCAGTAAAATAGTTAATTTTAAATTCATTGTGATATAGTTTCAGGACTCTTGTGGTAGGCGGCAGGTGAAACTCCATGCTTGTCACATGAAACGTTTTAACAATCTTAGAGTAAATGTATCAGTGGTGAGTTGCCCCCGGTTCGGACCGGTTCGCAAGAACCGGTAGTAAAACCGGTGGGAAGCTCCACCCACTGACTGGACTTCATCGTAGGTGATCTGCGCATGCGCAGAAGCTTCTGCACATGCACAGAAGAGTGTGCGCAGACACGAGCATGATGCGAACCGGTAGTAAAGGTAAATAGAACCCACCCCTGAAATACATGGTTCTGCCTATGTGAAACTAGTCATTTACCATGAGCAATGAAAATTCCTTTTGTATTCCCTCAACTTCTGTAGCAAGAATCAAAGAGTGGAGACCAAGATGGTTGTTCTACACAGGAAAAACAGAGTGAATGATTGCAAGTTATGCATGAATAGCAAAGAAACCAGAGGATTTGTTGGTGGAAAGTTTAATAAAGTGGGTAATAGAGAATACAGCAATGTTAAGACTCACAAATGCTAACAGAAAGGCAATAGGTACCTGTGGTCTGTTTGTTGTAAGGATCTTTACAGCCCTCTCTAAGCGGTTTACAGAGTCAATATATTGCTCCCAACAATCTGGGTCCTCATTTTACCAATCTCAGAAGGATGAAAGGCTGAGTCAACCTTGAGCTGGTCAGGGTTGAACTGCTGGCAGTTAGTAAAATTAGCCTGCAATACTGCATTCTAACCACTGCGCCACCATCACTCTTATGTTTGATGAAAAAGCAAGAATATCTATGTATAAAAGCATACTGCATCCCACTTTAGTTATATTAAATGAAGGTTGTCAGGAGAAATGGAAAAGTGAACTGACTCCATTTAGACTTAAGTATATGCGATAAACAAGACTGGATCCAGACTGCATGGGTACTGAGTGAAAGTGAACTGAACCGAAAAGGGAACACTCAGTACAAAAGAGGAATGTTGAGGCAGTTTGGTCACACAGGCAGAAATGAATAAGGACTTAGTCAAACACAAACATAAGGAAGGCTGAAAAGAATGAGCAGGAGAAGACCATGTTTGGACAGAGTTAATGAGATCCTGAAAAAAGAGAGAGGTGACAATTTTAAAGAGCCAAAAAAAAAAAAAAAACAATATATGAAAGGATGCATGCATGAATGGATAGTTTGCAACGATAGAAAGCTATGGAATGATTTTTTAAAATGGTATTTCTGTAAATGGTATTTAATTATGTGGTTTTTGCCTTAATTTCTTTGGCTTACTACTACTGACTCCTTTACTGCACTTTGTCCAACACCGGAAAGGGAGTAACTTAGTTAATACAGTATGTGTATCTTTTTCAGTAGTGATACCCACCAGCCCCATTTTAATATCTTCTATTAGGCATTGCTTTCATTTCTCTACTTTTGACTGCATTTCCAAAATGCTAGAAAGTTAATGGTTTTCAAGGCAGCTGTCATTGCACAACTTCAATTCTGAATATGCTTTTCATTGACTTTTGTTTATGTATGACTTTTATCAGCAAGGTTTTTAAACTGACAACACTCATCCTAAGTGCTGCCATCATAAATTGCTAGCCTTGGTTTTTGTCTCTCTGCACTCACCTCTCCCCCCATGACACATGAGCATTTTTCTAGGAATGTAAATGGGGAAGATAGGGTAACCCTGATGATCTAAAAATCTGTAGTCTCAGGAACTATTAAGATAAGAATTTGGACTGCAACCTTACTCAGTCCCTCAAAAGTCAATTCAAAAGTCAAAGAGAGTTTTCTGCGTAGGGAGGCACAGAATTCTTTGCCCTGCTCCTTGCTCCAAAAATAAGGCATTAAAAGGGTGACAACTTCTAATTCACAGTGTTTCAAACTTAATAGAACAATATGACCCATTTCCAAAGTAGCATGAATTGTGTTATTTTGGGATGTTGTAACTAAAATGTCACAGGACAAGCTAAATATGTCCAACTTCGAAAAACTTGAAAAGAAATAACTTTTGCTGAAGCTTGACTAAAACATTGTGGTGGTTCTGAGGTGACATAAAAATATAAGATTTGGGGCTGAATCAGTATCAGAAAGACCATATATGTATGGTATATTCTGTATTTACCTATGATGGGGGATTTTTCATATTTACCCCTCTCTCTACCCTAAAATAGTATTTTATATATTTCCATAAGTGCTAAGCAAGCACTGTTTACACCCCCTTTTCATAATATCAGAAAAATTACGCCCAGTAGGCTCTAAAATAGTTCTATGAGTTATCTGATATTATGAAGAAAACGCTTAAGTAAGAAATGTTTCATTTAGGGAAGGCTCAAAATGGTTGCAGAGAACGCGACAGTAATTCTTGCCTTGGAGAGAGTTTATCATTAATAATAACACAACATGCCTTCCCCATTCTTTTGTCGTTTTATATCGTCAGTTAGTTTGCTCTTAAGTCCTTTGCCGTGTCATTCCTTTCAAGTCAATTTAGTTGATTGTTTTAAATAATTACAGTAACTAGATTTTGGCAGCAGATGAAATTACTCAATAAAGATTGTGGACCTGGAATGAGTGGTAATGCTTTAGGCTCAGGAATCATAGATATTTGTCTAACTTTTGCTTCTGGAAAAGAAGATTGAGCAAGTTAAGGCTTTTTCCCTCCACTTTTGCAGATTAAAAAAAAAAGTAATTTGAGAAATGGTTTAATTGGAAGCTATCTTATTCAGTCAGCAAGAAGCAATATAGATATTCAGTTTTATGGAAGAGTATTCAAAATCTGTCAAATTTTCCAAATTCTTTCCTTTCTGATTGATAATATGATTTACATGGTTCCTACAGATAGATAAAAGCAGTCTGCATTAATAAATAATATATTTATATATTTGAGGCTGGTTTCTTCTATTTCATGAACAAAATCATGAAGCATGAGATGTGTCAGTGTGAAGAAATAATCATTCTCTTAGATAATGGTGACAACACTTTTAGTTGGAATTATTACAACCACAAACTTCCTGTCTTATTTTTTATTTTATATTTCTCTTATTTTGTAGGAATTCTGAATCATTCCTCCATGGAGAACTGCTACAAGTTACAATTTAGTAATGTTTGGGTGTTTATCTGACATGAATTGCTTGTTTCTGGTTCTGACACGACACTTCCAAGGGAGTTAAATATGGATTTGACTTGCAAATGCAAATCAAATTTGGGGTTTTTTCTCCCTATTCCTTCTACACTTTCTAGAATTGTTATCTTGTTGAATGACCTATCTGAGCTTCAGTTCAGTTGGCAATCAGAAGACTAATATTCTCCTGACACAAAATATTCCCTAGTCATGGCACTGTCACCTCTATGCTTAACAATATGATATTCTTACTTGTGGAAGGCATTGCTTGATTTGAGCAAGGATACTACCCAGGAGTGCTATTCAGCAGGTTCTGACAGATTCTGGAGAACTGGTAGCGGAAATTTTAAGTAGTTCGTAGAACTGGCAAATACCACCTCTGGCTGGCCCCAGAGCAGGGTGGGAATAGAGATTTTGCAATATCCTTCCCCCAGGAGTGGGGAGGTATGGGAATTTTGCAGTATCCTTCCCCTGGAGTGGGGTGGGAATGGAGATTTTGCAGTATCCTTCCCCTGCCATGCCCACCAAGCCACGCCCACAGAACTGGTAGAAAAAAATTTGAATTCCATCACTGATACTATCTAATGCAGAGGGGCACAATGGCTCAATGGTTAAAGATGCTGAGCTTGTCAGCTGGAATGCTGACAGCCCAAGTTTGAGACCCAAGCATTGAGCGACGGGGTGAGCTCCTGTTCCTTGTCCTAGTTCCTGCCCACCTAGCAGTTCAACAGTGTGCAAATGCAAGTAGATAAATAGGTATCATTTTGGTGGGAAGGTAACAGTGTTTCATGCAGTGGTGGGATTCAAATAATTTGACAACCGGTTCTCTGCCCTCATGATTTCTTCCAACAACCAGTTCACCAAACTGCTCAGGAACTTAACAACCGGTTCTCCCGAAGTGGTGCGAACTGGCTGAATCCCACCACTGGTTCCATGCCCTTTGGCATACAGCCATGCAGGGCATATGACCATGGAAAATATCTTCGGATAACGCAAGCTCCCTCGGCCAAAAACCGGAGATGAGCACCATGCCCTACAGTCAGACACGACTGAACAGGGAAACCTTCACCTTTTACTATCTAATGCAAGAAGTTCCATGTCTACTCATCTACTTAGAACATTCTTCAGAAGCCTGGAAGGTCATTCTGCGACCTGTTGGCAAATTTAAGATGAATGCTGATGTTGTTAAAGAGGCATAACTTCATCCATGCTATCTGCTCATGAGTCCCATTTTTTATCCATTGTTGTGTTCTCGGGTTCTTTGTAATTTCCTAGAGGATATATTTTGCTGCATAAATTACTTGTTCATGCACACTGGCACCTCATACATTAAGTTAGTTTATTTATGAAATAAATGACAAGCAAACCTTGGCATCATTTGTTTGCTCAGGTTTGCATTATATATCATTAGGGTCCATACAAATAGTTTTACACAAGCCAAGAAAATGCAGGATCCTAATATATTTATGTTCAGAGGAAGTGACTGTTCATTTTTGAAATGTTTAATCAAGAGTGCCTCAAGGAAAAGAAACACAATGAGCTGGTATCAGCAGAGAGCTTGGCTGTAGGAAATGGCACTGGCAAAATCTAAGTTCCCTGGGGCAAGAGAGCTGCTTTTATACAGATGTCCATCATCTGCTCCCACTCAATTATGTGTCAGCATTCCTCTGCTGCACCTGGTTTGCTACAACTGACTTAATGTGGTTGAACTACCATGGCAACCAACAGATTCAAGGATGCCTCATCTGATTGCGGCAGGAACTTCCTCATATCCGCAATAGGGACTCCTGTTCTAAAGGATGTAAGTTCACAACCTCACTTTCTAACCACTTTTGAAAATTGCTCATTAACTAAGTCTAATCTATTAGACACCTTCAGAATGGCAACTTTGAAAATGATAGGTGATCCTGAACATTCTCCAATCCAGTACAAAAGAAGAATGTAATCATAAATTTTAGTATTTAAAAAATCTGAAATAAACAGCAAAAAGCTAAATAAGATGTTGATTCTAGAATGTTATAAAAGGACTAAAAGCCCAGGTAACATTGGAATAGTGAAACTTTTACAATAAGAATTTGGAATTACGGTAATTACAAAGGTCAAACAGCTTCTTATAGGAAATGGATCCTGATTTCATTTATTTGTTAAATTTATATGCTGCCCATCTCTCTCTGAAAAGCAGCTTTGGGAAATATGAATATGAAATAGATTTTTTGCATTGAAGTAGCAGCTTTGGGAAATATGAATATGAAATAGATTTTTTGCATTGAAATATTACAATGCCTGACACCAACAGGCATTCGACAACATAAATACTCTGACTGCAGAAAAGCTAATGAAAGCATTAAGAAACAATTCTTCCAAATTTTACAGCTTTCATTCCATGCTATGTGAATGGAAGCCACTCTCTTTTGCACAAAACGGATGGTTTCCATGTCTCTTGATTTAAGTACAGGTAGATCTCGATTTATAACAATTTTTTTAGTGACAATTCTAAGTTACAACGGCATTGAAAAAAGTGACAAGACCATTTTTCACACTTACGATCATTGCAGCATCCTCATGGTCATATGAGCAAAATTTAAATGCTCAGCAACTGATTCTTATTTATGACAGTTGCAGCGTGATCAACTTTTGTGAACTTCTGACAAGCAAAGTCAACGGGGAACCACTTTCGCTAAAGAACTCTGTTATCAACCTAACAACTGCAGTGATTCATTTAACAACTGTGGCAAGAAAGGTACAAAATTCACTTAACAAATGTCTTAGCAACAGAAATTTTGGGTTTAATTGCAGTCGTAAGTTGAGGACTACCTGTAAGACTGGCTGATTTCTATACTCTTTGATTCAGACCTTGTGAGACCTGGTTCTCACATATGAATTCTATTCAGTTGAAAATGGATTACATATTGTTGTATTATTGGTATCAGGGGCCATGTAAGATTGTGGATGATGTAGTAGTATTAGAATTAATAAAAATAGCAGTAGTAGAAATAGTGGGTCCTGGATAATCTAAAGTCTGTCTGCTATCTTCCCACAACAAGGCAAAACTTTTCCTCGTGGGTTCCACATAATTTGCCAAGAGTTCAAGGAAATGGGAGAAATATAAAGCAAACCCACAACTTGGCTGGGTTGCCTATTCACTGACTTTGTAGATTCCTTGAAATTAGCCGATACTCGTGCCCTATGCTGCTGATACAACACAGTGAGGCCTTGGAAGTCAGGGATCGTGCCTCAAAGATTCAGCTGTCATATGGCTGATATACAGTCAATATTTACCTTTTATTCCAGCCCAATAGCTTGGAACTAATTTTCCATTAGACTGTGTTTTTTTTTTTAAGTTCAGGTTTTGCTGAGAGAACGCTGGCAAGAACTCTAAAGCCAACACTGCCTTCTAAGGATAGCTGGCATCTCTTGCCAGAGAGAGAAAACATAAACTTCTAGCGAGCATTGGCCTTCTGATCACAACTACTACTCTCCAAATAGGTCAAGACTTACAACTCCCAGAATTCCCTGACAATGTGAAACCATACTTCTGGAGAACACTGGTTTAAGCAAAACTGAAATTATCAGGAGACAAGGATGGAATATTATATCTGTAAAACCAGCTTTCTGTAAAACCAGCTTTCAATTCTTGCTTGTGACCAGCCTCCTAGCAAATTTCTTGTGAATAATTTTATTTATTTATTATTAAATGTATTTGCCATCTGGGCGGCTTACAGCATCAAAACCACAAAAGATAAATAATAAGGTAGAATTCAGGAGAGTTTTGGCTTAATATGATATCCAAGGAACTTCAAAAGCAATACTAACAGAAATTAAGAATTTATGAGTCACTGTGTTGATCTCACTTTAAATATCACTTATAATGACCCTTAAGTGGCTTTTTGACTGTGGAGTATTAAAGTTCCTCTTACTGTTTTAAGGGGGGGAAAAAGTCAGGGCCCTGCTTTTTTTTTTTTTTTTTTTTTTAATCACTACATGAAAATTTATTGCTCATACTTTCCAAAGGTCTTGGATTCATCACTTTCCAACTTCCCTTAAAACAGTTTGCCCATACTAGGACTACAAGAAATATCTCAATCTATAATATAGCCAATCATTCAATTACTGGAGATTCAATCTATCAGAGGAATGAGTCCTAGCAATGACAGAAATTCACAGTGCTATCGTCTTTCTTGACTGGTTTGTAGAAATAAACCATAGCTAATTAGAACCTGTACAAATGAAATAGATGAATAATAGTTCTTGAGTACACATATTTTCCTGTTCTTATTGCAAAGCTAGCAATATGGCACATTTAGTAACTCTCCCTGAACATGACAGAAAAGCCGAAACCTCTCATAGGTTGAGTTCAAAATATTAAGCCATAGTTGCTTTCATTGAAGTAGCAGCATAACTGTTCCCATAGATTGAAGGACAGAATGTTTCAAATATCCTTTCCCCAAAGCCCTCAGGGTCTAAACATCTGGCCTCTTCTTTTTGCCTTAGTATACAGTAGTTGTCTGGTTCAGTGGTGGATTCTAACCAGTGTTACCACCGGTTCGCTTTGCACAAGCACATTAAATTTCGATACAGCTGAGGCAGGGCAATCAGCTCTGCTGCGCCTTACAGCTGGGCTAAAAATGAAGGAATAAAGGTAGGTATAGCGCACGGGCAGGTGGGAGGGCCCAGCTGATGGTCGGAGCAAACCGGTTTGCTCTCACATCAAGATTTTCGCTACCGGCTCTCCCGAACCGGGGAGAACCGGTAGCAACTCACCACTGGTCTCGTTGTTCCTGCTGCTACCGCCTGCCTCCCAGGATATGCTTTTCCTAACCCAAGTCTGGAAGAAATAAAGCTTCCAAACCTGTCCTACCATTGTGGCTAATAAAAGATAAACATTTGAAAAATAAAATATTTTCCAGAATGTATCCTTCTGGCCCCACAGCATAGAGGCACATCACTACTGATTTCGGCACTTCCCTTTCTCCATTGGGAGAGGAATCCATCCCACAAGAAATAAACAAAATCGAATTTGCTTAGTGAGCTAAATTTTCAGTTCACAAGAAATGTAAAGATAAATCTTCAGGAAAAACATTCTGAAATTATACAGAATGTTCTCCTGCGAAATGCAGCAAAGGATAGTTAGACTTAACTAGCACATACTGACAAAGGAAGCTAAAACTCCAAGCGAAGTTTAACTGTAACAATTACTTATTCTTTAAAGATAATTTGAATGCTGGAACAAAGAGGTCTGCTTCTTTGCACCTAGATTTTCCCCTCATGTCTGGAGTAACTCCACCCATTTAGCAGAGCTGCCGGAGACAAGATACTTGCTATTCTTTTCTCAGTTCATGTAGAACAGTGTCTCTTGCTCCATGCCTCTGGAGCTCTACCCTTTTTAGTGAAGAGGTGGGGAATGATGGTCCCTTTATGATGTGTGGACTTCAACTCCCAGAATTCCTGAACCAGCAAGGGGGAAAAAATAATAACCCTTTTTGTCTTCTGAAATAGCTGCATTTTCCCATCATGAACGAAACACTCTTCCAAATATGGCCCTTTCCAGACAAACTGTTTCTAGAAATATATAAGTGCCTCAAAGTCAGCTTGCTCTCTCTAATGTTATTTATTTATTAAGCAAATTTTTATGGCTGCCCAACTCACACATAGGAGGCTTTGTGTGGCTTACATTAAAAATTACAATATAAAAGAATATATAGAAATAGAATAGAATTACAGAGTTGGAAGGGACCTTGGAGGTCTTCTAGTCCAACCCCCTGCTTAGGCAGGAAACCCTACACCATTTCAGACAGACAGTTATCCAACATCTTCTTAAAAACTTCCAGTGTTGGAGCATTTGTAACTTCTGGAGGCAAGTTGTTCCACTGATTAATTGTTCTAACCGCCAGGAAATTTCTCCTTAGTTCTAAGTTGCTTCTCTCCTTGATTAGTTTCCACCCATTACTTCTTGTCCTGCCTTCAGGTGCTTTGGAGAATAGCTTGACTCCCTCTTCCCCATCCCCGCCCACCATCCCCACAACGAGAGGAAAGCCACGGCAAAAATAGTCAGGAAGGCCTCTGATTCTCAAAAAAAAAAAAAAAAATCTATGTTCTACTGAGGCTTCAGGTGGCCACAGTGCAAGCAAGGGTGCCAAGCATAAGACTGCAGTCAACAGGTTGGGTTTGTGCCCAGCCCTGAATGCCAAAGGGAAACAGGTTTTTTTTTTTTTTCTCCCCAGCTACCATCCATGTGTCTATATTCGTTTCTTTCTGGCCTTTTAACAATAACAGCTCAGTAGAAGAAAAATGCAAAACTTTGGCCAAGAACTTCGAATCTCCTATCTCCATAAGCAAAAGGCCCTTTCTCAGCAGCTGTTTGCTTCTCTTGTTGCAAGGGTAAAAAATTAAGAGGGGGTGAAAAGCATCAAGGGCAAACAAAAAACAAAAAAACAAGCCCTGTTTACATCATTGCAAAACAGCTCATGAATAGTCACAAGCATTTGATATAACCGCAGTTCTCTAAAATAGCTGCACTATTTAGATCTTTACTGTTTGTTTTTTTTTATTAAGGAGTGTACTTTCAGCCAGCGTTTTGTATCCAGTTTACCCCACAGCCTCACCTTTCATTGACCATAAAGACTTAACTTTCTACTGGGCTGGAAATGAGACGAAGGACAAGGAGAGATCACCGGCTGCTGTAATTTTAAATTATATCAGATTTGCAACCTAGGCATATTCCACTTGCAAACATTGTTGAAAAGATCCAAAATCCCCAGGAGGAGAGGACACCAAATATTGACAGCATGACTGTTTATGGAAAAAGCATTTGAATGAGATCGTGCGGGGGGCGGGGGGGGGGTTAGGGGGAAAGAGGGTCAGGTTCTCTCCTTGAAAACTGCAGAACGTTTATTTTCAGAAGCTTCGTGAATATTAAGCGGGGAAGGGAGATAAATCACCTAAGATCAAAAGGACTGAAAAACAATTAAACAAGTGGCCTCAGATAATGCTGCAATGTCCTTTGCTAAAAGACTTAGGTATTAATTCATCAAGGAGCTTTCCTGTGCAAACTCCACATAAATAACCATTTTTGCACAAGCTGCAGTCCTTTCAAAAATAATGCAGGAGGATTTTGCAGAATTTCAATTTGGTATTTTCAATAGTAATGTTAGGTCTCAGATTATAAATATAGGACACTGTTATCAACTGCTGGGTAAAGCAATGCGCATATAGACTCTCCAGAAGATTGCCCTGCTCTTCATCTCCAGCCCCAATAAAGGCAAGGTTATATGTTTATCAGAGAATGTTTGAATTTAGAAGCCAAAGGATAAAATAAGATACCAAGCATCACTCATGGGGAACATTACTAGTCCAGGGATGTCAAACTCAAGGCGCGGGGGCCAGATCTGGCCGGTGGGGTGCTTAGATCTGGCCTACCCTGCAAACAGACCAGCCCGCAGTGACTCTGCCAGCGAAAACGGAGCTTGGGAGGCTGCGTGTGACCCTCCCAAGCTCCGTTTTCGCTGGTAGAGGATTGCAGGAGGCCATTGCAGCCAAAATGGAGCTCAGGAACCTGTTTTCTCTGGCAGAGCGCTCAGGCCTCCACAGGCACCCCTGACACGAGTTATGTCATGCTGGCCATGCCCACCCTGGCCACGCCCACCCTGGCCTCCGAGGTTAAACACAACTCTGATACGGCCCTCAATGAAATAGAGTTTGACATCCCTGTAATAGCCTGATCTGAAACTTCTATATCAGGGGTGTCAAACTCGATTTCATTGAGGGCTGTATCAGGGTTGTGTTTGACCTTGGGGGCTGGAGTGGGCGTGGCCAGGTTGGGCATGGCCAGCATGACATAACTCGTGTTGGGGGCGCCTGTGGTGGCCTGAGCGCTATGCCAGAAAAAATGGGCTCCCGAGCTCTGTTTTCAGCTGGGATGACCTCCTGCAGCCCTCTTGCAGCGAAAACGCATACTGCCCTCCCAAGCTCCATTTTTGCTGGCAGAGGCACCACAGGCCGGTCCTTACCTGTTTCCAAGGCAGCCCCAGGGGCCAGATCCGGCCCCTGGGCCAATGGTGGGTTGTCCCCAGTTCGGACTGGTTCGGAAGAACCGGTAGTAAAACTTGTGGGAGGCTCCGCCCACCGACCTAGACATCGTCAGGAAGCTTCTGCACACGCACAAGTGTGTGCTGTCCTGTTGCGAACCGGTAGTAAAGGTAAGTAGAACCCACCTGTGCCCTGGGCCTTGAGTTTGACACCCATGTTCTATATGATTTGTGAGCTTTTTCTTCATACAGCTCTGCTCTAGCAAATGGGGGATAGCCCTAGAACTCAACCTTAAGAATAAATAATTTTCCTTATTTCTCTTTCCCTAGGTCCCATACATGTAATCCTGGACTCTAATTATAGTTCTTGTCCTCAGGACTGAGCTCACTTTTGAGTCTGAAGTTTTTGTTTTGAGGTGCGGAGGCGTACAATTTAAAACTCACATGAACCTAATTAACCCAGGGTCTAAAACTCTGCAGATATTTTTCTAGGTTTTCTAGAATTCAGTGACTTGAACGCTCATTTCTAGCCCCTGAAAATATTGGAAGCTTTTGATTTGTGTCTAATTCAATGTAGGACAATTCAGTACATGCAAATACTAGCAGGTTTATGACCTCTGGCTGGAATTCACAGTTCCGTGGATAAACAGATTGTAATTTGTTGTATAACTGTGGTTATTTCTCTATGTGAACCTGTCCTTGAAGATAAAATGGAAACTAAAGGAAGAGCCAAAAAGATCTGCCTACTTGCTTAAAAAAAAATAAGAACTATTACCGTATAGCTGTGTTACATAACATTTATTATGGAGCTGCATTGTCTAGAGTTTGTTTCTAGGTACAAATCAAAATGCTGGTTATCACATTGACAAACCTATACAGTTTTGGTTCTGTGGGCATTGGAGACCTTCGATTCCAATCACAATCAGCTCATCCAATTCAAACAAGCAGATTGAAAAACAGGGGGAGAGAGGGCGACAGAAATCAGCCTTCCGTGATGGCCCCACCCTCTGGAATATTCTATCTGCTGACATTGGGGTGACTCTCAGAAGAGCTAAAACATTGCTTTATTGCAGAAACTTCAGGGAATATATATTATTTTCTCCAAATTATGGATGTACTAGCTGGTGAGTTTTTAATGAGAGTTAAATTCTTATCTTTTTTATATTGGTACTTGAGTTGTTCAACTGTAATTTTATTGTTTTATTGTGTTGGAAGTAAGCTGCTTGGAGTTCATGAAGGCAGCAAATGGATTTTGTTCCATTAATTGATCGCAAAGGAGAAAAGCTTGCAGCTTTTCAAATGTTACTGAACCACAACTCCCAGCACCCTTCCCCACTACAGCTGCCTCTGAGCCTTACTTTGAGATCTATAGATTTCCCACCTCTGAGTTAGAAAGCAACACAGTTCCACCCAGATGTAGATTTTTTTATGATTGTGGTGGGTGTTTCCTCAAAAGTAGTTCTCATACCTCATGGTCTTTTTCTGAGGTCACAGAGAAATGGACACCTCTCTCTTTCTTTCCACCTGGTGCCTGACCTCCATTTCAAGATCAGCCCTTTATCTAGAAGCCTAAAGCTGATTTTCCTTATGATGGAAGGTGATATTAATTGTAGGGCTGCAATGTTGGCCATCGGAAGTCCTTATTTTGCACACGTGAGGTCTTCTATAGCATGAAAAGGAACCTTGTTGCCAGTAAGCATGACTTGGTGACAATTTGCAATCAACAAACCCACTGAGGAAAATCAAGAGGAAGCAGAAGGCACCCACAGAAGCAGATTGATTCATCGAGCTGATAATGAGGCATTTGCACACATGAATTCTCTTAATAAGATTCTGCAGTTTAATGGTTTTGCCATTTTCAAGGTGAAACTTTTTGAAAAAGATTCTAGTCCTGTGATGGTGAACCTATGGCACGGGTGCCACAGGTGGCACGCAGAGCCGCATCTGAGGGCACACAAGCATTGCCGTAGCTCAGCTCCAGCACACATGTGCCCGCCGGCCAGCTGATTTTCGGGCCTTCCGGGCCCACCAGAAGTTGGGAAATGGGCTGTTTCCAGCCTCCGGAGGGCCTCCGGGGGGGGGGTGTTGAGGAAGGCCGTTTTTGCCCTCCCCAGGCTCCTAGAAAGCCTCTGGAGCCTGGGAAGAATGAAAAATGGGCCCACTGTGCCATCATGTGCCAAAAGCGGGGGGAGTGCAGGGGGAGCACGCGCACGTGTGCAGGAGGGCAGGGCACGGGTGGGCATTGAATTATGGGTGTGGGGACGCGCGTGCATGATCCCCCCGCTCTTCCCCCGCTTTTGGCACACAACGGCAAAAAGGTTAGCCATCACTGCTCTAGTCACTTCTCTGGATTCTTCCAGGCTCCAGGTATAGCTAGACCATTTCATTTGACAATGTGTTCTGCCCACTGCCCACCACCCAGCCCCTATTTTAATAATAAATTAATTTTAAAAATGCAATAATTTATTTTACCTCCATTTTTAAGATGTGAATTATCTATTTTTCTAAAGTAAAAAAAAATCAAGGGAGGAGCTTCCACCCTCTTAAGTTGTGGCCTAGGATGACTCTATTTATATATTAAATGTATATATTTATATGCCAGAATTTAATATAAAATCCAGATCTGAGAGAGGCCAAGGGCAAAATGAAACAGTGGGTCTATATCCTCAGTCTGTATGCTTGTTCTTCCAGAATGGATCAGAGAAGACAGCTGCCCAAGCAGGACTATTTATTTTCCTTCTTTTGGCATTACTCACATTCCTAGATGCCATTTTACACAGAGAACAATCAAGGGGAATAGTGAACAGATTCTGGCACATTGTCAGCAATAAACTCCTTCCAAAGTTCTAAGCCCTTTATGACGCTTAAGGATGCCAATTCCTAATGTAAGTCTTGTTCATAAGTTTGTGTATCCTGTTTTAAAAATAATAATAATATTGACAATAGAATATTTTTGTCTGACAGCTTCCTGTTCCAATTTCTTCATGAGTGGACATGAGTGCACGCACAAATACATTCCGTTTCTTAGCGATTGTATAAGATTTAAATATATTTTCATCATTCTTCTAAGAATTTAAGAAAATGCTCTTTGTTCCCCACACTTCCTTTTATCTTCATAACAAATGAAGCTGTGGCTGGTCTTCTTTCTGAAGAAGACCAGCCACAGCTTTAGACTGAAATGATTGCAGGACCACAAGTTCCCTGCTCTCTTCTTTCCTCCATTGGACACTTTCAGCATTTCCTGCTATGTGCGTTTCAACTGCAACTTCTGTTTCAGGGATGGGAGGCTATAGTATAAGAAAAATTGCTGTTGGAATTAGGCAGCCCTTCTCCCCTTATTAAAATTTAGGAAGGGGCTTAAACCTAGGTTTTTTTAGATTTTATGCTTTTTAAAAAGGCTTGCAGAATTTTATATATGCAATATACTATAAGTACTTTGTAAACTGCTTAGAGTCATTAGAATGGATATTGCATACATTTACAAATAAAGTAAATAAAAATAGTGAATGGTCCTAAAATCATCTTGATTCTTTCCCTAACTGGGGGGGCTGAGTCTCATCCTCCATCCATCCAATCTCCAATCATGGCACCATACTGCAGTTGTAGGCAACTTTTTTGTCATTAAGGGCCACACATAATGTTTCCAAGAGTTGTAATGTGAGACCCAGTGCAGTGAGGTAGTGATAGGTACTAGTCCCACCTCAGCCACCAAAATTTGTTGGCTGGCTGAGTGGCGTGATGGCCTAGTGATGAAGACACTCGCCTCCCATTTGAAAGGTTGACAGTTCAGTCCTAGGTAGCGGCAGATGTTTCTCTTCTAGGGCGCAAAGAAAAAAAATGTGTTGCGAACTCTTGAGTGGTGTCAGGAAGGGCGTCCGGCTAGTAAATGCTCAATTCCATCAATCACCCCGATCCTCCACCAAATTAAGGGATTACAGGATTGTAAAAGGAAGTTTTTGGAGGCCTGTTACATTCTCTCAACCCTACTTTCCTCACAGTGTTGTTAAATGAGGAAAAATAGGAGATGCATACCACTGAGCTCATGAACAGAAAGCATGATAGGAATCTAATGCCAACTCAAAATTGCAAGAAACTGTGCCCCAGGTTCCCAGCAGTCATGACCAGAGAGTTTCCCAAAGGCTATGCGCACTGCAGGTGGCCTCTCCCTGTCCTAGAGGTTGTGTCAGAGTCATTCAAGTAGAAATTGGTTACCACAGAGACCAGCAAAATAAAATGAGCAGCAGAGGTAGGGGAGTTTAGTTATTTTGGAGCATTAACATACCGTGTGATCTAATTAAACAAGAGGCTGAGGCTACAAGCACCCAGAGAGAAAAAGGGAGGGAGAAGAGTCATCAGCTTCTGAGAAAGAAAATGAACTGTCCCTCAACAGCCACAAAAATAAAATGAAGGACAAGGCGGTGCACAGCTCCGTAAGTACTATTTTAAACCATGCCAGGGTGGTAGCACAGAAAATAGCTATTGCTTGGTTATGACTTTTTTGAACTAACATCTGCATTTGGAATGACATGCTGCATGGTAAACAAAACATGGAAATGGTTACATAATTATGCCATTAAAAGAGAGGGCAGACATGCTACACTAACTCAGTCCTGTGGTTAAGAGTTTCATGAAAACACAGCCAAAATGCAGCCCACGGGACATGTGAGCCTAGCAGAAGTTATTTTACAGGCAAATTCGATCATGACCAACCTTGACATGAGGATCCCAACAAGTCTCCCATAATCTCATGATTTGCATAGATATTGTTGGAAAAAGCAATGCCAGTATCACCACATAAGCCAAACTCAGCAGAAGGTATACCAAAAGATTGCACTGAGGGTTCAACTGTTGCTAATTTGGGTGTGTGTGTGTTTTTTTTTCAGTAGGTCTAAGATGGTAAGAATCCTAATAGAAAGAAAAACTATTTTTTTTTTAATTATGTTCTTGAATGGTTCTATAATCACTGACTATGTGGCCATACAATGACTATGACTAACAAGTAGGGAGTTTTTAAAAAAGGATTTACAATGAACTGTTACATCTCTTCCCAGTAACAGATTCAATGCATAAGTTCTTTCCCCCCCTTCTCTTCCAAAACCATTGCAAACATTAGTATTGCATTAAAACTAACGGCTATTTTCATTAATTCCCCCCTTTGGCTTCCTATGTTTCCTCAATGATGTTTTTAGGGAGCAAATAATCCTCTGAAGCAAATTTAGGACATGCACAAGCACTAAAGAAGGGAAAAAGAAAAAACGCAAGCCAATAAATTTAATAAATAAATAGTCTTTTCTTTTTTATTAATGGAGATCTGCATGGGATCAGAAGCCCTTTCAAGAACCAAACGGTGCTGCTGGATGCAACCCAAAATAATTAATGTATCTGACAGGAGATTAACATAATCAGATATAAATATTTGGATTTTCAGTGCTTATTGCAGGCAAATATAAATAAGTTATAAAGGCTGGATTGTGCCTTTAATTCTATCCCATAGTCAAGTCTTATATGGATACAGAGCCAAAAACCAAGCATTTGCATGGCTGCTTCCAAACCTGCTAAACTTGTGCTTATAGAAGTATTTACCCACCTAATTTTTTTTTTAAAGAGTGAATATATAGGTAGTGTTAGACATTAACATACCTGGCTAGGATTTAGGATATCAAGCTTCAAATCTTAACTTCTAAATTACCAGCCTATCTGAGATGGTGCCGCAACAATTGGATAAATTATTGATTGGCCCAGATGAAAAATTGATAACAAAAATTTATAATTACCTAGTAGAATTTGATAGAGTTGAAGATATAGTGAAAGGAGTTATGATAGTGTGGGCAAAAAACGTCGGGCATAATATTGAATTGGAGGATTGGGGGAAAATTTGGAATAGAAATTATAAAATAACTAAAGTGGCAAAGTACAAAGAGAACCAATATAAAATGTTCTTATCGCTGGCACTTGGCACCCTCTAAACTAGGGAAGATATATCCAAATCTAAGCCCGAACTGTTGGAAATGTGGTCAAAAACAAGGTACCTTCTATCATACATGGTGGTTGTGTCCTGAAACGAAAAAATACTGAAAGAAAATACACAAGTGGTTACAGGAAATAACAGGACTTCAGATAGAAAGTGAAGTTTGCAAATTTAGTATCCTTTAGAAGTCTCTGCCATGGCTATGAGCAAGATGGCTAATCCCATCATCCCCTGGTGATCAAACCCGTGGAATACCGCTGCCTATGGTCTCCTTGCAAGGAGCAGCCGTCCAAAGCACACGTGGTTGATCATCTATCTTCTCTTTATCCATAGATATTCATCAGTTCTTTGGTCTTTGCCGTAGTCATTGGCCCTGCTTCTGCACAGCCATCTTCAGTTCACCATACAGGTAGTCTTCAACTTGCAACTATTCGTTAAGTGACCATTCAAAGCTATAACAGAACTGAAAAAAAGTGACTTACAAGCTCCTCGCACTTTATGACTGTCACAGCATACCAATCAGCACAGGATCAAAATTTGGGCATCTGGCAACTGGCATGCATATGTGACAGTTGCAGTATCATGGTGTCACACGATTGGCATTTGCAACTTTCCTAGCTGGCTTCCAACAAAGTCAATGGGAGAAACCAGGTTTGCTTAACAACATGCAATTCACTTAATGATCATAGCCGAAAAGATTGAAAAATTGGGCACAGCTCACTTAAGAAATGCCTCACTTAGCAATGGAAATTCTGGTCCTAATTCTGGTCGTTTAAGTCGAGGACAACCACCTGTACTGTCCTCAAGTCAAATCCAATTATTTTCAATTGGATATTTATAGAATCAGCTGAATGAAAGTTAATCATCTAAATCTCAATTAAATAAATGATGCATCAATTATGGCTAGTTTAAGCTTCATTAATTCAAACTAAAGCATAATAAATGTCTCCCATTTTAATAATTTTTTTTTTTATAAAGAAAAAGTACTGCTGCCTTGGGATATCTTCTTTAGTTGGTGTCTTCCACCTGTGTTTTGCTAACGGGATGCCCCAGCTCTCACCCTGAGGTCACTAGATTGGAGCATTTAATTTATTTAGCTCATTGCGCTGTTTTGTTTGACTGTGTTCTTTTTTCTCTGAAATCTACTTTAGTGATTACTTTTAGCAGGAAACCTAATTCCAAAAGCCAGCTAGCACTAAATAATGGATACTAAAAGTACTCCAATAAGGCATCCTTTCTCTGGATTCAGGCCATGACTCTGAATTCATAACCATATATTGAACAAAATAATCTTTTGAGTTATAATGACCAGATTATGAATATGGTGATTTTAAGGTCAAGGATAAAGGATGCGACAAAATCATATACTTGTATTACTGATGAAAATTTGACTATGTATTAGTCTGCTAAATAAACCAAAGGGACATGGTTGAAGAAAACCACCGAGGACTAAGAAAGGGGTGTCTAATAGGGTGATTGAGTGGCCTTTTTCAGTCCTCAGTAGACAAAGAAATTGAACATGACTTTTTCATTTTCATCCTTCCCTTTTTGGCCTTTGAAAGAGGTAAAATTATAGAGCAAAGGGGATGTGGATTCCAGGTCCAGAGCAACCTATCTTTCTCTCCCCCCCCCCACACACACTTTATATGCTTTCAAGCTGAAACTCAATTCTTTGACACATTATTTTAATGTGCATATAGGGCAACAAGACAATCTTTCTTCTTGAGGCCCAAAAGCCAGGTAAGAATGTGAGTCAGCAATAATCAGCAAAGAGACGGAGTTTAAGTGGGAGGAATCAATTTTCTTCTTCTGCCTGTGGATCCTGATTCAATTGAGTCCTTTGGGAACGTGGCAGTATACAAACACGCAGTATTACATAAACAAAAATAAGACGCCTGCATATTCAGAAAAAGAATACTCAGGCTAAATGTTAAATTGACCAATAGATACCTAAGCTGGGTTTCTACATCACTCTATGTAACCGTAATTTATTTTGCTGAATATTTTGTAATATTTAGTTCACACAAAACTAAGTTACCAACAGTAGCTTTGCAATCACAATGGATTTATGCATCGCACTAAGCTAAAACCAAACAAACTTTAGCATATCGGGGCTTCGTTGTAAACATACTTCCCAAAAACGTTCCTTAGCTCAAGTAATAATTTCCAATGCAAATATTCTCTTTTAAAGGAAAACACTCAGCATATAGGGCAACAAGACAATATTCAACTAGTAGGAATGCTTCAGTAGATGATACAATTGGCAATTGATTGGCCTAAATTCTGAAACTGTTATCATTCGTATGGATTATAATCACGTTTATAATGCCACCTTTAATTCCTTCTATAAGGTCACTCACACCTTGGACACCTTCTGTTGTGGCCTGCCAGCGGCCTGCGCGGATTGTGGCTGATCCCGACGAAGAGGAGGCTGGTGTGGTGTCGCGCCAGTAGCCTGCGCAGCCGCG
Source organism: Pantherophis guttatus (assembly GCF_059756535.1). Classification (NCBI taxonomy): domain Eukaryota; kingdom Metazoa; phylum Chordata; class Lepidosauria; order Squamata; family Colubridae; genus Pantherophis; species Pantherophis guttatus. Next base: position 137,721,090 of record NC_142064.1, on the reverse strand, counting down.
TCGGACAGCGAGGAGGCTGAAGAGGATGTGGTGCCAGAGGCAGAGACTCATCCAGGGCCTTCAGAACCTCCAAGGCTCCTTCAAGTGGAGAGAGCGAAGTGGAAGAGCCTCTCCTCAATGCTCGAGCACGCAGGGCTGCCAAAAGGCAGGAATGGCTACTCAGGAGGAAGAGGTCTACTCGAGAGTAGAGCTTGAGGATACTTGGCCACTCCCTTAGCCTATTTAAGTCGCAAGCAGCTAGTGCGTTCTTGCTGGAAACAACTCGTATTATTATCAGAGTATTTTGGTTTATCATATCTTGTTTTCTGGGCTGGTTGCCAACCTTTGCCGGTCTTGTTTATTCTTCCTACTTAATAAATTTGATAAGGACCGTTGGTGTGTGTCAATATCCTCGGAAATCTGGAGCTGGGGCAGAACACCTTCCATCTGAACTATTGCAATGTGCTCGACATAAATTCTACCCTTGAAAAGTATCTGGAAGCTTCAGCTGGTGTAGAATGCAGTTGCGCGAGCAATCTTAGGCACCCCAACAATGGCACATTTAACACCTCTGCTACATGAGATGCATTGGGTGCCGGTTTGCTTCCAGGTCCAATTCAAGGTGTTGGTTATGAACCCTACTTGCCAGATTACCTGTGGACCTGTTCTTGCTCCATTACATTGGCCCACCCTACTTACAGTAAGTCAGGCAGGGAAGGTATTTTGCAGACCCTATCAGTTAAAGAATTCTGATTGGCAGGGTCCAGGAAGAGAGCTTTTTCTGCCGTTGCTCTCACCCTATATGGAACATTGTTCCCAAATGGCAAGACAGGCCCCACTCTCTTAGCCTTTCATAAACGCTTGAAGATTTGGTTCTGCTATCTCACTTGGGGCCCACAGAAGTGCACCCAGCAATGGCGCTGGTTAGCACCCTGAAGCTCCTCCTCTACCATTTTAATTTTAATTATTTAATTATTTTATTTTTTAATTGCTTTTATTATAATGTTTATATATGGGTTTTTTTTTTTTTGTTTTTTTTTTTGGTAGCTATTTTTATACCGCCCAGAGTCACTCCAGGAAGGAGATGGGTGGTTCCTATATATGATAAATAAATAATGTGTGGAAACGTTAAGGAAATAATTAAACCTACGTGGGTTTAAACCTACAAGACAGTTTATGCAATCAAATGACTGCAAGATTTCCATTCAGAGTTTCTGAGGAAAGAGTCCACTGTGCAGCACAGGGCACCGGGAAAAACTAGAAAAGAAATTGGCAATCAAGTGCCCTCCAATTGTTTGACTACACTGGCTGGAGCTTTTAATTTTATAAAGAAGTTATAATCAAAAGGTGTGTTTCTTTTAGCTAACCTGACAGTGCTCAGCTTTCCCTTTTAAAGGAAATGCAATCACAAACTAAAATATCCAACTCAAAAGGAGTCAACACAGCAGGAAGGTGCTAGACTAGTTTATATTTAGAGAAATTCTCTTTTGGCACTGACCCAAAATGTTACACCCACCAATCTTAAACTGTGTGGCTGCGAAAGGAACAAAGCAACAACAGTTCCCATACAAAAGAAAACAGAGTGGGTACTGAGTGGTGAGTCAGAGAGACGAAATCTCCAAATTCCACTGCTGTTGGGCTTGTCAATGAAAACTAGGATACAGAAAACCAACGTAACAGCCTCTCTTTTACTATTCTTTCAGCTTTTACAATGTGGAGATTATAGCCCTGATTACTTTTAATTATGTGCAGTTGGATCAATGTCAACTTTTAGTGACTACATACATTTTCTCTGCAGGGGGGGAGGTCTGTTCTCAGCTTAGCTCTTCAGATCTCCCAAAGGTGCATCCACAGCCCCTATAATTGAGTGCATTCACCTTGCTGCTAGCTGCCGTCTTTTCTTCCTTTCTACCAGTATTAAAGTCTTTTTTTAGACAGCTAGGTCTGAAGTAGGATCATTTGAGCCTGATCATTTGTGCATTGAGCGAGAACTCTGGGTTCATTTGCTCAGTGATCCATTTGTTTGTTTTCTTGGCTATCTATAGCATTTTCAGGTATCTTCTCAATACCAAAGCTCAAACGTGTTTTATCCTGCTTTTTCAAAGTCCATACCTGGGATGCCAATCAGGAAATAAACTTTTAATCCTGTTAGGCAGCACCTAAGCAAGATCTATGCACCTAATTTTGTGTAAGAAGAACAGGCCCCAGGTATCTAACAAGAGTTTTTCAAAACATGGTAATCTCTTATTCTTTCAGAATATTGACTGATATGGACATTATTCAATATGGTGAATAATTTAGGCATATGCAGGTATACACAGATAAACTACCATGTTTCCCCGAAAATAAGACCCTGTCTTATATTTTTTTGAACCCTGAAATAAGAGCTTGGCCTTATTGCCATGCGCTCAAAAGCCTGATTGGCCTTATTACCAGGGGATGTCTTATAATATCTGTATTGGATTGGCCTGTGTAATCTCTCTCTGCAATCACAGCTAGTTTGGTTTCCAGAGAATCTCCAGAGAAAGAAATATCTGAAGAGATTCTTGGAGGAAAAAGAGACTCCAACTGGATACTGGTTAAAAGCCTTTCTTTCAGATATAATTCTTGGCAACTGAAGTGCCTATTTCTCTACTCTTTTGAGTATCAGCCAAAGGCTTTGTTTAGGGTAATTTGATCTCTTCTAGAGGAAAAATCCAGGAGAGCTGACCTGGATGACGGAGAATCTCCATAGATGTTTAGATCCAGGGAAAATTTTATAGGATCACTGTAAGCAATCCTCCTGACACTTGGTGGATAAAGTTGCTTAGTTTTGTATTTAACTTAATGTCAGTTTTGCAGATCACATGCAGTTGACTAAGCAATGATCTTGTGTTATCTGGGAGGAGTTTGAGCCTGCTAGTGTTAAGGAAGTGAACAGGATCCTTAGCACTGTTGATTCAATCCTCTGGAGAGGGAGTACTGAAGTTCCACCTGCTCTGAAAGAAGTGGTCACTGCATTAGTTGGATTTGGTAATTTTTATCCTGCTTCCAACTTTCCCTTGGTTGTGCTTGTTGATTGCCTTTGGCAGACCTTGATAGTATTAATCTATCTATCCTGACCCTCCTTCACATTTCAGCAGCTGTCAATATTTGACCATGGTATCCTGGATTGGCTCAGAGACTTTAGAGTAGGAGATATGGTGTCATCTCCATCCTCCAAGGTTGGTTTCCACACCCCACTCCTGCACAGGTGGTTGCAACCCTGTTGCGCTTCAGAAAGGCCATAAAAATCTGGCTATTTCCTTGGGCATTGTGCCCAGGATGCATAGAGTTCTCATTTGAATGTGACCCTGGTGACTATTAATGACAGTCAGGTTTGAACTGAAATGATTCTTTTTTGCTTGTTCGTTTGCTATAAGCCACTTAGAGTTGCAATGTTCAACTGGGCATCCATTAAACTGTTACAACAAATATCCTGTTACAAACATTTATGCTTCTACTTGGAAATCTTTCATTGTCCTCAAATGTTTTGAGAAGTTCTTCCTTTTCAAAACTTTGTCCCAATTCACTGTAAGAAATTTAGCAGGCAATAAAACTCAACACTTTTTTCCCAGAATACTTGGGTGCAAAAGCTCCTTGGAGAAATAGGGAACTCTTCCCAAGTTCCCCAATCAGAGAATTGTTTTTTAAAATAGGATTGGAAGCTCATGATGGCTTTAGAGATGCAAAAGTGTGTTTTTAATTGGATGGCATTAGGCAGGAAGACTTATCTGCTCAAGGATATTACACTGGGGGCGATATTAATTCTACAAACCAAAACAATAGTCTTTCTTCTCATCTCTTCATACAAGGACATAATATACGAGCCTAAAAAATGCTAATACTTTTTGCTTGCTTATTAAGAAAACTGCAACTGAATTACAATCCTTAACACAGTGCATCACCATTGTCTATGTAAGATCAGTGTTCCTCAACCTCAGCAACTTTCAGATAGGTAGACTTCGACTACCAGAATTCCCTAGCCAGCATCCTGTAGACTGCAGTGTTCATTATCTTGAGTTGTTCGTGTGTGTTTGTTTTTGACAGTTGTTAAGTGTGGGAGGTTACGTGGCAGGCGTTTGAATTCTGAAGTCCTGGAACACTTTTGCTCTTTCATTTTCTATTTGTATATTTTGTGATTTCCACCAATTCTTGCTTGCAGACAAATGGTATTTATTGCAGAATTCCAACGTATAACTGTTGCGACTTTGTTGTGCCATTGTCTGTGCCATCTCTTTGCCACAGCTAACCAGGTGGTCCACTGTTTCTTCAGATTCTTTGCAAAGGTGGCTGTTTGTTGTGGTCTTCTCAATTCTGCTTTTGAATGCATCTGTTCTTGAGGCCTGGTTTTATGCAGCCAAAATTAGCCCCATTTTATTCAATTTTCCTGCTCTCGGCTGTTGCTAGGTCTTGTTGTTATCTGCCCTGCCTGTTTCTGTTAATGTACTGTCCATGTAATACTCTTTGCTTTGCCGTGTCTCTTTTTTATTCTCCAGTTGGTCTTTCTTGTAGGCCAGTTTGGTCTCTCCAGTATTCAGTACGCCTTTGTGACATAATACCTTCAGTGCATCTTCTTCACTGACTTTACGATAGCCTTCCAATGTTCTTGCTTCTTCTTCAACTGTCTAGTGTACTTGTTAACATTCCACACTTGCTTATGCTCCCTAGTAAGTTTGCAGTTTGGACTTTAAAATCTTCTTCACTCTCATAATGTATTCAAAACTTCTAACCTTCTTCTTGACTTCAGTTCTTGATGTTGTCAGCTTGAAGGATGCCCAGGTATTTGCAGTGAGTTTCTTTATCTAGACTCTTGATGTTATTTCTGTAGGGCATCCTGATACCTTCAATTTTCAAAAATTTTCCCGTTGGTGGTAACGGCAGCACATCTGTCTGATACAAGCTTGGTTCTATATACAGCAGGGGTGGGTTCTAATTTTTTTTACTACCGGTTCTGTGGGTGTGGCTTATTTTATGGGCGTGGCTTATTTTGTGGGCATGGCTCGATGGTCCTGTGACAATTATTTAAAATTTAGCAGAGGTACTGGTCTACCAGGCTGTACCGATCTACCCATTTATTTTTGCAGGCACTGATCTACTCATGTATTTTTGCAGGCACTGATTTACTCATGTATTTTTGCAGGCACTGGTCTACCCATTTATTTTTGCAGGGACCGGTCTGTTCATTTGTTTTCTTTTAACACTGATCAGCTGTAGGGCGGCCCTTTGAAGCCCCACGGCAAGAGTTTAAACAGTTTTTTTCCCTCTAGCCATTAGCTGGGACTCAGGAGGCAGCAATAGATTGGGGGTGGGGACAAATATATGGAAAGAATAATGCGGGGGGTGGGTGAGGGGGGCGGGGGGCCCAGAACCAGTTCAGTGACATCATATCGTCAACGCTACCAGCTCGGGGGAACCGGGCCGAATCGGGAGGAACCCACCACTGATATACGGATAGTGTTGAGCGGTGATTCTATTTCACATGGTGTTTTTCCATATAGCTTCAGATTATTCATGTAGAAGAGGTAGAATAGCCCGGCAGATGTTTTTAATGTTTGCTAGCCATGGCCTGACTTGTTCAGTACTGTTGGCAAAGGAATCAATGCAATGACAAATAATAGTGGTAATGGTGATTCTCCTTGAAAAATTTCTCTCTTGATATTAACCTATCCCAATCTATCACCATTGATCAGCAACCCTGTCTTCCATTGTGCCATTGATTTTTGTGCAAAGCTTCCAAAGTTTCTACTGGCGCCTGTTATTTCTAGGCACTTAATTAGCCAATCATGTGGCAGTGAGTCAATTGCTTTCTTGTAATCATTCCAAGCTACGTTCAAGTTTGTCTTCTTTCTCTTGCAATTTTCCAAAGTCATTTTGTCAATTAAGAGCTGATATTTTGTTCCTCAGTTTCTGCTCAGATGGAAGAGCTTGTTTTCAACGAGATGCATCAGCTACCACACCAATTAGTAATTTGAAAGAGGCTGGTAAGCAGGTAATTGGCCTTAGTTGCCTGGTGCTGCCCCTTTTGTTGGAATTTTCATTATCAGGTAAATTTTGCCTATGTTAATCAATCTCAATTTCATCTTCTTGCAGTATATTGTTAAATTGATTGACGATGAGTGGGTGCAGATCAATTAAAACCGTATCGTTTATCTTCTTCTGGTGCTGACCAATTCTTGATTTTCCTTGCCCTCTTCTCTCCACCATTTCTTTCATTTCAGCTTCTTTTCATCCACTTCCCATCCAGGCTGCATTCTTATTATTATTAAAATGTATATGCCACCTAATTGTCAGGTTCTCTGAGAAGTTACCAAGTTTTGTATGCAAAAGGTCCCACATCCCGTCCTTGGTATCTCTGGCTAAAGAAGATGATGCAAAGCAGGTAAAAGAGAGATTCAGAAGAGTCAATCATGATAAACGACATTGAGTTGGATCGATCCATGATCTGACTCAGTTTAAGGCAGTTTCCCGTCCTCTGAAAGACTATTTGACTACAATCAAATCACGTACAGCTGGGTATTAAAACATCGTGTAAGTGGTTTGAAGATGCCAGATGTTGCAGTTGCAAGCTAGGGCATTCTGCCAAGGAAACAAACCAAGAACAGCAGTTCAGGGTCTGGAGTGCAAACTCAGTCGCTTGATGTCATCAGGCAGAGGGAAAGAAAAACTCTCCATTTATGGCAAGCAGTGGACTGGTTTTTTCCACATCAGAGTGTCTGTACAGTCCTTTCCCCACCCCCGATCCCAAATTACACACAATCAACTCTCATCTGACGATGAGAATACATTGTTTTAAAAGATAAAAGTAAGCTCCTTTTCTCTAAAGGCATTTCTACAGGATTGATTTGTGTACTTTTAAAGGAGATTCATTTATGTCCTTTGCCACATACTTCCCTAGCTTAAGGTCCGAAAAGTTCTAGAGATTCGTTTAAAAAATAAGATTCGTGATTATTATGCTGCTTACAAGACATTAGGTTTGCTTCCCTTCTGTTAGTTATAAAAGAGCAAATTAAATATATTTCAGGGTTTCATATGAATGTGCTAATTTGTACTTCTCTTGCCTTTACCACTTTCTTAGTTCTTTGTTGTTCTTAACTAAATAACTAAAAACAGAGGGCCTCATGCAGCTGAAATGTGTTGGCAGGTAGATTCATGACAGAAATTTTAAACACAATTTTTTTTCAAGGCACTTCAAAGAGGGGATATCTGGAATATAAAATAGAGAATTTCTTTCTATGAAAAGCCACAGGCACAAATTTAATCTATTCTCAAGGTGTGCTGCAAACTGTACTTAGTATATTCACCAAGGCAGTGTGGCTTTAACGGCTTGCATCAGCAGATCCCCTCATGATCTTTTTTCAGTCTCTGAGGTTATCATACTCAGCAGATAATCTTCATTTCCATAATTTGCAAAAACAAAGGGAGGAGGCTGTCTATATTGCAACTGAACACTTGAGCATCTTAAAGATCATTTAAAGATTAATTGTTTAATCTTTACAGTTATTTTTTTATTTTTTTATTTATTTTTATTTGAATTTCTATACCGCCCTTCTCCCTGAGGACTCAGGGCGGTGTACAGCCAGAATTAAAAAACATGCAGGACAAATATTAAAAAACAATTAAAAGATATATAAATTTGGCCCAATTAAAACTCACTACCAATTAAAACATTTAAAACATTTAAAAACATTTAAAAATTTCTTCTTAAGCCAGCCCGGCTTGCTTGAAAAAATGGGTTTTAAGGGCACGACGGAAGGCACTGAGGTCTTGGATTCTCCTTATCTCTGGGGGGAGCTGATTCCAGAGGGTAGGTGCCCCCACAGAGAAGGCCCTCCCCCTGGGGGTCACCAGCCTACACTGTTATGAAGTGATGTTAAAAGAAAGTACAGGTGGTCCTCAAAGTTCCAGCCATTGCAGTGTCCCTTGGGTCACAGGACCTCCATTTGCAACCTTGACTGCCGGCTTCCAAGAAACAAAGTCAGAGGGGAAGCTGGCAGGAGATCACAAATGGTGACCCCTTTATATCGTCTTAACAACAGCACAGGATTTATATAACAGCAGCAACTGGAATTGCTGGAACTATTGTGGCTAAGCAGTGCAGTCACATATAGCATTATACTTTGCAACGACATAGCTTTAGCTACCAAACCCTAATTTCTGTCAATAACTGAGGGTGATCTGTAAAGTCGGGTGAAAACTAGAAATCAGACCATGAAAATTCAGAAATCCTGAAATCAGAGCTTGGATCTGCCTTTCTTTTCCTAACAAAGCAAAACTAAACCAGGCATACCAGGTACACAGGATACAAATTCTGGATTTTTATGATACAAGATTTAGGCTAGAGGGCAAAATTAGAAATCTAAACACAAGGCAGCCTCTGCTCTGCCTCTGCCAATAAGAACAAGAGTTACCCCCACCTCCACCCCCAAACACACACACTCTGTTTTAGCATTCTAAGGCAAAGGATATCCTTAAGTTGCTGTGAGCTCATTGGTTTAGGATTTTGGACATACAGCCCTCACAACTGCTGCTGTCCTTTGCATTCCAGTAGAATGACCATACTGCTGTTGCTCAACCACAATTCATTTCTGGGATGGTATTTCATTTGTCTCTTTGTTGCAGCAGCTGGAGTGAAGCCTTAGAAAAATGGCATCCAATTTTTAGGCAAGGTCCAAATAATTAGACAGGAGGAGTCAGCCTTTCATAGGTACCAGAACAGGCTTCTGGGGCATCCTTATCAAGATATGAGTATCTATGTACAACTTCTCTCTGATACATGCAAATAACACATGAAATCCTTTCCCTGCTCTAGACACACGTTTCCTAAATTTTCCCCTACTATGCCTTCCTAATTTCTTCACAAAGTTACAAACCCACACTCAACATTCTCCCCTTGAGACCCAGGGAGTGATCTTCACAGAAGGTAAGTTGGTTAAAGTACCTCAAGGACTACCTTTGCTGGCAAAAATGGAAGGATTCCAGTGGTGAAATCTGAACCGGTTTGCTACCAGTTCGCTGGCTGCGCATGTGCACTGCACGCCAAATGTGAGGTAAGTAGAAGCGAAGGGGGGGGGAATCAGCTGTGGCACACGATTTAGCTTCACTAGAAAGCAGGATTTCCTGCTTTCTAGCAAAGCTAAACGGCACTGCACAGCTGATTCTCCCCCCCCCCCGTTGTTCTACTTACCTTCCCAAGCTCCTTTTGGCACGTGCTGCTTGCGCACACATGCGCAGTACGCACCAAAAGGAGGATTGGGAAGGTAAGTAGAACAGTGAGGGGAGGGAATCAGCTGTGGCGCGTTGTTTAGCTTACTAGAAAGCAGGATTTTCTGCTTTCTAGCAAAACTAAATCCCGCTGAACAGCTGATCGTCAGAAATACTGGTTCGGATGAACCGGTAGCTTTTTTAAACTACCGTTTCAATCAAACCGGCTTTTTAAACTGCTGGTTCAACTGAACCGGTAGCTAACTGCCAGTTCGCCCGAACTGGAGCAAACCTGTAGCATTTCACCCCTGAAGGATTCTATCCTCTTTCCTTAGTAGGAGAAAGGGAACATAAGGCTCTCTCTTATCTCCATGGGGACTAAGGCAAAAGAGCTCAGTTTGCAAAACAAAACTATTGCAGTCAAAGAGGGCAGGTTGTCCCACCACCAAAAAAAGGGGATGGCTGAGAATGACAAGTTTCTCAAGCCTGGGTAGAGTGCCTTCTGAACATTTTCTTTAACTTGTCCAACTGAACTATTTTCAAAGTCTTGGATTTCTTTCTCAAAGGCCAAAGTGTGGTTAAACTAAACAAAAAGCACTCAGCATGGACTTCGTTGGGGGTGGCAGATAGGCCTCACCACTCTGAGACCAGCAAGGGGAAGTTAGAGTTTCAGAGGCTTAGTAGGGTATCATGCCAGGGAGACAAATGGGCTCATAGCCATGCACAATCAGGATGTGTATCTCTTGCAAAGGTGATCCTTTTATAGCAGTGATAGATAACCTTTTTGCCATCGGGTGCCAGGAGCGAGGCGGGGGAAGGGGGGTTGCGTGCATGCGTGCCTGCACCCATAATTCTATTCACCTCACCCCGGCACATACACGTGACCCCCCGCTCCTGGCACACAATGGCACGGTGGGCCCAGTAGGCCCGTTTTTCTCTCTCCCCAGGCTCCAGAGCCTTTGTTGATTGGTCCCACCAGAAGTTGGCAAATGGGCTGTTTCTGGCCTCCGGAGGGCCTCTGGGGGGGGAAGGCTGTTTTCGCCCTCCCAAAGCTCCTAGAAAGGCTCTGGACCCTGGGGAGAGAGAAAAACAGGTCTTCCCCACCCACCCCCGAGGCCCTCCGGAGGCAGGAAACAGCTTGTTTCCCTACTTCCGGTGGGCCCAAAAGGCCTGAAAATCAGCTGGCCGGCGCGCACATGCCCGCCAGAGCTGACCTCACATGCCCACAGATATGGCTACGCATGCCAGCTGTGGCACGCATGCCATAGGTTCGTCATCATGGTTTTATAGCAAGGGACATCACCCATTTTCTTCCAATGGATTCACATTACAGTAGAACCTCCGGTCACAACCATAATTCATTCCATAACTTTGGTAACAATCGGATTTGGCCTTGACCTGAACCTAATTTCCCCACTGGACTGTATGCAAATACAATCAATCCATTCCAGACCCCTGTAGTTCATTTGTATTTCTACATACAGTAGGCACTTTCTTAGACGCCTAAAACAGAGCCTAAGTCAAGGAAGTCCATGTTTTGTAGTTCTCTCACGTGTTCTTGTCAATTTTACCCATAATTTCTTTGGGTTTTCGAGAGAATGGGCACTTCCTTTAAATAAATGTATAATAGGGGCAAATCAGAGGAACTTGAAAGAAGAGTCGGAAGCGCTGCTCCAGCAGCCGCAAACAGACTTAGAGAGGTGGGGTGCTGTACAGTGCCCAAGCGGGCGGCTGTTTCCGCAGCATGATGGTGTTCATATTTTCGCTCATTGATTGTTGCGCCCTAATTTTTGGCTCTTTCCTCTTGTCTGCAGTTGAGAGGACTGGCCGAGGTGGGGGTGTTAATGGCAGTCTGACTGGGGCAGGGGCGGTGGCATAAAAAGTGAGGGGGCCCAGCACCAACAATTGCTGGTTGGGGAAAGCGAGGGAGAAGCAGCTTTTCGAGTAGCGTGACCCTTAGGAGGTGCGCTTGGAAGAAAGGTTGGGCATCTCGGGGTGGTGTGTGTGTGAGAGAGAGGAATTGAAGGCATGATGGCCAAGTGAAGGTGAGGCAGGATCCATCGCCTAGCCAAGACGGACTCACTTGATTAGAGTGAGTTAATTGAAAAATTAATGCAGAGGCCACACGTGGGTCGCTGTTGTTTGTAAACAAACAGGAAATTTGGCGCTTACAAAAAAAATGGCGTGGAAGGGAAAATCGGCCGCGGCCGCACCCGAGTATGTGTTCATGACCAGATTCAAAAATTTTGTGAATTTTTTGGTCGGAACCCAATTTGGTCGTGGTCAGAAGCGTTCGTAACCAGAGGTTCTACTGTATCCTGTTCAATAACAAAGAGGTGGGGAAAGCTCATCACCTCTGGATTCACCAGATCTAAACACGCAACATCTCTGTCCGATCATTTTTTCCCCCTCTCTATGTTGTACAGATCAATTAGCAAACAAATATTCATGTGAGATTATTTCTGAATACACAATTGGATGGCTGGAATGCAAGGAGGCCGTTAACAGAGAAGATCCAGAAGGTACAAGAAAGAGCTAGCTGTAAAGAAGTAAAGAAGAGAACGAGGGCATCACATATTTGACTAGTATATAAATTCAACGGGGATCTTTACACTATAATTTGCAGATCTGGTGTTAAACTAGAATGTGATTAGCCATAATTTATTAAATGAGCTACATTTAACTGGGTTTGCAGAAAAAAATTCTAACCATATTACTGCAACAATTACCAATGGATTAATTTATTGATTAATGTGAAGAACCATTCTCTGGGTGGGAAGATTCTTTACAATTTCTATGGCAAGGGGGCCAATTTAAAACAAGCCAGCATGCATTTCAGCCAGTTTAGGGCAGAGGTGGGTTTCAGAAGGTTCTGAGCAGTTCAGTTAAACCACACTTAATTATGAACTGCTCCATATCCAAAGGTTTACCAAGGATTGCATGCCCCGCAGCAATACAATATCTGCAAAATAAATACAGGTTTGCGTTTATCAGGCTCCCCAAATCAACAGTTGGTTCTACATCTCTAACTCCAAATTTTGCGTGGCTAGGCTTAAATTGAGAATAGAGCTAGATAAGGATTTTTATTGCAAGCTGAACTGGCAAGATACATTTAACGGGGGATTGCCCTCTGTCAGAATAAAAATGCAGTTCTTTCTTTCATCCAAGTCAGTATAAACCCTTGGTTTATTCTGCCTGCCTTTCCCACATCTCGTCAAAGTCAATTTCATGTGCTGAGTGGCAGTTGTTTATTGGCAGAACTGACATCTCTGTCCTTAGAATTGTTGACTCTTGACTTACATCTCACAAGATTTGGATATATTGTGAATATCTGTGTAAAGGGCAAATTTACATTTCACGTGTCATGACAGTCAGTGCAGAAATATGCTACTGCATTCCATCACTGTCTCCCTTTTTTAGATATTTGCTCAAGAGGCAACAATCTACATTGTAAGTAACCTGAGGCATAAGAAAAGTAATAACCCATGAATTCATCCTAGAAAAGTTCTCAAATGCAAAGTACAATAGCATTACTGTTTAATGGGGTATTTTGCATATCTAGCAGACAGTGTACCAGTACTCAAATCTCCACACAGTTCCATTCAATGAACACTTAAGACAAGGAGTCCTACTAAAACAAAGAGACTGCACACAAATTAATTAACAATTCCTTTTCATCTCTGAAGGAAGTATCTGTCCTTGGGCAGCATTTTTTTTGTTAATCAAGTTTTTTATTTTATAACATATAAAAATTCCATTTTCAAATTAAACAGTGTTGTCTGGGTACAGATAATTTTAGGAAATAGTAATCAGAATATTTGCAACAATGTTCATTACATTAATATTGATTCTATAATAATAGTAATAATAATAACAACGATATTTGCTTATCCATTTTAACATACCTCCTTTATATCATTGATTCTTTCCTTATAATTCCGTTTCTAACTCCTGTTTTTATCAACTAACCATTGATAAAATAAATCAAAAGTCAAAAAGTATTCAGTTTCTTCCTTTTCCTTAATTGTAAGTGTTAGCCTACCCATTCCTGCACATTCTAGTATTTTCTTAATCACTTTTTCATCTGTAGGGATCTCTTCCCTTTTCCATTGTTGTGCAAATACGATTCTAGCTGCAGTCAGTACATGTAAAATCTATTTTGATTTCTTACGCCTTGGGCAGCATTTTAGAGCCACAAGAAAAAAAAATCTTGTTTAATTATAGGATATCACCAAATCAAAGAAAGCTTTGTTGAAAAAACTACATGTATAGTGTTTTATCCTATTCAGAATACTCTTGCTAGGCCTAGTTGCTTGTACTTGCTCAAATCCTCTGTAGCACATATTCAGAGGAAGAGCTAAGAAAAATTAACAGTCAGAAACCCAGAAGACAAGGTCAAGATGCTGATACATGTTAGGAAAGCACTGTGCATAAAAAACAACAGAAAATCAGATGAGGTTTTCTCAAGAAAAACAGGATGCCAACAGGAAATTGTAGAGATAGCAAATATGGAAACTACCTAACACGATGGTTAGAATTAGAACAGGATAGACAGGCAACATTATACTCATAGACATCAATTTATCTCTCCTGCACGCTACCTTTTTGGGACTATAAACAGGAAGCCGCTATGCTGCAAAGTAAAGCATCAGCATATAGCCTCATCCTTATTTCTACCACGTCATCGGTAACATATAGAAATACAAACAGTAGGTTGCTGCAACCCAGTGTATTGTTTGGAACTGAGTCTGTTGCTTCCACCCATCAAAAGACAGAGGTAAACAGAGTTAGAAGACTGGAATAGGGGCTGCTTGTGGATGAATGAACTTGCTAGTTGACCATTACTAAATAGTACCTTAGAGACTGACTATGCACACACCATGGCAGCTGTTTTGCAGCAAGGCAGCTTTTTCTGGGAGTGCGCACAGCAACATGTCCCAAAAATTCCAAATTTCCAAATGCCTTCAAGGGCCTCTCAAAGATTAGAGAGTTTGGGGGGAAAAAAAGAGTTTGGGAGATAGAAAGTTAGAACAAATGGCATTAAAGGATATGAATCCAGCTTGCATGCATCTCCCAAACAATTCATAGGATGAGGTTTACTATTCCTTTCCACTCACATACCATGTTTCCCCGTAAGAAGACCCTGTCTTATATTTTTTTTGAACCCCGAAATAAGCGCCTGGCCTTATTTTCGGGGAGATCTTATTATTTTGGGGCAGGTGGAGCAAGATGGAGCTCCTCTTGCCATCTTACCTGATTTCCAGCTCTGCTTTTAAATATTTTCGGGGAGGGCTTATTTTTGGGGGGAGGCTTATTTTAGCGCATGCACTCAAAAGCCCGATTGGGCTTATTATCAGGGGATGTCTTATTTTCGGGAAAACAGGGTAGAACGTTTAATTTTTCCAGCAACAGAGCAACAAACAAGGAAAATGCCAGGCTGATGACTCCAGTTCCCAAAATTTTTGGTCTGTCCTGACTGAGAATTCTGGGAACTGAAGGCCAAAACATACAGAACTCATTGGTTCGGAGAAGGCTGGCATAAAGACTTGCTGAAAGGACAACAAGAAAAAGAAATCAGAGTTGATACCAGAATTACTACTACCTAGACGGAGATTCCTATTACTGAAAATAACAATAAAAGCATGCATATATGCCAGAGTCTTTTCCTAATGTTATTCTGTTGTAAACTCTGCAATAAAACTGTAAGAGAGTTCAGCAGAATCTTCATGTAGCATTTGAACTAGCCCAAGCCTATGTGCACATTGGACAGTGATAAGGCAAAAGGGAAGGCAGAAATAGCTTGGAGAAGACATTTTATACTCACATTTTTATTGATTAGATTTATACATTGACCAAAGTGAAGAGATCCATGCACCAAGAGGTGTGACTGTTTTGCCAATCAAGTTTGAAAGGAGCCAGAAACCCAAGAATCAAACCCAGAAACCCAGAACCCGTTTGCCTGGAGATTACAATGTACCATAAACCTCTCCCTTAGTGTCCACCAAGCTTCCTGACATTTTACCTTCAATTTAAAAAGTGGAATCATCCCCCAGCATCAAATTTATTTCCAAGAACATCTTGGGACCCCAAATGTTTTCCTAGAAAATAAAGATGGTTGACAGCAGTAGTCCAGTGTTCTCTTTGGGAATGTGTTCAGTTGTACAAGTAAAGAACAAAAGTGACCGGGAGAGTTCTGGAAGAAGGGGCTGGCGAGTCACAGTTTGGTCAACTAATTATTTGCAACTGATTATGTCAGATTTTTTTTTTTTTAATGAATGGGCATCCCCCTCATCTTCCATTTTCTCAGCGCACCCACATTTTTCTAGTACACATACTAGTCCCAAATGTTATAGAGGCCCAGTATATAAGCTAAAAATCAGTTCACTAAAGAAGATGCAGGGCTTGATAAAGGATGAAACCATTTAGGTTCACCCTAAATAAGACACCTCAAAGAATCCAATGTGTGCTCCCTTATTTGTAATAAAAAGTAAGATGGATCCACTTACAGAGCCTCCAAGCCACAAAATTATTTTACAAAATCAGATTTCTTTCCTCCCTTCCTTCCCTTTTTTTTTGGGGGGGGGGAGTCACCAATAATGGAGTCAAAGCATATATACAAGAATAACCAAGACTTTGTGGGTTATCTTAAACATTCTTTGAGATAGATTACTATAATATCATTGTTTATCTTTCAGATGCCAGTGATGGTTCCCCCCCCCCCCCCTGCAGCTGCAGCCACTCTTTTAGAATAGGCACAAGCCTGAGGGCAACTTTTTTGTAGATTCCTTTCCTTTCCTCAGCTGCACTGGAACATCAGCCTAGCTGGGCTAAAAAAAAAAAAAAAAAAAGCCAAACTCTTCTTTCACGGGGAAGAGAGAACTGAAATCAGCGCTAAAGGAGCGCTGCCTAATTTAAGAGGCTGCCGCATATGGGGAAGTCTCATCTTTTTTTTTTTGCACAGAATTTAATTGCAGCTGCTATACCCAGTAAGCGCTTTGATGCGGGTCCCATGCAAGAAGCATGATCATCCCGGGAAGGGAGGATTTTATTAGACGGGGATTCCTCTACAACTAGCACATTTCGGGCAGGCAGGGGCGCGGCACTCTTACCCAGGCGGGCAGCTCGTTCCGACCCAGGCTTCGGCCCAGATCCACGGCGCTCTTCACCGTCACCTCTTCATCGCCCAGGATCTTTCCAGCAGTCTGCAACGATCGCTCCTTGCTCAGTCGCCGGCTCCGCCAGCCCATGTAAAGGGCCACGCCAGCGACTACGAAGCCCACGCTGAGCCCCGCCCGGCCGGCCAGATAGACGGGCAGCAGCCACAGCAACCGCCGTCCGATCGCGCCTAGTGCCGTCAAGGCTTCTGCAGAGCTGAAGCCTCCCGGTAACCGCGATCCCGAACTGGACGGGATCGGATCTGACGGGCCAGCCTCTTGCTCCGTGCCCCGCTCCATGGTGCTTCCAGGACCGACCGGACCACTTTGAAAGCACCAGGTTGGCACTGCGGCGAACTCAACCGCTCCTGAGGTCCCGCGGCTCCTGCAGTCATGGATCGAGGAGGCGGGGCGTGGTCGAAACAACGCCCCTCCGCGCTAGCGGATTGGAGGATGAGACCCCCTGAAGGTGGAGCTAAGGCGGCAATAAGCCGCGGGACCGGCGTTCTTTGATTAGACCAACTTCCCTGAGGAAGAGACGGCAGAACCAGAAAGCCACGCCCCTCCTTGTCCTGATTGGGCAGCGAGCGTTCCAAGATAATGGAACTAAGCAACGGCTTTCTTTACAGTAGTTCTGACTTGGCTGTGGAACTCGATGGGCGGAGTTCCTCAGACAATTAACTGTTGACTGGTCGACTGCTTGTTGGGCGGGCTGGACGAGAGGCGTGGCAAACTTTGCATCACTCCGAATTCGTAGCTTTGGGGCAGGAAATCGAGGAGAGGCGCATTGCTTTATTATTCTTACGTATTATTAAAAATCCCATTTCCCCCCCCTCCCTTAATTTTCTTAATCGACCAGTCTTTCTCTCTTCTTGTTATTCATGCGTCTCCAAGAATCCTCCCAAATTGCGAACAAATACAGGTTCATTAAACCAGCAGTACAGAGAGGTAGCAAACAGATAATCTGGGGGGGCTCAGCAATTCTTTACAACAACAAAAAATAATAAAACAACAACGATCGCTAATTATAGGAGATAAAACTGAAAGAATTAACAACAATCAAAATACTGAACATTCGTAAAAATTGGTCAGAAAATTGGACAGGATTTTGTGACAGCCAGTCGTTTAATTAACCGAATTATGTAAGAAAACTAACAGCAGTGCTTTCAGTGTTTTGGCTCAGCAGCATGTTTGCATTTCTTGAATCCATCCCCCCCCAAAAGCAGATTACGCTAAATATTTTTTAGCTTTGTCAGAATTTGCCCAGTTTGTTCTTGAAATATATTTTATCGTCTGTAATGGTATAATTGATTTCATGAACTGTTCATTCAAACGAGCTTTAGGCAAGACTTATATTTGGCATGTCTTATTTTTAAAAATGGACAGCTGAGAAAGAAGGGAAAAAATGACTAAAATCTTAATCTAATCTGCTAAATAAAACACTGGTGCTAAGGTTTCATAAACTCCATATTATTTGAAAAAAACCTAACACCTATATGAATGTAGATCATTTTATCAATTAAAGGGGAGGTATTTACGTTCATGTGAAAAAGAGTACACCCCATTTAAAGTTTTTTCTTTTAACCTATGTGGACATGCTAATATTTTATCTTCATTCAAACAATATGTAAAGGTGATGTAATTTAAACAACTATGAAAAAAATGTCTTGCAATCATTTATTTAACAAATGAACAGATGTGCCATTTCTTTCTATGAAAACAGGAAGTAGATCTTTGGCCTCTAGTACCAGGTATTGCTCCCTTTGGCAGAAATAACTTCAAGCAGGTGCAACTACTATTCTCCGACATCTGCTGAGAGGATTCCCTCTCCATTTTTCCACAGCATTTTTTTCAACTGGGCAATGCTTGAGAGGTTTCTTGGATGTGGTGCCTGCATCAAATCACCCCACAATATCTTGATGAAATTTAGATTCAGGCTTTGGCTTTGATTCTAGAACTCTGTTCCTGTATTTGTGTGTATGTGTGTTTCGTCCATTCCTTGGTGATTTGTTGTGTTGCAAGCTCCATTTCCACCTGAGCTTCAGTCTTCTGACAGACGGACTCATTCTCAAGCACCCTATAGATACTACCTCTTCTACTTATATGCTTTTCTATGTTTGATTCCTAATACAATTTTTTAGAAATTTAGTTCCAGTAAACATAACGATTCTTCAGTTGCATAATTCTTACAGTATTCTGTAAGAAAATGACCAGATTGCAAGAACACGAGCGAGCGGTCAAATGTGGACACCAAACTTATTGGTAACCTCACACTGTAATGAACAAGGAAACACATTCAATTTTGCAGCTAACCAAGATTGTTGGATGAGCAGGCACAAAAACAGCCAGAGAATTGATTCCTGAGAAACAGGCCCCTCATCAGTCAATAGGAGTGCTGATTTACTACCAGCCTATTAAGTACTTAGAAGGTGAGGGCTGGGCAGCTAATGACTTAAAAGCCAGCCATTAACACATCCCAATCAACATTTAGAAAGCCACGTAAAACAGACACTATAAATACCACACATAGAAAGGTGCACACTCTGCTAGAGAGAAGTTCCCTAAAGATGGGCTCTAGCATGAGTCCAAAAGCTTGGAAGAGAAAACCTCTGGTTCTGGTGACCGATGCAGTTTGGATCCTGCAGTATTCTCATTCACTTTTGTATAGAAACTGAGCTGGGAGAAAATACTCCCTATCATACCTTAACTTCATTTTCTATAGAGGGTATTATGAAGATTGCTGGGAATGCTTAATGAAACCAACTTCTTTGGTTCAATTCTGAGATTAATAGTTTGATTGGGAATATTGCTCAATTTTAAAACTGTAGGACATCTCTTTAAAATGCTGAACATTATCCAAGTATATTCAATCCATTATGCTGTTTTTTGAGTTACTTCACTCTATCATTTTTGACATCATCTCTGGATTCACAGCACTGTCTCACCAAAAGAAAGAGAAGATAGAGTAATATCCATTTGTCTGATTGCATTTTATTGTCTGCGTGTCTAGCATCCCAACTCTAGGCTTCCTCTAGGCTCAAGGACTGAATGGATATGAAATTACCAAAATATTGTAACAATTTAGCAGTTATCAAGCAAACAGAGCTAGTTTTAATTTATTTTCAACTCTGGCTACAGTTTTCCCATCTGTTTAATTACTATATCATTTTACTTGTCTCCTAGTTACTGAAGTACACATACAAACTTTCATTACTAAATTCTCAAGGATCCTCAAAAGAGTGCTTTGTATGTGGCACAGACAGTCCTAATTATCAGCAAGGATTGGTGGCACATTCTTCTCCTGCACTGCTTTCAATCATTCAGAATAGAGCTGGAAGAGACCTTCAAGGTTTTCTAGTCCAACCCCTGCTCAAGCAGGGGTTGGACTAGACCAGGGGTCAGCAACCTGTGGCTCCGGAGCCACATGCGGCTCTTTGGGCCTCTGCTGTGGCTCCCCGTTGGGCGATCCCACCACTGGCTGGCCCCGCCCCTCGCCCTCCCCTCCCAGTCACTCCTCACCTGGCCTGAGAAGGTAAGGATGACGGCGGGGGATGGAGAAGCAGCCAGGGCAGATACAGAGAGATACAGAGAGAGGGGGAGAGAGGGGGGGAAGGGAGGAAGGGAGGGGAGAGATATGTCAAAAGGGTTTTGTGGTTCCCAGTGTTTTTTAACAACTGGTTCTCTGCCCTATTGACCAGCTGGGTAGGCGTGGCTGGGGGGGTCATGTGACTGGTGGAAGTGAGTGACATCGAGTTGGCCAGCTCACCCAGGTTTTGTGGCTCCCGGTGTTTTCTTTTCTGTGGGAAACAGGTCCAAATGGCTCTTTGAGTGTTTAAGGTGCAGACCCCTGGACTAGACTATACCATTTCAGACAAGTTACTCTCCAGTCTCTTGTTAAAAACCTCCAGTGATGAAGCAACTACAACTTCCAATAGCAAGCTGTTTATAGAACTTAATTTATAGAACTTAACTTTAGATAACTTAATTTATAATAAAGGCAATAATCTAAAAAAAAAAAAAACATGCATTTTTAAAAGCCAGCCCAAATGAAATGGCAAAATTGTGCTGCTTAAAGACAGCTACTGTATAAATAAAATAATGAAGGAAGGGGAAATATTTTTTCCCTATTTGAAAATTGTTAATTTAATAAACAACTAAAGCTATGAAACTTCACAGTTCCCCGTTTTTATGGAAGTTAATCTTTGGACCGAAGACACTGTGGTGTTTTATATATGCCATATTGCCCTCAAATACACTGTCACTGAGAATGAGAGCCATATATGAGGAATTCTGCTAAGCAACCCTCTGGCTTTTCTCCTTCTTGAAATGTTTTCTGTCTTGAGGGTTGCTCTAAGACTGACATATAAATGTAATAAATACATATAAATAAATATTTAACTAAAACCCAACCGTTAATACAGAATCCTATTTCCTGCTTCTTTCCCCAATGACTGCATAGATGGAAACAGTGAAACATAATCGCCTTTCCTCACTGTGAATTCCGGCTCTATTTTAGCTGGCCAAGACCAGTGGACAACCCTGTAGTTTTATATTGTTTTCTTAAATAATTTTCAAAATTAAATTAAGATAGGAAACTAATTCATATGGTCCATTGAATACCCAGTGAATACCCTAACCCTAACCCTAACTATGCTTTAATTCCTGCTAATTTGTATGAAATATATTTGTTTTCTGAAATGAGATTTGAAACATTTCTGAAAATATGTTCTCTATAGCTTTGGCTTTTGTATTATTACTTAAATTTGCCTCTTTTCTCCTGGTCACTGCCTAGATGTTCAGAATCTCTCCTTTTCTCTCATCTCCTAACACAAAGTCAATCCAGATGCCGTACAGATAATGTATTTACCAGTTACATGTTGTCTACCTTTGTACACAGTCTTTCGTAAGACAATTAATCTGCATTAGCTGAGCTTTTGCTGACATTCTTTGCCAACAATCCTCGCTTCAAATGTTCTCCTCTGGGGCTGCCAGAATTGCTCTTAAAAAGAGCACAAAGCACTTTGTCTGCCAGGATATTGAATAGCTATCACTTGAAACTACAGGCACATTGTTTATGGTCTGTATTTTAAAGCAACATTTTAGCCAAGAAGACTGTGCCAGTGAAGCAATTTTGTATAATTTCTTCCAAGACAACTGATATTTATTTATTTATTTATTTATTTATTTATTTATTTATTTATTTATTTATTTATTTAATATATTATATAATTAATTATAAGTAATTCAAGGTGCTGAACATACCTAATACTCCTTCTGCCTCCTATTTTCCCCACAACAACAATCCTGTGAGGTGAGTTGGGCCGAGAGAGGAGGACCAGCCCAAAGTCACCAGCTGACTTTCATGTCTAAGGCGGGACTAGAACTAACGATCCCCCAGTTTATAGCCTAGGATCTTAACCACTAGACCAAACTGGTATACAGTAAGGAAGTCAAGTCGCCTTAACATCTAGTACAGTGATAGCGAACCTTTTCGGCATCGAGTGCCGAAAAGGTTGCGCAGAAACATCGTGCGTGCACCCTCATAGGGGTCATGCTCTGGAAAAACCGAACTTCTGGGTTCCGGTGCGCATGAGCACCTGACCATCAGCTGGCCAGTGTGCACGCGAAGGACAGCTGATCGTCGCATGCACATGCGCGCCAGAAATTCAGAAGACAAATAGGCAAGGCCATGCGTGTCGGGCAACATGGCTTCATGTGCCACTTTGGGCACATGTGTCATAGGTTCATCATCATGGATCTAGTAGTTTCATGCCCATAATGTTTGTTTGGCTAAAATCCAGAAATGGTTTGCCATTGTTTAACTTCCCAATTGACCTATAAGCTTGGTGATGACCTCTCACCTGAGTACTAGCCAAGCCTAACTGTTCGTCGTGAAGTCCCTAATCCTGTTTAGCTATTGAATTTGCTCTTTAATATATATTTTAAAAAGGGCTTGAGACTTTTAATGTATTAAATGCTAAAAATACCTACCCATTCCCATCTAACATCCCTTCAGTATAAAAGCAAGTCATCTCACTTTACACTGCCCATTAAGTGTATTTTTATAAACAAATAGTTCTCTATAATTTTATACAGCACAGTGGACTGCATCCACTTTCCTGTTTACAGCTTCCCTTTTCATGCAGTAGATAAAGTTGGATTCAAGCCAGCTTTACAGTATGAAATATTAAACTATGGACAAAACCCTGAGAAATCTTCAGTTCAGCTGCTGCTCGGTTACCACCCAACCTGAAAGAATTTGGTGCCATCTAAAGGCAAAGTGTGCAAGCTACTTCTAAAAAGAAAGGATGCTGTACTGTATCTAAATAACTACATGCCTAGCCTTTACAGTATGTTTAGTGTTGCTTTTCAAGATAAACAACCCTTTACATATAGAAAAAGACCTAGAAAGAGTCAGCAAAAGAAATGAACATCATGAAACAAAAAAATAATAATAAAGTTAAATCCTGTAATTATATCCACCCCATGGAAGCCAGTTTGGTCTAAAGATTATGGTACCAGTCTGAAAAAGCAGGAGTCTGTGAGTTCTAGTCCTACTGTAGCCATGAAAGCCAGTTGGGTGACCTTGGACCAATCATCCTCTCTCAGTCCAACTTACCTCATAGGGTTGTTGCTGAGGGGAAAATGGGAGGAGGAAGGTGTGTTGGATATGTTTGCCGCCTTGAGTTATTTGTAAAAATAAGAAAGACATGATACAAACAAAGAAACATGTAAATAAAATCACCCCGCCCCTGGCTCTGACCTTGATGGCCTTTCGGAAGGCCTTCAGGCTTTTCCATCTGCCTGGCCAGGAAATCAGAGAGTGGTATGAAGCCCATAAAATGGCTGTATTCTTCTTGAATGAATGTGCTCTCCCTGATGATTGTACAGGTAGTCCTTGACTTACAACAGTTGATTTAGTGACTGTTCAAAGTTATAATGGCACTGAAAAAAGTGACTTATGACCTTTTTTCACTTACAACAGTTGACCCAGCCCCATGGTCACGTGATCAAAATTTGGTTGCTTGGCAACTGGTTCATATTTATGACGGTTGCAGTGTCCCAGGGTTATGTGATCACCTTTTGCAACCTTCTGACGAGCAAAGTCAAGGGGGAAACACAACTGTGTTACTAACTTAACAATTGCAATGGTTCATTTGCCAACAGTGCCCAGAAAAGTCGTAAATCTTTCAATCTTGGTATTACATTATAACAACTGCAGAACTAAAAGACTTGGTTCACTCCATGGGAAGACATTGTAAGGCCGTAATTCATGCGAAAGGTTACCCAACTAAGTATTAACTGATGTGATAATTTTTGTATATCTAATTTTTTTTATGGTGATCATTTTTGTATATCTCATTTTTTCTACATGTTTAACTTTTCTTCTTTATACTGTAACTGCTATTCTAATAGCAAATCCTTCATAAAAGTTATTGCATTACATTCTTGATTAAATTATCTTTCCATTGATACATAATTTTATGGTACCACTCCAAAAGAAAGTGGTGTTATTAGCTAGTTTTAAAAAATACACTTTTCCGAAAAGATTTCCACAATTTTGGCCACTACTGTACATAAGTTGATTGAATGAATAAATAAATCCAGTTTAAACCAATGTTATTATTCTGATCCATATCTTTAAATCCCTGCAAACTATTCTTGCTTCCATCCATCATGTTTCTATCTTTTTTCCTTTTTAATTTTCACTGTTTTTCATCATCTCAGAGCTTCCATAAATCACAACATAGTCTTCCCCTTCCTGATTTCTTTGCTTTTCTTTGTGATATAATCTTCATTCATTATTTCTGTAGGACCAAACTACCCCAATCTACTTCTTTTTTAGTCCTAACTTATTCATTCAGTCCCCATGCACTCTGGACCCAATCTCTTCTTGTTTAACCACACTTCCTTCATAAGTACCAACTGCATTCCAACTGATTCAACTTGCAATTATATTTTTTTTTACAATCAGTTTGATGTTGGGGTTAATAGGTTCCCTTAGACATGGAAAGCCTACTAGGTTACTTTGGGCCAGGGATGAAATGCTCCCGGTTCGGACCGGTTTGGAAAAGCGGTAGCGATGGTGGTGCTAGGCTCCGCCTACCCGCCTGGTCATTGTTACTTCCTGGTTTTAACCAGGAAGTAACCTGTTTTTTACCCTCTGCACATTTGCAGAAGGATTTGCACATGCGCAAAGGGTCTGTGCGCGTGGTGCGTGCACTTCCGAACCGGTTGGGAAGGTAAGTAGATTTCACCGCTGCTTTGGGCCAATCACTCTCTCTCAGCCAATCCATCTCGCAGGGTTGTTATTATGGGGAAAATAGGAAGCGAGAACATTGTGTATGTTGCCTTTATATAAACCAAAGAAATCAATATTTAGTTTGACATACACAAAACTCACTGTATATAACAAACTGGGCAGAAACATGCTTTTATACAAATCTATTTCTTTCAACAAATATTCTTCAAAGAAGCCGTATTACCTGCTACTTTTCTACCAGCATTTGTACCCATTTTCTTATATTTAATAAAACACTCTATCAATATAAGCACATTCTCAGAAAAAGGGAGAGGCTCTGCCATTTATTTATGACTTGGAATCATTCTCTCCATTTTCCCTGTCAAACAACTGCTTTGGAGTTTAATGCAATAATTTTCTCTATCCCTTGTTGCATTTTATAATCTACCTAACATTTGCTGCAAACCATTTGGGTTCTCCATACACAAAAGTACACTTACCTTCACATTCACAACTAATATACCATTAACATAACCACAAGCATGCCTTATACTGTACATCAGAGGTGTCAAACTCGTGGCGGCAACACGTAATGCATCTTTTCCCCCATTTGCTAAACCGGGCGTGCGCGTGGCCAGCACGTGATGGCATCTGGCCCATGGGCCGGGAGTTTGACAGTCTTGCTGTATGTTGTCAGCCATTCAGCCATGTCTGACCCTCAGCCACTCTGTAACTCAGCACTGTACACTGTATTTATAAATAAATACATTAAAACCCCAAGAGGACATCATACGTCCCTTATCCTTATGTCTGCTTTATTTTGTATTTAGCAACCAACCTTCAACTCAGTTTCATCTGCAAGAAATAATTATGATACCAAAACAATGACATGTTGGTGATGCTGACATGTAAATACCATTAAATACTTACAATCCTGTTATCTGATACCAAGAAGTCAAGTCTTGGTATTTGAGTAATGACATCCCTCTGTGCGCATTCTGTCATTTGTCCTCTTTGTATTTGCTCATATTTAGGCAAAATGGTATTCTTCACTTATTTCTCAATAGCCTGTTGAACAGCAAAACTTAGGTAGCATAAAGTCTCAGTGCACTATGTAAATTTTGCTTCTTGTAGCCTCTGCTACTCACTCCATTAGAATTCTGCCAAATGCATTTGCTCATTCTATCTTGTCCTTTTTGGTGGAAAGCAGTAACTATATTCTTTTCCAGTCCTGAGGCATGGATACAAGCTTTACACCTGATCGTACAGTCTTTCCACAAGTTAACTTTTGTGGAAGTGTTACATGAACGTTAACAAGCTTTAACATTTCTTCAGTTATATGGTTTTTGCTCTTCTGTCAGCCGTCACCTGACAGGAACTCAGGAATCAAATATATAAGAATACTAGGGCTCACAAACTGCGGTTAAATTAGTTTATTGTATAAGAAACAGTAATGTCATTACAAAAGAATTTTGGCAATAGCTGTTTTTTCCCCAAACCAGCCCCAATATTTAGGTATTCACTGTTTTATCTCGCTGATTGTCCTCCACTACCTTCAAGTAACTGATGTACTGCACCTCCTTTTTGGCAGGAGGCCCAGTTTCTATCTGTCTCTTGTTTAAATAGTATATAAAGTTGAGATGTGAGATTTCTCTTTCATTCTGTGAGAACTGCTTCTTACACCTGCAGCCTCACCAGTATTCTGCACCAATTCTTTTTGCGACACAAATGTTTTTTTGCATTATTTCAATTTCTTGGACAAACCATGGTTAAACCATGGCCAGTGTGAACCTGATGTCATTCTTAAGTTGAGTCATAAAGGTGCATTGATGACGGCAGACGTAGCTGTGGAGGATAACTAGATTCTTTTTCCTGTGGTTATATACTGTTTATTAATTATTATTATTATTATTAAAGAAGCAGCTCAGCTAATGGAGTATTTTGCCAATGCCTTTATAATGGTTATCCTAAAAAAACCAATTTTAAATTAATTACCGTAGTAGAATAATAGAAACTAAGCTAGTACTTAATATTTTTAAAAACAGTTATAATTATAATATTAAGCTACCTAATATACCAGATAATGTCTGGAAAAAACATACCAGATATAAATCTGGAAAAAAGTTCTGAGAATAGTCTGTACAATTTCAACCTTAGATATATTCTACTATTTTAAAAAATCACTACAAGTTCTTTATAAAAAGTGAAAATATACTTTACAAAATCAGTACATTGTAATGATGATTCATAGCCCATTTCTAACTTTAAATAATTATCTACATTAAATCTATAATTTGATTTAACTTTAATTTAATGAATATAATCCCAATACCTGAATTTAACAGTTTATGTTTTTTTGTTTATAATAGTTAGAGGCCAAGGAAGTATGGATGGCAATAAATAAATGTTTGACTGAACATTGTCCTGCCTCCTTCCATTCTTCTCTGAACGAAGACTTAATGTTTCTTTTGTCACTTGCAGAATATATTTTATTTCTAAAGAGTGTTTGTTTAAAAATATATTTAACAAATATGTATAGTACAAGACGCTCACGTAATTGCTTTGATTAATTTGAAAGAATTTCCATCAAACCTGATTGCAATAGATAGATTATAAATTCATAGTATAGTGGCCTGGGAGAAAATTTCCCAAACTGCAGTATATGTTCACATAGATAGCAATTTTATTTATATTCATATGTCATTACTTTTCCCCCAGAGCCCCCCTATTAAGAGATCCCATCCCAGGCCCCCTTCCGGAGAACTAAAATTCTCGAGTTTCCTCTAAGGAAAAATGCCTTTAGGTTAAATAAAGTTAATTAGCGACTCCTCACAGTGTTAAAAGCGATCCAAAGGCTAATTACCCCTGCTTCTTAACACAAAGCCAGATCATAAATCCCAGAATCCTTACAGCTCAAGCTATGTTTGCTTTACTGCTTTATTTAGTTTATGGCAAATACATGGACTTATAGTAGTTCAAGGGACATGGTGGCTCATTGGCTAAAACGCTGAGCTTGTCGATCAGGTTGGCAGTTCAGCGGTTTGATTCCCTAGCGCAGTATAACAGAGTGAGCTCCCGTTACTTGTCTCAGCCTCTGACAACCTAGCAGTTCAAAAGCGCGTAAATAATGCAAGTAGAAAAATAGGGACCAATTTGGTGGGAAGGAACAGCGGTCCATGCGCCCTCGGCATTTAGTCATGCCGGCCACATGACCACGGAGACATCTTCGGACAGCACTGGCTCTTCAGCTTAGAAACGGAGATGAGCACTGCCCCTAGAATCGGAAACAACTAGCACGAATGTGCAGGAGAACCTATACCTTTACTATAGTAGTTCAAATGTTAATGTCCAGTCCACCCAGCCATTCAAGGACAGGGTGGTCTATGTTGAAAAAATCAGACATTGGGCCGGTATAAGCTCTTGATGTGTATGTGATGCTAGTTTGCCTCCTTGTGATGCACCCTGGATAACACGGTAGTGTGAACCAAACGACTAGCAACAAGTGGCAGCCAGACTACATTGAAGAATTGGCAGTTAACGACAGTTGGCAGCCAGACGCCTTTGTAGAACTCCTGGCTCACTAAATACATGGCAACGGATAAACAAAATGGGCCTTTCCAGGCCCAAAGGTCAAAACAGATTGGGGACATTGTCAGAATATGCTTTGCTGCTATTTAATAACAATAGCATTTAGGCTTATATGCTGCCCCATAGTGCTTTACAGCACTCTCTGGGTGGTTTACAATGTAGAAGCATTATTTGTATATTGACCCAACAATCTGGATCCTCATTTTACCAACCTCGGAAGGATGGAAGGCTGATTCAACCTTGAGCCCCGTCAGGATTTAACTCCAAGCTATGGGCAGAGTTTGCCTGCAATACTGCACTTTAACCACTGCGCTATCAAGGCTCCTGGTCTGCGCATCAAAAGCAAAAAATTGTGCCTATCCAGAAAGCAGCAGCAAGAAATCTAGAGCTGTATCCCATGCTAAACACAAAGGGGTACCTAAACAGAGATTATTTAATGGTCCCAATGCATGTTTGCTACATATTTATAATACACATTACCGACACAAGAAAAATGATACACTAAGAAGAACAGAAGGGGAACAATTTAAGAAATACTTCCCCTACTGCACGCCCTGCATGAGAAGTGGAAATTTTATAAATGCAGCTGGCATGGAAAAGCAAATGTCAAAAAGCATGACATTTGTACTATTCCTATCCCATGCTGGCATATTGCCATCATAAACATATGATTGGTCCATTAAAAAAAAATTAAGAATCTTATCCTTCCTCACTTAGAGACTGCCTTCTTCCCCTCATACACAGGCAAATGCTCCCACTAATTTGCACTGATGGGACTGTGTTTTAGAAAGTATCCGTCGCGGTTGCTAGTGTGACCATCACAGCCTCAAGATGCTTGTGGCAGATGTAGGCTATCAGCCCTCCTTGATTTGCCCAGCGCTCAGCACCCACAGCGCCCTCTATGGGCTTGTTATAGGTCAGTTCGGGCAAATTCTTGTGTTGCCCAGCACGCCAAAGCCGCAGGGCTGCTGAAAGATCGACGATGCCTCCCCCGAGGGCTCGCAGAATGGCATGGGGGCCACACGAGTCCCACTTGAAGGTGCTGCCTTCTGAAAGCACATAAGCATCGGCAAGGCCGAGGGCGACACAGAGCATCTTGTAGCCAGCACCTGAAGCAAAGCAGAGCCTCTCACCGTATAGAGGGGCCAGCGCTTTCTGCAACACGGTGGTCTCATTGCTGCTCAGCACCACGCAGGGGGAAGGCTGCTGCCGGGGTCGGCTCAGCGAGCTTAGCTTGGTGCTTCCATAGGAAATGCCCCAATGGTATTTGCTCTGCCACCTGCCAAAGAGAAAGGGTCAGGGTAGCTTTGCTAGGAAAAGCGCCCACCATTACACAACACTGAGGTGAAATAGCAGTCACTCTTTCTCAGCCCAACCTACCTCACAGGATTGCTGCAGTGGGGAAAGTAGGAGACAGGAGTATTAGGTATGTTTGTCACCTTGAGTTATATATACTGTATATAAAAAGGCAGGATAATATAAAGAAAGCAAAGAGAGGTATCAACAATAATAAGCTTTTTGGGTGCAATCACAAAACAACTGGAGCACCATTGGAACATCATCAGCATTGAGAAAATCACCATCGGTCAATTGCAAAAGGCAGCTTTACTTGGAACAGCTTACATCCTGCGACAATAATTTAACAGCATCAAATAACAACAGCTCCCTATGAGAGGTCCTTGGGAAGGCCTTGACAGGTGGATAAAAATGCCAAATCGAGTCTTAACATCTGGCTGACTGTGCGACCAATCATAATGATTTCATTGTTTTGAGAAAAAGCCTTGAGGAAGTTGAAGAAGGTGACTGAGGTGGCAGTCAATATTGCACAAGGATAGGAAGAAGCATGGAAGCAGCAATGCTTTTGCTTAGTTGCAAAAGGGAAGCTGGGGCAGGAAGAGGGACAATTTTTTTCAGAGGCAAAGAAAAGGGAACATTACAGGAACCATTCGGTAAAGTATTTTTATACAGTCACTGGTTTTTGTGGCAGAAGCATTGCTTCTTCCAATCACTGCATTATCCTTGTGCAATACAGTATTGACAGCCACTTCAATCATTTTCTTCTACTCCCTCAAGGCTTTTTCTCAAAACAGTAAAATTACTATGGTTAGTCGCACAGTCAGCCAGATGTTAAGACTCAATTTGGCATTTTTATATGCGATACCTATGGCAAAGTCTGGGCCACTCCTTAGATGTAGCAAAATGCAATTTTTTAAAAAACTCTGAGAAGCCCAAGGAAGAATGTTTATTTGAGGTCCCCTTTCTTTCTTTTTTTTCACTGCATCTTATATCAGTATAACTTTTGTATCCATTGTTTCATGCTCACTGAAGTCAGTGGCCCAGTAAACAAGAGTATATGTTGTGAGCAATATAAAATACTGTTATACCTTCTGGGATTACATTTTGATTCATTTGACTCCCTTGAATGAATAATATTGATCCATCTGATCGTTTCAAACAGGGGTTCGTTCTCTGGATAAGTCCGTCTTATAGCAATGGAGCCTGCGGTTATTTTCCCATTGTCCCTCTAAAGTCTGGGACTGGAGGGCCTCCCTTGGCAGGCATGTGCTAGCTAGATCAGCAGGCAATTCAAGGGCAGTACGAGTGAAAAGAAACGGCTCCAGAACAACCATGTAACTTTGTACCAAACCTGTGTCAGCCATACAAGGTATATCAGACTAATAAAACAATGCCACATAGGACTACTCATTGTCACAGCTATAGCAAGAAAGTTTTCCAAGTCTGAATGTGCTCCCCATCTTCTGCCTTTTATCTTTGTATAAACTAAAAAGGGACATGTGTGAAGCATTTTCTCAATTTCTCAAAATAGGCTCAAGGCACACTTGTCTGATCGTTGCCTTGGTAGCAGTTCTTCCTCTATCCTTCAAAGCCATTCCCTAGGCCAGAGATGGGCAACTATGGCCCTTTATGAACTATGGACTTCAACTCCCAGAATTCCTGGGCTACCTCAGAAATTCTGGGTGTTGGAAGTCCACAGTTCGTAAAGGGCCCATAGTTGCTCAACCATGCCCTAGGCCCATGATGGCGAACCTATGGCACACGTGCCACAGGTGGCACGCAGAACCATATCTGTGGGCACGCGAGCTTTGCCCTATCTCAGCTCCAGTCGCATGCACGTGCTGGCCAGCTGATTTTTGGGCCTTCTGGAAGTCGAGAAACGGGCCATTTCAGGCCTCCGGAGGGCCTCCAGGGGGGTGGGGAAGGCTGTTTTCGCCCTCCCCAGGTTCCTAGAAAGCCTATGGAACCTGGGGAGGGCGAAAAATGAGCCTACTGGGCCCACCGTGCCATTGCGTGCCAAAACCGGGGGGAGCGCAGGGGGTTGTGTGCATATGCGTGGGGCTCATTGAATTATGAGTGTGGGCACCCCACACGCTCCTCCCACTTTTGGCATACGACAGCAAAACAGTTAGCCATCACTGCCCTAGGCCCTCTTCAGCCTGCTTCATTGTTCATCTCCATTCATGTTGATGTACCGTAAAAGGAAGGGGGAAAATCCAGGGCTAAGCCCTTCATAATTGGTGGGAGAGCCAACCTGGTACAGGTAGGCAAGACTGACCCACAGTGCTATTGTTACCTGTGTGCTGTCAGCTCCTCCTGGAAGAAAGGCTCATTGATGATGCCAAGGACGGGCTCACCCGAATGACGATTGTATACTCCTATCAGCACAAGCGCTGAGTGAAGTCCAGATGGATAGATGCCATTCACAGGCACCACACTGCCACACCCACGAATGTACTGATTAGTGGAATCTGAAAAGAGGGAAGTAAGAAAGGGAGAATTCCTTCAGCAAGACTCGGCATCGAAACAATAGATGTCAGAGTGCTGCCCGCTAGAACAGACTTTAAAAATAGTATCAGCTCAATTCCTGATCAATGTATACTGGATACAGGCTAAGAAAAGATTCCTAGAAAGACAGGAGAATATCACTATTGGTAAGGAACAAGACTGGATGTGATAGTGCTCAACTCTCTTTTATATAATCCAGTCTATGCCACATATAGGTAGTCCTCAACTTACAACAGTTCATTTAGTGACCCTTCATAATTATAATGGCACTGAAAAACGTGACTTATGGCTGTTTTTCACACTTATGACTGTTGCAGCATCCCCATGGTCAAGTGATCAACATTCAGATGCTTGGCAATTGACTCATATTTATGATTGTTGCAATGTCCCGGGGTCATGTGATCCCCTTTTGCGACCTTCTGACCAGTAAAGTTAATGGGGAAACTAGATTCAGTTAAGAGTGAAGCTGTGTTACTAACTTAACAACTGCAGTGATTCAGTTAACAATTGTGGGAAGAAAGGTTGTAAAACGGGGCAACATTCACTTAACAACTGCTTCGCTTAGCAACAGAAATGTTGGGCTCGATTGTGGTTGTAAGTAGAGGACTACCTGTAGACAAAACTTAGCACTTAGAGAAAGACTGTATGTAAATGCCCAACCTTCATCTGCCATTCTATTTACCTATGGGGTCAATCCATACAGCCAAGCTCTCTGTCGAGATGGTCACATCCACATTGTCCAGTGCTGGGTCTGAAAGCACTACATCCTGATGAACAGCAGCTGCCAACAGTTCAGCTGCCGTCTGTTTCCGATCCAGGACTTTCTGCAGCAGGGCAGCAGTTTCCTGTTGGGTGGGGCAAACCCGCACCACTACAATCTCGCCTGCAAAGGCAAATAAAATTCAGAGACTGTTCAAGAGAGCCCCTCTACTGATCAAGGGGATCTTTCACATTTATTCTCAAGACTCTTATATATTAGGCAAGCAATGAGAATTATTTTAACGCTCCACTTCTTGGATCATTGTGAGAGGAATTCTTAAGTTTTATTAGAAGTTTATCAGAGGCTCTCTAAGACAGTCCATAATGATGGAGATGTTTCCTTGAGATATGGCTTGTCCTTTTCCATCACAGACTGTGCTACTACAACCCACACTGTAGTAAATGTGAGAAAGATAAAGATAGGGTGAGATGTAGGATATATGCTTTTAGCTAGTCAATTTCAATTTACAAGTTGATTAAACAGTAATACAGCCCGATGTAGAAGGACAGCCAGAACCTGGGGGTGGAGCAGGGGTGAAATACTCCCGGTTCGGCTGAGCCAGTAGCGATGGTGGCCGATGCTTCGGAGAACCAGTAGCGATGGTGGTGCAAGGCTCCACCCAGTCGTCGTTACTTCCTGGTTTTAACCAGGAAGTAACTTGTTTTTTACCCTCTGTGTATGCACAGAAGGGTTTGCGCATGCGCAGAGGATCCAAGTGTGCACATGATGCACGTGTGCGCAAAGCAAGTGCACGCGCACAGCACGTGCACTTCCGAACCGGTTGGGAAGGTAAGTAGATTTCACCCCTGGGGTGGAGTCGAGAGGAATTAACCTGGAGTTATTAGGTTTCCCCAAGCAGTCTAAGTCCAACCCCTTTTGAATTCTTATCCAGCACCAATTTAGTGCTGATGGTTAGTTGACTAGATTCTTGTGTATAGGGCACAAGCAATAAATCAGTTTAACTGGAATTTAACATGTGGTCCTGATTCTTCGCACCCAACACCCAGGATGGTTTACATCAATAATATTTATCTTTAGCTTTTTGAGCTGTCACTTAAAAAAAAAGAGAGAAATCAGATGTAACAGCATGCAGAATTTCTGCTCATCTGACAAACTCTTAAAAGGAAGGAGGTGCAGGATTTCTTGGTAATAAAAAAAAGACTAATCTATTGATAATTTCCTCTACTGCAGAGCAAAGTTAAAACCTACAGGAGCCTTGCCATTTTTTGCCCTTATAGGGCAAAACTTGCAGCTTGGCACACTCTAAAAATATTACCTTACCACTAACAATTGCCCCACCCAATACAGACATTAGACATATTCTCTGTAAGTGAATAATGGACGTTGTAGCAGTTTAATTCATGTGAAGGTCCTTAACATGAGGAAGACTGTCTTAGAAAGGAAAATAAGGAAATGGTTGTATATTTAATATGATAGCTAGCATGTTAGGGCATGATCCTCCTTCATTTGAAGCTCCAATAAGTCTAGTCAGTGCTCTTCCTGAAATGGAAAGTCTCCTAAAATATTTTCCCCAAGCCTGTCTGCAATTTTCTGGAATTCTTATAAAGAGCAAACATCTTTGCAGGGACAAAGCTTGCAAGAGGCCATCAGAGTAAGCCTAGGACAGGTGATGGAAATATTTCTCTGAAGAAAACGAAGCTGGAAGTGGGAGAATGACTTGATGAATCAAAAAGAGGACCAAGCATGTCAGAAGGGCAACATGGCCCTATAGAGGTAATGGGGCAAGGACACACAAAATTCTTAGCCAGTGTGCCAGGAGGAAATTTTAACCTTACACAATTGGAAGGAGTCCAGTTGGGGAAAGTTTATTTTACAAAATATGCTGGTATTTCCTCCTCCCTGTGCTGATTACTCACCAAGGCCATTTTCAAATTTGTTGGACTCCTCGCCACAAATGTGATCTTGTAGTTCTGGAAACTGTGAACAACAATGAGAAAGGGTAAGGAAAGAAAAGTGGAACTGAAGGGAGGAAGAGGAAAGTACACTTTAACCAAGCTGACAAGCCTGATCCTAGTTATGGCTATTCTGGGTTCAATGATTCTACCGTGTCCCATTTCAGGTTGATCCTCTGGGTGAGAAGGAGACAGCTGCATGTCACATCAGTCCCATCAGTCAGTTTGGAGTCCTACTTCTGGTACCTCACTTCAAAGTGAGCGAGGACTGAAGAATAACAATCTCGGCTATAACCATTTTAGCTCAACCACGAATTTAATATTCTCCTAAGCAAATCAGCATCTCTAAGCCTTTACTGCCTCCACCCTGCTGTAAGAATAATAGCGCAGGCCAACTTTACATGGCTATTTGAAGAGTGAGAAATGATGTGTGGAGAGTTTGGGATACATGAGAACAGCTATTGCACTCAACTGTAAACAACTAAATATATTATTCAAACGGGTGATAGATCAAGGTCCATTCTCAGTTCCTATCTGCTCCTACTTTTGCAAATGCAGTAGGTTTAGCTATTGCTTTCTATTGCTATTTGTTTTTAGAATATAACACTTTAGAATATAAGAGTTTAGAGTAAGTAGAAAAGCCCCTTTGAGTGACACTGGAGATGAAAAGAGCTTAAATCCTCTAGGATACGGCCTAATCTACACCTTATTATGTCTCTCACTACATAGAGAACTCTTCTCCAAGCAGCTACCTCTTTTCCCACGTCGTGTTTGATGACTTCTTGGATTAGCACATCTGCCAATGTCTTGAAGTCCTGCAGGAACTTCTTATTCTTGTCTGCACCTCTCTTCTCCTCGATGAGTAGGCTAAAGAGGGCCTCCTCTTGGCGACACAGCTGGGCAATGCAGGCAGCTTTCTCTGAGGCAGCCAGCAGGCTCCTCAGAAGAGCTGTCATGCTCTAGACAGAGAAAAGAGAAAGGGAAAAGGTTAGGTGGGAAAATGCACAAAAACTGTTCACATACGAAACCCTACTTTAACTGAGGAACACTATGGAGGGGTGGGGGAGGCAGTGATTCCAAGAGCTTGTGTGCTTTAATGCTGGGATTACAACAGAAAATTGCATGTGAACTATCAGGCGTTTCTTGTCAGTATTCTAAAATTAATAAAAGAACAAATTATGATTGTTAAGCTACCCAGAGTTATCTGAGGTAAGATGGGTGGCCAATAAATTTTACAAACAAATATTTTAATTAGAAGGAAGAGATCTAACAGGTGACAGCATCCAGCCCTTTCTGGCTAATCTTTTCCCGTGTCCCCTAAAATCTGAGCAGGGTCAAACCTGATTAGACCTTGGATTGAAAATTGTCAGGATATATTGGGAAACTGGACAAGCATCGTGGAAAAAGGTAGTGGTAGATCAATTTTGTACTGCTTCCAAGAACATAAATGTTATCACCATCACCATCAGGGTGTGGGAGTTTTTATTAATCAAACAGAAAAATCTTCTTTGAAAGTGAAATGTTGACAATTTTGTTTGTTGTTGGGGATAGATGAGGAAATACATTTATTTATTTATTTATTTATTTATTTATTTATTTATTTATTTATTTTTAAAATTTTTATGCCGCCCCCTCTCCCGAAGGATTCGGGGTGGTGAACAGCCAAGATTAAGAAACATCCAATACAAACATTAAAATGCATTTAAAACAAAATTAAATCCAATGGCTTTCCCCAATTTAAAACCCCTTACCCATAAAATTCACCAATAAAAATTCTAAGCCAGCCCGGCTTGCCGAAATAAAAACGTTTTCAGAGCCCGGCGAAAGGTTCGGAGGTCTGGGATCAGTTGTATCCCTGGGGGTAGCTCATTCCAGAGGGCGGGTACATTTATTATTGATTTTGTCTTTATTAATTGAATGCAAAATAAGAAAAATACAAAATAGTTTTAGGAAAAACCTTCCAAATGAAAATAAAGGAACAATAATAGAAGAGCTCAGCTTCCCAGTTTGATGGAGAAGGAAGTAATATTTACTGAGTAAAGTGATTTACTTTTTGGTTGCTGTATTTTTTTTCTAGGGTTGTAAATATATAATAGCAAAAAGAATCTACCTATTACAAAGAGGGGGACAGAAGAAATCTATTGTTAATCTCTGGATGATTTGCCCTCAGCTGATAAGATTTTCGAAGCTCTGTTTAATAACTGCAGTTATATCCTCCTGTTTTCATCTTACAACATACAGCTGAAATGAAGAAAGATTAGAATAACTGCAAACTGATTTTTGCTGATAATTCAATTTTTTTCCCTGCTACTCAGAACTAACTCTTGGGTTCAAAATTCCTTAATTCAAAACTCATGGCTTTTCTACCTGTCTCAACTGATGGATTTCAAAAGTCTAAGTCTGAAATAAAAAGAAAGGAAGGACGAGAGAAAGAAATATCCTATCAAACTGCTTTCCCTGGCTATTGTACCCTGGATGATTCACTTCAGATTGCCCAGACTTTTGTAACTGCTAGTGTATTCAAGATAGCTCTATAGCCCATCCCCTTAGTCCTGCTGTCTGGAGATTATAGGCCTTGACGCCCAACATATCTGAGTGCCCCCAAATTTGGGAAGGGTGGAATTATGGCTTAACTCTGCGTCTTCATTTTTTATATTTATATTTATCTCTCCTGTCCTTTTCTCCCTAAGCAGCCCAAGGCTGTCATTGCCTCCCGGGTAACCATGTAAAGAAAGAAAGTCCAGTGGACACTAACTAGCTGAAGGCCACCCACTTAGCTTCTTGGTTGAGAATGAAGATCTGAATAGTCTCTCTATTTCTACCTCAGTCTCTAGCCAGTGCATAGCAACCACAAATTCCTGTAGGTCAATTTTTAAAAACTTGGTGTGGACAAACTACCTGTTCAGTAAACCTCTGTTGGAAGGAAAATCCAGTTACAGTTCCAAGCCGGGAATAAAATGGAGGCTGATTGGAAAGAAAGATTCTGTTTATTGGTGAACAGAACTAACACACACATAGCATGCAGTTTTGGGACAGCTGACAAAATGGAGTTGAGAGTGGGTGGGTTTTTATACCATCTTTGGGCTTTGTATTTGAGTTTCCTGTTCCTGTGCAAGAACATGTCCTTTAATATTCTAATTGTCAGATTCTATGGGGTCATGGCTGGCTCTATAGGCAAAAGCTGAATATCCTAGGTGTTTGCTTGCTAATCTTGTCAATCTAATCGCTTATCTGGAGTTTCTGTCTGACCCAGTTTTTCTGAATGGATTACCAAATCTACATTTCTAAAAGCTGGCCTCCTCAGTTTCTGCTTGGGGGCAGGGAGACTGGGGCTGGTTTCTGCCTCCCTTAAGACTTTTTTTTTTTCATTTCTCCTTTAGGGGAAATATTCTATCCTGCCTTTTTTAATATCCCCCATAATATTTCATTCTCTAGGAGGGTGGGTGGGTTAGGATGGGTGGGTGCTGACTTTCTACACCCACTTTCAACTAAGACTACAACCTTGGGCAGGGCCACCACATTTTGACACCAGAGGAAAGGGCTGCCAACACATTCCCCTTCCTTCCCTTGGGTCAAAGCTGGCAGGGATCTGGCTAGGTGGCAAGCAAAGAAAGGCCCACACAGTAGTGGTGCTCCACAACAGGAGACAAATAAGCAGCAGGGAAAAGGGCTTAACTGCGGGAGATGATCAGCGTTTGAAGGGTCACACGGCCTCCTAAAGCATCTTTGAGCAATCCTGCCTGACCTTTTCGCGTGGATTTAGGCGAGCCAGCAGCAGGAAGCCCGGGTGCCAGAAAGGCACGGAAGAGGCTCCTTTTTCACGCGTCACCTTTCCCTGCCTGAATCCTCCCATCCCCGGCCGCCCCAGGGCAGCGCCCCACCACCATCTCTGCGTCTGGAGCAGAGACCACGCGCAACCCAGAAGACCCCGGCGGGGGAACCAGGAGTGCCTTCCCTCCCCGGTACCGGAGACGGTAAATCAAGTCAGCCCACGGGCCGGGCCACCATAACGCCATCTCTGCCGGCGCAGAAATGTAAGAGCGCGTTGTTTTGCCCCGCTTGGCCGTCTCCGAGCCGGGCGGTGTGAAACGATCTGCCACCCAACGGGCGCCGAGCCCAGTCCTTGACTCACGCGTCCGCTTTGAAGCTCCGATCAAGCCGGGAGTCAATCCGAGGATTGGGGCGACCAAACAACACGCCTTTTTCCTGGCTTCCTCGCCGGGACCGTCTTCTGGATGGGGTTAGAGCTGGACGTGGTTTTTCTTTCTTTCTTTCTTTTTTTTTAGCCACGTCCGTTCCGGAGCAAAAGAGACTTTGGATGGCACAGCAGATTCATTGATTGTGTCTACTAAGCGTTGGGTCTAAGCAAAGAGGCGGATCCTCCAATCTGTCCGATTTGATGTAATTCTTTGTCGCGCTCGTGGGGCGTGGAAACTGGCGGCGACGCAACGCTCAGATTCACTCCGTCCTTCCTTGTATTTGTTCTGTTTGCGACTCAAATTTTCACTGAAATACCTCAAGGTATATATATACCATCCCGCCGCCGCCGAAATGAAAGAGGCATTCAGTACGCCGACCTGTTGCATAGTGGATCACTACTCTCATCCTGTGACACAGCAGCCGCTGTCTCCTCTCACCTCAACGTAACTAGGCTAAAGCAGAGGTGAAATCCAGCAGGTTCTAACAGGTTCTGGAGAACCGGTAGCGGAATTTTTGAGTAGTTCGGAGAACCGGCAAATACCACCTCTGGCTGGCCCCAGAGTGGGTTGGGAATGGAGATTTTGCAATATCCTTCCCCCAGGAGGGGAGGGAAAGGAGATTTTGCAGTATCCTTCCCTTGCCACGGCCACCAAGCCACGCCCACAGAACCGGTAGGGAAAAATTTTGGATTTCACCCCTGGGCTAAGACACAGGCTTTTATGAACTGCAGCTCATTTCATCAGATCCGTACTGTGAGCTGCATCCATTCCATATAACATCTGATGAATTGAGGTGCAGATCGGGGGGGGGAAAAAAAGTGATGTAATCCGATTTGTTAGTGTGCTATTAATCTGTTTCTGATGTTTGACTACCATATACTACTACAAGGCTCACTATCTAGGCTGATAATAATAAGAAATTATCTAAAAAGCAACCAGAGCCAGACCTTCTGTGGGCCAAGACTCTAAAGTTAACTCTTTAATCTATTTCTCTGTCACAATATGGTGCAC
Organism: Pantherophis guttatus; assembly: GCF_059756535.1. Taxonomy (NCBI): domain Eukaryota; kingdom Metazoa; phylum Chordata; class Lepidosauria; order Squamata; family Colubridae; genus Pantherophis; species Pantherophis guttatus. The sequence goes on along the minus strand of NC_142064.1, from coordinate 137,681,218 downwards.
TGTTTGCAAAGTCAGGTAATCTGCAGGTTTATTTTGGAGAAAGCTGTCCTACCGTATTTATATCGACATTAATTGTCCCATTGGCTGTGAGGTCGCTGTTTTCCAGCCTTCCCCGCTTTTTGATGAGAGTTGCAGTTCAATAGAGATCATGGGTTTATAAACAAACAGCTTCGGTTTATATTTTCACGGGAACTTAACGGGGTAAGCAGTGAGAACGGAAGTGTCAGCAAAGATAGTGAGTGTCAGTCTAAATGTATGTGCAAGTAGAAAAATAGAAAAAAGGAAAACATTGTTGGCACCTATTTTTGGATGACAGCTACTGTATTATTTGACCTTCTGGATGATGCCTAGAGCTAAACATGCAAGGTACCAAGCAATCTGCCTATCATTTTACTACATCGGGAATTATAAAAAGTTCCTTACTATATCCTGAGAGTTAAAATAGTTCCACTATCTGAATATGGAAACTTTCCTGATAGCTTTTTGGCACCCATTGAACAATAAAGCCTAAAAGCATCATAACAGTTTAAGAAACAAAATGTGAAGCACCTATAGAAGCCAAGGCTGCACTCCAGTGCTTGTTGTTATTAAGACCCTTCTTAATGAATCTCTTTAATAGGACAGCTCTAAAAGGCAACCATAGGCGTGCCTTTTCAATAGCAATATCGAATAAAAAAAAAAAACCCACCAAAACCAGGTATGCAAATTCAATTTCTTTTCAAATGAGCTGGAAAAGAAGTTGTGTGGACGCGCCCCTTGTTTTAATGCAATTCTAATGAGCAGTTGTCGGCCTCCTCGATGACGTCACATTAGACAGGCAGCAAGAAGACGGTCTCTACGCAAAACACTGACCAGTCCTTCGTCCACTTCCGCTCACGTGATCGCCTTTACTGGCGGAACTGAGGGCAGTTGGGTTTCAAGACGGAAGTTCAGCTTCATGCTGGGAACGGCAACTGGGGTGGGGGCGAAGCTGCCTCCCTTTCTCTGAGTTCGGCGCGGGGAGGCAGCAACACGGTAATGGAGGCGGTAAGTGAAAGAGGGTGGTGGAGCCTGGGGGAAGAGTTTTAATTGCTCCCTGTACCGGATAGTGTTTCTTTTGTGAGTCTCTTCTTTCTTAATGAGAACAGACGGTATCCCAATACAGTATAGGTTTTATCGGGATTATTGGGAGTTGAGTCCGGATAGGTATTATAAATTTAGCATTTATAATAGTAAATATATTGCTTTTGTACACTATACCGTTGGATAGAGCTAGCAGATTAGCCCAGATTTTTCTTTAAGCGTTGATTGCATTTGAATGGTGGCCCGGTTTTTTTTTTTTACAGAGCCTTCTGAAGTGGCGTGTGATATATGTTTATATGTATGTTTGTAAGTATGATATAGTATGTATGTTACTTAAGATGATGGGCTAAGATTTAGGTTTGATTTTAATCCTGGCAGCTCACTTGAGTGATTTGAGATGACTGTAGTTAGTGTCTCACAGTCAAACCTTGTGTTTTGGGAAATTGGTTGTGGAGCTCCTTGATGAAAGGAAGGATGTCAATCTTAATAAATTATTTGAATGACAGACCCCTTATTTTGGAAAAGTGATTAATGCCATAAAAAGATTTTGCCTTGCATTGGATGTCAGTTCTCGGCTGGAGTTTTGCAATGGTTTGATTTTTGAATTTCTTTGGGCAAATCATGTTTTGAACAGGTTACAGCAGGACCTATTAAAAAGAAAAAAGGCTGTATCTCTATGTGATCTCCAAAAGCCATATTGCATAAAAGAAAAGTACATATACACCTGCATACGTATTTCTGATTTTAGAGCCATGATCTTAAGCGATAAAAACCCCTTTCTCATACATAATTATTAGAAAATATTGCACTGTAAGTCAAAGTTATCCCATGGTATAAAAAACTGTAAGCAAGAGGGGCTTGCTTAAAACTGTCAGAGATGGGACAAATTTATAACTTAAGTTAAACTTGTATGTTTTTCTCTGTTCATTCTGAGGCAGGTCATCAAGTTGTTTTGTTATTTGACATTGTCTTGCCATGCGAATGACATATATAATTTATCCTACCTTTAAAAAAGAGCAATTCTTGATCACATCAGGAGGCCCTGCTTTCATCTGTAAAGATACATTGCAATCTCTTTAAACAAAAGTATCTCACCCACATTAATTAAATTTTAATTTAAGCATTAAGCAAAGCACGCTAGAACTCAGTCTTATAAAATAAAACCATTGTAAATTAAAAAAAAAATCAAACAAATTTAAAACCTTACTTTTAATAGAAAGGATAAATTGCAGATTGCAAAAATCTGGGTTTTATTTTTGAGATTGACCCTCTTTGTGTTCCAAAATTAATGTTTATGAATATGTGCTGTTTATAATAGACCGACTAACACTAATACAGCATTGCAAATATGAATGTATGAGAGGTTGATACTGGAAGAGATGGTGCCATTGTATAAAAGAATTGTATGGAAAGATCATAATGTGGCCATAGAACTACAGCCAGACATTTTTGAGTTCTAGGAAAAAAAAATTAAGAACGCTGCATGTGCAAACTACCAGCCTGTTAATGAAATACCAGAAGAATTGTTTAAAATGTTACAAGATGCTGTGTGTGGTTTTGTAAGCTTGCATAGAAAATGCAAAGGACTGGAAAACATTGCTTCATACTAATTTCTAATGTCAAAAAAAGGGTTGTATTAAAAAATGCTCAAATTATTGAACATTTGCACTTCTTTTGCATACTCCTAAAAATAATCCTCAAGATTTTGCGATCCAAATTTCAACAATACACGGGATGAAAATTACCAGATTATCCATTGAATTCAGAAAAGGCAGAGGCATAAGAAGATCCTATTGCTAATAACTGATAATAGAAAGGGCAAGGAAGTTTCAAAAGGATCTCTATTTCTGCTTAATTGGTTATGCAAAGGCTTTTGACTTTATAGACCACAATACATTATGATAAGCCTTAAAAATATGGAAGTACCAGGCCCATACCAGTACCAGTACCATACAAACAATTTGTATGATGACCATGAAGCAGCAGTTAGAATGGAATAAGGAGTAACCAAATGTTTCAAAATTGAGAAAGCAGTGGGATTAGGTTTTATGCTGTTGATTTATTTATTTATGTTACATGTAGAGCATATCATGAGAAAAATTAGACATTGATGTTAAAATTGGCTGAAGAAACATTAACCTCAGGTATCCTGATGATACCGTGATGATTAGAAGCAAGGATAACTTAAGGAATCTCTTGTTGAAATTAAAAGAAATACAAAAATCAGCCTTTGTATATGAGTATAAATGAAAACTTATTTACCGGTATATCAATAGGCAATGCCAATCTAGCACAAATAGTTGACGAAGTTGAAGTGATAACAGACATTATCATCCTCTAGTTTAGTGGGCCTCCCTGGGGATCATAATGTGCAGTTTGATTGTCCCTATGTTAAACCAAAAGTAATAAACTGCATCTTAGTGTGGTTACCATACTATAGAGCCGAGGTGGCGCAGTGGTTAGAGTGAAGTACTACAGCTACTTCAGCTGACTGGCAGATCAGCGGATCAATTCTCACTGGCTCAAGGTTGACTCAGCCTTCCATCCTTCCGAGGTGGGTAAAATGAGGACCCAGATTGTTGGGGGCAATATGCTATTTAGTATATTGTCTTTGGTGTAAGCCGTCCAGACTCCTCGGAGAGTGGGCGGCATAGAAATAAAATAAACAAACAAATACTTACTTACTTACTTACTACTGGTATGTATACATTCAGCTTATGACTTCAAGTCTATCATGTCTAAAGGGTAGCAGTTTCTAGAAGACTAGCTTCAATGAAAATATTGGAATTTGGAAAAAAAGGCTTATCTTTATATTTCAGACACTGCGTGAGATTGCCTGCTGGCTAATAAGGTTTGAGACTAATCCAGCATTCCTCACTATATAGCTATGTTGGAAATGTAATAGAGTAGCAATTCTAACATACCTGGTGGGTCCCAGGTTGAAGAGAAGCTGAAATTATTTGTGTTAGAACTAAAAAATACTTGCTTAATTTTTTTTTCTACCTAGTGTTTTCCCCCACAATTGTAGCCTCCACTTTTTTCAGATCTACAGTCATATAAAATTGAAAGGAAAAGATAAATGGTAATTCATTTTGGAACCTACACCTGCATTTTAAGCACACATAGGAATATTGAGCTCCAATATCCTTGGAATTTTCAGTTTTAAGTCCTGAAATGAAATCAGTTTATAGCTATCTATTTACAAAATACATGATAATTTATCTTGTTATTACCTGGGAAACTTTTTTTCTTTTTCTTTTAGATGTGATAGTGTAGGTAAACACAGATTTTACAGCTCTGCTACACAAAAATGTGTGGCCCTTGCCCACCCTAGCCTACAACAATTTGAATTGTGTTTGGATTCCACAATGCTTTTGATTTGACTACTTAAATTTTGTATAAATATACAAAAGTATGAAGGCTATTGCTTAATGCATTGTAAGCCGCCCTGAGTCTCCGGAGAAGGGCAGCATATAAATCAAATTTAAAAAAAAAAATTAACCGTTTCTCCTTCTGCTCTACATAATCACCCTGTCCAGTACATACAATAGTACGCTGAACCCACAATTTAATGGGCTGATGGAGGAAGGCATATCTGTTACCAGTGCTGTGGAGTCGGAGTCGAGGAGTCAGAGTCGGAGGAAATTTTGGGTACCTGGAGTCGGAGTCGGAGTCGGAAGCACAAAAAAACCGAGGAGTCGGAGTCGGAACATTTATCTCCCGACTCCACAGCCCTGTCTGTTACAGAAAGGGATATTTGTTAAAGCCATCGCATAACAAATGGAAATTTTTCAACACCATGGACATGTGAGAACCTTAGTGATAGTTGTCAGTAAGGTTTTGCTGCATTGAGTTTCAGTGATGCTGATACTGGACAAGTGATCATTTTGAAGAAAATGATTTTCTAATTTTAACTGAACCTTACAAATATGTCACACAGTACCTCCAGAGTCAGCATATTGCCCCCAACAATCTGGGTCCTCATTTTACCGACCTCGGAAGGATGGAAGACTGAGTCAACCTTGAGCTGGTGAGACTCAAACTGCCGAACTGCTGGCAGCCGGCAATCAGCAGATGTAGCCTGCAGTACTGCATTCTAACCACTGCGCCACCAACGGCTCTTATATATGGAATATAACAGAACAATTAATCAGTGGAAGGACTTGCCTCCAGAAGTTGTAGGGGCTCCAGAACTGGAGATTTTTAAGAAGAGGTTTGACAACCATTTGTCTGAAATGGTATAGGGTTTCCTGCTTGAGCAGAGGGTTGGAGTAGAAGACCTCCAAGGTCCCTTCCAACTCTCTTATTCTTTTATTCTGAGTACATCGCCAAGCATTGGATATTGCTTGTTGTTTGGAGTCAAGTCCAAATTCACATTGTAGCAAATAAAATAGATCTAACAAACAAAATTGAGGTTGTGCTCTTTTCATCCCAGTCTTTTAGACTTGGCTAGGGTCAAATCCACCCTGCTTAATCCTACCAGACCCAAATTGACTTGTCCCTGCCCCCAGACAACGCCCACTGCAATCTCATTTGAACCAAAAAAATAAAAGCTTACAATGCAGCCTAAATAAAGGAATTGCAAAATAGTAACAAGTTGAGAACCCCAAAATTCTATCCTCCATCTGCTGATATCTCAATATGCCATCTCCTTTACAATGGATTTCCCCAGCTCTGCTGTCCTTCTGAAAAGGTTATTTTTGCGTAACAATAGAAATAAGCTAAGGTCATAAGGAGGACCTGCCTAGCTTACTAAATTAGGCAGCAAATCAGATCCCTAGAATTCCGTGTCTTTTAGACCTCAGCTTCTACCATCTTAGGGGTCCCTCTTTCTTGTAACACCCAACAATTGTTGCAATAAATATGGTTCTTCTCAGTAGTGTGCCTTGTACTTCTGAATTTTTCACAACATAGATTTAGTCTATTATAGCTGAACTCTACTGAACTGAGATGCATTAAATCAAGAGTTTGCTATGCTGGCAACTTTATAGCTTGGAAATATTCACAGCTGGACCATGTCATTCTCCGGAAATAGCACAGATACCATTAATTGTGGGAAGACTCTAACATTTTCCTGGGAGACAGGAAATAAGAGAACACAGTTCTATCTCTCCATTGTTGGGAATGAACTTCTATTTGAAGACTCTACTAGTGTTTACAAGAAAGTAAACATAGCTTTGTTTTGTATTTTATCATAGTATTCCTGTGAAATAGATAAGGCTGAATAATAGTGGTGAGATAAGATTTATAGCTTTATGAGTAGCTCAACTACATGGCACCTCTTTTCCTTCTTCATCTGCTCAGTTTGTTTTTCTGTTGGCATGTCTCCAGGTGGGTTAATATGTGAGAAGGAATGACATTCTAGATATGTTGAATGAGGATTACATTGCGTAGATTGGAGGTAAGTTAGGTTGTATTAGCTAACCAAGATAATGGTTTATTTTTTAAAAGTTGAAAGGTGCTTCCCCCCCCCCATCAAAACAGGATTTTTTTTTTTAAATACTTAGGAAAACAGGTGATGCAATTCAGCTTTGACAAGGCAGTTCCCACCTCTGCCTTAGGAAGCAATTCTCTTTTTTAATGTACTAAAATCTCTATCAAAACAAATTAGGTTATTTCCGAAGCTCTTCATATGCAAATACATTCAGATTTAATCAATTAATGAATCAAGAAATGTTTGCTAATAAGGTTTTTTAACTTGTTGGTGTTCCTAATTATTATATATTACATTTCAAGGAACAATCATTGTTGCAGGAATTATATCCCAGGATGTTGCATCTCCTTGATTTCTATCTCTTTATTTTTTTAGGGTGCAGTACCTGAGAGTGGGCTGGAGAAAAAACTGCCCTTATCTGAAGGTGAGTGATGCAGAAAGACTGATTTATGACAACTTTTGCTTAGTTTGGATCCTTGGTTGGAGTTTATTGCAAACATTTTTCTATCCAACCCCTTAACAACAAGATTACAGAAATAAAAAGAAGCAATAATTTAAACAAAAATTTAAAACAAGCGTCAAGGTTACTTTCTTCTAGAAATTTGTCAAGTAAATTGGTGGATTCTGAGCTTGGAGATCTACTTTCTATTGCAACAGACTTTTATCTTTTGTAAAGTTTTGTCTATCCTAGTGACTTAAGCTTGTCCATCAATTTCCAGAAGCAGATAGACTGGCCTGGGTATCTGAAGACTCTCTTCTTCTAACTTCACAAACAAATTTCATTCTTATAGCTTTGAAGACAATCTTGGAAATTGAAGGGGGAATTTATGCTGAAAATTAGAGGAATGGAGAACTGAAGTTGCAGTACTTGGAATGAAACTTCAATTCTGTTTTTTTCTTTTTTAAAGATATTAGATTTAATTGATCAAATAGCAGTGGGTTGTGCAAAGTGCTTAGATATGCTTGATGTTAATAAATTGGATTTTAAAAAAGCATATAGAAAGTATATAATATGGTTTTCTGATATATTTAAGCTTCTTAGGAGCATGAATTTTTCTGCTCTGATGTTATTTTCTTAAGGGATATCTTGTTAGTTCCCTTTGTCTTCCTCAAACAGATGGTGATTCCAACAATGGCATCTACACATGCTTCATGAAGTCACATCGCTGTTATGACCTCATTCCAACAAGCTCCAAGCTTGTTGTATTTGATACATCTCTGCAGGTGGGTAGCTACCTGGTTTGATGGGCAGAGCAGTAGCAGTAGCAGCTTCTGGGGAGTTGGGATTCCTGGATAAATCTTCATTTCCTTTAACTGAAGAAAAGTAAAATGGGGCTACCAACAGATGGAGATTCTCTGCATTTGTGAGTAGGTAGAAAACTCTATAAAACTGAATTGGAAAATTTTGTGAGGATTTGTATATTGTGTACATGCTCCAGAGTCATAGGACCTCTGGCATCTTGAGTGCATATAATGATCAGTGGTTTGAGTCAAAAATGGCTAAACTTCACTTTTAAAAAGGTGATAAACCCCATAAAATTCAGCAATGGAATTTAAAATTTTGAAACTGATACATAAAGGTTTGGATCTAGTTTTAGGCAGAATAGAGCTACTGACCTGATTTGCAAATTATATTACCGTGTTTTATTAAATCAATCACAACCAGTTATGTTCATAAATTAAAACTCACTAAACCAGATTACATTTCAGCACAAAGTGTGAATTCAGTCATATTATAATTAAGACATAAGTTACCGTATTTTTTGGAATATAAGACGCATTGGAGTATAAAATGTACCTACCTTTTTTGGTGAGGAAAAGAAGAAAAAGAAATCTCCCTCTGCCTCTGAGCAATTTTGCCTCGTTGCAGCAAACAGCCAACAGCCTGCTTTACTTTCATTTTCAGCATAGCTTGAAGCACAAGGAAAAAAAAAATCTGCTCCAACAATTTACCTCTTTGCAGCAAGCAACAAAACAGCTGAGAGCAAATCAGCTGAGTGTTGGGAGGCCCATCCAATCAACTTGTGCTAATTAGGATGTGCTGAAGCTGAAAGCTGTTTTTTTCTTGCTGTTAGCTTGCAAGGAGGTAACTGCTGCGAGGCAGAGGCCAAAGGGTGGGGGCCAGTGGGTAGGCGGGGCTACATTCGGTGTATAAGAGGCACCTAAATTTTCACCCCCTTTTAGGGGGGAAAAAGGTGTGTCTTATACTCCAAAAAATACGGTAATTATGTTTGACTTCAACTGTGGCTAAGTATGAATTTGATTCCAGTAAATATGATGTCTCATTTAGATACTAAGCATGCTTAATATCTAAATGAGATACTAGATTAAATCATTTAATCTGTCTTTTATAGATTAAAAATGCTGGTCTGCTCCTGAGCAGGATAATCTCAGGAGTAGACCAGACCAGCAGACCCCTCTCTAATCCCTTTACAGAGGGATTTAGAAAGTAGCCAAACAAATGCAAAATAAGATGCTTTTCCCAGCAGTAGTGCAGTCTTTTGTATGTGTTGCTTAACTTTTTCATAGCTGACAAAGTGAACAGGAAACCATTGCAAAAGTACCCCTCTGAAATTCTTGGAAAAAATGTGAGATTCTTGTTCCTGATCCTTTTTCTAATTTGGGATTTCCCCCCTTCCATGCCTTCTAGACTGATAGATGAATGACTTCCATGATCCTCAAAACTACCTAGATTTAGGTCGAGGGATCTTGGCAGTGAAACCCAAGACTTTGGAAGGGCACCAGATTTGGGAAGCTACTGTAACTTTTTTCCTCAGGAAGTGTCACAGCCCCATATTTGTGTGGCTTCTAGGTGAAGAAAGCGTTCTTTGCGTTGGTGACCAATGGCGTGCGGGCTGCTCCACTCTGGGACAGCAAAAAGCAAAGCTTTGTGGGTAAGGGCTTCCTTGCTTCATCTTCTTATCATCTTCTTACCTTGACTTCTTCATCCCTGGGGTGACCTCTTCACACGCCCTTTTTATCCCCTCACAGGAATGCTGACAATCACAGACTTTATTAACATCCTTCACCGCTACTATAAATCGGCCCTGGTAAGTGCCTTTGGACTTCTGACTTCATTAAAGGAGCTCTTGGTTGAACAAGGTCCTTAACACACCTCTGAAATTTTGCCCATCCGAGTACTGCAAGAGTTTATTTCTAATTTTTCAGTTGTTAAGGAAAAAAATTAATATACATGGGTGAAGCATCTAACGTAGAGAGTGAATTTTATTTTGGAAGTGGTAGTTTATTAATGGGGCTTCATCCAGCCGTGACAATACAAGGGTTTCCAGGATAGGAAACAAGGAGAGCAAATAACGGGGAGTGGGAGGGGAATCGAACTACAGGCAATCCTCAATCTGCAACAGTTCATTTAGTGACCGTTTGAATTTACAACGGCACTAAAAAAAAGTGACTTATGACCATTTTTCAAAGCGTTGCAGCATCCCCACGGTCATGTGATTTACATTCAGATGCTTGATAACTGATTCACATTTATGACGGTTGCAGAGTCCCGGGGTCATGCGTTTCACCTTTTGCGACCTTCTGACAAGCAAAGTCAACGGGGAAACCAGATTCACTCAAAAACCGTGTTACTGATTTAAGAGCTGCAAGTGATTCACTTCGCAAATGTGGCAAACAAAGTCGTAAAGCGGGGCAAAACTCTCAACACGTTTCTCACTTAGCCACATAAATTTTGGACTCGATTGTGGTCGTGAGTTGAGGACTGCCTGTATATGGAGTACTGAGACACAAAAGCAATGAGCACTTGTCTTCTTTCTCAACCTCCCACAGTCCCAAGATGCACATCATTGTGGCTAAAATGCCACAGTTAGTTACGTGACAAGTATGCTAACTGGGGGCAATGAAACCTGGATTGAAAAAGAACTGGGAGAAGCTTATGGCTTGTCTTGCAATATGTTCTGACCTAGGCTTCCTGAGTCAGTAAAACACAGGTAGTCCCAAAAACCTATTTTATTTTAACAGCTGTGAATTCTGTTCATTCACAGATGAGTCCCAAATAGTTGTAAAGAGTCCTTCAGGATAAAGCTGATAATCACCCACCTTTATCTCCCTTAACACGCTGCCAAAGACCTAATTGGTAAAGTCCAGAAGCGAATAGAACTTCAGGCTTTAAACTGCACAGAATTAACAACGTTGCTTCCCGCAAAGGCCCACATGCCTTTGCTCCTCTTTTAAGCCTTATCGGAGGGGCCAATCATCTCCCAGCCCTACTCCCGAGTCGTCCCTTTTGTTTTAACTGTTCTTGCCTTCTGGCAGCTCTGCGCATGCGGGCACTGAGAACAGGCTCCCCCTGTTCCTCTGCCTCACTGAGGTCTGACTCTGGAGGCTCCGGAGGCAGCATGTACCTCCCAGATGGCCCTTTCTCTGCCTCCGATGCAGAACTCTCGTCTGAGCCTTCCCCAGACTCCAGAACTGGCCCATGTTCCTCCCCAGCCTCCTCACTGTCTGACTCTGCTGCCAGCTCTGCAGGCTGCTGGCAGACCACAATACAATAATGGTTGAAGAGGGGCTGCTTTCACACACATAAAGCCCTACTCGGTTGGAACATGTCCCTGATCCTGCCAGGTTGGCAGCTACTATATGACATCTGGAGGATTAAATTCCATCCTCAGCAAGTTAGAGCACACGCTGACCCGCATGGGTGGAGGTTATTCGTTGCACTTATCCCTAACACTGTTTCTTGTGTGTCCAGGTGCAGATTTATGAGCTGGAAGAGCACAAGATTGAAACATGGCGAGGTAATGGCAGAAGGGTTATTATGATGGGGCAAAGAGGATATGGGGTCTTTCTGGTGAAGAACATTGGAAAAAATTTCCAGATATTGGAAGCCCTTCTTTTCCCTCCTAGGCATCTGATTGTACACCAGATTTGAGCCTTTGGGCTGTCACCAACAGGGTGACCAGAAAGTCATCCAGGGTGTGTACTTTGTGTATTTTCTCTTCTTAAAAGGAACACAGCTGAATAATTTTTCCCTTCTCTTGCAGAAGTCTATCTGCAGGACTCCTTCAAGCCATTGGTCTGCATTTCACCCGATGCCAGGTACAGGACTCCAACTCCCACATGGGATTGTTCACTAACCTGCTTCTGCATTTTTGAAGTGCCACTAAAATGCTTCCTGCCATCTTCCCATCTGGCGTGCTTCTTGTTTTCTGGAGACATTACCAGTTTAGTCAGTCTTTCCGTCGCTCCTGGTCTATGGATGATCTCCTGTCAGCCCTGGATTAGCTATTAAGGAAAATAGGCACATGCTTAGGCTCCAGAGGGAAGAGGGAACACCATAGAGTTTTTCCCCTTAATACTGTCACGCTCGATTTAAATTTTCAGCTCTTAATGTTTTGTCAATTAAGCAATGGAAAGGCTAAGGGACATCCTCAGTTGTCTTCATCTGGTCCTGTCTCTTGTATTTTGGGCATCTTGTGCCAAGTTATTGTGACTGCAGGTAGTCCTCAATTTACAACAACTCATTTAGTGACTGTTCAAAGCTACAAAAGCACTGAAAAAAAAGTGATCAATGGCCATTTTTCACACAACTTTTGTAGCATCCTCATGATCATGTGATCAAAATTCAGATGCTTGGCAACTGGTTCATACTTATGACCATTGCTGTGTCCTGGGGTTGTGTGATCATATTTTGCGACATTCTGACAAGCAAAAATTCAATGGGGAAGCTAGATTCACTTAACAACCGTGTTACTAACTTATCCACTGCAGTGATTCACTTAACAATTGTGGCAAGAAAGGTTGTAAAATGGGACAAAACTCAGTTAACAAATGTCTCACTTAAGAACAGAAATTTTGGGCTCAATTGTGGTGATAAGTCAAGGACTACCTGTATTATCTCTTTTTGACTCCTTTAAGCAAATCAGACCAGAAGTTCAGTTTTGCACCTCTTTATAAAAGAGTGTTGTTTTCTTACTATCTTATACGCATGCACTGAGGATTATGCATTCAGAGCTGTGTAGTTAATAGATATGCAGGTCAGGTTTAGAACGTTGTCTTTCAAAGATCTGGAGCAGGGATCTCCAACCTTGGCAACTTTAAGAGTTGTGGGTTTCAATTTTCAGAATTCTGGGAGTTGAAGTCCAAACTCTTAAAGTTGTCAAGGTTGGAGATCCCTGATCTGGAGGGTTCCTTTACCAATTAAGATTCTGTCTTACATAGAAGGATTGGGGAAATACGGTGGAATGACACAACTACTTTAAGTGTTTCTACTCAGTTATTGTTCTGTAAACACTTGTACTGATAGCTCTTTAACAGTAGCTGTTAGTTACTCTACTTCTTCCTCACACCTCTCCCTCCCACATATACACTTCTAAGAATGTGAAGAACTTAATGTACTTAATGAATGCAATAGCCATTCAACGTACTGCTATCTCCATCTACCACGGAAATCTACCATCTACCAGAAACCACAGCTATCCGCAATCACACCTTCATGTTTTTTCTTTGCTTCACTCTTTGCTATTAAACCTTTTGAAAGATGAAATCATTTGTTTCTAAGAAAAAAAAGTTAAAATTGGTAGATACACGCACATCCAATATACTGGCAAACCTCTCAGGGCAGAGTAAGGCCTATCCAAGACCTTTTGCTGCTTGATGTAGAAACGGAAATGACTCTTTTCACTCTTTTTCTCCTTTCTGCTGAATATCCAACACCAATCAAGGTTTTGTTTTGTTCTTGTTTCTGGGGTGTAAAATTTCATAATCATTTTTTCTTCTCCCAGGCAGCTGCTGCAAGAACAATAACAAATAAACTCTCATGTTGTGGCACCATTGAAAAGGCCCTCTCTCTAATGGTTCTCTTCTTTGCTTCAAGGGGAAAGGATCTTATAAATAATTTAAAGCAGGAGATCTTTGTGCCAGTGATGGTCTAGATAGATATCAGAGGGAGGAGGATTTCTATCTATGTGTTGGAAGTTTTTTCTTGAGTCTTGGGGGATGGTGGAATATAAATTAGAGCAGATCCCAGAAACCTCCTCTACCTGCATGAGATCTAAACTCCTCTCAGATTTGAGGACAGATCTAAGAATCCCAGCTGCATATCTTAGTTCCTCTTTCATGTCTGCTATCCATCCCCACCAGAGCTTTAGAGACATCCTTTGTAGAGTTAAGAATAGAATAGAATTTATTGGCCAAGTGTGATTGGACACACAAGGAATTTGTCTTGATACATACGCTTTCAGTGTACATAAAAGAAAAGATACGTTCGTCAAGAATCATAAGGTACAACACTTAATGATAGTCATAGAGTACAAATAAGCAATCAGGAAACAATATCAATATAAATCGTAAGGGTACAAGCAACAAAGTTACAGTCATACAGTCATAAATGGAAGGAGATGGGTGGTGGGAACGATGAGAAGATTAATAGTAGTGCATACTTAGTAAATAGTTTGACAGTGTTGAGGGAATTATTTGTTTAGCAGAGTGATGGCGTTCGGGAAAAAACTGTTCTTGTGTCTAGTTGTGCTCTATAGCATCGTTTGGGGGCGTAAAGTAGACATCTGAGTGTCTTCTTGAGTTTTGATATGCTCCTCCTTCTTCTCTTATAAAGCCTGTTTGATGCTGTGACTTCTTTGATTCAAAACAAGATCCACCGGCTGCCTGTCATTGACCCCGAGTCAGGCAACACTCTGTACATCTTGACACACAAGCGCATCCTCAAATTCCTCAAGCTGTTTGTGAGTACTTCTCAGTGCAAGCCAGCTTGGCTTTTCCTGTTATGCATTGTTGAGGGTTGTGTGTGTCCCCTTTCTGTGGACCGTTGCTTTTTGTGTAGAGGTGAGATGCCATTTTACTTTTGTCCACAAAGCTTCAACGTGCTGTTAGAATCTCCCTCTTGTGGTCCTGCAGATTGCTGAGTTCCCTAAGCCAGAATTCATGACGAAAACCCTAGAAGAGTTGAAGATCGGTACTTACGACAACATTGCAAAGGTGCAGACCAATACGCCTGTCTATGTTGCGCTGGGCATCTTTGTACAGCATCGGGTCTCTGCATTGCCTGTGGTAGATGAATCAGGTGAGAAGCAGCATTGTGGAATAGATGAAGGCATCTAAAACAAACAGAGTTCAAATACTATTAGTTTTATTAGTGAGGGGTACTACAAACAAATGGCAGTAGTAAAGAACTCTCTGAAATAATAAAACTCTGTAGCTCGGTCTCCCACAGAGTCCCATTATCCGGGGCTTCAGGTGGTAAAATTCCCAACTAAATTTTGTGGAAGGCTGATATATTAGTAATGCATTTTCTTGTTGACTGCCCTAGATGGGAAATTAGGAGGGTATTCTTACCCCTATGTAGTAATCACATATTATTTTTCTTTTGAATATAGGTTAGTTGATTTATGAGGCTCTGTAACCTATTGATTCAGTATAGCAGTGGCCCCAAGCCTTTTGGACAACAGGGAATGGTTCTGTGGAGAAAGATTTTTCCACGGACTGGAGGGGATGTGGTGCTGCCTGCATTCTGCAGATGGGACTTCACTTGTTTGTGTGGCCTGGTTTCTGGCATGCCATGTCCCTATGCCAGTGCACGGACCGGGGGGAGGGGGGGAACCCCTGTCGTTAAATACACCCAGTTTCAAATATATCCAGTTTCTGTCTTGTTCTGTGCATGAGGCAAGGTGATAAGCTCACTTATACCTCTGCATTGTAGCAGGAAGTTTTTTTTCACTTTCTTCCAATTTAAGTACATTTTTCCTGATCTTAGCTGGAAAGCTATAGAAAATACTGAACTTCAGCTTTTCTCTTTTTTTTTCAGGCCGGGTTGTGGATATTTACTCCAAGTTTGATGTTATTGTGAGTATTTCTGGTAAAAATTGCTTACAACATTATAGGAGTAAAATGTGCTGTTTTGGCTTACCCACTTTTCCTCATTGTTTAAAAAACCTTCTTAGCTTATCAAACACAAGCTTAAGTTATCTTAAATCCAGTTTGAAAGCTAAATTGAGAAATTTAATTAATTTGCCACCCTCACCTTGTCAGCAGACAGATATTTATGTAAACATTTATATTTTTGATGGCCTAAAAATATGTTAGAGATTTAATATTGAAAAAAATCCATGTCTTTGGGCGGAAGCTGGTATAATATTGGGTATAGAAGCGATGACCCTATGGAACTGCCCTGGTTTAATGACATGGAGTCCAAGAGATCAGATAGCCTTAGTTATATAAGTAGACCTCACTTACTGAATGGCTTGTGCGGCAACTGTTCAAAATTATAACTGCTGAAAAAAAATAACTTTGAGGCCAAGACACAATTTTATGACCTTCATAGCATCTGTCCTTTACTCATGTGTTTATTACAGTCAGTCAGTACAAGTCCTATGCCCAGCCCTATTACCCACTCCCCACCCCCTTGCAGAGCAGAGAGATTGATTAAGCAAGCAATCTAATTAGGCAATTTCTCCTATGCTTGACCTATTTTTTTTCTTCCCTCCCCTCACAGAGAAAAGAGATTAGAGAGGAAGGGATTACAAGAGAGTAAGCAGGCACACAGTGAATACACATCAAAAGGAAGCAGTTGGTGCTTGTGCATTCCCATTGTATGCCTGCTTACTCTTTTTTTAATCCCTCTCCAATGAATGTAATTCCAAGCACTAATTTCCTTCTTGCTAATTATTTCAGTGCTGGAATGAACATTCTGGGGAGTGGGGAAAAGGAAGGGTGAATTAAAATCATAAATACAGTAGCAATCATGTGATTTTCCATATGGAATTCCACACAATTTCCCAATTATGGTAGCTAAATGAGGGTTAGCCATACATGGTTTTCTATCCTATCCAGATAAATCCAACTGATGAAATTTGATTGTGTCTGGAACCAGAAAGAAAATTAGAGGGGGTTTAATACTGGTGTCCTCTTCATTTACTTTGTAGCATACAGCTTCGATCATTTCAGATTTGGTGGAATGCTTATGGTTCTGTCCTCCATGTTTCTACCCCTGGAGAAAATTCTTAAATTTCAGTAGGACATGACCCAACCTTCTAGGATGTGGTAGTGCAAATATTGGCTGATAATCAATTGCAGGTTATTCATATGATGGCAATATTTGCTGTGACAGAGGAGGAATGGTATTAATTCTTTGTAATAAAAACATTACTGGGTTTAAGCAGCTTCTGTTTATAGACATTGGGCACACTTGATCGATTCAAGCTCATCAGAGCAGGTGTGTGGAGAGAGAAAAAATGTTGGAGTCAGTGAAAGCCAGCTGTGCCACCAGATCTTTTCATCTTCTTATCTCTCTATCACCAGAATCTGGCAGCAGAGAAAACCTACAATAATCTGGATGTAACAGTGACCAAGGCATTGCAGCATCGCTCACAGTACTTTGAGGGTGTGCTCAAATGTTACAAACACGAGACTTTGGAGACAATAATCAACAGACTAGTAGAGGCCGAGGTAAGTCCAGTTCCACCCTTCTGGCTAAATTCAACAAAGGAAAGGAATGTTCTTGTAGCAAGATGGAGCCAGAGGTGCTCATTAAATACAGTACTTTCAGCTATTATTAAGATTAGTCTCTACATTGCTTTACTCTCTCTAATTAAGATTAAAACTGTGAAGTAGTCCAGTAAGTTTGTATTTGGTTATGTGACTACGACATAATACCATAGTCATACTAACTGAAGGAGGGGACTCTTCATTTCCACAGAAAAACTTGGGAAGCTTTTGAATCACCCAAGAAAGAAGGTTGGGAAAAACTTGGAGTGAGATATTATTGTGGTGTCAGTTTCCTTTTCATCTAGTACAGTGGTTCTCAACCTTCCTAATACCACGACCCTTTAATACAGTTCCTCATGTTGTGGTGACCCCCAACCATAAAATTATTCCTAAAACCATTGAAAATATGTGTTTTCCAATGGTCTTAGGTGACCCCTGTGAAAGGGTCGTTCGACCCCCAAAGGGGTCCCGACCCACAGGTTGAGAACCACTGATCTAGGGTCTAGATCAGTGGTGACAAATCAATGGCACGTGCCACAGCTGGCACGCAGAGCCCTCTCTGTGGGCACGCGAGCCGTCACCCAGCTCAGCTCCACCATGCATGCGGGCACGCGTTCCCGCCGGCTAGCTGATTTTTGGGATGCATGGGGGCTGGAACCATTGTGGGAGACGTGCATGCATGTGTGTGGGGGGGGGGGTTGTGGGCTGCAGGAGGCTGCAGGAAGACCTACTAAGCCCAAAATGGGGCACGCGAAGGGGAGCGCGCACATTGCATTATGGATGCCGGCATGCGTGCGTGCTTTCAGCACATGGCGACAAAATGGCTAGTCCTCACTGGTCTAGACGATTGTATCAGGCTATCATCCTGTGATGACCACCAAATTCTTCACTGTGTAAAATAGGCCCTCACAAAACTTTCTGTAACCAACAGGTTCATCGGCTGGTTGTGGTAGATGAAAACAACGTGGTGAAGGGCATCATCTCCCTCTCTGATATTCTGCAAGCGCTAATGCTGCCGGGGGGTCAGCAGCAAGAGGGCTGAACCAGCTCATTGGGGCCTGAAATATGGCACAGCTGTCCTTCCTTCATCACTCTTTTGGCCAAACAGCTGCAGCGTGGTCCACTTAAAAAGCCAATCTTCACGGAGTTAGTTCTCACGGCTTCTCCCTCTTCAAATCTTGGTTTCCTGAATCTTCAAGGCCTTCTGTTCCTTTGATTTAGAAACACTGATTTTGTACTCGGAATGTAGCCTCAGTTAGATAACAGTGGCCATTTTGGGATGGGAAGAGCATGTGTCAGATTTCCTGGGCGAGTGTGATATAACCATGTGTGGACACAAACTCAGAACTGTAAAAATCCAGAATATAGATCTTTGGGGAATCTTGTTCTGAGTTTAAGTTAAAGCAGAAGTGCAGTACCTGATAGTTCTTCCATTTATTGGTTTGCACATCCTTTGCATGTTATGTGCATCTAAGAAATGTATGTAAATGAGTGAGAAACCCTATCCAAGTATCGCCTGCAATCATGTCCATCAATGACTTTCTTCCCTTCTGAGACTCCCTGATAGGCATCTTTATGCTACCCAGCTCCCATTGCTCATAGTGCTCTTCCTTGTAGCAGAGATAAGCTTTGTTTTAGATGTTCCAAATGGAACCAATTTCATCACCAGAGCTAAAAATCCCTTTTGGGGCCAGGATGGTGTGATACTGTTTGGCTTCCTGCACTATTTGAATTTGCTGATCTGTGCAGGGAGAGGCCTCATTTGTCTTCTCTTAATACTTCCCTGTGAAAGGACCAGAGCCAGTAATGATCCTGCCTGGAAACATTTTGATCCTGTTTGCAACACAATTTTTTTTTTAAAAAAAACTAGGGCCTGTTCTTCTTTACTGAAGTATGTCTTTCCTTATTGTAAAGATATTGCCTTGCCAAGAATGCTATCTCTTTTGCACATTCCTATATTGCTTTCCTCTCCAGGTAAATTGTACAATATATATTTTTGTAAAGTTGTATCCCCTATCTCCATTCCTCTGTCCATGCTTTTACTTTCAAGGAGAAAGCTTTCAAAAGTTGTGTGCGTCACCTTAAGCGGGACTTGAAGAGTATGTTTGGTAATTATTTCAAGTCCGTGAACAGGAGTTAACCTTAACCCTGAAAAGCCTTCCTTTTATTATTTACTACATTTTTTGAGAGTCTGTACTTAATAAAAGATCAATCTGAAATTTTAACCGGCATTTTCAGAATAATGAATGGAACTTGGCAAGCAGTGTAGAAAAGAGAGGAAGATTATTTTGACCTCAGAGACCCACGTTAGCCTGCACATCAGCTTAATTCATGAATGTTATTTCAGAACATCATTTGGTCCGGGTTGGTATGTTTTCTCCATAATTTCACTTCCCCAAATTTTAATTTTGAGACGTTGAAATTGGACGCTTCTCCCTTTCTTACGTATTTGC
This sequence comes from Pantherophis guttatus, assembly GCF_059756535.1. NCBI lineage: Eukaryota > Metazoa > Chordata > Lepidosauria > Squamata > Colubridae > Pantherophis > Pantherophis guttatus. Next base: position 137,661,808 of record NC_142064.1, on the reverse strand, counting down.
TGCTCCAGGTACCTATATAATTAGAGGATATTGTACCTCTGCAGCTATGCATATAAGAACATCATCATATATAATCTTTATGTCTATAGTCAAGGGTTTGATTTTTTGCCTCTTTGACATCTCAAGGAGTCTTGAGTTAATCAGCTCAAGAGCATATCAAGTCTAATGGCAAATTTCTTCAGATAGTAGCTTTTCTGTTGTTACTTCTGCTATGATTACTGAGTCTTTCCCATTACATTTGCATTTTGTACTATACACACACGCACACGTATACACACACACATACATATATTCACATACATATAGACATACACACATACACATTTATACATGCAGTTCTCCCTCCACCACCCTGCAATCCTTTGGAATATATTTTCAAAATTAAAAATGTACTTAACTAGTTCAACAAGATTGAAAACCTATGCACTCATGTCTCTGAAATGCCACTTGTGTTATATGTTGTGTGCTCCAAAATGAAGAGGAATTGCTGACTACTTCATTGCTTATATCAGCTTGGCCTGTGACTTCAGTTCAAAGGCCAGTTATTCAAGGATTTACTCCTCAATTTGGAAATGATAGTTCTTATAGGCCACAACAGCCTTCCAAGCTGCATATTTTTTTTCGATGTTCTTTTTGAGCCCCAGTCTAGCCAAAATGATTAGTTCCCCCTCCCTTTTTCCTATCTTGCATTGACTTCCAAGGCCTTAATTGGGATGTCTGTCCCAGTCTCTCCTATCCTCCCCAGCGTCCCTTTGGCCAGGAATGTGCTGAGCCAGCCTCCCAGCCCAGTTACTAGATGCCTATTTGTTCTGCCTGTGATTTCTTTTAAAAGGCAGAAATCCTCAGGCACTTAGCTGGAGCCATGGGTGAGAATGCCATCTCCTAGCAAGAGGAGATGGCAGATGAGCAAGATAGGCCCTCCAGAATGGAGTGGCCCTCCACTGAATAAGCCAATACTACAGACAATGAAAATTCAAATTCAAACCTGTATTGTCAGAGTACAACATGTGTACAATGAGGTTGGCTGAGCTTCCCTTCATGCACCCCCACAATCCAATACAACTCATAGTGAAAGCCAGTAAAAGAAAAATCCCTAACCCAGTGAATCCTACTAACAAGCACACAATCCTACTGTACCATGTGAACTTATTACACATCGCGCCGGCCCCACAAGTCAATCATGAGCTCTCAGGGTGAAGAAAGAAGGCTACCAGCAAAGCTCTTTTGAAATTACTTGTGGCTTACTTGAGGCTGTTAGGAGATTATGCTTATGAGGTGGGTAACAACCTGGGTAAAAAAAGCTGGTGACTGCTTAACTGGCTGGTTTTGGAAAAGGAGTGAGCTGTTAATGGGCTACCATCCTGATATGATGGGGCCAAGATTGCTGGGTACATAGCATCCATTCTGTTCATTTTTCTGCTATTTGAGACAATGGAATCTTGGAATCTTGCTTGGTTTCTCCTTTCGCCCATCCTTAGATGGTTCCTTTGCCCAGAATTTGTAACCTTGAACTATGGGAAAGTTACTGAGCTAAAGTTCTTGAAAGATCTGTGATCAATAGGTAGAGTATAACATTTTGTATTGGCTGGGACCTATATATCTCTGCAATCTCTTGGGGAATGTACCCCAAAACCAGAGGAAAGAGCTTCATCCATGTAGCCACTTGTAGCCTTAGACATCCAGGTGGGAAGACAGTGCATTATGAACCAATCATGAACCTTACCTCTTCTCATGCCCCTGCCTCCTTAGTTTTATCCTCAAAGCAAAGTATCTTGTCAGATACTTGAGTGTGAGTTGATAGGTGATCCAATGTCCCCCAATGAACTTCATGGTCCAGTGGAGAATTTGAACCTGGATCTCCATGTGAGTCAAACACTCTGCTCTTGCACTAAACATTGAATCACAATCGGGAGGAATGCTGCTAGAGCCTGTATTGGAAGATGACCGGCGAGCAGGTTGTTCCCCCACAAGAAAATATGTGGAGGGCAGCCCGGAACTGCATTGTATCCCAATAGCCTGAGTCTATTGTACCATCGTGCAATTACTTTTGGTCTTCGCTCCCCCACCCCCACACGCACATGAGTGTTGATACAGCACATTCCCCACAGGGTGGGAGTAGGACAAGCAGAGAATGGTTAAGGCTGCACCCCTTGGGATGGGACAATTTGGGCTTTAAATATTCTGTATCTCTTGCTAATAGAAGACAGAACTGGACTGATAAGAGGAGCAGGTGGGTGACCAGGAGCTTCTGGGTTGCTGATTTCAGCTATCTCAAGTAGGGCAAAAGGACGGGAGAATGGCAATCATGGATAAAAAAAGAGGGATGGAAGCATAGATTCAGAGCTGATAGAACTTGACAAGCAGTAGCCTTGTTGCAAACTCCGGAAGACATAACAGTACCAAAATATTTTCATCTCACAGGTGTGGATGTGGAGGTAGGTTTGTGTTTCTTGATTCTGAATGTGGATCACAGGGAAAACACATGCTGCATGTGTTAAAAGACTTCTGGGTTGATGTCGGACTAAGCATGTGATGCTGCTTGCCTGGATTTGACATCTCTCAATCAAGGGTGTCTCAGTATGGTATATCCGATACTGCTTCTAATATATCAGCAGATTTTTATGGATTCTAATTAGTGCCTCTACCAGACAGATGAAATAATAGTTTTGAAAATAATACAGTTTAGCCTAGATTTTTTCAAAAGGAAGGTGAGCTCTTATTACTCTGATAGTCCTGGGTTCAGGCTGTTAATTAGGGATTCTCACCAATATCTCTTGACAAACCCAACAGTTGTCCGTTTCTATAAAACAAATGCCAACTGTGTGTGTGTGTGTGTGTGTGTGTGTGTGTGTGTGTGTGTGTGAGAGAGAGAGAGAGAGAGAGAGAGAGAGAGAGAGAGAGAGGAGGGTGATGATGATTTAATTGATTTATCCAACAGAGAATCGGTGTGGACTGATCTACAATATATATTACTGTATATATTACGTGTATTATTTTATAAGTAACTCAAGGTGGCAAACATGCATAATATTCCTTCCTCTTTCTGTTTTCCTCTCAACAACAACCCCGTGAGGTGATGTGGAATGAGAGGGAGTGACTGTCCCAAAGTCATTTAACTGGCTTTCATGCCTAAAGGAGAAGTAGAACTCCCAATCTCCTGGTTTCTAGGCCACCCCCTTAACCACTGCACCAAACAGGCTCTATTTCTTTACCAGGTTGTCTGGTACTAAATTGCTCATTTCAGAGCCTGTTTTTTCCCCACCTATATAATTAAATTATGAAAGCTGGTTTTAGATGTTGTCCTTGGTATGATAGTGTAAAACATCTACATATTGGTCTGTGCTGTGAAAGCAGGAATACTTGTTTCATTTTTTTTTTCAATGGGGCATGCTGGAGACCTCAGGCAAACAGTATCCATTCATTTGGTTTGCTGGAATGCATGCAAGAAAATTTTTCATCTTGGCACTTTTCCCTATGTAAAGTCTCCTGTCCATCTTTTCCTGTCAGTTTTTGGAAAGTTGACAAGTTTAACGCAGAAGTAAAATAGATCTGATTACAGATATAACAGGTGATCTCTCTGTGCCAGGAAAATTACGTATTTGCTTTGCTTTTGGGACTGATGATGGTTTTACAGGCCCAGAAATGCAGTTTTATTCTTTCAAACCCAAGAGAATATTGGAAAATAATTATGCAAAAGGGGCTCACCGCTCCAGTTGATTTTCTGTCTATCCATCAGCAGTATTATTTTCCAAAAACAGAACAGAACCGAACTGTCCTGATGTACCAAGGAAAAGCCAGTTAAAGAATGATCAAAATAAATCAAAGGCCAAAAATGAAGCTGGGGGCTGCTGAGAATAACATTGCTGGAAAAATTCCTTCAATGTATCCTTATGGGAGACATTGCAGTAGCTTGTTGCTAACTCCTTCATTCTAAGTACCCCCCCCCCCACACACACACACAACTTGCCCTGTGCTTTCCAATTGGTGTGTACAAATGTAGAAGCAACATAATAGGAAAGCATGAATGTGCGCATACGTGTTACTTGACTGCATAGAAGAAAGCATCAAATCTTCCTAGCATCACTCTAGTAGAATTTGAGGTATTCAAGAAGCTATGCTCTGCATCCTTTCCATAGCTCGCTTTTAAAAGTGGTAAAACTCATCTTAGTACCATAATTCCAATTTACATAAAAATCATAATGATCTTTCAGGATTATTATGTGATCTATAAGCGTTCTGTACACCATGTAGCAATAATTAGTACCAGAATCTCTGCATCTGGAGACTAAGTCATCGGCCTTTTGAAAACAGTGATATGGGAACAAATGTTGCCCAGCCTTCCCCCATATAATCAGAGGGGTTGTGTCACTGGCAGTTCTGCTAACCACTCCTGTTGTTGCCGTCTGTTGCCAATGCAGTTGCCATGCTGGCGCTCAGTTGCTAGGTTTCACTTGGAGCTGGTGTGGGAGTTGTGCTGAAGTCTCTTATTTACTGGGAAATTTTGGAGGGTGGGGGTGGAGAAGAAACAATTGCATTTACCTGGGAAGGAAGGGTGAACGCTTGTTCTTGAGAAGAAGTAGTAATAAAGCAGTTGGGAGAGAAAATGAGAGATGGGGCCGGACCCCATCCTACTGTTGACAACAACACAACGAACATATCTGAGCTCAGAATATGGATAAGGAACAAAACTTTGGTAGGATCTGAGTTCCTCTCCAGCTCATTCTCTGAACTGATGGGGAAGGCTGCCAGAATTCGCCTAGGCCAGTGATGGCTAACCTTTTTGCCATCATGTGCCAGGAGCGGGGAAAGCACGGGGGGGGGGCGCACACGTGCCCACACCCATAATTCTATGCGCCCCACCCCCACGCATGTGTGCGTGACCCCCCCCGCGCCCCCTGCTCCTGGCACATGATGGCCCTGTAGGCCCGTTTTTCTCTCTCCCCAGGCTCCAGAGCCTTTCTAGGAGTCTGGGGAGAGTGAAAATGGCCTCCACCCGCCCCCCCCCCCGGAGGCTGGAAACAGCCGATTTGCCAACTTCCGGTGGGACTGGAAGGCCCATTTTTTTGCTGTTCCCAGGCTCCAGAGCCTTTCTAGGAGTCTGGGGAGGGTGAAAATGGCCTCCCCCCCACCCGGAGGCCCTCCGGAGGAGCTGAGCTCATGTGCCCACCAATATGGCTACATGTGCCACCTGTGGCACGCGTGCCATAGGTTCGCCATCATAGGCCTAGGCCAAGCTGGCTGCAAAGCCCAGGCCTTACAGCAGCTCTGCAAGACTGCCTTTGAATGAAAAACCTCTGCTTTTGGGCTTTTCTCCTACATGATTAGGCACACCTTGAGGGAGTGAGGAGAGATGGTGCTCATGTCATCTTTTTTCTTGCTGTGTCATGGTGAAATATATAGTGGACTCCATAAGCTTTGAAGCTCCTTTTCAAGATACTGTCCACAAGATCTTTCTGAGTGGAAACCCTCCCTCCCACTTCTTCCTATTGATTCTATTAATATTTTCTTTGAAGCCAAATGCCGCCACCTACCAGAAAGATCGGGAGAGGGAAAAGTAAATAGAGGTGACCATTGCTCCTCTTTGGTCTTTCCATTGCTTTCTAAAATAGGGCAGTCAAGGAGATAAGGAGAACATAAGGCTGAATTACAAATGTCAGGGTCTGGAATCGTGTTTTTTTTTTTTAATGGATATACGAGTCTTTTCATATGTGATATATTCCAGTTTGGGATTCTGAAATGGATAAAGATTTATGATTTTAGTCTGCAGACAAATACTATGATGCACACCAGAAGTGGGTTTCAGCAGGTTCTGACCAGTTCTGGAGAACTGGTAGCAGAAATTTTGAGTAGTTCGGAGAACCGGTAATAAAAATTCTGACTGGCCCCACCCACACCTATTCTCTGCCTCCCAAGTCCCAGCTGATCAGGAGGAAATGGAGATTTTACAGTATCCTTCCCCTGCCACGCCTACCAAACCATGCCCACCAAGCCATGCCACCTCCACCAAGCCACACCCACAGAACCGGTAGTAAAAAATTTTAAAATACCCCACCACTGATGCACACTCAACCTATCTTTATCGGGATTAGATCTCTCATAAGATTGAAGCCTGGGAAATGGGCCTCTTGTCAGATAACAGGAATGCTGATTTACCACCAGCTCATCAGTTACTTAGGAGCCAAGGGATTGGCAGCACAAGGAAACAAGGAGACAATTGCCAGCCATCAACGGGATCATCAACCAATAGGAAGGTACCACATAAATACGACTCATAGAATAGCCCAAAGCACATATTCCAGTAGAGAGAAGTTCCCTGAAGATGGCCTCCAGCATGAATCCGAAAGCTTGGAAGACGAAACCTCTGGTCCCGGTGACCGACCCAGATTGGATCTTGCAACTTTATCCTGGGTCACTTATATTTGCCTTCATGAGAGCTCTCCCTCTCCTACTCCCTCACTCCCTCCCTCCGTCCATCCATCCATCTTTATTATATCCGGAGCAGCAGATCAGTTGGTTAGCACAGAGTAGAACAATTTATCCAGGGATAAATTTTATTTACCCAACATAAATCTTTAGTTTCCTGTGGAATCTTTTACCTGATAGACATGCAAATCTATTCAATAACTTTCTCTATAAGGAAGCACCGCACATCCAAGATTAATGATTGCTGATTCCTATAGGAGGTCAATTCTGTTGCTACTGTATAAAGAACAGCATGACAGGTGAAACAAGCTCTCGGTGTTGTGGATAGCAATGTGGCAAGGCCCTGAGACCTTCTAGACTTGCCCCATGTGACTCTAACTGAAGGGTTATTTTCTGCAACAGCATTCAAAGACCACCCATCTTAATTGCTTGTCGGTGGTGACTGGATACAGAATAAAGCAAAACCAGGGGCAATGATGATGACAGTCAATAAAAACACAGAGCCCAAACTCAAAAACAAGGTTAAAAATCTGTATTTTTCAATGTTTCAAACACAACTGCTTTTTCAGCACACATAAATCTTACTAAAATGCGTTGTCCGTTAGCTGTCATTTAACACAGAATTAAAGAAACGCAGGAACCGCTTGAGAGACTGTACTGTATTATAATTCAGTGAGTTCCCAGAAGGCTTGTACATGAGCCACCTGAAGGAAGCAGCACCAGGATGGGTGCTGGCCTGAGTATGGACCCCTTTGTGCAATCCTTCTGTGCCCCTTCAATGCCTGAAGGAAAGGGAGCTTTCCTCTATGTACATGTCCTTGTACTAGCCTATCTTGGGTACAGCTGTTGCTGTGTAACTGCTTTTGCAGCAGCTTGTGATAGCAGAGGTGCTATCTCAGTACGGAACAGCGTATAGCCATGTGAGAATTTCTCACTGGGTATAGTTTGTTTCCTAACCTGCCTTTGAGTTATGCACATTTGTACTGTATATCCATCTCTCTCCTCTCTTCACCTGTAACACCCTTTCCCCGAGCATCCTGCTTTCTCCATGACCTTAGATGGTGCTGCTGGCAGATCTCCCTCCCTCCCTCCCTCCCTCCCTCTTTCTTCCTCTCCATGCGTGTGCACAGGCAACTTGACTGCCATGTGCTGTGTGGGTGTGATGCACTCTCAGCCTTCCTCGTGTGGTACGGCTGCAGGCTCGTGCGGTTGCTACATGTCCCGGCAACTAAGATGATGTTTGAGTGTTTGAATCAGGGAGATGCCAGGCGGCTTCAAGTCTGCGAGAGGCAAAACCTGCTCCTGGTTGAATTTAACACAGTCTCTTGTTCTAGTCGGAGTATCATGGAGCCAGGGGCGTGGACTAGGCAAGGCTACTGGGTCCCCTCGATGTACCACAGTATGGCTGGGCAGTACACGTGAGTGCTAAAATCTTGGGGAGGGAACTGACTGAACAGCAGGGGGCTCTGCTAACTTGCCAAGAAGGCAGAGAGGTTGGGCTGATTTGACCGGAGGATTTGCTGAGATGGAAGTATGGAAGAATGATACTATGAGTCCAACAATGAGATGCTAGAAGTTAGAATAGAATAGAATAGAATAGAATAGAATAGAATAGAATAGAATAGAATAGAATAGAATAGAATAGAATAGAACAGAACAGAACAGAACAGAACAGAACAGAACAGAACAGAAGCAGAACACTGTAGAAAAGAATGGAATGGAATGGAATAGAATTCTTTATCACCCATCTAGTCCTTTCCTAAATAACTTTATGTGTACATTAGAAAAGGCAAAGCAGGATAGATTAAGGACTGAGAAGGAGAGAATAAAGCAGGCTAAAGCTGGGTTGGCATTTGAACTGGGGGCTTGTGAGCTCATAGCACATCTTTTTAACTGCTACTCTACAGCTGTGCAACTGTGCCGGAGGAGAACTGCTCCTATTATGTAGGTTTGCACTGGTGATTATGTCTGGAGCAGTTTTTTTTTTTTTTTAAATTCCTGACAGGCCGGATATTTTTTGATCATAAATGAAAACTGGAAATTCTAGCTTGCTTAAATCCACAGTGTAACTACCTAAAGTGATGCAAAAAAAGGAAGAAAGGTTTCAGATGCACTCTTCTTTATTGCTTCACTTCAGCTGAAGCTGATTCCTAGAGTAGAGATGCATGGGAGATGCATGGGGCTGGAAAAGGATTCAGATTCAAATCTCTGCTTGGCGAGTAATCTTGGATCAAGCTTTTGCCTTCTGGCAATACTAAGATTCAGTGGGGAGATTCAAGAACACTAAACCATTTTTGCAGAAAGATCTATGGCTGAAACAAATAGCAATAATTGAACTTGAGAATTATTTCCCATCCCAGCTAGCTAGCTTACTAATGACTCCTGAATCTCCTCATTCAAAAATACCAGTGGAGATTTAAAATGATGGCACATTCGTGTGAATCAATATATGCATTAAATTTAGCTCATCCCTCCTACTAGCTAGTTGCCAAGTCCTCTTTATAAGCAGGGGCAGCTCTAATGACAGAAGAGTGTCAGTGTTTAGACTGAACGGTGCAGCTGCTGAGTTCTGTGGCATATGAGAGATGGACAAAGCTCAGGAGAACTGAAGAAGTTGGTGAAACATAGTGGTGGACTGGCAGAAGAAATAATTACCTAGGACTGCTGTAGAGCATACAGGCTGGATTAGGAAGAGGATGAATATTGTGGCTGGGCAGAATTGGACTGGAAAGCAAATATTAGAGACAAGGAATCCTCGATTCAAATTTCTCTTCTGCTGGCAGTATAGAATGACCTTAAATGAACCATTACTTTTACTCCTGCCTCTCTGCAAACAGTAACAGAGATGGAAGGGACCTTGGAGGTCATCTAGTCCAACCCCCTGCTCACGCAGGAGACCTATACTAGGGATTCAAGCCACCTAGCAAACATTGCTAGTATTATTATTATTATCATCACCATGGATTTCCATAAGCTGTAAGAATTCTAAAAATAAAAAATGCTTTCAAGAAGAAGGGACATGTTTTTTATTTTTTTATTACACCACTATCTTGATGTGGCAATCCAAAAGAACATCCAAGGAAGGTGGATTCATCCTGTTGGCTGATGTGCACAGCCTGGTTGAGCCAGGCCATTAACCATTACTTGAAGATGGAAACACAAAATGCCAGCCTCCACCTACCCACAGTCCACACAAAGGGATCTTCCTCCTGCTATTCCTATTTTGCATCAAAGTCAATGCCTTTTAACTTGTGCCAACCTGTGTTGGGCTGTCCAGTTCACCAGCTGTGCCTTCTTTTGATCTAGGTCAATGCCTCCACTCCAAATGGTGACTATCCACCGGTGCAGGAATGCCACACTCCTTCACTGTAGCTCCCCCCTCCAGTTCCTCATTGTTTCACACTGCCCCCCTTTTTAACAATTTCATTGATGGAACAGTGAAAACGTGGCTCTTTTTTTCTTTTTATTTTGGGACCAGCTGAAACTGGCAACAGTTCTGCCAAATTCCTCTTTTAGCTGAAGTGACAGAAAGAATGATAAAACTGGCCTTCCCTTCCCTCCTCATTGATAGACGCACCAGATGGAAAGGTGTTAAGTATAAGGGGAAATCAATGGAGGGTGACTCATATGAAAGGTTTATTATGTCTTCCAAAGACAACCCTCCCCCTTGTGGAAATGAAGGCACTTCGTGCTTGCTTCCCAGCACAGCTGGAGGGAGTAAAAAAATAGAGGAATCTATCAGTAAGCATAGTCCAGACAGAATACACCAGCCATCATCTGGGTCAAAGCAGAGGAAAGGCTGAAATCCAAAAAGGGTTTTTTTTTTTAAAGCCAGCTTCATTTCCAGCCAGTTTATCCATAGGAGTCAAATGCATTAAGGTTGCAGTGTGGGAAAGTCATTGAAATAGAAAGTACTGTGTTTCCCCGAAAATAAGACCCTGTCTTATATATTTTGAACTCCGAAATAAGCACTTGGCCTTATTTTCGGGGAGGTCTTATTATTTTGGGGCACATGGAGCAAGACGGGGCTCCTCTTGCCATCTTACCTGATTTCCAGCTCTGTCTCCCTAACCCTAACCAGAGGAAATGGCGGGGACCGGCTGCACATGCGGTTAAATATTTTTGTGGAGGGCTTATTTTCAGGGGGGCTTATTTTAGTGCATGCGCTCAAAAGCCCGATTGGGCTTATTATCAGGGGATGTCTTATTTTCAAGGAAACGGGTACTTTATTGCAGCAAATGCTAGTATTTACCATGCTAAATGTCAAATACAGAAACTCACATTTACAGGTAATGGTGCCATTTGAAGCAAGTTGAGTATCTTTAAAATATGGTTCTGCAGGCTTACCACTGGTTAATTAACAATGGAACATTAACAATAGAGAATGGAGAGTGGAAGACTTGGGATTATTGCAACTCTCTTATGTCTAGAATTTCTCTCTTTTATATTCTCATTGGCCTCATCTATCAGCACTCCTTGAAAATGTAGAAGTTTGGAAACTCAAGTTTCAAATAACCTTAAGTCACTTCCAATGGCAAGGTGAGTTGGGATAAAAAGATGTTACAAATGGAGTGATAGGAAAGATGTGGAATTCTGGTCAGAATTGTAGTATAGCAATCCAGCTGGGTGGTTCTGCTGGCTATCAGTTGGTGCTCCATAATCAGTTTTATTTTTTAAAGACAACGTGGAAAAACTCAACCTGAACATAATTCTCAATTGTAGAACATCTGCTTTGTACACAGAAAGTGGCAGATTTAGTCCCTGGTATCTTCACAGGCAGAACTGGAATTCTTGCCTACAATCTTAGAATGAAGTTGGCAGAGCACTGAGCTATGGTAGCTCAAGTAATGGCTGATCAATAAATGATCTAATAAATGGTTTCTAACTTCACTGTCCCTTCTTAAGAGAAGCATGGCTAAAGGGCTGAACTAAAACAGTGTCAAAGGAAAAAGGACCAACTCTGAGCTGCATTAAAAATGGGGCCAATGTTGCCTTGAATGCTTGATAGCTACTGTATGCTGTGCCGAGATAGCACAGACTACAATTTTTTGATGGACTTTCTGCTCGGGTCTCATTGTCTTTTTCTCTGCCTTTTGCAGCCTCTTGGAGAAGCGACTCATGTCTGACTTGTCACCTTGCCACCATTGTCCCAGTTTCCATGTGCTTCAGGATTCAACCAACTGGCATGACACCCAATTTCCAGCTGGCTGGGGCCCTCTGAAGCAGGAAGGCCACTGGTTTTCAAGGAAGGGATGGGGGAAGAGGACAGCTTCCTCCCCAAAGACCCCACGGCACCATAGCCCTTCTTATGATGGGTACAATCCAGTTTGCCAAAGGGACATGAGCTGGGGAGCCAACCACACAACCAAGAGTGATCCTAAAGCCCCAGCACCTGGAGGTGCTTTGGTCAACTGCAGATGGAATCAAGGAGCCTCTGCCAAGAAGAGGAGGGAGCTCCCTGCCAGGGCACCCCCAAGTTATGAAGCTCACATGCTTCTGCGCCTGCGGGCACAACAGGGCCCACGCAAAGAAAACTGGCCCCATCCTCCACCCTACCTTGCTCCTCCCTCTTATGAAGCTTCCCATCATAAAGTGCAGCCTCAGCAACGGGCAGGCAAGTCAGATTCAGCAGGGAAGCTTATCCAAACTGGAGCTGCTAAGAAATACCGAGAGAGAGAAGCGGGCTGTGAGTCAGAGCCCTTGACTCACCCGCCTGGGAGGAAGGCAGGCAGGTGGCAGGCTAAAATACCAGGCAGCTGGAGTTATCTTTCAGGAGCCAGAACGTGGGGCGGCCCAAGGATGCAGTCAGAGAAGGCAAAGTCCCCATCCCATTTGGGCTCTGACTGGGACATTAGTCCCCAACACCGAAGTCACACCCTTCCTCTGGTGAATAAGAGGAGCCAGGTCATGCCACTGCCCTGCCATCCTTCCCAACACACCCTCCCTGCTGGATGGGGCTTTAGCCATGCAGCCGGTTGGTGTGGCTCCAAGAGAGATGGGAGCAGAGCAAAAGAGAAACGCTGCCAAGACTTCTTCCCCAGATGGAAGGAACCAAGCCCTTCCAGGAAACTTGCAGGAGGTCAGCCAGCTTTGTCCAAGCCCATGCTTCGAAGGCATGGGGGGCTATTTGTAATTGATGCCACTTGTGTGGTGATCCAGGCTCACTACATTCCATCACCCCGAATGGAGCAAGTCTGCTACCTGGCCCAGAGAGAGGCAAGTACCATAAAACCCCCCACATCTCCTGGCTCTCCAGGCCCTACCTTAATGGAGGAACGGGCTGCTCGCATACTGGGCCTCCCCTTGCGTGAATTGGGGGTTACAGAGGCAGAGCAGGGAATTATGGCACCCAGGATCACCAGATCGGAGAATGGTGCTATACCTGGGGACAGTTCTGGAAGAGAGAAGGTGAAGAGGGTGCCTTCTGCTCCAGGCAGTCCTAGGAAACGTTCTGGACCTCCAACACCAAACCATTCCCAGATTGGGCCTGCAAAGCTTGAGCCAACCTACCTGGAAGGGAAAGGGTCTGCAGCACCCCCTTGTCCAAGAAGCCATGGCCTGCCACAAAGGAAAAAAGTGCCAGGGATTTCTGCCCAAAGCCAGTCCTATATTTGCGATCTGAAGGAAGCCATGTCAAGGATCCGCCGGCACACAGCCCCAGATTCAGACACAGATGAGGAGCTGGAGAAGGAATGCCAGCCCACCTGTGAGCGACAAAGGTTGAACCAAGAGGTGCTCATGTGCAGAAGCAGCAGCAGCAGCAGTCTTGACAGCAGCAGCTCCAATGCCACAGTCGTGCCAGGAAATGCCACTCCTGCCTGGAGACCCAGGCCACAGACTCCAAGGGCAAGCAGGGAGGGGTTAGACCCAGCCAAGGAATAAAGATTGGAGAGAAGTGAAACTCCAACACAGATCAGTGACGGTGAACTTTTTGGACTCTGCGTGTCAAAAATTCAGCAAATACCTAACTGGCATGTCCCCCCCCCCCAAATTCTCTATTTCAGGGGTGTCAAAACACAAGGCCCACAGGCCAGATCTGGCCCGTGATGTGTCAGATCCGGCCCGTGGGGCCGTCCTGGAAAATGTAAGGGGCGGGCCCGCATGACTTCAGTCCGGTCTACCCAATGCAGAGGAAACATCGGGCCACTGTGGCTTCGGCCCTGTCTACCCAGTACAAAGAAGAAACATACCAGCAGCTTGGGGAATGGTGTCAAGATGGCTACCCCCACCCAATTGACTACTCCCCCCAGTCCCATCCCCCCCCCCAAGGTCAACCACAGCCCTAATGTGGCCCTCAATGAAATTGAGTTTGACACCCCTGCTCTATTTCCTCCCCACCCATCTACGCCATTCTGAAGAGCAGCCTCTCAGCAGCAGCCAAGGCTGGACTTGAAGTAGAGGCACAGGTCTCAACTTCACCACTAGAGAAATTGTTGCCACTCAGAAAGGTTGCCTTGTGTCATTTCCCAAGGCATGCTAGCCTACAGGAACGGTGCAATTGCCCCTGTGGCCCAGCACTTCCCAGGGTCTGCTTATTTTCAGACAGTCTTTTCTTTCTGTTGACAGGCTTCTGCGGCCTACCAAAGGCTGCTTTGGGTTGTATAAGGCCTTCGTTCTTGAAGCAGAAAATGCTCTCCTGCAGCTTCTGCAACCTCCAAAACGGCATGAAAGCACATCCTGTTCTCCCACAATTTCTGGAGGCTCCAGAAGCCACATGAGGTCACACCCCATTTTTGCATGGCCTCCACAGCTACTGGAAATGCCACGAGAACAAGGCATGCTTTTTTTAAATTGATTTTTTTATTAATTACATTTCTTAGTGCTTAATACACATCGTGTTGTCTGGGTATTTAATGTGCTTAACAATACATACTACGTTCTTAATCTCCACCCCTTTTTTCCAACCACTGATAAAATAGATTCCATGTTTGATAATATTCTGTGTCTTCTTTCTGTTTCATTTTTAATGTCAATCTGTCCATTTCTGCACACTAGTATCTTCTTAATTATTTCTTCATCTCATGGTGTTTCTTCATTTTTCCAGCATTGCGCAAATATATAGTAACCCTCACTGCTGTCAAGATGTGCAATGTTAAATACATACTTTTCTTATCAAATTTATCTGATATTATACCTAGTAAAAATAGTTCAGGTTTAAAATCTCCATGCTTTCCAATCATCTTTTCTAGCCATTTACGTATTTTTTCCCAAAGCATTTTTGCTTTATCACAACTCCACCACATATGATAGTATGTGCCCAAGAACAAGGCATGCTTTTGAGAATATTTGCTGTGAGGCATTGATGAATGCTGGCGTGTCATCCAAAACACCATGGTGTGTCACCTTTGACACACGTGTCATACAGGGGTGGGTTCTACTTACCTTTACTACTGGTTTGCAACAGGGCCACGCATGCTCTTCTGCGCACGCGCAGAAGCATTTTGGTGACTTTGGGGTCGGTGGGCAGAGCCTCCCTCCAGTTTTACTACCGGTTCTATAGAACCTGTGCGAACCGGGGGCAACCCACCACTGGTGTCATAGGTCCACAATCACTGACTTAGACCCTTTCCTTCCAACCCAGCTCCCTCTCTAAAGTGCCTGCTTTCCCCACACTTCTATCTCCCTTCCTGCATCCTCACTGGGAGCTCAGGGACACCACTGCAATCTCCCCCACATCCCCCATGGGTTAGAACAGCAAGTCGACAAAGTCCCAGCCAGATTTTGGCTCTGCTGCTTTGGAATTCTGGAGGTCCTGCTACCGATATCATCGTTAGGAAGTGAGGTTGCAATAAGCTGTGTCCCTCTGCTCTGGTGAGGAAGAAAGTATCAAAGTCCTTGCCTCAGTATTCTGCTTGTTTTGTAGCACAACTGCTAAGAATGGAATCAATACATCCACATATAGTAATCTCCAATTGGTGAATGCTAGGGACAATCCATAGGAACAATGTCCCTCGGTGTAATATCCTGAAACACCGATCTTCTCAGGATCCTCCCTGCCTAGCCTTAGCAGAAGACAAGAGAGATCCCAGGAAGGAACAGAGATGCTCAGGTGGGAGCCGACTTTCATTATGTAGCTAAGAGACTTGCAGGAGGCAAAAGAGCTGTCAGGACCTTTACTGCTTTGCAATGTCTGTAGAGTTATTGCTAGACAAGCTGTATGTGACAGGCCTTTGATAGTGTTGTAAGTATTGCTCTTCTTAAAATTGAATACAGATATCTGTAATAAAATTCTGTGCAACCAAATACACTGGGTAATATATTCTCTTGTTTAGTCTCTTGTATTTTGGGGGCTAAGCTCTGTAATTTTTCATTTCATTTCTTTATTGATATATATTTATCTATTTATTCAATTTCTATAGTTGCCCAACTCAACCAAGTGACTCTAGGTGGCCTACAATTCAAATTGAAGGGCAGGATCATGCCACGATGAAGCAGAATATGGGCTGCCTCCAAATGAACTTGATGAACTGTATTCCAGCATATAAAGCAGGATGTCTTTTCACCCAGACTACATCTCACCTATTGTGATTCTTCCTTGGAGAAAAACTTTCTCCCTTCCCCAAAAATCGACCATATTGGGCACCTGGGAAAGAAAATTCCTGATGCCAGGGTCATGGATGTGGGTAGTCGGGAGGGCAAATGTTTGTTGAACCTGAGCACAAAAAAGGATGCCGGGACAAGATTGAGGGTGGATTTTCATACTTAAAAATGGTGCTGGTTTATGTTGTTGTTTTTTTTTAATCGACCATATCTGGTTCCCATGAAAGAAAATTCTGATGCCAGGGCTAGGCATGTGGAGGTAGTCAGAAGGTCAATTTTTTCCCCAACCCAAACAGAAAAAAAAGATGCCAAAATGAGATTTGATGCTTAAAAAGGGTGCTGATTGCTATTTTTAAAACCCGAGCATATCCAATGCCTAGGGTAGAAAATTCCTGATTCCAGGGTCAGGGACTTGAATGGGCAGGAAGCCAATTTTTTTTTCAACCTGAATGCAGAAATGAACACCAGAATGACATATGAGGTGTAATTTCATGCTTAAAAATGGTGCTGTTGCTGTTTTTTAAAATAGCACTAGCATTAGCACGTAGATTTGTATACCGCTTTGTAGTGTTTTACAGCCCTCTCTAAGCGGGTTTACAGAGTCAGCATATTATTGCCCCCAACAATCTGGATCATTTTACCGACCTTGGAAGGCTGAGTCAACCTTGAGATGCTCAGAATCAAACTGCTGGCAGTCGGCAGAACTAGCCTGCAATACTGCATTCTAACCACTACGCCACCACCAAATCGACCATATTAGATGCCCAGGGAAGAAAATTCTGGATGCCCAGGATCATGGATGTGTGTTGCCAGGAGGCCAAAATCTTATTCAACACAAACATAGAAACTGACACCTGTAAGACATTTGGGGTGGAATTTCATGCTTAAAAATTATGCTCTTTTTAAAAAAAAATAGTATATTGGGTGTCAGGAGAAGAAAATTCATAATGCCAAAGTCGGGGAAGCAAATGGCCAGGAAGCCAAAAATTGTATTCAATCCAAACACAAAAACAGACACTGAGGCAACATTCAGGGTGACATTTCATGGTTAAAAATTGTGCTGGTTGATGTTTTTAATATCTTTTTTTTTTCCAGTTCAAACATTTTTTTAATTAGGTTATAAAGTATTATAAAATGCAAAATACAAAGGTAAATAAAAGAGCAGTGAAAGGAGGGGAAGGGGGAGAGAGAAGTGAGGAAAGATAGAGAAAAGAAAAGAAAAAGAGCATTGACTTCCAACTCTCTCTGTTGCAGTAGAATAGGGCATTAACATCAAATCACAGCTTTTTGTTTTTTCCATAATAAGAACAAGTCATTTCTATAAAGATGTATCACTCCAATCTGCAAAACCCAAAGTCAAAGTTACATTCTTTTCCACATCAAGCATTGTTGTGACCTAGGCTTCCTGAGCATTAAAACACACGAGTAGTCCCAAAAACCTCTTTTATTGCAACAGCTGTGAATTAAGTTCATTCACAGCTGAGTTCCAATTAGTTGCAAAAAGTCCTTTGGGAGAAGTCCTTCGGGATAATCACCAACCTTTATCTCCCTTGACACGCTGCCAAAGACCTACTTGGAAAAGCCACATGGAGTCCAGAATCAAACAGAGATGCTGACTGGGAACAGAATTAACAACATTGCTTCCTGCAAAGGGCCCATGTGCCTTTGTTCCTCTTTTAAGCCTTTTGTGAGGGGCCAATCATCTCCAGGTCTTATTCCCGAGTCGTCCCTTTTGTTTTAACTGTTCTTGTCTTCTGGCAGCTCCTCTGATGATCGTGCAGCTCAGCTGGGATCGTCAAAGGCTTTTAAAAGAAAAAAAACCTTTTTTTCTTTTAAATGCCTCTGACGATCCAAGCTGAGTTGCCTGATCGGCAGAGGCTTTTGAAAGCATTTTTTTACAACCTCTTCACCAAAGAGGTTGTAAAAAAAATGGTTTTAAAAGTTTTTAAAAAATGGCCACGCCCACCCAGTCACATTCCCCCCCCCCACCAAGCCACACCCACAGAACCGGTACTAACAAATTTTAGATTTCACCAGTGCTCCGGAGTAGGGGTAGGTTCTAAATATTTTTACTACCGGTTCTGTGGGCGTGGCTTATTTTGTGGGTGTGGCTTAGAGGTCATGTGACTAGGTGGGCGTGGCTAGCTGGTCAGAGTAATTTGCCAAAACAGCCGGATCCAGAGAGGGCTTCTTGAGGAGGGACCTCACCACTGCCTCTTTCAAGGCGGGAGGTAAGAAACCCTCACTCAAAGAAGCGTTTATAATCCTCTGGAGCCAGCCTCGTGTAACCTCCCGGGTAGCCAGCACCAATCAGGAGGGACACGGGTCCAATAAACATGTGGTTGCATTCAACCTCCCCAGCATCCTGTCCACGTCCTTGGGAGTCACAGGATCAAACTCCTCCCAGATAACATTCTCAAGACCCGACTCGGACACCTCACCTAAACCCACCCAGTCATAGTCCAGGCCGTCCCGAATTTGAGCGATTTTATCGTGCAGATAATGCGCAAAATCCTCAGCACGCCCTTGCAAGGGGTCTTCCTGTGCTCCCAGGTGGAGAAGGGAGCGGGTCACCCTAAACAGGGCAGCTGGGCGATTATCTGCTGATGCGATAAGAGCGGAAAAGTAGTTACACTTCACCGCTTTTATCGCCACTAAGTAGGTCTTGATATAAGACCTCACTAGTGCTCGGTCAGATCCAGAACGACTAGCCCTCCAACTACTCTCTAGGCGTCTTTTCTGGCTCTTCATCTCCCTCAGCTCCTCGGAGAACCAAGGAGCTGGGCCGATTCGGCGCCAGGTCAGAGGCCGCAAAGGCATGACCCAATCTAAAGCACCAGTGGCTGACCTACCCCAGGCAGCCACCAGGTCTTCCGTCGAGTCGTGAGCCAGAGTCTCAAGGAATGGCCCAAGCTCCATTTGGAACCTATCAGGATCCATCAGGTGCCTGGGGCGGAACCACCTAGTCGGTTCCGCCTCCCTGCGGCGGGGTGTAGTGGTCAGGAAGTCAAGTCTAAGGAGAGAATGGTCTGACCATGACAAGGGTTCGATGACTATATCTCCTGTATCTAGACCATTCGACCACTGACCAGAGACAAAAACCAAGTCCAGAGTGTGTCCTCCTGTATGAGTAGGGCCATGAATTAACTGGGTCAGGTCCATGGCTGTCATGGAAGCCATGAACACCCGAGCCACCTCCAACATTTCACCGATGGATGGCAGGTTGAAATCCCCCTTGACCAAAAGCCTGGGGGTATCAACCGCCACCCCGGCATGACGTTGAGGAGCTCGGGCAGGGCTGCTGCCACGCAGCAGGGAGCCAGGTACGCAATCAGGAAGCCCACCTGCATCCCATGGCCCCACTTCACAAGGAGAGACTCACATCTGGCTATCTGAGGTACAGTGGCCTCCCTAGGATCGAGGTCTTCCTTTACAATAACCGCCACTCCCCCACCCCTACCCTGGGCCCTTGGCTGATGAAATGCGCGGAAACCTGGTGGGCACATCTCAACGAGGGGGACCTCCCTCCTGGCCCTACTAGGTCTCTGTAATACCCGCCAGGTCCGCTCCCCCCTCCTGAATCAGTTCACAGATGAGGGGGGCTTTATTGACCATGGACCTGGCATTGTACAGCATCAGCCTAAGACCAGGGCTCTGAGACTCTGGAAAACCCAGGGAACGAGGTGAGCATTGGGGGCCAGAGCACGTCACCGCTTGGAGACAGCGGGCACATGCCCCCACAACACGATGTGGCCCCCTGCTCCCACCATATCTGCCCCTCCCACCGACAGTCCTGATGGAATTGCCCTCCTCCATACCCACACTAACCCCCTCCACTCCCCGCCCTGCACCTCCCCTAACATGACCCTGTGCCGGGCCTGGCCCCCCCCTAACAAATCACCC
Organism: Pantherophis guttatus; assembly: GCF_059756535.1. Lineage (NCBI taxonomy): Eukaryota > Metazoa > Chordata > Lepidosauria > Squamata > Colubridae > Pantherophis > Pantherophis guttatus. The sequence continues at coordinate 137,641,942 of NC_142064.1, read as the reverse complement.
TCCCTCTCCTTCGCCAAACAACCCTCCCACCCAAAACCCCTTAAAAGATTAGCTAGTGACAATTTTAAAAAACCCCTCAGCTCCCTCTTCGCTGCATGCCACCTCTCGGGGTTCCAAAACCCGTCATTGAGGTAGGCCCTCGATAGAGTGGAGGGCCAATCCTGTGAGAGGGGGGGAGTCTCGCAGAACAAGAAGCTCAGCTGCCGAATACATCTTGCCACAAGAGGATAAAGTGACCATATCCCAAGGGTCCAGATGGAAGATAAGGTCCAGGGGAGAGCAAATAAGATGGGAGCATCCAAAGTCCAAGGTCCAAGACCACTGTCCCCTCACAACAGTGGGCAAAGTCTCTTGCCAAGTCAACACAGTTCAAGGGGGATACAATCCAACCACCCTCTCACAGTGATTGGTCTGATGGTCAGTCCCCTCTTCTGGTAAGATGGAAGCAGTGAACCAATGCAAAATATCAAACACAGCCCAAGGGGTTAAGGTCTAAAACCACCCTCTCACGTTGGTTGGTCTGATGGTCAGTCCCCTCTGCTGGTGAGATGGAAGAATTACACCGGCTCACATGGCTTCCCAACGTATTTGACAATCCACCCCCAAACGGCTAGGGGGAAGGCTCAGATGGAAATAAGCCAGGTCTCGGTGTCAGTAAGTCAGTAAAAGCGGCAGCCAGTCCGAGATAGACGTAGTATGAAGGGGAAACGATGGAAAATAGGGGGGGGAGATGTTCTCCAACCCCCAGCCCCCAAAATCCAAGCGGGGGCCTCCCAAAGTCTGCGAGGAACTGATCCATCAACTGGGCAGCCCTCATGCAGATCCCAGCCAATCCCGGACAGTAGATGTTTGTCTGCCACGTTGATCCCATCGACCACATCAGAAGGGCTAACCGTGGACGCTCTCCTCCTCGCCATCATCAGACGGCCGCCATTACAGCCATTGCAGCCGCAGCCGACAACCGCCGTCGCCGCCACCACTACCATTGCCAGACAAAAAGTTCTGGCAGCGTCCCAAAGCTCACCAGGGAATCCAGCAGTCCCCAAGGCAACCAGGAGAAACCCCCAGGTCTAGGGGCATTGCCGAGTTGCAAACGGCCCCAGCGGACCTGTTCGCTGCTGCCGCTCCAGCCTCCAAAGCCTCCGACTCAAAAACGCCGCCACCACCCAGCTGATGCGAAACAAGGCGATCCGCCATCCGCCATACTAAACCTGACGACGACGACGCACTCCTCGTCCAACCGCGATGTCCTGGGGGAGCAAAGCCCCCAACCGGCTGGCAAAGAGCTCCCCTAGCCGGGCCCGGGGTCGTAGACTGTCAAATCGACCCCCCAAAGGACCAACAAGGCGAATAGGCCACCATCCTCAAGCCGCGGTTCAGGCAGGCACCGCCATCTTGGACATGCGCAGTATGTGGATTTGCCCCCATTGGGATTTTCCCATCTATTTTACCAGGAAACATAAATAAGGCAGGCTCGAATAATCAGTGCTCTCCTAATGGTAAACATTCACTCAAAATCTATTGGAGATGTCCATTTTGTTCTCTGAATTCATGGAAACCTAACTCTAACCCTAGGTGGAGTTTTCACCCAGGGAATTTCCCATGTATTTAACAGGTAATGTAGAAAAGGCTGGTTTGATAAGTCAGCACTCTCCTAAGCGTAACTATGTGCTCCAAATCCATTGGCAATGTTCATTTTTCTCTCCGAATACATGTGGAAAAAATACATGTGTAAATCCCGTTTTGGGGCAAATCCAGCTACAGTTCGGGTTAGATCTCCATGAACTAGGAAAGAAAAATGGACATCACCAACAGATTCAGAGCGCATGGTTATGTTTAGGAGGCTGCTGACTCTTCGAACCTGCCTTATCTACATTTCCTTGGAAAATACATGGGGCAATTCCATTGAGGGCAAATGCCCCTAGAGTTAGGGTTAGGTTTCCATGAATATGGAAACCAAAATGGACATCACCAATGGATTCAGAGCACTTGGTTATACTTAGGGGAGCGTTGAGTTTTTGAGCCTGGCTTATCTATGTTTCCTGGTAAAATACATGGGAAAATCCCATTGGGGGAAAATTTATCTAGGGTTAGGGTCAGTGGTGGGTTTCAAAAAATTTTACTACCGGTTTTGTGGGTGTGGTTTGGTGGGCGTGACATGGCTTGGTGGGTGTGGCTTGGTGGGCGTTGCAAGGGAAGGATACTGTAAAATCTCCATTCCTACCCCACTCCAGGGGAAGGATACTGCAAAATCCCCATTTCCTCCCGATAAACTGGAACTTGGGAGGCAGAGAATAGATGGAGGCGGGGCCAGTCAGAATTTTTACTACCGGTTCTCCAAACCAGTCAAAATTTCTGCTACTGGCTCTCCAGAACTGGTCAGAACCTGCTGAAACCCACCTCTGGTTAGGGTTACAGTAGGTCATAATGAATTCGGAGAGCAAAGTGGATATCACCCGTGGATTCGGAGGGAGGGGTTAACCTTAGGAGGGGGCTGATTTTTTTGAGCCTACCTTATCTACATTTCTTGGTTTATGTATGGAAAAATCCCATTAATGGCCAAATCCACCTAATGTTAGGGTTAGGTTTCCATGAATTTAGAAAGCAAAATGGATGTCACTGATGAATCAGAGTGCATGCTTAACATTAAGAGGGCGCTGGGAGAAGATTCGGGGTGGAATTTCATGCTTAAAAATGGTGTTGCTTGCTGTTTTTAAAAATGGAGCTTTTGGTGCCTGTAGAGGAAAAACCGTGATGCCGCAGTAAGAAAACCAGGTGTCTCGAAAGCCAATTTTTTTGTTTTGAACCCGAATGCAAAAATGGATGCTTGGAGAAGATTCAGGGTGGAATTTCATGCTTAAAAATGGTATTTCTTGATCTTTTAAAAAAATGAGTGTTTTTGGTGCCATGGCCGGCTGCCAATCTCTCTCCCTGCCCTTGTCCCTTCCTGAGTGCAGAGGAAGATTGGGATGGCAGGAAAAGTGTTTGCAAGCCGATGAGACTTTGGGGTTAGGGTGACCACAAACTGGAACCAGAATTTCCATTGCTGAGCAACGGGGTTGTTAAAGTGAGCTTTTGTCTCATTTTATGACCTTTTTGCCACATTTTTGAAGCAAGTTGCTTCAATTGTTAAGTGAATCCAGTTTTCCCTATTGATTTTGCTCATCAGAAGCCGGCAGGGAACATCCAAAATGGTGATTGCATGATCCCGGGACAGTGCAACTGTCATCAATAGATGCTAATTGCCAAGCGCCTGAATTTTGATCATGTGACCAGGGGAATGCTGCAATGGTCGTAAGTGTGAAAACTAGTCATAAGTCACTTTTTTCAGTGTCATTGTAACTTTGAATGAGTATAGTTTTTAAGAGCCTGGGCAAGTTTATTAATATGAGGACCTGCCTTCATAAAAATGTTGTGTATGGAACATAGAATACCTGCCTTCATAAAAATGTTATATTTTCCCCTCCATAACAATCAACAGGAAGGTCACAAAAATACATGCAGTAAATTCTGTAATTTGCATTTTTCATGGTTAGCCACTGGATGGCACTCTGTCTTCAGTGTTTATTTTTCTGCCTGCAATGCAATTCTTGGATTGGTACCCACACCAAAAGATTAGCTGATGTCCTCATAGGTTGTCAGGTTACAACTCCCAGAATTCAGTCGGCACCTGCTGGGAATTTGGGAAAGCCAGGTGTGTGGTGCACAGCACCTTGGGAAGATGAGAGAAGGCTGTGAAAAGTGTATGTCAAAACCTTTTTGTTCACACAAATACTACTGGAAGCCATATCATACCATACTGTACCGTACCATACAGTGATGGCGAACCTATGGCACACGTGCCAGAAGTGGTATTCAGAGGCATCTCTCTGGGCAGGTCAGCGGTCGCCCGTTGCTCTTCCGCTTTCCGCCGCACACATGCGCGCCGGCCAATTGGTCTTCGTGTGCATGGGAGCACAGGAAACCAGACGAGCAGCTCCCTGGTGTGCATGCTGGTCTTCGTGCGCACATGAGCACCAGAAATCGAAAGACCCGGTGACCAGCGCATATGCGCACACCGGAAACCGGAACTGCTCTTCGGGTTTCTGGTGCTCCCGTGTGTGCACACTGGGGAGCTGCTCTTCCGGTTTCCAGTACTTCCCCCGCCCCCCCGCCCTCATCTATTCTCTGCCTCCCAAGTCCCAGCTGATCGGGAGGAAATGGGGATTTTGCAGTAACCTTCCCCTGCCATGCCCACCAAGCCACACCCACCAAGCCATGCCGTGCCGTGCCCACCAAGCAAGCACCCATAGAACCAGTAGTAAAAAATTTTGAAACCCACCACTGGCGCACTCCAGTTTTGGCACTCAGTGTCGAAAAGTTTTGCCAACACTGCCATAGGTTCACCATCACTGGTATATGATATAAATTGCTAGTCTGGATAGTACCTATATAGGAGGAAATAATTTAATCCTTTATTTCCAGTTATAAACCAGGGGTGAAATCCAGCAGATTCTAACAGCTTCTGGAGAACCAGTAGCAGAAATTTTGAGTAGTTTGGAGAACCGGCAAATACCACCTCTGGCTGGCCTCTAGAGGGGGGAGGGAATGGAGATTTTGCAATATCCTTCCCTCAGGAGTGGGGAGGGAATGGGGATTTTGCAGTATCCTTCCCCTGCCACACCTACCAAGCCACGCCCACAGAACCGGTAAGGGAAAAATTTTGAATTTCACCCCTGGTATAAACTCAATTTAAATCAAGTCCCCACATCTGTGGTTTGTGCTGGCAAGAAGGGTTCCATTGAAATGAATGCTTTCCCTTCTTAATCAACACGGACTGCACACAAGATGACAGTGAGATGTTTTGTATGCCAGAGAAGAAAACTGAAATTCATTCTACTATATATTGGCTACTATATTACAAAAGTACATTGTGCAACTTTGGTTCATTTTGGTGGGGTTTGTATAACATATTTTTTGCGCATGAAACACATTCTGACACAACCATAGGCCTCCAAAGCTACAATTGGATATGACTCTCTTACTCTCCTTCTTGGCATGCTGTTTCTCTTAGAGCAGGTGTGGGAAACTATGACCCTTTTATGACTTGTGGACTTCAACTCCCAGAAAACTAAAGAATTCTTGGTAAAGGCTCAGAATTCTTGGTAAAAGCCACACTCCCTGGAAACTCTGGGACTTGAAATCCACGGTATCTCAAACTTGCCTAGGTTGGGAAACACTGACCTAGGTGCACTGGGATGAAAGAAAAATTGTGCTGGATCTAATCTGAGACTTCCCTAGATATCCTTTATAGCATGGGTCTCCAACCTTGGTAATTTTAGGACTTGTGGACTTCAACTCCCAGAATTCCTCAGCCAGCGTATGTGTATGTTGGCTGAGGAATTTTGCGTATGCTGGCTGAAAAATTCTGGGAGATGAAATCCACAAGTCCTAAAGTTGCCAGGGTTGGAGACCCATGCTTTATAGAAGCAAAGGCACTCGCTTACTTCAATTCGCAACTGCAACACAGATGGTCCTTCTGAGGGGTGTATCATAGAAGGCAAGGAAAACAATATTCTCTGGGTTGTGGTCAGGAAACACACACACACACAGAGAGGAGGGAAACGAAGAGATCCAAGAAGTGCCAAGAGAACAATTTAAAAATGCCATCTGATCTTACAACAGACCCCAAGGAAGGAAAGTCCTCCCTCGGAAGTATAATCTTGAATTTAAACTGCTAATACTGTAGAAAATGAGCATGGAGAAGTTTTAGAAGGGGACAGAAGAAAAACCAAAACCAACAGCTCCAAATGTTAAAAAAAAAAAAGCAATACATTATTATGAATGAAGGGAATGCTAGTGAATAAGATAGTATGTTCATTTGTGTAATAAAACAAATGAATAAACAAGCCAACAAAATAAAGCTGAAGATTTCTTCTGTAGCCGAAATAACTTGCATCTCTTTGATGGCCCTGGTGGTATGACAGAGGGATTGTTGCTGTGACAATATGCATCGCCTTGCTTTGGATTATATGTCATTTCATGTACAACTCATCAGTAAACCCAAGTTTCCATTCTGGTTAAGTTTCTTATTGGGGGGGAGGAGCAATCATAATTGCTTTATTGAAATAGAAGCAGACTGAAGTGAAAAGTAGCATGAAGAAACAATATGAGGATGGAAGCCCTAGCTTTCACTAAAAACAAATTAGAATAAAATCCCATCCTCTCCTATGAATAGAATAGAATAGAATAGAATAGAATAGAATAGAATAGAATAGAATAGAATAGAATAGAATAGAATAGAACTCTTTATTGACCAAGTGTGATTGGACACACAAGGAATTTGTCTTGGTGCATATGCTCTCGGAGTACATGAAAGGAAAGATACATTTGTCAAGAATCATAAGGTACAATGATAGTCATAGGGAAACAGTCAATATAAATCTTAAGGATATCAGCAACAAGGTTACAGTCATACAGTTATAAGTGGGAGGAGATGGGTGATAGGAACGATGAGAAGATTAATAGTAGTTGAATAATAGTTGAATTGTATAACTATGTAACCTAATAAATTTTTTTTTTTAAAAAAAGAGAAGATTAATAGTAGTGCAGACTTAGTAAATAGTTTGACAGTGTTGAGGGAATTATTTGTTTAGCAAAGTGATGGCATTCGGGCAAAAAACTCTTCTTGTGTCTAGTTGTTCTGGTGTGCAGTGCTCTATAGCGTCGTTTTGAGGGTAGGAGTTGAAATAGTTTATGTCCAGGATGCGAGGAGCCTGTAAATATTTTCACAGCCCTCTTTTTGACTCATGCAGTATACAGGTCCTCAATGGAAGGCAGATTGGTAGTAATTGTTTTTTCTGCAGTTCTAATTATCCTCTGAAGTCTGTGTCTGTCTTGCTGGGTTGCAGAATATAATATAATATAATATAATATAATATAATATAATATAATATAATATAATATAATATAATATAATATAATATAATCTCTAATGGCCAAAATGAAATTCACACATGTTTGGAAGGCAAAAGCATCATTACCTCAATGTTTCTCCTTGAAACAAAACCTCATCATTCGCTTTTGGCTAAAAGTTGAAAATGTTGAATGAAAGATGCATCTTTCAGATATATCTGGGCTCGGACGTTCCGTTCCGTTCCGTTTTCATCCAGGAGAGGGCAGTATCACTCTGCCTCCACCTCTCCCTTGTTCTCTCCAGAGCAGCAAGTGTGACTTCATTGCTTCAGGTGCACAAATGTCCAGGGCCAGGGAGGGCGGGGTGAGAAAAGGAGGGGGGGTATGGTTATGGGGCTCTGCTGGCTGAGTCATCAAGTAAAGGGATGTGAACAACTTCTCACCAGGGACAGCCACCACAGCTGAATCATCTTCCTTGTCTGGGGGTCCCAGCAGGAAGGAGTCCCCCATGGAAAGACAGCAAACCACACTGAGAGCTCAGCCAATTTCGCACATTATTTAAAACCAGCTAGGCCTCCCCCTCCCAGCAGTGACCCTGTCATTATCCCAGTGAACAGGAGGTCTGAAGAGTTCACAAAAAAACCAGAAGCTCAAGCTTCTTGGTCAAAAACCCAGGGCACCTTTTGACCACCAAAGAGGAGAGAACTTAGAAAAGTCTGGAATGGCTCCGTTGAAAAAGAAAACCAGATATTTTTGGCTCGCAGTCTTAGGCCTCTGTAGACCCTCAAAGAATGACCATGCCAAGGGTGTCCTGACCTGACAGGTGGCATCTGTCATCTGTTGTGGAGAGCTGAGAAATCCATTTAACGCCTTCTATGAGGTCAAGCAATACAATAAATTGCTCACTTTTCTGATTTTATCTCCAATTAATATTGGAGTAGCATGCCCACTTTTATTACCTTTTTGCCACAGTTGTTAAGTGAATTGCATGCTTGTTAACTGAATCCAGATTTCCCCCTTGACTGTGCTTGTTGGAAGCCACCTGGGAAGGTTGCAAAGGGTGATCACATGACTCCCAGATGCTGCAACCATTGTAAATACATGCTGGTTGTCAAGCCTCCGAATTCTGATCACGTGACTGTGGGAATATTATGGCAGTCATAAGTGCAAGGAGCTGCATCATTCATTGGCATCCTTCAGTCTCAAGAGACTATGGTATCGTGCTCTGGAAAGAGGTCTTAAAACAGCATCTAGTGTGTCTAAAAAGGCCAATTTGAGAGTGGCAATCCCTTCCACACTGAAGGCAGATACATTCTGTCCCCTGCCCAGCCCCCAGATTTCGCTGGTTCCGGGACTGCCTCTTTGCCTCAGCCTGTCGAACAAGTGTCTCTTCGAATGGCCATGCTGCGTCTTTAGCCTCCAAGCTGAACAATCGGAGGCCAAGGTTTCCCAGTTGTTAATGTCCATTCCCAGGGCCTTTAGGTCCCTCTTGCAGATATCCTTATATCGCAGCTGTAGGACCTGCAATAAGTCAGTTTTCAATGCCGTTGTAACTTCGGTTGCTAAATGAACTTGTAGGTCAAGAACGATGGTACCTGTCAATGCAGCAGAATTATCTGCTATCAGAAAAAGATACCGTTTGTCTCCATGTAATGCAGGGGTGTCAAATTCACGGCCCAGGGGCTGGATCCTGCCTGCAGGGTATTTAGATCTGGCCCATGGGGCCACCCTGGAAACAGTAAAGGACTGGCTCACAGTGCCTCTGCCAGCAAAAACGGAGCTAGGGCGGGTCATGTGCAGCCCTCCGAGCTCCATTTTCGCTGGCAGAGGGTTGCAGGAGGCCATCACAGCTGAAAACGGAGTTCGGGAGTCTGTTTTTGCTGGTAGAGCGCTTGGGCCACCACAGGTGTCCCAACACAAGTGATGTTGAGTTGGCCATGTCCCCCCTGCCCCCATCCCCGAGGTCAAACACAACCCTCATGTGGCCCTCAGTGAAATCAAGTTTGACACCCCGATGTAGAGTGTGAAGACTATCTTCCTCTTTGTAATTTTCAGGTTAGGTATTCTGGATCGCAGACCACATTCTAAGCATGCATAATTGCTGACTATGGCAAGTTCCCCATACATGCTTGATTGTGGTTTAACATGCTGTAGAACCAATCCAGCTCTTATGGTTTTGCAAACTACCATTTATGGTTTATACTATGGATGAACTTGGCCAATGGCTGTTATAGTGTATTACATGATTTTCTTGTCTTAATGTTTTTAGAAGCGTTTAACAGATTTATCACGCTGAAAGTTGAACAGAAAATTTTAATTACTCGGTAGATTAGAAGTAATATTCTAGGGCTACTAGATTTCAGGGAGCATTTTTCTAAATCTCTTTATCCACTGGGTTTCACCCAGATCTTTGCAGTATAGATCTGGTAGCCTTATATTCCTCTAAGAAAAGGAAACATTTAAGCATCCATCTGAATGAGTAAAGGTGAAAAGAAATTGTGCCATTTTTTAAAAAAGCTAAGGATAAAACACAAGCAACTTCCTATGATGGGAACTGTCATCTTTTGTATTTAACAGAATAACAGAGTTAGAAGGGACCTTGGAGGTCTTCTAGTCTAACCCCTTGCTCAGGCAGGAAGCCCTATACCATTTCAGACAAATAGTTGTCTAATCTCTTCTTCTAATAACCTCCAGTGTTGGAGCATTTGCAACTGCTGGAGGCAAATTGTTCCTACTGATTAATAGTTCTAGCTGTCAGGAAATTCCTCCTTAGTTCTAGGTTGCTTCTCTCCTTGATTTGTTTCCATCCATTGCTTCATGTCCTGCTTTCAGGTGCTTTGGGGAATAGTCTTTTCTCTGTATTGTAAAATCTTTTACAATCAAATCTTATGTGACACAGTGATCTTCCTTCCAAAGCTAGCTTTTATTTTGATTCTCAAATAAAGATCTTTCCCAGCTCAGCCTCCTAAACTCTTTTTTTTAAACAAGCAGTCAGTGCTGGGAATTGATCTCTGGTTCATTAACAAACGGAGGTAGTGGGAACCAGGAAAAAACCACTGCTGTAACCATCTGCCATAAATGTTGCTCACCAAGGATGGGTCTCAGCTGCTGTCCTAAACCTGCCCTGTGTCAGATCTTTTGTGATCACAATGTCAGGGATTTCAAAAAGCTACATTGAAGAAACTTAACTTTGGTTTTTTTAAAAATAGTTTTTCTAGGCAAGTATAACCCACTTTGCTGGAATGGGGAGACTTGTTGGGTCTCTTGCTTTGCCACACAGCCCACAGTTTTCTGATTTGATTCCTATCCTCTGCAATGTAAAGAAATAAACTTCTTGGTGTCTAAATCAGAGGTGGGTTTCAGCAGGTTCTGACTAGTTCTGGAGAACTGGTAGTGGAAATTTTGAGTAGTTCGGAGAACCGGTAGTAAAAATTCTGACTGGCCCTGCCTCCATCTATTCTCTGCCTCCTGAGCCCCAGCTGATCGGGAGGAAATGGAGATTTTGCAATAACCTTCCCCTGGAGTGGGGTGGGAATGGAGATTTTACAGTATCCTTCCCCTGCCATGGCCACCAAGCCACGCCCACAGAACCGGTAGTAAAAAAATTTGAAACCCACCACTTGTCTAAATCCTATGGGAGGCCTTGAAGAACAATTAGAAATGGGAGCTGGCATCACTGGGTTAGATCAGGTACTTATTATCAAGCATCGTCATCATCCCAGGTGTTCATTAGTGCTTGTTTAGACCATTATTTAACCATTTCTTTCATATATTTTTTCTTTTAATCAACCTTCCTCCCTTCCAGCTGGTGAAAAGGAAAAAAAAAAGGCTCCTGGCTTTTCTCTTGATACTCTGATGGCCTTCTCCATGCCCTGGTCCATGGCCCCTTCTGTAGTTGGGTGCTCTGTTCTCTGTAAAGTCACAAATTCCAGGCAGGGCAGGGGGAGTTCTGAATCATAGCGGTAAATATAGCTTGCGATTGCTTCTCACAGGTTCTTTTTTTATGGAGGCTCTGCCCACGGACAACAAAAGCTTCATGGCCATTACATTACCCTTCTCATGCACCCTGCTCTAGGTTCAGGGGACAGCCAAACGCTCTCCAAATTACAGGTCCCCTCACTGTTTCAGAACCACAGAGCAGCCTCTCCTTGCTTCTTAAAGGAGCCACATTCAATTAGCCATGTACACAAATATCTTTCACAAAGCATCAACTCAAGGAATGCTGCTTCTCCCTCGTTCACCGTCTGCTTCCATTTTTTTTTTTTTTTTTTTTTGTATCAGAGAGTTCAGGATTTCTTGTAAGCATTTTCTTGCACTGGTCCTGTTCTTATAATTTATGCAACTACTGCTGGATGAACCTTTTAAAAATCACCATTAAAAGATCTGCTGATTTCTGCAGACCAATCTCCTGTTAAAAGGCACAGGAGGTATATAACAGACTAACAGAGTTGGAAGGGACCTTGGAGGTCTTCTAGTCCAACCCCCTGCACAGGCAGGAAACCCTATACCATTTCAGACAAATAGTTGCCTAATTTCTCTTTAAAAACCTCTAGTGTTGGAGCACTCACAACTTCTGGAGGCAAGTCGTTCCACTGATTAATTGTTTTCACTGTCAGGAAAGTTCTTCTTAAATCTAGATTGCTTCTTTCCTTGATTAGTTTCCATCCATTGCTTCTTGTCCTGCCTGGATAGGTTGGCATCCCTCTTCTTTATGGCAGCCCCTTAGATATTGGAACAGTGCTATCATGTCTTTATATGTTTTAGTTTCCAGTTCCCTAATTATCTTTGTTGCTCTTCCCTGCACTCTTGCTAGTTTTTTAATATATAAATATATATATATATATATTGTGGCAACTAAAATTGGATACAATAATCCAAGTGTGGTCTTTCCAAGGCATTATAAAATGGTTTTAACACTATATGTGATCTGATCTCGATTGTATTCCTCTGTTAGGGATAAGCCCATTTAGTTTAGTTTAGTTTAGTTTACTTTATTGTCATTGTACCTTGTACAACGAAATTAAATGCCATCTTCATTGTTTATTATAACTATAAAAATAAAACACAAACACACATCCTTCACATTCTATACAATTGAATTGAAAACCCGATATTGCATTAATATTGCACTATACAGTAGAATTCAGTAAAGGGTGCTGATACAGTTCTACAGAGGAATTATTGAGTCTGTCCTATTTGTATAGCACAGACCACCTTAGAGTTTGGCAAATTTAGATATCAATTTCAGAAACTAAGAAATCTAACTATGGTCTTCTGAAAGTTAGAATATTCCTCAGTTCTGATGAAGCAGTGTCATCAATTTGCCTTCATCAAGTAGGATTCCCTTTTTGCTGTGTGTCCTCCAAATGTATTAAGTTTCAAATTCCCAATTTCAATTAGTTTTCAAATTCAATTTCCCAGTTGAAATAAGTCCCACTTACAGGAAGCATTTCAAAATTGCACACAGGTGGTAATGTTTATTCCTGTATTTCCTGTGCACCAAGTTTCTTGTAGCATAATAATCCAGAGTGATGGACTATTATACTGTAATACCCAGATAACATACTAGATCTGGAATTATGGACATTGTAATCAAATATCTCAGCAAGGTGGATTTTTTTAAAAAGCTGGTTTTAAAGTTCTTCTTGGGTTTTTCTTATTTTGCGAGCTGCACAGAGTTGTGGCATGTCATAGAACAGTCATACAGAGCTTTCCTGAAACAAATAACAGCTACAAGGGTATGTGTACTAGGATAAAATTCAAATAGCATCTAAAGCGATAAATCTGCTCAGTGGCTTAGATATTCTGATGTTTGCTAAAATCCTGCTATAGTAGCTTCAAACTTTGAAAAGTTTGACATGGGAGACCCACTAGTTTTATTCAAACTCATCTTTTTCTTTGCAGAATGTTATTTAAGTTGTGTGAGTTGCCCATAAATCTAAATCTTGCTAATACTTTTGCAGAACAATAACTGTTCAGACCTCCCTGTGAGTTCTTGCACGGAAGAAATTAGCTTCAAATCATCAAGCGTTTTTTTAGCTCCTCCTTTTCTTAGGTTCTTCCCAATAAATCTTACGGGTGTTGTTTTTTTTTACGAATACAGCTCACCTGCAAATCCTGCAGCTTTGACATGAAGAGTCAAAAGATCTGATAAAGTGTTAGTACAGCAAATTCTTCTAAGACTTTCCCAGTGAAGCTTTAAAGAAATATTAGAGACTCACTCAATCAGCTTGCTATAGGTTGAAAGAATCAAGAACCAACATGCAAAAGATGTAACAAAACCCTTGTAAACAGTTTTGACTTTTTGACTCTTGAAGACAGGAAATTCTTAGTTCATGTCCCAGAGGTCAATCTGTGAATACTTACTCTTTCTTTTTTATTATGAAATAATTTCAGATATATAAATATAACCACATTTTAAGATTTTCATGGGACAACCATGCTGATCATTTTACAGCAAAAAAATTTTTGCAGCAACTTAAGCAATTATTCTTTTTTTTTTTGTAATGTTTTTATTTTATTTTATAACATACAAAAATTCCAATTTCAATTGAACACTGTGTTGTATGGGTACAAATCATTTTAGGAAATAATCAAAGTGTTTACAACAATATTCATAGCATTAATAGCAATTATATTAATATTGATAGTAATAATAATCATAATGTTTGTTTAATCAAGTTAACATATCTTCCTTATATCACTGATCCTTCCATGTATTTCCCTGTTTCTAGCTCCTGTTTTTGTCAGCTAGCCATTGATAAAATAAGTCCCAAGTCAAAAAAATATTCGATTTCTTTCTTTTCCTTAATTGTAAGTGTTAGCTTATCCATTTCTGCACATTCTAATATTTTTCCAATCACATCTTCATCTGTTGGGATCTCTTCACTTTTCCATTTTTGTGCAAATTGAGAACTATTCTCGCTGCAGTCAATACATGCAAAATCAGATATACATTCCCTTTGTTATACTTGTCTGGTAAAATGCCCAACAAAAATGTCTCTGGTTTCAAATCTATATGCTTTTTTTTTCATTTTTTTCCAGCCATGTATGTATTTTTGTCCAATGTTTTTTTCACTTTTTGACATGTCCACCAATTATTCTTTAGAAGGACTATGAACTGGCATTTATATATCCTGAGTTACACAGCTATACTCAGAACACATTTTGATATACCAGTACTTAGCGGCTGAAAGTCAAACTAGACACATTCTTTAAAAAAACATGTGTGTGTGTGTTTTAACAAAGGAATGTTAAAACAAATACAGCTAGGCAAGCCAGATTGACACCATGATATGGGACTAGAACAGAGGTGGGTTTCAGCAGGTTCTGACCAGTTCTGGAGAACCAAGAGCGGAAATTTTGAGAAGTTTGGAGAACCGGTAGTAAAAATTCTGACTGGCCCCACCAGGGTGGATTTAGATGAAAAGAGGCCCTAGGCTATTCCACTTATGAGGCCCTTTCACCTATAGTGAAAGTGTAATTTTAATTTTGCTAACAATTTGAATGTAGGCCCCTCTTGATCTAGAGGCCCTAGGCTGAAGCCTAGTTAGCCTATAGGAAAATCCGGCCCTGGGCCCCACCCCAATCTATTCTCTGCCTCCCAAGTCCCAGCTGATCGGGAGGAAATGGGGATTTTGCAATAACTTTCCCCTGGAGTGTGGAGGGAATGGAGATTTTACAGTAACTTTCCCCTAGCGTGGGGTGGGAATGGAGATTTTACAGTATCCTTCCCCTGCCACACCCACCAAGCCACACTCATCAAGCCATGCCTCGCCCACCAAGCCACACCCACAGAACCGGTAGTAAAAAATTTTGAAACCCACCACTGGACTAGACTTCTTAACTTTAATTCAGGGGTGAAATGCTACTGGTTCGCTCTGGTTTGGGCGAATCAGTAGTAAAAAAAATGCTTTAAAATGTAAAACCTTTCCTGTAACACCTCTCCTGTGCGAGCTGCACTGATTACCGGTGGTCCTCCGGATCCGCTTCAAGGTGCTGGTACTTACCTATAAAGCCCTACATGGCCTAGGTCCAGGGTACCTGCAGGACCATCTCCTGCCTGCCTCCCACCATCCTGTCCACTCTCACAGGGCAGCTCTCCTCAGGGTACCATCGACCAGACAATGTCGTCTGGCGACGTCCAGGGGTAGGGCGTTCTCTGTGGGCACCCCTACCCTCTGGAACAAGTTACCCACTGAGCTCCGGACAGTGCCTGATCTCCGTTCCTTCCGTCAAGGCCTGAAGACTTGGCTATTTCAACAAATGGGCTGATTCAGATTCTTGGGTTTTATTATTTATTATTATTTGATTTTAACTGGTTTTAATTCGGATTTTTATTGTATGTTTTTGCTTGTGTTCGCCGCCCTGAGTCCTTTGGGAGAAGGGCGGCATATAAATACGTGTAAATAAATAAATAAATAAATAAATAAATAAATAAATAAATAAATAAATAAATGTTTCCGATGATCATAGCTGTGCCGCGCTCTCATCGGAACCTTTTTTTACTTTTTTAAAGATTTTTTTTACTACCTTTTTGCCCGAACCGGTAGTAAAAATATGCTTTAAAAAAAAAAAAAGGTTCTGACAATTTCACCACTGCTTTAATCTCTCTATGATCTTGATTAAAACTGGAAAGAAATAACAGGGCTGAGGAATGATAATTTTAGAAATGGTGAGCAAAAAAAGGTCCCATTGAAAAATACTGCAAAGAGATTTGGGGCTACTCTGAAGAAAAACCTTCCCTTGCCATGGTCCTGATCCATCTTGGATGTCTTTATGTTTATTATTGTGATAATGTCACCTCCAGTATAGTTCTGAAGATACCACTTCTTGCATCTGATGTGGTCGATTGTAGTCTATGAAAGTTGATGTTGTCATACATTAGTCTCTTCAAGGAGCAACAAGATCTTTAGTTGCTTTTGGGCTCTATTTTTAAAGGGATGGTATAGTTAATTTTGTCTTTATATCAAAATGAAAGCTAAGATGTGATTCATTGTTGGATGACTATCTTACTATGCAAAGATAGAAATTTATGTCTGGAAAACCCTGTAATTTTATATAACACTCAAACATTATTCTATGGGGTTGAAACCTTTTATCTAACCCATAAATAGAGTTGCAAGAAGATGTGTGTGTTTTTCCCTTCCTGGGTCACCTTCTACAAGATAGGACAACACAATTTCTCACCCACAAACTCAACAACAAAGAAAAGACACAGACTTGCCAAAAAGCCAGCTCCCATCTTCTCTGCCTGCAGTTTGTCTTGTTAGGTTTGTTCAAGATCAAATGTCTCATACTAGGTCATTCTCCACAGGATTAAACTTGAACAGAAGTCTCTTCCTCATATTACATTTAAAATCATTTAAATGGATTTTTAAAAAGAGTTTGGATATTAATTCTATGTCTTACTCATGCTAAAACATAACTGAAGTCTGTAAAAAAATATAGTGACCCTACAGATTTAATATGCTAGGTTGAGGTGCTGTGATACTATTAGTATCGTGGGTGTGGTGCAGAATGTAGACAAAAAAGGAACATCAAATTTGTATAAATGCTGAATGTGTCAGAAGCAAGATCCATTGCACACAACATGCAATTTGATCTAATCATTTCCCTTAATAATTTCCTCAAAATAAGACATCCCCTGATAATAAGCCCAATCAGGCTTTTGAGTGCATGGCAATAAGGCCAAGCGCTTATTTCAGGGTTCAAAAAAATATAAAACAGGGTCTTATCTTCGGGGAAACACGGTACGATTTATGATTTTGGGATACCTTCTTGTTTTGTACCATTCTGTAGTTGCAATAAATATGCACAAATGACTTGATTTGTTAATAGCCATTCCCTCTGTCATAGAGATGCTGAGACCAATAGTTGTGTGAAGGGAATATGGGAAAGGATCTTTGATTCAGTTCTTAGGATTCTCATTATCTCCAATCCCAGGTTAACTTGAAAGAAACCATGACAAATTAACAAAGGTATTGAATGATATACATTAAGAACAATGTACAGCAATATCTCTTGCTTTCCTCTGCAGAAGACGTCTGCACACATACAGAAACGTGTGTGGAAACAACAAATCTTTACAGAGAAGCAGATTCTCAAAAGCCCTGCTTTGGTTCAAGTCCTGCTTCTCCTAAATTGGCGTCTTCCAAAATATATGTAGGTTTCTTCCAGAATTCTCAGTTCTCATGGTTACAAAGTGGTTGGGAAGGTAAAAACCCATCTGGGTTTACTTCCCATCACTGGGAAGTGATGTCCCAGTGCCTGGAGGCCGTGCGGGTCTGGATGGGGAGAAACAGGCTTCGACTCAACCCTTCCAAGACCGAGTGGCTGTGGCTGCCGGCGTCCCGGTATAGCCAGCTGACGCCATCGCTGGTTATTGGGGGCGAATCATTGGCCCCCACGGACAGGGCCCGCAACTTGGGTGTCCTCCTGGATGCGCGGCTGTCTTTAGAAGGGCATATGACAGCCGTGGCCAGGGGGGCTTTTTGTCAGGTTCGCCTGATACGCCAGTTGCGCCCCTTTCTGGACCGGGACTCCCTACGCACGGTCACTCAAGCACTCGTCACTTCTCGTCTGGACTATTGTAACGCTCTCTACATGGGGCTCCCCTTGGGGTGCACCCGGAGGCTCCAACTGGTGCAGAATGCGGCTGCGCGGGGGATTATGGGAGCGACGGGGCGCTCCCATGTGACTCCTCTCCTGCGCGAGCTGCATTGGCTTCCGGTGGACTTCCGGGTGCGCTTCAAGGTGTTGGTGATCACCTTTAAAGCGCTCCATGGCTTAGGGCCAGGGTACTTACGGGATCGCCTTCTGCCACCAATAGCCTCCCACCGGCCGGTTCGCTCCCACAGAGAGGGCCTCCTCAGGGTGCCGTCGGCCAGACAATGCCGGCTGACGACCCCCAGGAGGAGAGCCTTCTCTGTGGTGGCACCTACCCTATGGAACAATCTACCCCCAGAGATACGAGTGATCTCCGACCTCCGGATTTTTCGTCGGGCCCTAAAAATTTATTTTTTTCAGCTAGCCGGTCTGTCCTGATTTTAGGGTTAGTTTTAAAAATTTTAATATTTATTTTAATTGATAAGTTTTAAATTATGGGCCAAATTTATAAATTATTTTAACTTTATTTTTAACTGTGATGTTTGTATAGATGTTTTTTATTTGGCTGTTCACCGCCCTGAGTCCGAAAGGAGAAGGGCGGTATAGAAATTCGAATAAATGAAATGAAATGAAATGAAAAACACTTACAGGTGACACAGATTTCAGAAATATCAGAATAACAGACCTGGAAGAGACCTTGGAGGTCTTCTTGTCCAACCAACTGCTCACACAGCAAACTCTATGCCATTTCAGATAAATGATTGTCCAGTCTATTCTTAAAAACCTCCAGTGTTGGAGCACTCACAACTTCTGGAGGCAAGTTGTTCCACTGATTAATTGTTCTAATTGTCAGGAAATTTTTCCTTAGTTCTAGGTTGGTTCTCTCCTTGATTTCCATCCATTGCTTCTTGTCCTGCCCTCAGGGGTTTTGGAAAATAGGTTGACCCTGTCTTCTTTGTGGCAGCCCCTTAATGAACACTGCTATCATCTTACCCCTAGTCCTTTTTTTCATTCATTCATTCATTCATTTTAGATAATTAAACTAAAAAAGTAAAGGTAAAGGTTCCCCTCGCACATATGTGCTAGTCGTTCCCGACTCTAGGGGGCGGTGCTCATCTCCATTTCAAAGCCGAAGAGCCAGCACTGTCCAAAGATGTCTCTGTGGTCATGTAGCCGGCATGACTAAATGCCAAAGGCGCACAGAACACTGTTACCTTCCCACCAAAGGTGGTCCCTATTTTTCTACTTGCATTTTTTAAGTGCTTTCGAACTGCTAGGTTGGCAGAAGCTAAGACAAGTAACGGGAGCTCACCCCATTATGCGGCACTAGGGATTCGAACCACTGAACTGCCGACCTTTTGATCGACAAGCTCAGCGTCTTAGTCACTGAGCCACTGTGTCCCTTGTAATTAAACTAGACATGCCCAATTGCTGCAACCGTTCTTCATATGTTTTATTCTGCAGTCCCCTAATCATCTTTTTTGCTCTTCTCTGCACTCTTTCTAGAGTCTCAACATCTTTTTTTATATAATGGCAACGGAAACTGGAAGCAATATTCCAGGTGTGGTCTTACCTATTCCAGTAATATTAACCTATAACTCTAAGTGCTATTCCAATATAAGGGAAACAGGGTGTTTAGAGTGTGTGTGGACAACAAAACAGATGAAGTGATCTACAGTTCATAGAGGTCAAGGCAGAGCAGCAGACTGTGCTGAGGGAATGGAGGTTTCATGCTGCCAGGCAGTCAAGCAATGCTCAAATTGTTTGCTGCTTGTGAGGGTCAATGTCTGGGAAACAGGAAAGAAAATGAGTGGGCTCTTGATGGGTAGCATTTGGTGGGGGTGGGCGGGCATGACTTTGCCTGCCCTCTGATGCAACTCCTGTGTTCACATCCTTCCTTTCAAGATTGCTGTTCTGTTGTGTGTTGATAGGAAGTCAGGTTTCCCATAAGCCTCCCAAATTGTTGCTGGCAATATTGCTTCCTGAAAGGTGGCTGTGTAAAATATCAAAAGACCTCAGCAGAATATTTTTATCACTTAATTAAGAATAGGAGTCACAGCTTATTTTCATTTCTTGGAATACTCTCCTCCTCCACCTTCTCCTTTTATAGAAAACATGAACAAAGTTCATTTGCTCACCGTACTATTTTACAAGTCAACATTCTGGCGTTTTCTTCAGGTACGCTGGGACAAGAATTCTTAGAATTTCAGGTCAATATAGTACATGTCTGTTCTTTTATCTTTCTGATTTCAAACACTGGGAAGATCTGTTGAGAAATCAATGTTTCACCACCACCACCCCCAAAAGTGGAAAAAGCCAAAAGTGGAAAAAGCCAAAAGTGGAAAAAGCCACTTGACTCTCACAAACAGAGAGTACTCAAGTAAAATAAGGCAGGGAATTTGCCAAATTAACCAGAATAGTAAACTCATAATAATTAATAACAGTTTATAATTAAAGTCTGAAAAGCAACATTAAGAAATTAAAAAGAACACACCAAAAGATAGAACTAAGACCAGAAAGCTTCTTATTAGGCATAGTGAATGGATACTATGAAAAAGAAATAACCTATTTAATTATACATATGATAACAGCAGCACGAATACTATACGCACAACACTGGAAGAGTAGTGATATACCAACACCAGATAAAGTAATCAATAATATTATGGAATGTGCGGAATTAGCTAGACTCACAAAGGAATTACAAAATAGGGAGAACATGACTTTTACTTAGTATGGGAAAAGTGGTATAGTTGGTTGAAAGATAGGAAAGAGATGAAGCAATAGGAAGTAAATAAAATGACCAAATATAATATGATGGAAACAAAGAATAGACATAGGTCAACAAAGATCAATATTAGATAGATAAAAGGGAATGACCAAATAAGGAAGAGTCAAAATACAAAGAGAAATGTATATTATAGTTGCGACAAATTGGACATGTATTGAAATGGATGTTTATATGTTTTTATGTTTTGTACGTTTCATTGTTCTGTTTAGTTTATACTTATAAATAAAAATTGGAGAAAAAAAAAAGAAATTAAAAAGAAATGGGGGAATCTTTTGATAACCAAGGTTTTTTTTTTTTTGTAATACTAGGTTAATCTCTTTGATTAAATCTCAATGCATATTTATGTTTGTGCACATCTAATACAGATATCTAGACTCAGAAGACTAATATAGTTTTTTGCTTTTTTTTTTTTTTTTTACATTTCCTTCAAAATTGGAAGCAATAGTTCAATCTCTTTAGTAAAGTCCTTAATTGTTCATACTGTAGTTACAGTTCCAACACATCTGAAGAATACCAGGCTGTGGAAAAAGTCCCTTAGTAGTTATTTAATTTACTTCTCTGACTGGAATGATTACTTAGTTTTAGCTGGGGCAGAACAGACCAACTCAGTCGCAACAAGAGTGAGTAGCTATGGCTGTTTGGACTCCTTGGATCAGAAATGTCACCATCTTTCATCCTTCAGAAATTCAATTCCTCTCCTGGAGTTCCAGAAAGCTTTGATAATCTGGCATTGGTCCCATGCTTGGGGTCAATGTTTATTATTTGTTAATGGTCCCAGTTTTCTTTTGCCTTTTTTGCTGTTACAATACAATAGTTCATTTTGTGACCATTCAAAGTTATGACAGCACTGGAAAAAGTGACTTAGTGCCATTTTTCCACACTTAACGACTGTTGCAGCATCCCCATGGTCATGTGATCAAAATTTGACTGCTTGGCAACTGATTCATATTTATAATGGTTGCAGTGTCCTGGGATCATTTTGCAACCTTCTGGCGAGCGAAGTCAATGGGGAAAACAGATTCACTTAACAACCGTGTTACTAACTTCACAACTGTGATGATTCCCTTAACAACTGTGGCTAGAAAGCAATGGTGAAATGTAAAAATTTTCACCACTGGTTCTGTGGGCGTAGCTTGGTGGGTGTGGCTTGGTGGTCATGTGACCGGGTGGGCGTAGCCAACATGACATCACTCACATCACTCTTTTCTTTCTTTCTTTCTTCTCTCTCTCTCCCTTCCTCTTTCTTTCTTTCTTTCTTTCTTTCTTTCTTTCTTTCTTTCCTTCCTTCATTCTTTCTTTCTCTCTTCTGTCTCTCTCTCTCTCTCTCTCTCTCTCACACACACACACCTGGTCTGAGCAGTGGCTACTTCGGGAGAAGGAAGAAAGTGTTCTAGGAGGGCAGGCAGTCGCCCAAAGGCACTGCGGAAGCCGAGCGCGCCAGACCCAAAAGGCGAGCAAGCCTCACCATGTTCCCCCAAAGCAGCTCTTCAGCCAAGCGTAGTGGGTCTCCCTATCCCAATGCCACCATTTGGCCTTATATCTGTCCGCCCTCCTGGGGCTGCCCATGCACACTCCAGCAGAGCAGCAGTCTCGGCTCCAGCAGCTGCTGTGGGAGAAGGAAGAAAGCAGTTTTGCAGAGGAGGTAGAATAGCGTGGTGGTGGCGGCTATACACACCCTGTTTCTTGCCAGCCAGCCAGGAGAAAGGGGGGAGGAGGGAGGGAGGGGGCACCTGGGTCTTCCTGGCTTTTGCTGGATGCTCTCCCACCTCCCACTCTCCCAATCACTTTCAAAAGATGCAAGAGGCATTTCGGGCAAAGGTAGCAGCTGCGGGGGTTAGGGTTAGCTGGACACCAACCTTGGAAGGCAAGCGGAGATGGAGAACTGCCAGGAAGGCAGCGTGGAAGGCAGGCAAGAATGGCTGGGCTGCAGGCCATGGACTGGTTCGGGGGTGTGGCCAGCCAGCGGTTGCTACCAGTTTGGTGAACCAGCCCCAATCTCCTCTACCAGTTCACCCGAACCAGTCTGAACCAGTAACATTTCACCCCTGCTAGAAAGATTGTAAAGTGGGGCAAAACTCATTTAACAAATTTCTTTCTTAACAACAGAAATTTTAGGCTGTAAATCAAGGACTACCTATACTACTTAGTAACAATTATCACTCAAGCGTCCAGACTATTCTCTGCTTATACAGAGAACTGTGTTCCAAGGGAACACGTATAAACTGGGACATATTTATCTCATGGGAAATAGGGCACCATCTACTGTATATGGTCTTGAGTCTCCCACAGTGTCAACACTGGCTTGAAATAGGGACCAGAAAAGCAGCTGATGGATGGGTGCTTTTTCATGAGTTTCAGTCCAAACCTCCCCCTCCAATTCCCTGCTGAGAAAATTACCTTCTACTAAATTCAGCTCTGCCTGATGCCAGGGCATCCTCCTTTCTATTCTCACCCCAAGAACCTACTGTATTGGGAGCCAAGAGACAATAAATAATCATACTGAAAACAGGTGGAAGATAAAGCAACGCGTCAAGGCACCAAGAACAGATATAGACTGTTGTAAACAGTACAAAAGCAGCTAATACGTTGGATGTGACAATTTTTTACTCCTTCCTGGGGGTGGCCAGCACTGGAGACATTGCTGAACCACAGCTTTCAACAGCTCAGACCAGGATAATTAATTGTGGGAGTCCATGGGAGCAGCAGTTCATAAACTTCTAGAAGGCCCAGGTTTCTATCTACAGTATGTCTAGGGCCCCAAATGAACTTTGGAACAGGTAGAAATCTCACCAGGCTTCACAGAAAGACTACTGTGAAGTTCCGAATAGACATTCATTAGGTTGCCTTAGTTTGGGTAAACAATCTTCAGTTAGTACATCACCTACAAATTAATAATGTAGATAAGTGCACGTGATTGGTAAAAATTCACCACTGGATATACCAAATGTCTCTTCTTACACACACACACGCACACACACACACACACACACCAGGGATGAAATTCAGCAGGTTCTGACAGGTTCTGGAGAACCGGTAGCGGAAATTTTGAGTTGTTTGGAGGACCAGCAAATACCACCTCTGGCTGGCCCCAGAGTGGGGTGGGAATGGAGATTTTGCAATATCCTTCCCCCAGGAATGGGGAGGGAATGGGGATTTTGCAGTATCCTTCCCCTGGAGTGGGGTGGGAATGGAGATTTTGCAATATCCTTCCCCAGGAGTGAGGAGGAAATGGGGATTTTGCAGTACCCTTCCCCTGGAGGGGAGTGGGAATGGAGATTTTGCAGTATTCTTCCCCTGCCACGCTCACCACACCACGGCCACCAAGCCACGCCCACAGAACTGGTAGTAAAAAAAATTGAATTCCACCACTGACACACACCCAGTGATCACTGAAGTCTTCAAAGGCCAGTTTACAGACAAACAATAGCATATTTCTCATTGTGTATGGTCCCTACCTGAAAGTCACTAGCCCAAAGTTGCCCACTTTATTTTGAAAGCAGAAGAAAACATGGGTTTTCCCACTATCAGGCTAACATTTAACCACTGTACCAAACTGGGTCTCAATTGCAGAGGTACAAGAGAGTGAACAGAGATGAGTGCAAAACCAGCAATAATAATAGTAGCCATGCATGGAAAGACTGTACAGCCAATTTAGGGCATATTAGTAAATAAAAATGTTCTTAGAAAAGGCTTATCCAATCACTCAGCCTATGGACAGAACTTTATAAGGGGTAAATAACCCCTTTGTAATCTTTCTAGATATTCCTAATGCTTCTTCAGTCTTTTGACAAACTCATTTGTGATGAAAAGGAAAACAAAAGCATTTGTGGGATATTGTTTCATTAGTAAGACCTGGAGCCATCTGGGAAAACCCCAAAGCCTCATTGAAACTTTTGATTCTTTTCTAAGGTGTCATCTCACTTCCTCACGAGATTATATTTTGATGGAGATGCACCTTTTTCTTTTGTTTTCAAAAGCGAGGGAGTTAAATTATGGAAAGCTTTTAAAAACACTTAAATACTATAGTTCTGGGAAATAAGAGTTCACCATTTCCCAATCATTATTTTCTTAAAAAAGAAAGGAAATCCTGGCTTCTAAAATTCTTTTTCCAGTCCCTTAATTGGCATGATTACAGGTAGTCCTTGACTTAAAACCCCAGTTGGGACCAGAACTTCCATTGCTAAGCAATATGGTCATTAAATGAGTTGCACCCGATTTTACTTTTTTTTTTTTAACCTTTAAATGAGTTATATTCACTATGCGAATTGTGTAGTTGTTAAGTGGATCCAGCTTCCCCCATTGACTTGGCTGTCAGAAGCCCCCTGGAAAGGTTGCAAGTGGCAATTATGTGACCTTGCAAAACTGCAACTGTCATAAATATATGCCAGTTGCCAAGCATCCAAATTTTGATCACACAGTTGTGGGGATGTTGCAATAATTGTAAGTGTGAGGACCAGTTGTAAGTCATGTATAAGTCATTTATTTTCATAAATCATCATAACTTAAAATGATCACTAAGTGAATGGTTGTAAATCAAGGACTACCTGTAATGTGGATTACCTGACGATGATGGAAGGAATTTAGGTAGATGGGAAGTTGAATTACTGTAACGTAATACCTTTTTCAAAAGAATAAAAGGAAATATCTGTGTGGGGGAGAGAAAGATTTATTTGAAATGTGCCAAAATAATTTAAAATTTAATAAACTTTATTTTAACGATATCAGTACAGATGGACTGTAATTTACGAAACAATCAACAAGAACATTCGTAACGGTAAATATAAACAAAGCAACCCATAACTAATGAAGATTACAATACAAGAATAAATTATGAAAATACTGAGAGTGAAAAATAAGTGCCATAAGAAAACCAAATAAAACATCAATAAATGATCAGTCATTCAAAGTGAAATTAAAGTTGGTAAGAACAAAACATTCAAACAAATGTTATCAAAGTTCTGTCTTCAGTAGCTTTTGGTCCAATAAAAGTATCTTCAAGATCTAGTTACATTTATATGAGAAATTTTAGAAAAGTTATGGCATATAGCAGTGTTTCTCAATCTGTGGTCCGTGGACTCCTGGGGGCCCACAATGTCATCATAGGAGATCTGCGAAGGCTTGAAGAAATGCTATGATTTAAATCTTGAGTTACGTAAGTCTTGAGAGTCACAAAAGGTATTTAAAGGGGGTCTATAGTGAAGAAAAGGTTGAGAACCACTGACTACAGATTTATCAAATGAGCTGGGTTCAAATTAATTTAGTTGCACTTTATTCTGATTCAAATGTATGCATTTTGGTTAATTCATGACTAATATTTCCCATGTATTTCAAAAGGAATTTAGTGTGACTGAAAAATCTGTTGAAGATTACACTTGGTATTTATTTTATTAGCCAAGGGTAGAGGCCAGGACCAAAAAAAAGGTTTTTTTAAAGGTTTCATTTTAATGGCTTTTTAAATTCATTGTAGCAACATTGAACTTAGTGAACTTAATGCTCTCAACACATTACATTTTGGTACCAACTGAGGAGTTGGTTCTGTGAACAGCACAAGATTATTATAAGGGGCATGGAAAGCAGGTTACCTGCCTTTAGCTGATATCCATTTACATAGAAATAAATTCCACATAATGAAATGTAACTTATTTCTTCATAGGCATGCATAGGATTGCACTGTCTCTGTTTGAACCTAACTCAATCATCACACATATTACCTGTGGAACAATAGTCCAGCACCTGGAGTGTCAACAAATGAACAATTTCAAAAGCACTTTTAGGGTATGAAACATTTAACAATTGTGAATTTATTTCTATTTGTCCAAATTGTGGTTCAGATTATCGCTAATTGGTGGAGTCAGTGATGTCGGGTTTTTTCCACATTTTGTCAAAAGTAAAATTAAATACTCTGTTCCTCAAAAAAATAAGGATTATTTATTTGTCTTATCTGAGTTCTATAAGTTTCTTTCTTATAGAGGGTGGAGGGGATGTTATATATTTGTATGTGGATGTTCACCAAGGGTGACATTATGTGTGTGTGTGTGTGTGTGTGTGTGTGTGTGTGTGTGTGTGTGTGTGTTCAGAGAGGCTTCATACCCCTTCCTTTTTCTCCTGCTTGTCCAGCGTTCAGTGATATTTTCTGAGGGTGGGGAGTGTGACCACAGGTGGGCCTGGCTCTCTGCCCAGACCTTGGACGCTTGGTGACACCAGAGCCTCCTGCTTGCCGTTCCAACCCTGCAATTAGGACAGATCCTAGCTCAACCGCAACCCAAAATTACCACAGGAGCCTCTCATCTGGGGAGCCCACATCAGATACGTCACCCAGGGGCCTCAGCAGCTTCCTTCAGCAGTGAGGGAAAACAGGGTTATTGTTGCAGAAACCCTGTATCCCACTCCTCAGAGAGAGGCTCCCCATTTCTGGGGCTTGTGAACTTTCTTTCAGAGAAAACATTCTTCTCTGCTCCCCATTATTTGCCCCGGAACGCTGAAAAAGGTGCGGTGTTTGTTTTCAGCTTGTTCCTGCCTAACACAGACTGTCATGCTTAAGCTTGGCTGTCTCTTCGCTGCAAAAAAACAAATAGTGCAGATTTGGGTCCGCTCCAAGGGAACCTTAGGATGAGGTGTCATTTCTGTGGTGAGACAGTTGGGAGCATCCAGATGTGAAACCGCTGTTGGCTGCATCTTGGGGACAAGTGTCCATGTGAGCGGCTTAGTCAGGGCAAGTCCTCGCTAACTTTGTCTTTCTCCTGCCATGACACAAACCCAACAATCTGTTTCCAATTTGTGATGGTGGCCAGCTGGCTTCTGGTTTCCCATCAATCACTCCCCACCCCCCAACAGTGGATGGTTTGATTCATGAGAGTGGCGAGCAGGAAGCAAAGGATAGGGTGGGGAGAGAACAGGCAGAAAAAATGCCTCTTTGCCAGGAGTGGGCTTCAAAAATTTTAGCAAGGAGTTCTTTGCCCGGTTGCTGGGTCGGCGGGGTCATGGTGGGCGTGGCCTAGTCGACCTCCTGCACCACGGTGAGGAGGGGTGTTTTTGCCCTTCCTGGGCTCCGGAGGCTTTTCTCGAACCTCCGGGAGGGTGAAAATGAAGCCTGGTGGCTCAGCAGACTGATAGCATTGTGATTAACACCAGCTGTTTGCAATTACTGTAAGTTCGAATCTCACCAGGCTCAAGGTTGACTCAGCCTTCCATCCTTTCTAAGGTAGGTAAATTGAGGACCCAGTTTGTGGGGGCAATAAACTGACTTTGTATAAATATACAAAAGTATGAAGGCTATTGCTTAACGCATTGTAAGCCGCCCTGAGTCTCTGGAGAAGGGCGGCATATAAATCAAATTTTTTTTTTTAAAAAAAAGGCCTTCCCAGGCTCCGGACACCCTCTGGAGGCTGGAAACAGGCCTGAACTTCCTGAACTTCCAGTAGGCCTGTTTTTCACCCTCCCCGAGCCTCCACGTGCACCCTGCACTTACCTACATCCAAATGAGCCGCGTGGGGACTCCTGGGAGGGGAGGGGCAGTGTGGGCGGGGCCAGCCAGGAGTGGGATTTGGGAGTTCTCTGAAATGCACAGAAGCTTAGGTTCTCCCAAACTCCTGCAAACCCTTTTTGCCCTGGAAAGCTTCAGGTAATATAAAACAAGAGTGTCTGTATGCTGGTGGTTGGGGGAGAATTTGGAAAACCAGATCTGTCCTCCTTTTTACTGATATGCTTTCCTTCTTCCCTTATTTCTAAAGTATAAACCACAAAGCAATTTAAACTGCTATAAGTAAAACACACTGGGTTAGAATCCTGGCCTTATCTCATGCAGCATCACGCCCAAAAGCAATAATTAAACTGCCTTCAACATGCAAGATTTTGCATTCTGTTTATTATGAGTCCACAGAATACCTAATTCAACTGGTTGTGATATGGCACTCTTTTCCACATCTGAACAAGATGAGCTTTCTGTGCCATCTACATGGCCTGTTAAAGCAAATAGAATAGAATAGAATAGAATAGAATAGAATAGAATAGAATAGAATAGAATAGAATAGAATAGAATAGAATAGAATAGAATAGAATAGAATAGAATTTTTTATTGGCCAAGTGTGATTGGACACACAAGGAATTTGTCTTTGGTGCATATGCTCTCAGTGTACATAAAAAGACAAGATACATTCGTCAAGAATCATAAGGTACAACACTTAATGATAGTCATAGGGTACAAATAAGCAATCAGGAAACAATATCAATATAAATCATAAGGATACAAGCAACAAAGTTACAGTCATGCAGCCATAAGTGGGAGGAGATATATAGCTGGTTCATTTAGGCAAAGTCTTCTTTGCAGAATTCATATGCTGGGTTAAAAGAATAAGAATGCTAACTTTTGTTACCAAAAGCATGGGTAGAAAATAGGATCCTTCTGCCCTTTCTAAAATTTAATTCTCAACCTTCCCCAATTATCTTGAAACCACCAATAGCCCCTGCAGAACAAAATGCTAAAACAGTAGACCAAAGAGCCTTCCCTCCACTTATCCTACACAGCTTCTCTGAAGAAAAGTCCCCATTGAATTCATGCAATGCACTTCCACTAATCATGCATTGAGCTGGGATTTAACTATTCTTCTTGGGATCTGAAGTAACTCATGCATAAGCTTGAATATGGCGGAAGAGCCCTCTTTCATCTATCTTTGTTTAAAAGATCTGGAAGACAGATGTCAAAGACAGGAGAAAAAAATATGCTTCAACCCAACATAGGTATAAACTCAGCAGGAAGTGACACCTCCTTCCCCCTCCAAAATAATTCCTCCAGAGATTCAGTCTAGCTTTCATTCCTGAAATCTTCTGTTCCTGATATGGAGAAAAGGCTATCCTGGAACTATAACTAGGTCTTGAAATATAGCAGGGATTAGGAGGATTGAACAAATGTGGGAGGGCCTGATGCCCGTGTATGACCTATGTGTTTTTGTGATGCAGGATATAAATGTGTCTGCATGTATTTGAAGAGATAGATAAAGCCTGAAGATGTGTTTTATGTATTTATAAATAGGCATCTATCGGTAGATATAAATAAGAAACAAACATGAATGATCAAAGACATTTTACAGTTCAGGCCATCATGCTATTCCCTTTCAAGATGAGAAAACCTTTTTTACAAAGCTCAGAAAAGGAGTAAGGAAAAAAATAAAGCAAAGACATTAAAGATACGAGGTTTTAAAAAACGAAAAGAAAAGCGAGTATAGCTAAATGTAGTTCATAAGAATACTATACTCTTCACTATATTTACTCATGCCTTTTTCTATGCTTGTAACCATCCTTGTTTCAAACACACCCATATGCTGCTTCATACCGGTAGCGGAAATTTTGAGTAGTTCGGAGAACTGGTTGTAAAAATTCCGACTGGCCCCGCCCCTATCTATTTTCTGCCTTCCAAGTCCCAGCTGATTGGGAGGAAATGGGGATTTTGCAGTATCCTTCCCCTGGAGTGGGGTGGGAATGGAGATTTTACAGTATCCTTCCCCTGCCACGCCCCCCAAGCTACACCACGCCCACCAAGCCACGCCGACAGAACCGGTAGTAAAAAATTTTTGAAACCATTCTCACCTCTCTTTTGGAGGATTGTAACAGCTCTGTCCAACTACCGTTTTCTCGGACCTTCTCTTTCTTTTCTCCATTCGCTCTTCCTTCATACAGTCGTTCTATTCAATTCTCATTCATTCTCTCTGTATAGCCAACTACCTCAACAGACTTCTTGTCCTACTAATTTGTTTTTGGAAATTAGTATCCACTTATTCTTGACCCTATTCCTTCCTACTTCCTAAGTATTCTATTTCTATCACATTCACCTTTCTGTTCTTTCAACACAATTAACTCTAAGCAGCATGTGTACACTCCATCTCAGTTATAAAAAAAAAAGTGGTGGTGGTGGGGAAATCTTGTTCCTTTTTTGCCTGCCAGTGAGTTGTTAATTAATAAAAGTTTACAGAATCTGCTTGTGCAAATGTATCTGCAAAAACTTTGGGGACAGGAGATTTTATCACTGGTGGTGGGGAAAAAAGGAGCAAGAATCCCAAAGTTGCAGCACTACAAATAAATATAGATAATATCATTTGACCAACGATGCCAAGGAACACATTCTCAATAATGTAAATAATTATTTGGGGGAGACATAGCTATCATCTTCATTCAGATAGTTTGGCCAAACCAGGTCAATGAATTTCCTAAATCCAACCGGGTCAGAGATGCTGTAATCCTGAAGGGAATGGTTTTCCATAAGTTTGAAAATAAGTGCATGTGTGTGTGCGCAAAGATATTTGTGCAGTCAGTAGGGGTAAGGATGCATACAAAAAAATGCATTGATAAAAATCAGTCGTGGGTTGCTCCCGGTTCAGTCTGATTCTATAGAACCAGTAGTAAACCCGGCAGGAGGCTCCGCCCAACTGCCATGACATCATCATAGGTGATCCCGCTGCGAACCGGTAGTAAAAGTAAGTAGAACCCATAAAAATGCAAAACAATGCATTGATCAGAGCTCCGAAAATGAAGACAACCACTAAGAGGGCCAAGATTTACAACTTTGTAGTTTTCTATCTCTCTTTGGTGCCCTCTAGTGTCTGTCCAGAGCTTGCAGCCCAGATCTGATAGTCTTATTGCTGGGGAAAGGAAAGGGGAAAGGTTCCATGTTGTATATGAAGGTAAAGCATGAGGACAAGGCACGACCCTGAAAGCGTATGTGAAACATGCATGTTCACCCAGAAGGAGGACATGTTACTCCCCTCAGACTGAACACGGTGGCCTTCCTTTACACTCCTTGCCCACGCGCCGCAAATGCCACAGCTCCTGGCACAGCACAGACCACCCAGTAACTGGAAGAGGGTGGGCAGGTTGCCTGCAGCTCTTCCCCACCTCGGAAGCTCTGCCGTCATCGTCCGTGGCTTTGACACTGGGCTCAGCTCCAACCTCCCTGTTTGGTGTGTTACAGCTTGGGAGGAAATCTAATGGCGGGGGGAGTCTATCCACTTGGGATAAGGGGGTCTAGCCAAGGCCTCCTCCACCTCTCTGCTCCTTGGCCTGGCAACACTCCTTTTTGTGGGCAGGTCACCGGGAGAACAGGAAGTTTCTCCACCCAGCCCTCTGGTCACCATAGCAACTCTGAGCCGGGCCACCTGTCAAGGCAGGCTGCTCCCTTCTCAACAGCCAGGCTTTCTGGGAAAAGTTGCATTCTTAGCAAACAGTGGCCCTGACACCCCACTCATGGGTGACTACATGCTAGAGATGTGGGTGTGTTGGGTCTAGGCCTCTGGTCTTCAAACTGCTGCCTGCCATCAAAACTCAACAGCTGTGCTTTCGCTCTCATAGAGTTGAAATAATCCTGAAAGCTGCACTGGTTGAAATGTTGCTTGCCACAAAGCTGTTGAAACTAAGCCTTGCCTACCCCACCCCATGCCACCCCCAAGAAAGCAGCTATATATAATTCCATCAGACTGAAGTAGAATCTAGAGTGTGGAAGAAAGCCAACTCTGGTTATCGCATAATGGTGGCAATAGAGGGTTTGATATAAGGCAAAATTCAAGCTAAAGCAAAAGAAAATACCCCGTAACACATCCCAGACACTGGGAGTTGAGGAGAAGTTGATTAAAGAGTTGAGGAGAAGTTAGTTATGAATTGGTCATCTTCTGCAAGGGATGTAAGGCACATTTCTAGAAAGAAAGAAAGAAAGAAAGAAAGAAAGAAAGAAAGAAAGAAAGAAAGAAAGAAAGAAAGAAAGAAAGAAAGAAAGAAAGAAGAAGGAAG
The DNA here is from genome assembly GCF_059756535.1 of Pantherophis guttatus. Classification (NCBI taxonomy): domain Eukaryota; kingdom Metazoa; phylum Chordata; class Lepidosauria; order Squamata; family Colubridae; genus Pantherophis; species Pantherophis guttatus. The sequence continues at coordinate 137,609,877 of NC_142064.1, read as the reverse complement.
AAAAAGAAAGTAGAAAAGGAAGGAAGGGAGAGAGAGGCAGAGAAAGAAAGAAAGAAAGGGATGAGGAGGAAGAGGAGAAGGAAAGAAGGGAGAAGAAAGAAGGAAAGGAAGGAAGGAAAAGGAAGGAAGGAGAGAAGAGAGGAGAGGAGAGGAAAGGAGAGAGGCGAGGAGAGGAGAGGAGAGGAGAGGCGAAGAGAAGAGAAGAGAAGAGAAGAGAAGAGAAGAGAAGAGAAGAGAAGAGAAGAGAAGAGAAGAGAAGTTGGTCTATGGATTCTGAAAGTGAGCTGAAAACTTGAGAAAACTTTAGTGATAACCTGAAAGCAAATGTTAAAGTCATTAATCAATTCATTCTAATTTTATAATGTAATCTTTGGTCAGTACTTATACACAGAAGCAGGGAGAAGTGGAAGATAAAGTTTCAGATTATGAGCTCATGAATACTGGTTTCTCCCCAGCAAAGTCCTTTCTTCCTCCGAATGATGGAACCGTGCCTCACTCCAACACAGACCAGGCTCCTTTACAATAATGATTCATGCCATCATCAACAAACTGTTCTCCAAACGTTCATAGCTTTACATATGTTATCACTGGGGATTTGATTATACTTGGAAGGACTTTGGCAATCAAGGCAGACTAGCAAGAACAGGAATCCTATGTTCTCAGCAAATTTCTAAAAGGAGCTATACTAATATATTCTGCACAAATCAACGATCCATCCAGAATAGTCTTATTTTATTTCTGAGTATATGTCTCAACTGCATATTGAGATAAAAGCATTTTTAGTTACGAAAGGGTACAAGACACAGATAGCCAATCATTAGGCACAGTATATAACAAATAAGGGGCGCTTATAAGTGGCAACCATCACTGTGATTTGCACTGTCTTTGTAGATGTTTGATAGAGAACTTCGTACATGGATTAGAATGACACAGCATTCCAGAAGGTCAAGACATCATCTGACAATTACTCTAAGTATTTAGTCGGCTCATCCTATTAAAAAAGGCCTGCTACTAATTACAAAAGAATGCTCTTTGTCAGCTTTCAGCTCTCTTGCTTTCAATAGTTTTCTGATTTTTTTGTCTCTGAAAGCACCATTACACTAGAGACCACGGCACGAACGTACAGAAAGTCTGCATTACTATTAATCTTCTCATCGTTCCTATCACCCATCTCCTCCCACTTACGACTATGTGACTGTAACCTTGTTGCTGGTATCCTTAAGATTTATATTGACTGTTTCCTAATGTGATTTGATTGCTTATTTGTTTCCTATGACTATCATTGTAAATGTTGTACTTTATGATTCTTGATGAATGCATCTTTTCTTTTATGTACAATGAGAGAGTATGCACCAAGACAAATTCCTTGTGTGTCCAATCACACTTGGCCAATAAAGAATTCTATTCTATTCTAAATATTGATGAAAACCCAAAAGCATATAAGACAGTAGTGGCATTCTTCCAAGGAGTGGACAAGATGCACCTCAGGAGTCATGACATTCAAGCACCATGGTGGGACATGTCTGTATCAAGTAGAACATTAATGCATTATCTGCCTACCCAAAGATAAACATCATAGAATGTAGATTTAGTTCCAAGAGAGTTACACAGGTTTGTGGGAAGATATCCATTCTCCCAGGATTCCACGGGGTCTGTCTCCATGTGCCTGGTTGGGGAAGCCTGAGATCTCCCGGCGTGGCAGCTTTGGCTGAGTGAATGCCGCATTGTCACGCCGGGCTGGAGTCACAGATAATTACCTCAATTAGTTACAATGGAAGAGTAATAAATACAGGCTTAGTGTCTTCTACCCCACTGGGTCTTCTCAGATTAATCCAGCCTGGCCAAGCAGCACTGAAAGACATGATGGACAATTCATTAAACAACCCGAATGCCACACAACCTACCCATGAAGGTTTGTGTTAGACCCCTGGGGCTCAGCGCTTTGTCCCTAATTGTCTGTCCCAGGCATAGGCCACCTAACAGCCAGTAGGTGACGGGCTGAAGAGCCTGGGGATTAGGGGGGATGCTTGCCACGTTGCCTTGGTGAATTGGCCGGTGGAGAGAGGAATGCCCCTGGGGAGGGTGGGGGGAAGCAGAGGGGCGTTCCAACAAGGTGGGGTACTTGCCAAACACAAAACTAGAGGCGCAAGGAGTTAATTAGAAGCCAGGCAAGGGGCCGCAGGCGGCGACGGCGAAATCACTTCCGAGGATTAATGCGGGACAGGCTCAGCTAAAGCTGAGGTTGAATAATCTAGGAAGAGAGTCCAGTTCTTTCCCACACATGCACCTCCCCAGCTTAGACAGTTGAGCCTGATCCTAAATACATGGGCTAAATACCACTCCGGTTGAGGTAAACAAGCATGAAGAGCTGGTGTCGATATTGATAGCCCTGTTCTTTGGGACTTGATTACAAACTGACAAGTGACTTAGCATGCATACTCCCTTAGGAACAGTTCTGTGAATTTTAAACATTTGCCTACTCCTTAATTAAACAAGCCCGGCCTAATCAAAAGATCATTTCGCTCGTTTGGCGTCTCCTTACTTGGTGGCACCAACCTGATACTTGCTATCTATTGAACTCTTAACATAGCTGGGCATCTAATACATTTACACCATTACATTCAGTGAATCTCAAGTCTGTGTTATCTCCATGTCTTTCAAGTGAGAATATACCTCATCTTGTGCTCACTAGCAAGTTACAAGAAAGGTCAGAGATTTGGGCAAACCATAAGAGAAATACCCTGAATTCCTGAATTCCATTTTTCTCAACTCAGCAGTAGACATAACATAAATTATGATGTGTTTTTTCAGCAGATCCTTACTCAGAAATAATCTTGACAATAACATATTTTAGCACATGATTTTATTTAAAAAAAACAACAACAACACCACATGCACATTGTGGTATGCAATTTCTAAATCTACTGAAGAGGCTCCTCTTTATCAAGCACACAATATGCAAAAAATTAAATCTGCCAGTGACAACAGTTTGATTAAGGTATACTGGGAATTTAAGTCTGACTGAGGGCCAATGATTCATTGTTCAGGCATATTGGCTGTGGGTTTTTCCAAAAGAAGTGACATTTCATTAATGGCTTGGAAAATGAAAAGCCGACTTGCCATTTTGATTCTAATCCATGACCCTCTATTGTATTTCTAACATGCTTAATCTTATAGTGCTGGTAAGCCAAGTGCTGGTAAATTCAATGCTTTAGCTAGTCCTGAATGACACAGGAAATTAATAAAATGCTTTTAGACCTAAAAGTAATCAAGTTCAGCAATGAGCAACAAATATATAATAAACTTTATTCAGTCTTGCTTAATCCTCCATCTCTTATAAATATATACATATTTATAACTATTTCCCAGGGGTGGGTTCTACTTATTTTTACTTCTGCGCATGCACAGATCACCTATGATGATGTCCAGGTCGGTGGGTGGAGCCTCCCACCGGTTTTACTTTTGGTTCTTGCGAACCGGTCCAAACCGGGGGCAACCCACCACTGCTATCTCCCCATTCTCTCTCTCTCTCTCTGTCCCCCCCCCTCTCTCCCCCTCTCTCCCCCCCCCTCTCCATTGTTCTACATAATTCCATTGTATTTGATGGCACTTTCCTTACTAATGAGGTGTCACTGAGCTTGAGGAATCTGTTCTGGCATTCAATTGCCAATCATCAAGCATTGTTTAATTAGAAGATATATATATATATATATATAATGTTCATTAGCAATGCCAGGGAGTTTAACAGTAGAAACAAGTACCAAAAAGTTTCTTTTTCTGCAATAACATAATTATCCTTAAGTAATTGTCCTGATACATGTTTTGTCATAGTTATTTCTGCCTGCTATCCATGGAACTATTGACAGATATTACATTAGTACTATCAGCTTCTTTCTTCCTATCTGAGCAGTGATATACTTCAAGTTGCTCAGATCATAATTCCCCATTTAAAAAAAAAACTTAAGATCTTAATCTAAAACAAACATTGTTCAAGCAACAAAGGAAATCACTACCAAGAAAATTTGGAAAGAAGATACTTGGATACTAGAATACTACTAAGAGTCCATTCATAAAAATAAGAACTAGCATTTGAACCTGGAAAATATTTTTTTTAACACTTCACTGTTAGATCAGCACATAGTGTAAAGTTCTTCATCTTTTTGAGATCATAGTTGTGAAAGGATAAATTACAGGTAGTCCTTGATTTACGACCTCACTTGAGCCCAAAATTTCTGCCGTTAAGCAAAACATTTGTTAAGTGAGCTTTGCCCCATTTTATGACCTTTCTTGTCACAGTTGTTAAGTGAATCACTGCAGTTGTTAAATTAGTAACAAAAGTTACTAGTTAGTAACAACAGTTACATAGTTGTTAAGTGAATCTAGCTTCCCCATTGAATGTGCTTGTGATCACATGACCATGGCATATTGCAACCGTCATAAATATGAACCAGTTACCCAGGATCTGAATTTTGATCATGAGACCATGGGGATGTTGCAACTGTTGTAAGTGTGAAAAACGGTCATACGTCACTTTTTACAATTTGGGATTGTAGCATCTGACTGCCAGCCGATGTTTGTAGATCCTGGTTTTTAACTGATGTGATGTGAATTATCCAGAACCAAAGACAAGGATGAAAGAACCAATGTAATCTACAAAATCTGTTGTGGCCCATAAGCGGCCTGTGCGGCTGGTGGCCGATTCGGACAGCGAGGAGGCTGGTGTGGTGCTGCGCCAGCAGCCTGTGCAGTTGGCACTCGAGTTGGACAATGAGGCTGGAGAAGATGTGGTGCCAGAGGAGGGGATTCAGCCAGGGCCTTCAGAACCTCCAGAAGCTCCCTTAAGTGAAGAGGACAAACAGGAGGAGCCTCTTCTTGATGCATGGGTGCACAGAGCTGCCAAAAGGCAGGAGTGGCTCCTCAGGAGGAGGTCTCCTCGAGAGTAAGGCTTGGGGCTAATTGGCCACTCCCTTAGCCTATTTAAGGAGGAACGCCGACTGAAGCAATTTGCAGGGAACAACTTCGTTCACTCTCCTTCGTGCCTTGATCTTAGTTCTCTGCAAATTGCTTCTGGGCTTTCTGCCAACCATAGTAAGATTAAGATTATTTATTCTTTGAATTCTTGTAGGCTGTTAAGAAAGTTAATTAACAGCCTTATTTTGAAAAAAAAAACCTGATTTAATTTAGTAAACTAAGATTTGTACAGACTTTGTGTGTGCTGCGTTCTTTGGGGTCCGTAGCTGGGACAGAACAAAATCACCTGTCACCATTGCAACCAATTCTACATGGGACAAACATCACATCAATTAAAAACCAGGAATACCGGCTGACCGTCAAACACCACGATCCCAAATCCTTAATCTCTACCCACACCAACACCAAACAGCACCAGTTCAACTGAAGCAACACAAAAATCATCAGCCACACTACCACCCGCCACACTCATGAATTCATCGAAGCCTGGAACTCCACAAGCAATTCCATCAACAGATACATTAACCTACAACAACCAGCCTGCGAATCTCTCACAATCCAAATCAACCACACAGCCAACCAGAGACAGCACCGACCCGCAACTAACCCACCCCCACCAGCAAGTCACCTCCCAATTACCCTGACCTGATGTAGCCTCCCTATCACAAGATCCATCACAAGACTCATCGGTGACTCACACCTGATGCATCACAAGACCCATCACAAGACCCTCACTTGACAAACTCACACCTGAAACCCTTAGAAGCGGAAGAACACTGATACTGACATCCCCTAAACCAGGGGTGAAATGCTCTTGGATCGGATTGCCCGATCTGGTAGCGATGGAGGCGGGTGGTTCGGAGAACCGGTAGCAAAAATCCCTGCACCGCCCACCCCCCATGCCCAGCTGAGCCGCACGATCATCAGAGGCTTTTTTTTTTTACTTTTAAAAGCATTTTTTCTACAACCCCTTCCGATGAAAAAATGCTTTTAAAAGTAAAATCTGATGATCGCACGGCTCAGCTGGGATAGTCAGAGGCTTTCCAAAGCATTTTTTTCTGCAACCTCTTGGCCGAAGAGGTGGTTAAAAAAATGATTTGAAAAGTCTCTGACGATCCCAGCTGAGTTGCCTGATCGGCAGAAGCTTTTCAAAGCATTAGAAAAAATGCTTTGAAAAGTTAAAAAAAAAAAAAAAAGTTGGCCACGCCCACCCAGTCACATTACCCCACCACCACCAAGCCACGCCCACAGAACCGGTAGTAACAAATTTTACATTTCACCCCTGCCATAAACTTTGCTGAAGATGTTACCTAGCCTGGTAACGAAATGTTTGGAAACCAACCATGAGTTCAGAGAATGAACCTTCACCCTTAGCCTCTCTCTTTGTTCAGGAGTCATCTTCTCAAGCTTTGCTTACTGTGGGTTCATATCAGTCCGGCTTGGACTGATGGGGTAGTATTTTTTAATTTTTTAAAATACTTTTTTGATTTTTTTATGTATATTTGTTGGTTTTAACCGTCGCTTGGTCGATTGTCGTTGTGAGCCGCCCTGAGTCCTCGGAGATAGGGCGGCATACAAATTTTATAAAATAAACACATAAATAAATATTATCAGTAAAAGGAGGACAGGTAATCAATCCTTCCTTGGCAACTACAAATGGGCTGGCAAATCAGTCATTAAGCAAAGTGGTTTCAAAGCGAAATATCAAGATTTTTTTAGTCTTGCTACAGACTTCCCTTGCGCAGGCCTGCAAAGTCATACTATAAATGGGATGGTTAGTTGCAAAGTTACACTTTCATCACTGTTATGACTGCTAAATGAGGCAGTTACTGAAACAGACTACCTGTACCAGGAATCTGAGATGGTATATCCACACTGAAAATCACAAACAGTAATATGATACAATTGATTTAGCAGATCTCAGTGTTAAGAGACTCCTGAAGATGATTTTGCTGCCTTTCGGTTGTTTTATAACAGGGCAGTGGTGGATTTCAAAACTTTTTACTACCGGTTCTGTGGGTGTGGCTTGGGGTGTGTGGCATGGCTTGATGGGTGTGGCAGGGGAAGGATACTGTAAAATCTCCATTCCCTCCCCATTCCAAGGGAAGGTTACTGCAAAATCCCCATTTCCTCCTGATCAGCTGGGACTTGGGAGGCAGAGAATAGATGGGGGCGGGGCTAGTCAGAATTTTTACTACCGGTTCTCCGAACTACTCAAAATTTCCGCAACCGGTTCTCCAGAACTGGTCAACTGAAAGCCACCTCTTCAACAGGGGTGTCAAACTCGATTTCATTAAGGGCCGCATCAGGGTTGTGTTTGACCTTGGGGGACTGCGGTGGACGTGGCCAGGGTGGGCATGGCCAGCTCAATGTCATTTGGGTTGGGGGTGCCTTTGGTGGCCCAAGCACTCTGCCAGTGAAAACGGTCTCCCGAGCTCCATTTTCGGCTGCGACGGCATCCTGCAACCTTCTGCCAGCAAAAACGGAGCTTGGGAGGCTGGTCCTTCGCTGTTTCCAGGATGGCCCTGTGGGCCAGATCTAAGCACCCCATGGGTCGGATTGAGTTTGACACCCGTTTTATAACATTGGAGTGGTTGTGCTATTATGCCAACAACACAAATTTCACTGTGCACAATGATAACCTATTATCTAATTTAATGGACAGTCAAGGATTAGCAGATTACCCTTCCCCTAACTGGTCCATTAAATTGCACTTTTGCCATATAGTTATAAGACCCTAATGAGAGATTGTGCTCTCCTTGACTAACCTATTCCAACGGAGGCTACACTGCCATGATCTTCTGGGACATTTGAATTTGGATTTCTGCATTGAGCAGGAAGTTGGACTCGATGGATTAAATGATCCTTTCTGATTCTGTGAATGATGATGACCAGGAGAAGTGATGAAGAAGAAGAGTCAAGTTCACACATTGATTGAAATAACCAGTCATACATTTCATTGCAATTTTCTGTTACATTATAAACTGAAATACTGTGTCCAATGCCAGGGGTCCCCAACCTTTCGGACCTCAGGGACCATTAAATTCATAATTTTAAATTCCACGGACCACTAATATGATCTGCCTAATGATCAGCTGGGTGGGCGTGGCTAGGTGGTCATGTGACTGGGTGGGCGTGACCAACTCGATGTCACTTGCATCAAGGGGCACCTCGCCAGCCTCTACTCACCCCTCCCCTCCCAGCCACTCCTTGCCTGCCCGCCCAGGCTCCTTAGGGCCCCAACAGGAATCAGTTGTTGAAGCTAAGCAGCCACCACAAGAAAGAGTTGGCAAAACAGCTGGCTCAGTTCAAATTGGATCTGGCCGAGAAGGAGGCTCAGCAGAAGCACCTCACGGAGGACTATGAGCATAGGCTTTCCAAGCACAGGGAAAACCTGCGGGAGTGCAAGGCCAGGTACCGGCGCCTGGAGGCTCAGCAGGCTGAGATGGTCAGTCAGTTCTAGGCCATGATGCAGTCCCACTGGAACGAGGCCCTCCGGCCCTTTGCCACCAGCGGCACTTCCCTCCAGTCTTCGCCCAAAGTCCCGCACCAGGAGGCTGAAGCAGACCCCAAGTTGGAATTTCTGCCCCACTCTGCACCTCACAAAAAGACCCTGAAGGGGGAGACTCTCTGCAGCAACACAAACGTTCATTGCACATATCCATCCTAGGGGCCGTAGTTTGAGGACCCCGGATTTGGTGCAATATAAAAAAGTGCAAATAATTTTTCTGCGGACCACCAAAATTTTCACATGGACCATCAGTGGTCCATGGACCACCAGTTGGTGACCGCTGTCCTATGCAGTACCCAAGCAATTCCAGCAAGATGATGTATTTTAAGGTCAGTTTAGCCTATGAGAGAGCACTAGGGTAACAATTAATCATTTATTAATATGTTGAGCATGAAAAAGCTAGCTAGCAAGCACCCACTTTTAGTGCTGTACATGGTTAGTGCCAGGCTGTGGATGATGGCATAGTGCATCTGAGACACTATGGCACTGTGGAAACCACAACCATCTTCAACCTGCACAGCTTTTTCACTTTGTCTCACAAGATTTCTTTTAGGAGAATTTGTGTTTTTGTTTCTCTTCCTCCCTGATTAAAATATTTCCTATCTGTTCTGAACATGGAATATTTTCAATTGAAATGCAAAACTGAATGATAAAGAATTGATTGTGCGTTTTCATGCCATTCCTGCAAGAGAAACTAAGATTTTATGTTTCCCCAGGCTTAGAAATGCTTTCGGTGGAACTAAATGAAATAATTTGAATTACAATTTTGAATGATATGAATTGCTAGTTTGCCATCATTTTATATGCCTATTTTTATCACACTTACTAAGAAAACATGGCTACTGGCCACCAGCTTTCAAAAGCCGTTGGTGCTAATTTAATCAGCTACCTTTGGGGGGTTGAATTTTTTTATCCACAGTTAAATTAGGTATGTTTAGTTATTGGATAAAAATATTTATCTTCTCATGGGCTAATATTGCCTCCAACCTTAAAAGAGGGCATAGCCCAGCTCATGTAATGAAGATCAGAAAAAATGAAGCACAAATCATCAAACATGTATACCCCTGAGAAGAAATAATTTCCTAGCAACCTAGCCTTCAGTGAGGGAGAGTGAGACCCCTAACTTTATCCCCCCTGCCATGTTTTATCGTTAGGTTTTTTAAAAAAATTTTAGTGTAATTTGTTTGATTTGTAATTTGTGAGCCACCCAAGGTTCTTGAGATTTGGGCAGCATACAAGTGTAATAAGTTATTATTATTATGGCTGATCAGATAGTCAGCCAGATGTTTAGACTGGATTTGGCATTTTTGTCTAACTATTGAGTTCTTCCCAAGGACCAGGCATAGGTTGATGTTGTTATCTGAAGGTATATGCAGTTATTATTAGGTTATTATTATAGGTTATAGGTTATTAGGTTATTATTATAAAGTTATTATTAGGTACAAAATGTGAAACTACAGCTAGCAGTTCCTTAGCTGGTATTGGCCTTCCTGCACATTGAGTTCTTCCAAAGAGTCTAGAACCGTGATGGCGAAACCTACCCTCTTTCCCCGAAAATAAGACATCCCCTGATAATAAGCCCAATCGGGTTTTTGAGCACATGTGCTAAAATAAGCCTTCCCCCAAAAATAAGTCCTCCCCAAAAATATTTAAACACAGAGCTGGAAATCGGGTAAGATGACAAGAGGAGCCCCATCTTGCTCCATGCGCCCCAAAATAATAAGACCTCCTTGAAAATAAGGCCAAGCACTTATTTCAGAGTTCAAACACGGTATGGCACACGTGCCCGAAGTAGCACGTGGAGCCATGTCGCCTTGCACATGTGGCATCGATGGCCTGTTCCTCTTCCAGGTTTCTGGTGCGCATGTGCACGCGATGATCAGCTGGCCTTCTTGCATGCGGCAGTGCCAGAAACTGGAAGAGCTGGTCTTCCATTTTCCTGTGTGACCATGCATGCTGGCCAGCTGATCATCGTGCGTGTATGCGTGCCAGAAGAGGAATGGGCGACGCCACGCATGATAGGAATAGCTGGCTGAAACCGGAAGTTGAGTAGCTGAAACCGGATGTTCATTTTCGAGTGCGCCCATGTGCCCTGAGCAGCTCCTCTTTTGGGTTGCGGCCCAGACGCGCTCACGCTCCCTTTTCGGCACTCGGTGCCAAAAAGGTTCGCCATCCCTAGTCTAGGATATCAGCATAGTACAGGGGTCTGCAACCTTAAATAGTCAAAGAGCCATTTGGACCCATTTTCCACAGAAAAGAAATCACCGGGAGTCACAAAACCTGGGTGGGCATGGCCAACTTAATGTCACTCACTCCCACCCAGTCACAGGTTTTGTAGCTCCTGGTGTTTTCTTTTCTGTGGTAAACAGGTATATCTCTCTCTCTCTCTCTGTCTCTCTCTTTCTCTCTCTCTGTCTCAGCCACAGCAGGGAGACAAAAGAGCCGCATGCGGCTCCAGAGCCACAGGTTGCAGACTCCTAGTATATATGGGGATCCAAGCGGTGCCTTTTCTAACTGACAGATAGAAACTCTGTCAGAGTGCAGATTTTCTAAGTGCCATCCAAGATTTTTTGTATATCATCATCATCATCATCATCATCATCATCATCATCATCATCATCATCATCATGTTGTGGCTCCTTGTTACAATGGATGGCAACTTCTTTGTGACCAGACACTGTACTTAATTTTAAAGGCTTTGGAGAGGGTGGAGGTGGAGGTAGCTGGTAATACCATTACATCACTGAAATTTTCAGAATGCAGACATTTTGCGGAGGCTCAATATCAAACAGGTGCTTTAAGCTAGTAGTGGGTTAACATTCCTATTTGCATTGTTATTTGGAACAAAAACAAAGAAAATGTCTTGCCCAAAATAGATCTTTTGCCTATGAGTTTTGGCATCAGATCTTGGTAGGCTTTGAAGACTGGGGAGCATATGTGGCCCATAGTCCATAGACTGCCCTCTCCTTTGTCTTGAAGCCTAGCCAATGACATATGGTGGGTGCGTTAGAAAGATCATGAAGGAGAATATTCTTTAGTTTGTAATGCCCATAGGCAAGAGAGGCTGATCTGTGAAATCAACTGAAGGACACTAGATTTGGATAAGCTTATTAATAAGTCCAGATTTCTCTGTTTAGAGCAGATCACACTGATGTCTAGATTCAAGCAAACTATTTCTCAGTTTTATACTTTGAACCATATGGATTTTACAGAATATACCCTGGAAGACTACTTGTTGTGAAGAACCTCAAATCTGATTTCTGGCTTCCAGTTCTTATTTAGCTGAAATGGCAGTGAAGAGTTAAATTCATGAACATAATTTAACAGACTGAAAATTGGAACTTTTTCCCCCTCCTTCCGGAATCATCTTTCCCTCCTCCTTAACCAATCTCCTCCTCAACCAGAAAAGTGCCATTTGTGGCTAAAGAATCCAGATGTTGCTCAGCTTCCCAGATGTGATGGTCTTTCCATTCCAGACGGGGCCAAGCATGCCTCGTAGAATGAGGCAAAGGGAGGTGGGGGATGAGTAGGACTATTTTTAAAAGCCCTCTTGGCTTATTTATAATTTGTACCCAATGTGTCTGAGTCTCGCAGCAGGACAACTGAAAAGAAGGAGGAACGACCCATTTGCAAAAGATCTAAGATATGTCAGTCACCCCACTGGAAAAGCTGCGTTGCAGAGTGACTGAGGAGAAAGTCATTATCTATATTCTTAACTCTCCACCACAGGAAAAAAAAAGAAAAAAGAGTTATTTATTTTCCTGTCCGGGATTTCGTGATAGCTCCTGGCAGACAAAGGTGATACACTGCTTATTTTCAAGACTTAGTGATGCTTCTCTATTTCTAGATTCTATTTTTCTTTGGCTGCTCCAGTTCTATTTTGCCACCTGGGTGACTCGTTTGCCCCTTGGCATGGAGGGGCCAGGGAGATTCACTTTTTCCATGGTAATATTTCTGGAAGCATAAAACAAGGGTTTGATACTCAAATACGAGATAAGTCTGTTTGCCATGCTGAGTTTTTCAACCTCTGAGTCACAAGGAAGGCAGAATTGTTTTGCATTTTCTGCATACTATAGTCTATCACCACTGCTATTATACGGATTCCAGTCACCTAATTTCTCTTCAATATAAAATCTTCAAAATTTGACTATATGCCTTATCCATAAAAATTTCTTCATTTCATTTATTTATATTTCACACTCTTAACCACCCATCTCTCTCAGAGAGGGGCTCTGGACAGTGATAAAAATACTAGAGAATCCAATCTGGAAACGGTAACCTCAGTCACCACAAACATACCTAGAAGATTGAAACTAGATGGCAAATAGAATGACCCACTAACTAAAAAAATAAAACCCTGAGATCAGAGGTGGGCTTCAGCCGGTTCGGACTGGTTCAGGCGAACCGGTTGTTAAGATTTTGTGCAGTTTGGAGAACTGGCAAATCGCACCACTAGCTGGCCTCACCCTTCTCCATCCCACCCCTCCCAGTCACGGGGAAGTATCCCTTTAGAAAGGCAGGAGGTGGGTGCACGGACTGAACACTGCGGCTTGTTTTGTAGGATCTGGAGCTTAGCAGGAACAGTTAGAAAGTGGCTTCGGTTGCACCCCTTGCCCTGAAGCGAACTTTTCTTTGAAGCCTGGATGGCCGAGCACTACTCCATCTCTCCAGTTGTCTTTTGTATTCCCTGCTGCCACCCGCCCGCCACCTTTTGCTGGTCCAAGCTAAGAAACTTGAATTTACTTCATGAACCTCACTCTGCTGCCTTTCTGTCCTTTCCCCCCTCCTTCCCGTTAACTTTCTCATCCTCCCTCAGGCTCTAGGCCTGATTTAGCAAGACAAAGCAGATACACCGGGTGGGGAGGGGAGAGCTGGATTTTGGCTCGGGATTGGATCTTGACCGCCACATTGGAGATTTCCAATTCCTTTTTAAAAAATGCGGCCGTAGAGCCCATCTTCACATGGGATTGCCTGGCAGTGAGGAGGTAGAGGGAGAAGGGGGCGGCTGCTAGGACAGGAGGGGAGTGCTTCTGGGACAAGGGGAGCCGGGAAGAGAAAAGGCAGCTTGCAAGAGCGGAGGCAGGAGAGCAAATCAAGTGAGTGAGTGAACATTTGGCCTGCCGGGTGGCCTCTTTATTCCACCTCACTCCCAAGGCAGCTGGGTAGCCCCCATCTCCACACATGAGAAGTGACCAAAGGACCTTCTCGCCAGGAGCACTGCCCTCATTCAGATTCCCCGCCTCCCTCAGGTGACCCTTGGCCAAGCAACTGACACCAGCTTTGGTGACATCACCATCACCTGCACCCAAAATCTTTCATCTTGAAATGTTTCTTGAAAGTCACCCCAAAGGGGTGAGAAAAGTAGGCTCCTTATCCTACATTCTCATTAGGGGCAGTTCTCGATTTATGGCCACAACTGAGCCAAAATTTCCATTGCTAAGCAAGATTTAAGTGAGTTTTGCTCCATTTTGTGATTTTCCTTGCCAATGTTAAGTGATGTTCAGAAGTAGTAAATAAATAGAGATTGTATCTTGTTGAGACCTTTGAGGTGAGCGGCCGGGAGGCGGAGCCAGGCATGGTGAGTGACATTGAGTTGGTCATGCCCACCCAGTCATATGACCACCCAGCCACGCCTACCCAGCAGAGAACCGGTTGTTAAATTATTTGAATCCCACCCACTGCCCGAGATGACCTGTTTCTTTTATGCTTCCAGGTGTAAAAATCAACCGAAAAAATGTCTGAGGTTCTATCAGTTAATGTCTGAAGGCCAACCTAAGCCATTAAATTAGAATGTTATGGGAAATGGGAAAAACAACATAAATTCAAATCTAAAATGTTCCTATTCAAATGTTCCATACTTTTGTATATTCCCTGTTTAAAGAATAACAGAATAATAGAGTTTGAAGGGACCTTGGAAGTCTTTTAGTCCAAAGAACCCTACACCATTTCAGACAAATGGTTGTCCAATCTCTTCTTAAAAAACTCCAGTGTTTAAAACCAATCTCTTCTTAAAAACCTCCAATTGTGAGCACCCACAATTTCGGGAGTCAAGTCATTCCGCTGATTGTTCTAATTGTCAGGGAATTTATCCTTAGTTCTAAGTTGGTTCTCTCCTTGATTAGCTTCCGTCCATTGCTTCTTGTACAGTAATAAAATAAATACATGTCATGCAATAATTCCAAAAGCTCATGGTATCAATGAAATAAACCAGCTTCAAATACAGGTAGTCCTCAACTTGCAACTTGTTGAAAATAAGAATATTCTTGTCTGTAATACTCTTATGCCCATACTACAGACCCCTGCCTAATACCTGCCTCTTCTGTTATTAGCCTGCCTGTTGAGCAATTTTCCTTTCCTTTCCATCTATTGCTGATCTTGAGGTGTCTTCCATAGTAGAGGTATTTAGAACTATTGAGCTATTGATTTAGTAATCAGTAATCAGTTATAAATGGGAGGTACTATATCAAGGGAAATATTATCTAACTATGCCAATTCCCCAATTCTATACTTTTACTTAGAAGTTTTCTTTCTGTGAATACTGTTTTCATTTGCTTCATCAGCATACTTGGTGCATTGATTCTTTATTATTTAATTCTTTCTCTTTATGAACCCAGGGTTTCATCTTCTTTAATGATAGCTTTTTTATTTATTTATGTAGAAAGAAGAGAAAGTAAAATAGTAATTATACTTTCTAGGCGAGTCAAATAATTAAGGGAAAAGGCATCATTAAATACCCTAATGATGAATTTGAAGCAGCGGTGAAATCCAAATTTTTTTACTACCAGTTCTGTGAGCGTGGCTTGGTGGGCATGGTGTGGCTTGGTGGGTGTGGCTTGGTGGGCATGGCAGGGGAAGGATACTGCAAAATCTCCATTCCCACTCCACACTGGGGCCAGCCAAAGGTAGTATTTGCCAGTTCTCCGAACTACTCAAAATTTCTGCTACCGGTTCTCCAGAACCTGTCAGAACCTGCTAGATTTCACTCCTGATTTGAAGCAATTTGAGGCAAGAAGCTGTGAGATAGAAGCTTGTAATAAAAGAAAAAAATAGTTCTGAATAGCATCAAAAGAACATACATGTTCTATCGCCTTTGACCAGATTGGAAGTGCAGCTCCTTTTTGTGAGAATAAAAACCAGAACAATCAATCAATAACAGTAACAGAGTTGGAAGGGACCTTGGAGGTCATCTAGTCCAACTCCCTGCTCATGTAGAAGACCTGTATTAGGGATTCGAACCACCAAACTTCTGACCTTTCTGATTGACAAGCTCAGTGTTTTAGCTACTGAGCCACCTAGTCAGAAACACCAGATTGCTTATGAGCGATCAAGTTGTTGTCTACTGACCACATAGATAGATTTTCACCATAATGGTCTCTCCCTAACCTGGTCTTTCACATCTTCTAACATTGTACCTGATCTGACCCTGTCCACACACACACACACAAACACAGCCAGCCGAGGGTTAAGGAAGCACTTGGCACACCCCCAGGTCTTTATCTCCAACTTGGCAGTGATATACACACCGTCTGCCAAGTGCTTTATTTTCACAGAAACAGAAAGATAATATACTCAGTGTACAAGAGTCCAACAGAAATAAATATTCCTCTCAGCAGTTTTGGACGAGGCTTTAGTGACTATCCAAGGTTTACTTTTGTTCGTCACAGGGATCACTGGCCACCACCCTCTATTATATAGTCTCTGGGGTGTGGTCCAGTGACTCAGTTCTAATCCCTAGCACGCCTCCTGAGCTGCTGCAATCGTTTATCACGCCTTCGGAGGCGTGCGTCCAGGAATGATGTCTCTCCTTCACTCTCATCTGAGACACCTGTCTCTTTGCTAATCTCCTCTCCCTCGGCCGGCACCTGAGACAGTGCCAGAGGGGAGGGGCCTGGAGAGGGAGGCCTAGCTGACTCCTCTTCCTCCTGCTCGGAGCTTTCTTCCTCCGATGGGATAGGCTCAGAGGGCGGGGCCACAACAGTACCTGAATTATTGTAACTTAATCCATGCATCTTGCTGCTGGTTGTCTTCTTCTCTTTCCTTCCATCTTCCCAGCATTAGAGCCTTCTCTAGCGAGCTAGGACTTTGCATAGTGTGTTTGAAGAAAACAACGGAAAAAACACTTGATACAACAGGTTAGCCATCACGTCCTTGGAATTGTCAACATAAGAGAACAAAGGATTTGGTTTTCAGATTAAGTAGTTTCTTTCTTTTTCTCTTTTGTTGGTTTCTACTCAAATGCAGTTTTGATGGAGTGTTTCCATTGCACCATGATATAAAATTTAAGGAACCCGAGCCACAGTGGAATAAATCCAACTGGAAAATATAATAGAAACTACAGCAAGAGTCAGAGTTAAATTTGTAGATATAAATATGCCCAGTGGTGGGATTCAAGTAATTTAACAACCGGTTCTCTGCCCTAATGATTTCTTCCAACAACCACTTTGCCAAACTGCTCAGAAAGTTAACAACCGGTTCTCCCAAAGTGGTGCGAACTGGCTGAATCCCACCACTGAATGTGCTTTCATGAGCATTATTTGGTGTCTTCAACTTTGAAATTTTCTCCTCAATTTACATGTGGGATATCGGACTATTGGTGCTAGAGCAAGATCGGTAAAATTTGAAATGTGCTTTTGTTTAATTGTTGCAGTTCTCCAAGTCCAGTTTAATTAAAGAAGTTTGAAAACCCTAGTAGGTAACATCAACAGTGCAGGAGTTTCGAAGAAGTAAAATTTATTGGCTGGGAAGGGTTATACATCCTTTTGTCTCGATTGCTTTGCAGTTGATTGGATAGGATTGGTGGGATTCCTATGGATGGGTGTCCACTTGCAAGTGATTGATGTCTTGCTTCTGGTAGTTTATTTAGCAGCCAAGGTGCTTGCTCTGTTTATCTATGTGTGAGATAGTGATACAGTAGCTGAGTGATAGGATGGTTTACCAGGAAGATGTTGTAATTGTTGAATTGTAATTGGGTTTTGATCAAAAGGTTGATAAAGAAATACTGGTAGTTTGAGTTTATCTAGGTATTGGCTTTGTCTAGACATTGGTGTAGGGCAGGTGTCAGCAACCTGCGGCTCCGGAGCCACATGCGGCTCTTTGGGTCTTCTGCTGTGGCTCCCTGTCAGGTGATCCCACCACTGGCTGGCCCTGCCCCTCGTCCTCCCCTCCCAGTCATTCCTTGCCTGGCCTGAGAAGGTAAGGGCGACTGCAGGGGATGGAGAAGCGGCCAGGGCAGAGACAGAGAGATACAGAGAAAAGGGGTGAGAGAGAGACATAATGAGATACTGAGAGAGAGGGGGAGAGAGAGGGGTGAGGGAGGGAGAGAGAGAGAAATGTCAAAAGGATTTTGTGGTTCTCACTGTTTTTTAACAACTGGTTCTCTGTCCTAAAGACCGACTGAGTAGGTGTGGCTGGGGTCATGTGACCGGTCGAAGTGAATGACATCGAATTGGCCATTCCCACCCAGGTTTTGTGGCTCCCGGTGTTTTCTTTTCTGTGGAAAACAGGTCCAAATAGCTCTTTGAGTGTTTAAGGTTGCAGACCCCCGGTGTAGGGTCATGAAAAATCCACAGCCCAAAAACCAAGTTCAGAAAATTCCAACAATGCAACATACTAATTGTGAGCTTCAGTGGTGTGATTTTCTTCTCCCACCTGCCTGGAAACATGTTTGAGTCACAGTTTCCTGTGTTTGAAGTTTTGATCAGACAATAGCATAGCAACTCTACTTGAACCTACTTGAGGGGGCCAACCAATTATTGAAGAATTATGATCTCTTGTACTCTTAACTTAGTTTAAAAGTTGGTTTTTTGTGGAAGAGAAAAGCAACTGGATTGGGATTGCAGTTGTGAGGGAAAGGTTTAAACTTTTCCCCAAGTACTCTTTTCAGAATCTAGGCTGTATCTCTCTTCTTTTTCTTCTTTGCTTAGGAAAGCACATACAGTAGTCACTAAGAAACACTGTACTTCATAGAACAGAATCCTTGGTTTACATCACTTTGCTCTGAATTCACTAAACCAGATTTTTCTATCTCAAACCCACTTTTGCAATATAAAGTTAATGATGATGCTTATCTATTTTATAATAGCATTTTTCTAATTTATTAGCCTGTTATGAGGATTATTGAAGTAATACATGTGAAGTACTTGGACTATTCTAAAGCAGGGGTGTCAAACTTACGTCGTCACAGCGGTGTCATGTAACATATTGGGATTTCTCCCCCTTCGCTAAATTGGGCATGGGTGCGGCCAGTGTGTAATGCAGCCCTGTTCTAAAGCATTCAACCCAACCCAGGCTCTGGCTAATTATTTGCCCAATCTACCAGACTCCCTTTCCATTTATTTATTTAGCATATTTTAATTACAAAAAAAAAAAAATGGAAACCTGACGCTTCCTGCATGTAGTTGATCAGAAGTTCTTAGAAAATGAGGGTGACTGCAGTCCAATATATTATTCTGTGTTCCACCAAGAACACAAAAAATAAGTTGGTATGATAGTGAACATCCCATATTTTTCAATTGTACTTAGAAGCCTATTGGTAGACAGTGCAACTCCTGCAATACAGATGTTACTTGGGTTCTGTGTTTTGTACCAGTTGCAGTTCTGAATATTCTTCAGAGGTCTTCTCCTTCAGGAATATCCAAAACTGGTACATGGTATGCCACCTGAAGTTATACAAAGGATCCCTTAGCCACAGCCTCTACCTAGCTGCCTACTATCTACCTACCTATTGTACCTACCTACCTACCTACCTACATCTATCTATCTATCTATCTATCTATCTATCTATCTATTGGTATCTATCTAATCTTATCTATCTATCTAATCTATCCCTATCACCATCATTATCTGTCTGTCTATCTATCTATCTATCTATCTATCTATCTATCTATCATCTATCTAATCTATCTATCTAATCTATCTAATCTAGCTCTATCATCATTATTATCTATTATCTATCTATCTATCTATCATCTATCTAATCTATCTCTATCATCATCATCATCATTATTATCTATTATCTATCTATCTATCTATCATCTATCTATCTATCTATCTATCTATCGGTATCTATCTATCTAATCTATCTATCTAATCTATCTATCTAATCTATCTCGATCATCATCATTATTATCTATTATCTATCTATCTATCTAATCTATCTCGATCATCATCATTATTATCTATTCTCTATTCTATTCTATTCTATTCTATTCTATTCTATTCTATCCTATCCTATCCTATCCTATCCTATCCTATCCTATCCTATCCTATCCTATCCTATCCTATTCTATCTAATCAGTAACCACACTCATGGTTCCCCACCAGGTAAAGGCTGGGGAGATATAAACATTGAATAGATTTAACACATTATTGATAAAGACAAATAATTAGGAAATCTCACACCCCAAATCTCAGTTCTGCGCAACCTGATCTATTTTGCATCATGGTTTCCAATTAGGATTCTGACCTATCAGTCACAAGTAATGTTATATGTGGGACTTGCTATACAATGCAACTTTAAAACAGTGGCATAAAATGGGTAGGAACACATGGATTGCCATCTGAAAAGACATGCTTCTCTTAAAACTGTGTAACAAAATAAAATCAAGAAAAAATGGTTGGTTGGTTGATTAGATTTATATCCAGTTCTTCAATCTGAAACTTGAGGTGGTATACATGCATTTGTGTGCACGCATACATGCACAAATGGGTGAGCATATGTACTGTGCATATACAAATGATCATTTTTTCAGATATAAATACATGCATAATCCTGAGGAGGAATGCAAACACAATACTCATTCATTCCTAACCATCCAAACTGAATGTATAAATCCACAGAAATTGTGCAGCTGACCATCTCACAGGCACTTTAATTCTTTAATTCAAAAAGGTTGATCTCTTGACTGAAATTGTTAGTTTGCATCTGTCCTAGTTGACCAGTTTGGGGACTCTAGCAAAAAAATAAAAATAGACCTGTGATTCCGAAGTCCGTCCCTTTTTTATAGAGAAGGCATGGCTTTAGTTGGAGAGTGGGGGATATGTAATGTTGTTGTTTTTTTGTTTTTTTAACTGACTGAGAGCCACAGTAGGCAGAAAGTTACTGCAAAGTGGGCAAGCCAATTCTGATATATGTGAAGTTGGAGAATCATGGTTCTGACGGATTAGACAGTTTGTTGTTGCTTTTAATTGTGTGAAGCTTATTTTAAGGGGAAGTGAAGTTTCCCAGCTTCAGTGGCTTGATAGGCATACTATTGATTTTCATCCATCATATTGTTAAAATGCAGCTGGGTTGTTGAAGGTTTCCCTGGCCCTAAAAAGGGGATCCTGGGTGTGTCCATTTCCCACCCCAGCTGTAGAGAAGCTGGAAGACGAGAGGCTGATCTTCCAAACAGATCTCCTTGTGGGTTGGCAGAATCACCAGCAGAGGTCAGTGCTAGGAGGCCCCAGCATGGACATCAAGGCCCCTCCTGTTAGGGTTGTGAACAGTGTCTAATCCACATGTCAGATTTCAGGGACAAAAAATAGAGGAGCAACTCTACTAGGGATGAAAAGTAATGTGCTACAAATTGCTTTGGGAGTGAATGTTTGGGATCCACTTAAACTGTCTCCAGCATCCTTCACCCAGGCAGCAATTGTTAGGCAGCCTTACTATTAACAGAAAGGTGAGATTCTTTTTAGCACTCTTTTAAATCACAAACATTTGCTGAAACAGAATAATATAGGGAATCTTGTCACTGTTGAGGACAGTTTTGGTCATGTGCATATCTCTAACTATCATGTTTATATCTTGCTCGACAGTGTTTTTCTTTTTTGTTTTTTACCAATAAAAGAGAATATTTATAACTCAGGGTTGAAATGAGGGATCCTTTGTGCTCTCTGAGCTTGGTTGATTTCTTGCAGCCATTTCATTAACCAAACTAGTTGCAATATCAGTAATTTTTTTTTAAATTTCCTGAGGCATTTGGATGGGCCAATGTTGAAAGCAGAAAAATGATTCCACTGGACTTTTGGATTAACCTGGCTATTCTTGTATCATTTCATCCAGCATCATTGATCAGTGCAGCAGTGCAATTGCCATGAAGTGCAAACTAATTCTAAAACATCCTATTTCTATGGGGGAAAGCCAAAACAACAGCCTTCCAATAAAGCTTTTCAGTTCAACTGTCAGGAATGGAATGGTGCTTGTGCATGGCTATGTACAGGCAACAAGGAAATATTTTGGCTATCAAATAAGAAAATGTGTGATAGCTGTAGCTAACTCTTATGGAGGTTCTCCCAGGGAAACATTTTTTTTTTCTTCAAACTTCCTGTTGGGGCTGAGCCTTCTAAGGAAGCTCAAGATGGTCATACAAAGTGCTCCCTCCTCCTTTGTGTTCTCGCAGCAGCAACCCTGTGAGGTTCGTTGAGTTGTGAAAGTACAACTGGCTCAAGATTATCCACACCAGTCTTGTTTGAAGGAGGAATCAACCCTGCAGCCACTCTTTTTGGCTTCCCTCAGGCATGAAATGGCCTGAGCATTATCCCTAGATTTGATAGGTTTGCTGCTGAGAGTAATCCAGCAAATATGGACCATGCTATATATCAGGGGTGAAATTCAGCAGGTTCTGACAGGTTCTGGAAAACCAGTAGCAGAAATTTTGAGTAGTTCAGAGAACCGGCAAATACCACCTCTGGCTGGCCCCAGAGTGGGGTGGGAATGGAGATTTTGCAATATCCTTCCCCCAGGAGTGGGGATGAAATGGGGATTTTGCAGTATCCTTCCCCTGCCATGCCCACCAAGCCACACCATGCCCACCAAGCCACACTCACAGAACCAGTAGTTAAAAAAAAAATTGAATTCCACCACTCTCTATATTCTATGTATCTCAAAAATTCTTGAACTGCTGCTGCCCTCCAAGATAGCTGCTGCTGACAGACAGACTGAACCACGCATAACAGGTACCAGTGAGTGAAGACTGCTTAATGGTGACACAACCATGAAAAGCTTCAAATGGAGTCCTGGATCAAGCAGTGACATGGATGGAGGCCTTACAGGTCAAATAACTTTCATAAGATTGAAACACTAAATGATTCTTCAAAGGCAAGACTTTCCTGGGGTTTTTTTTGGCTTCCATAATCTATTTGGTGACCTGGAACAAGAGGCATTTGATCTCTCAGGCTCTTATACTCTTATACTTATTGGCAGTTTCAACTATTCTGAGGAGCTCTGCAGTATCCATATCTTTTGTTTTTCACTTTCAACTGCAAAGGGGAACATGACGTGGCCCTAGAGGAGATGGCTGTAAGAAACAAAAAATTGGAGGACAGAGGCCTAAACTCTAGCCTAGGCCCTAGAGCCTAGGGCTTCTCTATGATTACCCTCGCTAGCCAAATCTAATTACTCAATAGCCCTGAATTTAGCAGAGGCCTTCTGCACTCTAGGGCTGGTCTATCATAATGATCTTTTGCAATTGTTTAAACAGGAGAATGCCTTATATCCCATTTGAAAGCATGTGACCTGCTTTATACTATATATGTTAGCCTTCTTGAAACAATTTTTGGCATCACTGAAGATTGAAAGCTGTAGAGCAGACGTAGCATCACTTTGCATCCAATCTCAAAGATGGGCTTTAACTTTGGCCTCTGCTCCTCTCCTTTGCCATCGACTCTTCAACTCTATCAGGTTGCCTTTCTTGTGAAGCACTACAAAGAACATCTTGTTCTTTTCTAGGCAGCCTCTAGGGCAGTGATGGCTAACCTTTTTGTTGTTGCGTGCCAAAAGCAGGCGGCGCGCGAGGGGGTCACGCGTGCACGTGCCCACACCCATAATTCAATGTCCCCCGTGCCCCGCCCCGTTGCACATGTGCGTGTGACACCCCTGTGCTCCCCCCGCTTTTGGCACGCGATGGCAAAAAGGTTACCGGTGGGCCCGGTAGGTCCGTTTTTTGCCCTCCCCAAGCTCCAGAGGCTTTCTTGGAGCCTGGAGAGGGTGAAAACGGCCTTCCACACACAGACACGGAGGCTGTATACAGCCCATTTCTCAACTTCTGGTGGGCCTGGAAGGCCTGAAAATCAGCTGGCCAGCATGCACTGCGCGCCGGAGCTGAGCTATGGCAACGCTTGCGTGCCCACAGATATGGCTCCGTGTGCCACCTGTAGCACACATGCCATAGGTTCGCCATCACGGCTCTAGGGCCTAGGCTAGAGTTTAGGCCTCTGTCCTCCAATTTTTTGTTTCTTACAGCCATCTCCTCTGGGGCCAAGTCATGTTCCCCTTTGCAGTTGAAAGTGAAAAACAAAAGATATGGATACTGCAGTGCTCCTCAGAATAGTTGAAACTGCCAATAACCTGCCTCAGCTGCTCAACATACAAACGTTAGGTCCAAAGCTTCTTGTTTTCAGCACCATCGATGAATGGACAGGTCCCTGCATGGATCTTTCACCTGCTAAGGTGCATAAAGGTATAACTGTATTAGTTGGTTTCCCTCCCCCCTCTTTGGAATATGTAGTAGATAGAGGCCTAAAATGGCAGGTGTCAGTTATCTCAAGATTTATTTCTCAATGGAGTCCTTCCCCGTCTTCTTTTTAAAAAATCAAAATACTGTATGTATTGGCATTCCTGGAACAATTTTTTAATCTGTATTAATAACAAGCCAAGTGCAATACCTGATCATGTAACTATGTCTCTTCAACCAGGCAAATCTGAATTTACCTTTGCTTGAGCTACATGTTTACTTATTCAATAAAATCTTCTTGCTATAAGTGATGAATGAGCCATGATAACATGGCTTTGCTTGTTTACATGTTCTGACCCTGTCACTATTCTTTGAAGAGATGGGCTTCTTAACATAGTAGACACAGTCGTAACAAGACGTTGGAGCCTTGTACATAAACTCAAGCTGGAATTGGAATGCAGCTTTTTAAAAATGCAATAATATTGGAACAGATCAGCAAGGGATGTGGTAAATTATCTAATACTTGGAGACTTTAACTGATGAATGGCTGAGTCCTCCAAATATATGTTCTCATTCAGCTGCAAATAATTGGACTTAAGAGCAAAAGCTGCCAGACAGAACTCCATGATTTGTGTTGAGAGGTCAAATTAGGCATCAAGTGTTCATAATTGCACCAACCTGAACAAGGGTGCCAATCACATCTGTGCACAATCAATGCACAGTTAGATGCAAGATAACGCAAGGCAATCCAGGATCAGGCATTTGAATTTTGTATAGTACAGCAAATACATTAAACTCGGTTAAATTGATAAAAATATATACTTTATTCTTCTCTAAAATGTCGCGAAAAGATTCAGAAACCATAAGTCTAGGAGCAAGAACCTTGCTTCAGGCCTAAAGGAATATGAAACAAGCAATAATAAATATTTTATTTACACACATCTGCAAAATTATTAGCAATCCCAGTCACTTCTTCAGTGCATATTATTTCCGGGGGCGGGGGTTTCTCTGAGTGAGTGGATGACAGAGCAAAATGAAAGGAGGGGGGGAAATGTTTAGAACTGTCGAAAAAACATCAGTATTTTTTAGAAGCATATTTTCTTAACAAAAAGGTTCGAAAGTCAGAAGTCATACACATCCTTGCATGCATGTTCCCCACCTCCACACAGCAGCACAAAAATTGTGTTTGAGAATAGCTGTAAGCACAGGGAGCAACGTGTAATTAAAGGGGAGCCGCCTGTTTCCCTTGGACCTTTGAGAGATCAAAACTCTCTACTGCCACTTTCCTAGATAACAGATGCAGCACCCAAGGCCAGATTCTAGGACAATGACGGCGAAGTGTCATTTAGACACCAAGTGCCCAAACTGTGCGTGCGGGCATGCCCGAACTGAAATGTGCGCACGAGTCTGTGCACATGGCAGACATGTGCACAGACATGCACAAACATGCGCAGGCGTGGACATGCGCGCATGCGCAGCATAGACTCAAAGACCAGCTGGCCAGCAGGAGGCGGGGTATCCCAACACTGGCAGTGTGGCAAGAGGTAAGATCTTTTTCTTTCGGGAGCTTCTGTCGTTTGCAGGGAAAGAGGAGCTCACGAATGAAACGCCAAGATCTGACCTAGGGTGATGGTGCACGTGCCAGCAGAGTGGGCTCTGCATGCCACCTCTGGCACGCATGCCGTAGGTTCGCCATCACGGTTCTAGGACAATCTTCCTCAGCTTGGCTAGTCTTCCGACATGTGGACCGAATAAGCAGAATTAACTGCAATGCTTTTGCTGACAGTGGTCGGTCCACACATCTAGATGGCACCTACGTTGGGAAATGAGCCAAAGGGTCTCTAGTACAAGTAGTCCTCGACTTACGACCACAATTGAGCCCAACATTTTTCTTGCTAAGTGAAACATTTGTCAGGCAAATTTTGCCCCGTTTTACGACCTTTCTTGCCACAGTCGTTAACTACATCAGTGCAGTTGTTAGTAACACAGTTGTTAAGAGAATCGGGCTTCCCCATTGATTTGGCTTGTAAGAAGGTCACAAAAGGGAATTCACACGATTGTGGGATATCACGATCAGAAGTATGAGCCAGTTCTGCCAAGCGTCCGAATTTTGATCATGTGACCATGGGAATGCTGCAATGGTCATAAGTGTGAAAAATGATCCTGTCCATTTTTTTTTTCAGCGCCGTGGCAACTTTGAACAGTCATTAAATGAATTGTTGTACGTCGAGGATTACTTGTACTAATACCATGGAAAATAAGTATCCAAGATAATTTGCTACAAACGTCCCATTAGACCAATGAAAGATGGTCTACATCAGCAGACATTCATTACTATGGGATCAGTCACTGGAGAACCTTCAGCTCAATTGTGCTTCCTCATGTATTCAGAGACCACAGAGGCTCTAATGATATGCTTTGAGTTGCATTTCTCTTGGAGCCACATTAAAAGTAGTTGGGGGGGGGGGAGGGAAGGGAAATAATCTAATTATCATACACAGGGCTTACACCCCTGAAAGTCAGTTCAGAGAAGCTTGTGTGAGGTCTGTAAAATGAAAGGTGTCAAACACCACAGGGAAGACACTTCTTGTGACCTGAGCATGTGTCTCGGATGAGGGAAAGCCATTCTGCCTGAAGTCGGAGGTGTCCCCCCCCCCCCTCGCACCTTCCATTCCAGTCATTCAGGAGGTCCAGAAACAAAGAAAGGAACTAAAGATTTCAACCAATCAAAATGACACCTAATAACCTGGGATAACTGCAATCCCTCAGGGTTGACGTTTTCAGATCTAGTTTAAATTAAGCTCTACGACGACAAATCTCAATTAGCATGCAAAAAAACACAAAAGGAGCTCCTTGCACACTCGGCCCTGGCAAACCTAGGCATAACCGGGTGTTGATTTCTCATGGATATTCTGCAGCCATTTCAACCTGGGTTGATTCTCCCAAGACGGGAGAGGTGAGACATTTGTAACCATAAAGATGTCTGCTATCTGGGCCAAGAAAGGGTACTGTGCTCCTGTGGGGAAATAGGGAGATGAGTGTGTGTGTGTGTGTGTGTGTGAGGCGAGTGCCTGGGCCTTTTCGTGAGGTCTTCTTTTTCTCCGAGCTGGGTGCTTCTTGTTGACTCGTTGGCCAAGCATGTCCTTTGCTTCCCTCACAAGCACTCGTGCAGCACTTGCATGTTGGTGCAGTTCAAGCAGCTGACGTGACAGCACCAGTGGAAGGTGCAGTTGCATCTCTCAGTGACGCGCTGTGTCCGGGTGCGGTAGCCCCTCCCACAGCACAGCAACTCACAGCCGTCCAGAGCTGGGGAGGTGCTGTTGCAAAACCGTCCAGCCGTGCCCGCTGTGCCCGTCTTACCGCTGTAAGTGCAGAAATTGGGAGACTTCTCAAAATAGACCAGGTCGTGAGGAGAAGGAGGCTTGTGAGCTGGATTCTCTGGCTCCAGATGGTGCAGCTCCATGCGGGAAGCTCGGTTGCTGCCTTTGTTGCCGTAGATGACCCGGGAAGCGCCATCAAAGCGATCCTTGAGGAAGTCCCCCACGGTCCGAAAAGTGGGCAGACGCATCCAGCAGGTCTTCACCGTGCAAGAGCCTGACATCCCGTGGCATTTGCATTCCTGGCGCATTTCTGTGAAAACGGTCTGGGGAAGAAAAAAAAACAAAAAAAAAAAAAACAAGAAGACCAAGAAGCCTATTAAGAGTGTCAGAAGAATAATTCGGGGTTCCAACTCGAGACGGGGTTGCGCAAAAATGAATAAAAATGAGATCCAGACAGCTGTGAGGAAAGAAGAAACATTTACTCCTAAAAGCAAATCAGTTTGCCTTTAGGAGCAGGCTGCAGAGAAATGGGGTACAGCAGCAGATTTTTACAGGGGTGGTGGTGGTTTGTCTGGGGCGAAGTATCTATGTGGTGATTCTAGGGTGACACGTGAGAGCCGTGTGTGCGTGCATGCGTGTGTGTTTAGCAATAGCACTGAGACATATTTAGCGCTTCACAGTGCTTTTACAGCCCTCTCTAAGCAGTTTACAGAGTCAGCCTATTGCCCCCCAACAATCTGGGCCCTCATTTTACCCACTTCGGAAGGATGGAAGGCTGAGTCAACCTTGAGCCTGGTGAGATTCGATCTGCCAAACTTGCTGGTAATCAACAGTCAGCAGAAGTAGCCTGCAGTACTGCATTCTAACCACTGAGCCACCACAGCACTACACCACATTCCACAGTGTAGCTATGTTTATTCTTGTGAACATGCAGTTCCTTCTGGGAGACCTAATTTAATTCATTCTGTTTGTGTTTGCAGGCCTTATCCTTTGATATGTGGATTAGGTCTGGGTAACTTATTTGGGGATTTGAGGAAGTTTTGCTAATTTTAATTGATTAACTTAGTTTCAGCTTCACTGTCAATTATCTAATGGAGATACTGATTCTCAGACCATTGTGGGTTCTGGTAATATTGTCAGGGAAGATGGAAACAGTATAAAGAATAAAACATATTTGGATATAAAATTTCGTACAAGAACAAATACACTTTTTCAGCACTCTGGGCTGTCCTGCCCCTAAAGCCCAGCGCCTGGTTCCTAAATTGAGAAACCTGTCATGCTATGATAAAAATAAGGGGTCCCAGACTCCAACACTGCCCTTGTCACAAAACTCACTAGGTAGCTTCAGGCAAGCCAATCTTCCTAGCCTCAGTTTTCCCACTGAGTAAAGAGAACCGATCCATTATAAAAGCTGTGAAGGTGACTGGTGTCAGGCCTAGAGGATTACGATCTTCCAGAAACGGCTGAACTGCAACTCCCAGAAACTTCATTTATGTCCATGTGGGCTAAATCCAGAGGTGGGTTTCAGCAGGTTCTGACCAGTTCTGGAGAAGTTCTGGTAGTGGAAATTTTGAGTAGTTCGGAGAACCGGTAGTAAAAATTCTGACTGGCCCCGCCCCCGTCTATTCTCTGCCTCCCGAGTCCCAGCTGATCGGGAGGAAATGGGGATTTTGCATTAACCTTCCCCTGGATTGGGGAGGGAATGGAGATTTTACAGTATCCTTCCCCTGCCACGCCCACAAAGCCATGCCACACCTACCAAGCCACACCCACAGAACCGGTAGTAAAAAATTTTGAAACCCACCACTGGCTAAGTCTACCGGGAACTGTAGTTCTTCAATTATCTGGACAGCCAGAGAAGTTCTCCAGGCTTTGAACAAGCTAGCTAAAGAAGGCTTTTT
Organism: Pantherophis guttatus; assembly: GCF_059756535.1. Lineage (NCBI taxonomy): Eukaryota > Metazoa > Chordata > Lepidosauria > Squamata > Colubridae > Pantherophis > Pantherophis guttatus. The sequence goes on along the minus strand of NC_142064.1, from coordinate 137,580,740 downwards.
CAATCCAAAGCTGTGAGGACTACAATTCCCAGAATTCCTAGTCTTAGTTATGCTGTCTAGAAACTCTGGGAATTGGAAAGGAAGTCAAAAGTGATGATGACAGTGACAATAACAATACAGTACTGTAGCAATGATGGTACTGGTAGTTGAGAAGCTACAGTACGTCCTATTTTTTCTGCTTCTTGGAGCAGAGGTGTCCTGGGTGCCAGGACACCTCTGCTTTTCCCTGGAAGCCATCTCTCCCTTTGTTGTTCTGTTAGCAAATCTCTTTTCCAAAGTCCATTTCTTTCCCCTTTCCTTGCAAATGGGAACAACTGCCCCCCCCTTCCCATCCACACACCACAGATCCCCATCCAGTTAGAAAAATGTGGATGTGTTTCTCCAAGCCCGCAGTTTTTCTTTCCAAAGGGGTTTTTATTGCAATTAGAAGAACTGGAATCATTTCCTTCCAGATGTTTAGGAGCCCACACGTCAGCCTAGCTTGTGGTTCTGGTCTTGGCTAGCCTGCCTAAGGGCTGGCCTGATTAAGGGAGGCTTGCCCCATTTTTGGAGGGGACATCCCATTACCGCAGCCCCACCCCTCTCAGGTTGCTACCACTCTCCTCACAATGTACGCCCTGTAAAAGCAAACAAACATTTGCTTCCCAGTCCGTGCAATAAGCAGAGAAAGGAAATACATTTTTATGCAGCCAAGCCACATACATACACTAAGCAGGTATATTCTCATGCCCAGAATTCAATCTGTTGTTTCAATCTGTTCATCAAGGTAAAAGGCCTTCGCCATGAAGTCAGGCAGCAAATCTGGGCATTTCTAAGGGCAGCAGATAGGCAGATCGCAACCAATCAATTGGGATGTTTTCCTTAAACAACTCTGCTAAACGGCTGGACTTAAGGGACTTAAGGGCAGCTATTCGGTTCCTGCCTTCTGCCAAGGCATAAATACCCCACTGCATTATGTCATCTTAATTAGTAGCAAAGAAGTAGTTTGGATTTTTTTTATATATATTACCTGCAAACTCTAGTTTGCATATCTCACACAAGGCTAAAAGGGGTGTAGCATTGGGGGAGTAGAGTTAAAAGCATCAACAGCTTAGAGTCGCTGTGTTCCCACAAGGACTCCAATCCTTCCTGAATTCCATTGACCCTTATCTGGTGCCAACTTAGTGTTGAACTTTAGTTCATCAGATTCTTCTCTACAGGTAGTCCTCGACTTGTGATCACAATTGAGCCCAAAATTTCTGTTGCTAAGTGAAAGATTTGTTAAGTGCGTTTTGCCCCATTTTACGACTTCTCGTAGGAAATAGCCTGATTTAGCAAAGCAATTCTGTTAGTCATATTTAGGTAGGACAACAGCTTGAGCTGAGTTCTCCTGAAACGAATTCTTCCCTGGATGGAGAGGCGGATTCTTGCACTAGCTCATGCTTGTTCAATAAAGTGCATAAATCATTGCAAGGATTGGAAGGTAAACCCTAATGCAAATTCTCATACAGGAACTGGCAGTCTGTTGCTTCCTTCTGTCGTATTTGTAGGGCAACAGTAAGGCAACTGAGAGCTTGTTATAATGTGCCTGCACGTATTCCCAGCATTCTCGTAAAACAACAAGCTCCGGGAACACATTGTTTAGATTTTACAATACAAACTCTATGCCGTCTTGGACACCAAATCCAATTTCATCCAGGTGAACAATACACAGTAGTGGCCAAAATTGTGGAAATCTTTTGGGAAAAGAGTATTTTTGAGGTTTGATGTCTAATAACACCACTTTTTTGGGGAGTTTCAAGATAATCATATTGCATTGCTGGAATGGCCTGGGAATAGCCCAGACCTTAACCCAATTGAAAATCTATGGAGCTGACTAAAGAAACTTGTTAGTCAGAAGTGAGCCACCAATAAAACCTAGTTAATAGAAGCAATTATTCAATCTTGGTTTCATATTATAACAACTGCAGAACCAAAAGACTTGATTCACTCCATGGGAAGATATTGTAAGGCTCTAATTCTTGCTAAAGGTTACCCAACTAAGCATTAACTGACATGATAATTTTTGTATATCTTGTTTTTTCTACGTATTTCGCTTTTCTTCTTTATACTGTAACTGCTATTCTAATAGCAAATCCTTCATAAAAGTTATTGCATTACAGTCTTGATTAAATTATCTTTCCATTAATTTTATGGTATCGCTCCAAAAAAAAAGTGGTGTTATTAGCTAGTTTTAGAAAATACACTTTTCCCAAAAGGTTTCCACAATTTTGGCCACTACAGTATAGAACTATAATCACATTAACTCAATCACACATCTGCATAAGTGCATAATGATCTGAGTGGGACTTTTTTTGCATGATATAATCTTAATAAAACATTAATTACTTTGGAGGAATTTGATGGCTAGTTTTTCCTAGGAATAGATCAACATAACTAAAATCTTATCTCTACAGAAAACAATGAGCTGGTATGAACAGAGTGAATCATGGTCTGAACATATGTTGAAAGCATTCATGATGCTTGCTGACATGAAAGGCATTTTCAATGCATGCAATTCTACGTAAAACCCCGTACCCCGTAGTGGTCCCCATTCTCCCTACCAGACGTCCTGCCTCGTTGTTGTGTAAATTCATCAAGAAGCGCAGGTCTCTCCCCTTCTCGTTGGAGTCCACAAACTCTCGCCCAAAGACCCGTCCAAAGTCCACATTGTCACTGCAGCCACCCCAGTGCCAGTCGGGACCTCCTGGGCCCCGCCGTCGGTAGTCACAAGTGCAAGATTCGATGGAGCCTTCCGAGCAAGAACGAGCCACCGAGTGGGTGACCCCAGCGCTGGTAATAGCAAAAATGAAGGCAGTCTCTCTGCAACCTGGAGGCAGAAGGGAGACCATACAATGTATCAGTGAACAGCACCGAACCCAGCTTAGTACAGGTAGACCTTGACTTAAAACAGTTCATTTAGTGACGTTTTGAAGTTACAACGGCACTGAAAAAAAGTGGCAGTTTTTCACACTTACGATTGTTGCGGCTTCCCCCTGGTCATGCGATCAAAATTCAGACAGTTGGCAACTGACTCATATTTAATGACGGTTGCAGTGTCCCAGAGTCATTTTGCGACCTTCTGACAAGCAAAGTCAATGGGGAAGCCAGATTCACTTAACATAACTTAACACCTGCAGTGATTCACTTAAGAACAGTGGCGAGAAAGGTCGTAAAATGAGGCAAAACCAGTGGTGGGATTCAGCCAGTTTGCACCACTTTGGGAGAACCGGCTGTTAACTGTCTGAGCAGTTTGGTGAACTGATTGTTGGAAGAAATCATTAGAGCAGAGAACCAGTTGTTAAATTATTTGAATCCCACCACTGGGCAAAACTCACTTAATGTCTCACTTAGCAACAGAAATGCTGGGCTCAATTGTGGCCGTAAGTTGAGGACTACGCGTAGTTCCCAGTGAATCCATAATAAAGGCTGCCTCGTGTGCTTGGAGACCAACAACACATTCCTGACACAATGCAGGAGCAGCAGCATTCCTTAAAGCTTTCTTCCTCGTTTAAAAAAAAAGTGGTATTATTAGTTTCAAGGAATATTCATGGTGGTAGCAACCATAGCAGTAAAAGTGGTAGCAGCAATAAGAATAGTAAGGTGATGATGTTACTCATCAGGCCATTTCAAGCAGCTGTACATTGCTTTGGAACAAATATCAGAGCTGGGTAGGAGGCACTTCATATGAGAAGAAACCTTAAGTGATGTATCATACTCTGCCTTTGTAAGTGAAGCGAATGCATAGTTAGGAGCAGTTGAGATGCTGTGCAGAGATGCAAGGAGACCAACATGGGAAGCATTTAATGGAGGTGGATGTTTAACTCCCCCAACCATCAGTATGAGAATTCCATCTTTCAGTTTCATAAAACCAATGGGCTTGAATCTTCTACTGGTACGTCTATCTATCTATCTATCTATCTATCTATCTATCTATCTATCTATCTATCTATCTATCTATCTATCTATCTATCTATCTATCTATCATCTATCTAATCTATCTATCTATCTATCTATCTATCTATCTATCTATCTATCTATCTATCTATCTATCTATCTATAGATGTAGATAGATGTAGATGTAGATAGATATAGAGATACAGAGATCTAGATGTAGATGTAGATATATAGATATAGATATTTCTTCCTTTGTCAGATTGAGCCTAGCAGGGTTTAGGAAGTGGCGGCTCTTTCTGTCCTCATCCAAGAGCCTCAAAAGTGAAAACAGAAGGGTTACTCTGACTGTAGGGTTACACGCAGCTACTTTTGCATATGAATGGAAGGATTAATAACTTTGAAAGCATGTTTGAAAATGATACCTTCACTATCTTAGAAGAGGCATTGCCTCTTGAATGAAAAAGAAACCCTCTTCCATAAGAGCATAGCACCATGCATGCTGTTTGCAAACATTCTGGCATTGATTTATTTTATTTATATAGCATCTTTCCTTCTGGAAAAAAAAAAAAACCCTTTTCATTTAAATTAAAAATGCTTTAAAGAGCATTCTCCCAAGGGGTGAAATTCAGCAGGTTCTGACAGGTTCTGGAGAACCAGTAGTGGAAATTTTGAGTAGTTCGGAGAACCGGGAAATGCCACCTCTGGCTGGCCCCCGAGTGGGGTGGGAATGGAGATTTTGCAATATCCTTCCCCCAGGAGTGGGGAGGGAATGGAGATTTTGCAGTATCCTTCCCCCAGGAGTGGGGAGGGAATGGAGATTTTGCAATATCCTTCCCCCAGGAGTGGGGAGGGAATGGAGATTTTGCAGTATCCTTCCCCTGGAGTGGGGTAGGAATAGAGATTTTGTGGTATCCTTCCCCTGCCATGGCCACCAAGCCACACCACACCCACCAAGCCATGCCCACAGAACCGGTAGTAAAAAAAAATTGAATTTCACCACTGGTTCTCCACCCCATGCTGCCTAAGAGCATTTTTTTTTACCGGAACGATCTAAAAATCAATGGACTACATGCTGCATCTCATAAAAAAGGAAGACTTGTGGATTATTTTCTGGACTGTGGATCTTTGTTGTATTTCTGATTAATAATCCCCCTTTTCTTATTTTTGCTCAGAAGGGAGAGAGAACTGGAGGGCTAGAAAAGGAACATTCAAGCAATAGAGTTTCAGTTTGTGGGAGAGGAACGCTGCAGCTCTCCACGGAGTGGGATGGGAAAGGGGAAAAGAGAGAGTAACAATCGCTTACTATAAAATCTGACATAATCTATGAAATCTGATGGACGAATCCCAGCTGTGAATATTTGGAATGGATGCCTGGGCTGGGTTTAGATCTTAGAAACAGATTTCTGTACTCTACTCATGCAGCTTCTCTGGGCAAGGTCAATACACAAGTCACTGTTTTGTTGATGGGCAGGGTTAAAGGAAGAGAACCAATATCGGATAAGGACTGATACGTCGAACTAAGGCTGGAGAAATTCAAGTTCAAACTCAGGCAGCCAGGAAGCCCTTGGAAGAAACTCAAAGAGAGGTAAATCAGCTAAAATCTTTTAATCTAAACCAATGGACAAACATTTGGTGGGAACATGTTGTTACATGCATAAAAATTGCATATGTGTTAACAACAACAAAAATATCTTGATATGAATGTATAGTTAATCCTGAGGGACAGCAGTGAGTTACTCCTAAGAAATAGGTGTACATAGCAAGGTCTTCATAGAGAGCCAGTCTGATGTGGTGATTAAGGCCCCAAGTTAGAAACTGGGAGACTGTGAGTTCTAGTCCTGCCTGAGGCACAAAACTGGGTGAAACCTGGGAGCCTTAGGAAGAAGATAATGGCAAACCACTTCCAAAAAGCCTTGCCAAGAAAATGGCAGGGATTATTCTAGGCCAGGGGTTGGCAACCTTAAACACTGAAAGAGCCACAAAGGTCCTAACCAGAAGCCCCCCATTCAATTTTGGAGCCGACCGGAAGTCCGGTTTCTCCACCATAGAGTCTCCTCCTAGCACGGCGTTCTTTTTCCTCTACCTGTCCTAACCGAAAGCCCTATCAATTGTGGAGCCAACTGGCGACAAGGAGCCACAGCAGCAGGATGAAAGAGCCACATGCGGCTCCAGAGCCGCGGGTTGCTGACCCCTGTTCTAGGCAATTGTCAGGCATCATAATGTTGGCCTCTAGCCAGAAAGAAATTGCACACTTTATCACAGGTTTTTATATTCTGGGTTTCCCATTTTTTTGTACAGGTACATAAGGAAATTCTGAGTCAATGACTACAAGTCTCGCTTTTGGATGGAGGGAGGTGCGTCATCTATTTATTGCTCAGAAGATGGAAAAGAACAGCTACAGAAGGATCAACGCCTTCATCGATCAACTGAGGACAGAGATCCTCAATTTTATTTTGATACAATGTATTTAGAATTGGGAAATGCGACTCTCCTAAAGAAATAGTTCCATGCAATGGTCATGGCCAGTCAGAAAACAAATATTTGCCGGTCATGCCTTGATTCCAGAACATGGAATCATTTATTTTTAATTCACAGTTTTCTATTCCAACACAAAAAGAAAAGATTCAGAGTCAGGCCACTTGGCCAAGAGACTGATTACATGGCAGAGGTGAGATCTGACCATCAAAGGCCACCGAATAGCCTACTTACCTCATTAAGCACAAGAGAATACAGGTAGTCCTCGACTTACAACAGTTCATTTAGTGACCATTTGAAGTTACAACATCGCTAAAAAAAGTGACTTATGACCACTTTTCACACTTATGACCATTGCAGCATCCTCATGGTCACGTGATGCTTGACAATTGACTCATATTTATGATGGTTACAGTGTCCCCAGATTTTGTGAACACTTTTTGCGACCTTCTGACAAGCAAAGTCAATGGGGGAAGCCAGATTCACTTAACAACCTGGTTATTAACTTAACAACTGCAAGGATTCACTTAACAACCGTAGCAAGAAAAGTTGTAAAATTCTCACTGAACAAATGTCTCACTTATCAGCGTAAATTTTGGGTTCAATTATGGTTGTTAAGTCGAGGACTACCTGTACTAAAGGCATATCATTATGTTCACGGACACATTTGTAAATTAAACTTTTAAAAACAAATTGAAAGGGGTGGGGACAGGGGTGGGCTGCTGCCGGTTATAACAATCGGTTCACCCGGAATTGAAAATGTGAGTGCATGTGCATGGCATCGAAAAACCGGCAATTATATAGGACGAGATAGCGCCAGAGCAGATGGGCGGGCCCAGCCCTGGTCAGAACAACTGGTTCATCCGAACCGGTCTGAACCGGCAGCAACCCACCACTGGGTGGGGAGGATAGGGCACCAAGACTCAGAGGTATCACACTGGAGTGTCAAGTCTTAGAGGTTCTCTGTGCTTCTCCCAGCTGTTGTCTTTCATCTGGACGGTCTAAATGGCAATTTCCTCAGCCTTCTAACCCAAGTAAAGTATTTCCTTAGTTTATAAACCTATAACCAGCCTTAAATGGTGCTCATGAAGACATACTTTCAGCCATCAGAACCAGTGGTGAAATCCAATTGTTTTTACTACAGGTTCTGTGGGCATAGCTTGGTGGACTTGATGTGGCTTGGTGGGCGTGGCAGGGGAAGGATACTGCAAACTCTCCATTCCCTCTCCACCCCAGGGGAAGGATACTGCAAAATCTCCATTCCCATCCCACTCTGGGGCCAGCCAGAGGTGGTATTTGCCGGTTCTCCGAATTGCTCAAAATTTCCGCTACCAGTTCTCCAGAACCTGTCAGAACCTGCTGGATTTCATCCCTGATCAGAACTCATTTTATCACAATGATCAAGCATACTATTTAGCAAAGTTAACCAAAGGACTTCCCACTAAATAATAATGTTTCCATGGCAACCTATATACAAAGTGAGAAGACTGTAATAAAGCAGATTTTAATAATAGTCAGTGCTGGGATTCAGCCAGTTCTCTCCGGATTGGGTGAACCGGTCGCAGCGACTGCGGGAGGCTCTGCCCACCCACCCAGACGTAATGCGCGAGCACTGTGCATGCACATTTGCGAACCGGTAGGGAAGGTAAGTGAATCCCACCGCTGATAATAGCCAATGGTGTACAGTTATTGTCACTCCACTGGAGATATGCTTGTTGATTGGTCCAAGATTGTAACAGCAGAACAGGAGCGGAGGGGATTCTCAGCCGTTCTTCCGGCTGTTTTCCCCCTCCCATTCTGCTCCAAGGGATTCCCCCAATCTTATGGGATATATTGGAAGGGAGATGGAAGGCTCCCAGGAAACAGGAAGAGATTGAAAATCATTTCCATCCCCACCATTCCATCAGTGGCAGCTTCCCGTAAGGCAGAGATGGGGAACGATGGCCCCTTTATGACTTGTGGACCTTAACTCCCAGAATTCCTGAGCCAACATGGTTCATGCAGGAATTCTGGGAGTTAAAAGTCCACAAGACATAAAAGGGCCATAGTTCCCCACCCCTGCAATTCTACTCATTTATTTGTTTCTCAGGTTTATGTCCCATCTTCTTGTTCAGGGAATATGTCCTGCTTCCTCCTCCCATTTTTCTCCATTACAACCACCTGGTAAGGTCACCTGGGCTGAGAGAGAATGAATGATCCAAAGTTATTTGGTCAGCTTCCATGGCTGAGGGGCAACTAGAACTGTCAATTAATTAATAAGCTGCTGCTGCTGCTGCTGCTGCTGCTGCTGCTGCTGCTGCTGCTACTATTATTATTATTATTATTATTATTATTATTATTATTATTATTATTATCATCATCATCATCATCTCTTTTATTCATTAAACATGAAATTCAGTCACCTGAACATTTAAAAATGCATCACAAATACCATTGACTGGTGCTAATGGTTGATACGGGTTGCTGCCAGCGTCCTAGGTATCAACCAAATACCTTCTTAAGATGTTCGATGTTCCAAGTAGCGCAGTTTTTTGCGCTGGTATTATTGGTGTTATAGCAGGTGTTATAGCTGGCGTTATTGCAGGAAGCTGCAACTTCTTGATTTGTTTTGTAAAATTCTTGGACATGGTACCAAGTGCCCCAATGACAATGGGTATCACTGTGACATGTTTCATCCATAGTCTTGTAGTTTCGATGGCCAGGTCGCGATATTTTGTTATTATTATTATTATTATTAGTATTAGTAGTAGTAGTAGTAGTATCAACATCATCATCATCATCATCATCATTATGGTTGGTCACACATTCAACCAGATGTTTAGACTGGATTTGGCATTTATAACCACCTATTGACTCCTTCCCAAGGACCTGGGATAGGCAGATATTATTTGATGGTGTTAAAAATATTGTTGCAGGATGTAAACCGTGCCAAGTAAGGCTGCCTTTTGTAATTGACTGATGGTGGTTGTGTCAATGCCAATGGTGTTCGTGTGGTGCTCCAGATGTTTTATTTATTTTATTTTATTTATTTACATCCCGCGTTTATTATTTTTACAAATAACGCAAAATGGAGAACATATCCAACATACCTTCATTTCCCTATTTTCCCCACCATAACAAACCTGAAGAGTGACTGGCTGAAGGTCGCCCCATCTGGTTTCATGGCTAAGGTGGGACCTCAACTCACCGTCACCAGCTTTCTAGCCTGCTGCCTTAACCACTGGATCAAACTGGGGGGTTTTTTGGTAGTGGGTGGGGGGGGGAGAAAATTGCATCCAATGAGCAGGTCTTTATATTTTGCTGACATTTTCTGATTTTCTCCAGTTCTTTCTCCTATATTCTGCTGTTGTCCCATTATTCTGTTAGTCTGCTGATCTATGCTGTTAGCAGAGCTCAGTTGCTAAGCCCAGCGTGGGATATCATCGTTAATATCATCATCACGGCTGTGCCATGATCCAAATTTGAAAGAAGGGGAAGAAAGGTGATTCAGAGTGTGCACGGATGCTCATGTTGCATCTGCTGGCAACTCCTTAAGGAAGATGCATCTTCTGGTGGTAGCTACTGTATGCATTCCCAGAAAATACGTATTTGACTTAATGTGCGGTAGAGTATATACCCACGCACGCCCCAAGTCGCCTTTTAATCTTCAACCAGTTTATGTCCGCTTAAGCTGTTGAAATCCCACTGAAATCCATCAGATTTAACCAGGCCAGGTGTGCTAGACTGCAATGACATGATGCTTCTAATCCAAAACAGCAAGTCTGATATTGTTCTTAATAATTCTGAAGTTATATCAATGTATTTTAGCCACATCCAGGGGTGAAATCCAGCAGGTTCTGACAGGTTCTGGAGAACCGGTAGCGGAAATTTTGAGTAGTTCGTAGAACCGGCAAATACAACCTTTGGCTGGTCCCAGAGTGGGGTGGGAATGGAGATTTTTGCAATATCCTTCCCCCAAGAATGGGGAGGGAATGAGGATTTTACAGTATCCTTCCCCTGGAGTGGGGTGGGAATGGAGATTTTGCAATATCCTTCCCCCAGGAGTGGGGAGGGAATGGGTATTTTGCAGTATCCTCCCCCTGGAGCGGGGAGGGAATGGGGATTTTGCAGTATCCTTCCCCTGGAGTGGGGTGGGAATGGGGATTTTACAGTATCCTTTCCCTGCCACGCCACCAAGCCACGCCCACCAAACCACATCACACCCACCAAGCCACGCCGACAGAACCGCTGGTAAAAAAAATTGAATTTCACTACTGGCCACATTCCAGTAATTGCCATGCAGTTTGCTTTAAAAGGTGCCAGCATGGACACCATGAAAAATTCTGAGACATTTTGTTTCTGAAAAAAGGAATGCAGAACAAAGAACAGTCGCCTGATCTTTTACTACCTGACGGTGCTCCCTTGCTCAGTTTCCCCAGGGCTCTTGGCTATTCCCCAAATAGACCTCATATGTCACATGTCCTTTGACCATTCTACAGGGCTTATATTCTGAAGGTGGAAGGCTATATAGGGGATGGGCACATCTGCTATGGTGGACATCCACCAGTTAAAATCTTCCAGAGGAGCAAAATTAAAGAGATGGAAAATTAAGTACAGGTAGTCCTTGACTTACAACAGTTCATTTAGTGACCGTTCAAAGTTACAACGGCACTAAAAAAGTGTGACTTACGACTGTTTTTCAAAGTTATGACCTTTGCAGCATCCCACATTAACATGTGATCAAAATTCAGATGCTTGCTTGGCAACTGATTCATATTTATGACTGTTGAGCTGCGTGTCCCAAGGCCATGTGATTCCCCCTTTGCAACCTTCTGACAATCTGGGGAAGCCAGATTCACTTAACAACCAGGTTATCAATGGCAATGTTTGACTTAACAACGGCGGCAAGAAAGAAAGGTCATAAAATGGGGCAAAAATTCATTTAACAAATGTCTCACTTAGCAATGGAAACTTTGGGCTAATTGTAGTTGTAAGTCGATGACTACCTGTAGAAGGTTCTAGTACGGGGGTGTCAAATGCAATTTGATTGAGGGCCACATCAGGGTTGTGTTTGACCTTGGGGGGCAGGGGGGGTATGGCTGAGGGTGAGGCCAGCTCAACATCACTCGTTGAGGCTCCGTTTTTGGTCGCAACAAGGTCCTGTAGCCCTCTGCCAGCGAAAATGGAGCATGGGTGCGCACGGTCTCTCCGAGCTCCATTTTCGCTGGCGGCGGACTGCAGGAGACCATCTCGGCCAAAAACGGAGCCTTGGAGGGCCGCATGTGGCCTTCCCAATCTCCATTTTTGCTGGCGGAGGTGCCACGGGCCGATCCGCCATTGTTTCCAAATTGGCCTGGCGGGCCAGATCTAAGCACCCTTGAGTTTGACACCCCTGTTCTAGTTGGAGGGGAAACAGCCCTCAAGGACCTGAAGCTTGGGGAGGGAAGAGACTTTGCTCCTCCTTTTCATGCTCCTGTTTTCAGCAGCAGCACAGAAACGTCGTGAGATATACATAGTGCTTCTCAGCTATGGCAGCAAGAGGCACTGGATAATGCACTGCTTTGAGCAGCTCTTACAAGGGATGGAAGTGGCAATGGGACCAGCCATCAGGATTTAGACCCAGTGGTCCAAGTGGCAGGTCAGGAAAGTGGGTGGGTGGGTTTTGTTTGTCCAGCTCTGCCCTTTGAAGCATCTGCTTCACGTAGCTAAACAGGAGAGCTGGTCCTGGTTCCTATTAGGAAGGAAAAACAGAAAACGGGGACGAGAAATTTGCGTGCTCTGTGCAGAAGTCTGCTCTTCTTGAGTGACGCACTCACTTTTGCAGCGCTCCCCATTAAAAATGGAGAGCTAACTACCTATCGCAATGCAACACACTTAGTTTCATGCCTCCCCTTGCTAAATCAGCCAGAATATAGGAGCAAGAACAAACTTCTCGGATCCATGAAGTTCACCTAGGGAACCAAACAGACTTCCATCCATCTCCTCCTCGCCGCCACCACCATTCAAACCCCTTTTCGTATCATCCCCTTACCTCTGTTGACAATCTTGCCGAACACATTGGGGCCTGGGGTAGTAGGGCAGTTCCAGCGGCGGTTGCGGAATTGCCACTTGCACTCCTTGATGGCGCTCTGCAGGCCGCTGCTGATGCTATGCAGGATGCCTGGGTTCTGGCGGATAAGCTTGCGTTGCTTGCGGCTCAGGAGCTGCAAGGAAGGATCTAGCACCAGCTGCACGTTCTTGGAGTCAGTCAGTAGGTTGGTAGACGAGGCCACGTTGATGATTCCCCTGCAAGCAGAGGTTTCAAGAGGATTACATTGTGATCAGGACAGGGTGGTCTTTGGCTCCTTAAGGACTCAGACCTCCAGAATGGACTGAAGACTTCCAGCCGCACCAGGAAAATGCCCGGATACAAACATTTTCACCCAAAATCTTACGATGTTGAATATCAAGTACTGCAAGGGCATTTGGAACGGGAGGAGTTAAGACTTGCTGGTATTCTTTGATGATTCTGAACAGCCTCTATCATGTTTTTTTTTTTTTTTACCTTTGCTTTGGCCTAAAATATCACTGCATTTAATGCTGCTAACATGCCAATGCATGTTCTCTCTATATCTCTATCTATCTATCTATCTATCTATCTATCTATCTATCTATCTATCCATCCATCCATCCATCTATCCATCATCCATCCATCTATCTATTTATCTATCTATCTATCCACACAGGTGTGTATTTAAACTCTCTCTGCCTGGTGATATATAAAACAATGGTCCAAATTGGCAAATAAGAAAATCAATGAAAACCATATTAAATAGCAAGAGAAAAAGAGAAAAACTAACATTCATTAATATACCACATAACAATAGCAATAGCACTTATATACTGCTCCATAGTGTTTTTCAGCCCTCTCTAAGCGGTTTACAAAATCAGCATATTGCCCCCAACAATCTGGATCTTCATTTTACCGACCTCGGTGAGTCCAATCTTGAGCTGGTCAGCATCGAACTGCTGGCAGTGGAATGCAGAATTAGCCTGCAATACTTCATTCTAACCATTGTGCCACCATGGCTCTTAACATCAATTCCTTACCTTTCCTAATTCAAAGAATAAAAATTAAATCTTCCCATAGTATAGCTTCATTCCCAGAAGGATCACAAGATCCATCAAAACATGCCAGATAAATCAACTAATAATCATGAGTTGCCCTTTTTCCTTTCATTGGTGGAAGATAATTAAAGAGTGAATCAGGAAAGCCTCTCTAGACAGGAACTGCCAAAATCTACAGTTGGTCCAGTTGCAAAGAAGTCCCTCTTTTATTCCGGTTCAAGTGCCCAACATACTATATTTTAAGAAGTGAGGTACCTTGCTATCAGGGATGAAATGCTCCCAGTTCGGACCGGATCGCCTGATCTGGTAGCAATGGCGGCGGGTGGTTTGGAGAACCAGTAGCAAAAATCCCTGCCCCCCCCCGCCCATGCCCAGCTGAGCCATGCAATCATCAGAGGCTTTTTTTTTAAAAAAGCATTTTTTTTACAAAGTCTTCGGCCAAAGAGATTGTAGAAAAAAATGCTTTTAAAAGATTAAAAAAAAGGCTCTGACGATTCCAGGTGAGCAGCATGATCGTCAGAGGCTTTTTTTTTACTTTTAAAAGCAATGCTTTTAAAAGTAAAAAAAAAATATTGCGCGCCATAGCTTACCACCCCCCCTCATGCGCTGTTCTACTTACCGCATGCCTCCTTTTGGCGTGCACTGCGCACGCGCACCTTGCATTTGGTGCGTGGTGCGCAGTGCGCATGCACAGCCAGTGAACCAGTAGTAAACCAGTTCAGATTTCACCACTGCCCACTATGATATTAAAACATAATTAAAAGTTTCTGCAAGTCACTTATATCATAGCAGCTGGGGCGATCACACTCTACATGACAAATGAAGAAATCATAGCAGTTTTTGGACAGGTTTTGGCAGGAGATCATGTGGATGAGGAATCAATCTACTTACTGTAATTAATAAGAGGGGAGCAGAGTGTTCCCATCTCTTGCCAGAGCCACCTCAAACATGTGGAAACAGCTAAAGGGGAATTCATATAAATTCCAAATCTAGTGCATCTGGCATTCTTGAATTAAGAAAATCTTGTCTGAGAATTTCTGTCCCCAACTTAAAGTCATCTAGGAGAAATACACATTTACTTAAGAGAGCTATCTAAAAAGCATTTGCTTTACATGATTTCTATTTGGCAGAGGAGGTCCTTGCAGGATTCATAAAGAGAGCAGAGTGTAAGGTGCAAAATTCCTATTGCTCAAGCTTTCCCTAATTTGATATGCTCAAGATGTTTTAGTATTGCAACATCCAGAATTCCCAGTCAGTTCCCTTTTTCTCTTTAAACACCATAGCATTAAACACTGGTATAAACTCCAGTCATTTGCTATAGAAATACAATTAATGCCTGATAATATAAGAGTTACAGTAACAGTACAGTAACCGTTCACTGAAATAAATATAAACTTGGTTACATTTATTTTGTTAACCAACTAGCTGAACTACATAAATGTTTTAAATAAAAATAAATAGGTTGTTATGCATATACAAAACATAGCTGTTATTATCTTACAGCTATTGTTTTTCTATTATTGTTATTAGATTGGATCGAAAATCTGGAATGTGTATTTATTTATAAAATCCATACACTTTACTTTTATTCCAGATAGGATTTCAGAATAATATGATAGCCAGTTAGTGTATTTTGTCTACACACACACACACACACATCGCACACACACAAAACAGACATGTATCACACAAATGTAAAGCCCAATTTGACCATAAGGCTTAAAAGAAATTCAACCACCATTATCCATCACAACTGCAATTCCGTGCTATTGAAAATATTAAAATATTTATTTGAAAATTTAGAACTTATTCTCCAAAGAATGTAGAGGAGGTGCCAGGTACAACAATCAGATAATATCAGAATATAAGAAAAATCATTATAAAACATGTAGAAAAGCATTAGCAAAAAAGTTTTTTAAAAATTGGAATATACAAACCACAATGGAGAGAGGGAAGAAGAGCAGCCACCTATCACCCACAATAAGGGAGCTAGGTTCCTTTAAAAGGTTACTGGTTCTCTGAGATTCCCTCCTCCCAACAATGGCCACAATTATCTTGGGAAGAGAGAGAGAGAAACAATGGCAGCAAAATAAGAAAACAACTATTCTGTATATAGAACTTGAAAGAGTCAAACTACACACCAGGCCCCACCCAGTGGAAGAGATTGCAAACAACATTTCTTCATTTTCTTCATCCAAGTAGCTGCTAGTTATCCTGTCTTCCACCACCCCAGTCCTGCACAGGTAGAGAATCTCTACAGAAGCCCTAAATGCTCTAGGCAGCAGCTCCAATTGCTCTTTGCAATGATACTCCTATTACCTCTAGGATGGAGAGCAAGGAACCCCAATGTTATGCCATTTCAGAAAAGAAAATACATTACTTCGAAGTAGCAGACTTCATCACTGGAGTTAGTATTGAAGGAAAGGGAAACTGTTGGGTACCATAAACCAACTTTCTCAACTTGGCACTCTCAATCCATACCCAACAAACTCCCATAAATTTTAGGTAAGGGAGATTAGGGGGGAAGGATTAAAGTTCATCTGGAGGACAAGACTTTGGGGAAGATTGCATGATCTGCCTTATTCAGAAAATGACTGGTGTTAAACTGTTAATTTGTGGCTGCTGCAAATTGTGGCTTCCTTTGCTTTACAGTAGTGATGGTTCTAAGCCTTTTTTTTAAAAAAATGTAGATGTTTCAACATGAAAAGCAACAATAATCTGATAATTATTAACAATAACAATCAGCTGATAATTATTGTCAGCTGGCTTTTGATGACAGCTATCTTTGATCCTGAAAGGCAAGATAAAAGCAAAGTAAATTTGTTTTAAAAAAACCCAAAATACTTATTTTCCCATGGCCAAAAACACTTTGCTCAGTGCCTAAGTGAAAATAAACTCTTTAGTAATCCAACATGCTAGACACTTGATTTTATAGATCATCACTGCTCTCTATTATTCATTCACTTTAGTTTCTGTCGGTTGATGTTTTAGAAGGAATTGTTACAGGAAGAGCTTTATCTGAGAGCTCAAATAAGGAAGGGCTATACCACTCATAGATTATTTTTGATAAACAGAATAAAAAAAAAAACCCGATAACCAACAGATATATGGTACAGGCATACTAAAATAGTGAAAGTATTTCCTATTGAGCTATGGAATTAAAATGCAGCACATATGTTTTAAGAGTATTTGTGATGGAACAATGTTTTCCCAATAAACTGTCTGTGCAACTTCTCCTTAAAACATTGTAGAGGGGTTTGTAATACTGCATACAATAGTCCAAGTACTCCCCTGAAAACCTAACTCTAAATGTGAAAGAGGATCAAAACAAACATTTCCAGGTATTTCTAAGCAACCAGAACAATTGAACCCAAAGATGCTTTTTCAAAAGGCAACTGGACTTCCTTGTTCTTCCTTGAAAACATTTCGCTTCTCATCCAAGAAATTTCTTCAGTTCTGAACTGAAGCGAAACTTCTTCAAGAAAAAAACAAGAAAGTCCAGTTGCCTTTTGAAAAAGCACCTTTGGGACAACCATGACCTGGATGACTGAGAATCTCCATAGACAAACAGCTGAATTTGCTGTCTCTCCTAACTCCTTATTCCAACACAACTCTTTCAAAGGAAAGGAGGCTCTCACCACATCTCAGGCAGAATATTGGACTTCCAGTCCATTGTCAAATTTGGTGGCAGGGAGCTGGAACAAACAGCCTCTCGCACTAAGAAGCATGGAAATCCTTCGTCTTTTTTTCTTTTCTTTTTTTCCCTTTTACTAGTACTAGCAAGGACCTTTGGGCCTCACTGACTCACTCACTGACTCACTTCACTTGGAGTACTAAAATGGTTGGGTTAATTTTCCAAAGCACTGCAGCCCTGAAATTTGGTACTATACATATGTCATCTGAGACATTTTAATAGCTTAAAACAGTTTGGAAAATTGTAGAATTCCTCCTCAAAAGATGGGATGGAGGAATTGTATTGCCTCCAAAGAGTTAGAGTGGGGTTTCCCAAACTGCAGGTCAGGACTCTCCCTCCAGGGAATCACAACCAACTTTGTGCTTGTATATGTGTGCGTGTGTGTGATCATTTTCTTTAAAGCCTGATCAGGTTGGTTCCGGCCAAGTGGAAGCAAATACATTCTTAGACTTTGTTCCTCACCTTGCCTGCAGAAAACCACTGTGGGAAGTTCCCGTGCCACAAAGTTTGGGAACTTCTGCGATATATAGATTATATTATAAAAATAAAATATAAAGTGTTGTATTTCTTTTTCGCCCAGCTCAAACCCAAATGAAAAAATTAGTTTTATTCATACAGAGCTGATCCTGGATCCTGCAAGGTTTGAGGCTATTGAGTATTTTATGCTTATGCAGATATGCCAGTTACTTGAAACTATTGATAATCTAGAATACTCTTCTTTGAAATAGGAAAGAAGAAATGTATCTGCTTCACACATGTGACACAAATGCACTTAGTCATTACTGTATCACCATGCTACCCTTATAAGCAGATATTTAATACTTATGCATCTCAAACCATACTGATTACTAGCAGCATCTGAGAAACAGGCATTCTTTTCTTCTTTCAATCGAAACCTAGAACATGACCTTCACTTCATTCCAGAAAAGACCGTGCAACATTGATCCAGTGGTTAAGGCATCAGGTGGGTGGCTATGAGTTCTAGTCCTGATTTAGGCATGAAAGACAGCTAAGTCAGTCACTCTCTCTCTCTCTCTCTCTCTGCCCAACTCACCTCACAGGCTTATTGTGGAGAAAATAGGAGAAGGAAGGAGTATTAGATATGTTTGCTATCTTGAGTTATTTATTAATTCATAAAGACAGTGTTAAAAAAACCTTAAATAAATGTGGGAATTCTCCATATATGCCTCAACGCATTTGGAGAACGGAACACTTCCATTAACTGCAATTCCCTTTTCATTTCTACATTGAACAACCTATAACTCAGCTCTTTTTTCTTCTTCTTGTTTTGTACTGAGCTGGCAGATCTGGCAATTTCAGATTCCATGCACCTGCCCTGATTCAAACATAACTTAATGGGATCTCACAGCTACCCTTCCCAGATCCCATGTTGCTGCTTCAGTCCCACATGCAGAATGCTAGTGCTCAGGCATGAGACCGAGTGGGTTATGCAGCTGGGTGAGTGGCCAGATCCAAATCACTGATGACTGGCAGTAAAAATTATATTGGAAGATATCACACCCACAAGGTACCGTATGTCGCCATTGAATTTAGATGTGAAACTTCCATTTGGTCAGGATGCTTACTGAAATGATCATTGCTTTTCCTTATTGATTCTTCCATTGGACCAAAAATCAGACATGCATTGCAGTAGAGGGGCTAAAATTTGAAATGAGATTCCTTTGCTTTCTCGGGGTTTCAGGAGATATTTCAGCAGAACCGTCAGGAATCAAAACTGAAAATGAGAGTCATATCTCTCTTCTCTGAACTATGATTGGAGGAAATATCTGCAGAACTATTTTTACTTGATTTGTCCTGGTGTCAGAACAGGCATGCAACGAAAATTGAAAGAAAGAATACAGACATGAAACACTTGAATAACATTAGCAATAACGGAAATTCATGCAACAGTAAATAGCACATCATTATAAATAATTATAGTGAGAGTGCAACATACTTCAGTTATAGGGAAAACATTTCTGTATTAATAGATAGAGGCAAAAGTAGAAGTAGTGATAGTTATTAGCAATTCTTTGGTCTAATTCCAACTACAAATTTGGCCACCCCATGTGGGCAGAGCTAAAGACCCATTTGGGGGCTTTGGACCCTATCCTTGCCTCTTGCAAACGACAGCCGGATGCTCAAGTCTTCCAAGCTTCCACCGAGCAATATCCCGCAGAAACCGAAAAGGGAATCCAGATCGCTAAAGGCAAGAACCAGCGCCTGGTCCTGCTCCGCTTCTCCACTTGGCCATTCGTCACTGCTTCAGAAGCCGAGTTTCGGGCAGCGCGAAGTTGCCAATTCGGGAGCCTCGAAACAGCAGCAGGTTCGATTTCCCTCCCCGTCCCATCATTTAACTAAGGCGATCCGGTTTCGCCAAAGGCGCAGCCGCGCGTAAAGCGCACTTACCACCATCGGCCGCTGTTATTCACCGCTAGAGTGTTGGAAAGAGAGGAAAAAGCCAAAACCCACAAGGTCTTCAAGCCTAGCATTAATGCCACGGGGCTCATCGCTTCGCCTGCCTGCTCGGCGGAACCGCAGGAGAGGGGGGTGGAGGGGTTGGAAGCGGCGAATGATAGATGGGTGGGTGGAGAGGTGGGATGGCGATGCGGTCTCCAAAGCGCTCCGCTGGCGAGGCGCGCACCGTGCGCCCGGGAAGTGGCCGTCGCTCGTCAAGAAGATGTGAGAGCCCAAGTTGAAGTTTTTAGGGGAGGGAAAGGGGAAAAGGGAGAGAGAGAAAAAAAGGGAGAAGCTGCAGGAGGAAAAAGTCCCCTTGGGCCTCACTTGCTGGCAATCCCGCCGGCTGATGACTCCCAGAAGAGAAATTAAGACGCTAGAAGGGGAGAAGCGCCGTGCGTCCTGCTAACTGTGGGCTCCTTGCAGCATGTCTGCGAACCCCTCGCCAGGGCCGGCTTCTTATAGAGGCTGCGAGGAGGGTCGCCATAGAGTGAGCCATCCAGTCAGGAAGACCCGGCGCGGTGCGCGCCCGCGAATAATGCGCCCTTGCGCAAAAGGGACGCATCACAGCTTTGGCGGGCGGGCGGGGGGAAGGGGGGGCTGTATAAAAAAAAAGAAAAGAAAAAAGCAAGGAGGCTTTTGACGGGGCCGCTCCCCTCCGCTTCAGATTAAGTTCCCGGAGTCCCGAGAGGCCGAAATCAGCTCATTCGGGAGGAGGGGGGAGGCTACCTCATGCTCGTCACTCACCCCACCCCAGTGCCTCATCCCACCCCACCCCAAAACGGGACCACGACCAGTCATTCGCTCCGAAGAACGTGTCGCCAGTCGCTCAGCTCTGTCCTTCATGACCCACGTGGAGGAGAATCCAGACAGCGCGGAAGGCACCCGAGAAGGCAGCCGTCCCGGGCACAGGCACGGAAGAGCCGGAACGCCGAGCCCGTCACGGCATCGCCCCTGCCCTGACCGCGATCTTCAACGGCCGCCTCTGCTCGTGCAGTGCCATCCCGCGGGGATCGCCTCTCTCCGGGGGACTCCCACAGCTCGCCGCACTTGGCCGGCCAGGCTTTTGCGGTGGTTTTCGTTCCTCCTCTCCGGAGTCTTTTGGCTGCCGCTAGCCAGACGTCATCCCCGCTTGGGCTTGGCCTGCAGAGTCCTCAGCGCCTCCTTTCATCCCGCGGTGGCGGAGAGAGAGAAAGAGAAAGCGGGTGGGGGTGGGGGGGTCAGCAGCAGATGGAGCGAATTAAAGCTGTTGCCACCGCCGCCGCCGCCGCCACTCGTGCGCTCAGCCCCGACGGCGCACTTCCAGCCCGAGAAATAGCAGCCGCCGAGAAAGTTCAGAGGCCCCGGTTGGAGGTAGTCCTCCGGAACTACCTTTAATGCGAGGCGTCCCACGTCCTGCGCTGGGTTAATGCTTTGCGTCATTCCAAAGGGCTCCAGGGTTCTCGCTCTCTCTTATTTATTTTTTATTATTAGTTGTTAAACTAATAATAAACTTCCGGTAGGTGAGGTGCGCTTGCGCTCTTTGTCGTCCTATTAATCAATAAACTTCTTGGACATCTTTATGTGTATGTGAGCTAATTCTTGGACCCCTAAATTCCTTTAAGGGAAGGGGGTACTGAACACCGCGGCCTAAAGACCAATGTAGATCAGTTGGACTAGAAGCGGAAGACAATCTTAACACCCTTCAGAGGCTTTGGCTTAATAGTTTTTCCTGTTGCTTGCCACTGGTGATGGTCGCATGCATTAGCTGTCTACGGAGCATAGCCTGTGTCCTCTTCGTGGCCACTTCTAGCCCTCCAAAGTCTCATTGAATCGATTCAGGGTAATTTTAAATTTTAATTTTACATTTAGTTCAGTGAAGTTTTAAGTTTTTGTCTGGACTATGCCAATCTTCTGGAGTGTGGCCCATGGATCAAATGTGGCCCTTGCAGGAAAAATGGCTTTCTGCATAATGGGCAATCTGCTTCATACCCTGATGGTCATCATTTGTTCTCTGATGGTCTCTTCAGACACTTATCATGCCTTGACATGGCAGAGATGAACAGTTACATACAAACAAAACCAGAATACATGATCTCTTCTCACACAAGCACACATATAAAAACTTCACACACTTCTGACCAATGCATAACTCTAGGCAGCTAAGTCCTCTTGCAATGCCAGAGCTCTTTTGTAGGCCATAATTTTAGGTGGGTTCAAACTAACTTGGTTCATAGTTCTGCACATTTAGCTAACCCACGCCCCCATCGGAAATACCTGGCTTGATCGAAGTGGGTCCTGCTCCTAGGGAATAATTTTTGGCTGGGGGAAATCCGCCTCCTTCTCATTGCCAGTTCCTAGCTCTCCTTCAATTAAATGTAGCATTAGTAATAGTATTTTCCATTAAATGAAAATGAATGGAATCCCAGTATTCCACTGCTTCATTATTTCATCTACGGGATTTTTTTGTGGCTGATTCATATATTAATTCTCACACAGATTGTGAAACAGGCCTCTTGCCAATTTGAAGAAGGAAAATGAAGATCAAGAAATTCAAGTCTCCAAATCTTAGGAACACATCCATCTGCGTTTGCAAGAGCAATTCAGGAGATTGTATAATGAAGAAATAAAATCCTGGTAGCTACATAAAAGATCCATTGAAAAATTCTGTTAAAAAAAATTAATGGGTCTTGCTGCAACAGCTCTCTTATCTAATATCTTTAAAAAAGCCATGAGGCCAATGCAAAAGTGTATAATGAAGCCTTGGCAGAGATCTTAAAACAAAACAATAACTTGAGAGATTTGTTTGATTCATGAGTAACCTGTAGCTTGTGAACTGCACACTAGACCCCTATCCACATTCAATCAGCTGATCAGCAACAGGTAGTCCTCAATCTACAACCACAATTGAGCCCAAAATTTATGTTGCCAAGTGAGAAATTTTACAACCTTTCTTGTCCCCCGATTGTTAAGTGAATCATTGCCGTTGTTAAATCAGTAACAAGAGTTGTGAAATGAATCTGGCTTCCCCACTGACTGTCAGATGGTTGCAAAAGGTGATCACATGATCCCGGGACATTGCAACCGTCATGAGTCTCCAAGCATCTTAATTTTGATCACGTGACCATGGGGATTCTGCAACAGTTAAGTGTGAAAAAAGGTCATATGTCACTTTTTTTCAATGCTGTTGTAACTTTGAACGGTCACTAAATGTATTGTTGTAAATTGAGGACTACCTGTGTCAGGCAGTTGGGAGGTAACAGATTACTCTTCCTTTCCTGTTTAGTTTTGATCACATCCCTCCAACTTTCCTCTTTGATTCTCTCCAGCAGTTTCCTCACGCACCCTCATCCAGGAATGTTCCAGTTGCGCGCCTACGGTATCGTTGCCAGGTTCTTCCCAAGGGATTCAGTAGGCCTTATCTATGGAACAGCTATAGCGTTATGGTTGTCACTAAAATGAGAAGTGGGCCTGCTAGATGGCAGCACTTAGCTGACAACATCTGATTTTGGAAAGTTAAGCAGCAAGATCTGGTCAGAGTTTGGAGAGGAGACCATCAGGAAATCAGAGAATTTTATAAATAAAAAAATCACAAAATCTCAAGTTAGCCACATCAAACCACCTCAGTATTTATGCTCCCAAATTAACATGGATGTGTTAATGTAGTCATTGGAATTCAAACTCAAATTATAAGGAATTTATTTAACGTTAATATCACTGGCAAGAAAGATCTTGGAATATGCATTAAGCCACTGTTTAATTTTGTCTAATTAAAATAGAAAGTTCCAAATCAAATTGTTCGTATGTTCAAAATCAATTTATACCAATGTAAGTTTGTGAACTACTGGCACAGTGAGAAGTTATCTACAGGCACACTCAAATAAAAAAATCTGTTGCCTTAAATGCTTTTCAAATATGTAAAGAATATACAGGTAGTCCTCGACTTACAACAGTTCGTTTAGTGACCAGTTACAATGGCACTGAAAAAAGTAACTCATGACCGTTTTTTTACACTTATGACCATTGCAGCATCCCTGTGGTCACGTGATCAAAATTCAAATGCCTGGCAACTGATTCATATTTATGACAGTTGCAGTATCCCAGGGTCATGTGATCCAGAGCTGAAATGTAAAATTTGTTACTACTGGTTCTGTGGGCATGGCTTGGTGGTGGGGGGGTAATGTGACGGTGGGTGTGGCCAACTTTTTTTAAAAAAACTTTTCAAAGCATTTTTTCTAATGCTTTGAAAATCCTCTGCCGATCAGGAAACTCAGCTGGGATCATCAGAGGCTTTTCAAAGCATTTTTTTTACCACCTCTTCGACCAAGAGGTTGCAGAAAAAAATGCTTTGAAAAGCCTGACTATCCCAGCTGAGCCGTGCGATCATCAGAGGCTTTTTTTTTTTACTTTTAAAAGCATTTTTTCGTCGGAAGAGGTTGTAGAAAAAATGCTTTTAAAAGTAAAAAAAAAAAAGCCTCTGATGATCCTGTGGCTCAGCTGGGCATGGTGGGGGTGGTGCAGGGATTTTTGCTACCGGTTCTCCGAACCACCCACCGCCATCGCTACCGGATCAGGCAATCCGGTCCGAACCGGGAGCATTTCACCCCTGATGTGATCGCCTTTTGCAGCCTTCTCCCAAGCAAACTCAGTGGGGATTCACCTCACGATTGCATTGATTCACATCCAGGACAAGAAAAATTGTAAAATGCAGCAAAACTCACTTAATGAATGTCTCACTTAGCAACAGAAATTTGGGGTTCAAGTATGGTCATAAGTTGAGGACTACCTATACCTATACAAGTGTTTGGCCATTCCAGAAGGACTATGATTTAGAAACACATATTTTCGTGTGTGTGTGTGTGTGTTTGAAAAAAATTACATGAATAAAAATAATATGAAAAATGTATAGCAGAAATTTAAGAAAAAAGATTAAAGAAAAAGTGCAAGAATGAAAAAAGGTACTAGAAAAAAGCTTCTGATCTTCATAGCAGTTACAAACAAGCTTATTTTCTCCCACCCTCTTTAAAATTTCATACATATCGGTATTTCTCTACTCCTCACATTTAACCATTTTAATTAATAAAAACAAAACCACCCATTACCCACATTATGTCATTTTTAACCATTTTCAGCAAAAACTCCAACTGCAAATATTTCGGTCAGTAAAGTTGTCACTGGCTTTATAATATTCTTCCCCCATTCCTCAAACATCCTTTGTATCAACCCTGGTGCAATGTTTTTTCCTGGTGTTTGCTATATTAGTGGTCCTCTTCTCTCTTCTTTCATTGCTTCCATGATAATATCCATCTTTCTCTTTTTTTAAAATTTGTCCAACAAAGAAAAGCAACAGCCAAAATGGAGCCCTTCTTCTTTCCTCCTTTTTCTCTATGGTCTTAATTCATTAGTACCATTCAACGTGTTCTATATGCACTTGAATGTCAATCCCCATTTTATTTAGAAAAAAATGACCCATCATTCCATCTTGAAGAATCCAAACAGTTCTTTTTCCAACAAAGGTCAGCATTTTTTAAAATTTGAAAATACTTTACAATAAGTCATGGATTTGACTTCAGCCAAACCCTTTATTCATTTCTAATTTTCATAGGCCAAACTCTTAGAAAACCTTTCGCTGTAGATTATTTTTAAATCCTTGTAGTTAATTTTTTCCCAGTTTTCCCTTATTCATGCCCAGGGTCATAGGAGCACTCAACAGGAGACCTCATTTTGCTGCTGCTTCAAAGATCTCTGTAACTTTTAAATAATGCAGATGTATTTTAGAAAGTGAAGTTAAGTCAGACCCAGTGTCCATTACAGGCTCCACTGAGACTGCACACTGAGGCTGTACACCTATTTCTTCCTTGGCTTCTGGTGCTTATTCCCAAGATGCCTGCAGGGTCTTTTCAGACTTCCTCATGAGAAGCTGTTCCGAATTTATCTCTTCAGCTTCTCCTTTTCCAAAGAATTCCACTAGTCTGGGATCACTACAGTCATAATTCTCCACCTCAGTATCATTCCTGCTCTTCAAAGATGCATCCGTTTCCACTTGGATGCTCAGACACCCATATTTCCATTTGATGGAATAGAAGTTAGGGAATGAAACTAAAGCCCAAATTACATCTGATGTAAGATAAAGTACTCAAATAAGCGCTGGGCTGTTAAGTGTGCAGATTTAATACACAAACAACCAGCATTTTATATAATATGCACATTTAAAATGCATTTTTATATAGTATGCACATTTAAATGCATAAGGACAGCTTATTTGAGCACATGTTTGAATCAAGTTCAATCGCTCATCTCATTTTAGCAGGGATAGGTTTAGTTTATTTATGGCCAGAATGATGCAGGTGTTCCATAATCCTGTGGAGTCCACTGAAGTTAATTCAAAGAGTTGGGAACTAAAGAGCCTCTTGACGTGGGTGAAGGAGGAGAGTGCAAAAGTTGGCTTGAAACTCAACATTAAGAAAACTAAGATCATGGCATCCAGCCCTCTCAATTCCTGGCAAATAGATGGGGAAGAAATGGAGGTAGTGGCAGATTTTATTTTCCTGGGCTCCAAGATAACTGCAAATGGAGACTGCAGCCAAGAAATTAAAAGATGCTTGCTCCTGGGGAGGAAAGCTATGGCAAATCTAGACAGCATACTAAAAAGCAAACACATCACCCTGCCAACAAAAGTGCGTATAGTCAAGGGTATGGTTTTCCCAGTTGCAATGTATGGCTGTGAAAGTTGGACCATAAAAATGGCTGAGCGCCAAAGAATTGAAGCCTTTGAACTATGGGGCTGGAGAAGACTTCTGTGAGTCCCTTGGACTGCAAGGCGATCAAACTGGTCAGTCCTAGAGGAGATCAACCCTGACTGCTCTTTAGAAGGCCAGGTCCTGAAGATGAAACTCAAATACTTTGGCCACCTAATGAGAAGGAAGGACTCACTGGAGAAGAGCCTAATGCTGGGAAAGATTGAGGGCAAAAAAAGAACGGGACGACAGAGAATGAGGTGGCTGGATGGAATCACTGAAATAGTAGGTGTGAGCTTAAATGGACTCCAGAGGATGGTAGAGAACAGGAAAGCCTGGAGGAATGTTGTCCATGGGGTCTTGATGAGTCGGACACAACTTCACAACTAACAACAACAACACAATATCAAAGTCTGGTTGAGATTGAATAGATAGAAAAGAATAAGTATCAATACTGCTAGAGAGGCACACAACTATGGGGTAGAATCAGATTTAAAGATAGAGAAAGGTGATGAGAAGAGAATAAATTAGCTGTAGAGATTAAGACATCAGGCTGGAAACCAGGAGATCATGAGTTTTAGTCCTGCTTTAGGCACAAAGCCAGCTGTGACCTTGGACCAGTCTCTCTTTCTTAGCCCTAAGAGGTAGGCAATGGCAAATTTCTTCCAAATTCTTGCCAAGAAAACTTCAAGGACTTGTCCAGATAGTTACCAAAAGTCAAGACTAACTTGAAAGCATGAAAAATAAAAAAAAAAAAAGCAGTGAAAAATCTGAAATGATCCTCTTTTTTGTTGGTGATGGGGAAGGTACAGTACTAGAAAATCTTCCCTAAGCACTTTTCCCATCCATAAAATGCAGGGTAAATTTACCTAGCTGAACTGTTTTATTTGCCGGCTGCTCAGTTACTATATTTGAATTATTGCCAGCCAGTTCCAGAATATGTGTCAAGGCTCCAACAATCTGTCCCAGATATTTACATTAAATTTCACATGAATATGGCTTATTCAGAATGTTACCTTCATCTCCAGCAGCATAGAAAGTGAGTGAGAATATAGCTCAGTCTTAAAGACATTTAATCTGGTTTGCAGAAAAAAACAGATTGGATGAGGGATTAATTATGAAGTATCTGAATGTTTCCCTAAACTCCTAGAACAAGTGTTGTTGTTCTAATTAATTTATTAGTAAGTAGTGATCAGTAAGTAGCAAACTTTAAAAAGAATGGATATCCTATGACTCTCTAAATACTGCTGAATTAAAATATATATTTAATTGTTGGTCATTTTGTCTCTTCCTGTGAAGTTCAATATCTAGAAAACTACGGATTATCCACTCTTGCATTAAAACACAAAGAATAATGAAATTCAGATTTGCTCCATTCAGACTCCTGCAAAGCAATTTGGAGAGATTTCTCATGCTTCGAGTAGTTGTTTGAAATAAACAGGGATTAATGTAACCTGCATCCCGTTGATTTCTATCAGTGGCTGAAAGGCTGAGTGTGTCTGGCTCCAATGGGAAGGCCTTTCCCTCGTCCTTCCTATGTCACTCCTTGACCCATTTCAGCCAAATGCCATTTTGTCTTTTGTTCCAACTTTTGTTCCAACTTTAATAGCCCCCTCCTCCCCATCTTGTTGCTGGGCATACTTTATGACAGCTCCTTTGTGAGGGGCAATGGGATCTTAATTTGTTCCGCCTCATTCCACATTCTTAGAAGAATTGCTAGAGAAAAGCTTCACCTCAAAAATCAGAATGACTGAGTGGCTGCTCTCTTTGCTTCTTGTTGTATACAATCTCCTTAGATTAAGAACTTTTGGAGGGGGTCTCTGGTACAACAAGAGTTAGCCTAGCCGTAATAAATCTTTGAAGATCCTCACCAAGTCTTGAGTGTGTCAACATATGTAACTCTGGTCACATTAAACTTTGGCTATTCATGTCTTCTACTCCTTGAGCATTCTGATCTCTAGGATTGATTTTAGATTGTAAAGTCCTTGACGGCAGCTTGGCTCCTAATCTTTTCCTCACACAAATGCAAAATATTGTGGAGACTGATGGTGACTGTGTAATTTACATTAACAATAGTCATCCTGAAATGAAGATTGTTATCAATTCAGTTTCAAAATATTGTGTGCGTGTTGAGTCTTGTTATTTCAAAACGGTAAGCCCACTTGCATCCTCCAAGTAAAAAGCAGCACCAAGCGCTCAAACTTCTTGAAGCTTTTTGCATGGAAAGGCATACAAGATAAAATCTTTGCGTGACATTGTACTTTCTCCCCATCAGTCGTGTCAGAACCTTGAGCTCAATGCCAGATTTGGCCAGCAGGGGCTGTTACAGGATTGGCTGTAACAATTATTATTATGGGTCTTATAGTCAGCCAGATGTTTACACTGTATTTGACATTTTGTCCACCTATCGAGTTCTTCCAAAGGGATAGACAAATGTTTTACAATATTAAAGATATCATCACGGGATATAAGCTGTTTCAAGTACAGCTGCCTTTTGCAATTGACTGATGGTGATTTTGTCAATGCCAGTGGTGTTCAAATGGTGCTCCAGATGAATTGAAAAGAATAATTATTGTTGTCATTCTCTTCTATCTCATCATCGTCGTCATCATCCAAGGCTGGGGAGAACCTCCAGTTTGACAAAACCTCCTGCTGCTGGGATTGTTCCTCTGAACAGTCAGCCGTCCCTTTGCATGAAAGGATCTTTGGGGGACGAAGAGCATTGAGAGAGGCAGGATCTCCAGTTCTGCCCTCCAGACTCAACATTCCCCCAAAATGTCATTCCATTTCTTGAGTCCATTGATCTCTTCCAAAGGATTCTCTCCCAATCATCACTCTATAGTTCTTAGAGAGGAATTAGCAGTAGCTATGAGTGAAAAGAGTAGCCAGACAAATGTTTCTTCCTCTGCTTACCCAAGAACTCTTGCATCCTTTGAGATGAAGATGAAACTTTGGGAGCCATGGAATGTTCCACAAATACGACTCTTTCTCTTCCTTCTATTGATTCACAGCCATCCCATTTTGGAGCCAAGAAATGGCTCCAATGAAAAAAAATTAATTAAAAATACAATAAAACATGTATTTTTTAAACATAAAGACTTTATAAATATAATAAGCACAATCAAACCAGTCCCTACTCCATCTCCACTTTCTGCAAAAATTCACACGTGAATAAGTTACTTTAGAGTTGAACTTGAGTCCTTGTGAATTCATGGACACACCTGTGTAATTTTTTTGCCACTGCCTTCTGCCATACACACACTAGTAGCATACAATCCTGGGGTTTCCTGATTTTTTCATTCAAGTATCAACACAGTTCAATTAATTTTAGTTTTTCAAGGTCAACTAAGTTAGCTGGTGATTACATTTGCCTAAGTAAGAGCATATTTACTTGATGGTATAAAAAAATGAGGACATTAGTATGACTGGAATTCATTGGCTTTGGTGACACCACAAAAAAAGGACTCTCACATTATCACAGAAAAAAAATGCTTTCCTGTGGCAAACCAGAAAAATGACACTTCTTGAAAACATTAAACTCTAAAGCAGCTTTTAAGGGAAAAGTAATTATACATACTGTATATGTATCTTGGTGCATAATACATATTCATAACTCTTCCGTTATGTTTCATATTATTTCCTAAATAAATAAACTTTGAATGTGAGATGCAGTAGGAGAAACTTTCTCGCTTGAGCTTAATGTAACACTACCAACAGCTGAAGAGTGCTTTGAAGCTTTTATTTTCTGCAACTACAGGGTGTTCTTAGAGGAAAGACAAAAATGATGTGCAAACAAGCATTTTTATCAAACAGGTTACATACGTCATCATCTTCCTGCGTACTGTATTAGTCACAACAATATCAATTTAAGGTAAAAATAGCCTTGTCTTTGATCAGGCATAGTTAATTCTAATGTGCTTCTTTCTCTGGGACATTGAACAAGCAGCTTATTTCTAATTCTTGGATAGTTGTTATGTGCAATTCATCTGTTATTGTAATGGCTTCTAGCTTATTGTATTGTGCACCCTAAATATCACTTTAGTTACACTTGCTATTGTTTACTGATTTGGGGGTCGCCCCTTTTGTTCTTATTGGTACAAAAGCCATATTGTTTTGTTGTTTACATTGAATAATTTACTGTTGAGAGTTTTTTACTTGTTTGTCTCAATGCTTTTAAGAGTGGCATGCATCCATGGATCAATGAATGGCCTGCATCAGCCTTTGAAGCTAGATTCACAATCTCTTCTATTGCCTTGCCTAATGTTTCCTTCCTTCCTTCCTTCCTTCCTTCCTTCCTTCCTTCCTTCCTAGTTTTGCAATCCAAGCAAACAATTTCAATTCATTTTGGTGTGTGTGTGTGTGTGTGTGTGTGTGTGTGTGTGTGAGAGAGAGAGAGAGAGAGAGAGAGAGAGAGAGAGAGAGAGAGAGAGAGAGAGAGAGAGAGAGAGAGAGAGATAGATGAGGGATACACATATATATACATTAGACAGACCCAGGCCATCTCTTTTTAGCCCATTTGTTTCAATAAATGGTGGTTACCCAGGAGAAGAGAGAAGGTGTGGTTCAGAAATACAGAAAGAAAATCATAATTCAAGAGAGGAATATCCCTCATGGCAAGAAAACATTGATGTACAAGTTACACCAAGACTCTGATTATTATTCTAACAAGTATTCCCCCGAACCTTACAGCAGGATGGAAAAGACAAGAAATGCCTTAAATCTTCTGCTTTCACTCAAGACATGAGCTCTTTATCTGATTAATCACCATCGGCCACAGTTTAAAGGAGCTACAGAAAAGATACAGAAAAGGGCATGTAAAGAAACATATGTAAGGTAAGTTAGCTCAGGAATCCTCCCCTCAAGCCTTGCTAGACTGCCTCATCAGGCTGAGGAGATTGTTCCTGGGAGAAATGACTGAAGAATATCAGGAATGTATACTTAAGAATATACAGAGAATCCTCAACTTGCAAGCGTGCATTTAAAGATGGTTTTAACTTACTAATCCCTTGGAAAAAGTGATTTACGAAGGCTGTTGCATCACCCTGCAGGCACATGATCATAATTTGGCCACTTGGCCACTGGCTCTCATTTACAATGGCTGCAGCGTCTTCTGGCCACATGATAGTGTTTTGTGATCTTCCCCGCCAGTTTCTAACAAGCAAAGTCAATTGGGAAAGATTTCACATAATACCCGTGTGATTCACTAAACCACCACATGATTCATTTAATAACCATGGTAAAAATTGTTATAAAATTGGGTCCAGTCATGTGATGCCTCACTTAAAGACAGCTTCGTTTAGCGACCTAAATGACCGTGTGATTTACTAAACCACAAGATTCATTTAATAAACACAGTAAAATGTCTTTAATTGCTCTGTTCTTTATCTAAAATGCAATAAATTACCTAAAATCTGAAGAATTTTAAACTTCTTCTATAGACCTGAGGACAAAAGCATGCTATATAAGGAGCTTAACCATGGAATAGTGAAATAATAGGAAGGTTTCATGAAAGAGAAGACAACCATTATTTCGGCTAGTCTAGTGGTTAAGACACCAGGCTAGACAGTGGGAGACTGTGAGGTAAAGTCCTGCCTTAGCTATGAAAGCCAGTTAGCTGGGAGGCTTTGGGCCAGTCACTCTCTCTAAGGCCAACTCTCCTCACAGGATTGTTGTGCGGAAAATAGGAAAGCGGATAGGTTCACTGACTTGAGTTATTCGTAAAAATAATAAAGGTGGGATATGAATAAATAAATGAAATAAATAGAAGAGTAAAAAGTAAAGAGTGTTTGACAGAGAATTCAAGGTAGAGAAACTGCAAACATAAAAAGACAACTATTAGCAGAACAACCACTGTACAAAACATCACAAACCTATAAAATACCCAAGAGTTGGAAGTTTGCGTTCCAACGGACACAATGATAAAAAAAATATTTCACACAGTACCATTTGGTGTCACAGTGAGGTTTAAAATGGTATTTTTTAAGGAATCGTCATGTATCAGCAGGACAGCCAATCCCTGTCAAGCAGGAGACAGAATTGTTTCTTACCAATTCCAATTTCCAGGTTTCTGGCTCAAGTAACTTTGCCTTTCTTCTGTAACTGGACGTTGCAATATTGGCCAAGTCCAAGACCGTCCAGATATAAAAGCAAGAATAAGTTGTTGGGGAAACAGAAATTTTTGAGTTAGGACAGCTCAGGATATTTTCCAAAGAGCCAGGATTCAAGTTCAAATTTAAGGCTTCCAACAGAAGGCATACAGTATTTTTCCAGAACCATCCACAAGGGGGGAACCTGTACAGCGAGAAAGAGAGAGAGAATGGGGTGGGGAAAGGGGGGATTGGAAAGAAAAGGAACAATAAATTGAATATCTTGCCCATATGTTCTGGAGAAAAATCTAAAATCCAGCACCGTGTACTTCAACCTTACTTAAGTATGGAGCTGGAAAGAGGTTCTTCCATTTCTTTAGCTGGACAAATATTCCTTCTGTGGCTCATATATATATATATACTCTATTTCCTTTGTCAGGCTAAATTTGGTTAAACTTTTCCCAGATTTCTATTGCATTCCCTAAAATATAGGCTAATAGGATAGGCAAGTATTTAGCCCAATTCTGCTTTTCATTGTACCGGATTTTTATGCAATTCTCATAATCAACTTCATTCACTCAGGAAACAGGGGTGTGTATGTGTTTGAGGTTCGTGGGGGTGGAAGGTGCCTTCAAGTCAGTACTGACTTCTGGTAATTGCCTGGTCAAGTCTCTGCAGCTATTTCGGCAAGATTTTTCAGAAATGGTTTACCATTTCCTCCTTTCTGGGGCTGAGATATAGTGACTAGCCCATGTCGCCCAGCTGGCTTTGTGCCTAAACTAGGACTGTAACTCGTAGTCTCCTGTTTTTTAGCTGGAGCTTTAACCACTATACCAATTGGTTTGCCATTCAAAAAGTCTCATAAAGCTCTTTTGTTACCTATTTGATGAAGTATGACCTTCTGTTACTATTTATATTTATATTTTCAGTCATGTGGCACAGTGTTTACAAGATACACCTGCTTTTCTACTAAGGTTTACCTCACCATATCTCCTGTGAGAAAACATAGCAAAATCACAACCAAGTCAATAGAAAAATATAAAGCAACCCATTCAATGATCAAGGATTTTGCATGAGATATTGCAGATGGTCAAGGGTTAAAAATGAGCAAAGTGTAGAGGAAGATTAGTAGGGTCATAAAAGAAGACTGTAAATAAAATGTAGAAACTCCTACAATCCAGCAGATCAGAAATACAATATTGAAACACCAAAATAAAACAAATGTCTTATAATGAGGACTCATGTTTGATGAGAAATTATTGATTGCAAATATCTTTTGGCAAGAGATGCTGTAAAACACATTTAGTTTTCATGAGTTTCTAGTTCCCAGAATAATATTTATAGTGGACAACTTCACATAGGGACCAATCTTATCTGCATCCAGTGTGTGATGCTGCTCCTAATTCAAAACCTGGTTTTCCTTAGTCAAAATTATTTTACCATACCCAAAATAATTAATTATGTGAAAAAAATCAGTCTAGTTTTAGTTCAAAGTGAAGAAAAATGCTGTTCCGGGAGCAACTATGACCTCCTTTTGTGAAAGTCCTTCTGATAATAAACACATTATTGTTTGAAAACATTCCTTCCTTACAAGAATTCAAAATAAAACACTACATCACTCTTTTGAAGTACCTGAAATAAAAATTGACTTAGCAGTGGGTATGCAATGGAATCTTAAAAAGATCTTCTCTAAGCTTGCTCAACAAAGACACACAGTATTCCAGTTGAGTTATTTCAGTTGCAAGAATCCTGATACTTACTGGTTCCTTATAATTTCCCCAAAAGTTGTACCTGTAAGACTGGAAGGAAAAAGTCTGTGTACAGTATTTGCATAAGTCCTTTTCCCACAATTAGTTCAGAACCAAAAGTTGCACTTCAAACACATATCCACACGTTTTTTTATGTAGACCATATATATATGGTCTACATAAATACATATATACTGTATATATACAGTATTACATTTTTCCTAAAGTAACACCTCTCATTTGCTCATTATGTGGTGTGTTATAGAACAAAGGTGCAACCCAGCAACGCCTCTCTCCCCAGCAATACAATATAATATTAAAGTGACTCCAATCCATCTTTTTTCAGTACATTATCTTTCAACTCTGAGCTAACACCAAATTCAGGTGATTACCTAGTTTCTCCTTTTTGCTATGTCTGCCTTTTACCACTTCTAGTCTGTCTGTCATCTGCACCTCTATAACTGTCTGGTTTGGTTCTGCAACCCAACAAGACAGACATAGACTTCAGAGGATAATTTGAACTGAAGAAAAAGCAATTACTACCAACCTGCCTTTCATTGAGGACCTGTATACTGCACGAGTCAAAAGGAGAGCTGTGAAAATATTTACAGACCCCTCGCATCCTGGACATAAATTGTTTCAACTCCTACCCTCAAAATGACGCTATAGAGCACTGCACACCAAAACAACTAGACACAAGAACAGGTTTTTCCCAAATGCCATCACTCTGCTAAACAAATAATTCCCTCAACACTATCAAACTATTCACTAAGTCTGCATTACTATTACTATTAGTGTTCTCATCATTCCTGTCACCCATCTCCTCCCACTTATGACTGTGTGGCTGTAATTTTGTTGCTTGTATCCTTACGATTTATATTGATTGTTTCCTAGTATGATTTGATTGCTTATTTGTACCCTATGATTATCATTAAGTGTTGTACCTTATGATTCTTGATGAATGTATCTTGTCTTTTTATGTATACTGAGAGCATATGCACCAAAGACAAATTCCTTGTGTGTCCAATCACACTTGGCCAATAAAGAATTCTATTCTATTCTATTCTATTCTATTCTATTCTATTCTATTCTATTCTATTCTATTCTATTCTATTCTATTCTATTCTATTCTATTCTATTCCAACATTTTCCATTTTTGTAGAAAAGGCATCGCAAATATACATACATAAGAAATGAACATATTTAACATAAATTATAGCAGAGAGACCCGACAGAGAGCCAGTTTGGTCTAGTGGTTAAGGCTTGAAACCAGGAGACTGAGTTCTAGTTCTGATTTAAGTATGAAAGTCAGCTAGGTGACTTTGAGTTAGTCCCACTCTCTCAGCCCACCATATCAGGCTTGGGTAACAAGCCTGTCTGTCAATCAATACTAAAGTAGATTTAAAAAAAAAAGCAGATCCTGCTCTTGTGGAGAAATACTAGGAAGAAAATAAAAAGTAGATAGACCAAATCCAAGGAATAGGAATTAAAACAACAACAACTCCAATGAATCAATAATCAACAAATCCATTTACCAACCATCCTTTCCAAGGTCTTAATTAAACCAAAAAAGCCCCAACCCACCAACCACATGTGACAATTTTCTCTCGTGCTGAATGAATGTTTATAGATGGCAGGAGTCTTTCAAATCCTGCTCTTTGCACTATTTGTAATAAACCAAAGAAAGAGAAGTGCTTTTGACAGAACAGCACTCAGTGGGTGAAATCTGTTAATCGCATGGAATGTGCACGCTTGTTCTCCACTGAGCGCTCAACAAAGAGAAGAAACTTAACAGTGCATTGTGCTCCAGGAAACAATTCTACTATCCACATACTTTTCCCCCTTCCATATGCTGATGTTCTATTTCTCACTTCTCCTTGACTTCTTCCCTAAGTATGCCAATCTGTCTTCCTCACAATGTCCCTGTGATAAATGGCAATTTCAAAGTTCCTTTTTACTATTTTCTCCCACAGCACAGACTTGCATTGTCCCTACCGTACTACATGACTTAACTGAGTACTCTGTCTCCTTGTCTTTTTCACCTGTAGTTATCCTACCACTGATGGAAATTACACCAATACACATGGAGAAAATGTGTCTCAGAGGCTATATACTCTTAGGTGAGGTGATCTCAGGTATAGAATACACATTTGTCCAGCCAATTACATATTATTCATGCTACAACACTCACTGCTTACTGGATGATTGTGATGTCCAGTTTGGATCAGTTAAGGGGGGAGGGGTTATCTGGAATAGTTCAACACACACACACACACAAAACACAAAGCATATATTTGTGTGAGCATCTTAGGCAAAGGAGGGTCAAGGTTGGTGGCTCCCTGGTACAGGAAACCATCAATGGCCTCTTACTTATCTCCATTTGACGTCTTGAGTATTGAACTTCCAACCCCATGAAGCACGATAAGAGAGGTCCTCTTTGCTGAGATCAGCTTTCTCCTAACAAGCTTAGCAAGTCTTCAGCCTGGTCAGATGCTGGAGTAGCGTTAAGGTGAGAACCTGATAAAATCACAGCAGAATAGACTCAGTGGAGTTCTCTTGATCCCAGCATCCTTTGTGAGGCCAAAGCTGTAGGGAAAACTTTCTCTCTTGATCTTAATCTAACGCCACCAACAGCTGAAGAGTACTTGAAAGCTTTTATTATCTTTAGCTACAGGGTGTTGTCTTATAGAAGACAAAAATGACACGCAAACAAGTACTTTTATCCAACTGGTTACATACGTCATCTTTCTGCTTGCCTTATTATAAGGAACAAACAACGGTAGGTTTAGGATAAAAACAGCCTTGTCTTTGATCACGCATGATTGCTAACTTGCTTCTTTTTCTATGAATTTGAACAGAGAGAGACTGTTTATCATTCTTGGGTTGCCTGATTGTCCTTATCACTTTTCTGCGCAGTTTATTTGCTACTGTAATGGCTTCTACCTTATTCTACCATAGAGCCTAAATATGACTTCAGTTATGTATGTGAATGCTTACTGGCCTTCAAGTTCCAGAGTGCTTTTGACACTTCATACTGTAAGCGCAACTCATGACAGCTTAAGAACTTAATGAGAAACAAATAGGCATGTTTAGGTTTTTTAAAACTTTAAAAAGAGAAATGCATTTCGGTGGGGTGGGCTCATACACCATTTTAAACATAACATCCTCAATCCTCACAACAATTCCAATCAAATGTGTAGCTCTTTTTGAATCGTAGAATTGTAGAATTTCCTCTACAATGGTGTTGTGTGAAGGATTTTGATTTTTTTTTTTTGCCAGTACTTAAATCACTTCTTAAAATGCCTAATGCTCCTCCCCAAATGTATTTATTTATGTATGTATATGATTTATATGGCTTCCCATCTTACTGGGACTCTCTATGGTGGTGAAAAATGAAATTGAAACAAAAAAAAAATAAAGAACTCAAATTAAAACTTTGATCAATTAATAATGTCACACGCCAGAGGTCCCAAAATATCATTCTTTCAATCAGAAAAAATAAAAAAGCAAAAACCAAATCAACCAATCCAACTTACTTAACATGCCTGCCCAAATGTCTGAGGGAGTAACTAGGTCTTTAGTATTTTATGAAAGGCCAACATGGTTGGATGGGGAGGGGGGAGGAGGAGATACTGTTCAATAAGGCAGGCCATAGCAGAGAAGACACATCTCCTGAGTCCCACAAGATGGCACTGTTTAATGGGAGGAACCTGGAGCACACCAATCCTTGTGAAATGAGCAGAAACAATTGGGGGGGGAGGGGTTAAATAATTTGACCCTGTGCCG
The DNA here is from genome assembly GCF_059756535.1 of Pantherophis guttatus. Taxonomy (NCBI): domain Eukaryota; kingdom Metazoa; phylum Chordata; class Lepidosauria; order Squamata; family Colubridae; genus Pantherophis; species Pantherophis guttatus. The sequence goes on along the minus strand of NC_142064.1, from coordinate 137,542,777 downwards.
TGTATTATATTATTTTATGAATAATAACCAGCATCTTGAATTGCACCTGAATGGAGAAGCAGTTTTATATGAGCGTACCATGGAACACAATGAATAGTTCCTCCTGCTGCACTCAATTGCAACTTCCAAAGTCTTCAAGGGAAACCCTTGACAGCATATTTACAATAATCCAAACAGGAGGTAATTAAGGCAGGAGTTCTAATAATGGGTGTGTAATTAGTAGGATCTTCCAAACTAAAAATGGAAGCCATTGTTCCACAATATCTATGGAGATTCTCAATCATCCAAGTCATGGTTGTTTGGTGCTTTTCAAAAGGCAACTGGACTTTTATATTTATATTCCTTAGCAGTCATCTGGTTGTTATCACGCTGAAGGTCGGTCATTAGCTCTCTGAGAGTCATTAAGGCCACTTGGCGGTCTATCTGTACCCTCTTGGTCACCTGAATCAGAGGTGTGTGGAATTAAATGTATGTGGAACTTTCTTGGGTCTGCTGAAAGGACTTGTAGACTTGTGTATATAGGATAGATACACATTCTATCTTACAGATATGCTACCTATTTCCTGTCTACAACACAGTCCTTTCAGAAGTCCCAAAAAGGTTACACACCCATTTGCACTCTGACTCAGGTGACCCTGAGGCTGGCCTCAACTATTCTCAGAGAGCTAATGACCGATGACCTTCAGAGTGCTAATGACCAGATGACTGCTAAGGAATATAAATCCTTCCATTCCCCACCATTCAGCAGAATTGAAGAAGCTTCTTGGATGAGAATGAAAGGTCTTCAAGGAAAAAAACCAAGGAAGTCCAGTTGCCTTTTGAAAAGCACCTCTGGAACAATTGGCCCACAAAATTAAAGTGCAACAAAGAAGACTTTGTTGAGTAGGTAGTACATGAGCCTTGGTAGTACAGTGGTCTAAAGCACCCTGTTATTAAGACCAGCTGCCTGCAATTACTGCAGGTTCGAATCTCGCCAGGCTCAAGGTTGACTCAGCCTTCCATCCTTTCTAAGGTAGGTAAATTGAGGACCCAGTTGTGGGGGCAATAAGCTGACTTTGTATAAATATACAAAAGGATGAAGGCTATTGCTTAGCACATTGTAAGCCGCCCTGTGTCTCCGGAGAAGGGCAGCATATAAATCAAATTTTTTTAAAAAAAGAGCCCTAAATTGCATATCAATGAGTTTAGGCGGTGTTCAGGTGAGTGCAACCCCATTCATAACTGAGGATATATCCCAATCCTCAATCTTGCCAGGATTGAGTTGAAAATCTATTCTACCCCATCCAGACTCCTACAGCCTCTACTTACTGAAAAACAACTTTGACAACATTCCTTGGTCAACCTGGGACAGACAGGGATGTATAATTGGATATCATTGATATATGAAACCTCACCCTGCATCAACAGATACAGTCACCCAGTAGTTTCATGTAGACATTAAAAGGGAACATAGTAGAGCCCTAAGGCACCACGCAAATCATATCCTAAGGCTTGATCTCTTTCCCTCTTTCAAAAGCAACTGGAAACAGCCCAGAGGAATGAATGAGGAATGAAGGAGAAGCATTGCATCACCATATTTCTCACTGCCAATTTTCTAGTCAGTCCAAAAGAAAATACGATTAATCATCAAGAAGCACAATTTCAACTATGAAATCAGGCCTGATACCTGACTGAAAAGGGTCCTGATAATCTGCTTCCTCCAGGAAACTCTAGAGATGCAAGATAAATACCGGTCTAGTTTCACTGGATTCAGTGATGACATCTTGAGAAGATGGTGGAGAATCGCCTCTTTCCAAGCAAGTGGAACTACTTCCTCGCATGAAGAAGTATCAACCACTTCTTGGCCCCAACCATGTCACTGCTTGGGAGGTCATCACTAATCAGGAGGGATATAGTTATAAAACTATTCATATTACCCCATACGCTTCATCAGGACTAATAGGCTCAAACTCCTTCCTGATAGCCAGGCAAGACCATGCCCCAAGCAACTCCATGGCATGTATACATCTCCAATTCTAGATGAATCCTAGTGACTTTATCTGATAGATGCCTAAAATAATCCCCAGAGTAACTCTACAATTGTTCTCCTAGTCCAGGGGTGTCAAACTCGATCTCATTGAGGGCCACATCAGGGTTGTACTTGACCTGGGGGGGGGGGGGCAGGAAGGCGTGACCAGGATGGGCATGGCCAACAGGACATCACTCGTATTGGGAGGCACCTATGGTGGCCTGAGCAGTCTGCCAGCGAAAATGGAGCTCAGGAGGGCCGCATGTGGCTCTTGCAAGCTCAGTTTTCACTGACAGAGGCGCTGCGGGCCGGCTCTGCGCTGTTTCCAGGATGCCCCACGGGCCAGATCCAAGCACCCTGCAAGCCAGATCTGGCCCCTGGGTCTTGAGTTTGACACCTATCCTAGTCTCTTTTTATTTTGGGAGAACCATGTGACCTAAAAGAGGAGTGCTGGACTGCAATCTGCAGATGCAGTAAGGATGGAGCATCATAGCTGCCTCAGGATACAAGGCAAATTTAACCCCCATCGTGAGTTGAGCCAGAGATAATTTGGGTCCAGTCCATAGTTGCCATAATGGTCGTAACTCTCAAGCTCCCCCCCAATTCTGCACTTAAGAAAGGACGATTAAAGTTCCCCAATACCCTCAGTGGGGTGATAAACAATCTTTTGCATACTGATAATATGTGCCACCCTCCACCTGCGTTACACAAAAAGGCAGTGTAGTCAAGTATAGGAACAGGCTACTTGATGTATCCAAATATTTTGATCTTCAGTTCCCATCAGCCCCAGCCTACTGGACCCTGGAACAGAAATTCTAAGATGAGGTGTTCCAATTTGGCCAACAATCATCCTTCATGCTCAAATTATGGGAAGAGGCAAACTTTGCTAAGGTAGGATGAAAATGTGCAAAAAATACCATAAAAGAATACCTATTAAACCCCAAAGTTGCTTGTGGGAACTTTCTGGTCTCTTGTAGTTTCTGAGACAAAATATAAGATCAGAAGTAATTTTGAGCCCAACTGTGATCTCAAAAAGGTCAATTTACGCTTTATTGAATGGCATGTTTTCTTTGAGCAGACAAGATGCTTGAAACCACTCCAGTTGATTAATATTTGTCAGAGGGGTGAAATCCAGCAGGTTCTGACAGGTTCTGAAGAACCGGCAGCGGAAATTTTGAGTAGTTTGGAGAATTGGCAAATACTACCTCTGGCTGGACCCAGAATGGGGTGGGAATGGAGATTTTGCAATATCCTTCCCCTGCCACACCCACCAAGCCACGCCACGCCACGCCCACAGAACCGGTAGTAAGAAAATTTGGATTTCATCACTGGTTTGTCATGACATATGCCCATTACATAAAGACACCACGTTATGCTGTTCATGCAAGAATCAATGACAAGAATTAGGAAAATTCACTAACCATTTTCAAGAGAAAAACTACTTTTGCTTCGGGTTTGCGGAGGTATAACTGAAAATGTGAAAACCAAATGAGAAAGTGGGGAAGGGTTTTGTTTTGTTTTTCATGTGCCATCAAGTTAGTGTTGAACCACATAGGTAGGCCTTCTCCAGAACGATCTGTCCCCAATCTGTTTCTTCGGGTCTCCAAACCATGCACCCATCACTATTGCACAATGTTGAGACACCAGAATGGCCAGTAGGGGACAGACTATCTTGGAGAAGGTCTGCTGATGTGGTCACTAAGCATTTCCTTCAACATCCAGGAATCCTAGCAGAATCTCAAATTGCACAGCAGCTCCTACAACCTGGGGTGGTAAATAATCTTTTGTATACCAAAAATATGCACCCCTCCCACCTCTAAACCCTGAAGCTACACACTGCAAAGCCTGATTCTTACCAAGGTCATCAAACATTAATTCCTCTCAAGGAAAATTATGTATCTCTAGAACATGTTAAGGCACATCTCTTCCATCTGCTGATCCACAGGAAACCTTGGAGACTGGGACAGGGTTACACTGGGGAGGTGGACATCTAATTGAGGAATAGAGCCAAACAAATTTGTACAAAAAGAACATACAGCTTTCCAATGGGTTGGGTCTCCTAAGGGCATTTGATTGATTGATTGATGAGCTGTCCTTTTCGTTTAGAGGTGATTCTGGGTGGCTTAAAATCATTAAAACCAGTAGACATTAAAATGATAAAACAATAAGTAACAACAAGTACAGTTAAAAGATGGGGGCGAGAGCACGAAGCATAAAGGGAGAAGTGGGGGCTTCTCTTAATCCAACCACCACCTCCAGGATGACACACCCATGTTGGGGCTCCAGGCCAATTGGCAAAACCAGACCATCCTTACAGAAGGTCAGCAGGGTGAGCACAGATCTCACTTGGGGGGGGGCGGGGTACAATGTTCCAAAGGGCAGGAGTCCCAGCAGAAATGGCTCTTCTCCTGGACCCCGTCAGCTGAAATTCCTTGATCGATGGAGCCCACAGCATGCCCCTTCTATGGGCAAAGGGCAGACCAATCCTATTGGGGTGAGATAGTTCTTCAGATAACCTGGACCTATACCAGTGATGGCTAACCATTTCTGGACCGAGTGCCCAAAGGGCATGCGCACCCAAACCCCCCCCAATTCAATGCGCCCCCGCTCCTGCCCCCATGCATGCCCCCCCGGCACACCTCTGCCCCCCCCATTTCCTTTAACTCTTAAATGTCCCATTAATTCATAGCAACATCTGGCTTATAGCATAGAGCCGTGATGGCATGTGCCCTGCCCCCTGCGCATGCGCAGCAGAGACCCAATGACTATCTGGCCGGCGGGAGGCATGCACACATGCGCAGCGGAGCTGAACTAGGGCGATGGCTCACGTGCCCACAGAGAGGGCGCTGTGTGCCACCTGTGGCATGCGTGCCATAGGTTCGCCATCACGGACCTGAACCGTGAAGGGCTTTAACAGCATGAATTGTATCCGGAAGCAAACTGCAGCTAATGCAGCTCACGAAACAGTGGTGCAACATGGGCCACTCTAGGAGCCAAATGACTGCCTGTGCTGCTGCAATCTGCACCCGATGTACCTTCCGAATACTCTTCAAAGGTAGCCCCATGTACAGTGTATTGCAATAGTCCAGATGTGAGATGACCAGGGCTTGAATGACTTTGAGCACAAGGACTCCCAATCGAAGAAAAGTCACAATTGGTGCACAACACAGTGTGATGCAAAGGCTCTCCTAGCTCAATTGCCAACTGCTCTTTGAGCAGGAGTCACGAGTCTAGGAGAACCCCTAAGTCGTGGACTCAGTCTGTCTGGAGTACTGTCACCCTATCCAGAATTAAGTTGGCTAAAGTCCTGGATCTTGACGATCCATGCACCCAGAGCCATTCAGTCTTGCCAGGGTTCAGCTGAAGCCTGTTGACCCCCATCCAGGCTGGTTTTCATACCGTAGTTCTTCTCCCTTAACCTTTGTTAGACAACAAACTTTACCCATTTCTCAGTATCCAAAAAGAGGATTGTTTTACTCCTATCTTTCTACAGCCATATTTGCTCAATAGTGGAGCAGCACAAGTCCTATTTACAGCCAAACACATCTCATTTACGTTGCCAATGCTGCTGACTGGTGGGTAGAAAGAGAAAGAAGATGACAACAGGAGGGGAAAGCAGAAAGCTGGAACACCCGGGATGTGTGGCCCAGTAGGCACCTCGACCAGTGTTTTCCATACTGTAACCTCTCCCTGCAAACCAGAAGTAGGTTTCAGCAGGTTCTGACCAGTTCTGGAGAACCGGTAGCGGAAATTTTGAGTAGTTCAGAGAACCGGTAAATACCACTTCTGACTGGCCCCGCCCCTATCTATTCTCTGCCTCCGGAGTCCCAGCTGATCGGGAGGAAATGGGGATTTTGCAGTAACCTTCCCCTGGAGTGGGGAAGGAATGAAGATTTTACAGTATCCTTCCCCTGCCATGTCCACCAAGCCATGCCACGCACACCAAGCCACACCCACAGAACCGGTAATAAAAAAAATTGAATCCCACCACTACTGTAAAACAATGGCAAGAGGTCCTTTTGGCCAGGGGAAGGCAAAGGAAGAAACTGCAGGTTGTGTTAGGGCTGTTTGTGGCTTCTTTCTCTCTTTCACCAGACACATCCTAATATATGAGGAAAAACTAGTGGATGCAAACCAGCTCGTTTAGTTCCACCTAGGTCATAAACTGACATGCTGCACTGATTGAAGGTACCCATTGTACACCACTACTCTAAAGCACTCTTATTTCTGCACAATCCAAGACAACCAAGAGTTCAGCGTTGAAAGTAACTGCAAGGTCATAACCGCATTGTGATGTCGTATTTCATTGATAGTCACTAATAAATGTCTTTGGGCCACCCCATTGCTGTTTGGAATGTTCTCTAAGGAACGGTGAACATAGCAAAGAGGAGTCTGGTGGTTCAAATATATTCAAGTAAAGCTTTCACAATGGCTGCTAATACATGACCTTGTGCAAATAAAGGGGACACCTTCATTCACCTCTTCCCCATCAAGTCAGCCTGTCTCCATGCTGATCCCAATGGTGGTATTTTATCATTTCCAGCCATGTGAAGCTCAGACTGAGTTTTTCTGGAAACTGCACACCTCCAGCCTTGTTCCAGATCTGTGGTGACTGCAAAAGAACTACATTTTTCCCCCACTCAGTCTCCATTAGGAATTTTCCTCCCCATTTAGTTTCCACAGCAGGAAAAGCTTCCTGTGACAGAAATTCTCTATTAAAAAACTTAGGGGTGGGGGGGGGGAAGCTTCATATACACAGGTGGTGCCACACTATGTTATAAGCCCCAAAGATCCCTAACACACAGCAATCTTTGCCACAAAGGGCATCAGAACAATGCTCAGAAAATGATAAAATAGCAGTTCTCCTCATCAACGAAGGTTTTGGTGGTCTACACACCGCCTCTGAGAGCCAGTTTCATGTACAGATAATCCTTGCTGACTTGTTCACCAACCCAAAGTTACAAGACTGCTAAATGAGGAGATTTACGACCAATCCTCATAGTTGTGACTGTTGCAGAATCCCCGAGGTCGCATGATTACAATGGGGACACTTGGCAATTGGCTGTTGCAATTATAAGGGTCACAGTGTTCCACAGTGATCATAATTTGCAATCTTCATCGGCGGCTTCCAACAAGCACTGTCAATGGGAAAGCCAGCAGGATGTCACAAATGACCATCAAGTGATGTTGTGCTTAACAACCATGCAGAAGTCACTTAACAATAGCTACTGGAATCACCAGAACTACCATTGTAAGTTGGCATAGTCCTATGGCATCCTGTTTTACAATCATATGGCTTAGCGATGAAGTTATCAGCCCCAATTATCAAGGATAAGCATGGTCTACCTGTAGTGGTTAAAGCATCAAGGTCGAAACCAGGAGATCATGTGTTCTAGTCCTGCTTTAGGCAGGAAGGCAGCTGGATGATCTGGGGCCAGTCCACAGTCCCAGGAAGGAGACAAGGGCAAAACACCTCTGAAAACTTACCAAGAGAACTGTAGTCTTCTTCTGGCAGCCTCCAGCAGTGAATATCGACTTGAAGGTGTGTGCACCCATACAAACTGAATGAAAAATCCCACCACACATCATACTCATTAATCACAGATCCACCACTTATACTGAGATGTTCTCTACTCCCTTTTTAAAGCCACATCCTGTTGCCCCTTGTTAGCTTCATTTCTAAACAGGATGGATTTGATTTAAATCGAGTTGATTTAAATTACAATTTAAATCATGATTTAAATCACTAGTAAAAAGGCTTGATTTAAATCAACTCGATTTAAATCATAATTTTTAAAGAGTAACTGTCATCTCTGCTACTCCTTTGACTCACTGTTGACTCACCGATAGTCCCAGTGTTGCAGAATATAGCCTCATGCTACATAACTAAGCTCCATTTCATGCTGAATAAACTAAATTATTTATATATCTTAAACAGAAAACTATCTTACGATAGATTTTTACCCCAAGTTTTTTATTAAAATAAATTCGATAAAAATCAAAAAAATCCGATTTAAATAAAAAAAAATCTGATTTTTTTGATTTTTTAAAAAAAATAATTGATTTTTATCCACCCTGTTTCTAAAGCAAAACTGGAGTCAACCAAATCAGGTCTGGAAGAACCTGATAGGAATTATCCTTTTCTTCTAGTCTTCCATACAGGCTTGACAGAGAGCAAAATCCAGCTGGATCCTGATTATGACCACAAAGATGAAACAAATTTAAGGCTCTCTGCATCTGCCCCATTTCCGGCATGAATGTCCTTATCCTTGGCAGCTACTTGTTAATGAAAAATCAACCATGCCAGGTTGACTGACAGGATATATTTAATTTGGTCCCCCATTAGTTGCTGGATTAGGTCAGTTACTGTATAAACCACACCGCTGGACTGGTGCCACGTTCCAAGCCAAACTGGTTTACATCTGGAGAAGCAAGGCGTGAGCAAATTGTGATTTTAGGCCTGTTTCTTTATCACATAACTCTTTGAAGTGGCAGAATGGTTCAGGCTGGGTGGCCATAGTAACCCATGCAGGTGTTTTTTTTTGGGGGGGGGAATGTCAATACAACCAGAATGAGTTTATTTTATGAGTGATGATGATGGGAGAAATTCTGAATAGCGGCACTACTGACCAATCTGTAAACAATCCAGAATATAGTCCTGGAAAACTCCACACCAGAGCCTTCCGCTCTAAAACTCAGTCCTGTATCTTTTTCCTGAGTCCAGGCAAAACATTCAAGAGTTGGGTCTTCTTCTCCGGTCCGGTCTAACTCCTAATTTCTAACTCCTCGCTCGGTTTTACGGACCGAGTCTAGGCCTGGCGCCTAAACCCTACAGGTCACCTACTCCAGGGCGGAGGGCGAGCCCGTCCCGTCCGTCTCTCAAATAATCCCACCCTCGGCGCCTCACCTTTCCTCCTGACTGAGTCACACATAATCATTCCCCGCAGCCAAGATAAACGGGTTGGGGGGAAAAAGGGAGGACGGAGGAAGCAAGCGCTGCGAGCGACGCAATTGCAACTAGCTGCCGCGCGCGCCGTTAAGCAGCACCCCGCTCCGCCCCTGCTTCAAATCTCACTCCGGGAAGGCCCCGGCTTGTGGGGAACCGGCACAGGCAAAGCCCACCAGCAAGCCTGGAGATTAACCGACCCCGCCCTGGAAAGTCCCTGTCTTGCAGATGAAGCGGGCAGGGCGGTTTTTCCCTTCACGCCAGCTCGACTGTTGTGGAGCCTGGGAGAGGGGAAGGGGGAGGGGGGGCGCGCGTCAGGAGCTCCCGGGGCCGGGACGCGCCCGGCCTCCAGCGGCCTGGAAACTTGAAGAGCGTCCCGTGGGCAAAGCAAATAATAATAAAAGCTGCCAAAGGCGGAAAACATCCACCCGCTAGTGGCGGCGCAACGCTTTTCACGGTGCAATAATGCAAAACCTTGCCTCTTTCTTACTGCTTAGGATGGCTTCCTTGCTTAAGTCGTTTAAAATGATTTTAAAAGTGCTCGTTAGGCAGAGCTACATCCGAGTTGCACCTGTCCCTCGCAGTAGTTTGCATGGGAGTCTATAGAGTCGATGGGGGGGTGGGGGGCGCGAGGTGGACAAGCGGGCTAATCGGCTTCGACTTCCATATTCTCATTTGCACGTGTGCTAAGCGCGCTTAAGTCTCCAAATGGGATATTGATTGTGATGAAGTTAGCTTTGCCTTCGTAAAAGTGTTTATACTTGCTTGTCACTTAATACTTAAGCCAAAAGCAGGCAGCACCTAAATAGCCGGCGAACCTTGCTTTGCAAACCGATCGTGCCCGGCGCTCTAGAAAGCAATGACTCGACCGCGCAGCTAAAATCGCCGATTGGAGGCGCCAGCTCTGAACGCGTGAGCTGTTGCTCTTCTTCCTGTGCTTCGTCAGAACCAGGCCCACGTTTCTGATGCCTACGGTACTTGCTCCAAGGCTTGCAAACTATACTCTCGGTAGCCACGTGCCAGTCACTTTCCCCCCTCCCCACGCCTTATGAACGCGTTTCCTTTCACTTCGACGGACTGCATAATAGTCCTAAGAAGAAACGCTTTTCCCCTGGGTAAAATTCTTGCAATTCTATACAATGAATATAAAACATTGGGAGCGCCAAGAATGATGTTTTTAAGTGCTCGGACAATCGAGTAATACTTCCAGCGGTGGGGAAGAGGAATACCGTAAGAAGACTTTCGCTTCGATCTTTTTTTTTTTTTTAAAGCAGAAATCAGAAAAGCGACTGAGCAATTGCGGGATCCTCTGCTTGTAAAGCGAGTGGGGAGTCCCTGTGTCCTTTTCAAGTGTTACTATATCGTGTTTTCCAGCGGAAAATCCTCAAACACTCGAGAACAAGCAAGTCCTTCGCAGGTTTTTTTTCTGAAAAGACATTTGCAAGATTGCCTTTTTTTTTATATTGAAAGCTAAAGGTTGCATATTCCACCTAGCTGAGGTTCAACACGTTTTAAAAGTTGAAGCTCTGCAATTAGAAGTAAACAGCTCCGATACAGGCACGTTAGATAATTGTAGACGATCTGTGCTTACTCTGTATTTCATTGTGAGATTTTATATACAGCTTTTCGTGTGGGATGGGATTCCCGAGGAAGGTTTTTAACCACAATTAGCACAGCATAGGTGTATGGACAGTTGTGCATACAAGAACAGTACGGGAAGGGTGGCTATATATTCCTGGGCGCCTGGATGGCTATTGGAGGCTTGTTACGCAATGAGCTGCGGTTCAGAATTTAATATCATCCTTTTATATTTCAGGCTGTTAGATACCATTTCTGCAAACGTGGGTGTAATGAGGCAGCGAGGGAGCACTCAAGTACCATCCCCCCTTCCTCTCCCCAAGGGACGCGAGAGGCAGAACTCCCGGCAAAACGATGTGCATCCTAGGCTGCCCTTCGAAGGACCGTAAACAGGACCGCTGTTTGCTGCGGACACGCAGGAAACCCTCCTTTGCTTTCTCAATGACTCCTAGTGGCCTGCTTGAAGGGGAGGGCGTCGTAGGTCTCTCGGGATTACTCGGGAGGGTGGGGGGAGAGAAGGGGTAGACTAGATGGCCTTTTGATCTCGCCTCCCTTCAATGACTTCGTGTGACTCCCCCGTTCAAGAGGGAGGGGAAAGCCAGGGTGACCCACACGCGCACAGGGTGGGACCGTCGAGAGAGACAGGAGGAACTGCGAAGCAATCTCGGATAAGGGGGAGCAGGGAATGAGCGTGCAAGTAGTGTGTGAAAGAGAAACGCTTGGATTCGGAGTGTAAAAGGTAAGCGGGCGAGTTGAGACGTGAGTGATGAAGGACGAGAAAGCCCAGGTAAAATCTGCGGAGGAAGCGTGCAGAAACCTCCCCCGCGAAAAGGGGAGATCCGATGAGGACGAAGGTCTCTGAAGCAAGTGACCCTCCCCCAAAGAGATCCCTACTGGGGACAAGGGGCAGAGAGGTCGTCGGCAGGAAGAGTGGGGTTCCGCGGCCGGCTTTGCGCTCGGGGTGGCTAGAGGTGCCGAACGCTGCCCGTGGGACCACGGCGGGACAGCGTTCACGCCCGTGGGTGTGGGCATTGCGCTCGAACCGCACCCGAAGGAATTGAACAGCTGCTTCCCGGCTTCGGCTGCCCCCGGATGGGGAGGGGAAAACCTCGCCCAGGCGAGGCTTTAGTGACTGCGGAGCGAGAGAAGGGGCAGGTAGATGAGGAGGAGAAGAAAGGGATCGGCCGGGACACGGGCGAAAGAGGGAGTCCCGCTGGCTGCTGCGACGGTAAGCTTGGCGAGGCAGGGGCGAGCTTGTGCGTGGACAGTCCCGCAGAAGAAAGAGAAGAGGAGCGGGGGAGGGGTTCTATTAAATGGGGCATTCTGGGTTGTGGAAGGGAGGTCTACCTTGCGGGGTCTCGGGAGAGGCTTTCCAGCTTTAAGCTGCGGAAAGGGGTTTGGGCAGAAGGTGCCTGGAGGAAAGCAGCGATTGCGGGAACCTCAAAGTAAGAAATCAGACAGGTGGATTCCCATCTTTTTTCTCTCTCGTCTTCTTCTGGCAGGTCTCTTGTATCTTTAATAAAGTTGAACAGGCAGAAGTGCAACCAGTGCCCTTCCGTGTTGTACCACCATAAAGGAGATACTGGTATCTAGTGAATTTCTGACTCTCCTCCAGAGTTCATTCAAGAAAAAACTTTGGAAACCTTGACTCAGGAATAGATGGTGTGCATATGACAAGGGTTATAGATTGGGGACAGCCTGCCTCCCAAAGCTAGATGCAGCGGGGTACAAAGAAGAACGTGTGTCTTCTTCATTTTCTGCTTGTGAATATCTCAGGGGCATCTGGTTGGCATTATGAAAAGCAAAGTACAGGACTAAAATCAGCCTTGGTCTGATCCAGTTGGGCCCTGGGATTCTTAAGGTCTTGTTTTTTTTCAGCTGTTGGGAAGAGCTCTATCTATCATACTCCTTTTTTTCTTCCTTAGAAATCTATACCCAAGCTAGTTATGAAGCAGACGTGGTTTGAGTTGCATGAAAGAAAGGAGCTTCTGTCAATAGCCATAACAACAATTCAATATTGCTTGTAGAAAGCTGTGTAGAAGCCATGATTTGACTTAAACTGGAGGGAATCCAATCCAGGAGGGTGAGGCTGGGCTATTTCCTTAAGGGCCCTCTTTATTATTTGTTTTCATATTTACGAAAAGTTGCCATTGACAGCAAATGTTCTGAAAAGAAGCCTCCATGAGATATTCACATACAATTATATAACAGTCCCCCACTCCAATAATCTAAGAATAATCCATAAGAGGATGCCAGTTTTGGGAAAGGTTAATTTTTTGTCACATGTATATCCTCCTCCTGAAAATTAAAGGAATGCCTATCTCTTCTTGTTTTATCCTCATAACATTGTTAGAAGTAGACAGGTAAACTCCATAGACATAAATTCTTGGTCCAGTCAATCCATTCTCTATTACTCTATATTATCTATCTTTATACACAGTAACACTTTTAGTTGAATTAGATTTTTGTTGGTTTGCACAAAATAAAATAAACTAACCCAACATACCACATGAAAACATATAGAAGGTTAAAACTAATCCATCTTAATGTGTTGTCTACATATGGCCAACAGGTCTTCATATTGTATGTGAGGCCAGCAACTGACTCCAAACAACTTGCTTTCCACCTGGTTCTTAGCTTTCCCTTTTGCAGGTTCTTCACCCCCATTGCTCCCTGGCAGGGACATGAGGGAGAGGGCGTCGTCCAACCACACTAGAGAACCAACCCAACGCATCCAGGTGGAGTTCAGTATGGCCCCAAGGAACCCCCATGTGAATACTTGCCTTTTTGCTGCTTGCCTCTGCCTTTGGAGAGGGTAAGTAATATGACTGTTGGGAGTGGAGGTGCCTATTCTGGAACAGGTAGCCTCAAGAGCATGTGGGTTTTGAAATCACTTTGAAGAACTTTGGGATCAGGGCAGGAGTACTGAAGAAGAGCAGTCTACTTTAAGCACATTTTCCCACCTTCCCCTCTCTACAGAGCCAATAATAGGGTGAGAACAGCCTCTTGCAGCTATAGTCTCAGCTCAATTTTTCCCTTTTCTCCCTCCCCCTCCCATTAAATATGAGCACAATTCCTAAATGCCAGAAAAATCTGGGTTTAGAATTTAAATTGAGGGAAGCGGGAAGTAGGGCTCCCCAGAAAGTGATCTTGAACATTATTCTTGGATGAGCTGATAGCCTCTGAGCATGCTACAGATAGCCCTCTAAACACAAGATGGCTAGAGAGAGGGGGGGGGGAATAGTGGGAAGGCAGATTGGATGATGATGCTTTTACTGTTTAATAAATGTGAATGTGGAATGTTAAGAAATGTGGAAGGTTGATGGAATCCTCCAACTTCTAACTTGCTGGTAAGACAACAAATACCAATTGCATTCCCATCAGGGATGGGACACAGTTGGGTGAGGGTAGATGAGTGTTTGGGAGAGTACATTTATCCACCCATGAGCCAAGGATGGTTGCTATTGGTGGTGAATATAGGAGAAGAGTTGTATGTCATGTTTCTTCATCTCAGGTATCAGCAAGCAGCCATCATTAAGGGTGATTTTCATGTTGGCCAAAATAGATGCTGTAACAGACCTGTGTGTGATAACTACGGAGGTATTTCTGGTGTACATGTCTGGCGTCTTCTGTAAAGCCAAGAATTAGAATGAAGCTGAAATGGGCAACTGCCATTAGCAGTGCTCCAGTATTAAATCAGGTATTTTTGTGAAACTTTCCCGGCTGCTCGTCTTTATGCATTCATAGAGTCTTTCTTGCTCTAATGCTCCTTACCCCGTCCCCCAGGTACTGGATTCAAACTCTTATCACCTCTGACAAGCCCAGTTACAGGTAGTCTTTGACTTATGACCACGATTGGAACCAGAACTTCCATTGCTAAGTAAAGTGGTTGTTAAATGAGTCACACTCAATTTATGATCTTTCTTGCCAGGGTCATTAAGTGAAACTGTCATTGTTGTATGAAACCTGAAGTCATTAAGTAGATCCAGCTTCCCCCATTGACTTTAGTTGTTGGAAATTGGTTGGGAAGGGTGCATATGGTGATCATGTGACCCTGGGATAGTACAACTATCATTCGTTGTCAAGGGACTGAATTTTCATCGTGTGATTGTAGGAACACTGTGATAGTCATAAGTGGGAAGACTTGTTGTAAGTGACCTTTTTCTGCGCCATCATAATTTAGAACTGTCGCTAAATTTATGGTTGTAAGTCAAGGACTACGTGCATTGTGCTGGTCCAACACATTTAGCTAAAACATTTCAGATGGCCAAGCTGAGGATTGGAGAAGGTTCCAGCTTCAGGTCTTGGAATGCTAACTCAGTGACCACACTAGATTAGAAGGATCAATGGCCTAATTCCATAACTCAGGGCGCAAGCACCATTCTTCCCCTTCTACAGACCAAGGACTTCTGCCTCTGAGAGTGGAACAGAAACCAGGATGTTCCCTGTTTTAAACCTTGTTGAAATTTGGAAATGGTATGGCATGGGGGTTTCTCTTTCTGCTTCCTTTCTTTCTAATCTTGAAAACAAAGCATTGCTTAAGATACTCTTTCCCAGCCTCTTAACCAGACAGGTAGCAAACGAGAGGTGTGTAGCAGTGGTGGATTCAATTTTTTTTTACTACCGGTTCTGTGGGCGTGGCTTGGTGGGCGGTGCTGTGGCTTGGTGGGCGTGCTGTGGCTTGGTGGGCAGGGGAAGGATACTGTAAAATCTCCATTCCCACCCCACTTCAGGGAAAGGATACTGCAAAATCTCCATTCCCACCCCACTCCAGGGGAAGGATACTGCAAAATCCCCATTCCCTCCCCACTCCTGGGGGAAGAATATTGCAAAATCTCTATTCCCACCCCACTCTGGGGCCAGCCAGAGGTGGTATTTGCCGGTTCTCCAAACTACTCAAAATTTCCGCTACCGGTTCTCCCATTTGGAAGATATCCATTTGGAAAAATCAAAGCTTTAAAGTTAGCACGGAAAAAGAGGCATAAGGCAACCATGTCTGCATTAAGTCACCCGCTTGCCGCTGTTGACTGACTAGGCAAGTGGCAAAGCGCAGTGGCTCTTGAGAGGTTCTCTACTGGAGTGCTTGTGTGAGTGGGCTTTGGAGAGAGAGGAATTTGCATGACCCTTTTCTGATTTTTTTCAGGCTGTACAACTATTCAAGGGTCACCCTTGGCCTTTTTGTGGCACGTCAAGGGTTGCATTCCAAAAAGTGGGTAGATCTGGGACGAGATTCAATCTGCTTTAATTTAAACATAGAAATAGGTTAGCCATTTTCTCCCTTTGCCCATAAAAAAGTACAATTTGGGAAAATGGGGAGGGTTTCGGGGGGGGTATGTGCAATTGGGACTCAAGCTGTGCCATCAGCTGATGGCCTTTTCCCATCTCAGATGCTTTGAGGACACTCCCAGCTTCAGAGAAGAAAGAGGTCCTGCGGTCCTTTGGAGATTCACAGGCTCATTGCAGCTTCTATAGGCTTTAATTAATGTATGCCCCTCCCCCAGTGGTGGAATTCATTTTTTTTTTTACTACCGGTTATGTGGGCGTGGCTTGGTGGGCGTGGTGTGGCTTGGTGGGCATGGCAGGGGAAGGATACTGCAAAATCTCCATTCCCACCCCCTTCCAAGGGAAGGATACTGCAAAATCTCCATTCCCACCCCACTCCAGGAGAAGGATACTGCAAAATCCCCATTCCCTCCACATCTGGGGGAAGGATATTGCAAAATTTCCATTCCCACCCCACTCTGGGGTCAGACAGAGGTGGTATTTGCTGGTTCTCCAAACTACTCAAAATTTCCGCTACCGGTTCTCCAGAACCTGTCAGAACTTGCTGAATAGCACCCCTGCCCTCCCCCCTTTTTTTGGGGGGGGGGAATCCAATCCAGTGCATCTCACGGCCCTAATAGAGAATAGTAGGAGTGGATGTTTTCCATTCTGCAGAGATAGAAACCATCACACCACCACTCCCATAATTTATCACATGATCATGAAAGCCCTAGGGAATTTAGCTCTGGTTTATGAGTAGCCACTATAGATTATGATGAGCCAGTTACAGCATAGTCCTCAGCTTGTTCAGTCAGATGCATGTTCCACTGGAAGGATTCAAACAGGTTTTATCCCAAACTGTAAGAATGCAGTCTTCAGGTACAGGACTGCTCTGCTCCCTTAAGGGTAAACCTCACTGCTTAGGGTAGTTTACTTTCCAGGAATGCAACCTGCTTTTTTGAATGCTGCAGCCATTATGCTTCTCTTGCTCCACTACTATGAATGAGAAACACAGAGGAGGCATGTTCTGTAGCCATATTCCTGTCTCCAGTGAAAAACTGCTTTTGGGAAGAGGTGGTCTGATCAAGTGAGAAGGACCGAGATAGCGCTTGGACTTCGGCAGAATTGGTCTGTAGGCATTTAGGCGGAAAGCATTTGTAGTTGTTGTGAGATACTTTCCTGAAAGGCTATGTGTGATGGCAATGACACTGCACGCAAGAATTGGTAAAGCTATACATCCAATTGCTATGAGGGTATCCTGAGTCCATTGGGTGGTTGCTATGGTGGCCTCTTCTCATCAGGAAACCTGGCTCCATTCCTTTTTCCCACATTCATATGTCTGTGTTTCCCACTGCCTGGGCTACTCCTACTCTATTCCCTCTGCTGCAGAGACACCCTGCTTTAGATCTGGGAGGGGCGCTGCCTTTTGTCATGGGAACATCCTTCCACTCCCCTTCCCCCATTTTTGGGTGCTGAGCCTTGGGGGGATACTTTTGATCTCCAACCTTGCTTTTATCTAGTGCCAGAGGGGGCCCAGGTAGGGAATTTCCCCCTGCAAACTCAACCACCCAGGTGCAGTGTCTCCCTTAGGTGGTGGAGCCTGGTTGGATGGCCAGAAAGTGTTTTTTACAACTCTGCACACATGTTTGACAAAATGCATTAAGCCCAGCTCTGTGTGGAGAGACAAGCCTGTGTGGAGTAAAAATTAAAATGCAGGAGATACAATTTTTCATTGCCTATTTCTCCCACACACTCCATGAGTTTGCCTTCTGCCCCTCTGTCAGAATATGAAACCATCTAGAAGGTTTTGTAGTGGAGCCAGGGTTGGTGGCCAGGACATCTGGGTCCTCTTCTCTCTCATGGAAGAAAGAGGAAAATATTTATATATGTATGTATGTATGTCTGTGTGTGTGTGTGTGTGTGTGTGTGTGTGTGTATGTATGTATGTATGTATGTATGTATGTATGTATGTATATAATGTGTGTGTCTGTATAAGAGGTGGGTTTCAGCAGGTTCTGACCAGTTCTGGAAAACCGGTAGTGGAAATTTTGAGTGGTTTGGAGAACCGGTAATAAAAATTCTGACTGGCCCCGCCCCCATCTATTCTCTGCCTCCCAAGTCCCAGCTGATTGGGAGGAAATGGGGATTTTGCAGTAACCTTCCCCTGGAGAGGGTTGGGAATGGAGATTTTATAGTATCCTTCCCCTGCCATGCCCACCAAGCCACACCCACAGAACCGCTATTAAAAATTTTTGAGGGGGGGTTAGGGAGGAGGGGGGGAGAAAAATGTGGGAAAAAATTTGTATTTGAAAACTTTTTCAATTAAAAAAAAAATGTTTTTTTGAAACCCACCACTGGTCTGTATGTACAGGTAGCCCTTGACCTACAACCATAATTGAGCCCAAAATTTCTGTTGCTTAGGGAAGCATTTGTTAAGTGAGTTTTTTACGACCTTTCTTGCCAGTTGTTAACCACTGCAGTTGTTAAGCTAATAACACAGTTGTTCAATGAATCCGGTTTCTCCATTGACTTTACTTGCCAGAAGGTCACAAAAGGAGATACTGCGACCGTCATAAATATGAACCAGTTGTCAAGCGTCTGAATTTTGATCACATGACCATAGGAATGCTGCAACGATTGTAAGTGTCAAAAATGGTCATAAGTCTCTTTTTTTTTCCAGCACCGTTCTAACTTCAAACGGTCACTAAATGAACTGTTGTCAGTTGAGGACTACCTGTATTTAAATTTATTAGCCAACCAACTCCAGTGGTCTTTGGAGTTTCAGAACAGTTCAGCTTCATTCTTCAATTCTAACCTGGAAGTGAAGAATATATCTCCTATCTGAACTTGGTGAAAATACGTGGAAAAGAAAGAATTTTTGTGCCTGGGAAAAGAGGCAGAAATGGTGCTGCTCCAGCATTTTGTGTGGCATGTTACAAACTACACTGGCAAGCCTTCCCTTGATTCACAAGCCTCTCCCTCTTCCTTGGTATTTAAGCCAGAGAGCCACTACCATTTCCTGCTGGGTTAGATTATTTATAATACATATAAATATCCTCTAATTAAAAAAAAAAAGCATAGCACAATAAGCAGCTATTACCAGCTGTTACAGCTGATCACAACTATTCTGTTGTGTTCCCTGGTCTGGTGGTTAGGAATAATTTTACTCAGTCTGTGAATGGCCCCTTAATTGGAGATCCTGGACACAGCCAAATGACCATATTAAAGTAATATTCATCAGTTACTGCTCTGGAAGAAAAGTATGTCACGGAATGCACCTGCCCAGACTGGTGAATCCTATTCTATTTCAGTAACAAGTGTGGCAATTAGTTTAGTTTAGTTTAGTTTATTGAATTTATATACCGCCCTACTCCCAAAGGACTCAGGGCGGTGAACAGCCAAAAGATAAAATACATGTAATACAAATGTTAAAAAACCATTAAAATACGATTAAATAATTTGGCCCAGAAAACAAAATTTAAAAACCCCAATTTTTATACGACAAATTTAAAATTTAAAAATTTAAAAAACAGTTTAAAAAAGAGGTTAGGCCAGGCCGGCCTGCTGGAATAGGAATGTTTTGAGGGCATGGCGGAAAGCGCGCAGATCAGTGATCCTCCGTATCTCTGGGGGGAGCTCGTTCCAGATGGTAGGTGCTTCCACAGAGAAGGCTCTCCCCCTGGGGACCGCCAGTCGACACTGTTTGACTGACGGCACCCTAAGAAGCCCCTCTCTGTGGGACCGTACTGGTCGGTGAGAGGCTACTGGTGGCAGAAGGTGGTCTCGTAGATACCCCGGTCCTAGGCTATGGAGTGGTCTAAAGGTGGTAACCAAAACCTTGAAGCGCACCTGGAAGACCACTGGGAGCCAGTGCAGGTCGCACAGGAGGGGGGTCACATGGGAGCGCCACATAGCTCCCATAACCACCCGCGCGGCCGCATTCTGGACCAGCTGGAGCCTCCAGGTGCTCCTCAAGGGGAGCCCTATGTAGAGAGCATTGCAGTAGTCCAGGCGGGAAGTGACGAGGGCATGAGTGACCGTATTTAACGAATCCCGATCCAGAAAGGGATGCAACTGGCGAATCAGGTGAACCTGATAAAATGCCCTCCCAGCCACAGCCGTCAGATGCCCTTCTAAAGACAGCTGTGAGTCTAGGAGGACACCCAGAGTGCCCAAAGCACATGTGAATGCACTTGTGCGTGCCCGAACCCCCCAAATGCAATGCGAGCACCTATGCACATGCACCTCGCACATGTGGACACGTCCCCCTGTGCATCCCCCCATTTTGGGCCTGGAAAGCCTCCTGTAACAACCTAGCAGCCAAAATGGGGCTGGGAGGTGCTGCATGAGGCCCCACCGCGCCCTGTTTTGGCTTCCAGGTTGGTGCAGGCAGCTTTTCAGGCCCAAAACGGGGCACCGGGGGGGGGGGCTTGCACGGCACCCGCATGCTCCCATTTTAGTTTCCAGGTTGGTGCAGGAGGCTTTCTAGGACCAAAACGGGGCATGGGGGGGACCTCTCGCGCTGCGCCCCTGTGGCCCATTTTGGCTTCCAGGTTGGTGCAGGTGGTTTTCCAGGCCCAAAACAGGGCACAGGGTGGACGCACATGCGAACCCCCAAAATGCAATGTGAGTGCCCCCCCATGCATGCACCCTGCCCCTGTGCATGGGCGCGTGCGTCCCCTGCATGCGCCCTGTGCATGCGTGGCAGAGACCTGAAGACCATCTGGCTGGTAGGAGGCATGCGCACATGCGCGGTGGAGCTGGGCTGGCGTGCCCGCTGAGAGGGCTCTGCGTGCCACCTGTGGCACATGTGCCAGCGGTTCGCCATCACGGCTGTAACCTAACCCAAATGGCCACTGTACTAAGGGCAGGTTTTCAGCAATGTAAAGCAGCTGATAGGGCTTGGCAGATTCCAACTCTGTCCACACCCACAAAGATGCTAGTGATGTATCGTGTTAGATTGTATCAGTGGGCAAAATGGTTTCAGGAGTGGAACCCTTTCACTACTTTGAAACTAGGTCAGCTAAAGATGGCTCCAAATCACCTTAGCTCTGTGCTGAGGAGGAGGTAAAGGCAACCCTGGTCTATGGTATGTGGGAATGGCCTTGGGAGGCAGGGGAATGAGAAGCTGCCTAGGGAACAGTTAGATATAGGGAGGAGAGGGAGTTATGCAGTTGCATAACAGGCAGAGAAAGAAACTCAGAAAGGAACTCCCTCTAACGTATCAGGCTGTTAACGGATACAGCCAGAGATTTATACTTTCAGATTTGTAAGACACTGTTAATGTAGCCTTGCAATAAAGCAGAATTACCTCATCTGGTTGCGTTTTCTATCTGATCTACCTGGGAAGCCTGACACCCTGGGAGGACACTGGATAAAAAAATGGTTACCGGGCATGTTGATGCTACAATTAGGATGTCAGCCTTCCCAGGCAAACCAGATAAGAAATACAACTAATACTACTTAATTGTAAGGTTACTTTAACAGAACCTTGCAAGTCTGAGTACAAACTTCCCACCGTCGCTTTTAATTGCTCGATCCATTTCTTTCTCTGACCATTAAGCTACTGGGGGTTCCTGCCTCTCTTGACTGATTTTTTCCAATAAGCATCTCTTTCTCTCATTTGCCAAGGTGATCCACAGTGGTGTATTAACCATTAAGCAGACTAAGCACGTGCTTAGGGCACCAGGCCCAAAGGGGGCACCACAAAGTTGAGAAAGAAAAAAAAAAATCCAATGAAGATTTGTACAGTATGTACAAAGGGGGCACCAAGATTTGTCAGTGCTTAGGGCACCAGTGAGCCTTAATCCGCCACTGGTGATCCACATGTTCTATTACATCAGGGAATGCACAATTTTTTTAAAAAAAGTTTTTTAAAAAGTTTTTTATTTTTATGTTTAAACAAACAATACGTCATTAATTATTCAGTGTGTCATCTGAGTACATATTTTGTGTCATCATATTCCTCCTTTACCATCATTTTCTTACTACATTTCTATCTTACTTTTACATTTTAATTTAATTACATTTTTTCCAAATTTCTTGAATTTATATTAATTTTTATTATATCTCATCTCTATCCATTGATAGATTTGCCCCCATTTCCTATAATACTCCGACTCTTCCTTTCCCTTAATTGCCAATGTTAGTCTATTCATTTCTGCGCATTCCAATATTTTCTTAATTACTTCTCCCTCTATAGGGATTTTTTCTGCTTTCCAATTTTGTGCAAATACAATCCTCACAGCAGTTATTACATGTATATTGAACCTATTCTCTCTCTCTCCCTCCCTCCCTCCCTCCCACTCTCTCTCTCTCATTCCTAACTCATTCTTGCTCTGAGATCAAGCAATAAAATGCTTCCTGCACATTTTCTCTCTTCCTCTCAAATTTTCCTTTTTCTTTTAGAATGCTGGGCCACAGTTCCTTGGGACCCAAAGTGCTGGCAGAATCTGTTCTGAATTCTAACGCCATGTGCATGACCCTGCCCTGGCTAACCCGGCGCCAATTTGGACTCTGTGTACGCAGCCCAGAAGTGATGGCTTCAGCCTTACAGGGCATCCACCTTGCCCTGCACGAGTGCCAACACCAGTTGCAAGAGAGGCGCTGGGATTGTTCGGACCTGAGCAGTGGGGGCACTGTGCTTCTTAACAGTGCCATTCTGAAGAGAGGTGAGCGGAGGATTAAGTGGGAGAAAATGCTGGGCAGGGGACTGAGATTTTCTTCCCTCTTCCTTGGGGTTGGGGTGGGCAATAAAATTAAGAGTTGGTTCATCTCTCACTGCCCATGATACCCATTCTATCCTCTCCTTTCCTCTGTTACTGATATAGTGCCCACAAAAATGAAGTAACATGGGATTACAGAAACACAAGGAAGACTGTCAGCATACCTGGGCAACTTGGCATGAATAGATCTATATTGAAAATGTAAATGCAAGCATCCCGAAGGAAGATATGGCAAGACTATGCCTGTGGATCTTTGTGTGTAGAAAAGTAACCTGCCGCATTTTGTTTCAGGCCTAGCTGGTCTTCATTTAGTTCAGGGGTGTCAAACTCAATCCGGCCTGCAGGGTGCTTAGATCTGGCCCGCGGGGCTGACCTGGAAACAGCGGGGCCGACCTGGATACAATGAAGGACCAACCAATGGTGCCTCTGCCAGTGAAAACAGAGCTCGAGAGGGCTGCGTACGGCCCTCCCGAGCTCTGTTTTTCAGACAGAGTTACAGGAGGCCGTCATAGCCGAAAACAGAGCTTGGAAGCCCGTTTTCGCTGGCAGAGCGCTCGGGCCACCACTGGTGCCCCAGACATGATTGACATCGAGCTGACCATGCCCACCCTGGTCACACACACCCCAGCGCCGCCACCCCCCCCCCAGGTCAAACACAACCCTGATGTGGCCCCCAATGAAATCGAGTTTGATACCCCTGATTTAGTTACTAAGCCTCTTGGATAAAATCTTTTCTTTTCCCCCATGGCTCCTTAAATGCTTCAATATAAATTGCTTCCAACATTTGATTTGTTTCATGAAGATATGTTGTAGGTCATTAGAAATATGAAAGGGGGGAAAGCAGGGCTAGTGAGTGAAATTGACCTGGCACATGAGCTTCTGCACCTAGAAAGTATTGTGAGAATAGGAATCAGAAATCTGTCTTTGTCATTTAAAAACATTAGCTTTTAATTACCCCTCCTGGATTATATTTAAAATGCCACAGTAGGTATTAAAAGAGCTGTGGTGGCGCAGTGATTAGAATGCAGTACTGCAGGCTAATTCACTGCTCACTCCAGGAGTTTGATTCTGACCAGCTCAAGGTTGACTCAGCCTTCCATCCTTCCAAGGTCAGTAAAATGAGGACCCAGATTGTTGGAGACAATATGCTGACTCTATAAAACGCTTAGAAAGGGCTGTCAAACACTGAAGCTGTATAAGTGCTAAGTGTCTAAGTGCTATTGCTATTGCATGCAATGAATTAGGCAGTCTTTTTGCCTTGTTGCAAAAAGAAAACGTGGAGTTGAAGAAGAACTTTCTCTGCCTCGGTAAGTCATGGAAATGAGACTGAAGAAGGGCAAAAGGGTTCAAAGAACAACTCTATAGTAACACTTACCCTTTTACAGAGACTTGCTGTATCTCTGCACTGATGCCAACTCCATTAATGGATCCTTCAAACAGCTTCCCTGGATTTTTGGAACTAGGGGTAACACTTTAAAAAAAGGGGACAGGGAGATTTCCAGGACTGCAGATTAGTGTTATCAGAGTGCATGAGGTTAATTGTATCACACCTGGATATTTTAAGATTGAGAGGAAGAGGGATATTTTTGTGAGTAAAAGGATACAGAGTAAATAATGTGCCTCTGTGGGTTTAGGGCACCAATTTTGCTTCTGATTATGTCCCCGTCCCGCCAAAAAGAAAAATCTGGGATAATTATGCCCTTGAAAACTGTTGATTTGTCAACACAGTTTAGATGTTCTCTGAAAGCTGAAAACTGGATATAGTCAGTTGGGCCTTGAGTTGCTACCCCTGATTTAACTATTAATCCAGTTTGGATGTTGAAACCAAAAATTACTGGGCCGTGGTCCAGGAGTTGGGGACCCCTGGTCTAAGCTATCTGAAATGAATTCTTCCTTCATTGTACATTGTACTATGCAGCCAACTATTTTCATTTTGAAAGTAAAATTGGTTGTACCAGGAAGAGGAACAAATAAAGGTGGTAGGGGTAGGATGTAATTCCTGCAGGGCTGCTGTCAGCAAATAGCATCTTTGAGCCACTCAGAATTGCTTCGAACTGGGAGATGGCAGCAAATAAATTTGATACTAATAATCTTTGCCCCATCACCTCAAAATGGCTTATTGCTAACTCCCACCAAATAGGAGCAGCAGCAACCACCAGCTGTTCCTTTTCCTTGCATCAGTAAAGATCCTGCTGCTGAGGCTGGGCTTCTTTGGTTGGCTCGCTCTCATTGGCTCCTTCCCGTACTGTTCCCATATCTGTGCTGCGGAGGGAGGATCCTTGACTGTGAACTCCAACTCCTAGCATCCCTCACCATTGGCCATACTGGGAGGAATGCTGGGAGTTGAAGTTTAGCAATATTAAGAGGACCATCATCCTTTTAAGGAATGGACAAACCTGACAGTAACTGCTTGGGCACAGTCTTCAGGAAAAGGGGTAATTTGTAGAAGACTCTTGACCACAAGTAGAGTTGGGAAAAGGCACCCTTGATGGTGGATTCCTGACTTGAAAAGGTATGAGCAAGAGGAATCCTGCCAAAAGCAACAGCAGCAATTCGTTGCTTTTGCTTCCTTTTCTCCTTAGCTGGACCAACAACTGGGAAGCAGTGACTAGCAGTGATTCTGATGCCCGTCTGCATCTGTGTTCTGTGGGTGGCATGGCAGCAAGCATCGTCTCCCAGGTGGAGGGAGCAGCTGAGAGCATTTTGCTAAAGCCTGCCTGGTCACGGCTGCCCTTCTTTACGCCCCTGCCTTTCTTCCCAGGTGCTGCCTCACCCAGGCCTTTTGCCTTCGTTGTATTAAGAGTGGCCAACACCTGACTCCAGAGGCAAATTGGCAGGCATCTCTTTTCTTTTGTCCTTTGCATCTCTTTTATTAATTGAGCTTTGAAGGAGCCGGTTCTAAATTTAAACCTGAGTTCAAAGCGAGGCCTCTGGGCAGGCAAGAGCTGGAGCAAGCTCCAACCCAAGCACCTGGGCTGAGCCGCTGCTTGATGTGTCAGCTGCTGCTTGATGTGTCATGAGTTTGGTGGGGCTCATCTGCGTTCAGGAGAAGCATCAGGAGACTAATGAAGAATGGATTAAGGAGGAAATGCCTAATAGGTACCAGGGACTAGAGGCATTGTGATGATAGATACCATGGCTAATTTACATTATAAAGCAAGTCTGTATCAATTTATAAACAACAATCAAGAAAAATACCAGCTCTAGGCATGTGTGATGCTTAGCAGTCCTAATGAGTTCAACGCAACATAGGTAGGAATACTCGTTTCTCAACCTGATGTTCTCCAGATATGTTGAACTGCAGTGCATTAACTCCCAACCTGCCCAACAGTTGTGTCTGTGTGATTTTACAAAATGTTGAGGTCCAACGTATCTGGAGGCATCAGCTTACAGAAGGCTGTAGACAAGGGCATATTTAGGCTATGGAGTAATTTAGGAGTAATTGTTTTTCCCTATGGAATCCTGGGATTAATGCATTAGTGAGGCAGGAAGATCCAGAAGTTCTTTAGGGAAGCAAGCTGTAATAACTCATCCATATTGTGAAGATAAATAGTTTTAGAGTAGATTTTCAAAGACCACCCAGAGTTTTAATTCAGTTTGAATTACTAGCTGTTACATATGCACACATGCTTAATTTGATGAAAGGATGACAATCCAGCTTTCTTCAACCCCAAATGAGGATTATTTCAGTTTTGGATTTAGATATGAGGATGATGTAAAGTGGACAGAGTACTGTAGTCCTCATTTTTTTTTTAAAAAAATGAAGGAATTGTGGTGGGATTAAGAGCCTCGGTGGCGCAGTGGTTAAAGTGCAGTACTGCAGGCTATTTTCTGCTGACTGCCGGCTGCCAGCAATTTGGCAGTTCAAATCTCATTGGGCTCAAGGTTGACTCAGCCTTCCATCCTTCCGAAGTGGATAAAATGAGGACCAAGGTAGTTGGGGGGCAATTTTTGACTCCGTAAAACTGCTTAGAGATGGCTGTAAAGCACTGTAAAGTGGTATATAAGTCTATTGCTATTAAGCAGACATTGACCCCTGCTGATCTTACACGTAAATGCCCAAGAGTCAAAACATCACCTTGAACACAAGTGCTTCTTATGTAAAGGCTTCTTGGTTTGACTCTCTAGCAAACTTTCTACTCTTCACTGTCTCTGCTTCCTAGGCTTCCGGGAAAGCGCCTTTGTCTTCTCCTTGCTAGCAGCTGGTGTGACCCATGCAGTGGCAACTGCATGTAGTCTGGGGGAACTACAAAGCTGTGGCTGTGCCAGACAAGGCACGGAGAACCAGAAACTGAAACTCAGCCAGCTGCAGTCTCTAAGCCGGGGCAAGAGCCTGCCCCCTATGCCATCCTCATTGTGGGGACAGCCTAGCCCGCAGGACACCTGGGAATGGGGTGGCTGCAGTGCAGATTTTGCATACGCCCAGAGATTTGCCCGGCATTTTTTGGACCCACGAAGAAAACCCCGTGATGCCCATGCCCGGATGCAGCTACACAGTCATCGTGTGGGCAGAAAGGTAAGATGTGAATCTTGGGCAGGGTTTTGGAGGATGGGAGTGTTGTCAGTAATATGTGGCATAATGAAAGCTCTGCAAAAGGGTAATCATGGAGACAAATCTTATTCAGGGGTGGGCTACAAAAATTTTAGCAAGGGGTTCTCTGCCCGGTTGCTGGGTGGGCGTGGCCATAGTGGGCATGGCCTAGTCAGCCTCCTGCACTACGGTGGGGAGGGGGTGTTTTTGCCCTCCCCAGGCTCCAGAAGCTTTCCTCGAGCCTCTGGGTTGGCGAAAATGGTCTCCCCAGGCTCTGGAGGCTGGAAACAGGCCCGTTTCTGGCCTTCCCAAACTTCCGGTAGGCCTGTTTTTCACCCTTCCCGAGCCTCCGCGTATGCCCTGCACTTACCTGCATCCAAAATGGGCCATGTGGGGACTCCTGGGAGAGGCAGGGTGGGGCCAGCCAGGAATGGGATTTGAGGATTCTCTGAATTGCACAGAATCTTAGCTAGAGGTTCTCACGAACCCCTGCGAACCCACAGCAGCCCATCCCTGATCTTATTGCTACAATTCTGCCACAGTTGCATTACTTGGTGTTAGTAACAGTTAATCTATTTCTGGTACAGTATTTAATATTCTCAGAATTCATGGGTTTATGTTTATGCTAACATGCAGCTATCATGGCCATGGAGATGAGTTTGAGAACATAAAGTCGATAATATTAAATGTGGCTCGATTAAATTCAGATTCTTTTCCCAAACCATGTGTTGAGACACTGTGGTGTGCAAGAGAAATACATTCTAACAACCTACTCTCAGAGGAAAGGTGCCTGCTGTGTCTCTGCATGATTTACCATTCTAATTATGCTTGCTTCCATTCAGGAATTCTACTGTATTTCTACATTAGATGTAGAGATTTAGCACAATTATTTATGTTATTTATTCCCAATAATAATATTCCCAGGGAGGCATTAGGATTTTCTTCTTTTGCATGAAACTCTGATGGAGCTTGCTTCTATTAATCAGGCAGTATGCTTGGAATAGCTGATCCAACAGAAATACAATTGCTTGGCTCCTCTAAATGAAACTTTCTCATATGAGAGAGTAAACTGTGCTTACATCAATGCAACCCTCTGGATAATAAGAAATTTGGGAGCAAGTTTATAATCCTGCTTTAAAAGTTGTCTGCATATATCATCATCCAAAATGGAGACATTCTGCAAAATTCAAGCGAGAAAACTGGAAAAATAGTTATTTTCTAAAAAAATGAATGTGGGTTTATTTGACTCCTGTCTGAGAGTATGTTCTATTGTAGAGCACTTTTCAGATTTGTCCTGATTTTCCTTATAGATGCTTTTTAAATATTGAGACTATAATGGGTAGAACTTGGAAAAGCAATAAAATAGGTTTTTAGAATGAATTAAACTGAAATGCACCATTGCCTATGAGTTTGGAGGCTATGTATGAGACATGCCTCTGAGAGGGGGAGTCATGCCACTCTCCAGCCATTGTTTCCCTGTAAATAGTCCTTGGACTTATGCTGTAGAGGAAATGTTAGGTCTCCACAATCAACTGCTTTGGATAGTCCTGTCCTCCATTAAATTATCCAGTACTTTTACAAGTCACCAAGTAAGTGATCATCACCATGACTTCTGGCAAAGAATTATGCAGATTCATTCTTCACTATGTGAAGGAGTGCTTTCTGCGATCCGTTTTAAATCTTCTCATCCACCTCATAGGAAGGCATTTGTAGTATTTTGAGACAAGGTGAAGAGCTTTTCATTATGCCGTGAATGTTTTTATTCATCTATTAGTTCCCTCTTTTTTTTCCCAAGCTAAAGCGTTTGGAAGACTAGGTTTTGTCCTCATAGGGAAGATGTTTGAAGAGGTCCTCCTCTTAACATTTTTTTTTTCCAGCTCTGTTAGATATTTTTCCCCCAAATGTGGCAAAAAACTATCCACATCTCATTCCAGTTGTGCATGTACTATACATTTATATGCGGTTATGATAAGGGTTAGCATTTTTATTCTGTCTCTTTCCTAATTCTCCCTAGCGTGAAATCTGTCTTTTCTGTACCGGGTAGTCAACACTTTCACTGAGCTACTCTTTACAATCCCAAGATCATTTTCTTGGTTGGTTAAATACGGCTCAAAGCCCATCAGCGTAAATGTGAAACTAGAGGATTTTGTTCCAACATGTATCACTTAACACTCACTTAAATTGAATTCCATTTGCTGTTTGGCTGACCATTCACCCAGTTTGAAGAGATCCCTCTGGTGCTCATCACAATCCCGCCTAGTTTTTACCTCTTAGAATATTTCAGTGTCATCCATAAACTCAGCCAGCTCATTGCTTATTTGTCAAGATTGTTTATGAATATCCTTGTGGGATTCCACTTTTTTCCTCTTTGAGAAAATTACCCATTTAATCCTATTTGGGGGATTTTTTAAAAAACAGTTTTTAATGATGAACGTATCTTTTCTTTTATGTACACTGAGAGCATATGCACCAAGACAAATTCCTTGTGTGTCCAATCACATTTGGCCAATAAAAAATTCTATTCTATTCTATTCTATTCTATTCTATTCTATTCTATTCTATTCTATTCTATTCTATTCTATTCTAGGACACTTCCTCTTATCCATTGATGCTAAGTTTACTCAAAAAGTTTTGAAAAGGAAACTTCTCAAAGGTGTTTTTTTTTTAAATCTAGATATATTGTGTTGACAGAGTCAGCTGTAAAAACCTCTAAAAGGTTGGAGAGGCAGGTGGCATACATGTCTACATGAAAGCTATATATTGCAGGTAGAGGTAGTCCTCAACTTACAACAGTTTGTTTAGTGACTGCTCAAAGTTACAACAGCACTGAAAAAAGTGACTTATGACCGTTTTTCACAGTTACGACTGTTTGCGGCATTCCCTTGGTCACATGATCAAAATTTGTCTGCTTGGCAACTAGTTCATATTTGTGCTGGTTGCAATATGCCATGGTCATGTGATCACCTTTTGCAACCTTATGACAAGCAAAGTCAATTGAGAAGCCAGATTCACTTAACAACCAGGTTGCTAACTTAAACCAGATTCACTTAACAACTGTGGCAAGAAAGGTCGTAAAATGGGACAAAACTTACCTTAAGAAATGTCTTACTTAGCAACATAAATTTTGGTCTCGATTGCGGTTGTAAGTTGAAGACCACCTATACTCTCTAATAGCTGCCAGATCAGACATTAAGCAATCATAGCATAGCATGTGTGTTGCGCATGAATAGGTTGTGGTATATATATACTCACAAACAAACCAAGAATTTTAGGTGCCAAAATGCACTCAAAAAATTGGATTCAGTTTCTGTGCAGATGGACTTATCCATGAATGCACTGTAGGCAGTACTTCTAAAAATATATATCCACATATACTTATGGATAAGCTGACTCAATTTTTTAACTAAAATACCATGAAAAATAGATGCTGTAATCTATGGATTACCCAAGGATAAACCAATTGTGGAAATTAAAACATGCCAACATTTTGAGCGCTAGCATATCTATGAGTGGCACATTTTGGTTAAAAATTTGAGGGGAGGTTATTCATGAATGTGAGTATTTGTGAGTATAGACAGCATTTTGGTATTGGAAGCTCAACTAGAAAGGTAGGGGAATTCTGAAAGATTCCAGACTAAAAAAAGACTGGCTTGCTCCATAGACTAAATGCAACTAAATGCAGTTCCAACTTATTTGGCTGATGCTTTCTTAGCTTTCTTATGTAAGTGCATGGCTAAATTATGGATTGGCCTGATTAAAAAAAATCTATGAAATATATATGCTGGCTTTGGATTCTTAGGAAAAGAAATAGATCAGGGGTGAAATGCTACCAGTTCAGGCCGGTTCATCTGAACTGGTAGTAAAAACTGCTATTGGTTTGCCGAACTGGTAGTAAAAAAAGTTAAAAAAAAAAAGTTCTGAAGATCAGCTGAGTGACGTGCAATCGTCAGAACTTTTTTTTTTGGTACTTTTTAAAGCATTTTTTTTACTACGGGTTCCAGAGAACCGGTAGTAAAAAAATGCTTAAAAAGTTAAAAAAAAAAAAAAAGTTCCGACGATTGAGCGTCACGCAGCTGATCTTTAGAACTATTTTTTTTTACTTTTTAAGCATTTTTTTAACTACCGGTTCTCTGGAACAGGTAGTAAAAAATGCTTTAAAAAGGTAAAAAAAAGGTTTGGACGATCACAGCTGTGGCACGCGAGTTTGGGAACCTTTTAAAAAACTTTTTAAAAGCATTTTTACTACTGGTTCTACCAGCGGTGATCGTCATAACCTTTTTTTTAACCTTTATAAAGAATTTTTAACTATCGGTTCCAGAGAACCGGTAGTAAAAAATGCTTTAAAAAAGTTTTTAAAAAGGTTCCCAAGCTTGCACGCCACAGCTGATCCCCATCCCACCCCCGCTGTTCTACTTACCTTCCCAAGCCTCCTTTTGGCGCGTACTGTGTATGCGCAGCCAGTGAACAGGTGGCAAACCGGTTCAGATTTCACCACTGAAATAGATAAATTTCAATCAGCACCTCTGCTTCCTTTCCACAGGTACCATGGATTTCAATTCCTTGGTGGGATCAAAAGAAGCAGGGGATTTCAACCTTTTTCTACAGCTAACCTTCCCTTCTGGTCTCTCTTGGCAGGTGGTGTCAGAGCTGAGCAAGCGCAGGTGTAAATGTCACGGCCCTTCTGGGAGCTGCCAGTTTCGGACATGTTGGTTAGCAGCCCCTGATTTTCGCCACGTGGGTTCCATTTTACGGGATCGAATGGACCATGCCACACTCTCGCGGCTGGACAACAGAAACTCGGGAGCCTTCTGGCCACGACTCCACAGTTCCCACCTGGCCAAGCACCTCATCTTCTATGAATCCTCCCCTGATTTCTGTGAACCAGATCCGAGCCTAGGTTCCTCAGGCACCCATGGCCGCCCTTGTGTCAAGAGCAGCCCGCAGCCAGATGGCTGTAGCAGCCTGTGCTGTGGGCGCGGCCACAACATGCTTCAGGAGGTGCGAGCTCAGCGTTGCCAGTGCCGTTTCCATTGGTGCTGCCATGTACAGTGTGAGGAGTGTCCTTCCACAGAGTGGGTTAGTGTCTGCAAATGAATAGGGAAGGCCTAACCCCTTACGCTGTGCTCCAGCTAGCCATGTGACAAGTGCCTGCTGCAATATCAGCCATAGTGATCAGAAGACGAGCTTTGGGTTGCTGACTTGCTTTCGATGGGTCCCTTGCTCCGTCCTGGAAACATAGCTGATCATTCCAAGAGAAGACTTGCTTCCGATAGAGGGTGAGCAGCAAGGAAGAATTCCTCAAAGAGATACTCTTTTTTTTCTCCTCTTGACCGCCAGCTTGGTCCTATCTCAGTTTATTGCAAACTGCCCTATATGATTTAATGGGTGGAGAATAGACTTGATCCTGTCCTGCCACTGCAAAAAGAACCAAAGTGGCAAAAATTCTGTATCAGGGCTAGATTTTTCACAGGCTAGAGTCAAGGGAGGGAGACGTGTTAAAACCAGTATGGTCCCGGAACCTCAAAACTTCTCCTATATAAGGACTTGGAACATTAAAAGTTTTGGTTGGAGGGTATTTGCTGTTTGCAGCTACCATAGTAGGAGAAATAGACTGTCATTTGGGGGCAAAAATTAGCAGTAGATTTGCAAAAGTTGCAGTTGTTGCTAATAGCACAGCCCACTGGCAACATTGAAACTGGGGTGCTGTATTGCAAGATTAATTTATTATTTTGCTCTTTTACTAATCTATATTTGTAAAGCTGTTTGTTATAGTTAATGGAGGGAAAGATGGTCTCTAGTTTTATCTGGGAAACCTATGTCTATTTCTTTTGTCAATCTGCATATGTTATGTGCTTCCCTTGAGTAAACGTGCGTTCCCCACCTCAAGCCCATATCTTCTGTTTGATTAAAGATTTCAGAGTCTACTGGCCAGAACAGATTGGTTTTACTACTACCTTTCTCACTTACACAAAAATTAGTTTCTTGGTTAAAATAAAATGATTTTAATGATTTTCACACCAAACGCTACTCGTACATAATGTATAGCACAGTGGAGCATTGTAACTACGTAATCAATCCTGAGATTTAAATCCACAATAACATCAATGCAATTAGTAAAAATACAGTTTGGTTTTAGGAAATTGCTCCAGTTAGAATTCAAAAGGTAGAGAAGATGTTTATTTTTAAAAAAACCTTGTCCATGAAATCAAACTATAGACTAACTTAAATAGATTGGAAAGCTGGGTTCCAATCTAGAAAGGTAAACAAGCCAGTTTCCATAAGGTCAGAGCACATTACCTGGAGAACAAACTGGTGGGGGGTGGGGGAGAAATCAGTACCTACACTGTTAAGCTGGAAACTAAGCTGGATCAAAATCTATATTTCCTTAATATTAGAGGGTTTCTGGTCTGCCAGGACTTAGAAGCCAATCTTGGATGCTTGCAGAATTCTTTGTGATGGAGAGTAGTTTCTTCTGCAGTTGTACCCATGAAGAAAACATTTTTTCAGGACCCTCCTAGACACACAGTTGAAGTGCTGTTTACCTGCCTTTAGGTCACCAGGAACCTGATAGGCATAGTATTTGGCTTCCCCATTCATCTTTATTCTGTCTCTGTTTCAAGTCACTGCCGTCCCATAAGTTCCCTTCAGGGAATGGGTGACTAATAGATTTTGCAGACATGAAGCCTATCCTGGGATGGTGTCAGATTAAAAGGGGAAATGCTACATTAGCAACTGAGGGTGAATTAAGCTTTCTCATAAGCTTACAAAGTAGTTCTTAGTTTGAAAATGTCTGGGAAGTGAAGTCTTGAGCAGAAGGTAATTAAAAGGTTTGCAGCCAGTTTCTAGAGCAGGGGTCGGCAACCGGCGGCTCTGGAGCCGCATGTATCTCTTATCCCTCTGCTGCGGCTCCCTATCGCTGGTCAGCTCTACAATTGATAGGGGCTTTTGGTTAGGACAGGTAGAGGAAAAAGGACGCCATGCTAGGAGGAGATCTATGGTGGGGGAATAGGACATCCGGTCGGCTCCAGAATTGAACGGGGGGCTTCCGGTTAGGACCTTTGTGGCTCTTTGAATGTTTAAGGTTGCTGACCCCTGTTCTAGAGCAATGTTTCTCAACTCAGCAACTTTAAACTGTGTGGACTTTAGCTCCCACAACTCCCCAGCCAGCATGCTGGGGGAGTTCCCAGGGAAATCTGGGAGTTGAAGTCCACATAGCTTAAAGTTGCCGAGCTTGAGAAACATTGCTCTAAAGTAACATTAGATTGATGAGATGCCACTACAGGTAAATACTGGAAAAGGGGAAAACGTACCCTATACCAATAAGCCTGTTACTCAAAATATACGTTACAGTTTGGATGCAGTAATGCAACCAAATTGGCTTAGGAGTTACAGACACATGCCAGGAAGTGTTTGCCATCTAGTAAGTGTGGGAAAAGCATGGACTGTAATAATATATGTGGTTCATATGGGGTGTGTGTATATATGTGTTTGCAACTAGCTTGATATACGAGTGCATGCATGTAAGTGCCAAAACATCGCTTTCCTTGAGTCCAAACCACAGCCTGTGGAAATTCCTGTTGACTTCTGTCAGACCCTGGCTCTGGCCTCTGAGAAAGGCGCTTGCTGCAGCCAGTTCCATCGGGTGATTTACTACGTGGCCGCTGCAAGGCTGGAGCACCAGTCAGCTCAGGATGCTGCAGTTACCTAACAGAGCAGATGCTCTCCGAAAGCTACACTAAAGCATACTGCCACTTGAACAAGAACATGTTTGGATTGTAGTGGTGTTAGAGTGAGGTTACCAGCTACTAAAATGTAAACATACAACAGTATGAGAGGCTCTGAATGACATGCAACCTCCAGAATTCCTCCAAACATTGCCATTAAATTCTGCTTTTTAATAGGTAACCATAATGCCTACCCCATGTTCCTTGTTGAGAGATTGGACAAAATTGCTCTGTTTGATGCCTAATTTGCAAATCACACACTTCCTTTTCCTGCTGCCTAGTGCATCTTCTTGATAGCTTTGTATGGCAGACATACAAAGTGTAGCAGAGTGGTGAAATGTAAAATTTGTTACTACCGGTTCTGTAGGCGTGGCTTGATGGGGGGGTGGCCAACTTTTTTTTTTTTTCCTTTTAAAAGCATTTTTTCTACAACCTCTTCGGCAGAGGAGGTTCAGAGGAGCCACGCGATCATCAGAGGCTTTTTTTTTTACTTTTAAAAGCATTTTTTCAGCTGAAGAGGTTGAAGAAAAAATGCTTTTAAAAATAATTTTTAAAAAGCCTCTGATGATCGCACTGCTCAGCTAGGCATTGGGGGGGAGCACACGCAGGGATTTTTGCTACCGGTTCTCCGAACCATCCGCCGCCTTCGCTACCAGATTGGGTGATCCGGTCTGAACCGGGAGCATTTCACCCCTGTACCAGCCTATGCCAGTGATGGCGAATCTTTTGGGTCGGCCTGTCAAAAATTAGAAAAATGCCTAATTTGAGAGTTCTGGCATATCACATACACACCTCAAACAAAAGAGAAACAATTTTCTATCTCCCCCACCCTCAAGACCTATGTCACCCTGAACAGTGGCACTCGGCAACAGTGCCAAGGTTAGGCCTGAAATGAAGTCCTGGACCATCACTGTCACTCAAAAAGATCGCCTTGTGCCCAGT
Source organism: Pantherophis guttatus (assembly GCF_059756535.1). Classification (NCBI taxonomy): domain Eukaryota; kingdom Metazoa; phylum Chordata; class Lepidosauria; order Squamata; family Colubridae; genus Pantherophis; species Pantherophis guttatus. The sequence continues at coordinate 137,507,061 of NC_142064.1, read as the reverse complement.
GGTGAAATCTGAACTGGTTTACAACCAGTTCACTGGCCGCGTATGTGCACCATGCACCAAATGCAAGCTGCACGCGTGCAGTGCGCACCAAAATGAGGTTTGGGAAGGTAAGTAGAACAGTGCAGGGGGGGTGATGATCAGTTGTGACGTGCAATCGTTTAAAAGTTTAAAAAACTTTTTAAAAGCATTTTTTACTACCGGCTCAGGTGAATAGGTAGCAAAAAAATGCTTTAAAAAAGTAAAAAAAAAAGGTTCTGATAATCACGTGGCACAACTGATCATCGGAGGCTTTTTTTTTTTTTTTACTTTTTTAAAGCATTTTTTTGCTACCTATTCACCTGAACCAATGGTAAAAAAAATGTCTTTAAAAGGTAAAAAAAAAAAGGCTCCAACAATCACAGCTGTGCCGTGCAATCATCAGAACCTTTTTTTTACCTTTTAAAAGCAATTTTTTTACTACCGGTTCGGGTAAATAGGTAGCAAAAAAATGCTTTAAAAAAGTAAAAAAAAAAGGCTCTGATGATCGCGCAGCACAGCTGTGATTGTCGGAACCTTTTTTTTTTTACTTTTTAAAAGCATTTTTTACTACCTACTCGTCCGAATCAGTAGTAAAAAACGTAAAAAAAAAAAAATTCCGACAATTGCGTGTCGCTCAGCTGATCATCGGAACTTCTTTTTTTTTTTACGTTTTTTACTACTGGTTTGGCAAACCAGTAGCATTTTTTACTACCGGTTCGGGCACCCAAGCCTTGGAGAATGGTGCAACTGCTTTGCAGCCCAGCACTCCTGAGGATCTGTCATATGCTGCTTACCTTCAGGTGCAGGTGATCTTTCCTTTCTGTTGACAGGCCCTTGTGTGCTATGTGAGGCTGTTCCAGACCTCATGTAGCCCTCATTTTTGAAGCAGCTTTGGAGAATGCTCTTTTTGCAGCCTCTGCAATCTCCAAAAACGGTGTGAAAGCACACCCCATTCTCACATGATTTTGGGGGGTTCCAGAGACCATGCAAGAGCATATTCACTTCTAGTGCACCTCTGCAGCCTCCAAAAATTCCACGAGAACAGGGTGTACTTTCAAGAATAGTTGTTGATGAACACTGGTGTTTCATCCAAAATGTTGTGGCATATCACCTTTGCCACACGGGTCATAGGTTTGCCATCACTAGTCTATACCAACTCTCTTAAGGTCCCATTTATTTAATGGGAGCTGCCCAGAATATACCCTATAGCCGTGATGGCGAACCTATGTTATGCGTGTCAGAGGTGGCACACAGCTCCCTCTCTGATGGCACGTGGGCAGTCACCCCAGTTCAGCTCTGCTGTGCATGCATACGCACCTCCTGCCAACCAGCTGATCTTTGGGTCTCTGCCTGCATGTGCGGGGGTGGGGTGTGGAGGGATGCACATGCATGCCCATGTGGGGGCAGGTTGCATGTGGGGGGCACGTGCATGCACGGGGTGAGACCTATGCAGGGGACCGCACACGTATGTGCAAGGGCAGAACACGTGTAGGGAGTCACGTGCGCATGCATGGGGGTGGGGCACATGCATGGGGGCTGCATGCGCATTGCAATTTGGGGATTTGGGCGCGCTTTGGGCAGACTTTGGGCACTCGGTCCAGAAAAGGTTAGCCATCGTTGCCCTATAGGGATTGTTCTTCCAGTTCAGAGGGACTCTCTTCCCATAAGGGTGCACCTGCTGGTAGCTGCCTCACATTGTTTCAAGACAGTGCAACTTCCACATGGGAACAGCTTCTTCACAATCTACCAAGTTATGCTTCCTAGCAGCTCTAGGCTTTCATAAAGCTGAAACTATATTTGCAGCATCTTTCCTTCATATCTGTATGTTCAATAGTTATTAAAGATAGGTTTTTGACCTCAAGTGCTTACTCATTCATTATTGAGAGCATTGGGTGAGTAGTGAACATTTTTACATGCTTAGGGGCACTTTTTTACTCAAATGTTGGGGCTCTAAGTCCTGGCTTAGGAGAGAAATCGTTTTGATGAGGATTTGACCTATAAAACCAGGATATGAAAGGAAAGAGAAGTGGGCAACTGTCAAGAAAAGAAATTGAGTACTCTTTACGTGCATGACGGCTCTCACCATCCTTCCATCTGCTTGCCCTTTGCCTCGGGTTGGGGCACCATTGCGAGAATGGTGTGAGCACAATGGGCTGGAAGGTAAGGCTGATGGCGGGGAAGAAAAATCCGCTCTAGGGTTGCTGCACTTAGCCGAAGGACCGTCTCAGTGGGAGGGGGGACACGGCAAGGCTTGTCCGCCTTTTGGGCCCAGCTTTGGCTTTTGCAGGGCCTTCCAGGTGGGAGGCCTGAGAAAAAAGGCCTCCCCCAAGGGAAGAGGCATTTTTTTCCTATTTTTACTTGTTGCTTTCCTTCCCTTATTTTTCTCTTTCAAAATTTGTATTGCTTTTATTGTTTTAGAAATGTCTTTAAATAAAAATTTATATATATATATATATATATATATATATATATATATATATATATATATATATATATATATATATATATATATATGCATTACTCATAGAGCTGCTTTGGTCGAGATGGGCTGCATATAAATATGATAAATAAATGGTATTTTGATACACACACACATATTAGAATATATGACTGAATAGAGCAAGTTCTTTCTGCTTACAAAAAGTAAAGAGAAAAACATGGGAAGAGCACTATGTTGGTAGAAACAGATTTTGAAGGCAGACCTTCTTTATAGGATACAAGTTGATGCTTTTTCCCTTTCTTGCATCTCGCAGTGGCATTCAAGGAGAACTAGCTGCTGACCATCTTTAGCTCTATAAATTAAGAAATTTATGTCCTGACAGACCCTGGAGGCCGAGTCCATTAAGCCAACCAGAGGAAGCTCTTTATGAAAGAAGGCAGAATTCTTTAGCATTCCCCAGTTTCCTCATTCTGGTCCCAGCCCAAGAGGGACCCACAAGCTGTGAGTCAGGCTGGACCAGGTCTCCTTGCTGAACTCAGTTTGGTCTCCACCCATGACCATGACTTCATTGCACGACTTTCCCTGCACTTCAGCAGGGAGTGGTTTAGTTTGCACACAGTCAACTATGTGTGACGGGGTACTTAATAAGAAAGAGAGGCATTTTAATGTAGGTGACATAAAGAGACAGGTTAGCATATAGCTATAGAGAGGGACAGCAAGTAGCTTGTCACCCAATGACTACATTACACCTCGGATTTTGTCTCTTGGCTCTCATGCCTATACTGACACGTTTCTTAATTGCTTTGTAACTGACTAGATCACTACAGGCTGCCTTTTCCCCAATTGCAGCTAGTAGTAACAACTGGCTTTGAATGAAATTCTGTGCTGTATCTGATACAGTCTTTCCCATTTCTCTTGTGGTGAAAGATTTATAGAGTGACTGCATATATTCTATCATTGAAGTTTGTCCTTATAGGGAACAAAGAAGGGGTCTTACTTCCGGATAGACTTTTTAGGGATTTGTCTGTTTCAACAGATGTTCAACATAGTGGAAATTTTAAAGACTGAGTGTAGTTTTGAGAGAGGACTCACTTCCTTCTGTGGTTTGTGTATACATAATTCTCACCCACTAACTGTCATCTCTGGTCAAACATGTTTTGCAGGTTTTAGTGTTGTCTCAAAAACATTTTAGTACAGGTGAAAGTGAGATAGGTGCAGACAAAATGAGTAACTATTCCAATAGAAGTCATCTTCAATTCTTTGGGGGGGAAAAATCTGGTACATATATGTTTCCTTATTTGTCCACACCTACCTACCAAATATTTGAAACCCCTTCAGGCAACATGCAAAATGAAATCTGGCTATAAAATCTTATGGTGCAGTACATTTATGAGAATTTATATCATTCCAACAATAGAAATCTTCTATTTTGACAATCTTATTGTCCTGTAGTCCAGGAATACTACCTTACAATGAGTAAAAAGAGCCAATTCAGTGAGGATCTGTGCGAGAACTTGTGTCTTTTTTCCTTACTACATTTCTCAGCATGCTTTTGTGTTAGCTGTGCATGATATAATGGTATAACACCAATACAGAGTGAATTTGAATATTAAGGCCGTAGCCTGCAATTTTATGCATACCTGGGAGTAAGTAAAAGCTCAGTAGGATTTTCTTTTAATAGCTTTCTCTAGAACTGTTCTGCCAACCATTAATTTGCCATAGAATTCAATTATTCATATTCAAAATATGATCCATAGTGAATTAGTCAAGAGTTAAAGATATATGTCAATAACTGGATTTATCCATTGAATTCAGTTGCAATTTCAGCTGCTTATCTCTAAATTTTTGCCTGCTTCACTGGCAAAAGCTAAGTACATCTGTGTCTGGGCACTATGCCATTAGCAAACGGCATATGAATTTTGTGCCACAGAATCTGACATGCAGGACATAATTCTACTTACGTCTTCACAATTTGTCAGCATCATTAAATGTACCTTCAGAACTTCATGAGAAGTAAATAAAGGTCTCTGCTAATCAGTTGTCAGAGTGGGATCAGATCCAGAATCTTGCCATCGCAGCAGGAAGAACCTAAGACTTGGAGCAATGCATCCACCTGCAATAGATAAACAGGGAAATGGCTCAGTCCACTTCAAACACTAATCTAAAGGCATGTCTTGTGAGAAGTTGCTGCATCTTAACTACAGTATATTCTTGCTTCAAATCATAGTTGAGGAAGAGGAAAGGTCCCAGTGAACACAGGAAATTATAATCTATGACACAACAGAATGCTAAATGTATTCAGTTTTAATTAAACTCAGCATATTTAAAACAAAGAGGAACATAAAGCATTTAGAGTCCCTACTTGCTATTTATCCACACATTATTTCAGCATTGTAATGCAGACTGTTTTGGAATGATCTAAAACCTATTATGTTCATCCCTTCTTAATAGCATGAAGACATGAAATGTGATTTGATGCAGTACTATAATATTAATTTTTTTTTGATGCAGAAAGTAGAATTCATGTTTTTCTTTCCAATACCACTGTTAAAATAGATATAAAGCTATCTGGCTGGTGGGTGCAAGGCTCATAGTGTTCTGAAGTTCCAAAGAAAAATATGGCCTCCATGGCTGGCCACCCCCACAGCTGATGAGCATGTCCTGAAACAAGATGAATGTAGGTTAGTCCAGGCAGTTCCTAACCATCTCTCCCGCCCCCCCTCCCAGGAGAACCCTTTGGCTTATTAGGGAATTTATCATGGAATTGTTTTACAATTTTCTATCTGCCTTCACATCCCAGCTCTTAACCCAGGTAGCTTCAGACAAAGGGTATCCCTTCCAATGGACCAAATACTGCAATCGATCCCTATGCAATTTGGAATCCAAGATTTTCTTAACTTCATAATGGGTTTCTCTTTGCACTACCATTGGTTTAGGCGCTGGGCAATCCTGTGGTCTCAGTCTCGAACTAACAGCTGGCTTCAACAAGCTGCTGTGGAAGACTGGATGCACTTTCCCTAATAGACGTGGGAGGCTAAGTTGAACTATTACTGGGTTAATCACTTTCACTATTGGAAACGGCCCTAAGAACAGGTCCTAGCTTTTTGCTGGGCAATTTCAATTTAATATATTTGGTGGACAGGTAAACTCGATCTCCCACGTGAAAGGGGGGTTGAAGAGATTGCCGTTTATCTGCTTGTTTTTGTATGCTTCTGCTGCCTCTGCTAGCGCTTTCTTGGTGTTTTCCCATCCCCTCTTGAGCAACTCCATTCATTCGGCTAGTCATGGAGGAGGGCAGCTCTCTTGGCAGCTCAGGCATGGGAACGAATTCCATGCCGCTTGTGACCTGAAAGGGAGTTAGTCCGGTGCTGCTATGCACTGCGTTGTTGTAAGCCACTTCTGCAAAAGGTAGCAGATCTGCCCAATTTTCTTTTTGGTAATCCAGATAGCATTTTATGTACTGCTCTACCATGGCGTTCGTACGTTCGATGGCTCCGTTCATACTCGGATGAAAAGCAGAGCTGAGTCCTTGAGTCGACCCAATGGAGTTCAGAAATTATCTCCAGAACTTAGAGGTGAACTGAAGGCCTCTGTCTGAGATTACCCGGTGGGGCACTCTGTGCAGCCAGTAGATTTGCTTAATGAACATCTTAGCCAGTTTCTTGGCCGAGAGCAATCCAGAGCAGGCAGTAAAGTGGGCTTGTTTAGAGAATAAGTCAATCACAGTCCAGATGACTATGTTTCCCCCACTCTCTTGGAGCTCAACTATAAAGTCCATAGCGATCTCTTCCCAGGGCCGGCTGGGGACACCTGGTCTTGCAGTATCTGGTGCGCATGCAGTTTTCAATTGCCGACACTATGTCCTGATCAGTTTGGTACTGGTCCCCGTAGCGGTCAATGTGGGATCAAATCCTGTTCAGGAAATAAGCCAGCTTCCCCGGGGTTCCATTGAACGTCGCTCTGAACCGGGGGGGGGGGGGCTGGCAGTGCAGACTGCGGGGCCAATACAGGTTGTGGGATCGGGGCTGGCATCCACTGATACTGCACCCACCCCTGGCCAGGGTAGAAGGCCCAACCAGGGGGGATTTGGTCAGTGGGAGGCAGTCTGATGGCCGGCTGGCGAGGGGTGTATGTTGGGTCTTGGCAGCCCCAATGGTTCTCCCTGCAATCCCGGGTTGGATTGGCCTAGCAGCTCTTGCTGCTGCACAGTGCCGACTCCTGCAGGAGGTGTCATCCCGGTAGACCGGACCTGACAAGGGAGGCTAAGGCGTGATCTGCTTTGCACAGAGTGAAATGAAGCTGACGCTCCACTCTGGATGATTACGATTCCTGGGCCTGGGAAGATGAATGTGGGTTGAGCCAAGACCTAGCTGGGCTGACTGCTTGGGGGGAGGCTGGGTGATGCTGACCATGCTGAGTTGGTCAAACCGCTCCGAAAGACTCGCTAGTGACTGGCTCTATGATGGCGGCAGGAAACCTCATTCTCTGAAATCGCTGGCCTCAGGAGGTCTTGTCACTCTCCATTTGAAGGCCTGTGTGCGCTCTGCTCTGCCCGTTGAAATTCGAGGCTCCTGAAGCGTCGGCCCAACTGCCAATTCCTGAGGCGGCGCAGCTCCCACGGCTTCAGCCCATAGGGAAGGATCCAACTGAGCGATCTATCAGGGCACCTGCTCTTTCGGCTGGGCGCCTCGCTGGCATTCAGCCTCTATGGCCTCCACTGCTGCCACTATGCTCTCCGAAGGGGAGTAGATGGTCTCGAGGACGACCTCTGAACTAGTCCCTGTAGCTCCAGAATTGTGAATACTTCGCCACTGGATGTTTTTAAGAAGAGATTGGACAACCATTTGTCTGAAATGGTATAGGGTTTCCTGTCTGAGCAGGGGGTTGGACTAGAAGACTTCCAAAGTCCCTCTCAACTGTTATTCTGTTCTGTTCTATTCTATTCAAAACATACTAAAAAAATAAAGTATTATAAAGATTCTTCAGTGCCTTCAACAAAGGCAGAGCTTCTAACATACTTAAAAAGTTCTTAAAAATCCAGAGATTTAGAGATGTATCTGCCTTGAAAATAGCCCATGGTGAACAGTACAGCAAAATCAAACATCAGGAAATGTTTTGTGTACATTTTGTATTGTGTCATAAAATGTCTTATGGTAATTTTTATCATATTTTTTTATAAAATTTTCCAATTTCATGGCTCCTGGATTTTGAGTGCATTCTGTAAATTAGCCTATTTGAGGTAACTTGGTTGAAAAAGTTTTGTCTTCTGATGCACAGCCCAGTTAGTTACATACATGAGTTTTAATAGTACTGAATAGTACTGAATATAGATAGGATATCAATTTTTATTCTTCTATGAACTATTCAAAGTCTGATTGCTTAATGGGGATTACTGTCTGATAAGTAGATTTAATATTATGACCAAACAAAAACATGTCAGTAAAGCTCCTGGTTAACAATTTACTGGTTGCTTGAATTTGCCCACAAATCAGAGCACTTCCCAACTTAAAAGACAGATTTGGCAGCAGAATAAGAATACTAGGATTTTCTAACAAGAGCTGGATGTTCTATTTTCATCCTATATTCTTCCCTGGGTTTTTTTCCCCCCACTAGGTTATAAAAAGTTCTCCCCCTGCCTTTAAATTAAACTGTATTCATTCTTTTTTAAAGAAAATAAAACCATTATTGTAATTCCAGAATATAGAGTCTCAGCCCTGTCCTGTATGATTGTGCAGCAATGGTAAAGAATTAAAAGATTAAATTGGCTAAACAGACTGCTTGAAGGATTCTAAACTGAAATGTGTCATATTGTTAAAGCTGAAGCAAAAAAAATATATCCTAAAATGTAAAAAGCAAAAGAATGTAAGTGACTGTATGCCAATATGTGAAAATTGCTGATGAAAGTAGAAAGTAAAAGTAAAAAAAGAGAGAGAGAGAAATTCTCAAGTAAATATTGAGTTTTAGAGAAGAGCTAGGAGAAAGAAAGAGATGAAATAGTGTAAATAAACTGAGGAGAACAATTGGATGAGGAGAAAAACAAGAGACATCTAAGAGAAAATCAAGGAACGTACGTTGAGCTTGTTTGGAGGTTCTAGCAGGGGAGCGCAGCTATCGTATACCCTTGACCGAAGATCGGTACACTCCTTCTATCTGGGATGGTCGTCCTCTTCCACCGAGCGCGCAGCTTCGGGAGGGACGCACATGGAGCGGTGAGGGAGGAAGGGGACACCCGCCTAGCCAGCCAGATCAGCCGAATCAACCCTGGCGATCAATGGGGCAAGTTTACCAGAAAGCGGCCAAATTAGTATGGATCAAAGAATGGGTCACATTACAAAATAAGAGAAATGTTGGAGTAGGAGAAACTGAAATTCAACCTTAACAACCTCAAATATGCTGATAATCATTTTGGAAATGAAGAAGAAAGACTGTTTGGACACATAAAGCAGGAGTCATTGGATGGTCCCCAAAGCTTGGAAAAACTGAAGTAAATAAAAGAAGAGGCTGAGAGTAGACAAGGGGGTTGGATAGCAAAACAGATGACACAAGTATAAACTTAACTGATTATTTGCTATGAAGTCACTGTCAACTCTTAAATACTAAGAGGGAATGAACTATCCCCAGCCTCACCCTTTGGATCTTCCAAAAGTGCATCCATCATCATTGCGTCCCAACTTCAGAGGGAGAAAGCATAAGCTGACAAAAATAAAAAAAACCCAAACTGATCCATTGGATCAAGAAGAATTGGTAGTAACCGAACAATTGTCTTGCTAGAAAACTTTTTTTTATATAAAAGGAGATAGAATTTCTAGGCTACTTAAGAATTTTAGCATCTCAACAATGGATCAAGACGTTCCTGATGGCACCTAAATATTATTAGGTCCAGCAGCTCCAGCCTCATCTAGTGACTAAGGCGTATTATAACTTACTCATATCACAATTTTCTTCAGATGGATTTTTTTTTTTTGCCAGCAAAAGCAAAATTCTGTCCATATTCTGTCTGTAAGGGGCGTGCGCAAGAGCACCAGCATGCCTACCGTCCCTGTCTTAATGTTTCTTCTATTTGTACCTATTTTATGTATCCAATCCATGCTTATACTTATTACCAAATACGTTCTTGACAAATAAAAATAAATAAATAAATAAATAAAATATATTTGATCAACATTTAAATCAAACATGAAGGAAAAATAGTACACGCATACTGTATACTGCATGAGTCAAAAAGAGGGCTGTGAAAATATTTACAGACCCCTCGCATCCTGGACATAAATTGTTTCAACTTCTACCCTCAAAATGACGCTATAGAGGACTGCACACCAAAACAACTAGACACAAGAACAGTTTTTTCCCAAACGCCATCACTCTGCTAAACAAATAATTCCCTCAACGCTGTCAAACTATTTACTAATTCTGCACTATTATTAATTTTCTCATCCTTCCTATTACCCATCTCCTTCCACTAATGACTGCATGACTGTAACTTTGTTGATTGTATCCTTACGATTTATATTGACTGTTTCCTAATATGATTTGATTGCTTATTTGTGCTCTAGGACTATCATTAAGTGTTGTACCTTATGATTCTTGACGAACGTATCTTTTTTTCTCTTATGTATACTGAGAGCATATGCACCAAGACAAATTCCTTGTGTGTCCAATCACACTTGGCCAATAAAGAATTCTATTCTATTCTATTCTATTCTATTCTATTCTATTCTATTCTATTCTATTCTATTCTATTCTATTCACAACACATTTCATTTTTATATATACATAAAAGCTGACATCTCGGGCACACTCTCTCCAAGCCATTCTGCAACAGAGCAGCAGACCCTCCGGTAGCTAACATCCAATGGAAACGACCATCAAAAGCCAAGATGCAACTCAACAACGCCCCTCCATGCGGCAGTGTTCCCCACTTCCCTCCCCATTCCATCACTACCCACCCCCCCCCCGCAACGCCCCGCGCGCGCAGAACAGCAGCTGCTACCATGGAGACGTCGGCCACACAGTTCTCGCGAGACGAACGCCCTCGACCCGACTGGGCGAGAGGAGGAGGGGGGGTCGGTGGGCGAGATCTCGCGAGAGCGTCGTGTCCACGGGCCTGCTTGATTGCCGATTGCCGCTTGCCGCCGCCGCTGCTGCTTCCGGCTGGAAGGGGACGACGCAGAGTGCAGAGTCAGCTGGGCAGCAGGAGGCGGAGGCGCGCGCGCGGGGAGCAGGTGGGTGCTTCTCCAGGGCCCCAACGCTCGCTTTGCGGGGGCGGCGGCGGTTTGAGCAGAAAGAAAGCGGGGGCTGGCTGGGGAAGAGGGTGGGGGGGGAAGGGGGGGGGAGGGAGGCGAGGTGTAGAAGGAAGAAATACCGCCGCTAAAAGGAGAAGGCAAGATCGGTGGCGGCGGCGGTGGTGGGGTGGTTGTTGAAGAAGGCCGGTCGGCGTGGAGCTCCGGCGGAAAAAGTCATTCGGAAATCCAAAGGGCGATGGGGAGAGGCTGGGCCAGTGGCTTGCACGAAGGCGGGGTGGCTGCGCCGAGGCTTTCCTCCCTCTCTCCCTCCCTGGCGTTTACCGTGTGTGGGAGGCCGTGCGTATTATTGGGGAGCGGGGGGGGGTCGTTCCTTTGGAAGCCGAAACAATAACAGCGAAGGAGGGAGGGCGTCCAAACGGCTCCAGCCCGCAGCGCCGGGGCCACGGGAGCGCGCTTGCGCTGCAATTGCTGGATGGGGGTGGTGGTGGGGGAGTGGGGTGCCGCAGGCTCGGTGACAACGGAGACGGCGCCGCCGCCGCCGAGCGATTCCCAGCCACGGTGCGGGTTTCCGGGAGGAGCAAAGGGGCTGCGTGGTTCTGCAACACGCGGGTGGCTGGGTGGGTGGGTGGGTGGGTGGATGGCACCCCTCCACCCACTCCTCTTTCGGTGGGTGCCGCCGCTCAGACGAGGCTTTGTCGTAAACTGGAAGGGAAAAGAGAGTCCGGGTGGAGAGCCCGGACTGTTTTAAGAAGGTTGGGGAAGGGAAGGGGAGAGAGAAAAAAGAGAGAAACGTTCAGCCTCCTGACTGCTAAGGCCCGGGCGTAATTTTTAAGGTAAGGTGAGGAAAAAGAAGAAGAAAGAAGAAAAAAAAAAAAAGGCTGTAATAATCCCTCGTGGCAAAGTCCCACCCGCGTCGAGCCGAAGAGTGTGGAAGAGGTGAGGGTCTTGAAAGAAAAGCGGGGGGGGGGGAGAGAGAGGGGGGCTGGTGCCTCCAGTCTATAAACCGGACCGGGGATTTTGGGATGTGTGTGGATAGGCCTCCGGGCTCCCGAAGCTGCCAAGTTAAATCAAGGGGAGAGGAGTGGCCCTTTTCTTGCGCTGGGGAGTTTGGGCCTCAGGGGAGCTGAGCCTATTGGACTCCCTTGTTTCTCAGCGCCCATATTTTTGCAGGGTGGGATGCGGGGGCGGGGGGGGGAGAAATGGGATAAGGAATCTGCCAAGGCCTAAGCATTGGCCCTATGAAGTGTGCTTGGCATGCATTGTGTGGCAGGCAGTGCCTGGCACATGTGTCCCCTTGCTTCTGGGTTGCTTTTCACTAATGTGACTCGGGAGAAAAGGTTCCTCACAGGACTGAACTGTCCCTGTATTGACAAGCCTATCTTGCCCCCCCCCCCCAAGCGCCATCTATGGATTCGTATGTGCTGTAATTGTTGTTATATTGGTCTTATGTATATGTTCCTTTCTCAGTCTGTAAAGATTCTCAGTCATCCAGGTCATGGTTGTCCCAAAGGTGCTATTTTTCAGGAGGCAACTGGACTTCCTTGGGTTTTTTTTTTTTTTTTTTTTTGGAAGACGTTTCGCTTCTCATCCAAGAAGCTTCAACCCACCATCCAGTCAGAACTGAAGAAGCTTTTTGGATGAGAAGCGAAACATCTTCAAAGAAAAAACAAGAAAGTCCAGTTGTCTCCTAAAAAAGCAACTTTCCTCAAAAATAACTTTTTAGTGGGACTAGGGCTCAGATGGCGAACCTATGGCATACGTGCTGGCAGTGGCACACAGAGCCATCTCTCCGGGCACGCCAGCTGTCACCCATTGCTCTTCTGGGGTCTGGTGCGCACATGCGTGCCGGCCAGCTGGTCCTCGTGCATGCGTGCCAGAAATCAGAAGACCAGGACGGAACTGGTCTTGCAGTTCCCGGTGCTCCTGTGCACACGTTCCCATTTCAGCACTCGGTGCTGAAAAGGTTCCCCAACACTGGACATGGGGATAAGAATAATATGACATGAAAAATAAGCAGTTATCTCAAGTGTAAAGGGCCTGACCTCTTCCAAATTGGATTGCATCTGTGTGAAAACATCACATAATCTGAAGCTTAAATGCATTTTTTATCTTCTCTATATCTCTGTCTACTAAGGCCTACTGGCTTTGGCCTTGTATTCCTATATTCCTTTTATTCCTTAAATATTTGGGCCTGGGTGTGCTGTATTAAACTCATGTAACCCACTACTGTATTTGACCTTATCCAGAGTTGATACTTGGTGAAGAAATTATGTATAATGAGGATTGATTTTATTTTGTTTAACTTGCTTTTAGAAGTTAATGTGGACTTGATAACTTAGGCAGTGAACTATGTGTATCCGAGAGCTTTAAAAGAAATGAATGTTGTTAAGCCTCAGTGATGAAATGCTCAAATGGGATTAATATTCCATGATTATTGAAGGGAAGGCAGAGAAATTATGGAGCTACCGTAATGAGTTGCTATTTCCTTTTTTTTTTTTTGACCAAGAATAGCCTCCAGTTGACCAACTAAGAAAAAAAATGCCAAACCATATAGAAATGATATATTTCTCTTTCAAGCAACTCCAATGTTGTAAATGTAGACAATATTGTGGGGAAATGCATGGAAGGTAAATAGGCTTTGTTAAATTTTATTTGCAGAAGGTTTCAGGAAAGCAAGCTTTCAGTTCATGTCATACTTTTTTTCTTTTGCTTGAAGTTAACAGGTAGCCTTGGGATTTTTTTTTAATTTATTTTTTTGCAGCCTCCCAAAGTTTTGGACATGATCCCCAGAGCTGCTTGAAAAGTTATCAATTTGTAATCTTTACTGTCATTGAGTGAAATGATTAAAACAATACAAGCAATATATTAATTATATCGTAATTCCACTTAAATTTAAACAATGTCAAAGCATTGTTTTTGTCCTGTACCTATTTCTTTGTCTTGGCTCAGAGCACTTTTTGGAGTTTAGCCTCCAGGTGCTACTCACTTAAATTAAGCCCTCAGCTTGAAAATGATTGTACACCCTTATACAAGAGATTTTCGGATGGCAACTTGAGTTCCCATGTTAAATATGTGTGTGAGTGAGTTAAAAGAGATGCTGCACCACAGAGAGAACTTCCCTATATGTCTTTGTATTGTCAATCACTGAGAGTGTTGTTTTGATTTCAAGGAGTGCCTATTGAATTTGAGTTAAAGAGTTTTGTGCTTAAGTGTCTGAATGTATTTGGTCTTCAGAAATGTTTTAGAACCAGGAAACCTCATAGAAGACCTATAAGAAGGTGCATAATTTATCTGCTACTCTAGCCTACCTTCTTGTAGGTCTGCTAATACAAAGCTAGATGCTCACTATTGTCAATTTTAAACAATCTGTCAAGCTTAGGGATTGATGGGAAGTTTTATAGTATTTGAAGAGCCACATGTGCTCCTGTCCTCTGTGCTAGCCTATAAATCCTTAATTCTCTAGTCTCAAGATCTGTTCCTGTGGTTCTGTTGATCAACCCAAGACATTTTAGAGGGAGCTATTGCTTCTCCATCTAATAGCATTTTCCATGTTTGTAGGACTTTGACACCAGCTGGACAGAAGAAGCCTAGTCCTGCACCGTTGGACTTGCTGCCATGGGGAACATATTTGGCAACTTGCTGAAGAGCCTGATTGGCAAAAAAGAGATGCGAATCCTTATGGTGGGTCTTGATGCTGCTGGGAAAACCACCATCCTCTACAAGTTGAAACTGGGAGAGATTGTCACCACTATCCCTACTATTGGTATGGCCTCCTTGTTTTTGGAAAGTACTTTCCTTTCATTTCGAAAGTGGAATTGTGAGCATGAGAATGGTTGCAGAATGAATCTGGACTGTCATTTCAGGGCAGTAGCATAAGAAAATATCTTATTTCCCATGGGACCTTTCCTATATTCCTTCCAGGGATTTTGTGTCAATTTCTGGGAAAGATTGGCATGTTGTAGGCATGTAATCCAATAAATTTAAACAAGCTTTCTCTGTCCTGTTGATTGGAATTATGGGAGTTGAAATCCAATACATCTGGAGGGCACCAGGTCAGGTTAAGGCTGACTTAAAGTCATTTCCTTGTCATCTGAACTATTCTTTTTTTTCTCTCCCTGATGTGGCACACATTAGACTTAATGAGGGTGACTCACAGTACTGGCAGCAGCTAGATGAAAAATGAAACACACACACAGGCAAAACCTGCCTGTGATGCCATTGGCTTGCCTATACTTGATTTATTATTGGTATTTTATGAGGGCTACTAGGGCAAGGTCTGCCTAATAGTGAATATTTGGCTTCTAATCACAAAGTCATTCTGAAAATGCCTTTGTGCAGTAAGAATGTCAGCCAGATCTTTCTGAAATGATCCAGAGATCTATCTGATCTGAATATCTTAAGGGATTACCTACATCTTTTTAGAAAACACAAAGAGCATGCAACCCCCATAATGAAACAACCTTCCATGCAACTGCTGTTCAAAGATATTCTGTTTTGCTGCTTAGAGGCTCCATTTTACCCATCATAGCCAATTGCTATCAAAATGCCATTGTTGTCTTTGAGTACAACAGAACTCTATTGTCCCCTTTTAAGGATGAAAATGAGCTAACATGTTTGCAAAGAGAAGTTTGGAAACAGCATTGTCATAAACTAAAGGGCCTCCGAAGGTGTTTGGAGTGCAATTGGCTGTACAACGTTGCTGCGCAGACTCCATTCATTAGACGTGCTTATGTTGGACCCCTGTGAACAGATTGCATAGCAATGGTGCTTCATGGATTGCATCTTTTGATTTTTATCCAAGTATGTGGGAAAAGATGACTCACTTGTGAGATTACTGAGAGCTAGTAATACTATGGGGCTTCTGGTTGCTAGAAAACTGCTGTTTTTCCACAGCTGGGATTCTGATTGGGGATGTGGTGTGCTTTTAAGATCTCTCACTGTAACATGTTTATCAGTAAGTACTTCTTGTTGATGAATGCTAAAGCTTAAGGTCCTCTTTTGAATTCTAAATGTAAGTAGGAGAATTATCTCCATTCATTTTTACATAGAGATGGCATTAGATGGAAAAACAGGTCCGCCAACTTAATCCTGGTGCAGTACATCCATCTGCACTTTTATAAATACAGGCAAAGTCCTGTTAATACTAGAGATGCTACTTCTGAATATGAAGACTAGTTGTGACCTCTGTAATGCCTGATTCTCAGTCCTGCTCTTGGCTGTCCCTTCATGCTCCGTGTCGATTGCCAGAGTGGGCTACATTTCTGCTGTGCAGCCCAAATTCTGACCGTGTTATTCTTCCTCAGGGTTCAACGTTGAGACGGTTGAATACAAGAACATCAGCTTCACTGTATGGGATGTTGGTGGCCAGGACAAGATACGCCCCCTCTGGCGACACTACTTTCAGAATACTCAAGGTGTGAGAAGGGAAGAGGAAGGGGGAAATCTTTTCTTTATTGGGACTAACAAAGTGGTGCTTTCCCTTTCTCCCTGCTCTTCACACTAGCAGGTATTTAAGGCTCATTTGCTTCTTAATTAGAAATCCACTTGAAGTTGCTGCTGTTTTCAGAGGTAAGCTCTCGTGCGGCACTTAAAAATGTTCACCCACCAGATAATAATGCTTTCCAAGGCATCCCTATTCCAGGTATCTTTTAGCTGACATAGGTTTATTGGGTGATGGATTGTTTTATTCAGGGTGGATTTGATTTAAATCAAGTTGATTTAAATCATGATTTAAATCACTAGTAAAAAGGCTTGATTTAAATCAACTTGATTTAAATCATAATTTTTAAAGAGCAACTGTCATCTCTGCTGCTCCTTTGACCCACTGTTGACTCACCGATAGTCCCAGTGTTGCAGAATATACAGCCTCATGCTACATAACCAAGCTCCATTTCATGCTGAATAAACTAAATTATTTATGTATCTTAAATAGAAAACTATCTTACGATAGATTTTTATCCCAAAAGTTTTTTATTAAAATAAATTCGATAAAAATAAAAAAAATCTGATTTAAATAAAAAAAAAATGATTTTTTTAAAAAAATCATTGATTTTTATCCACCCTGGTTTTATTATATGGCTTCATTGTACTGGTACTGTTTATATTTTGAAAAATTCTTGAATCCATACAGAGGCAATACACATAATAGGTCCAAACACAGTCACAAGTCGACTATTAGTTTGCTTCTCTTTGCACTTTCGTGATTTTTAAAAAGCTTTCAATTGATCGGTCTGTTTTGTAAGCCAGTTTACAGAGAATGTTTTATTAGGAAGAGCTATCTAAACAATCTTAATTGCAAGGTCCATTTGAAGCCTTTGACACATTCTTCACAAGAGAGGGAATGATTAAGCAGTAGCTGTCTCTCAGTTTCAAAATGAAGCAGTGATTTCTAAGCAGCCAGGATGCTCAGCAAGTTTATGTGCCTGTAACACTGCTGTTTGTTTCTTTGTTTCTTTTTTTTCCATGAGATAATTATCTTGGAATCGGCTGAGATTTAAATTTATGCACTGGTCATAAGTTATACAATGGTATGCATAGATTAAGAATTACGAAGTCCTCGCTAACCCTAAGAACAATGTGGCGGTGAAATAAGCTTTGCAACTCAACAAAAAAAAAAACCCCATTCCTTTAATTTTCAAGGCTTTAAATAGCTACTCACTTCAGGCAAATTAGGAATTGCATCTAATTGACCAAATGCCTTTTTGCATTTTTTCAGACTTTCTGTTCTGTCCACAAATTACTTATTCAGGCATGTGTGAGCAAGCTAGATACATAGGGAAAAAACTAGTTGCTTTTTTTGCCTGTCTTGCAAAACTGGTGTAGAATAACCTGCTTCGTAGTGGCTCTAATCGGAGTTACTCAGTATGATCCAGTGGAACATTTCTAGCCTGCAGAATTAGGGTTTTATGATAATCTGATACAGTTTGAAATCCATGGACTATAAAAGAACCCTTGATTTCTTGAATTTGACAGCCTAACATGGGCTTCTTGATTAAGGTATGAGATTAATTGGCTGATTTAAACACCTTGATTGGACTTCTATCTTTGCATTTCTTTTTGGGGATTGATTTATAAGGCAATGTCCTTACTCACATAAGGGAAGAGTTAAAAAGCTGGTATTTTCATTTAGTGCATAATTCTGCCAGTCAAGTGTGAAAACTAGGCCAATTCATGTATTTAGGACAAGGGAAAAGTAAAATGTGTTGTGGTTGTCAGCCCAAAATTAATCTACTAGTAAATTTATTAAGACTGCTCTTTTGGAAATGTGACTTGAAGTCCAGTGGATTTTTTCTTCTTCCTAGCTTTCTTGTTCAGTAAATAATCTGTATGCTTCCAAGGAAAAGCCTTTTCTTCCTCCTCCCATTAAAGAATTCAAAGTGGAGGCTATTTCATATCCTTGTTTTTCTCTTTCTAAGTTTCCGGCACTTTTGAGTGACTGATCTTCCCATTGTAATAATCAGAACTTCTGATATGTTAATTGTGTACTTTTGAAGGAGTCATAATTCCACCTTCCATGTATTCATACTTTGCTTTACAAAATACTCAATTTTTTTTAAATCATATATTTCTTCTGTACTCCTAAATAAACAGACATACTCTCTTTCAGGCCTGATTTTTGTAGTGGACAGCAATGATCGAGAACGAGTAAATGAGGCACGTGAGGAACTTATGAGAATGCTGGCAGAGGATGAGCTGCGAGATGCCGTTCTCCTTGTCTTTGCTAACAAGCAGGTGAGTCTGGAATGGGCTGACTGCTTTGACGATTAGGCTAGTTGGTTCCGGGGTAGAAATGTTTGGCAGGTCTCCATCTATGGAGAATAGTTGATATTTGCATCCAATCTAAATACATTCTGCCTACCAGTTTGCTGTGGATCAGAGATAATTTTAGTAATGAGATTTGAAAAGGGCATGTAGTATCTTTTTCTGTTGATGGATGAGCTTGGGATTCACAATGTGTTACCAACCGATGCGTTAATTCAGGAGAAAACCTGTTTGGGAAGGTGGTAGGTGTTTTGAGAATCACACTCCTTCAGGAGAGAAGATTTAGGGTTCATTTGTGAGATACCGTATGTAAGGAGGGTAGAGCACCAAAGCTGTAATTACTTGTTCTCTATTCCATTCAATGCATACGTCTACACTTACTACTTTTGCTCTGTAGAGAGTCATGTAGAAGCCTTATGGGAAATACTCAGAAGGGGTTAGAAAAATAAAAAGGGCAGAAAAATTCCTTGAGTCCTGGGAGAGGAGTAGTGTTGGGAAGAGGCTCAGGCTGGCCCAGGAGGGAAGGAAAAAAACAACCACATTGTTAATCTAATCTAGTGGTTCCCAACCTTTTTTTGGCCATGCCCCACCTAAGCATCTCTAAAATCATGATGCCCCCATCCCCCGTGACATATAATTCTTACTATTTGAATAGTAAGAATTGAGTGAACTCCTACTCATGCGGAGAAACCCTAAAAGGCCATTAACTTGATTTAAGCAAGGTTCCAATTGCCCCCATTAAAAATCAAATTTCCCCCCTGTGGGGCGTGGGCTAGTGGTGGGTTGCCCCCAGTTCGGACCGGTTCTATAGAACCAGTAGGAAAACCAGCGGGAGGCTCCACCCACCGACCCTGACATCAGGAAGCTTCTGCGCATGTGCAGAAGCACACGCAGCCCCGTTGCGAACCGGTAGTAAAGGTAAGTAGAACCCACCACTGGCACCACATTGGGAACCACATTGGGAACCACTGATCTAATCAATCTCAGTGGAGTCGATTTCCTGATCTAGGCAACCTTAAAAGGGCTGACATTCCCCCCCATTCCTCCTTGTTCTCTTCTTCACGTTCATACTTTTTCTCCATACATTATGAAGCAAGTCACTACAGGTGGTCCTCAGCATAAGACCACAATTGAGTCCAAAATATCTGTTGCTAAGTGTGACATTTATTAAGAGAATTTTGCCCCATTTTATGACCTTCCTTGCCACAGTGAACCATTACAGTTGTTAAGTTAATAACACTGTTGTTAAGTGAATCTGGCTTCCCCATTGACTTTGCTTGTCAGAAGGTCACAAAAGGTTATCACGTGACCCCCGGACACTGCAATCTTCATAAATATGAATCGGCTGCCAACTGTCTGAATTTTGATCACGTGACTATGGGGATGCTGCAGTGGTCTTAAGTGTGAAAAACAGTCATAAGTCTGTTGTAACGTCGAATGGTCACTAAACAAACTGGTAAATTGAAGATTACCTATATTAGATGTCCTAGCTGTGAAGCACCTTAACCATTCATTATAAATGAAGTACCGTATCGCCACAGCATCTCTTCCCCAAGAAGAAAATAGGTGGACCTTAAATGATACCTTACTTAAGAAGCTTGGCAAAGAAAGGTTGTTTGTTTCTATAATCTGGTGCAGTGTCCACTCATAAATTCCCAGATAAAACCCTTGCATATCTACAATCTCGAAGTTGAACTCTTCAACTTGAAAATGCTTTTGCTTAATAACACAATAAAGTTTCTGTGCAAGGTGCGGTTAATTAAGAAACGCTCATATTAGTCTATTTAACATTGGCACATGTTCTTCTTGGTAAGGTACATCGTTCCGTGTGGGCTTCCCTGTATTATGAGTGTTGAAAAGCAAGCCCAATCCTTTCTTTGTGGTTCCTACATTGCATAGAGCCTCTTACGGGGGCGACAGGAAGTAAGGCATGCCCTGTTCTAAGTCACTGCTTTTAGTGAGTCTTCTTGATAAATTACTGACCCATTTGGCTATTAACAGACAAGAATTATCAAGAATCCTTTTTTTGCAGACCAGGGCCGTTTCAATTCCCGCCTTCAAAAACTGTTCTTTTGTATATGTATTGTCTTAGATTGTAAAGCTTTTCCCTTGCTACATTGTGTAGCTGGCCAGCATGCAGGTGTGCTTATAGTTTACACATCAAGTGATGTGGGAGATTGGTGCAAATAATTCTTTTCCATGGCAAAGAGTTGATAATAATTGTGCCAAACGTATGCAGATGTGTTTTGCTTCTTCCATCAGTTGCTATTTCTAGTAAGAGTTGCTGCTACCTTGCTTTGGTGCACTCCTCTGTGTTATTCTTAAAAACAAATGGTCACGACACTATTTATTAATTCAATTTGTATGCCGCCCCTCTCCGAAGACTCAGGGCGGCTCACAATGCATTTAAAATCATTATAAAAACATTTAAGAATTAAAAACATTAAAACCCATTCACACCCATTCATGGCCGGATCTCCCTGGATCGCAAGAGCGAGATCAACGGCCCCAGGCCTGCCAGAAAAGCCAGGTCTTCACCGCTTTTCAGAAGGCCAATAGGGTGGGGATGGTCCGGACCTCAGGAGGTAACTGGTTCCAGAGAGCTGGGGCAGCCACAGAGAAGGCCCTCCCCCGCGGGCCCTCCAGCCGGCATTGTTTACCTGATGGAACCGGAGGAGACCAACTCTGTGGGATCTTACTGGTTATTGGGAGTTATGCGGTAGAAGGCGGTCTCGAAGACACTACTGCTGTGCAAGTGAGGACAACTGAAAACTGAGGGAAAGCAAATCTCACTTATTGGCAGCTGTGTGCTATAGAAATGCCCCAAGGCCAGCAACTCTGGGATTGAGAGTTAAATTCGGTTTCTGAAGGGGAGTCTAGGATCTGTTCAACATTGTTTATGATCCCCTTCCATTGGAAAAATATGCTTCAGAGTGGATGCTGTAACTTTGCTATTCCTTGGAAATTAAAAACAGATACTAAACAAGGTTTAGATTCAGGCTCTGATGCCCTGTCATTAGCAAAAGCAGTATAAATTATGCAAAATAGTATTGTTTGAACTACGACTGCACTATTCCCCAGCTTGCCCATATGAGTAGAATGAAAAGGAGCATGTTGATACGAATTAACAGTGTACTTTTAATCCTATCACCAAAAGTTTTTTTTTTTTTTAAATGAAATGGGGTGGGGATTTGCCCAGATGCCTCTTCCCTCTCTTCCCCTGTCATTGTCGTCTTCATCTGTCACTTGGGCAGAAAGTTGACACATGATTACTGTGTGCAGAAACAGTTTGTGCAGCTTCTATTCTGTGACAACACCAAATACCTTTCATGGAGTGCTTGTTTGGGAGTAAATCCTTGGGGTAAAGCAACTGCATGAATGTGGTAGGAAGGCTAGAACTTGAACAAGGAATTCATAAAAAGATTTTAAATGTCATCTGCTCACATCACTGAGTAGTACAACACATTAAGTAAGTGCAAACTTCCTCCATCCTAGCAATTGGATTTTTTAAATTAAATCCTTCCTAACTTGCAGAGGGAGGAGATTGTTTGTGCAATTCTACAATGCGGGCTGGATATTTCAGGTCTTTGTGTAGGGCAGAAGGCAATTCCAAGAGCTTTCTTCTGAAAGCTATTTTAAGGTTGATATCTCTGCTTCGATGAGCTTTGGGCCTCAAAATTACATGCTTCGGTTTATGGGATTTGGTTACTCAATAGAGACATGGAGGCGATGAATGAACTCCCCAATCTACAGAACCAGGTGACAGAACAACAAAGCTAAGAACGAAATGGGAAAGAGAAACTTCTTATAAGGAGCAGTTGGAGAAGCTCTGCAGGCCAAAAGTGGTTTCCTTCAGCAGATTCCTACCAGCTCCCTGCATAGGACTGGTTCAGCCCACCCCCATTCCAGACAGAAGGAGGGTGTATTCAAAAGGCATAGGCTCCTAACCAAATCCAGAGGTTACTTTCTGAGCACCCTTTTTGTTCTAGGGTCTTCATTTTGAAAGTGTTGGGGCACTGTTGGTCATATTTAGTTTCTCATCTCTTTCATTTCTGCCTCCTTCCCCAGGACCTTCCCAACGCCATGAATGCGGCAGAAATCACGGACAAGCTGGGCCTGCATTCACTGCGCCATCGTAACTGGTACATCCAGGCCACCTGCGCCACCAGCGGAGATGGCCTCTACGAGGGCTTAGATTGGCTGGCCAACCAGCTGAAGAACAAGAAATGAGTGCAGGAGGGAGGGTGGTGGGCTAAGCCCCTCACTGTTGGTTCTACTTTGGGTTGATCCCCTCCCTCCTGTCCTCCCCTGTCACACCCTTTCTTCCCTGTTGGGTTTGCTTTTCTTGCCGGCACCGGTTGCTGTTGGGGGGGGGGGAGGGGGGTGGTTGGGGCTAACTTTTGATTTTTCTCTCTCTCTCTCTTTTTCTCATGTTCTGGTTCTGCCAGGATTTTTTGCACGGTCTCTGTGTGTGCGCGTGCGTGTGTGATAAATATATATATAGAGATAATAAAATATATGGGTGTGGTGGGAGGGTTGGGACAAGTGGGAGTTGGATGCCAATTCTGTGGCCTTTCTTTCTTTTCTTTCTTTTCTTTCTTTTCTTTTCTCTCTTTCTTTTTCTTCTTTTCCTCTCCCCTATCCTTTAGTTGGATCAATTTTTGTATTTTTGGTGGTCTGTGAAATTTGGCTCTCTTTGTTCGGAGGTGACCAATATTCCTCAGTGGCAGCTGCTTCTTGCTTTTGTGTGCTGTTGGTGCAGGTTGGTGGAAAATTTCTGTGTCATGAGGCCAGGAATAAGGGAAATGGGGTGTAGCCTCCACATGTGCAAAGGCCGAGGGAGACAATGAAGGAAGAATTGGGGGGTGGGGGGGGAGGAGTAGAAGGATTTTAGATTCCCCAGACTAGAGTATGTATTCTTGCTGTCCTTTCTGTATTAGGTGGCTCCCCCTGTTGGTATTAACGAGATTGCAATCATATTGAACGTCCTGCTCTATTTCTTGCTACCCATTTTATCATTCTGTTCACAATCTTATTAATGGCTCATGCAGTTAGCTCTGTTATGCTGCTGATGAACGGGATCATTTGCATTCCAACCTCTTAGACCAAATGGCACTAGAGCCCTGAATAATGTATCCTAAGCCATGCAAAAAAAAAATTTTTTTTCCTCTTCTCGACCCCTCCCTAAAAGGGGATCAGCATTGATGGGCTGCTGCAGGAGATTTTGGGACCAGTGGCTATCAAAAGCTACCTGAGCAGATGTTAATGCCACCCTTGGCTACCTGGCCTGGACTTTCCATCCAAGGGATGTATATGCACGCCTGCAGGGGCATCCCAGCTGCTAAATGTTTCCACCAACCAACTTGCTATTTCTCTTCCCCTTGGAACTCACAGAGGAGGGGGCTCTCTCATGGCTGCCCTGTTGCATGATATGACCCCAGTAGAGAACCCTCCCTTCCTCCCTCTGCCGCCCTTGGATTTGTACTCTGGCCCATAAAGGTTTCTTTTTCCCATGCTGGGGGAAGTGGCAGAGTCGGGGGGGTTTTCCCCTCCCTTGTTAATTTTGGGGAGTAATGATTGTATTAGGGTCAAGCCCAGGTCGCTGCATGTAACGTTCGGGTCACTCCCTGCCTCTGGACAGTGTTGGTACTGTGTATTCCCCTCCCCACTTCTGACAAATGTGTATTTATTCCTCTTTTGCTCTCTCCTTGCCACTTCCCCCTCAAAACTTTAGCCGCCTTTGCTTGGTGTAAAGTGGTTTTCCTTTCCCCTTAGTTCTGATTTCTTCATACTTTGGGCCATGGCTCCCTGTTTGTGTTTTTCTCGCCCCCCCCCCTTTCTTTGAACAGTTGGATGCACCACGACCTCTGTGCACTCCCATTGGATATTAAACTCGTTTTATGTAGCTACTGTCTCCTATCTGCTCTTTTCCATTGGTTGGTACAGGGGAGGGTGGATGAGCGTGACACCGTTCATAACTCAAAATGGTTGTTTCCTTTCTATTTCCGTCATTGGGACACACAGCTCAGAGTCTTAAGGCAAATCAAGCATTCAGTAGGAAATACAAGTTCTCTGAATTGAGATCTGTGCATCTCCTGTTTTTTCTCAGCCTGAATTGAGAGTTGAAAAATGTGTTTTTTAAGAATTGTCTGGGAACGTGCCATGAATCAAAGTGCATGGGTGGGTTAAGGGGTTCCATGTAGAGGATTCTGGGCTTCTATACATGACCAAAACGCAGTGATCTTTGCTTACTTCTGCCTCTTCCATTGACAACTCCATATTAACTGGTGACTTTCATTTTGAATCTTCATTTTTCTTCCCCTTCTTCCTCCCTTCTCATTTCCTTCCCCCTCTTTAGCATCAAGGTCCTTTTGGCCAGGGTTGGGTTGCTCAGGAGCGGTGATGGACATGCAGGCCCTATTTTAATTAGAAACAGCTTAACAGAGAGCTGCATTTCTCTATGAGATGGGGGTGTCTTTAATCCAAAGTGGCATTTAGCCCTTTCTCTTCCTGTATTGAAGAGAGATATTGGATGAGTTGCTAAATCCCATTAGTTACTAATCCAAGAAGGCAGCTTGTCCATGCTGAGGACATCAGATTGGGCTCTCTGTTCCGCTCATTGCTCCAAAATGAGGATGCATCAGGCCCTAAAATTGCTTCCCATACCCAAACCTGCTTGTCTACATAAGAACCTTGTTTCCTTGTTTGGTGCCTGTGAGAGAAGCTGATTGAGGAGGCCTGAAAGGGAGGTAACAACTGTGTGGTTAATCTGTAGAGACAGAAAGGCTTTGTTTCTTGGTTTCCTTGTGTCCTGTCTTCCACTGTCAATTGTCAAATAATCATGAGACACTGGAATACCGAGGTCCCTGAATTCTGGGACCAGCTTTCACTCTTAGAATTTCCTAGAAAATTCTTTTTCCCAGGAGGGCTATCTGCCCAATTAAAACTGGCATTGAGATTCTACAACCCATGAAAAGACCTTTTTAAAAATATATATATATATATATTTGAAATCAGAAAGGCCTCAGATTGTCCTTGAATTCCCTTTGCATAGCATGAAATTCTAGGAGGTGTTAAATTGTGTGCATTTGACTTGTGTGGCACGATAGCGGAATCTATGAACTAAATACTTGAATATATCCAATATATATCCTTCAGCCTGCCCATTACAGGAAAAAATTGTGTGTGTATGTATGTATATCTTAAGGAAGCTTAGTTATTTTTAGGGACCTTGTCCTAAATGGAACACTGGCTAAAATCATTTATCCATTCTGCCTTCTTTGTTGGCGCAGGAAAATCTCATCTGTTGACAGTAAATTGGGTTATGCCCAGGGAGTTCACATAAGTACCCTCAACGAGTCCTGAATTTGGCAATTCACACGGTGTCTCTTTTCAGCATGATTCTTGAATTATGTTTTTGGAAGTAAAAGTTTGCTGCCCCTTACTCAGGCTTTTGAGCTGCCCTGTTGCAACTGGAGAGATCATCCCATTAAACATTGTTTAAAATAATTGAATCTTGTCTCCTTATCACATGGAAGTAATTGAAATAGCCTGCTGAAAAGGCTGTGTTCCTCAAATAACAAAGAGCAGCATGACATTTAATTTGAATGCTTGTAGTTCATTTCGTGATTCCAAGACAGCGTGCAATATTTCTATACGCTACATCCTTGAAAATGCTTTAAACCTCCAAGAACAATGGCTTGTTCTTTCATCACAATAGAAATGTATTCCCAGTGGCAGAAAATTTAAGAAGGTGGCTGAATTGGTTTCCAGCAGCCCATTCATCATATATTATGAGAGAGGGAGACGTAATTCAGTGGCACCTGAGTGGTCATAGTTTCCCACTTTAAATTTAGTCATGAAGGCTCTTGTATTCTTTACAGAGAACGGCTCTGCATTGACCATGGTGGCTCCATGTTGGATTAAAGATTTTTTAAAAATCATACAAGCAAAGTCAGGGATGGTCCTGTAGCTATCCATGTTAAAAGAGCCCCCTCATCCACTGACAATAGGCCCACAGTCTTCCTTTTGTTATAGCAAATATGCCCTTTGTTTCTATCTAAATTGTTCCCAAGAATAAATCTTCCATACATTTGACTTGATGAATGAAAATATGCCATACTTGGTGTCTCCTTTTGGCAAACCATAAATGGCAATTCCAGGCAAACATGAGCCAGAATTTAAAAGCGATATTGGGAGTATTTGATGCTTTAAGTAAAGCAACAATTAGGAAAAGCTGGTTTGGAAACTTAGGAAATTAATTAGTTTAGTTTAGTTTAGTTTAGTTTAGTTTAGTTTAGTTTAGTTTAGTTTAGTTTAGTTTAGTTTAGTTTAGTTTAGTTTATTTGTATACCACCCTACTCCCGAAGGACTCAGGGCGGTGAACAGCCAAGCAATAAAATACATAAATACAAAAATTTAAAAAACCAGTTAAAATCAAATTAAATCATTTTGGCCCAGACAAATTAAAACACCCCAATAATTTAAGAACAGATTAAAATTTACATATTAAAAGAGGGAGGAGATTAGGCCAAGCCTGCTTGATGGAATAAAAGAGTCTTCACAGCGCGGCGGAAGGTGCGCAGATCCGGGATCCTCCGTATCTCTGGGGGGAGCTCATTCCAGACGGTAGGTGCCCCCACAGAGAAGGCTCTCCCCCTAGGGGTCGCCAGCCGACATTGTTTGGCTGACGGCACCCGGAGGAGTCCCTCTCTATGAGAGCGTACTGGCCGGTGGGAGGCTATTGGTGGTAGTAGGCGGTCCCGTAGATAACCAGGTCCTAAGCCATGGAGCGCTTTAAAGGTGGTAACCAAAACCTTGAAGCGCACCCGGAAGACCACCGGGAGCCAGTGCAGCTCGCGCAGGAGAGGTGTCACATGGGAGCGCCATGACGCTCCCATTACCACCCGCGCGGCCGCACTCTGCGCCAGTTGGAGCCTCCGGGTGCTCCTCAAGGGGAGCCCCATGTAGAGAGCATTACAATAGTCCAGGCGGGAGGTGACGAGGGCATGAGTGACCATGCGTAACGAGTCCCGATCCAGAAAGGGACGCAACTGGCGAATCAGGCGAACCTGATAAAAAATCCTCCCGGTCACGGCCGTCAAGTGCTCTTCTAAAGACAGCCGTGAATCCAGGAGGACGCCCAAGTTGCGAGCCCTCTCCGTGGGGGCCAGTGATTCGCCCCCAATAGTCAGAGATGGCGTCAACTGACTATATTGGGACGTCGGAAACCACAGCCACTCGGTCTGTATCATAAATATATGATATAATAGTGCTGGTTTGAAAAGCAATTATTAACTAGTGTTCTAGGAAATAATAAGTGGCTCTGAACATGCTTTTTTTTTTTTTTTTTTACTCCTGGGCTTTTTAGTGACAACTCTGAATAACTGCATTTTGATAGTTGTTCCTCTGCAAAAATCCCTTTTATACACATGAGCCTATGACTTAACCTCAGCAGGTGAAGAAAGATGGGGAGTAGCAGCCAGGGCTGGTCCTGCACACTCATTCATTTATTATGGTTGATGGTTTGGAAGGTGAAGGAATGTAAAAGAATTCCCATCAATATTATCATTTAGACTGTTCTGGTAGTCTTGCATATTGTAATTTAATGTGCAATTAATTAGGTTCCATTTGTCTGTTTACGTAGCATCAAAAGAAGGAAAAAACCTGTTCAACGTATGGGTGATTTAATAAGGAAAGAATATGCACACAACTACTGTTTAGAATGAGTTGTCAGATTATACTATTAGATATTCAAGAGAAATATCCATTACATCTATGTCAGTAGGGATAAAATAATTCAACAGCAGTACTGTGCATACCATGGATATCTCTGGAACTTTTCAGAAAGAAATTAAGGGATTTGATTGAATGCCAGAGATAAGTTCAGAACACAATACAAGTTCATATAATGTGGTCTTGTGTTGTCATTGCTTCTATTGGCTGCAAGGTATGCTTTGTGTTGAAAAACCCAATTTTTTTGTGAACGCTCATATTCAAGTTATTATTGATAGTGCATAAAATAACAAGGAGAAAAGATTATTGTTGCTAATACTATCATAAAATGTTTGATAAGACAAGGTCTGAAGGATTTCCATCCTTCTTTCCTTATTATACAGTAGTCTGGAAAACACTTCTCTTTTCATATTTGAATATACATTGCCTGGAATCTAAAATGGCAGACTATTCAGAGGTTTAGTCTGCTTATATTATGCATCTAATTGTCCATCACTGGCTTAAACCAGTCAATGCAGCGGAGGACATTTTCCTGTCATCGATATTGGAATAATGTTCAATTGCCAACTTCATATGTACAAGGTCTCTATCTTTTCTCCACTCTTATGTTTACAGTCAAATTCTGTACAGTCAAGGACTCTACCCTGTGTTTCACCTCAGGCAACTGAAGTGTTTTGGGCTGTATGTGTGGGTGTACATCAGGCACACACCAGTGAGTCACAGCCAGAGACCTTGATTGGCATCCAAACCAACTGCTGTGCTTTCAAGTAGGTGTCTCCATCCAGGCAGGCCTAAATTACTTTGAGTGTATGCTGCCTCCTTGTGGGAAAATCACGGGGGGTTAATTCCTGGATGATTTTGATTGCTAGGCACATGACATGGGAATGTATGACTTTCTCTGCTTTAGAAGGTGAAATAATACAGAGAAGAGGAGCTGTGTTACTCAGGGAGCACATGCTTTGTCTACGAAAACTTCGGTCCACCAGACTTTAATATTTT
This sequence comes from Pantherophis guttatus, assembly GCF_059756535.1. Lineage (NCBI taxonomy): Eukaryota > Metazoa > Chordata > Lepidosauria > Squamata > Colubridae > Pantherophis > Pantherophis guttatus. The sequence goes on along the minus strand of NC_142064.1, from coordinate 137,477,865 downwards.
AAAGATTTTTCACTTTAAAAATTTAAGGGAGAAGTGGGATGTTGTAAAGCACCAAACTTTATTTACAGAAATGTTATTTTAGCTGAGCTCAGGTCTTCCATGTTTGACAATTATTCACAAGATGTGCTTTGAACCTCACACAAGATTGATACTCTTTCTGGTCATTTAAGACAGCTTGATTCCCCCCCCCCTCCCCCAGTCTTTTGAACCTGGAGAATAAATTCTGCTTTTCCACTGCCTTCACTTATTTGGCTCCTTTTTGGGTCAGGTTTATGTAAAACTAGGGGTGAGGGGCAACAGTTGCTTTATTGTATAGCAAAATGGTGCTGCATTCACCTGAGGTCTGAAGCATTTCTTTCAAACATCGAAGAAAGCCATTGTACAAAGAGTGTCTGCATTTCAGTTCTTTCTTTGGAAATGTGCCATCACCTGTCTTGGGATGGGAGCAGTGTAGAGAAACCAAATATAAAGAGAAATGTTGGAAAGTATCTCAAAAGAGAGAGCCAATTTGGTGTAATGGTTAAAGCACCAGGCTAGAAATTTAGGCACAAAGCCAGCTGGATGACCTTGGGCCAGTCCCCCCTCTCCCAGCCCTGGGAAGGAGGCAGGGGCAAACCACATCTGAACTCTTGCCAAGAAAACAGCAAGGACATGTGTAGGAAGTCGCCAGGAGTCGACACTGACACAAAGGCACACAAAGTTTTCTCATCGGCTGCCATTTTGTGAATAGCAAACATGCCCAGTGAACCACAAAGTTTCTAAACAGCTGTTGCTACTCCAGGTAGTCCAGATGCATTCTTGGAAATGTTTTCTAAGTTTTTGAAATGTAAAAAGAATATGGAACCCGGTGGCCACATTGTAAACCTTACAATATGAATTAGAACAGTGGTTTGGTTCAATGCACAACAATGTTATCACATTAAAAGCATAAATGGGAGACCTAAGAATGATCCTATGCATGTGGGTGGAACAGATCTTTTCAAAGAAAGCTTGCTTATCTTACCAGTAAGGGAAGCACTGATCAATAAAAGAGAACCAGTTTGGTCTGGTGGTTAAGGCACCCAGCTAGAAAGCAAGAGACTGAATTCAAATCCCACCTTAGCTATGGAAGCCAGCTGGGTCTTGGCCCATCACTCACTCAGCCTAAACCACCTCATAGGGTTGCTGTGGGGAAAATAGGAAGCAGGCAATGGAGACTTTAGTTCATTGCCTTGAATTATTTGTAAAAACAATAAAGGTGGGACATGAATTAAATTACTACAGACATTCTATCCGAGCTCAGGGCAGACATACCTGAGCCATGTTTCAAATCTGAAAGCCTTTCTCCTTTCTCCTCTTCCAGATTTTATTGTCAGATGGATCACCCTTGCCTCATATTTATTTGCTTAAAAGTTTGCACCTTTCTCCCCATGCCACCAACAGCTTTCTATCATCTATATCTTTCGTATTGGCCACTGTTTCTTCTCAGTCCCTAAATGCTGTGCTGTCTATATGGCATGTTTTCCCTCTCAGGACATAAGGAAAAGCCAATTGTTTCTGAGAAACACTGCAATTATTTATTTATTACCATAGCCACCTATATCGATTGAAGACTCTGGGCCGCTTACAATTCCAAAGAATAAAAACAATAAAAAATATTTTTTTAAATCTAAAATAAATATACACAGCAGCCAAGATACTTGGTCACTACAGTGAAGTCAGGAACACCATTCAGTGCCTCAGGCTTGGGAACATAGCCAGGTTTTTAAAGTTTTACAAAAGGCCAACAGGAGGGGGGGCATTCTAATCTTGAGAGGATATTCCACAGAGCAGAGGCCACTGCAGAAAAGGCCTGTTTTCTAGTCCCCACTGGCTGGTATTCTTTGATTAATAGGATCTGCATTAGGCCCCAATCTGCTAGATTGAATTGGACAAGTAGAGACTTGGGAAAATGCAGTCCCTTGGGTACCCTGGTCTTAGATGCTGCCGTCTTCCAACGAAGTCATCTTGTGTGGCTTTAAGGAGATAAAAGGGTAAGCTGTGCAGAATATGGGCTGAGTTTAAAGCTTTTGTTTTGGGTCATTCTGCGGAATGCTTCTACTCTTAACTGTAAATCTCCTCTTCAAACTGGATATCTTTTATTTTATGTACACCGAGAGCGTATGCACCAAGACAAATTCCTTCTGTGTCCAATCACACTTGGCCAATAAAAAATTCTATTCTATTCTATTCTATTCTATTCTATTCTATTCTATTCTATTCTATTCTATTCTATTCTATTCTATTCTATTCTATTCTATTCTATTCACTGGATTTAATGCCTTCTCCCTGTAACTTGTGCAGAAAAACTGCTTCTGGAGCAGATCTGACCAGTCATTTTGGATGTTCAGATCACATAAGTTTTTTGAATTGGTGAGAATTGGATTGCAATCCTCCTCCCTCCCCGACCAAAAAAATTACTATTCTTATCAATTCTAGATTTATATTGAAAGTTCTTTAGGTACAGGCAGAGACTGGGAGGCTGGAGGCAGCTAGTCTGAGCCCAAGCAATGAAATGGTTTATTGCTTAGCAGCCTAGGTAAATCCTAAATTGCCCCCATAGTATATAAAAGAAGGTAGCATGAAAAAACGAGATGGTTAATAACTTGCTGCTTGCCACTTTCTCACTTATGCAAAATCTTGCCTCCTAAAAGAGATGAAGCAACTGAGGATCAGGTGAGTGGTCACCAATCCCTCAGGTCTGCTATGTAGATTTTCATAACAGGAAACCAAAAAAGAAAAGGTTGGGATAGAAAGGATTTGTGGTAAGCTAATATTGGTTTGCTAGCTTTTGAAATTAAAACCCCCAGTCACCCCGATTGTTTTAGACCTGCTGATATAATATTCTGTCTCAAGATTAGCTGTTACTCTTGAATGGCAATTTTCTAGCTTTATCCCACCATGTTTTTTGTTTAGCCATTCACCACCATGTTTCTTTCTGATCCACCATCCCACTATAAATCTGATTACTCCTGATCATTTCCTCAATTCGTGAAGAGACTTGTTGCGATGAAGACCAGTGAGACCCTGCAGTTGGCCCCATTCTTTTCATGTCCCCACTTCTGCACACCTCCTGCCTACTTAATGCCCATGACAGAGAATGTCTTGAGTCACAAAACATCTCATAAGGGTACTTACGTAAGATAAGTATAATGCAAGATTCCAGTTCTCCAGTGAGCCTAGTTACATGTCTCAAATAAGTGCTACTTGGTGGGTGAATTCACAACTTGTGTTAAACCATGGCTTGCTGAATAAACCATGAGTGGTTGTGGGTTCACTGATTACAATATGGGCCCCACCAAATGTAAAATTATGACCTTCAGTATTCATCTTTGGCCATACTGGCTATGGGCCCTGGTTATAGTGATTTGGCAATGTCTGGAGAACAATAGATTTCACACTCTGCCCTAAGCCATGCATTATAAGACATAATAGGTAGGCTCATAAAACAAACCAGGCCAAGCAAGCCCTATTATGGCTCTATAACATAGAATCCATTAGCCCTTGTGTGACCATCACAGATGGGAGCTATTGCAATCCAGCAGGAGCATAACTGGTAAAAATGTTGGATTCATGGATCCTTTTCAAAATGACACCTCTGCCTTGTAACATCCAAGGTAGATTGAGGCTATTATACGAAGCTTAAGAGTTTTCTTTATTGTTTGTTGCAAGATCAGTGTTCCAGCAGAATACAATTCAGGTCTGTCACAAAAACATTGCTCTCTGTTCTCTGGTGGTTCTAGCCATCCTCCAGTAGTGAAAAGTAGTAGTGTGTGTGGAAATTTTATTAACATAGAAAACTAATAGTATTCAACAGATGTCAGTCCTCCTTTCTCTTCTGCCCCATCACCGAGTTCTAGCTGGCCACTGTAGAAGTGAACTGATTAGGCCAGCAATCTCAGGGAAGTGCTGAGGCAATTCCCTGAAGAGGAGCGCTTCCCTTTGACTGTGCTTTTTGGTTTGCTCCATTCCCCAAGGTGATAGTGCAGATTAGACCATGAGGGAAGGCAATGGGGGGGAGGGGGTTGTGCTAAGGTGGTGGCTCTAGCTTCTTTGGAAGATACCTTATCTGAAGATTTTTCATCCAGGTGCAGCCTTAGGACCACTGTTCAACATTGACACTCCTTAAGAGGTGATATGTGAAATCATTAGTGATAATAGTCATCTTCTTCATCTTCATCATCATCACGACCACCACTATCACCTGGTTGTGATGAATTCTGGCTACTCATCCCTGCCAGATGGATTTCTCCAAGGAACATCCTTTCTTCTTTCCCCTCCAGAGAAGCCACTGGTCTTTAGCCTCACGAAGTCTGACAGCATCAACTGAAGAGACAGAGGCCTCCCTCCTTCCCAAGCTTGGGCTGGAGCCTGCCTCTTGTTTCTCACCAACCCTGGGCTCATCCATCTTGCGACGTCTCTTGGCAGGGGTGGGGAAAGTCCTCATAATCCCATTAAGAGCCGCCACTCCGTCTTCATCACATCACAGCAACCAAGGCTGGTATGCCAGGATGGAGGGAGGCAGCCAGAGCCCTGGAATGACAATGGAGGCAGCAAACCAGCAGGAGAAATAGCTGGCATGCCTATCCCATCACCGGGGACACCAATCAACCATCTGTCTGTCCGTCCCTCCGTCCACCCACCAACTCACCCTGGCGAGGACTCTTGGTCTGACTCTTCTGTCGGAGAGCCAGTTTAGTCTGGGCCTGCCCACAGGACAATGTCATCAGATGGCCAAGTGTCCCAGAGCAGCAGTGGGGCAAAGCAGAATAGCTTGCATGAGATCAGGGAGAATAGAAACTGTGTATTGGTATTGTTAAATATACTAATATTTTTAAATATACTAATATAATATTCTTCTTGTGCCATATCCATCATCGGACGTTGGCAATCATGTTGGCAATCCTATTTTTGTCAACAGCTGTATGAAAAAGTGCTGCTGAGTTTTGTCCAAACCAGTCCCTTAGATTTTGAAGCTATGGTGTTCTTATTCTGCCTGGACCTCATTTGCCTTCAATCTTTCCCTGGAGGATTAAGTGAAGGATGTTGTATTTTTCCTGGTGTCGCATCACATGTCCAAAATATTCTAACTTTTGCTTTTTAATGGCAGCTTCCCAGGCAGCTTGTCACCTCCAATATAATATAATATAATATAATGTAATATATTATATTATATTATATTATATTATATTATATTATATTATATTATATTATATTATATTATATTATATTATATTATTATATTATATTTATTATATTATATTATATTATTATATTATATTATTATTATATTATATTATATTATATTATATTATATTATATTATATTATATTATATTGTGTATTAGTATTGTTAAATATACTGTACAATTATAGTTTTATTTTGAAGCATTCAGAAAATAAAATAAATGGCTACAGGTAGTCCTCAACGTACAACAATTCACTTACTGATCATTTGAAATTACAAAGGCACTGAAAAAAGTGACAATTTTTCACACTTATGACCATTGCAACATCCCCATGGTCACGTGATTTAAATTTGAAGGTTTGACAACTAACTCACATTTACGATGGTTACAGTGTCCCGAGATCATGTGATCACCTTTTGCGACCTTCTGACAAGCAAAGTCAATGGGGAAACCAGATTCACTTAACAACCATGTCACTAATTTAATAACTGCAGTGGTTCACTTAACAAATGTGGCAAGAAAAGTCGTAAAATGGGGCAAAGTCACTTAACAAATTTCTCACTTAGCACCATCAATTTTGGGATCAATTGTGGTCATACGTTGACGACTTACCTGTACATAAAAGAAAAAAAAATGAGAAAAGACATAGTGGATGCAATTATTTATTTACATATAGATGGAAAATAAAATATCAGTATTTCTATTTAGAACAGCATTTACAATGGTGCTTTTTCAAGAGGCAACTGGACTTTCTTTCTTTTTTTTACTTGAAGACTTTTTCGCTTCTCATCCAAGAAGCTTCTTCAAGTCTGACTCAGTTGTTGAAAAAGCACCCTTGGGACTACCATGACCTGGATGACTGAGAATCTCCATAGACAACAGCATCTACAGTTGTCATCAAATTTAAAGCTCACTATCTCCCCAATTAAATAACTAGGATATATAAAGATAAACTCATATCATTGGCAGAAATCATTGTTCATTTCATGGTTCATTCCTGGAGCATCTGTCCCCTGTCTGGAAGTTCTCATGTCATTTTCCTACAACAGAATATGAATTAAGTCCTTGTAATCTATGCCAGAAACTACAGTACCAGTATTATAGTAAGGGAAATGTTTGGGATGGACAGCTCAGGGACGTTTTCAGGACAGGGATAATGACACTGCCATCCAGAGAGCCACCAAAGACCTATGCTGGCCATTGAAGGTCAAATCACAAGATATTCAAGTATTCTTTACTTTAAAATATGTTACCCCATTCTTCTTAAGAAGCATTAGAAGCAGGTAGTTATTACTGTAACAAAGAAGTAGAAGAGTGTGTAAGGCAATTAAACAGCAACTTGATATTTCTTCTCTTTGATGGTGTCTTTCCCTTGAAGTAGGCACCATTAACAATTACTCCTAATAATACTGTTTCACATGACAGTTTGCATTCCTAATTAAAAACTCAAGGATACCTTGCAGCTGGTTGAAGGTCTACGTTGCTGCAAACTCTTCCTACACAATAGTAAGCCCCGATAAGTTATGTGGAAGGTGTTTTTAGATAGTAAGCACAGGGTGGAAATCATGTTGATCCCGGTGAGTGAGGCATGATTACACTTTGTGTCTGCGTACAATATACCGATATGTGTTCTTGCCTGTTCAAGTTGCATCATTGCTGGTTACAATGGTGATTTCTGACTGTATGATTTCTGCTTGGAAAGCAGCCATGAATGGTAGTAGAGTTGTCCGAGTACAGTACTAGATTGGCCTAATAAACTCAGCATCTAGGAATAGAATAGAATAGAATAGAATTCTTTATTGGCCAAGTGTGATTGGACACACAAGGAATTTGTCTTGGTGCATATACTTTCAGTGTACATAAAAGAAAAGATATGTTCATCAAGAATCATAAGGTACAACACTTAATGATAGTCATAGGGTACAAATAAGCAATCAGGAAACAATATCAATATAAATCATAAGGATACAAGCAACAAAATTACAATCATACAGTCATAAGTGGGAGAAGATGGGTGATAGGAACGATGAGAAGATTAATAGTAGTGCAGACTTAGTAAATAGTTTGACATTGTTGAGGGAATTATTTGTTTAGCAGAGTGATGGCATTTAGGAAAAAGCTGTTCTTGTCTCTAGTTGTTTTGGTGTGCAATGCTCTATAGCGTCGTTTTGAGGGTAGGAGTTGAAATAGTTTATGTCCAGGATGTGAGGGGTCTGTAAATATTTTCACAGCCCTCTTTTTGACTCGTGCAGTATACAGGTCCTCAATGGAAGGCAGGTTGGTAGCAATTATTTTTTCTGCAGTTCTAATTATTCTCTGAAGTCTGTGTCTGTCTTGTTGGGTTGCAGAGCCAAACCAGACAGTTATAGAAGTGCAGATGACAGACTCAATAATTCCTCTGTAGAACTGGATCAGCAGGGTTACCAAATGTTCAGCAAAGGAGGACATGTCTTCTTCATGTCTTCTATCTGCCAGGCCTCGCCTTAAAATCAAATATTGTCTAGATTTTTTAGTGTCTTTAAAAAAAAAAAAACCTGGACAGTTTTCACAACAGAAGTCATTCAAACCTTGGGATATTGTGACCTTCCGTTCCCTCATCCACTGATAGCCTCAGTGGCCTAGATTTATATTATTTGGTTTCCTGATTCTAGCAATTGACTTCTAGCAATATGTTCTTGAAAATAAAGATCTGTTGGAAAAATATTGAAGTTGAAGAACCAGTCTTTTTAATGCTGAACAAAATAATTTCAAACGCCTGGAGGTCTAACTACATTTTGAGGGCAGTTTTTCACTGTAACTTTTGTTATGGATGCCAAGAAAGTTAAACAATCAATGGATTCCCCCACCAGCCCCCATTTGTCCTCCTTTCTAATTGTTCTTGTCCTTTGTTTCTTGTTCAGATATCTCATAACTTCCCTATACCTCATTTAAGGAAAAATAGGCAAACTAATTTTGGTATTTTGCTGCCACATAGTGGTGGCAGTGCCAAATGGCATGTTATTCTAACAGCTCATCTTATTGTAAGTGCAGTTCATAAATTAATTGATCATTGATCCAGCCCAGTGGCCTTAAGCCAAACCAGGAGAGTATGTCTCAGGAAATATGGCACAATATTTCCTGCCCTCTTTTTTTTATTTCATATAAGTAATATAAAAACGACATCTAACTCAGTGGTGGGTTTCAAAAATTTTTACTACCGGTTCTGTGGGCATGGCTTGGTGGGCGTGGCATGGCTTGGTGGGCGTGGCAGGGGAAGGATACTGCAAAATCCCCATTTTCTCCTGATCAGCTGGGACTTGGGAGCCAGAGAATAGATGGGGGCGGGGCCAGTCAGAATTTTTACTACCAGTTCTCCGAACTACTCAAAATTTCTGCTACCACTTCTCCAGAACTGGTCAGAACCTGCTGAAACCCACCTCTGATCTAACTCCCTCATAACACTATCCATAGCTACACCATAGCTTTTTATTTTATATATATATATGCTTTTGTATATTGTATTGCTTTTTGTTTTTAACTGTTGTAAGCTACCCAGAGTCATGTGTATGAGGTGGACAGCTATATAAACTAAAGTAATAAATAAATAAATAAAGTGCTCTTGGATTTTGTGCCACATTCAAATATGATTGAAATGAGAATGCCATTCAGTTTACAAGCTGTAAATTGTTAAGAATGTTTTGCCTCAGGCAGGCCTGCTTCTAATCCCATTATTTAAATGCCACAAATAAGCCAGTCTCTTGTGCGATAGAAAACGTTACAGAGCAAACCCCATGTCAAAAGGTCCAGTTCTACATGGCTTTGGCTCTGTTTTAATAGCTTTCATAACTACAAAGTACTTATGGTGGTCTTCTTCAGGCCAACAGAACACAAAAGTTCTTGCTTTTAATTGTGGATTGTCTTCTCAGAAAACATCTAATATCTAGTGCTGACCTGGCAAGTATTATGGAGACCGGTTTGAGAGGAGGCAGGAATAAGCCTCTTTTAGTGATGTCCACTGAGTTACTTGAAGCCACAGACTAAGGCAGTGTTCCTCAATCTTGACAACTTATAAGATGCATGGACTTCGACTCCCAGATATACACATCTTAAAGTTGCCAAGGTTAAGAAACACTGTACTAGTGCTTTTGGAAGGGATGTGGCAGTGTCCTATAGGAATGTGGCAGGCTTTGGGGAGGATTTCGCAGTATCCTATAATGCTTGGTAAGGCCACACTTGGAATACTGCATTCAGTTTTGGTTGCCATGATGTTGAAACTCTAGAAAGAATGCAGGGAAGAGCAACAAAGATGATTAGGGGACTGGAGGCTAAAACATATGAAGAACGGTTGCAGGAACTGGGTATGTCTAGTTTAATGAAGAGAAGGACTAGGGGAGACATGATAGCAGTGTTCCAATATCTCAGGGGTTGCCACAAAGAAGAGGGAGTCAAACTATTCTCAAAAGCACCTGAGTGCAGGACAAGAAGCAATGGTTGGAAACTAACCAAGGAGAGAAGCAACCTAGAACTATGGGGAAATATCCTGACAGTTTGAACAATTAATCAGTGGAACAAATTGCCTCCAGAAGTTGTGAATGCTCCAACACCGGAAGTTTTTAAGGAGAGATTGGACAACCATTTGTCTGAAATGGTATAGGGTTTCCTGCCTGAGCAGGGGGTTGGAATAGCAGCCCTCCAAGGTCCCTTCCAACTCTCTTATTCTGTCATAATTCTTTTCAGACAAAGTCTGTTGGGTTCACCTGAACCTAATCTTCAGTCAGATCATAAGGCCTTGGCTGTTATTATGTTGGTATAGATTCAGTTCAGAACTGAAAGAGAATGAGAACAACCAGCTCCCAGCTCAGTTTCAACGCTGATTGTGAAAAAAATCCTTTTTTTAAAAAAAAAGGAAAACCTTCTCTTAACCTTCCTCTATTCATAGTACACATAAAGGGGCCACTGAGTTCAAATCTAATGATGGTTCCTAAATATTTTCAAGGAAACAAGCAACTTCAGTATCTTGAAGTATCTTGACTTATAAATTCCACTAAACTGAGAATGTACTGCCATATAAATGTACTCAGGGCTGCCTAGTTTTTAATGTATATATGTATACATTTACATCTAGTGGAGATTTATAAGCCTCCAATCTATACAACACAGGATATATTACCAGCCATCAATTAAAGAAATTCAGAGCTGATTTAGTAAGTCCAGCTTAAGGAAATGGTGTCTCAAGGAAATAGTGATTTAATGAGGTGGCTATATTGTTTGTAACGTCTAATGATTTCTCTTAGTCTTTTAATATTGTATTAATTGTGGAATGCTTCTTAATAGTATTCATGTTGTGGTTTTGTATTGTTTACTGCCATATTTTGAATATATAAAGAACCATATTTTGTGAGATATAAATGACCATAGAAAAATCTTTTTTTTTTAAAGGCAGGAATTCAAATTGAAATCTCCTTAATCAATGACTGCCAGCCTCTTCTTGAAGTCATCCACTACAGTAGTTATTTCCCTTGATTGGTTTCACTATCAGGATCAGGGGTGGGTTCAACTTACCTTTACTACTGGTTTGCAACGAGATCGCGCATGTGTGAGCGAAGCGAGTGCGTGTGCCTTGCTTCTGCACATGTGCAGATCGCCGATCATAACATAACATGATAATCGTTATTGACATTTTTTACTGTGAGCACACTGACACATACCACAAATGAAATTCTGTTGCCCTATAATATCTGTGCATTTAATTATACTTTTTTCAATAGAGAACTTTGTACTTGTAAGCATTATACATTGCTGTTACTTCGTCTTGCATTTGAACCCATCAAAAGCTTTTTTTAAATCATATTGGTTCCTTTTTCTATAATACTATTTTCTTCATTTTATGCCATCTACCTCATAAATGAAAGGGTTGATAGGTACCTGGCCCAGGACTGAAAACTCTAGCATCTCACTTAATCCCCACCCCAGTAAGCACGCATTGATAAGTACTCTCCAAGTGTAGATTCACCTAAAAGATGTGCTTTAAGCTAATGCTTTACTAGCTTGCTAGTCAGAATGTTCCTCTAACATTTTACTGAATCAAGATGTATTATAACTGTCTGGTTTGGCTCTGCAACCCAACAAGACAGACACAGACTTCAGAGGATAATTAGAACTGCAGAAAAAACAATTGCTACCAACTTGCCTTCCATTGAGGACCTGTATACTGCACAAGTCAAAAAGAGGGCTGTGAAAATATTTACAAACCCCTCCTCGCCTCCTGGACATAAAATGTTTCAACTCCTACCTTCAAAACAACGCTATAGAGCACTGCACACCAAAACAACTAGACACAAGTACAGTTTTTTTTCCGAACGCCACCACTCTACTAAACAAATAATTCCCTAAACACTGTCAAACTAGTTATTAAGTCTGCATTACTATTAATCTTCTCATCGTTCCTATCACCCATCTCCTCCCACTTATGACTGTAACCTTGTTGCTGATATCCTTACGATTTATATTGACTGTTTCCTAATATGATTTGATTGCTTATTTGTTCCCTATGACTATCATTAAGTGTTGTACCTTATGATTCTTGACGAATGTATCTTTTCTTTTATGTACTCTGAGAGCATATGCACCAAGACAAATTCCTTGTGTGTCCAATCACACTTGGCCAATAAAGAATTAAATTCTATTCTATTCTATTCTATTCTATTCTATTCTATTCTATTCTATTCTATTCTATCCTACTCTACTCTACTCTATTCTATGTCCGCTGCATTCCCACAATAAAAATAAACAAGGAACTCCTTTGACCAATCAAATTCTTAATAAATCCATTCTAGCTTCTAGCTATTTTTATACTGTCTCCAGTGTGTATAGATCAATTGTTTTATGTTCTATTCTGCGATGATTACAGGGCTTCTAGTACAATGAGAGAATGAGGATACAATACAGGTAATCCTTGACTTACGACCACAATTGAGCCCAAAATCTCTGTGGCTAAGTGAGACATTTGTTAAGTGAGATTTGCCTCATTTTATGACAATTTTTGCCACTATTGTTAAGTGAATCACTGCAGGTATTAAGTTAGTAACATGGTGGTTAATTTGAATCTGGCTTCCCCATTGATTTTGTTTGTTAGAAAGTTACAAAAGGTGATCACATGACCCCATAACATGCAAACGTCATAAATACGAGTCAGTTGCCAAGTATCTGAATTTTGACCATGCGACCATGGGGATGCTGCAATGGTTGTAAGTGTGAAAAACAGTCATGTCACTTTTTTCAGTGCCCTTTTAACTTTGGTCACTAAATGAACTGTTGTAAGATGGGGACTACCTGTATCTACTTTCTCTATACCTCTCATACTTTTATGCACGTCTACCTCACTCCCACTCTCCTCATATAGTTCTCATTTTAACATGAGAAAAAGAATCTCATTCTAGAGAAAATATTATTTCAGAACTTAGAACAACATTTTTACACCTTTTCCAGTTTACCTTGCTGAGTGTACTGATCTGAACCCTACAGAGCAGTTCAATATTTGTATAGGGGGATTACAACATTGGTAAATTCATTTTCATTTTTTCTCAACATGAAATGTATCTTTTTCACAGCTTTGCGATTCAAGGTTCCAATCTATATTGAATTGTGAACTGTTTTCAAGAACCACCCAGATTTGATTTTTAACTCATTCTTCCAGAAATCATGTCATTCTTTACAGTGTCAAGGTAACATAGTACGTGTTACAAAACACCTAGCTTGTTTGCTTTCTACGTCATCCTTAAACGTTGGCAATTGCTATGCAATTTTAAAAAAGTGCACGTGTAAAGCTTGAAATTCTTTTCATTCTGTATGTTTGGAGAAACTTTGTAGCTGAATAGATGTTGAATTCTAAAGGGCTCCCCACCCCCACCCCCAAATTAAGCATGTCAACATTTGTCTCTCTATTCTGATATATTTCTATGGCCAGGGTGGGGTGTTGTCCATGGTGTTTGAATCATTAATTCTTTGTAGAATGTCTGCATTTAAGTATGATATCAGTTTTCATATAAAACCAAAACTCCATAAAAGATTGTTTACATAACTCATTCTGCGTCACCTTGGTGTAGGAGTTTAATTATCTGACAGGGCAACAGATATGATCATTGCTTAAGTTTCAAACATGATGCTAAACCATGATTTGCCAAAGAACAGTTGGCTTCATCGCATCAAATGGTTCACTGCCTCTTGTAACTTCCTTTTCCAAATCAATCTCTTAGCCTTATCATTTGTAATTGTACTGCGTCTTGTCAAGATAAAATTTGCTCCACATTTGTCATTGCCTCGTTATCATTTTTTTGACATAATCTAGTCATGGAATCAAACATCCTTACTGCTACTGTTCATTTCATAGCTACTGATTTCTGGCTCTGTTCTTCAAAGATATTCTTCAATATTTCCAATGTTATGACAGTTTGTATAATTTTGTATGTCTTAGTTAACCAACACCAAAACCAGGCTTGTATTTCTTTTTCCTTCTACTAAGAATCCTTAATCCCCTCTAATTTCCAATTTCTAAAAATGTCTGCTACGAGACAAGATAGCTAAAATAATTCTGGCTTCCATGAGAACTTATTTATTTTTTATAATTAATTCCAAAACCTTATAGTAAAATTCAATGTTCTAAATTTAACCGGACCTTTAATTCATTTGTAGCTTATTTAGATCAAAATCATATGCTTTTTTTGTTGTTTATTTCAAATTCTTTAAGTTCTTAAACTAGTAATTCATTTTCTAAACTAAACTACTTGGAGACTCTTCAAACTTGTTGTTCCAAACAAGCTTTAAGATGGTTAATAAACAAATTCTGAAAGTCATTAGAATGTGAAGCTTACAAACTTTAGTGTCTCTTTAAAGGCTCTGCCACCATTGCAGGCAAAATAGCTAATCCCTTCATCTCCTACTGCTCAAATCCATGGAAGGCCACTGTTCCATGGCCTCTTCACAAGCTGCAACCATCTAAAGCATACAAGGGCAATCTCTTGTCTTCTCCTTATTCTACTCACCAGTTCTTCAGTCTTTGATGCAGTTCTCATTTCTGCTTTTGCAGAGACATTTGTAACACAAGTCTTCAACTAGTGTTATAAATAAGAAAAATACTAGATTGCTACAGAAAATCAATTACCACCACCACCCCATTGTCATAAAGCAATAGAACAATCTATTTGAGCCAAAGGTTTGAGCAGTTGTGTGGCTAGATAAAGGTATTCTGCAGCCTGAAATGTAAAAGAAGAGTTATCATCCCTTAAACTTAAAAAATAATGAATATAAAATTTATCTGCAGGATATTTCTGGTTTACTATTTACTTAAAGAACAGGTGGCCACATGATCTGGGAGTCTCATTCTGCTAATTCCTTCAGCCAAAATTGTTCTGTGAAATCTAAGAATCAAACTTTTGGATTTTAGTTTATTTTACAGCAGATGATTTTTTTTGTTTTTCACCTTGCTGGGGGAGAACTCCCAATTTTTTCACACCACTTTGAGTCATAACACACATTTCTTTCACATATTACCAAGTTTCTCTTCAGATTACATAAATTTTTCATCTTTTATTAAAGATTCCATGGAGAGGAACATCTGAGTTTATAACTACACACACCTATGCACACACAAATTTGTATCCCACCTTTATTATTTTTTACAAATAACTCAAGGTGGTCACAGCTTGGGTGGGATGATGATGATGTCAAAAACATGAAACAAAAGCTTTTTTTTTGGAAGTGAATTGGGGGTGTAATATAAAAAGCGTAATTTTATTTTATACAGAATTGTAATTTATATAAACTAAAAAAGACTCCTTATCCATGTTAGAACATACATTATATTTCAGGATGTTTCCTACCTCAAAACAGCATATGTTATTCATGTACTTATGCCCTGGTCACTTCTCAAATTGATTACTGTAATGTGCTCTACATGAGGCTGCCCTTGAAGAGTATCCAAAAGTTCAACTGGTGCAAAACACAGTACAGGTAGTCCTTAATTTACAACCACAATTGAACCTCAAATTTATGTTGCTAAGTGAAACATTTGTTAAGTGAATTTTGCCCCATTTTACAATTTTTCTTGCCACAGTATATGTATATGTATATGTATATGTATATGTATATGTATATGTATATGTATATACATACACACCAGTGGTGGGTTTCCAAAAATTTTACTACGGGTTCTGTGGGTGTGGTTTGGTGGGCATGGCAGGGGAAGGATACTGTAAAATCTCCATTCCTACCCCACTCCAGGGGAAGGTTACTGCAAAATCCCCATTTCCTCCAGATCTGCTGGGACTTGGTAGGCAGAGAATAGATGGGGGCGGGGCCAGTCAGAATTTTTACTACTGGTTCTCCGAACTACTCAAAATTTCTGCTACCGGTTCTCCAGAACTGATCAGAACCTGCTGCAACCCACCTCTAATACACACCATTTTCGTTGTATACCTGATGTACAATCAATGACAATAAAGGCTATTATTATTATTATTATTTATGCAAGTTACCAAGCACAACTTTTCATTCACTTTCTAAGAGATGGCTCTTCTCTCATGAGGCCCACGACTATCCCCCATGTTAAATCACGGTTTAATCCACCCCATTTTCAGGATTCACGGGTACTATCGATGAGTCGCGAAAGGAAAGGGCCGATCGCTGCATCGGACTATTTCTCGGATGGAGGTAGGGCGCAAAGCCCCCGTCTCCCATCTCGCTCCCGTTTGCTAGGAGAGCCCCACTTGCTCTCTCTCTCTCGCTCTCTCCTCCCTCTGGGGCGGGGAAGTGGGCAGCAAGGGGCGGCGCCAGGAGGCACCCTTAGCCTTGAGGTATAAGCCCTGTGGTAGTTGCTCGTTCTTTCTTTTGCCCACCCCTCCGTCTCCCCTCGCTATGTTACTTCGGCTCCGTGTCAGCCTCTCCCTCCTCCTCCTCCTCCTCCTGAGCTGTGGGACGAGAGGCCAGGAGCAGGAGAGCAAAAGCGAAACTCCGCTCCAGACGCTGCAGATTGAAACCCTGGTAAGTGTGCGCGCGGGGCACGTCTGGCTCGGAAAGCACCGACCGACACCGTTCGGTTCCCGCTGCTGCTGTTGCTGCTGCTCCGCTACTTGCGGGGAGGAGCCGGCACGCCTCGGGGAGGACTGGGGGGGGGGGTGCCTCCGTCCGGCTGTTTAAATGACAGCTGGAGGCGAGAGGATGCCTATCCCCAGCAGCGGGGTCGAGGCGCTTCCCTCACGTGCGAATGCTTCGCCTGGCGGGCGAATTGGGGAGGGCAAAAAAAAAGAAAGAATAACTCTCCCGGGACACGGAGACGTGCGCGCGCGCCTCTCCAGGATGAAAGCTGCGGTCTCCCCCCGCGAAGGCTTAACGCGCATTTCACTCAACCGAGGAGACACAGAGAGGAGGGGGGGGGGTGGTTGAGCAGCTGGCCGCCCCCACCCCCATCTTCTCCGCGTCTCTCGCTTTTTTTTTTTTTTTTTCTTTTCCCCTTTCCACAGGTGGCGTCCCCTGAAGGCTGCACGGAGCGCTCGACGACAGGCGACACTCTGGCCATCCACTACACAGTGAGTAAAGCGAGGCGGGCGGGGGGGGGTTAAAGCAAAGCCGCACGAACACGTCAGCACAGTCTCCTCCAGTTGTGGGGGGTAAAGGGCGGGGGGTTTCCCCTACGGGTGGGCGGAGTTTGCGAAGGCTCCACCTTCTTCTTTCAGAAACACAAATCGAGATGGAGGAGGAAGTCTCGAAAATCTACTGTAGAGACTTTCAGAGGTCTTCAAACTTGGCCGCTTTAAGACTTGTGGACTTCAACTTCCAGAATTCTCCAGCCAGCAATGCTGGCTGGAGAATTCTGGGAGTTGAAGTCCACAAGTCTTAAAGCGGCCAAGTTTGAAGACCTCTGCGTAGAGTTTCCTGTGGGATGCCCAGCGCCGGCTGGGAGGAGTTGGGCGGTTTTAAGAGAGAGCGTCCTTCCAATTGCGTTGCGTTGGGGGAGAGGCAGAGGCGGAGGGAGGCTTAGTTCGTCACCCGCTTAAACCGCACGTGCCCTCTGGAAGTTTTGGAAGGCTTTATTATGCCCAACGCGTAGGGGCCAAAGTGTGTGAGAATCCTATTCCGTAGGTTTCTATATTGCTTTACCCCCGCAAAATAGAAGGGATGGGGATGTATGGTCCCCCAATTTATGTGTGACACCTGTCACCATCTCTGATTATTGGGTTTATATTGGCTCCGGGTCCCCATTAGAGGAAGTGGGCTCTTCTTCACTGGGTGTGTTCAGTGGAGGTAGAGAGCCATTTAACTACCGGAGATCCTCAACTTACTACAGTTTGTTTAGTGACCGTTCCAATTTACAACAGCACTGAAAAAAAAGTGACTTTATATGTCCAGTTTTCACATGACCATTGTAGCAGCCCCATGGTCATGTGATCAAAATCCAGACGCTTGGCAATTGACTCACATTTATGACCGTTGCAGTGTCCCGGGGTCACATGATCCTCTTTTGCGACTTTCTGACAAGCAAAGTTAATGAGGGGAGCCAGATTCACTTAATAGTTTGATTAATTTAACGACAGTGATTCACTTAAGAGCTGTGGCAAGACCAGTTGTAAAATGGGGCAAACTCACTTAACAAATGTTTCACTTAGCAACAGAAAGTTTGGCCTCGATTGTGGTCGTAAGTCAAGGACTACCTGTAGAGGGTTTGAATTTGAACAACCTGGCTCTCTCTGCTAGGAAATGGAGATGAGCACTGCCCCCTAGAGTCAGACATGACTGGACAGGGGAAACCTTTACTGTTTGTAGTAACATCTGATAGGCCAATGCTTTTCAAAGTCATTCCTTCGCAGCCTAACTCACCTCACAGGGTTGTTGTGGGAAATACAGTAGGAAGAGTATTGGTATGTTTGCCTCTTGAGTGGAAAAAAAGGGGCAGGATAAAAATCTTAAAAAAAAAAAAAAAAGACAACTAAGATTTTCAGCTCCCAGAATTCCCCAATAGAATGCACCTGGGATTTGAAGTCCACACATCTTAAAGTTGCCAAGTTTGAAAAGCACTGGGCTGTAGGCTTCTCAGCTCTCCTACATGCAGTGTGGATAATCCTGTGTCTCCAAATGTTTTAGCCAAGGTTGATGGAAGTGGCTGCCGGGATGGGATGATGTGAGTTGTGGTGTCTATACTACTAATGCAAAAGAGCTATGCCAGTTAAAGGCGCAGAGGAGGTGTAAAGCAGGCAAATGGATGAAAAGATTAAAAATAGGAAAGGCTCTGCTCTGGGAAGGCAGGAAACCCATCCTGTCGGAGTCCAGTAGCACAGGCCTTGCCCACATCTTTTTATTATGTAAAGAGACCTGGTAACCTTTAGTTTAAATTGCTGTAATTCTTTATGAGTGGAGATATTTGAAGCTAATGTGGAAACTTGGTTAGTACAAACTAATTACTTAGTAGACTTTAGCCACAACTAGTCAGAGTATATTGTGCATCCTTGGACTTGGCTTTATTTTGAAGCAATTTATTTTTTTTTATCACTTGTTACCTAGAGCTCTACAGAGTAAGAGTTGAAATCATCTTCAGATACTTTATCCTAACAGGAAAATGGCCAGTTCACTCCTCTGGGGCCTCCTATCTTTGTGCCCCGAGCCAAACTGAGATAGTGATCCAAGTATCAGTATGTAAAACAAAAAGGTAATTTTTGCTCAGAACAGCATCATAACCAGCTCTTAGTATGTCTAATCATCTTCTGGACGAAAGGAGCATGATTTATTTCAGTGGGAATTAGCCATTCATAAATTGATTACATACTGTAACTTTGAATATGAATAAAAATAACTATTCTGAATTACCTTGCTATTACAGTAGTTGCAGGAAATGCTGTCATGAAAAAGACATCCTTGTGACTAAAGGGGAAAAATGGCTTCTCCTAAAATGGTACCCCATGCTTGCATACATTATTTTTGTTTTGAAGTATAATAGAAAATTAAATTGACATACATGAAGTTGCTGTCCATACTTTTTCCTCATGGGACATAATGATATTTCATTTCTTGCAAAGTTACAGGTTTCAGCACTTTCTTTTAATTTAAAACAAAACAATTTTGGATAGGGCAATTGCTAATTGTCATTTGATGTTATAAATATGCACACGTACCCTCAATTTAAGGATTTTTTTTTAATAGAGTATTCTTGAAGATGGCCGCATTATTGATACCTCACTTTCCCGTGATCCATTGCAAGTGGAATTGGGCAAAAGACAAGTCATCCCAGGTAGACCTCCATTCTTTATCATAAGATGCTCAGTTTAGCTGAGGAACACACCAAAGAAAGCAGTAGGGAGGGGAAAAAATCTGCGTCCACAAACAAGTGGTGCACTCAGTTGACTTTTGGAGATGGGATTAGCCCAAATTCTCTTGTCTGTGCAGATATGCTCCTTCCCTTGAGCACACTCATGATGGCAGTATGAAGCTGCATGGTGAAGTGGAGAGAGGGAGACGACTATATCTCTGTTGCTTCCAACCCTTTTAAATATTGTTCAGGCTGCTTTTGGACACGGGGTTAACGCTCTTTTGGAATATCAAAAGGAATGGAGCCTGATTGTAGCTTAAAAGTCTTCCATTGAACGGTATCCATGCAAAATACCTGTACTAAAGCAGAGCAAGATTTGACAAATGGCTAAATTTGCTGGGCTAGCCAGCAGGCAAAACTCATCTCCTCCCAATTCCATCCAAATGTTATGCTAATAATGGATGTTTTCCTGATGACTGCTGATGTTTGGTAGGAAAGACCTGGAAACAAAGCCAAGGGTATCCACCAATTCTTTTTCCTTAAACTGTTCTGTATGGCTTGAGTTAGGACAGCAGCATTTGCTTGTGGCAGGATAGAGGCTGATGAGTTAGCACACATTTCACTGGTATCTTTTTATGCTACCTCAAGGATTGATGGAAACCACTGGGCTGTGAAGAAGACCCAAACTCAACATACTTCCAACTGTAGAAGGATAGATTTTAGTTGAAGATTAGAAGAAATCTTTACTGGTAAAAGCATTAGATCCTGCAACCTAGTATAGTGCTTTCTTTTAGAAGACTTCCAGCACAAGCTAACTACAGTAATCATCTGTGGGATTGTGTAAGATTGTGATTGGCATGTTCTATTATATATGCCATTCTTTTTGTCCTAGGCTCCCAACTTTTTTTCCTGCCTGTTTATTATTATTATTTGATAGATTAATCTCAACCTGTGTTCTGGCAACCAGACAGAGATTTATCATTTTAATATGAAGAGCTCCTTTTATAGAAATCTGAATGTTCTAGGGGAAAAAAACAGAAAGGCTTCTAATTAAGTTCTTTTTTCCTCCCAATTCAGGTTTAGAACAGGGTCTGCTGAATATGTGTGTTGGGTAAGTAACTCCCAATAAGTAACTGGAAATCTTCATAGATAGTTGCTATACTCAGGTCAAGCCTGTGGCCTTCCTTGATTTGAATTTTGTTCATTCTCTGTGAAAAGGCAAAGTGGGCTGCACTTTCCAAGCAACACAAAAAGTACTGTCTGCATTCAGATATATTTTTCTTATTTGCTTGTTCAGACAGTGGAAAAACTCTGGCCCTTTAAATATAATGCTGCAGTTGCCAGCATTCCTTACTAGAGACTGTATTGCTAGAAGTTATGGGACATGGAATTGAACATCTGAAAAACAATATAGTTCCCATCCTTGTGATTATACAGAGATGGGCATCAAAGAGGAGCTGCTGCTAAAAGGGCAGTGATCAATAGAGAAGGGAAAGAGGCTGAAAAAGTGTTTGCAAGAACAATCATAATAAAATAAAGATTGTACCAAGAGTAATAGGCACTTTCAGTGCCATCCCAAACCCTCTGGACTGCCACTTGAATACCATCAGCATTGACAAAATCACCATCAGTCAATTGCAGAAAGCAGCTATACTTGGAGCAGCTTACATCTTGCAACAGTGCCTTTAACAAACAGCAGTTGCCTATCCCAAGTCCTTGGGAAAGACTCAGTGGGTGGATAAAAATGCCAAATCCAGTCTAAACATCTGACAGCTGTATGTATGATCAACCACAATATTTTAACCGCATGCTGCCCAACTCTCAACAACTCTGGATTGCTCACATTTATTAAACAAATTACAAGAAAATCAGTAAGAAAGTAAATGAAGTACAATGAAGTAAAGGATTTCATTTGCCAAAGATAAAGATTTGAGGGTCAACAGGGGCTGCCTTCAAGTCAATCTTGACTCTTGGTGATTGCCTGGACAAAGTCCTGCAATTTTCTTGGTAAGATTTCAAAAGTGGTTTGGCATTGCCCCAGGGGTGGGTTCTACTTACTTTTACTCTACCGGTTTACAACGGGACCGCACACATGCCCTTGCACATGCGTACATCATACCTTATGACGTCCGGGCGGGTGGGCAGAGCCTCCCGCCACTTTTACTACCGGTTCTCAAGAACCAGACAGAACCGAGAGCAACCCACCACTGCATTGCCACCTTTCTAGAACTGAGAGGGAGGGGCTGGCCTAAATTGGCTTTGTGCCTAAAGTGGGACTACAATTCAGAATCTCCTCCCAGTTTCTAGCCTGATGCTTGAAGATTAAGATTATGGAATATGTGCAGAGGAAAACGAAACAATGTTATGAGGCTTGGAGAACAAAATGTAATTGAAAAAAATCTCATTTTGTTTTTTTCACACCTTAATGCAAGCTCTCACCAATTCATTCTGTTCCCATCTTAACATTCAAAAGTGCTCTAGGCCTTAATTTCAAGAATTTAATTTCAGAAATTGTGTTCCAGTTATGTAAATGTCACTCCACGCATGAAAACAGGCAATCTGGTCAGAAAAACTGGTCCAACATGTCTGCTCAGTATTTACCAGGACTGCCCCTCCCCTCAAGGACATAGCTTGTTTTGCTGAAGGCTGCAATGCTTATTCTATCTTAGAGGTGATCAGTTGGCAAAATCCCACTGAAACCAAGAACCTTGTGCACCTGTATCTTATCAGTACCCACCTGGCTTTTACTCATTTTTTCTGGCAGGGAGAAACGAAGAGTCATTATCCCTCCTCACCTGGCATATGGCAAGCGTGGTTCCCCCCCAGCTATACCAGGTAGGATTCAGTTACCAGCAATTATTTAATGACCAGTCAGTCTACTAGGGCAGGAGGTAGCCAGATATTTAGTACTGTATGGACAAGGATGTCCAGTCCTGTGGCTTTGTAATGTTGATTGCACATGCTATCTCTAACTGGGCCAGGAAAGAGATACTGGAAAGGAATTGACTGGGGGTATTTAGGAAGTAATATTGTAAAGCCACATCTGTGCTGCAGTTTTTATTTTGTAAACCAAGGGAGGACTTAAGAAAAAAGTGTTATAAAACTCTGGTGAAGAGGAAATGCACAAAAGGATAGCTTAGGAGTATCACTGCATGCAAATATATAAACTCAAAAATAATACTTCTAGGTTTAGTTTGCCTTGTGGAATGTGGTATTATGTATAATCTCTTAGGATCTTCTAAGAGACAGATTTTGTCTCTTCCAGCTGATGCTGTTCTGCAATTTGAAGTTGAATTAATCCAGCTCTCCAGAGCCAATTACTGGCAGAAGCTTTTCAACGATATACTCCCCTTGCTGAGCATTGGGCTTGTCCCAGCCCTGCTGGGACTGATTGGCTACTATCTCTACAAGAAAGCCCAGATGCCCCGAATATCTAAGAAGAAACTCAAGGAAGAAAAGAAAAACAAGGCCAAAAAGAAATAAAGTTCTTCTTCTCTTTTTCAACTTTGTTTCCCAGTGGAATGTGTGTGTAGGGGTGGTGGTGCTCACACTGTTTTCCACACATAGTATCTAAACAACTTAATTAGACATAACGCTTGCACAAAAGGCCAAGGATGGGGAATCAGTTCCCATCATTGCACAAACTTCATTGTATTGCCCTTTAGATGTGAGATCACAACTACTTCCAGTAGCCAATGAGCTTCTAAGAAGACTCTGGATTCATGAAGGCTGATCTAATAGTTTGCACAAAATTTAATCATGTAAGTGGCACAGAAGAGTGATTTTGAGTGTTTTTTACATACTTGACTTAAACATATTAATTCAAGAAATAGTCACTGTGGGTTCTATATAGGGCATATATTAATCATATGCCTTTATAGTATATATTTTACTTAAACATTCATACTAAAGATAGCTAAAAATAGGAGAATGCTTTACAATTCCTCAGTTACATTTAATAAGTGCCTGAGAATGATAGGAATTTGTCCAATGGACTTAAATGGTACCAGGTAGCCTAACCCCAATTACAGTCCAAACTTACACTGCTCTAATGGCCATTCCTTCTCCCAAGAAATCATGAGAATCTATAAGAATAGTAAGAGATTAATACTACTGCCCTGTAGCTGAACAACTACATCAATTACATTGGTATAAATCAAGTATAAGCTTGTAAGATAGACAAGACCTTAGAATAAAGATCATCTTAGCGGCTCACAAGCTGTGTGTTCTGGTTGTGAAGGTGTCAAAATAATGTCCTTGTTGGGTTTTCTTTAGTAGCTTAGAGTTTCCATCCAAGGAGCCTACTTTCCACCTTCTGTTTAAAAAGGGGAATTTTAAACATAGTGTATAACAGTATAACAGAGGCAAAAGAGGGTATGGTAAAGGGAAAAAAAGCTTTATTAAATGTCCACTCTGCAAAGGCACAGACCGATGTGTTTCTACGTTTACACATAGGCATGGGGTATATCTTCAGCTTCTGTTGTACATGCTTCTGGAGTGGCTTGGCCATGGAAGAAAAAGCTGCAAGACACATCAGTTACTATTTAATGGCAGTTTGGGGGAATTTTTCTAAAAAGGGCCCAGCATAGACTGTAACTGGAATGGACTGGCTCTTCTTTGTGCCCAGCAGCTGTGTTAACACAGCAGAAAAGGACCACTTGAACTCACCAAATGCCAATTCAGAGGATATGTGAAACTTCGTGTGCTGCCTCTATAATATTATAGATGGGCCGCTTGCCTTGGGACCTTCTGGCAGGTGCTGCCTGAGACCCATCTGAGACAACTGCAGGTTGATTAATTATCATCAGAGGATTGACCTGGCTCAGGACTTCATCATTCACTGAGATGCCATCCAAGTACTGCTTGAGGAGATGCCTCAACTTAAAATTGTCTTGCATCAGTACATCTTTAGTCCGCTCTAGCGAGAGCTGTTCCAACCTCACCTTGTTGTATCTTTGCCAAAAGCGTTCCAGACCCACGTAGTCCAGCATCATCTATAAAATGTTGAAAAGCCTTGATTGGTTGCAAGGAACTACATCATAACTTTGAATGTTCCAAGACCCTGCCTACATAAAAACACCAGCTTCATGTCTGCTGTGTGAAGCATGCAATTTCCAAGCCAATTCTAAATTGGGAGATCCTTGCGGGAAATATACAACCACTAGGAAGATTATAAAGACCAGTTCCCTTAGGTGGGTAACAACCCAATACCAAAATGAAAAGCTGCACTTCAGACAAATTTGCTCTGGCAGAGGGGAAAGCAAAATGCTAAAATGTTAAAAGACCAGAGGCAAATTCTGAGCAAATATTAGAGAGTCAAACCTGCACCAAATGCCAATCATATCATCTGCATCAGATTTTCCCCTATGAAAAGCAGATTCATAGATAATTGAGGATTAGGAAAGAGGGTGACACTTAACTGTTTTTTCTCTTTTGCTAAGTTTTCAAGGAAAATCCCTCTGACCAGCTATTGCCCAACTCAGGAAAATAAACCCTCCAAACTTCAACGAGTCTTTGCCTCAATCTTATCATCCCTCTTGGGAGAGGCACAGTAAAAGCCAACCAATAAACCCTGAAGATGCAGATTAATTTTAAACATACGGATAGATTATTCCAAACAATAAACCAAGGAAATATTTCTTCCATTTGGCAATGAAGAAGACAAAGGGGTATCCCACCCATTTCTGAATTCAGACGATTCACCTGAGCAAGTGGTTCGACTGGTTTTTCCAAAGCCAACTTATCAACTGCTTTCTGTTCTTCCCAGTTCAGGGAATTCATGAAAAATGGTAGCACCTTCTCCTCCTCAGACTCCAGCCTACGGCACATTTCAGCCAGGCGCAGAATTATCTCTGCCTGCAAAAACAGGGGAAAAAAAAGATTGGATCTGGTTTTCGCTACGTTTTTGGCACAGTGTGTTTACAAAGTACTGGAGCTTAGTAGTCCTTGATCTATGACAGCAATGGAGCTTGCATATTGGTCATGTGTTGTAATGGTCATGAAACCATTTTATGATCTTTTTGCAGTGGTTGTTCAGCGAATGTGACAGTTGCAAAGTAAATGTCATGGTTGCTAAGCAAACCAGTGGTTTGCTGTGGGTGAGGTTTTGCGAACACCTGGAAGAGCTGGTTTTCAGCAAAATTGTCATGTGACCATGGGCCACTGCAAACAGCCATAAATGCAGCCATGTTGCCAAGCACACAAAGCTTGGTCATGATGGTGACCATAAAGGGGGCCCAACTATCAGAATTTCGAATGAGATTCTAAGTTCCCTTTTTTGGATCATTTGTAACTCTGAATCTTCACCAAGCAAATGGTTGTAAGTCGAGGACTACCTCTAGTAATAAATTAGGAATTATAATTCCTAAGTTTCTCTTGGCATCATATCATTTGGCTATCTATCTATGTTCTCTTTCTATCTCCTAGGATGTTCAAGGACACTGACAATAGTTATCCAAACATAAAACAAAGTTCAAACAACTAATATTAATAGAGACTCAGTTTGTGCAGTGCTTAAGGCATGAGGCTAGAAACTGAAAGACCATGAGTTCTAGTCCCATCTTAGGTACAAAGGTAGTTTGGTGACCTTGTGCCAGTCACTATCTCTCAGCCCTAGGAAGAAGGCAATGGCAACCACTTCTGAAAATCTTGCCAGGAAAACTGCAGGGATTAGGCAGGGACTCCCAGGCAGTCACTGGGAGTCAATGGTGAAGGCTAAATGCATGACATTATTAATAATTAAATGACCTAGTTCCAGAGAAAGGCCTTGAATTCTTTTTTAAAAATGAAGAAAACAGATACATTCCCTAGTGTAGGACCAATGCAAAAGAAAGCCCTTTGTCACAGACCCAACAAATGGGCCTCTTAAAGTGGAATATCCTTAAAAAGTCTTTTCAGCCAGCCAAAATTTCTGGATTGGCTGATATCAAGATAGTCCCTCAGATAGCCTAAACCATAAGCCAGTTAACATTTTAAAAGCCAGTACTTCCAATAATAACCAAAAGATGTTCATGATTAGGCTTTCAAAACTGCTATATTTATGGTTGTTCAATTCCTCTTCATTCAAGCAGGCTAGGCTTTAGAAAGTTGTTGTTGTTGGGATGTTATCTTTCTGGCTACCCTTCCATATCTGAAAGTAACTCCCAAGATGATGAAGACAAAATGAGACATTTGCACAATTTTCACACATTAATACATATTTTACCTTACATGGAATTTTGAGGCTGCTAAATTGCTTATTTAAAGAGAACATATGTCAATGTGACAAATAAATCTTTGGAAATGCATCCACCACAGAAGAACTATAAGTGGCAGCAGTTCCTTGGCAAGTAGAGAATATGTGACAGATTTTATGCTACATAATATCTGGAAAGGTTTTCAGACATTCAAGACAAACAAGAGATGCTCCAAAGTTTGTTGCCTACCTATCTTCCACTGAGTTCCAATAAACTCTATCAGGAACGACGAATAAAAATAGCCACATGCCCAAAATGTAACCAAGATCTTCATTGCTATTGCTTATCCATCATCAGCACAGATTTTTTCCTTTTTGCAAAAATCTCCAGCCATCATTCTTTCTGTCCAGTTTGAAAATCCCAACTACTGTTAGTTTATTCCTTTTTCCCTTTTTGTACTTCAGCTTGGCTGAGTGCTTTGTCTTGCCATTGTGGCTACGTGAATCACTCCAGTTGATAAGTTAGTAACATGGTTGTTAAGTGAATCTGGCCTCCCTATTGACTTTGCAAGCCAGAAGGTCGCAAAACCTGATCGCATGACCCTGGGACATTGCATTTATGACATCCTATCATAAATAGGAGTCAGTTGCCATGCGTCCGAATTTTGATCACATGTCTATGGGGATGCTGCAACTGTCATAAGTGTGAAAAACTGTCATGTCCCTTTTTTCAATGCCATTGTAGCTTTGAACAGTCACTAAATGAACAGTTGTAAGTCAAGGACTGCCTATATTATGTGTACATGTTAAGCAGTTTTTAATATACAGTATTTAAGTATAATTTTATTTCCATCTCTTCTTTAGGAGCCTCTGTGTCATGGCCTCATTGGAGCCCAGTTCAGAGGAGGAGGAAGAGGAATTAGAACTGCAACCGTCCAACAGGTTGTCTCCCTTGGCATGTTTGGAGAGGCCAGGGGCTGAGGACGATGTTGTCCCAAGCCCTTCAGGCATTGGGGAAGGTGGTCAACCAGATGGAAAGCTACCTGCCCCTACAGACACAGGGGAGGATCAGCTGCTGACAGGCAATGGTGTTGACAGGCAGCAGATCTCCTTTGATGAGGAACAGCTCCCTCCTTCAGTCGATCCAAGGGCAAGGAGAGCTGCGAGGCTATTCGGGAGGATATCAAACCCCCCCCCCCCCTTCCTCACAAGGATCACCTGGAATGGAGTAATTAAGGAGAAGCCATGGAGAGTTAGTCTTTGCCAGGAACAATTGTTTGCTTTGGCTTACACTCCCCTGGCTTCGACTCATGCCTGTTGCTGTTTGCCTTGCCTTGCTTTGAAGATTGCTCTTTTGTCTTGGACCTTGCCCTTGTTTTATGGACTGCTTTGGGCCTTTGCTTTGCTGTGTCTTGACTTGGACCTTTTATTTGCCCTGAGGACTGCCATTGTCTCGTACCTGGACTCTGCCTTGTGCACTGGACTTGGAACCCTGGACCTTGCCCTGTGATCGTGCGCCTACTCTGGGGACTTTGTTTGTATTATAAGGGCTGTTGTTTGGGGAACTAAGGGTGGCTGCCTTCAAGGTAACGTGGAGGTGGAGCCTTACCATTTATTGGAGGGCCGTTTGCTGGACCATTTGTTGAGATAAATTAAGGATTCTCTAGAGGCCTGCTTCGCCTTAACCACCCGAGTCATAATACTGCAAGGAAATAGCCTCAAACCAAGAATGAACTAGTCTCCAAAGAGCCTACCTTTCCCACCACGTGTTCCAAGGTCTTGAGAGTTGCATTGCTTTCCTTCGTCAGCTTAGCCAGATTGTTACGGGCTTTAGCTCTTGCCCGGTTCATCTGGCACTTTAACTTCTGCAACTGTTTTAAAACCACTTCCTTCTCATCACGGACACGCCGATTTTGTTCCTCGCTCTCCTTTGCGTGGAGTGCAATCTTGTTCTTCAGACTGATAATGAGATCCTGGTGACCACAGAGGAGATATTTTCAGACTACAGAACATTCTTTGTAATGACTGAGAACGGGAGGGGAAAAAAAGCAAAGAAAGTGAATAGAGAGAGAAAGAGAACAAAGATATTCTTACAAATTTGGCTCCATTCTTTGGTTCCAATCCTGACCACTATTGCTTTGCCTACCACAGGAATGGGATCCCCCCGCTGGTCCCCTGCCACATCCATAATGCAGTCCCTGATTTAAAAGGAAGTTTTTCTATGGTGCTATAAGTTGAAAAATAAGAACAGCAGTTGAAAATCCATCCAAAGGGCAGTTTTAGACATGCTATCTACTGTTATTATACATCAAAGAAATCACAGGCTGAAGCATTGTGGCTAATTTTGTAGCATGGATGCTGAGGATAACAGATGTACTATATGGGGGGGGAAAAAGTAAAAGTGATCAACGGATGTGGTTTCCAAACCACTTCCCAATGGGATCTTGGGGGTCTGTGGAAGCTGCTCAGCAGTTCATCAATAAGAAAACCAACAACTCTGGACAAAAATCTCGAAAGGTAGTTGCCCAACCAGTACTGTAATTTAGGAGGTACTTTTGAATTCATGCAGCATGATAATTAGGTCCAGACGGACATCTCATTGGAAATGCCTAGAAGATGCCACAGAATCCTCTGCAATGTGCCAGGACAGAAGTGCAAAGATAGGGACAGTTGAACCCAGAGAAGGCTCCCTGAAGTTAGAAAGTGTGAAAATACAGGTAGTCCTCGACTTACAACAGTTCATTTAGTGACCATTCAAAGTTACAATGATACTGAAAAAAGTGACATGACTATTTTTCATTTACAACTGTTGCCGTATCCCCATGATCATGTGATCAAAATTCAGATGTTTGGCAACTGGTTCCTACTTATGACTGTGCTGTGTCCCAAGGTCATGTGATCACCTTTTTGTGATCTTCTGTCAAGCAAAGTCAATGGGGAAGCAAGATTCATTTAACAATTGGGTTACTAACTTATCAACTGCAGTGATTCACTTAACAACTGTGGCAAAAAAGGCCACAAAATGGGGTGCAACCCGCTTAACAAATTGTCCCACTTGACAACAGAAATTTTGGGCTCAATTGTGGTCATAAGTTTAGAACTACTTGTATAGCTGAAGCAGTTTTAGTCACTCATTCGGATTTATCCAGAAAGAATCCTTACCTGAATCTTCTGCAATTTCTTCATCTGCATTTCTATCTCCCTGGTGCTCCTTTCATCCCTGAGCTTCAGACCTTCAAAAGCAAATTTACGATCGTCCGTTGCTTCTGTGTAGTTACGTAAAGCCTGTTGAAAGCGCTTCCACAGCTCTTCCACTTTTCCTTCCAACTGCATGCGAAGGTAATGTTTGTCCTCCAAATTCTGTAGGAAATGAAAATGGGTCAACACTCCCCCCAATGCCCTCCCTGCTAGCTTGAGAGTTCTCCAACTACCTGTACTTTTTATCTGTCTGATCAGGTGACATTTCTCAAGAGAAAAAACTGCTTCCTTGCAGGCACAAGAAAATACACTTGATTTGTTAGCCGAACCCTTATTCCTGGTGATGCAGTTCGAAGTATTGGAAATAAGGACCGTATTCATAACGAGTTAATCAGTTTGGATTCCCAATCTACTAGCATGTTTCATAGTTCCTCAACTTCAAGCTCATGACTCATGTTATACCCCACGATATATCTAGAAGAGGAGAGAAAATAATGCAGAGCAGAAATGGCTCCATATTTTATAATGCCTTGGTTCCCAAAACACACTAAGCCCTTTGGTTTTGGTTTGGCAAAGCTGCGAAAATTTGATCAAGGTAGTTTGTAGCATATGATTTTGTGTTGCATGAACCCTCCTAATAGTAGTTGTTTTCGATCTATCACAGTCGCACAATGATATGAACCCAGTGAACAAACCCACAATCTTTAAACAGATTGTGCCCAGTTCAGCTACAAAAAATTCAACTATTCATATCAGCTTGAAATAACAAAAAGATTGTTGAGTTTCCTCCAAGTAGTTTGATTACAGAAGCCTGGTTCAACATAATATATTTTGTTTCACTGAATATGCCATAATCTTTATTTAACTGAAGGTGTCATAATCAGCCAGGTTCACACTTCTTAAGCCAAAAACTACAGTACTACCGGTATTGACACCAACTGGATTCATACAACACACTAAACTATAACCATGTAAACCACACCATGGCTTAGTTTAATTTATGAACCTAGCCAATGTATCCTAGCTGGGCGTTTAGTGCATCTTAACTATGATGACAATGCACTGGAGAAAGAACAAAGAATATAGATTTGAGTGTTAATTTTTCATTTTCATTTCATTTATTCGAATTTCTATACCACCCTTCTCCTTTCGGACTCAGGGCGGTGAACAGCCAGATAAAAAACATCTATACAAACATCACAGTTAAAAAATAAAGTTAAAATAATTTATAAATTTGGCCCATAATTTAAAACTTGTCAATTAAAATAAATATTAAAATTTTTAAAACTAACCCTAAAATCAGGACAGACCGGCTAGCTGAAAAAAATAAGTTTTTAGGGCCCGACGAAAAATCCGGAGGTCGGAGATCACTCGTATCTCTGGGGGTAGATTGTTCCATAGGGTAGGTGCCACCACAGAGAAGGCTCTCCTCCTGGGGGTCGTCAGCCGGCATTGTCTGGCCGACGGCACCCTGAGGAGGCCCTCTCTGTGGGAGCGAACCGGCCGGTGGGAGGCTATTGGTGGCAGAAGGCGATCCCGTAAGTACCCTGGCCCTAAGCCATGGAGCGCTTTAAAGGTGATCACCAACACCTTGAAGTGCACCCGGAAGTCCACCGGAAGCCAATGCAGCTCGCGCAGGAGAGGAGTCACATGGGAGCGCCCCGTCGCTCCCATAATCCCCCGCGCAGCCGCATTCTGCACCAGTTGGAGCCTCCGGGTGCACCCCAAGGGGAGCCCCATGTAGAGAGCGTTACAATAGTCCAGACGGGAAGTGACGAGTGCTTGAGTGACCGTGCGTAGGGAGTCCCGGTCCAGAAAGGGGCGCAACTGGCGTATCAGGCGGACCTGACAAAAAGCCCCCTGGCCACGGCTGTCATATGCCCTTCTAAAGACAGCCGCGCATCCAGGAGGACACCCAAGTTGCGGGCCCTCTCCGTGGGGGCCAATGATTCGCCCCCAATAACCAGCGATGGCGTCAGCTGGCTATACCGGGACGCCGGCAGCCACAGCCACTCGGTCTTGGAAGGGTTGAGTTGAAGCCTGTTTCTCCCCATCCAGACCCGCACGGCCTCCAGGCACTGGGACATCACTTCCAAGGCATCATTGGGATGGTCTGGGGTGGAAATGTACAGCTGAGTATCATCAGCGTACTGATGGAACTCCACCCCAAAACCACGGATGATCTCACCCAGCGGCTTCAGATAAATGTTGAACAGGAGGGGAGAGAGGACCGACCCTTGTGGCACCCCACAAACAAGGCGCCTTGGGGTCGACCGCTGCCCCCGTCAACACAGATTGCGACCGGTTGGAGAGATAGGAGGAGAACCACCGCAGAACGGTGCCCCCCACTCCCAGTCTCTCCAGCCGGCGCAACATGATACCATGGTCAGCAAGAGACAACACAGTATCTAGAATAGGTTGTGATGTCTGATATCAAACACCTGATCTATTTAGAACCATGATAGGATGTCTTGATTGGTTACTGCCAAACAACTCCAAGGTCTTCCTACCGGTACTAGCATCTTCCTTTTTAAATCAATACACACCAATATATATCAGAAATATAATTCTCAGATAATACTCAATAAAGCCATAACACTCAAGAAAAAGAGAACATTTTCATAGGTAATGACTATCAATATGTCATTACAGTTTGCTAAAGAAAAAATTAAGGGCTATACGATTGCTAAAACCTGCATGTAAAGATTTTTTTCCTGCCGATTCATCGGACTGCTCTAAATTGTGATCAGATTCTCCCATTCAACAGCAAATTTTAAAATATCATAAAGTCTGCTCCCCTATCTTAACTCACACCTTATTTTTGACATCATCTCGTGTACTTTGGAAGTCAAGTCTGGCTTCATATTCATTTTCAGCAAAGTTCTGCTCCATCGCTAACAATACATCCTGAAGATAGAGACTCTCCTCGTCATGATGTTCTATGATTAACTTCCTGGCAGAAATGGAAATGGTCCCATGAGCATCAAGGATTTCACAAATCAAGGCCCCATGACCATCTATCCCAACCCTATGTCCTTTCTTTTCTCACATTCCTACCTCTCTGTGTCAAATTCCTTCTGCAATGCCCGCAGCTCTGTCTGGTAATCCTCTTCTAAGTAGCCCAGGCGGCAGTTCTGGAGTTTCAACAGTTGATCTATGTTGTGTAAGTGGCTACGCAGGGCGTGGGTGTACTGAGCTTCTGCTTCAGCTAGGTCTTTAGCAAGGGACTGGGAGACAGAGAAAACCATAAAATCAGGACAAAAGGCAGGTTTTAATATTTGTATTCTATGTTTTTTATCTTGGCTGTACACCACCCTGAGTCCTCAGGGAGAAGGGCGGTATATAAATTGGACATTAAATTAAATTAAATTAAATTAAACTATGGAAATCAGCATAAAAAAAAAATCAGAAATCTACAGTAGTCAGACCAATTATATCAGGCAGGCAATATATAAAGCTACTGATTTTTCTGTTTTTGTTCTCCATACTGATAATACTACTAAAGTAGTAGTAGTACAAGCTACATTATCTGCCAATGTAGCTGAACATGTGGGAAGTTACCCACTAAAGCTTCAAAGATTTTGGAATTCTATTATTTTGAACAACCCTTCAGAGGACCCTTTTAAACCCATAAAGATGGGTTATGTTGATGGTCACCAGTTTTCTGAAGGTGGTCCCAAAGTGATGACATACTGACTTGTGCCTTGCTTCTTCCATGGTTTAATGTCTATGGAGTTTCTCAATCATCCAGGACAGGTCATGGTTGTTCTTCAGGATTTTCTTGGGATTTTTCCTTGAAAACGTTTCGCTTCTCATCCAAGAAACTTTTTCGGTTCTGACCTGAAGAAGCTTCTTGGATGAAGGAAAAAAACCAAGAAAGTCCAGCTGCCTTTTGAAAAGCACCTTTGGGTCTTCCATTGGTTCTTCCTGAAGAGCATCACGCTGGGTCCTGATGCTGAGCTTGTGTGGCAACTTCACACAACTGGAGTGCTACGTTTACCTGTCCCTTTTCTGTTTTCGTAGAAAGGACCAAGCCTCATAATGAGACAATGCACTATGCAGCCTGGAATAACTGTGCATACTTTAAAATTAAACGTTAGACAGATGAGAGGGAACAAGTAATATTGCTGGTTTTCTGTGCTTGAGAATGCAAAGAACAAAAGCAAACTACTTTATTACCTATCTCAATTTTATGTGAGATAGTAAGCACTTCTATTTTTCAGAGAAGCTTCTTAAAGCTATGTCTGTATGTTTGCTAACAGACTGTTATATTAATAAATCTTGCCTTTCCTCACTGTATACAATATGTGACGGTGTATCCCTGAAAGTCGACTAAAATATATAAAAGAGATAAATACTGCACAAGATAATACCAACTGAAGACAATTTTTATTTAAAGGTATATAATTTGTTCTCACAGCTCATACTCTTTTTGCATAATGCCATATAGCCAGAGAGTTTCACAAGTTGCTTTCTATTCCTACCTGCCTTGCCTTTCTATAAGAGTATCCCCAACTGCTTGATACAGTCTTCTTCCATGGACTTTTAGAGATTGCTGCTCACCTTAATGACATTGTCTTTGCAATCCACAACACGTTCAAATGTCTGACTGAGAATCTCAATATCTTTACGTAGTTCCCTGGCCTTGACTTCGCGGAGAACAGTGCGCCATTGCAAGTTGATCTTATGCAGATTCACCGAGCTGTTGCGTTCCTCTTTGGCCAACTTGTCCTGAAATGCAAGTCACATCTTACAATGCATTCCCCCAGAATTTATCCCTGAATCAAGTAGACAATGCAGGCAGTGACTAAATATTAAATGATTCTGAAGATCAAAATTTCTTGAATATTTTTTCCCTGAGAAAAATATGGGAAATGAAGCAACTATGGCCATGCAAAATTCATAATGAGTCCGAAAGGAGAAGGGCGGTATAGAAATTTGAATAAATAAATAAATAAATAAATAAATAAATAAATAAATAAAATAATGGAAACTGTTTTCATCAACTATCTACATTTGTTTGATTAGAGTTCTTGTACAAACTGAAGCAAGTATGCACTGAAATAATATCTGATACAAGTACTATTTCTATATTGTAAAGTTATCGTTCAAATTTGATAGAATGCAGTACATTTTGCTGATCCTACAGTCCTCTCCTTAGAGCAGAGTACGTCTCACTTATTTTTGGCTTCATTGTAGCATGGTGTTTTTTAACTTTTGAGTACCAAGTAGTACCTTTAGAAATTGGATCAACATGTCCTCCTTCTTCTTACTCATTTCCTCCTCAGCCAGCAGCTTTTGTTGCATCATAAGCAACCGTTCTTCTTCAGTGAGTACAGCCCGTTTGGGTGCCTTCTTTTTGGGCATGTTTATACTTAGAAAATGGAGAGATCTGTCAGACAGAGGAAAGACCCAAGTTAACAAAGTTGATATAAAGCCATTTTCCAATATATTGGCATCTAGAGATATTAAATTGCACGCCTATTATATTTTCTGAGTTGGACATATCCTGTCTAAAGATTATGGAAATTGTTAAGCTAACACTTCTGGAAAGTCCTAAATTGAGAAATCCCATTTTAAGCTAAGAGATACAATTCTGACTGCTAAACCAAGCTGCTATTTTACATCCCTAAATTCAATGATTGTATTACTCATTCCTTTAATCCTGTCTGTTTACCATTCTTTATATATAATTACCCTCACTTTCTTCTAAAATATTTAGACATAGTATATTATTTTCCCCATCCCATCCTTTCATCCTCATAACCCTATGAGGAGGTTCAGGCTGAGAAACAGAAACCATATGCTTTGCAGATGAGCTGGGATTTAAAGCGGTTTCCCAAATGGTAAATTACTTCCTGTGTGAACTACTGTAACACAATCTAACTTGAACATATTAGAAGCGTCAGCTGATCAGGGATGTTTTGGCCAAATTATTGAATGGAACCAGTTTTAGGAGCTACTACTCTACTCTAGTGTTTAGGAACACTACTCTACAGTAGTGTTACAGTTGCTTCTTTGAGTGTCACTATGCTCCTTTCCATAACTCAAAATTCTGCTGATGATTGATAAGAAGTGGATACTTGAAATATCACGTTCTCCGTATAATCTTTTCCAAACTTTACAACTGGAATTCTCTTGGTCCTAATATGCTATCAGAAGCAGTTTAAGGGAGAATAGAAAATAATTCCTTCTGAATGGATGGTTCACATTTTGAACTTCCCTACCAAAGAAATACAATTTGATATTCTCCTTCCCACTCTTCCAATAGTAGGCAAATATGTTTTTATTTAGGCAGATGTGTTAATATTAAAGTTAATTATCTGTCAATTTGGTCTTAACGTGGCTGAATATTGTGTCTTTATATTAACAGGATTTTAATTAACCAATTCATTTGTCTAGATTTCCCTTCATTTTTATGGTGTTCAATACATTTAGTGCCTCTTTTAGGAGAAAAAAGTGTGTAAATTCAATAAATAACATAAAACAAATACATTGTTCTTTCTTCTGTTTTTTCCCCTTTATTTTAATTCTATCCCTGTTGTCTTTAGATGCCTTTGAAGCCTGAAGTCACAAAACCAGACCTCTTTTTCCTCATGTGCCAGCCTTGATCACTTTTTCACACTTGTTCCCATTTCTACAGCAGGGTTCTAAAACCTAGTGAGGATACAAACTGTGAAATCCATTTGCTGGAAGGCAGGGAGAAAACCATCCCTGAGCCTGAAATATCGAATAATCAAAAGCAAAATACACATGTCATGATGAATTGGTTTAACAGTTTTCTTTGTGGAGATTCCCACCCCCAAGAGGTTGCCTTGAATCTTATAGCCAGAAGTTGCATGCTAATGCAAGGAATTGAAAACAAGTGGTGAAACTTGACCTTGGACTTGAATTATGTTCCAATTGTTAATTATGTTGAACTTTAATTGGCATATAATTCTTCACATATGGCCTCTATCAATTAAAATAATTTGCCATAGAGGTTAAGGCACTGGTTTAGAGACAATGAATTCTACTCACTAACCCTAAGCCTACCTTAGGCACAAACTTTGGGCCAATTCTTCTCAGCCCTAGAAAGCAGATAATGGTAAGCCACTTCTGCAATCTTGCCAAGAAAATTGCAGGGATTCTCGCCTGGTGCCGTAAACACTGGACCAAAGTGGAATTTTAAAGATTAATATTCAGTTGGAACCATAAATTTTCTTGGGGCTCATGGACAGTCAACCAGAAGACTTGTAGAAGACTGTTTTTGTACATGGTTACTGCTGCGAGATTACTGCAGCCACAAAGATGGAAAGATTCCAAAATACCCACAACAGAGCGATTGGGGAAGATGACAGAATTTGCAGAAATGGGAAAATTCATTTGTTTGATAAAAAAATGGATCCTTTACACATTTTCTTTTTTCCTTTCCTTTTTTTCATGTTCCATTTTTTCTTTATTCTTTTTCTTCCCTTTAAATCTGTATATTTGTTTATATTACTGAATAAAATCCTTTACTAAAAATGACAAATGCCCTGGCTTCACAGCACATGCTAAGCCACAAATAAGCTAATCAATTTAAAAATTAATAGGAATGCAATCACCAGATTTGTAACTGACGTGGTTAAGATTGTTGTGACAATACAAGCTCTAGATTCCTGCTTTTAATCAATGTCTCCTTCCAATTAGCCTTGACCAAAGAGGTAATTCTATAGAGTCCTTGATGCTCTCTAAGGTTGTCTTTTTTTTTTTTTTTTGGCAGACATCTCGTTACCCAAGTAGGTAACATCATCACTGCTAGTGAGTGTGAGATTTGCTCCCTGTTTGTATACAGTAGCTTACCCTGCCTGACCATACTGGATGGTCAGTATGTATACTGTTTTTGCTAGATTGTTTTTCTGGTATTAATCCCTGCTTATCTGGGTGTTGGTTGGTGAAAAGGATGTTTTCTGGTCTGTTTCCTTCTTAGCTTTTTATTGTCTCTTCTGGTGCATAAGTGTGGTTTATGTCTATGTGATTTGTCTGAATGGTAAGCTTCCAAGAATTCCCTAGTGTTTTTGCATTTAGTTTGGTCTAGCACATGTGTCAAACTCGCTGCGTCACATTGCCATCGCATGACATATCGTGACATTTTTCCCTTCGTGAAGTTGGGGTGCGTGTGGCCTGCATGTGATGCATCTGGCCCATGGGCCACCAGTTTGACACCCCTGGCCTAGCATGCTCAAGGTTTCTCAGTTGAAAGTAGGGACAAGTCTTCCCACAAGGAATTCTACTTGTGACGGAATCCTTCAATTCAAACCAGTGGGGGGAAGGACTATAGCCTAATAATTCACTCTCAAAAGAAGCTGCTTCTTTACTACAGGGGCCAGCAGTCTAGTAGACTCTTCTTCCAAACAGGAGCCATGCCAAAACTTGCTAAAACACAAACCTGTCTCAGATAACACAGGTAGTCCTTTGACTTACGACCACAATCGATCCCAAAATTTCTGTTGTTAAGTGAGACATTTGTGAAGTGAGCTTTGCCCCCATTTTATGCCCTTTCTTGCCTTAGTTGTTAAGTGAATCACTGCAGTCGATTAAGTTAGTAACCTGGTTGTTAAGTGAATCTGGCTTCCCCGCCCCCCCCACCGACTTTTCTTGTTAGGAAAAGGATCCCATGATCTTGAGACACAGCAACGGTCATCAATATGAACCCCATGCCAAGCAGCTGAATTTTGATCCCACCAATGCTGCAAAGGTGGTGAGTGAGAAAAACGGTCATAAATAAAGTCACTTTTTCCAGGGCCGTTGTAACTTTGAAGGGTCATTAAACGAACTGTTGTAAGGGCTACCTGTTTGATATTCAGATCAAACAAAACTGGTTTTTACGGTTTTGTGTTTTTTTTCCCCAAAAATTCCCTTTCTGTCATCATCGGCAGTTCGAATCCCTAGTATAGGTCTCCTGCGTGAGCAGGAGGTTGGACTAGATGACCTCCAAGGTCCCTTCCAACTGTTACTGTTAAATCCCATAATAGGAATTGACTCCGATACACCGTCACTCACTCACTCACTCACACACACACACACACACTCGCAAACACAAGACTTTCCCTACGAATTGACACCGACCTTTCCACCAAAAGAACCTGCTGCTCGTGTATTATTTACTCCGGCCCTCCCGTTCTCCTCCTCGACCCACCGCGTCCCTCCGTGCGAACGGCTCGCTTGCTCCAAGCCGTCTTGCCGGTCTCCTAGCAACGGCCCCTTTCCCGGCGACGCACCGGGGAGACGTTTCAGCGCCACAGCGCCCCCTAGTTGGGCTGTCCAGTAGGACGGCCTTAAAAGAGTGCCCTTACGCCTTGCTGGTACTGTATATTAAAACCCCGGGGGAGGAAAGACGAAGCGAAAGCGACGCCTAAGAAATTGAGAGAGAGACTGGAGAGGCTGCTGCAGGCCACACCTCCCCAGGGAAAACCAGACCTTTCCAGGAAACGTATTTGCAAATTTTGAGTAGTTAATTCTTTGAATAGGCTTGTGATATTCCCACACCCGGTTAAAATCCCTGAGCTTTACAAAAGTTGGAATGGAACTTTGGAAAGCAAGCCAAGAGAGTCCACTGGCACCAGGCGGATAATATAATTAAATAAGTAAAATGTAGACTGTAGGTATTAATTAAGTCTTGCTTTTGTACAGAAGCTCAAGATTACCTCTCCTCCAAATTATTTTTTTATCATTTAAATTTTTATTAGTTTATCAAAGTATAAAATACAAAGGGGGAAAAAAAAGACATTTCTTAGTTTTCCAGAGAATGCAAATTATTGGGAGTCATCTACTGATCAGCAGTGCAGCTTTCTCCGTTGTGACTCAAAATCTACCTGAAAGTTAATCCTTGAATCCCACAATTCTAAATTCTGGTATTTGAGGTTTGGTTCCGGGTTTTTTTTCCCCTTTGGCAAAGGAGGACATATGAAATCTACTTAGTCTGAGCCTTAGCAAAGGAAAATAAAATTGGGGATGAAAATGGAATCCTCCTGCCAAATAGAGCCAGTTAACACACCATATGTGCTCCTATAGATACCCCCCTAAGATATTTTAATGCCTGCTTCAGTATTTAACAGCAATGTCCTGGTTTGAAGATGAGTCTCAGTTGCCATGGCAACAGCACTTGGTAGTCAACTTATTCAGATATAACCTGGACCTACTTAGAAAGCTGCAGTCCAAATATAGCCAAGGAGCCCTCTTTTAATTTTAGGTCATCTTCTACATTTCCAGTGGAAAGACAGCAAAATACACAGAACAGAAGGGAAAGCGCAGTATTTAAGGAATAATACCTGTAAAATATTAAACCGGATCAGCATTTCTGTGTTGAACTCAGTCTGGATAAATGGGGATTTCATTGCCACCATGAAAATCCTGTACTCGTCCCAAATAATTGAGGCCCAAATTTACACCGCAGGGCACACATTCGATCTGTTTTTTTTCTTCAGACACATGATCTGAAGCTAGAAACTAGTATTGCATCACAGTCATAATGTATTCTCAGGACTTTGAGGTTCATAGCTACCACCAATCTCTACCAGATGGTCTACGGTTGTGGGTCCATCTGGTTGCCTCAATTTCTTGGGGAGTTTCCGAGCAGTTTGTCAGGCAGCTTAGTTGGGTGACTAGGCAAACTTTAGTACATGAAAGGTGCTTGCCAAGATTATTCCTAAAAATTAACATACTTAGGAAAACCAGACTAGAGGTTTCTCAGCTGAAGACATGATCCCCAAGTAGATGTGTGTTAATACCTGGCTACTTTTCCATTTGTCAGGAAGCAATAAGAACCCTACACTGAAAGCAAAGAAGTCCTCACCAGCCTCAAATTTTAAGAAGTACACATGGAGATGTTTCTATTCTAAAAACTATTATTGAAAGTGTTATAAATACTCAAGAGGACACACATTCGATCTGTTTTTCTCCTTTGGTGAAGAGGAGGGTGTCGGGTCTAGAATGGAAAGTGAAAAAGAGATGGCATTGAGGAATTATTTCACATACACATACACACCTATGAAACACAAACAATCAGTGAAGTTGGATCTCTCTCCCTCTCCCTCTCTCTCTCTCTCTGATGTTTTGCATTTAACTTCAGCTTATATTTCTGGTTTCCTCTTCTTTTATCTTGAAGAACAATTGAAGAACAATTGTCCCACAAGTGCACTTCCAAAAAGCAATTGACCTTTCTTGGCTTTTTTTCCTTGAAAACGTTTGGCTTTTTATTTCAAGAAGCTTCTGCAGGAACACAAAAACAGTGCCTGCTGCCAAGGGACCATGTTAACCACTCTCTGGACAGAACATCTCACCACTTTCATTGCCAAATTTGAAGAATGGAATGAAACCTGAAACAACCATTTCTTAAGTATTTGATTCAGTATGGGAGACAAACAAATATGAACTAGTGAAGGTGGCTCCACTATTTTTAACATCCCTTCAACTACCCTGTTTCCCCCAAAATAAGACATCCCCTCATAATAAGTCCAATTGGGCTTTTGCGCGCATGGCAATAAGGCCAAGCACTTATTTCAGGGTTCAAAAAAATATAAGACAGGGTCTTATTTTCGGGAAAACACGGTATCATTCTTTGCTTTATATTGGTTTTTGTATATTTTAATATTTTAGCTCTTTTGTATGCTGCCCAAATCGCTCATTTGTGAGATGGGCAGCTATATAAATTGGTATAAAAGCACCAGGCCAGAAAGCAGATGATCGTGAGTTCAAGTTCTGCCTTAGCCATGAAGGCCAGCTGAGTGAAAATAAGAGAAAGAAGGTTCTTGAGTATGTCTACCTCTTTATTTGTAAAAAAGAATGAAGGAGAGATACAAATATCCACAATGTCCTTTTCTATGAATCTTGAAGAGCTTTTCCATTTCCTTTATCCTTCAAGCACCCTGTTTGTATATATTCAAGGAATAAGAGTTCAAAAATTTTACAATGTTCAAATGACAAAAAGCATCCAGAAGAACTGGATAATCTCAGAGGAACTGTTTCTTTAGAATTTCAAAAATACAAGTGGAAAGCTGGACAAGCTAAAATGTAGTGAGTTTCAGAAAAGGCTTTACAGTAGGGGTGCTTAGATCTGGCCTGCGGGGCCACCCTGGAAACAGCAAAGGACCAGTCCATGGTGCCTGCCAGCAAAAATGGAGCTTGAGGGCCGCAGGTAGTCCTCTCAGGCTCTGTTTTTGGCCATGATGGCCTCCTGCAACCCTCTGCCAGTGAAAACGGAGCTACATTTTCACTGGCAGAGGGCTGCAGGAGGCCGTTACAGCTGAAAACGGGGCCCTGGGGGCCCACATGTGGCCCCCCATCTCCATTTTCGCTGGCAGAGGGCTAGCAAAACAAAGTAAAAACAAAACAAAAGGAGAAATGTTTCTCCTTTTGCATCGGAGCATGCAAGAAGGGACAGGAAAAGAGAAAGGGAAAGTGGAAAGACAAAAAAAAAGAAGGAAAGATGAGAGCAAGGAAGGAAAAATAAGGAAAGAGGGGAAGGAAGAAAGAATGAAGAGGGAAGGGAAAAGGAAGGGAGGGAGGGAGGGAGATTATAATGAGAGGGAGGGAGGGTCTGAGGGAAGTCCTGCCTTAGCACTAGGCCACCACAGATGCCCCCGACACGAGTGATGTCGAGCTAGCCACACCTATGCCCATCCTGGCCAGCCCCCAGCCCCCCCAAGGTCAAACACAACCCTGATGCAGCCCTCAATGAAATAGAATTTGACACCCCTGCTTTACAGGAACACAGTCAAAATGAACCCTGGTAGAATCTGGATACTGATGTTCTTCTGTTCCTAGAAGAACCTGGTCTAAGAACAGTAAAGTATTGTTGGTTAAAAAAAAAAG
This sequence comes from Pantherophis guttatus, assembly GCF_059756535.1. Lineage (NCBI taxonomy): Eukaryota > Metazoa > Chordata > Lepidosauria > Squamata > Colubridae > Pantherophis > Pantherophis guttatus. The sequence continues at coordinate 137,435,181 of NC_142064.1, read as the reverse complement.
AGACCATTTTGCATATCCCAGCTTGAAAAAAAAAACCCGTTTTTTTCCCCTTGCAACAGAGCTTTCTGTACTCCATAAAATTAAAAATAAAATGCACATATGTGTTTCCTGATTTACTTTTGCAGGGGAGGGTACTTCTTTAAATAGTGGGCTTTGATATGAATTTGTTTCAAATGGAGGCATGGAAATGATGGATTGCCAGTGCCAAAGACTGGACAAATAGACTCTCTTCTACTCAGCACTCAGAACACTATTGTCAACATTGCCTTGGAGAAGTAAGGAAGGAAGTTAAACAACTCACTCGACTTCTTCTGAAAGTGTTATATTCCTACTTACAATGTCACCGACCTCGTTAATAAAACTACAAACAAATCTTTCCTGCTGTTTTCCCCCAGCCCCGGAATATCTCTAAATGAAATACCACAAGGTGGCAGCCCTTTCAACCAGTTGTTATTAGTCTGAGGATGTGCCCTGATGAACACAGAGGCAGTTCTGTTGAGGACCATCAAATTCAATAGAACTTCCATCAATCTTTCCCTTTCTTCCTCCTGCCGGATATATTGAGAGACCCTGATACATTTGGAGGCTACCAAATTGGAGAAGTCTAAATTAAACATTTCCCAACATTTTCAAACCACCAGTTTAAACATTAAATCTCGCCTGAAGAGGATTAATTTTTATGTTCCATCAGCTTCTTGAGCTGTCAACAGATAACTGGCAGACAGGGACTGAGGATGCTATGAAATTTTTCTCATTGTGCACTCTGGAGGTTGGGGAAGTGGTCTCCTAAGTAATGATCCAAATATATCCTAATTTGGGAGCCCTTGGGCAGAAAGTTAAGTTTGCACTATCTTTTCTTTTAGCTGCTCTAAAATCTGGTCTATCTTACTTTACCTTCCTTCTTTCCTTTACATATAGATGAACTGTTCAAATACCTCTACCAGCAATCACCTCATTCGTGCATTTAAATCATATTCATACTGGCTGCTAAAACATATACATGGTCCAATAAAAGTAGTCTCCAGACAAAACTTAATGCTTTGCCAATGGTATTTTGTTCCTGTAAAAGTGCAACCTAGCTCCTCTTTAAAAGTGTCACCTACTATTTGGCCTGAAAGATGCTATTTGAAGTAAATAGCTGTTCAAAGGGAGAAACAGTGGCAGTACTTCTGAGTGTGAAAATGGAATGAGAGGAAAAGGCTTGGTTGTAGTCCCAAATGGCTATAGATTTTTTCTTTTCTTCAACCCACTCCCTCTTCTCATAATATATACCATTTCCCTTAAAATAAGACATCCCCTGATAATAATCCCAATCGGGCTTTTGATCGCATGGGCTAAAATAAGCCCCCCTGAAAATAAGCCCTTCCTGAGAATAAGCCCTCCCCGAAAATATTTAAACACATGCGCAGCCCGTCCCCACCATTTCCTCTAGTTAGGGTTAGGGAGACAGAGCTGGAAATCAGGTAAGATGGCAAGAGGAGCCCCGTCTTGCTCCATGTGCCCCAAAATAATAAGACATCCCCCAAAATAAGGCCAAGCACTTATTTCGGGGTTCAAAAAAATATAAGACAGGGTCTTATTTTCGGGAAAACATGGTACCTTAAGCAGCATATCAGTTACCCAGGAATATTCACTTAAGTTGCTCTTGAAGGAATAAAGTTGGGAAAATATGAAATAATACTCTCATTAACATAGCTGTTCTTTTCTTCCCTTTTAGAACTTAAAATATATCTCGTTTGCCTCTCTCCCAAAACTGAGTCCAACAATGCTCACTTAGTTGAGTTGGGTGGTATAGAAATTGAATAAATAAATAAATACCCAGACAATGAAATAAATGAGGCAAAATAATAAATAAAATATAGAACTCTTATCATTCATATAATTGTCCCAATGCATAAGATTTGTTTCTGATTTTCTTTCTTTCGCTCCATGTTTTTTTGGAGGGAAGTGGGAATACAGTTATTTTCTTATTGCATACTTATCTATCTGAAAACGCCCAAAAACTGACCCTAGAATAGAAATCAAATTTGTTTCCTGGACATAAATATTCTTCCCAAAGCCCCAAAGAAGGGATAAATATCCACCCTTGTCTTTCTTAACTGTGGGCTCTCTCCATATGAGGCCTCTTATTCAGTAATTCCAAATCAACATGGCTGTGAAACTTGCTGAGAGGAATTCTGAGAACTGTAGTCCCAATACAAATTAAAGGTTATATAGGTAGTCCCTGATTTATGACCATAATTGAGCCCAAAATTTATTTTGTTAAATGAGACATTTGTTAGAGTTTTGCCCCATTTTATGACTTTTCTTGCCACAGTTGTTAAGTGAGTCATTGCAATTCATAAGTTAATAATGCGGTTGTTAAGTGAATCTGGCTTCCCCATTGACTTTCCTTGTCAGAAGGGAAGAGCAAAAGGGGATCACATGACCCTGGGACACTGCAACCGACATAAATATGAGTCAGTTGCCAAGCATCTGAATTTTGATCATATGATCATGGGGATGCTGCAAAGGTCGTAACTATGAAAAACGGTCATAGGTCACATTTTTCAGTGCTGTTGTAACTTTGAATGGTCACTAAATGAACTGTTGTACGTTGAAGACTACCTGTAATTGGAAGGCTTACATAGCTACCGGTAGCTGAGGTCAGGGGAATTTAACACTGGCCTTGAAAAGGAAGTGGGGAAGAGGAATGGAATGATTACTTGGCCCTGAGAAAGTAGAAAGCACTAGAAAGAGAACAGAACTGCCTTTTTGTTTTATTTAATTTGGGATTAGAAGGCCAATAACGCCATACAATTCTGAGCAGTGTGCAACACTACACAGAGAGCAGGCATTGCAACAGAAAAGGTCTGTTTTCTAGAGCTGACAGACCCACATTGTTTAAGTGAAGGAACCCACAAAAGGCCCATCCTGCCATATTGCATAGGAAGGGCACGAATTATCATAGTTACATGAACCCTGAAATGACCAGGACCTAGGCCTTTAATAGCTTTATAAATTATAACTAACACCTTGAATTGAAGCAGACTGGCAACCAGTTCAGCTTGCAAGACAGTGTTGTCGTAAGAGCACACAAAGGTACTGACAGCATTGCTTGGGTAGCCCAGGGATGAGATGTATTATTCGATATCATTAGCAGACAGACGCTACCAGACTCCAGACTGATGCAAGTTCTCACCCAGTGATTTCATGTAAATGTAAATAGAAAGCATGAGAGTGTTAAACTCTAAGTACTCTACAAAGGGGGGGGGGGTTGTTTACAGGAACTCTCCCTTCTTTCAACACTGACAGGAACCAAGCCACATGGAAAGGAGAACCAGTGCAATACGATGTACCACCCTCCCACTCCCAATCCCCATAACAATCTCAGAAGGGTACCAGTGTAATGGTATCAAAAACTGCTGAGAAATCACGGAGAACCAGTATGGACATGCCAGCCCTGTGCTAGCTCCACCAGAAGTCATCAACAAAGGTGATCAGTGTTATCTTCATACTGTGTCCTAGTCTGAAACATAACCAAAATGGGTCAAGAATAAACCACCTTCTCTTTAAAAAGGAACACCAGAGATTAAAACTGTCCAGAATGGTTGGGTCCAGCAATAGCTCCTTGAGAAGGGATGCACCCCTCCCCACCTCCTTTTAAGGCCAGTAAAACCAACCCCTGCCTCAAAGAAGTGACATCACAAGATGGACCCAAGCACACAACACTTCTCAAGGAGACTTAACAAGCCAAGAAGGACATGGATTTAATAATGGCCAGGTTCATAATCTGAAGGACTCTGTTTACTGGCTTAGGAGTCATAGGCTCAATCACTCCATCACAAGACCATGTCTCAGGCTGCTCATCCAGACATGCCCAGTCAAGAGTCCAATTGCAAATAGATTAGAGAGACTTTATCTTCCAGATAGCGGCCTTATCTGCTGGATTTCTCACAGCATCTGATGGTCCTACGGATTGTTCTTCTCCAGCAAGGAATAAATCATCCTTGATCAGGGCTGCCAGATAGTTATTGGCATACCCAATAAGAGAAATAAATACATTTTGCTATTTTTGTCGCCAAGATGTGATCTACAGTGTGGTCTTTTATTCATGTTTGGTTGGATGTCACTCTTCATTTTTCTTCAGTGATGCTCTAGGCATCTCTTCTGGCAGTTCTTCTCCCAGAGTTCCTTGAAGAATCAAGGAGCACTCTGGGATTGACAGAGTTGAGAGGCCACATAGGAGAAATTCAATCCAAGACCCCTATATCACCTACCCATTCCAAGATATCAATTAATTCCTTGACCAAACTGCCTACCAAATTTTCAAGGAAAACCCCAAGCCCTCTCTGAAGCCCCACGGAGTCCATTAGTTGATTGAATAGACCAATTCAGCAGATCCTACCTCTCTGCAGTGCCTGGGGTAGCTGCACCAGCAAGTCAAAAAGCAATCAGAAAGTGTTCTGACCTTGACAAGGACCAACAGTAATGTTCTTTACTGCCAGATCTGTTTCAACTGCCCGGAGACAAATAGGTGTGACCACTGGTATGCGTTGAACCTTCAATAACTTGGGACAGGTCCATGGTTTCCAAAGCAGCTCTGAACTTCTGAGTTGCCCCAGAATAAATATCTCCAGAGGCAGGTTGAAATTGCTGATTACCTGGCAATGAAGTCTAGCAAATGGGGTAGGGATGATGGTGGGCAACAGAGAATGCAGTAGAGCAGGATCAATCCTGAGTCTTCCTAGAGCACAACTTGATCCAGAGGGTCTCCCTTCCAGTTATCTATGGGGCACAGCTCTAAGGACAGACCCACACATTACAATAGCTATCCTGTCTTCTCTCCCCTGAACTCACAGCTAATGCCTAAGTTGAAATCCAGCTCGCACAGCTTTGAAAGAGAATGACACACCCATCCACCAGGCCTACCCAGATCCTTGTTATATACAGTACAATAATTTGGCTGCCTCATTTTGATTAAACAACAAATGAGAACAATTTATAACAAACTGCCATGGAATTCAGAAGCAACAGCTGGAGCCTGAGGCCACCAAGGATGAGGTGACTTGTTATTAGGGATGAATATTGAAGGACAGACAGTGAGATTGCTCACAATGTCACTGAATGAAACCCATTCTCATATTCCTGTCTTGATCTTGTTCTTAAAAAGGAGCAGTGAAGGTTTTGGATAAGCTTTTCAGATTCTGTATACTGACAATAATAAAAACAGCAGTCTTAGAATCCCTCCGGTGTCTGTTTCTTGACCCAGGGGCTATCTTGAGGGGCTGACATACAAAGACTTCAGTAAAAGATCAGAAGGAGTCTGATGGCACCTTTTCTGATTATGAACTTTAATTAAAAGGCATGCACTTTTTAATGCATTAGGGTTTAAACTGTGGTGAGGTAACCTACATCTGCACAACCACACTTGTCTTCCCCTCCCTTATTTAAATCTGTATCAATTTAGCCACTCTATGCATCTGCTAAAGTAGGCTGCAGTTCTTGATGCCTTTTAATAAAATGTATTCGTGAAAAAAGTACCATCTTCTCATTTTTTTTACTACCATAGATTAACATGGTTCTCCTTCTACAAAGACTCAAGTAAAATATCTTTAATATTAATTTTGGGAAAAATACAGAGCCTTGGAAACTGCCAGAGGAATTTCCCATCTCATTTTCAGTGAATTCATTCAACAGGTCAGAGTCTCTGAATAATTTGAAACACTTTTTCCCAGCTTTCTTGTCACCTGGGCTGATTTGTCATTTATTAGACTTATTACTTATGTTTATTGTCCCTTCCGTTCCTTTTTCACCCTCCAAATCTCTCAGGCTATTTAGTGAAGATTGTTCTCTAGCCCATAAAGAAGCTGTGGGATCAGTGGTGGGTTGCTATTGGTTCGCCCCGGATCGGGCAAACCAGTAGAGGCAGTGGCGGGAGGCTCCGCCCACCCACCTGCACATGTGCAGAAGCTTCTGCGCATGTGCAAAAGCATTACACGAGTGCCACACGCCCATGAGTGAACCAGTAGTGACTGCATTTGAATCCCACTACTGTGTGGGATATATGCATATTATAAATAAATAAATAAATAAATAAATAAATAAATAAATAAATAAATAAATACATACATACATACATACATACATACATACATACATACATACATACCTGGGTAATTATTGCAATGCTTTAGCAATTGTTGAGTACTTCATACAATATTGATTCAATGTTATTTTAAATGACACATGGATCTGAGACATACTTCTTGGCTGAAATGAGATTGGAACCAGGATTTCCTGAATAATTTTACTGGTTAGCCACTAAATTCGTTCCATACATGACTTCCTAGACCCAGCTATATGGGATTACTAAGGAAAATAGATCCAGCTAAACTTTTTCCTCTTTCTAACTGACTTTGGGTTCAAGCATTCCATTTCACAATTTCCAGGCATCAAAGGTGCTTTTTACTGTTGTTCACTTACACTGATATCATCAGAATTTCCACATATGATCCCAAAGCCAGGAAAACATTGGTAGAAAATGAAACTCTGCGGTACAGATTTTTCTCCTATTCATCACTACATTCATGTCATTCTACATAGGTCTGTCTCCCCCCACTACTTCCTCCATATTCTAGTTTGCCAAACAAAACACAACAAAATCCAAGTAGCTCAATCAAGTAGCTTAACATATAAGCTGGTCTAGTGGAACAAAAGCAAACATACAAAAAAAGTTCAAAGCAAAAGTTTCAAAGCAATTTTCAAAACTCCTCTACATCACTGGGTTTTTTAAACTTAGCTAATAGAAAAATTATTTTGCAATCATGATTTAAACTGGACTTTATGCAATATGCTGAAAATCATTAGGGTATATTTTAGGGATTCATCTATGTCAGTGATGGCTAACCTTTTTGCCATCGTGTGCTGGGGGAACTGGGGGGGTCACACGCGTGTGTGCCCACACCTATAATTCTATGCTCCCCGCCCCCATGCATGCGCGCGTGGCCCCCTGCTCCCACCCCTCACCCCGCTCCTGGCATGTGATGGCCCAGTAGGCCTGTTTTTCTCTCTCACCTGGCACCAGAGCTTTTCTAGGACTCTGAGGAAGGTGAAAATGGCCTTCCCCACCGCCCCGGAGACCCTCCGGAGGCCAGACACAGCCCGTTTGCCAACTTCCGGTGGGACCGGAAGGCCTGTTTTTTGCTGTCCCGAGCCTCCAGAGCCTCTCTAGAAGTCTGGGGAGGGTGAAAACGGCCTTCCCCACACCCCCCCAGAGGCCCTCTGGAGGCAGAGAATGGCCCGTTAACCAACTTCCAGTCCCACCGGAAGTTGGCAAACAGGCCGTTTCTGGCCTCCACAGGGCTTCCAGGGTGGTGGGGAAGCCGTTTTCGTCCTCCCCAGACTCCTAGAGAGGCTCTGAAGGCTGGGGACAGCAAAAAACAGGCCTTTCCCACCACCCCCTGAGGACCTCCGGAGGCAGGAAACAGCCTGTTTCCCTACTTCTGGTGGGCCCAGAAGGCCCGAAAATCAGCTGGCCAGCGCGTGCATGCGTGCCAGAGCTGAGCTTGCGTGCCCACTGATATGGCTACACATGCCACCTGTGGCACGCGTGCCATAGGTTCACCATCACAGATCTATGTTATGTTATATTGAAACAGGTGTATGTAAGGACACATAAGTGTGTATTCACTAAAATGGGCTCACAATGTATATTCAGAAAGTAAATCTGCCCAAAGCTTAGCTAAATTAAGAACCATGTTTTCCCCTGATGCAACAGCAGTCAAAGGGGATTAAATAATACATTTTCCCTGTTGTTTATGGGTTGGTCTGTATTATTTATTGAAAGGAGGGGGGAGAATGAAGAGAAAGAATAAACAGAGGAAGGTATTATAACATGGAATGTTGTAACATTGGGATTATTATCCCAAGTAAACAACCTCACCTTGGATTTGTTTACCCATCCCATGTGACTTATTTTCAACAATTTTAACTCATCACTGTCAGATCCCTGAAGATTCACACAGAATCTTCCTGCAGTTTCTCTGTACAGAAACTGGAATATGCTATGGTTAACAAGAGATAGGTGTGGTAGATTATCAAGACCCTGCTTTCCTCATCACTGGCCATGGTAGCATGGTCTTCTGAGAGTTAGGATTTAGTAACTTCTGGAGTCTTATAAGCAGAGGTGATATTCAGCAGGTTCTGACCAGTTCTGGAGAACCGGTAGCAGAAATTTTGAGTAGTTTGGAGAACCGGTAAATACCACCTCTGACTGGCCCCGCCCCCATCTATTCTCTGCCTCCCGAGTCCCAGCTGATTGGGAGAAAATGGGGATTTTGCAGTAACCTTCCCCTGGATTGGGGTGGGAATGGAGATTTTGCAATATCCTTCCCCTGCCATGCCCACCAAGCCATGCCCACCAAGCCACACCACGCCCACAGAACCAGTATTAAAAAATTTGAATCCCACCACTGCTTACAAGATTTGTAGCACAGTGCTGTAGAACAGTAATAAGAGAATCCTGAAATAACCAGCTCCTTCTTCCTTCTTTGACAACATGTGAAGATGTCCTTCAGATATTTCTACCAAATGAAGGTGGGTGGCCACAAGAAAGAGGCCATCTCAGTTGTGGGCCTCTAGCTCTGGAAAGCTTTTCCTAAGGGGAGGCACTTATTCTGCAAATTGTTATAAGAATTTCTTAATGTCTACTTTCTGTAGGGATAATGGAATTCATACTTTTTTTTTCCATATTCCCCATGCTGTTTATTGCTATATTTGTACTCTTGCTGTTTGAGTGTTTTAATCACTCCACTGATCTCAGAAGCTAAGGAGAATTGGGCTTGGTTAATATTTGGATGGGGTCCCACCTGGAAATTCCAGAGAAGCTGGTTAAATGAGGAAATAGAAAACAGTATTTCAGAAGACGCCAAGGGCATATCATGCCAAGAAAACCACAAGAATACAAGGCATCCATCCAGGGTTAAGGTGAATTTGAGAGTACCTTTTGTTTGTCTGCCAGGGAATTTTCTCTCAGAGTAGCTAATGTTTAATATATGCATTGCAACATCTGTGACATTCTGAAGAAACCAAAGCAGCTTAAATTCTTCACTAAACATGCCAGAAATTGAGGCTGCTTGGAAGTTACATCATCTTGAAAATATATCCCCTAATTTCATATGTATCAAGGTTAGTTCTGCTTTCGCACCTGAAATTTATTTTATGGTATTTATTTAAAGTATCAGAAGCTCTCAGAGATGCTCACATTATTAGGTCAATCAGAGTAAGGGGCCATTGACATGGAAACAATAAAATTTAAAGAGATGTCAGATGGCCCTTTAATTTACTTCTTCCTTCTCTAGCTCACAGAGGAGTTTGTCCTCATTGCATATGTACTGGGAGGAGGAAGCCATCGTCCTTCTCTCCTGAAACTCAAATACAGGTAGTTCTCAATTTACAATTCACTTAGTGACTGTTCAAAGTTACAACGGCACTGAAAACCTTATGACATTTGTTCACAGTTATGACCTTTGCAGCATCCCCATGATCATGTGATCAAAATAATTGCAGTGTCCAAGGTCATGTGATTGCCTTTTGTGACCTTCTGACAAGCAAAATCAATGGGGAAGCCAGATTCACTTAACAACCAGGTTACTAACTTATTACTTAACAACTGATGCAAGAAAGGTCGCAAAATGGGGCAAAACTCACTTAACACATGTCTCACTTAACTACAGAAATGTTGGGCTCGATTGTGGTCATAAGTCAAGGACTACCTGTACTTTGGCTACCAAATGAGAAGACAGGACTCACTGAAAAAGATGCTGATGTTGGGAAAGATTGAAGGCAAAAGGAGAAGGGGACAGCAAAGAATGAGATGGTTAGATAGTGTCATCGACGTGGTGGCCATGGGTTTGGGTGGATTTCAGGAGACACTGGAAGGGGGGAGGGGGCTGACATGCTATGGTTCATGGGGTTGTAAAAAGTCAGACGTGACTTAGCGACTGAATAACAAAAAGTTACAAATGGTTGTTTTCAGGGAAGAAGAGGTCTCATCCTAGTGGATAGAGCAACAGCAAGAAGCAAGATTTCCTCTTTCCTTGAAATGAAAACTGCATCAGTTTTTCTTGCATTCCATCCCCTGCTCATACCACATACACAGAAGGTCTTCTTCATGACTGCATGAGCATGATTTTCTCTAGAAAACTACACCAGCATAAATTGACTGTGCTTCCATATCAAGATCAATGAAGTAGTGGTGGGTTCTAATCAGTTTTACCACCGGTTCGCATCGCACACAAGCGCAATCACCAAATAACGATGATAGTAATTTATTAAATCAACATGCCACCTGTCTCCCATCTACAGTATATATATAAAAGCAAAACACCACTCACACATCATCACAAAATCTCCAGAACCGTAGAGCCTACAAACTTGAAATTTGCCACATATGTTCCTCTTGGCTTCTAGGTGCTCACTAAGAAAGGATTTTTTGAAATGACCATCACAGCATTAGTATTTTTTTCTATATTATGATTAACAGGCTCTGATGCTAAGGAGTTCTACTCCCCCTCCCCACCTGAAAAGAAATTTGTTCCAAATGCAAAACACAAGCAGAGGAGAGGAGTTTCAGTTTCAGTTTTACTTTCACAGCAGCAAGCAGGGGATAGGATAGGGAGGCTTCTGTGGGGCAAGCCTGAGGAAGAGAAGGGGATAGGATCAGGAAGGCTTCTGTGGGGCAAGCCTGGGGGAGAGAAGGGGATAGGAGAGGCCTCTGTGCGGCAAGCCTGAGGGAGAGAAGGGGATAGGATCGGGGAGGCTTCTGTGGGACAAGGCTGAGGGAGAGAAGAGGAGAGGAGAGGCCGATCACAAGTACTCATTAATTTTCGAGCTGTAAATGTCAATTTATCATGCCAGTTGCTACCAGTGAACTACCAAGAAAGGTACGTAAATATTGGCAGGAGGAAGGAGCCATTCTGAACTTCATGCTAATGTCGAATGCATAGACCCGCTGATTAATAGCACCTCCTTTAATTTGCCAAACTATACAGATAGTTTTTGACTTACAACTTTAATTGAGACAGGAATTTTTTAATTAATTTATTTGTTTATTATTTATTTATACCCCACCTTTATTATGTTTACAAATAAGGCAGTGAACATATCCAACACACCTTCCTCCTATTTTCCCAACAGCAACAACCAACAGCCCTGTGAGCTGGGTTGGGCTGAGAAAGAGTGACTGGCCTGAAGTCACCCAGGCAGTAGGTTGGGACTTGAACTCGTGATCTTCCGCTTTCTAGCATGGTGCCTTAACCACCAGACCAAACTGGCTTTTACGGTGGTAAGTCATGGCAGTGGTTATGGCTCATCACATGACTGCACTCAAATTTATGATCTTTTTTGTGGTGGTCATTAAGTAAACACACTGGTCATTAAGCAAGCCTGTTTTCCCCAATGGTCACTTTTTGCCAAAAACAGGAGGCAAATGCCAGAAACCTGCAAAAAATGCTGAAAATCATGGTTACGCAACAACGGGACACTGCAAACAACTGTAAAATGCAAGCTGGTTGCCAAGCACCCAAAATTCAATCATATAACCATCAAGAGGCGTGGTCGTCAGAACTTTCAAAACAGGTTGTAAGTACCGGTAGCTCTGGAGAGGCCTATCATAACTTCAAACAGTCACTAAGCAATCAGTTATTAAGCAAATTCTACCTATATACAGTAGTAAAATCTCCAGATCAGTGGTGGGTTTCAAAATTTTTTACTACCGGTTCTGTGGGTGTGGCTTGGTGGGCGTGGCATGGCTTGGTGGGTGTGGCTTGGTGGGTGTGGCAGGGGAAGGATACTGTAAAATCTCCATTCCCACCCCACTCCAGTGGAAGGATACTGTAAAATCTCCATTCCCTCCCCAATCCAGGGGAAGGTTACTGCAAAATCCCCATTTCCTCCTGATCAGATGGGACTTGGGAGGCAGAGAATAGATGGGGGCGGGACCAATCAGAATTTTTACTACCAGTTCTCAGAACTACTCAAAATTTCCACTACTGGTTCTCCAAAACTGGTCAGAACCTGCTGAAACCCACCTCTGCTCCAGATTATGGGAGGGAGGCTTAGGGATAAGGTACAGAAAATTTAAGTAATCAAAATCCAACTTCTTTCAATTCACTGGTCTCTCTGAGCCTCTGTTCTTTTTCACCATGTGAAGGACAAGTGCATCTAGGAATATGTTTTGCCATAGATGGCTAACTCCCTTCTTTTCCAACCGGTTAGCCTTTCCTCTAGTAACCTGTATTGCACCGCATGACTCAGTCAAGTTCAGCTTCCACACTTCTTCCTTTCCAAAGTCTTAATGAAAGTATTTGTGGCCTTGATGACTTTCACAAAAAAACTCTCCTTGCTTCATTCCTTACCCTTCCGTTGCAACTCTGACCAGTTAGGCAGGTCAACAGGCACGGAAGAGTGGTACCGGATAAAGAGGGAGCGGCTGTTTGATAACAAGCAAGTTTCATCCTCTACCATGCCTGCCAAGAATTATCAGAGCTGGCAGGGAGTGGCCATGACCAATAGCACCTAGAAATACCCTGTGGAATAAGCAAAACAGCTTAAGAGCTAACAAAATGTTAACCCTAAAAGTTATGGCCACATAAAACAGAGGCAGTAAAGAGCCTATAATGCTCTCATTGGTGACCAAAACCAACAACCCACAACTGGCCGAATTTGGCTTCCACTTTAAATCTCCCTTCTCAACAACATAAGATTAGCACTCTCAAAAAAAAAATTTTTTTTTTAATCCATCAACTGTAGAGGAGGAGGTGTCCAATAGCTGCAGGGCAGATCATGATAGTGATCTATTCAGCAACCACATTGTCAATAAAGTGTACTTGATTGGGTCTATAACAAAAGCTGTCTAGCCAGGCAAGAGAAAGCACTATATTAAACATGGAACAAGCAAAAGACTATAAGGGTCAGCCCTGGAGGCCATCTTTTTCTTTGGATCTTCAGGGCTGCCACACTTAGTGCTGTGGGAAATTGGGAGGGGGGATTGCATGGAGTTGCATGGATTGCCATAACAACATTCTTTTCTCTGGGAGTCAAGGACGTTCAGCCTGTACCTGAAGTGATGTAACTAGGAGGCATCTCCAGTTGGGACGGTGGATTGATTGGACCGTGTGATGGACACGTGGGTGCAGGGGAAGGGACTTTGACTTTCCTTCGGATGGGGAAAACCTGGAAGCTTTCAGATTCGGGTTTTCCTAGATGTGCCAATATGACATCTCTAATAAAGTGAAACTTTGAGGAACTTCTAGCCTCGGAGTCATCTTTTGTTGGGGGTGTTACTTGGAACCCTGACAATAAGATGCCTCCCTTGTGGGCTGAGGATGATGAAGAAGCAACATTATAAAAATATTGCATTTAAAAATAGTGGGACATGTTTGGGTCAAAGTTAGAGGGTTAATAGGAGAAATCCACTATTGCATCTTGGTATTGAAACATATGAGACCAATGGGAGCTGCAGTGATCATTTTTGGCAAGCAATTGGCAGGAAATCCTATATTGAAAACCACATCTAGGAGCCATATTGTAGTTGCTCTTTTCTTTAAAAAAAAAGGGGATATAATAATATTACTGGAAGCAATGATGTTCTTATCTGAACTCTTGTGAAGAACTTGAATTTGGGCCAGTAAGATAAATAGGAAGGAAAGAAAGAAAGAAGAGAGGGTGGATAAGAATTACTAATTCTAGTGGATTTCAAGGTTGTTGTTTTTCTAGAATGGGAGTAACCACTGATAGTCAGTAACCAAAAATACTGAATTCTTTTCTTGTCACTGAATGATAGATGAATTTTAAAAAGCCTACACTCAGGGTCAGATATAACAACAAGGAAGCAAGATATTTCTGAAAAGGATTTGCAGAAGTACAGATACAAGCAGAGAGAGAGAGGGAGAGAGAGGAGAGATAATAGATGGATGGATGGATGGATGGATAGATAGATAGATACATAGATAGATACATGATGGATGGATAAAGAGAAAGAGATAAAAACAGCATTATAGATACAAATAACACAATAAAGAACTAGTGCAGCACTGAGATACACAAGGCAACCATCTCCACAATAGAATCCACCTGTCCAATGCAACATTTTCAGTCCCACCTCCTGCTGAGCCACATGGGTGGTGGAGCAGGTGAAAGGACTTTTCAGGGGTAGTCTCTGCTCTACCAAAAATTATTTCTCTTGAATTATGTATGAACGACCCAAACTCTCTCTAAAAGCAAATAAATGAGTATTATTTCAGTGTGCTTTTGGCCTCTAGTTGTATCTGGGCAACCATCATATTTAGTTCATTTTTATGGTTTTTAATTTATTGTGCTTGAAACTTACCGTGTTTCCCTGAAAATAAGACCCTGTCTTATATTTTTTTGAACCCTGAAATAAGCGTTTGGCCTTACTGCCATGCGCTCAAAAGCCCGATTGGGCTTATTATCAGAGGATATCTTATTTGGGGAGGAAACAGAGTACCTAACATCTGTACAGATCGGAGCAGCCTATGGACACTATTACTAAACAAATCATTGATAACTGAACATCACCTGACTGTTGATAAAATGAACAATAGGTTAAGACAAATAGAATTTCTCAAAAAGGACCATAGCTGGGCTAGCTGGATAAACCCCTAAAGAGCAATCTACTCTGTTCAATTACAGCATAAATCCAATGTATACAGCAAAAATTAATGCCTGCAACTTAGCCATCAGTGATGAAATGGCCTACAGTTTGAATAAAATGTTGTGTTGAAGTTCCCTATTTGTTATTTATGCAAATATTTTAAGGAGTTCAATCATTAAAAGAAATATGCACTTAAAAGTTTATATTCCTGCTGCCAAAAATCAGCATTCTAAACAAATAATACAGATATATTGAACCAACTGAGGGAGGCCCAAGGCAGGGGCATCTGAAGTGACAATCACTGGTTATAAAATGGCAGGGGTGTCAGGTGATCAAAGCCCTATTCCCCTTTTAAAGTGTGTTGCAAGCATTACATATACCTAAGTAGAGGCAGGGCATTTCAGGTAGTCCTTGATTTACAAGTTTATTTAGTGACCTTTCGAAGTTGCAACAGCACTGAAAAAATAACATGACCGTTTTTTTACACTTATGACGGTTGCAGCATTCCCATGGTCATGTGATCAATATTTAGATACTTGGCAACTGACTCATAAATATGAGTTAAACCGTTATAAATATAACGGTTGCAGGATTGCAGCATCCCCAGGGTCATGTAATCACCTTTTGCAACCTTCTGACAAGCAAAGTCAATGGGGAAACCATGATACTAACTTAATAACCGTGGCAAGAAAATTGGGTAAAACTTGCTTAACAAATGTTTCACTTAGCAACAGAAATTTTGGGTTCAATTGTGGTTGTAAGTCAAGGACTACTTGTAATCACCAATCTGCACCCTTAGTTTATTAAAATATAGTCATAGATTAAAGATAGAAAAGTTAAAAAGTATACACAGCTATCCAATAAAAATAAAAAGCCTATTCATGCCTACTCTAGATATACCTGAGGAAACAATCAAGTCCAAAAACCTCTAATCGTTGCCCCCCTTCTGAAGCCAGTGCCTGTTACTGTGGATGTGTTCAACCTGGAAAAGAGCTGGTCCCATTTACAAGAAGAAGACTACTAGGATTCCAAGTTTCATTTCTTGGCTTTCAATATGGAGCCAATATGTTTAAAAACAGGAAGTAAGTGCACTTTATAATAATCTATGGCATTTAATAACAGTACCAATAGCACTTAGACTTATATACCACTTCACAGTGCTTTACAGCCCTCTCTAAGCGGTTTACAGAATCAGCATGTTGCCCCCAACAATCTGGGTCCTCATTTTACCGACCTCAGAAGGATGGAAGGCTGAGTCAACCTGGTGAGCGTGGTGAGATTCGAACTGCCAAATTGCAGGTAGCTGGCAGTCAGCAGAAGTAACCTGCAATACTACATTCTAACCACTGTGCCACCATGGCTCTTAAAAGTATCTTCATACCTTTAAGGTATCTTCATAGTTCAGTGCCTAATTTTTTCTTCCTTCTGCCACAAAGTATAAATTTTTGACACGCTCAACTACCCATGCATACTTTAGGATAAGATTTTTTAATTCCCATCTCACAATTCTCAGATATACCGTACTTGCAGCAAGTCTACAAACTGACGTGAATTGTCTGAAATGGCTAATTACGGGCAGGCTGTGAATCAACCCTTAAAATAGAAAGCAGAAGATTTCACACTTCCTTGATCTAAGTATGCATGCAAAAACAAGTCTACTGATTCCAAGTTACTTTCCATTACAAGCTATTTTGGGAATTTCCCAAATAATTTCAGAAGAACTACAGGGAATTTCCTGTCATGCTTGCTGATCGGGATTAATTCTCTTGCCCTTGAACTCCACAGCAAGAGCCTTTACCCCTGCCAAGTTAACGTGGTCCCCATCATTCTTTGCCCTGACAGAAAGCTATATCATCATAAAAGTATTGTCCCAATGCCAATTCCTATCCTGCCCATATTGGTTTTGAGGGTAGACCCAATAAGGTCAGCAGCAAACAACGTGAGAACACACTGGTCTCAACTACTCGCCCCCCCATTCAAAAGTAAGAGGCTGTGGCTGGCCCTTAAAAACATTGATCAGGTATGAGGAGATGTAACTGCATCACCTTAATGTGCCAATACAATTCATGCTAGGTTGATCTCCCTCACCCCAAACTCCATTCGTCTCTTGTACTGACAGAATGGTCAGTGAAACACATTGGATCACACCCTTGAAGAGCACCCGGAGGCTCCAACTGGTCCAGAATGCGGCTGCGTGGGTGATTATGGGAACGTCATGGCGCTCCCATGTAACACCTCTCCTGAGTGAGCTGCACTGGCTCCCGGTGGTCCTCCGGGTGCGATTCAAGGTGTTGGTGACCACCTTTAGAGCGCTCCATGGCTTAGGACCTGGATACTTACGAGACTGCCTTCTGCCACCGAGAGCCTCCCACTGGCCAGTACGCTCCCACAGAGAGGGGCTCCTCCGGGTGCCGTCGGCCAAACAATGTCGACTGGCGGCCCCCAGGGGGAGAGCTTTTTCTGTGGGAGCACCTGCCCTCTGGAACGAGCTCCCCCCGGAGATACGGACGATTTCGGATCTACGTACTTTCCGTCGGGCCCTCAAAACTTTTTTATTTCATCAAGCCGGGCTGGCCTAACTCTCCAATGGTGTAATTTTGAGTTTTAAACGGGGGATTTTAACTGTCGGGCCAAATTGCTTAATATATTTTAAACTTGTTTTTAAATTTTGTATTCTATGTTTTTTATCTATGGCTGTTCACCGCCCTGAGTCCTTCGGGAGAAGGGCGGTATATAAATATAAATTTAAATATTAAATTATATTAAATTAAATTGTTAAAACTAGATGGGTTGTTGCCTGCTGAAGGAGGAAAAGGCAGCTTTAACACCAGAAGAATTATAAATTGCCTCAGATATGGGTTGGGGATGAAATGAAGAAATGGCAGGGGGAGAAAAAGAGGTTGCCAGGATCTGTCTTGCTTTTAGCTGGAAAGAGGGCAATGTCTGCGTCAGGAAGAGTCTTTCCACCATATTCTGCCCCTCCCAAATCTGTCTTGTTATTATATTCCATTAAAGGTTTGAGGTTTCCTCCAAATTTTGGTGGCTGGGTCATATCTGAATGAAGATTTGAAACCCTTCCTGATCTTGTTTTAAATAAAACTTCCACCCTACTATATTTTATTCATCTCTTAACTTTGTTTGCTTGGAGAACAGAAAAAGCAAGCTATAACTTTAAATCAAAACTAATGTTAAGCAACTGGCAGCCAGGGCTTAGTAGCCATTATAATTATCCCTCTTTGCCTTATTTCTTTTGTACAGGTGGTCCTCGACTTAACAAAAGTTCCTTTAGTGACCGTTGAAAGTTACAACGGCACTGAAAAAAGTGATATGACTGTTTTCACACTTATGACCATTGCAATATCCCCTTGGCCATGCGATCAAAATTCAGACACTTGGCAATTGACTCATATTTATGACGGTCATGGCATCCTGGGATTACGTGCTCCCCTTCTGCGACCTTCTGACAAGGAAAGTCAATGGGGAAGCCAAATTCACTTAACCATGTTACTAACTTAACGACTGCTATGATTCACTTAACAAGAAAGGTTGTAAAAGGAGGCAAAACTCACTTAACAAATGCCTCATTTAACAACAGAAATTTTGGGTTCAATTGTGGTCGTAAGTCAAGGACTACTTGTAATCACCAATCTGCACCCTTAGTTTATTAAAATATAGTCATAGATTAAAGATAGAAAAGTTAAAAAGTATACATAGCTATCCAATAAAAATAAAAAGCCTATTCATGCCTACTCTAGATATACCTGAGGAAACAATCAAAGACTACTTCTATATTTTTAAAGCAGAGGTTGGCCTCTGCTTACACTAGATTCCTACTTACATTCACCAAATTCCATCCTCCAACATCAACCTTTATGCCTTTCCCTCTTTTACATACAACTATGGCACACCACACTGTAACAGTGGTGAAATCCAAATTTTTTTTTACTACCGGTTCTGTGGGCGTGGCTTGGTGGGCATGGTGTGGCTTGGTGGGCATGGCAAGGGAAGGATACCGCAAAATCCCCATTCCCACCCCACTCCAGGCAAAGGATACTGCAAAATCTCCATTCCCACCCCATTCCAGGGGAAGGATACTGCAAAAGCCCCGTTCCCTCCCCACTCCTGGGGGAAGGATATTGCAAAATCTCCATTCCCACCCCACTCTGGGGCCAGCCAGAGGTGGTATTTGCCGGTTCTCCAAACTACTCAAAATTTCCGTTACCGGTTCTCCAGAACCTGTCAGAACCTGCTGGATTTCACCCCTGGGCTGAAACCACATCTTTCCTCTGCCATTCCCCATGAAGTTCTCTTTATCTCATCCCCAGTCCATGAATGAGTCAGGCTGAAACTGCTACCCGCATTGAACTGGTATTCAAGTATTCTTTTCCCTATTATTTTGATAATACCTATCGACATCACAAGCTGTTAGGCTTTCTTACACAGCATCTAGGAAGGAAGTCAGAAGACTGCAGTGATTTGAAGTAGAAGACTTTCCCCCATTCCTGAGCTGAAATAGCATCAATTATCTTACAGTCAGCAAAAAAATATACCAGCATACGATGTCCCCACTGACAACCCTTATCCAGTTATTGGAACAATTTAGAATAGCTTAGAAAGTGGAGTTCGTGTCATGACAGATTTCTTCTCAAGGAAAGATAAATGCTAGTTGAGTTATATGACAGCCGCCATGAATTAATTCTCTCATGGACTTGCTGGCAGTAGACACCAAAATTTGTTCCGAAACACATTCATAGCATAACTCTCATCAATCCCTACCTCCAAATTATATTTGAAGTAGTGTGAGGATTGTCTACTCAAATTTCAGCATTAGCAGAAGGTCATAGGGTCCAGAAACCAAGGTAATATTGAACCATGTTATTTATTACTGCTCCTGCCTACTACTTTACCCTTGCTTCCTCCAAGAATGTTGAGTAATGGAGGACCTTGCACCGCCTACTCTTTGCTTACAACTAGGTAACAAAGCCATGTGTAGCCTCTTATACATATTTGACCTTCAGCTACATCCTAATATAGAAGGTTATGGCAGATTTGTGGAAGAACTCATGTTCTCCACACATTAGTAGCATTATCATGGATGAGGAGGCAGGCCAGGCTGTTACATGGTCCATAATGAAACAGGATACACACTTACTTGCTATCCAATTTTGGGAACTGAAGGAGAGCCGTGGTTCTTAGCTTTAGTAAACGCACAGCTTTTACCCATAGCCCTTATTGTTGACAGGGTGTGCATCAGAGGTGGTATTCAGCAGGTTCTGACCAGTTCTGGAGAACCGGTAGCAGGAATTTTGAGTAGTTTGGAGAACCGGTAAATACCACCTCTGACTGGGCCCGCCCCCATCTATTCTCTGCCTCCCAAGTCCCAGCTGATCAGGAGGAAATGGGGATTTTGCAGTAACCTTCCCATGGAGTGGGGAGAGAATGGAGATTTTACAGTATCCTTCCCCTGGAGTGGGGTGGGAATGGAGATTTTACAGTATCCTTCCCCTGCCATGCCCACCAAGCCATGCCACGCCCAAGCCACACCCACAGAACCGGTAGTAAAAAAAATTGAATCCCACCACTGGTGTGCATGACAGGAACACACCGTGTGTGTGGATACAATTCTCTGGAAGTGGGATATTATTCTCAAACAATTCTGCCTGGCCATAATACATCTGCTGGTTTATCACTGGATTAGGTCAGCACTGTGCAACATGACCTACGCCTATGATTCAGCTTTAAGAACCAAGCAAGTATATCTTGGTTTCTAACAAGTAGAATTTGATCCAAGCACCTTTTTCACGGCTTGCTCAGATTTTCGCTTGCTTGTTGCAGTGAACTGACTTGCTGCATTTAGGTTTAAGAGGCCTGAATTAAATTCCATGCTCAATAATGTATTTCAGGTAACCAATAACTCTCAGCCAATAATTGTCCTTATGTGAGTATTATGAAAGTAAAACAAGAAAACTGTGAATATGCCATTGAGAAACATACATTGTCAAACTTGAGAAACTTGTTTCTCAACAAACAAAAGCAAAAATGTCATTTGATCTCCACTACATGAGAAAAGACTACAGTTTGGTGCTAACACACGTGATCTGCAGGCCAATTGGATCTCAGTTATCTCAGTTGAGTAATAAAAAAGGATCTGAAATTCTACAGCTGAATTAGTGCCAAACTACAGTAAAATATGGCCTGCAATCTTGTTTTTTTGAATCACCCTCACAACACTCCCTTCCCCTCTTCTAACCCTAATCCTAACCTAACCCAGGGATGGGTTCTACTTACCTTTACTAACGGTTCGCAATGGGGCTGCGCATGGGCACTCACTTCGCTCGCTTGCGCGCTTCTGCACATCCGCAGAAGCTTCCCGATGATGTCCAGGTCAGTGGGTGGAGCCTCCCGCCGGTTTTACTACCGGTTCTTGTAAACCGGTCCAAACCGGGGGCAACCCACCACTGCCCCTAACCCCATCCCCAGAGTTAGATAAGCTTAGATCATTCTTGACTAATGCTGAAATAATGTTTTTCTGACAACATTTAAGACTAGCCTCAAGGTGTGGGATACCTGTTAGACTTCGTCATCCATTCCAGAAGTAAGGGAACCACCGTGATTGAGAATGCAGGCAGAAGAGGCATGTGATGAGGATGGCATGTTACAAGCTAGGATAGTTCCCTGTGGACTGGAGAGAAGGAGCACTTAACTCAGGCCTAAGGAAAGCCCCAAGACAAGAGACCTCTGACTGTAAACTGGAAGAGCCACTGCTGACTTGAGTACATAATAGGTTATTAGTGGGACTTGGGATAATTACAGGTAGTCCCCATTTAGCAAGTGCCTCATTTAACAACTGTCTCTTTTAGTGAATGCCTCATGTAGCAAACTGTTCAAAATTATGACAGTGATGAAAAAGTAATTTTTATGACCAATCCTAATTTTTACAATCTCAGCAGGTCTCTAAAGCAAAGGAAAGCTGAAGTAGGATCACAAGCCACAGCCATTGTTTCACTTAAATGTCCCAATTGTAGCCACTAAATGAGGATAACCTGTATTATTTTTAATAATTAATACTTATAAACCTTCTTTTCAATCTCAGCTCTCGAAACATTTAATACAACCTGCTCTCAGGGTTATATTTCAAATATCAGTGCTGAAAAGTTTACGTGCCCCTTTCTGAATTTATGAACACCTGACATTTTACACAAGCAGATTCCACTGCAGACTTGAATCACATGACTGCACACATACTCATGCAGGCTAGCGATGAAATCCACTTACTTTCACTACCGATTCAGGAATGGGAGCGTGGAGGCGCTATGCGCATGCACACCTCTTCTGCACATATGCAGAACCTTCTGCACATGCGCAGATGGTAAAAAACAGGATGTAATGACCAGGTTGAAATCCAAAATTTTTCCCTACCGGTTCTGTGGGCATGGTTTGGTGGGCGTGGTAGGGGAAGGATATTGCAAAATCTCCATTTCCACCCCACTCTGGGGCCAGCCAGAGGTGGTATTTGCCGGTTCTCCGAACTACTCAAAATTTCCGCTACCGGTTCTCCAGAACCTGTTAGGACCTGCTGGATTTCACCCCTGCTAATGACATCCTGGCAGGTGGGTGGAGCCTCACGCCACTGGTGCTACCGGTTTGGCGAACCGGATAGAACCGGGGGGGGGGCGGATTTCATTGATGCAGCCTGGTTTTGTAGGTGAAAACTGTATATAGATGCCTCCACATTTCCTCTAACGTAGGACCCCTGAAAGAAAAACAATACTCGGTCACTAGCCCAACAAAGTTAGGACTCTTTTGCACAATAGCATCTAAGTACTATTCTCCAGTATGGAAGCTGGAAGGAATGCAAGCTCTTCTGGGTTGACTGCTAACTCTTCTTCTACTTTAGCAATGAAGTAGAACAGGGCAAACTGGCATCGTCATGGCATTGTCACATGACATATTGCAACTTTTTTCCCCCTTCGCTAAACTGGACATGGCCAGCGCATGATGCATCCGGCCCTCAGGCTGCGAGTTTAACACCCCTGAAGCAGAACAAGGGGTTTTGTTCGTATGAACCTGAGAAGAGAAGTGGGATGAAGAAAGCCTTCTCTGCCAGCATGGATCTTCAGCTGTCAGTTCTCTAACTCTCCTTAGCATCACTCTATGTCTACGGCACTGTTTTTCAAACTTGGCCACTTTAAGCTGTATGAACTTCAAGTCCCAGAATTCCCCATTTGAAAAGTACTGCTCTATGGCAGGGGTCCCCAACCTTTCGGACCTCAGGGACCACTAAATTCATAATTTTAAATCCCACGGACAACTAAAATGATTTCCCTAGTTGTTGTGGTCCGCCAGCAGCCTGCGGACCTGGCAGCGGAGTCAAACAGTGAGGAGGCTGGGGAGGACAATGGGCCAGTCCTGGAGTCAGGGGAAGGCCTGGATGAGGGCTCTGCGTCGGAGGCAGAGATGGGGCCAGGGCCATCTGGTAGCGATATGCTGACTCCAGAGCCTCCAGAGGCAGACAGCAGAGAGGCAGAGGAGGAGCCTGTTCCTAGTGCCTGCATGCGAAGAGCTGCCTGAAGGCAAGAGCAGCTGAACAAAAAAGGACAACTCGGGAATAAGGCCAGAAGATGATTGGCCACTCCCGTAAGGCTTAAAAGAGAAGAAATGAGCCGTTGGATTGTTTGTAGAAAAGGAACGTTGATTCCCCTGCTTCTTGTCAGCGCCTCTTGAACTTTGTGGGTTTTTTGCCAAGAAAAGCCTTTGGCAGGTTGCCAAAGACATCAAAGGTTGGTGATAAGGCCTACAGATTGGTTATTAAGAATTTTGTTTTGGACTAAGCTGATAATGAATTAATTCTCAGCTGTTTTAATGAAATAAGTTTGTTGAAGACTGAATTGTGTTTGGTAATCACTACTTGGGCCTTGGTCACAACACTAGTGGCCAGCTGGGTGGGCGTGACTAGGTGGTCATGTGACTGGGTGGGCTTGGCCAACTCAATGTCACTCACGTCAAGGGGTGTCTTGCCAGCCTCTACTCCCCCCTCCCCTCTCAGCCACTCCTTGCCTTCCCACCTGGGCTCCTTAGGGCCCCAACAGGAAGCAGTTGTTGGAGCTAAGCAGCCACCAGGAGAAAGAGTTGGCAAAACAGCTGGCTCAGTTCAAATTGGATCTGACCAAGAAGGAGGCTCAGCAGAAGCACCTCACTGAGGACTACGAGCATAGGCTTTCTAAGCAGAGGGAAGATCTGCGGGAGTGCAAGGCCAGGTACTGACGTCTGGAGGCTCAGTGGGCTGAGATGGTCAGCCAGTTCCAGGCTATGATGCAGTCCCACTGGAACAAGGCCCTCCGGCTCCTTGCCACCAGCGGCGCTTCCCTCCAGCCTTTGCCCAAAGCCCTGCACCAGGAGGCTGAAGCAGAACCCAAGTCGGAATTTCTGCCCCCCACAACCCGCACAAAAAGACCCCAGAGGGGGAGACTCTCTGCAGCAACACAAATGTTCATTGCACGTATCTAGCCCAGGGGCCATAGTTTGGGGACCCCTGATTTAGTGCAATATAAAAAAATGCAAATAATTTTTCTGCGGACCACCAAAATTTTCTCACGTACCATCAGTGGTCCACAGATCACCAGTTGGTGACCCCTGCTCTATGGGATCAGAGAGCTGGCACCAAAGGATCTTTCCTTTAGTGCATCTCTCTTCCCTGTTAGCCATGGGAACAGCTGCAAGGAGGAGACCTGATTTCCCCACTTCTCTTGCCAGCGTGTGCAAGAGAGGGGAGGGATGGAGGAAAAGCATGTATTTTGGGTGTCAGTTGGGTTGAAGAACATTGAACACATAGCGAAACAGATATTCAGCTCTCCTCACTGGTCACATGTCAAAATTCTGTGTTTTATTTAATTGACCAAACTAAGTAATAATTTTAATTAGCAATTTTATGATATTTTTCTTGACTGTACACCGCCTTGAGTCCTACGGGAGAAAGTGGTATAGAAATGAAATATAATAATATAATATAATATAATATAATATAATATAATATAATATAATATAATATAATATAATATAATATAATAAAATAAAATAAAACAAAATAAAATAAAACAAAATAAATAAATAAATAAATAAATCCTCACCCAAACCTTTGGAGCAGGAAGCAGTTGCACCCTGGACGGTGACACAGATATTCCGCTCTCCTCTCTGCATGTCAAAAATGGCCTCACCCAAACAGGAAGCAGTTGCACCCTGGAAGGTGGCACTAACAAGGGCTTCTCTTCCACTTCCCTTCCCCCAATCCTTCTCCAATTGTGGAAGATCTCTGGATTGGAGACCTGGTGCTTAAAGAGCTGCTCTTCTGCCCCCACTCCGACCCCCCAGCAAAATTACCTTGCCATCCTTCCCAGTCCTAATAACTTGGGAGATCTACTGCCAGATCTGGCCTAATTTGAAAATAAATTGGGAGATGGGAGTCACTTTGGCTGAGTGGGAAAGTCTTGACTAGTCAAAAGCCCCTGTGTGTAAGGGGGGGGGGGAGGCATAATAATGTTATGAGCTTGTAATCAATCAAGTATTAAATTCAATTGTGTATATAGTTTCATTATTGTTTATATACTGTGTATTATTGTTTTTTATTATCTCTTACAGAAGTACCTGTCCTCTTTTTAATATATTTGCAAGTATGTTTGAATGTAATTAATATATGTACAATTATGACATTATTGACTTATGTGTCCATGTGTAGGTGAGGGGCCCCATATTAGTCTTGTTCCAACACTTAATAATCCTGTCAGCGGCCCTAGGGCAGCCTCCGAGACCCCAAGAACAGGGCAGGTGGTCCTTCTCCCACGCCTTACCTTACTTGGGGGGGCCACGAGCTGCAGACCATCCGAATGGCTGCGTTTGGGCTGGCAGAAAACGAAACACACACATACACACCCACTGCTCTTTAGTAATGGATCACGCGAAAACCCGAGGGCAGGCTCAGGAGTACGTCGAAGAGCCTGTTATCCGTCCAGGAGTTTCTGAAAGGTTTGTCAATGCACCTTCCTCCTCCTGCCGCGGCCGGCGGAGGAGGGTGCGGGAAGAAGTCTTAGTCACTCATTGCTTTATTGAAAGAATCGACCTATTTTATCACGGACGGAGGGACGACTCTAATTCTGCGTACTCTGGAAAAACAAATACGGGGAAACCCTTATCAGCGTGGGTGATAAATCGTCTCTTGGCTGATGATTGACTCCCGTGGCGAAAAATGACCCGACCAGGTAACAACGGAGGTGTGTGTGTGTGGGGGGGGGGAAACCCTCTGACTCAGCTTCCCCCTCCCAAGTGCTGGTCAATGGGCCAGCTTTTTCTGATTGGCTGATAGGTAGCCAACTCTACGTTTCATTGGCTCCCCACATTCCTTATAAGGACTCTCTGCCCCGCCTGCTGTATTAATTTAGCCGGCGGGTGGGACTGCTGGGATTTTGCTGCAAGTCGCGAACGCTGGTGTTGTAGCTGTTGCCGCCGCCGCCCGCTTCATTTACCAGCGCCATGAGGGAGAGAAGGACTCCTCAGCCAGTAGTGGCCCGGTGCAAGTTGGTTCTGGTGGGGGATGTGCATTGCGGCAAGACGGCCATGCTTCAGGTGCTGGCCAAAGACTGCTACCCGGAGGTAAGAGGAACAGCCGAGAGGGGGGCATCCTCTTTGCGATTGCGGGAAGGGCGAAAAGCTTCCCGGCGGCTTTGGGTATCCGCGCTCTCTTTTGCCTCCCTTGGCCTTTCGCGGGGAATTGGATGCGTCCCTCATGCGGGATACCTCGGATGGGCTTCCTTCCTGCCCCATGCGGCTTTCCCTCCAGCCGGGAGATCCACTTCGCTGGAATGGCAATCACGTGGCTCCCGGCCCTTTTTTTTTGGGGGGGGGGGGGGGGGTTCGGCTCTGTCTTATCTAAGCCCTGGTCCTCTTGCAAAGCATCGGTTTCCGCCTCTGCGCCCCTCGTAGCTTTCCTGGAGTACTTTGCGCGCGAAGGGTCTGTGTTGGTTGCTTCGGGGGGTGGGGGCGGGGGGCGGTTGCGGGCTGCTGCCGTTTCATCGGTTTGCAGCCTGTCGGTATTTCCTTCCCTCCCTCCTTCCCTCTCCTGTAAGCGGCTTGAGTTGCAGATGTATTCACTGGTCATCTCTGCTGCTTGCCTGATGGTAATTACGATTTGGGGCTGTGTGCAAGTCCTGCGCAGGAATTGACCCCCTCCCTCCACCCCCAATCTCCATTTCTGCTCGTGTAAGCCCCCTTCTTGTAGCAACACATGCAGCATAAAGACTTGCCGTTTTCACCGGGTGACTCTTCTCTACCTTCCCTTTATCCTAGACTTACGTGCCCACTGTTTTTGAGAACTACACAGCATGCCTGGAAACGGAGGAGCAACGGGTGGAGCTCAGTCTGTGGGACACATCTGGTAAGGGCACCTCTTTCCTTCTGTGCTTGCCTGCTGCTGCTCTGGACCGACCCACATCCTCTCCTTATGCTGCAATGGAATGGTCTGAGTTGAAGGGCTAGCCTTGTGTAGGACCTAAGGAAGATCAATCCTGAAAATCCTTTGCTACAGATTAGTGCCTGGTGTATGAAATGAGAAGGAGATCCTGTCTCTTTCTAATGGAGGTTAGGGGGAGGCAGAAGACTTTTTAGTCTGTTTAGTTTTGAGGTCGCAAAGACTACACTGCCAGTAGAATTGCACAAAGGT
The DNA here is from genome assembly GCF_059756535.1 of Pantherophis guttatus. Classification (NCBI taxonomy): domain Eukaryota; kingdom Metazoa; phylum Chordata; class Lepidosauria; order Squamata; family Colubridae; genus Pantherophis; species Pantherophis guttatus. The sequence continues at coordinate 137,407,816 of NC_142064.1, read as the reverse complement.
GCTTTTTTTGTCATAAGTAGGAAGGAACAATACATGGCCTGGCTTAGAGGTAGTTTTTGAGGCAAGTCAGAACGTCTATGTGTATTTCAAAGCTTTAGCACAAAGAAAGGGTAATGCGTTTGCGTATGGTAGTGTTGCAGTCTTGGACTGGAAGAAGACATTTTTTGCATTTATTTATATGCAGAAACGAATATCTCAAGGATTTATTTTGGGGGGTGGGTATGATGGGGAAACTAGAAGAGATTGGTAAGAGTAAGATGTTAGGGCTTGCATCTTGACCAAATACCACCTCAGAATCCTTAAAGGGAAGTGACTCTAAACATCTATTTATTTTGAGATTTCAAACCTGGGCTAGAGACTTTCTCTAGCTGCTTAAATAAGATGCTCTGGTATCCCAGGCTTTAAGTAAAACTGCAGCAGTCCCACCCCTCATGCTGTTTGCACCTGTTTTTTTCCCAGTCGTCCTGATAAATCCTATGAAGGCTGTTGAGCCGCCTCCCATATATTTCCTCCATCCCTTCGTTTTTTCTCTCCTGGAATGTGGGGTGTGTGTGTGTCTGTGATTTGCCCATTTTTCACACACATTGAGGAAGAATCCCGGCGCAAAGGGGTTCAGTGCATTCTGCAAGAGAAATCAAGAAGGGAAAGCAGCCCTTTACAATAAGGGGGCTCTTGAAAGTATTGTATGTGTGATGGAGGAGGTGCCAAGTAGAGAGTTCTCCTAGCAACTAGGGATGGGCATCATCCCCTCTTTTGAAGGGGACTGTAAGTGGGGGACCCTGGCTATTTGGATCCCCTTGTTGCCATGGTGATTGTGCTGGTGCAGGGAACCAGGGGCTGATTGCTATTCTAGGCACGAAGTGTCTGGGCTGCAGAAACATTTTGGATGCTGCGGTTCCTAGGGGGGGGGAGAGAGAATAGCCTGTGTATATTATTCATCTCTCCCTCACTTTGCAGCCAACCAACAGTACATTGCCATAGTCCATTCTCTGTTCCTGCATGTATGGCATGCGTAGAACCCACACAACTCATTTTTCTCCATGTTTAATGAAAAATGTTACTAGGCAACTCCATTCTTCCCTCTAAGCTGCATACCCTCATAAATCTCTAAATGGAAAAGCCTGTACCCCTTTTTCAAATTCAGTATTGCTTACATGTCAGGTGTGAAAGAGGAAATGGCCTTTGTTATGTAAAACCACGGTTGAACTATTTCCTGAGGATATTAAGGATGGGAGTGAGTAAGCAAAGCCCTGCAGGTTTCTGATTCCTGTTACTTTTTCATGTTGGATAGGACCTGGGTATTTGCGGGACCGCCTTCTGCCGCCAATAGCCTCCCACCGACCAGTACGCTCTCACAGAGAGGGACTCCTCAGGGTGCCGTCAGCCAGGCAATGTCAGCTGGCGACCCCCAGAGGGAGGGCCTTCTCTGTGGCAGCTCCTGCCCTCTGGAACGATTTGCCCGGGAGATACGAAGGATATCGGATCTCCGGGTCTTTCGCGTGCCCTAAAAACTTTTCCATCAACCAGGGCTGGCGTGAACCCCCCCCCCTTTTCTAGCTTTTTTAGTTTTTTAAATTGTCAATGGGTTTTAGTTTGAATGTTTTAAATTTTGGGGCTAAAGTTATGAAATTCTTTTAAAAATTTTAAATTTTGTATTGCTTTGTGTTTTAGTTTTGGCTGTGCACCGCCCTGAGTCCATTAGGAGAAGGGCGGTATACAAATTGAATAAAATAAAATAAATAAATAAATGTTACTCCTTGGGGGGCGGGGTGTTAAAAGCACAAAACCTGGAAGTGCATCTAATCCTAGCAGTGGGCAGTTCTATCATCTGGCATTAGAGCAAGCAACTTTTTTTTCCCCCTCAACGATATTGGCAAAGGGGAAGACAGGATGCGTTGAGTCGCTTCATAGCTTTTCTCACTGCTTCTCGTAGGATCCCCATATTATGACAACGTGCGCCCCCTATGCTACAGTGACTCAGATGCTGTCCTGCTCTGTTTTGATGTCAGTCGCCCCGAGACCATGGATAGTGCAATGAAGAAGGTAAGGAAGGTGTGACTTGCCTAGAGGATCCCGTTGTCCTGCCTACTGGGACTTGACTTGATCTAAAGCTTTGAGGATGTTACTCTTTAAAGGGAAAAAGAGGACTCTCCTTATAAGGAAATATTAGTGACTTTGGGGGGCTGAGGAGAGAGAAGCTAACATCGCTAAAAATACGACGGAACAAAGAAATAGCTGCAGTTTTAAAACCCTACTTTAAACGTAATTTGCATACAGTACTTTTAAATATAGTTCATATAATTACTCACTTTGTATGACATCATTTTGCTTTTTTGCCACAAAATGAATTTCATTGTTGTAGCAAGCATTTTGACTATTCTGGAACTTTTATAGAATAGAATTCTTGATTGGCCAAGTGTGATTGGACACACAAGGAATTTGTCTTGGTGCTTACGCTCTCAGAGTACATGAAAGAAAAGATACATTTGTCAAGAATCATAAGGTACAACACTTAAAATACTTAATGATAGTCATAGGGAATAAATAAGCAATCAAATCACATTAGGCCAAGGATTGTAGGAAGAACTGCTTGTTGTATTTTGTGAGAAGGAAATTCTACACTTTTTTTTTAATGTGCACCACCATAATCAAGATCACAACTAAGTTTCAGACTCCAGAGGTTTCCTTCCTAGGTACTTTCAACCATATACTGCATTTGTGAAAAATGTCAACCCATACGTCTCTTTCCCTAATTTTATCATTTTTATTTTATTATATAAAATGCAAAAAAAAAAAAAAAAAGAAAATAGGAAATTAAGGGAGGGAAAGGGAATGGGGAAAAGGGGGTGTGAGATACAAAGAGGAAGAGAAAAAGAAAGAAAAGGGGGCATTGACTTCCAACTCTTCCTAGCACAGTACAAGATAAACACTCCAATCTCAACTTTTTGCTTTTACACATTAATATATAACTAGCCATTTCTATAACACCAAATCTTTCTAATCAACAAAACCAAGATCAAAGTTTCATTTTTTTTCTTCACAAGCACAAATTCCAGAAGTGATATCCAAATAACATATTTTCCTCTTTAAATAATCAATTTCCCTAATTTTAGAAGAATGGGTTTGTATTCAGTGCAACTCGGCTCAGAATTAGAACTGTTGAGATCAAGGAAACTGTAGTGATTTCTTCTGTGTACATTTGAAAGGACCTTCATATTTCACATCGGGACATTTGATATTTTTAAAACCCTGCATTCATTGTGGCAAAAAAGGGAAATAGTGGCACCAATTGTTTAATTACTTTGCTTTGTGATGTATTTTTTAAAAAACTGGGCCTGGATAGCAGGGCATTGCAGTGGCAGAGCAGGGCAGTTTCTCTACCAAGATGTGCTTTTCAGACTTGTATTAAATGACTTGAATGTTTCGTTCACTGTGCTTTTCCTTTCCAGTGGAAGACTGAAATCTTGGACTATTGTCACAATACCCGTGTGCTGCTGATAGGATGCAAGACAGACCTGCGTACTGACTTCAGCACCCTAATGGAGTTGTCTCACCAAAAGCAAGCCCCCGTCTCTTATGAACAGGTGAGGCAATGCAGGATGTTGGTGCTGGTCTGGATATCTATTGCAATTCTTTCTTTCAACCCGGACCCTTCTTGGAGTATCAGGCTTCCTCATTTTCAAACTTGTTCTAGTTTCCCTTTTTTTTTCCCTTTTCCCAAGATGACTAAAATAGTATCGGGAATGCTAGACTTAAGACTTGCATATGCTAATGAGCTTGTCATCTTTCACCTTCAAATATTGCTGTGTTATTGGAAATGCCTGCAATGAAGCATTATTTCTATAAGAATATAAAATCTCTGCTGGATCACAGCCAATTCCTGCAAAAACATCCTGTTTGTTATCAAAGCCATGTACTTGAGATGGGTGGCCAGATAAACCTAAATCCATAAAGTTAATCCAGGGATGATGATTCTAGGCTACAGGCAGAAACCTGGTATACTCTAAATGGTTTGGACTGGTAGTTCTACTAAGATTAATCAAGGAAAAGTGAAAATGAAGAGCCGTGGTGGCTAGAATGCAGTATTGCAGGCTAAATCTGCTCATTGGCTGGCTCTAAATTGACTCAGCTTTCCATCCTTCCAAGGTCGGTAAAATGAGGATCCAGATTGTTGGGGGAAATATGCTGACTCTGTAAACCAGGGGTTTCCAACTTCTGGTCTGTGGAGTGGCACTGGGCCATGGCATGTCAGAAACTGGAGCGCATAAACAAGCAAAGTCCCATCTGCGGGATGCAGGCAGCATGCGAAACTACTCCTCCTCCAGTCCAGGGGAAAAACCTCTCTCCACGGAACCAGTCCCTGGTGCCCAAATGGTTGGGGGAGGGGGCACTGCTGTAAATCGCTTAGAGAGGGCTGTAAAGCTCTATGAAGCGGTATATACAAGTCTATTGCTATTATGAGAACTGTAGTCTAAAATTCTGGAGGACACTAGATGACTGATTTCTATTCTAAGCTGTATTGCATCAGTGTTGGTGGCTACTGTTCTCTCCTATGTGAAAGGAACTTGAAAAGATCCCCGACTGAGTGAGAAAAGTGCTCTTTCATAGAAAGTGAAAGGTCATTTTGCTTGGTCAGCTCCTGAAGGATGAGGATAATAGTCAAGTCCTCATGGGGAATCCCTTATTCCTCTGAAGACCCTACCCTGAGTCTGGTGTTCATCTGGCAAAAGCCCTAAAAGGAGTCCTAACGCCTACTTTCCTTTCCAGGGTTGTTCTGTAGCCAAGCAGCTGGGAGCAGAAAGTTACCTGGAATGCTCCGCCTTCACATCAGAGAAGAGCGTCCACAGCATCTTCCGGACAGTGGCGTCCCTCTGTCTCACCAAGCCTGGCCTCCCAGGGCCCCCCAAGAGCCCCACCCGAAGTTTTCCCAAGAGACTTCTCCGCCTTCCCAGCCGATCGGAGCTCATTTCTTCTACTTTTAAGAAGGAGAAAGCAAAAAGTTGTTCTGTCATGTGAAGAGCTGGTTGCAGAGGGGGGTGATGGAACCGCTGTGGACTCTGGGTCTCCGGGTGGCCCCTCCAGGGTGGGATTCATGGAATGGCTTGGCTCCTGCGAGCCAGAGCTGGAAAGTTCAGAAGGATCCAGTTTCCCTCTCTTCCTGCTATCGAGGGAGGAGAGGGAAACGGCAAAACATGGCTGGACGGCTCGAATGAAGATGGGTGCAAGACTTGCCTGCTCTGTAAGTCTTGGGGCTTGGCACAGCCACACTTGGACAGTAGCAGCTCTGGTGACTATTGCGCATATTTGAAGGAACTGGGAGGAAAAAAATCACCACCAGTATCCCGCCTTGCCACTGCACAGTTAATATCTTCCTTTGGCCCTAGGTCATCACATCCATCTGCTGCTTGTCAATTGCCTGTTGGATGCGGACTGAGTGCAAGCATCTCTCCTTTCTCCCTCTGTGCCGACACATGTACCCCTCTATATCTAGGATACAGGTGCCCAGACATCCTTCCTTGTGGAGATAAAGCTGGGGGGTGGGAGGAGAGAATGACCTATTGATCTTGTGCATATGTGTGGAAAGAAAGGAAATATTGAGGGGGGGGGGAGATCTGTGAAATGTTCAGTGTTATTAAAAGAGAACTTATTTATTAATGAAAATATAATACAGATTAACTGTCTTATTCAAAGGGCTTTCTTCTTTGCCATCACCTCTCTTCTGCTGTCCCAATGATTTTACAAAACTTCGAATTTGATTCCTTTTCCTCATACCCCGCCCCCCTGTCTTTGGGGTTGGTTCCTGTTGTTCTAGCTGTGGGTCAAAGTCTTAAAGTAATCTTCCAAATGACTCGAGCAAGGAACTTTGGGAGCTACCTGACGCAGCTTTAGTCAATCATAGTATAGGAAATCAGCTGGATCGGTGATAGGCAATACATACAGCTTTTAAATTCCAACTCCCACCAATCCTAGTCTCTTTGGCCAACAGGGAAGGATGCTGGCAGTTGCAATCAATAGCTTTTGGGAGGCTGCTTTGTTTTAGTTCCTGAAACATAAACATTTTATTTCAGATTTATATTCCCAGGCCAGGATTTTGCTGTATTTTTAATTTGGAAATCTATTCTGCAAATGCTGCTATGCTGGAGGCCCCTGACTTTAAATAGAGATCTTTAATTTAAACCACATCTCCTTTCTGTATGGTGATCGTAAATTGCCCCAATAGCTCATGTGGGCTAATTGTGGCCTGGTTTTAATGGACAAACTGAGCCTCTATCCAGTAGCATCTGAACTATGTTTCTGGTTGCAATTATCCTGTGAATGCTAAGGGTGTCATGGAATTTGAAGACTTTAAAATGCCGGATTGATACAATCACCAGAGTAGGAGAAATCCTTTGGTTCTGGAAAAAAACACATTGCTGCTTCTGTCACAGCAGCCTCTCTACTAATTGTATATTTATTTAGATTTTATTTTGTTGAGTTCAAAGCATATCTAGCACTCTCCCCTGCATTTCCCCAAGATAATCCTGTGTTAATGAATGTTTATCAAGGAAGAGGGCTTATTCTCTTGTAGGACAAGTACGGGTAGTCCTCAATTTATGACAATTAAACCCAAAATTTATGTTGAGTTTTGCCCCATTTTATGATCTTGCCACAGTTGTTAAGTGAATCACTGCAATTATTAAATTAGTAACCCGGTGGTTAAGTGAATCTGGCCTCCCCATTGGCTTGGCTTGTCAGAAGGTTGCAAAAGGTTATCACATGTCTTCAGGACACGGCAGCCATCATAAAGATGAGTCAATTTGCCAAAGGTCTGAGTTTTGATCACATGATCATGGGGATGCTGCAATGATCGTTAAATGTGAAAAATGGCCATCACTTTTTTCAGTGCTGTTGAACTTTGAACGGTCACTAAATGAACTGTTGTAAGTTGAGGACCACCTGTAGTCTTCCTTGGTGAAATGATCTATAAATGGTTGCTTATTTGGATATGGGACCAGGTCTTTTTTTCCCTAATGGATTCTTATAAATACTTTTGCTTCAAGCAATTGTTGATGCCTGATGCTCATCTGCCAATGGTTAAGCTTCATGACCCATTAGAAATGTTTTGCAACATAGCCGCAGACTGAAAAGGGTACATTTGAATGCGTCGCACAAGAGTAATGTTGCTAGTTTATTTAACTTTACATTTGATGAGGTCCTTTTCACAAAGATGTTACACATTTCTTCATTGCAATAGGTGCAAAGCCTGTTGGCCAAATCTGTTCACCAATTTCAGTGATGCATTGCTCAAATAGAAAGTGCACCTGACAGTATGACAGGTGCTTTGCTATTATTGAGCAGAAGAAAGAGGTCAAGCTTGGCAGAAGATTTTATTGCTAGGCTGAAGGCGGGTTCCTCCTAACTTGAATGCATATATAAAGCTTATGTAAACTTGCTGAATCAGGTCAATTTATGACGTAGCCATGTAGTTCCCTTGACAATTACATGGTAGAGGATTGCCAATGCCTTCCAGGATACTTCTTAAATTTTTTATTGTAGCCCAGTGTTTCTCAACCATGACAACTTTATGGAGTGTGGAATTCAGTCCCCAGAATTTTCGAGGCAGCAAGCTTCTGGGGGATTTGAGGAGTGGAGCTCTACAGACCTTAAAATTGCCAAGATTGAAAGGCACTGAGCCAACCTGTAATTCTCGAATTCTAATCCTGTTTAGCTCTCAGACCTGGACAAGTCCAGAAGAGGTCAAAAATATAGTTGAATGCTGGTGGCAAGAGCATTCTCGTTCATTATAAGATGCCTTTCCTAGCTAATATAAACTGGTACAGGCAGACAAGTTAAGCTGCAGTTACACATGGGAATCTCAGATCTCTATTAAAAAAGGTTACCGTTTGAGCATCGCTTGTAGGCTTGGGATATGGCAGTTCCAGGCAACAATAATACTAAAAGGTGCATGTTTTCTAGTGATCTTTATATACATTAGTCTTCCTCCATCTACTACCTTCTAGATGTCTGAACCTCAGATTTCAGAATTCTCAGCAATCCCTGGGTTGGCTGGAAACAATAGAACTCAAAATCCATTCAACTAAAGGGTGCCCAAGCTGGGGAAGGCTGGTCCAGCTAAAGAGTCTGCTTGATAATTAAAATCTATTCAATATTGCTAAAAGCTATGCAACTGAAAGACCAAGCCTTGAATTCTGCTTCTCTTATTATGTTGACTTTGTTTGCAAAATGTAATATAAAAAAACAATGACTCATTGAAGTACTCTAAACCTGAGAACCTGTTCCCGGTTTTTCCAACCAGATGAGTTGCCTTGGAGATGTTAAGTCTATAACCAGAATTTTAAACTAGTAAGACCAAAGGTAATTCTGCAGTCCTAGCACATCTAGAAGAACCATTAGATCGCAGAACCCTTTGTGAGTTTAATGATACTCCCACAGTCCAAATCACCAATAGTCATCTTCCCTCAAATTAGCCCACCGACTTGAAGATAATGTTGGACTAGTTAGCCTTTGAAGGCAGCTATTTTATCGCACCTATATTTTGTGACCTTTGTGTTACAGAATGGTTGTGCCGTATTGTAACTGTAGGTCCAGCGAAAGTAGACAGGATGCCTAGCAGAACCTGAATTTCACCTTGTGTAATAAAATGGTGGGTTTGCTTTAGCCTTCTTGTAGACAATAATAAAATGTAGTCACATTTATTACATTTTTTCTCCAGGCCTTCCATCCTAATTACTAGCTGAATAATCTTTCTTTCTACAGCACAGTTAATCTGCTGTTGGGACACACAGCACCATATCCGAATTACATTTTAATTATCTTCTTGTTGTCACAGAGTTGTGCTTGGTAAATAAAAATATATTTTATTTGAAATCAGGATATACTGTATTTAATATACATCCTCATTTCGTGAAAGCTTTGAGACGTTTTCCAGGAAGCTGATACAATTCCATTTCCAATAGTGGCGAATATCTGTAGCTTGGGTGTAGGATGAGGTTGAAGGTTCGTTCTCTTAAGCTTGTGGATGGTTTCCGAACGTTTACTTACCAAGACTAGATAATATCTTCAGCGGAGTTTAGGTTGTGGTTTACAACCACAATTGGGGTTGGAATTTTGGTTGCTAAACCAATGAAGTTCAGTGAATCCAACAGAAGAACATTTAACACTGACATCCTCTAAAATCTCGTTGAAGATGTTATCTAGCCTGGTAATGAAACATTCAGAAACCAATCCACAAGCTTGGATAACAATCCTTCACACTCATCTATCTTATTTCCATTGGAAAGGAAGGGGGGGGATCTAAAATTCTATAAATGATAAAATTATAAGTATTATCTTGGGTAGGAATGGAACATATTCTTACCTCTAAGAGGAAGTCAAAGATGACAAAATGTCAATGCCTCATCTTGCCTCAAATCCAAAGTCCTCATCTACACTTTTGTTGGCTTGTCCTATACTACACCGTAGCTAGACAGTAACACAAAATGTTTTGGACTTTATACCCTGAGCAAATAGGTGCCTGCAATCACATCCGGTCTATGAAACTTTCGTATGGAAATTTACAAAATGAGTGTACATGAGTAGATTGTGGGAAAGAAGACTGATCATAGCAGTTTCCATGGGTGTAACTACCCTGAATTAAATGGGGCAGACAGTCCCATGTTATGAACTGTGCTAGATTCATTATTAGATCAGATGGATATTTGAACATAGGGAGCGGCAAGAAAGTGACATCTGATTTATATGACCTGCTTTTCATCCCCTAAGTTAGTTTGTTCCTATAAAACATAATGGAGGATGCTGTCTTGATACCAGCTATTCAACATGAGTTAGAAAAAGACCATTTCCTTGACCTTTGCTTCATGTAGCAAAGTTTCTTGTTCCAGCCCAGGTGGCCAGTAAAAGTAGAGAGATCCTAATTTCCAAACAATGGATGTTCTGGCATGTTTTGTTGGAACCGAAAACAAAAGCAAATAATGTAGCTAAGTAAAGAAGGCATATAAAAAGCTGATAACTCCTGTCAATCACAAAATACCAGATGGCTCTCAGACTGTCTATCAATCCAAAAACTATTGCATTCAGTGTTCCATTCAACCTTTAAAAATATAGGTAGGTCTCAGTGCAGTTAATGAATCCCACAAAATGGTCGCATTATTTCAGTTTGTGAAATATCTGAAGTGATATTTTTATGGAAAATATGGTATTTGATTACAGCGCAATAGTAATACTGATTTTTTTAAAAAAACAATTTTATAGGTATATTACCATAAAGGATAAAAAATATATACTTTTAATTTAATGTATGGTTAACAAAATCACAGAGTAGTTTTAGAAAGCAAAGTAAAAACAAATTCCACTATAGATTCAGCTATTTCAACGTTGAGTCCTATTGTAGCATTGCTAGGACCACATTCATGTTATTCAATTACATCCAATTTTTGCTTTAATAGAATAACAAGCCTCTTCTTTTTAAAACTAGTACTGTTATCCTCTGATGAAATCTTCTTTTTCTCCATTTTGCACACAGAAAAACAGGCATCTCAAACAATTTTGTAGCTAGTACAACAAATAAACTGAATGCGGCAATGTAAATGTATGAGCTTGATGTTTTGCATTTTGACTGGAGTTATGGAGAACAAAATAAGGGTTTTACTTCCTCCAGCACTCACTGGGGAAGGCAGTGAGATCCATCCTTGACATCCTTTAAAAGGGCCATGGATTTAAACAAAGGGATGGAGGATAATACTTGATTTTTATAACTTAATTTTTTATTAAATAAAATTCAGTTCTTCACTTTCTGCCATGAAAATTGAGTCACTAGGTAATTCTGCAAAACACCTGTGCAGTATTGCAACCCTGCACTTGTAAGGGAATAGCCATTGCAAGGGATACCACAAAGATGCAAAACATGTGGCAAGAGGCAAAGCACATTATGGCTTGCAGTTTGCAACTCATGTTTCTTAGGTCAAGCAGAGATTCAGAGCAGTTTAATACCAGTTGTAATTTCTTAAAATATCAAAGTTGTCTTTCCACAAACCCAAACAATATTTAGGAGCAAAGTACTAGTTAATGTACAGAAGATGTAGCCTTCATGTTTCAGACAGTAATTAATGGGACTTCCCTTGATGAGATTTTGGGAGTTTGCTGTTAGGCAGACCTAATTGCATAGCATTAGATGACTACAGGTAATCCTCAATTTACAACTACAATTGGGATTGGAATTTTGGTTGCTAAGTAATGCAGTTCAGTAAATCAGTGAAGTCAACTGGACCTGATTTTACAATCATTTTTACCATGGATATTAAGCAAATCATGTGGCTATTAAGCAAATCACGTGGACATTAAGTGAATCCAGCTTCCCCAATTGATGCAACTTGTCAGAAGCCAGCTGAGAAAGTTGCAAATCATGATCACATGACCATGGGATGCTGAAAATGGTTGTAAATACAAGCCAGTTACCAAGCACCCAAATTGTGATTATATGACCTCAAGTGTGGTGTAATGGTCATAAGTGCAAAGGAGAGGTCATAAATCATTTTTTCCAAGGCCATTGAAACTTTGGATCATCATTAAATGAGTAAGTCAAGGACTATCTATATATGCATTTATGGTATATTGTGTGTAGCTCCTAAATGTAGGGACTAAAGTTTTCAGAATTTCTGATCAGTCACACACTGTCAAACTGGAATTCATACATTGCATTAGGAACCATGAAGACAAATATCAGGAAATGCCAATGTCAAGGAAGCCGTTAGAAATTTTCTCTCGGAAAAAAAAGGATCAAATTCAATATTATGTGAAGATAATTCTGTTAATCTAATAAATTTCTTTTCCACCCTGCCACTAGGTCTCGAACACATTTGGTAAGAACAAATACACAAGGACTGTGGAAGGAGATAAATGGCATAGAGAATAAAATGCAGAAATTGTGCCTGTTATTTTAGAGCAAATATATTGTTAGATACCCAGAGGTTTTTCCTAAATGAGAAGGAAAAAAGAGTTCACATAGTATTTACAACAAAAGTTCATTTGCAGAGAAAGAACATGCTCAGCAGAAGATTCCACTAGATAGTTATAACAGGTAGCTTATAGCTACCAAATAAACCACTAGATATAGATGAAATATCCAAGAACCAAATGTCAAGTTAAATGTCTAACCCATTCGTACCACAACCCTTCACAGTCCTGCAAGGGTTAACATAACCACATATCCCATCATTCCCACAATCCCACCTTACCTCTAACTCCTCCCCCTGGATATAAGAGGTCTCACCATCCAGCAGTTCCAGATGTGTATCTGCAAGAGAAGGACAAAAGGTCAGTTGCTGTTAGATGAATGGGCCTAGGAACTATCCAGGCCTGCAATAAAAGAATTCCTAGAAGACATTACTCTGTCTCGTGAGTTATTGGGTTAGATCCATCACTATATCACCAAACAAGTAAGAAATTACTCATCAAACCGTTGCAGTAATTCCTTAGTTTCCTTAAGTTTCAAAGAAAAATAGAAAGGGAAATTTGAAATGAACAGACACCTTTTAGAAAAGGCAAAAGGGCACCTGAACAAACAGCAAATATAAGATTGATAATATCTTAAAAATGGTTTTGTTTGCTTTATTGGCTTTTGTGCAGGTCATTACACCACAATTTTGAATATATTACTGTAAAACTAATGGGGGTGCCTAAACCAGATTATTCATTTGAAGAACTTTTGAATTGGAGGTTTCTTTTAAAAAATGAGTTTGGATAAATAAAAGGGTTCAGAACAGGAAATACAGTAAGATAAGGGGACCTATTGTTTCCATTTATTTTATTTTATGAAGAACGTATTAGGTAATATATATAAGTATAAGCATGAATTGAATACATAAAATAGATACAAATAGAGGAAACATTAGGACAGGGACCGTAGGGTGGTTATTCTATGTATACAACCAATATAAGGAATGGCAGGAAGATAGCATGAGTTAGAATCAAAAGAGGAAGTTGAAACATCAAGGCTGTGAGATAACTAGATGCTATTTTGTTAGCCAAAGAAAAGCTGAATGGATTGATAAACCAAGTGGATAGGGATCAAACTTCTACATGGCTTAAACGGTTTTTCATTTTATGTGTTTAGTGGCGTTCTCAGCCTTTACTATCGTTCCCCAAGGGACAGAAAATGTACAAATGTAACGTAAATGGACATATCCATGCTAGTGGAACTGTTTCCTTTTTGGTGACCTGTTCAGCTAGGATTACTACAGTTGGTCTGCAAAAATCTGGAGATTCACTAAGAAGGGGGGGAACCCTCTATAACGCATTGCAGTAGCCCAGCGGTCGCCCAAATTTATACTGCCCTACATCCGGCCAGTCAATTGTCATCAGCATCATCTGTTCCCATGCGGAAAAGCCACCTCCTGAATGAAGCCAAAAAAAAAAAAAAACCAACCGTGAGAGCAAACGCTCAGGCGTCTGCGCAGAACAACGTATCTCCCTACGGGCACGCCTCTTCCTCCGTTCTCATACAAAGGCCTTCTGGGAACTGTAGTCCTCCAAACCTCAAACGCTGGATTTGGTGTGGTGCATGCTGGAACGTTAACCTTTCTCGCGAGGCCTCTTAGGAGTTGTAGTTTCAACCCAGTGCCTGAAGGGAGATCATTAGGCTGGATGGACTCGCTTTCCCATCATGCTGCCTGGCAAGGGGCTATGGGGACGGGAATGAGGTTGGCTAAAATGGCGGGGCTATAGAAACGTTGTATTTACCGACGTCGAGAAACGTTACAGGTGAAATAGATTTCTTTTTTCCTCCTCCCCAGGAATCTTTTGCTGTTAGAGGCTACAAGCAAGAGGAGGGTTTTTAAAGATCGGGAAAGGAAAGAATTGGCGGTGTGGGAGGGGATTAGTTTGTTCTCGATGGCCACTAGCAGTCCTCATAGGGAAGTGAGTGCTGATTAGACTCCCTCTTTTTGTTTACAGTCTTTTCTACAAGAGGAGGAAGCGCAAAATATATATTTGCATTTTTCATTGGTTCCTTTCACGTTTTCAGCTTAATAAGATGCTTATTGAATTTTATTGAATGTTTCTACATGCGCAGAGTACATGGAACCATAAACTAACAAAATGGGCTCGACTTATACAACAGGCTAATCCATCCACTCACACAAAACTAAACAGGTTAATGCTAACCGAATTTAGCCTATTGGATGGATGTATTTTGTAGCGTTTACCTCACTCTGTAAATATTTTAGAAGAGGCTGTCATTAGATATAGATATAGATATATCTGTGTGTGTGTGTGTGTGTGTGTGTGTGTATTGTATTCCTCTGTGTGTGTGTGTGTGTGTGTGTATGATAGAAATCAGAAATCTTAAATCTCAGTATCATTTTAGGATTTTCCCACTATCTCACTCTAAAAAACTATATGAATGTGTGTATATATATATATATATATATATACACATACATATACATACATACATACATACATATACATAAATCGGATAAAAATCAGAAATTGTAAAGGTTCCCTTCACACATATGTGCTAGTCGTTCCCAACTCTAGGGGGCGGTGCTCATCTCTGTTTCAAAGCCGAAGAGCCAGCGCTGTCTGAAGACGTCTCCGTGGTCATGTGGCCGGCATGACTAAATGCCAAAGGCTCACGGAACGTTGTTACATTCCCACCAAAGGTGGACCCTATTTTTCTGCTTGCATTTTTTACATGCTTTCAAACTGCTAGGTTGGCAGAAGCTGGGACAAGCACCCTGTTACGTGGCACTAGGGATTTGAACCGCTGAACTGCCGACCTTTCGATCGACAAGCTCAGCATCTTAGCCACTGAGCCACCTTTTCAGAAATCTTGTATGTATGTATGTATGTATGTATGTATGTATGTATTCTTCTGGAATTGGGAGGACAGATTTCTAGGAACAAAAACAGTTTCTCGTCAGACTAAAATTTATCTCCTTTCCTCCAATATTTGTTTCTTGATTTTTTAGAGAGAGATATTGGGAAAATCCTAAAATGATATTGAGATTTAAGATTTCTGATTTCTATTCAGTTTATGGAGAAAAATGAACCCTTAGTGCCCTAATTGGTTTTACGAGGAAAATATGTTTCGGTTTACCATAGAGACCAATAAACAACTGCAATTACTGTTTTTTATTGTTTTGTACACTGCCTATTTTTTCTTGCACAGAATTCCTTTGAGAACTTACTTTTTATTTTTCAATTTTGCTCATTTTGCTTGGCTTTTCCCCCCAAAAAATCACAGTGGCATCCATGATGTATTATCACATTCTTTCAAGAAACATTAGTGTAATTTTCCTGGAATATGTATGTATGTGGATTGAGAACCAGATTTTCATGTTTTGCACTGTGGATACAGAATGTGCATAATACTGGAATTAACTGACTGACAATCATGGTTTCTCATTATATGAAATACTGAAATGTACTCAAGAACCTATATGTGTAGACTTTATGCTCATATCATTCCCCACATTCATAAAGAAAAATACAATATTTGTAACAGAAAGTACCATTATCAGTGTATATATGGATCTGAAACTTTAGAGGATAATTAATTTAAAATAATGTCATAGTGATTTATTTAGTTTTAGCAGAAAAATATTTCTGTTTTTTCAAGCACAGGTCAGTAGGACTAAAATTGAGATACGTGACAAGTCTACGAACATCTTAAAAGGCATGACAACCATATTGAAAAGAACATTTGTAAAATATTCATACCATGGGTGTATACAGCATGCAGCTGTCCAGATGTTGCTGAAAAGTAACTTCTCAGCCAATTTGTCCTATTGTGAGAGATATTAAGAGATATTGAGCAACATCTTGAGTTTCACATGTTGTGCATCTTTGTCCTAACTTCTGTCCCTGGAATCCGTTGTAACTTGAACGGTCACTAAATGAACTGTTGTAAGTCAAGGACTACCTGTAGCTTTCTATGTTCCCTGTCATGCATACATCTTATAAAGAAGATATCATGGATTCTTATTTAGGATTACAGGCATGAAGATGTGATATAATTATATGCAAGAATGGACTATTGCATTCTCTCTTCTCACTGCTTTGCTTTTCTTCCACATATTAATATAATCCTCCTAATCTAGATGGCTGGGGAAACGATTGAAAAGAGAGAGCGAGATTCTTCCCCTATCAAAGAAGAGCGGAGACGCTCACGGTCAGCAGAACGAGAACGTGACCGGGAGCGTGATAGAAAACCCTCTCCTATTGCTAAAGACAGAAAACGACACCGCTCTCGTGACAGGAGGAGAGGTAGTCGATCAAGATCCCGATCTAGGTCCAAATCAACTGAGAGGTAATGTGCATCATCATATTGAGAGGTGGCTTTTTTATGCATAATTGGGATAATTTGACTTCATTTTGAATGATGATAATAACATGAAATGAAGTAGTTGGGATTTAATTTGATTGCCAAATAAGAGTTTGATTTTTATGTTCATTGTCAAATTAAGTTCTATCGCATTGGCATAGAAATTGGCATCTTGTGTGTACATGTATTACTGTAGATTTGTTGACAATTTCTGTGCTCTGCTTTTCTGTCTCCTCCTGTGCAAGTTCAACAAGTGTATTTCAGCAGAAGCTGGTTTGGTGGGTATGAGAAGATCATAGAGAAATTTGCTTTCTGAATTTGATGTGTTTGAATGGTAAATAAACTCTCCAGAATTTAAGCAAATGACAGTAAACGTCTGGAGCTATATGTGTTAAGCACTCTTCTTGCAAATCATATGTTTGTAGAGAGCGGCGATATAAAGAGAGGGAAAGAGACAAAGAACGAGATCGTAATAAGAAGGATCGAGATCGTGATAAAGATGGGCATCGAAGAGACCGAAAACGATCCAGGTAAACATTGCTTTGAGAGAAAGAAAGAAGCTGCTTCAAAGATGTTGCAGTAATTCTAGAGGGATCCTTAGTGTAATGCAACAATATCTAGAGGCCTAGAGATAACTTAACACTGACTTACAAGAATTAAGAAATCAAACACATTTTGCTCAAGATTTAAGAGACACCACTTGCTGAAATTGTATTCCAGCTATGAATTTTCTAGTTGTAGAAAATTTGTTGTGTAAATTGTCTTTCTGGCTCCTCACTATTCAGAAATCGGCTGTTGATTCAGTGAACCAATGTCTCCAGTACTTATATTTTGCATAGTGGCACTGAAATGCGTATTTCTTGTCTTGGCCCAAGGTTTGCATTTAAAGTGAAGTCATAATTGAAAAATACACTTAGGAAATCTGTGGAGTATATTTTAATAGTGTGGTCCCCTAATTTTGTTTGCCATGTGCCTCCCTTTACTGACATGGTGTCAAAATCTTTCCAATTTTGTGATAATATGGGGATGATTTTCAAGTCTCTAAACCCTCCAAGAAAGATAATAAACCCTGCAGTAAACCTTTCAACTGCAGCTTTGGGAAAGGGCTAAACATATTTTCATTTTGGGTATTTTCTGGTAGATGAGTATTTGGAATATTTGGAAATTGCACATCAATGATCCTGATTGTTCTATTACACCTGATTTTCAAGATATAGCAAATGCCTTCAAAAGTCGGTTTTTGAACCTGCAGTAATTATTAATTTCCAATATTGAGAGAAAATGATGGGCTTCTTATGTTTATTGTTGTTAAAATATCTCTTGAGAATTTCTCCCTGTACTTGGAATTGCTAATTTGATTTTTGAATTGTAGCAGTTTCGGATTAGTCGAGAATCCTAGCTTTGGAGGGGATCAGGAGGTTGTTTCAGTCCTGTGCTCTGTGATATCAGAAACAGAACGACATTCAACAAATAAAATTATTATTATTATTATTATTATTATTATTATTATTATTATTATTATTATTATTATTCCCAAGGGGGAGGGAGAGAGGCCTGAAGCTCACATATTTTTTGTTTTATCTGTACCAGGGAAAATGTATGGATTCTGACTGCAACAGTTGCTTCCCTTTGATTCTTTTCTCTCTCTGCTTCAGGAGCACCTCCCCAGGTCGGAACAAAGATTCCAAATCAAGGAAAGATAGAGACTCTCGCAAAGATGACGATGATGATTCATTGTCCAAGAAGGAAAAGGTACTGCATGCAACTTCTTGAATGTTCAGAATAATGGTCAAGTATGCCCTCTGATGTTAAAGAATAATTCTTTTTTGATGATCTGCTTAAAAAGAATATATAGGTAGTCCACAATTTATGACTGCAATTCAGACCAAAATTCGTGTTGCTAAGTGAAACAGTTGTTAAGTGAATTTTCAATATACCCCATTTTATGACCTTTCTCGCCACAGTTGTTAAGTGGATCGCTGCGGTTGTTAATAACACGGTTGTTAAGTGAATCTGGCTTCCCCAATGTCTTTGCTTGTCAAAAGCTTGTAAAGGTGATCGCAGGACTCTGGGTTGCTGCAACCATCATAAATATGAACCAGTTGCCAAGCGTCTGAATTTTGATCGTGTGGCCATAGAGATGCTGCGACGGTCGTAAGTGTGAAAAACAGTGACAAGTTACTTTTTTCAGTGCTATTGTAACTTTGAATGGTCAATAAATGAACTGTTTTAAGTCGAGGACTACCTATATTCTTCAAATTTTTATTTTCTTATAATTTGTGGGCTGCTCTTGTCCAGAGCCGCTGAGCTTTTTATAATAGCAGCATCTTTTTTTAGTGATCTTTCTTGGTATCTTAATGAGTGCCTGTATTGTTCACAGGCTCAGCCACTTTCTCTGGAGGAGCTACTGGCCAAGAAGAAAGCTGAAGAAGAGGCTGAAGCCAAGGTTAGCCCAAGGAGCATCTCTCCGTTTCCAGATATTAATTAACTTTGGAAGGCCTGTTGGAAGACATATTGGATTCCAGCAACCTATTACAGACTAGTCTGATGCGATATTTGCATCAGGGAAAATTTGGTGTGTGTGTGGGGGGGAGTTATAGTCCTGCGTTCCAAAAGAGCACCAAGTTAGAGCACCAGATTGTAGCAGTCTAGATGTGTGTCAACCTCATTTTGTGGTGTTTTTTTTTTTTTACAACTTCAACAAAAGGATGTTTCTTTGTATTCACCTGCTTGTGATTCGTTGCAGCCCAAGTTCCTTTCCAAGGCAGAACGAGAGGCTGAGGCCTTAAAGCGTCGGCAGCAGGAAGTGGAAGAACGACAGCGATTCCTGGAAGATGAGAGAAAAAAGAGAAAGCAGTTCCAAGAAATGGGAAGAAAAATGCTAGGTATACTTTTTCCCCCTTGGGTGTTGTATACTCTATCAACACATTATATGCTCGGAGTTGGTTTCTCTGATTCTGTATTGATTTTGTGAAAATCTTATTATTTGCCCTACTTGCAGAAGACCCTCAGGAGAGAGAGCGGCGTGAGCGCAGGGAACGCATGGAACGAGAGACCAATGGCAATGAAGATGAGGAAGGACGGCAAAAAATCCGTGAGGAGAAAGACAAGACCAAGGAGCTGCATGCCATCAAAGTAATGCTTGCCGTCTTGGGCAATTGCAGTCATTGTTCAAAGGGGAATAGGGGTTCAGTAGAACATCTTTAAATTCAAGTTGGTTCTGAGCAGTTTTTCCAACTGTTTCATAACTCTCGGCTACTAAAGCCCATTCTTCTTATATGTACTGTATATGAGTCCAAAATAAACACAACTGGGAGATGATCTCTAGATGAGGAAAGCTCATATACAGATGGTGAAGCTTATTGATGAACGGTTTGAATTGGGAATCAGGAATTCTCAATTTTGTACACCTGCCACTCGATGTCCCAAAGATGTTCAAAGACAACTGAACTTATTTTTGGTTTTTTTCTTGATGTTTTTGGTTTTGGTTTTTTTCTTCAGTTCTGACTAAATGGTGGGGAATGGCAGGATTGCATATAAATCTTTCCATTCCCCACCATTCAGACAGAACTGAAGAAGCTTCTTGGAGAAACAAAACATCTTCAAGGAAAAAACAGAGAAAGTCCAGTTGCCTTTTAAAAAGCATCTTTGGGACAACTGTGACCTGAGTGACTGAGAACCTCCATAAATATTCTGCCACTAGATGGCCTTATTCAGGTTCATTATGCTCTTACTTCCAACCATTACCTATTGGCAGTATACGAAACAGAAACGAACACATTGTTTGATCCTGTTAGCTATATTGTTCATAGAGAAAATAGGATCAAAATGGAATGTTAAAATGTTTCATCCCTGCCAGGAGCGATACTTGGGTGGGATCAAGAAGAGGAGGCGCACTCGACATTTGAACGACCGCAAATTTGTCTTTGAGTGGGATGCTTCAGAAGATACTTCTATTGACTACAATCCTTTGTGAGTATGTCTTCAAGGAGAGCCTCAGCATGGCATGCTGCTTCATAATACGTATTGTCCTCAGCTCAACTCTGAGTGGAGAAGTGTTTATGCCTGCTTGCTTTCTTCTGGGAAGAATGCAATGAAGGGAACATGGAAAAGCATTTTGGTGTGATGCAAAAGAACAAGGACAGTCTTACTTCTGTGAGGAAGGGATGGTTGAGAAAGTCCTAAGGATTTAGATTTACTAGGTGGTTTGCAAATATTTAGACTTTCCCATTGATATAAATTGGGCAAGTTAAGTAGTCAGTAGAAAATTGCTTTATTGCAATGGTGCAGTGGTTAGAATGCAGTACTGCAGGCTACTTCTGGTGACTGCCGGCTTCCTGCAATTTGGCAGATTGACTCTCACCAGGCTCAAAATTGACTCAGCTTTCCATCCTTCTGAGGTCGGTAAAATGAGGATCCAGATTGTTGGGGCCAATATGCTGACTCTAAACCACTTAGAGAGGGCTGTAAGAGCACTGTGAAGCGGTATATAAGTCTAAGTGCTATTGCTATTATTTGTCTACTTGAGTCGGTAGGCCACTTGCATTTGATTGTTAATGTTGTTCCCAAGCCCAGATGCACATGTCCCTCCCAGGTACCCACTAAAGCCAGGAGGAGCATATATGTAAACAAAAGGTGGCAGAGTTCCTACAGTAAAATCAGCCATGTTGTCAGATTTGACAAGCTCAAAAGAATTGGAGGTTGAAGTGCAAGATGTTACCCCACTCCTCTCACTTGGCTCTGCCCAGTTGGCACTCGTAATATTCATGAGGCCTGGATAAATGTTTAGTATGCAGAAGAGACAGTGCAAAGTTACATTTATTGTGAGATAGCTTTGTAGAGGTTCAAGTGGCAAATTGGCATTTGTACAATATGTGCATAGAAGCCACTGGCCACCAAAAAAGACAATTTTTCATCCTTGAAGCTGCCGATATGTTTTATGTAGCTCAGGGATGGAACTTTCTGAAAACTTCTAAAAGAGTAAGAGCTTGCATGTTAAGACGCATCATGGCTTGTTGATATGTTCTTCAACAGGTACAAGGAGCGACACCAGGTTCAGTTGCTGGGGCGTGGTTTCATTGCTGGCATTGACTTGAAACAGCAGAAGCGGGAACAGTCACGTTTCTATGGAGACCTGATGGAGAAGCGGCGAACACTGGAAGAGAAGGAGCAAGAAGAGTAGGTTTTGTGCTGGGTTGGTGAAAGATATTGGGAATTGAAAGGATGAAGACAAGAATCCTCACTGTATGAGTGATATTGGCTTATGTTTCAGCACTTTCATTGGATCCTGGTGTTCAAATGGAGGTGGTAAATGCACTATAGTCCATCATTTCCCCAAATATTACGGCAGCAATAAGTGGTGGTGAAGTTACTTAGTATTAAAAAAAATAGTAGAACTTGGGCTAAGGGAGAGAATTGGGAAGATCAAACGGCTTTTCTTTTTCTGCCACAGTTTTGCAAAAAAATAAAACCAACCACACCCCCATTCATAAAAGAAGCTTTGAGAAACTTGCTAATGGGAATTTTATGAATTTTGTCATATACTGCTGGAATTGGTTGGTTGCTGGAATTGGATATGTCTAGTTTAATGAAAAGAAGGACTGGGGGGACATGATAGCAGTGTTCCAATATCTCAGGGGCTGCCACAAAGAAGAAGGAGTCAAGCTATTCTCCAAAGCACCTGAGGGCAGGACAAGAAGCAATGGGTGGAAACTAATCAAGGAGAGAAGAAACCTAGAACTAAGGAGAAATTTCCTGACACTTAGAACAAGTAATCCGTGGAACAACTTGCCTCCAGAAGTTGTGAATTCTACAACACTGGAAATTTTTAAGAAGAGATTGGACAACTATTTATCTGAAATGGTATAGGGCTTCCTGCCTGAGCAGAGGGTTAGACTAGAAGACCTCAAAGGTCCCTTCCAACTCTGTTATTATATTGTATTCTATACTGTATGCTGTATTGGCAACAAAATACTATAGTTCTGGGAATACCGCTAACTAAAGAAAATTTTCTCCATTTGTATTTTTGTTGGATAAATGTTTCCTTCTGATTTTGCCTGATTTCTTGATTCAACACCCTTGCTTGCCAGGGCACGTTTGCGCAAGCTACGTAAAAAAGAGGCTAAGCAGCGATGGGACGACCGGCACTGGTCTCAAAAGAAACTTGATGAAATGACGGACAGGGACTGGCGTATCTTCCGCGAAGATTACAGCATCACCACCAAGGGAGGCAAGATTCCAAATCCCATTCGTTCCTGGAAAGACTCCTCATTGCCTCCTCACATCTTGGAGGTTATTGACAAATGTGGCTATAAGGTGAGAGGCTGTTCAGTTTGTCAGGCTGACGGGGTTCTTTGCTTTATTATAGTGATGTTCATTTAAAACTAGAATCTACGTAGGGTATTATTTACTGTCAGTTTCAAATAATTTAGCCTTACCACCGCAGATGGACATTGAATCCAAGGCACTTAATTCAGAAGCAGGCTGCTGCTGGTGGTGGCAGCCACAATCGAACATTGCATTTCCTGGATTCTGTGGATGGTGCCTTGAACTTGAATGATTTCTTCTAAACGGTCAAATATATCTTGACAACTCTTTCTTGTTTCGCCCAGGAACCTACTCCTATCCAGCGCCAAGCCATCCCTATTGGTTTGCAGAATCGTGATATCATTGGTGTGGCAGAGACTGGTAGTGGTAAAACAGCTGCCTTCCTTATTCCACTTCTGGTATGGATCACCACCCTGCCTAAGATTGATAGGTGAGAAAGTTGGGACATCTTTCTAAAGGGGGAGGAGAAAAAATCACTCGAGGAGGTTGGAGATTGGGCAAACAGTAAATATTAAGGAGTTGATAGTTATCCTGTATATCAAGTACTGACATTAAACAATGTTCCATTGGCCATTCTAGGAAAATTCGATCATTTCCTTTAATTTTTAGCTCTGTGTTGGAGCAAAATAGAGAATTGCACTAAGGGATTCAGTGCTGTAAAAATGTTTTGTGTAGGAATGAACACAAAATCTGCACAATCAAGTCACACTTCCCAGATAATAGTGTACGAACAGGACTACAGTCACAATTTGATACAGAAGTTAAGATTTGGTCAGTCAAAAGGTTAATCCAGCATTAAGGTTGCCAACAGAAATCAGCAAGATACTTTGGGGAAGTTCACAAACAAGGCATGTTGAATATAAACCAGATTGTGGTTCATAAATAATCCCCTACTTTCCCCTCCTCCCCCTTCGCTGCAGTGATCTTATTAGAGTTCCTGTTTTATATGGTTCACCAACTGGACACCATCTGGATATGTAGACATCCGTACATTTGGAAGAAGCCCTGATTGGACATTGAAATAATCTGTGTAAAATACTGCACGATTTCATTCAACAATTGCCGCTAGATACAATAGATTAGAAATAATCTGGTCCAACGGGAGCCCATTAAATTTGATAATCCAGTACCCAAGGAAATCCTTTGTTAAAGTAGGAGTGAAAATGACAAATGTGTTTTTAATATGTTTCAAGATGATTCAGAGGGATCTAGATTGCAAAGACATTATGTTAAAAAAAACCACCTTACATTTTCACAGTTCCATTGGACATTACCATTCAGCTTGCCATTTTTCTCCATTGCAGGATCGAGGAATCAGATCAAGGTCCCTATGCTATCATCTTAGCTCCCACTCGTGAGTTGGCTCAGCAAATTGAGGAAGAAACCATTAAGTTTGGAAAACCCCTGGGCATCCGCACCGTGGCTGTTATTGGTGGCATCTCACGTGAGGACCAAGGCTTCCGCCTCCGCATGGGTTGCGAGGTTCGATTGCAATAATAAAATTCATCACATTTCCTGGTCACAAGTGCTTGCCTTGTAGATTGGCAAATGTACCCTATAAAAGATAAATGGCAACTATGCATAGCTTAATACAGTATTCCCTTCACTCCACAGAGCCTGGCTCAATGTCCTGACTAGACCAAACTCTGAGAAGTATTTTGCTTCCAGAACTTGCTGGAGAAGGGAAGGGAAGGATTGATTTTGGCCTTCAGTGTCAGGGTAGACACAAGTAACTTTTTCCCTCTGAATTCCAGATTGTGATTGCCACACCTGGCCGATTGATTGATGTGTTGGAGAATCGCTACCTGGTGCTGAGCCGTTGCACCTATGTGGTATTGGATGAGGCCGACCGTATGATTGACATGGGTTTTGAACCTGATGTGCAAAAGATTCTGGAGCACATGCCTGTTACTAACCAGAAACCAGATACCGATGAGGCTGAGGACCCAGAGAAGATGCTGGCCAACTTTGAATCGGGCAAGCATAAATACCGACAGGTTGGTGGCACTTAGATGTCTTGTTATCAACTCTGGTTTTTTTAAAAAAAAGCAGTTTAAACTGAGTTTAGAATTCTGCCTCTTAATCTCACATGGTCATCTTTCAAATGTAAATGAGAGTTACCCATGATTAAAAGGAATTTTCTTCTGGCTGGGAGTTGAATGGTCATGGCAATTATGGGGAAAAAATTGTGATTGCATTTTATGATGCTTAGGAAGCTTTGTTCGCTTGAGAATTCAAATGTCTTGGTATAAAGGAAAAAGGCTTTCTCAATAGAAAAAAAAAGAGCTCAAAAGTGGGCTTTTTTAGAAAAGGGTTTTGTTCTGTGGAATAAGCAGAAGAAAAGTACTGTCAAATAAGAATCTGTGTGCATATTATTTCTTTCTCTCTGTGTCTGCTTCCATGATAGACTGTGATGTTCACAGCAACCATGCCACCTGCCGTGGAACGTCTGGCACGCAGTTACTTGCGCCGGCCAGCTGTGGTTTATATTGGCTCAGCTGGCAAGCCACATGAGCGTGTGGAGCAAAAGGTCTTCCTCACGTCAGAATCAGAGAAGAGGTAAATATTAGTATGGGAGGTGAAGGATGG
Organism: Pantherophis guttatus; assembly: GCF_059756535.1. Classification (NCBI taxonomy): domain Eukaryota; kingdom Metazoa; phylum Chordata; class Lepidosauria; order Squamata; family Colubridae; genus Pantherophis; species Pantherophis guttatus. The sequence continues at coordinate 137,382,576 of NC_142064.1, read as the reverse complement.
GAACTTGAGCTTTGTTTAAAGACATAAATTTTCCAGAAAATTTGAAGGTAAAAACAACCAAATTTTGTTCGGTTTCTTTTTTCTTTTTCCCCTAAGAAAAAAAATAGGACTTTGGGAAAAATTGAAATATATCCAATATTCATTTCTGCTATCCTTTATTAAACTAAATTTGCTTTCCTGTTTTAAGAACTTAAACTGCATTTCAAGTAGTCCTTGCTTAACAACCACAATCAGGGCCAGAATCTCGGTCATTGAGCAAAATGATTGTTAAGCGAAACATCCACGTGACTGCTTTGTTCAATTACTGCAACCCTGGCACTCCCCAGTTTTGGTCATTAAGCAGTTTCCTGGGTCATTAAATGGATGGTGCAAAAGAGCTGCCTGCCAAAGGGTTTCAGCTCCATGTGGAGGTGAAATCCTCCCAGCAAGTAGCCCTTGCGCTCTCAAACATTTCTGCAGCCTGCCAAAGGATTTCAGTGTGTGCATGGTGGGGAAATCCTTCAATGAGCTACAGGAACGGAGATGACATCTTCAGGATTTCAGCTCAGTTCCTGCAATCCCAGAAGGGTTTCCCCTTCCCTCTGTGTGCAACCTTCCTTGCCATTGAGTTTCTGGGGAAGCTGGCAGAGAAGATTGCAGATGGTGATCACATTATCATGGGGCGCTTGGCAACCCATCATAAATGCGAGTAGATTGGTAAGCATTGAGATCGTCATCACATGACTGCGAGGGGTGTGCGCGCACAATATTTTGCAACAGTGAGAAGTGCTTTACAGGCCCTAAGGCACTCTTTCTGAAGCCATCTTTAATTCAAATGTTTGTTAAGAGAGTATTATCTGTATGGATAATTTGATTTACTCATACACTTACAATTTGTATACTTATTCAATATAAAGCTAATTAGTTTGGACACTTACTGCATTTACTAGTCAAGTGTACTTTAAAATGTTTTTAAAATTTAATTGGCATCCTCTGAGGGCTGGTCCAGAGGAGACGTCCATAAGCACTGTACCTTCTTGAGTGAAAATCCCCATGCCCTGTCCCTAACGGGGCAGAAATGCATCTTTCTCGTTCATTGGAGAGATGTCTTATGCTGCTTATCCTTTGCTTACATGGCATGCATTGCTCTGGTATTTCAGATAAAAATCTCCCCATTAGAAATTAAAATGTTTTGAAGAAGTAACAGGTAGCAACAGGTGATTATTTTGTTATTAGTTGCCTTAGAGTTTTTCTTCATGTCTGCTCTTTGTGTCTCTATTTGAAATGAATGATGTGGGCAGATTCCAAGGCAGGATTATGTCTGTGGTGTTCTTGCATGACAGGGCATTAAATTATTCCTGAAATGGTGGCCCAGGGATGAAAAAGGCTTCAGCGTACTGTGATATACATGTAGTACTAGAGCAGAAAGCTAGAATGCAGCAGGACATTTCGTTTTAATATGTGATACCTTCCACTCTCAACTGAAAGATCCTATTTCCTGTTTATTCCTTACCATTTTCCCTCTTTTACTTACACAGAAAGAAACTGTTGGCTATTTTGGAGCAAGGTTTTGATCCTCCCATTATCATCTTTGTCAATCAAAAGAAGGGCTGTGATGTATTGGCCAAATCTTTGGAGAAAATGGGGGTGAGTCACTATCCTATTTAGAGTTACAGAATTGCAAATGTTTGTTGAGGTCAAGGTTTCTTAGGGTTTCCAGGGCCGTCTTTTGAGGCATCCCAGAACGGAATCTTTCATTATCTTTTGGACAATGTGTACTTCTCTCTCCTCTGTTCTCTTGCAGTCGACTGTTGAACAAATAGCTTGTAATATGTATTCATCAATTTTATAAACAACTCTCTGTCCGCAGGAGCTTTTCATCTAGGAACTTTGTTACTAAAAGAGGACTGTCTCTGCTGACTGCCAATTATTTTTATCCCTAAAGTAACTTGCAAGATACCTCTAAAATTATATGGAAATTGGTAGAACTACTTCTGCTGCAGTCCCCTTTCAAAATATCTGTGCCTTTGAAATAATCAATATTAGTTCCTGCTCTCTCCAGCACCAACCTCACTACAACAATTTGACTTTCCTTATCTCTATCTCTGCAGTACAATGCTTGCACCCTTCATGGTGGTAAAGGTCAAGAGCAACGTGAATTTGCCCTCTCCAATTTGAAAGCTGGTGCCAAGGACATTTTGGTGGCCACAGATGTAGCCGGTCGTGGTATTGACATTCATGATGTGTCCATGGTGGTGAATTACGATATGGCTAAAAACATAGAAGGTGAGTTATCCTTTTATTTTTCCTTTCTTTCAAGTTCCCCCATCTGTGGAATGTTTGATAGTTTTTTTCTCTGAATGAAATTTGGAAGAACTAGTGTTTGTGAGCATGTGTGAATACCAGTAAGGCAGGGGGACTGGAATATTAGAAGATATATCCCCAGTCAATCTCGTAGAGATGTGGATTCTCCTAGCAGTACATTGCTGATGGTGTATCGTGGCAAAATACAAAAGCCACATGTAATTTACTGTAAATCTTCTCCCAGTTGCCTTCTTATTAGACAGTTTTTACAAAGCAGAACCGCTTGGCACCTTGTTTTACAGGCTAGTCCCAGGATTGTTGAAATAATGTATGGAAAGTACTCGGAGCCTTGAAATGCTCTATCCATTGCTTATTGCTTTCTTAAACGTTATGCTATTCTTAAGGCATAGCCATACAGTTCTCCAGAGTCCACAAGATCAGGGGTCTCCAACCTCTGCGGCGTGTTTGCAACCAGGCTGTGGAAATGGCAGGCGAGTGCACACACGCGTATCCCCACTTGTGCGAGCAGTGGGTGAGCGCGTGCACACATGCTCCATTTGCAATGAGCAGTGGGTGCATATACACACCGCTCAAGCAAATGGAGCGGCTCGCACGTAGTTGCCGGCCGCTCAAGCAGCACCATCCACCCCCCGCTGGTCCGCAAGGCCGGAAAGGTTGGGGAACTCTATGCTAGGTCTCCAAACTGCATCTGATGTACCAGCAGTGTCTGTGCCTTAATTCAATTCCTTCTTTGTTGCAGATTACATCCATCGCATTGGTCGAACAGGACGAGCTGGGAAAAGTGGCGTCGCTATTTCTTTTGTCACCAAAGAGGATTCTGCTGTCTTCTATGACCTTAAGCAAGCTATCCTTGAGAGTCCGGTGTCTTCATGCCCCCCAGAACTGGCCAACCATCCAGATGCCCAACACAAACCAGGAACCATCCTCACTAAGAAGCGTCGGGAGGAGACTATCTTTGCCTGAGTGTGTAGTTAGCCTACAAAGAGCCCTCTCCCCCCACCCCACCCCCTTGTATTATAATCAAGGGTCACTCTTTGACCACCATTTGAGGCCTAGGCAATGACACAGGGTAAAAGCATAGTGGCTCTTCCAGTCTTTAATAGTGAAGTGGCTGTTTCATTTTCTCATTTTCTGTGAGTGTAAATACACTTTTCCCTCTCTATATATATAACCCTGCATTGAATTGAAGAGTGAACAATGGGAACATTTCTCCAAGAGATAGGGTGTCATCTTGCAAATCTTGATCTCCACAGATACTTTAATGTTCTTCTTTTTGAAGATGGTGTTTATAAGAAAACTTGTATTTTTTTGTTGTTGTGGCAGTTGAGAATGGCTAGCAATCTTGCCTTCCTGATTGATACTTCCAAACATATTTGAAGGGGGGGAGGATTCAGTTATCGATTTTTACATTTGCCATCTTCTCCATAAATCAGACAAGGAGGACTTCTTGGACATGGCCCAATGAAGAGGGGAATTCTGTTTGTGATCACTACTTCTCCAGACTCTCTTTTCCTGTTCCAATGAGGACTTCTCCCCATTTCTAATCCTGAACTGTTATGTTTCGATGCAATTGTGTTTTTGTTTTATTTACAACTGCCCCCCCCCCCAGTCCACATAAAAAGGGCAGGTAATGTACAGAAAGACTCCTATTTTTTTTTTCAATGACCTGAAAAAAATTACTATAAATCCATATGAAACTTTGTCCTGCCTGTTTATTCTTGGTTTTTCATAAGTAGAAATATACGTTGTAAAGACCTGTGATACTGCTGCCATAGCTATACTGCTGCTGTTCTTTTTGAATGAATCAGTTCTACTAAAAGGATTACCAATTAGAAATAATAAGTTGGTGGCTTAATGCTGTGCTATTTTACATTATATGTGAATGGGAAACAGCAGCACTGCTTGTAGCAAAATAATACTTAAATTGAGAAATCTGGGGAAATCAAGGAAAGGAAGGTCTTTGTTTCCTGAAAAGCCAATAATTTCCTCTGCAGTAGTTGCTATAGTTTTCTTCTGAGGTAGGTTGTAAGTTGAATTTGGGAGGGCGGGGGAGGGGGAATTCCTTTGACCAATTCTCATTTAATGATTAACAGTGATAACCATGTGCAAGTTTCAAAAGTCTCAGGAAAAAGAGCCAGCAATTGAGACAAATGTTGGGTTCTCTTTTGTTTACAAAACGTTGCATTATTACAACAAAGTATTGTTACTACTATACCAAGAGTTTGAGGGTGAAGGTTTTCAATTGTGCCATAAGTTATATTAGTGCTACTATAGAGCCCCCTGTTTATATACACTTTCATGCTCTTAAGGTGATATTCCTGGCTGTTCATGAACTCAATAGCACAAGCTTGAGAAACGTCTGGAAAAAGCTGCTGGCACCGAATCTCAAACTATGCAAAATTGCAAAACCTGATAACATAAACGTCTATGCTTATGAACATGATTGTTCTCAATTTTCATCCCCAATATTATTTATTTAATTGGTTATATCCCAACTTTATTATTTTTACAAATAACTCAAAGACGGCAAACATCTTCAACACACCTTCCTCCTCCTATTTTCCCCACAACAACAACCCTGTGAGGTGGGTTGGGTTGAGAGACAATGACTGTCCCAAGATCACCCAATTGGCTTCCATGGCTATGGCAGGACTAGAACTAGAATAGGATGATGGCAAAGAGGAGATATTTGTTAAGCAACAGTACAGTCTAAAATGAGCTTGTTGCAACTGATGGGTTCTACTAAATACTGTTGTTTAGGTTTGTACTTTAAAGGCAATTCATACACACACACACACACACACACAAATTTTAACCAAATTTGAAATTTCTGCAAAAGTATGGCTTTACAGACTAACTTGTATTGGGACAAGATAAGATTTCCAGACCATAGCCTTTTTTAAACATTTCTTGAAAGCAGTGAGCCATTCTATAGGTACCCACTCCTCAAAACAATAATTTTCAAAGTGAGAATCATCAAAATGCATTTTGTGAATGGGAAGAAGCCCTCTGACGGACAGCTAGAGAAAGATTGATGCTAGGCGATGTTTGTTCTAATATATCTGAAAGTCAGAATTGATGCATAGGGAGCAAGCAGAAATGCTACTTAAATGGTGTGTTAACGTGCATTTACGTGAGTATCAGTTAATAGGCAGACTTCTGACATTTTAATTAAAAGGCAATTTCAGTGTTTCGGTTATTATCTGAGGAAGGTTAGATGCCACTCAATCCGCACCTTTCCTAGGTTGAATGCAATTGATGGGTAAATAAATCAAGAACTTGACTGCAACCCATTCATTGACCTACCTGCTTTTTACTTTCCTTTGCACAAATGCCATTTGAACTAAGAGGGCCTTGTTTATTCTGGCTACTGTATTTGAACCTTTGCCGCTTTAACATGAAAGCTGCTTGTGCCTGAACTCTTGAGACAATTAATTATACTGCTAATGTGTGGCTTATGTATCCCATATAATTGCCATATATTTTGCCCAAGGAACTCTGGCAACTGTAGCCTAAGGTCCTACAAATTAGAGGAGTCTAAGCTTTACTCCTACCTCAGAAGAGAGTAGTTCTAGAACCAATTGAAAATTGTGATAGATCAATTCTGAACAGTCAGGTCATGGGATATCTCTTCATCCCAATCTTTGGCTCAAGAATCATGCAGGGTTTAGTGTTGCATCAGGGAAGGGTGTTATGAACACCAGCCAAAACACCAACTTGAATTCTGTCCTTCAAACCGTCCATTCCAATGTCCTCGCAGCTGTACTCAAAATAACAACCACTCAGCCACATGTTATAAATAGCAAATGTTTGTTGTTTCAAACAGGCTTACAAGTTTTGGGGGAAATAAGTGCTCTCTACAAAAGAAGAGTAACAAAGCTGTTGCAGCAGCCCATCAAACAACCACTACCGCAGGGATAGAAATATTTCCCCGTCCTCAAGCCACCTAAGCTACAAAAGAGGGGAAGAGCATTTCCCCTTCGGCTCTGGACCATCCAGGGGTACAACACACACTCAACACAACTCCCAATGCTAGTGGGCAATATTTACAGGCTGATTTCTGGTAGCTGTACGTGCTTTTGAAAAGAAGGGGCTGCCACCCACTGCCCCGAGAATGGAAGAGGGAGAATGGAAGAGCAGGGTTTGCGCATTAGAAAAAGCAGGAAGTAGGATGTCTATAGCCCTGGGCCACTTCCACAAGATGGAAGTCCCAAAGTGCTGAGGGTAGGAGTCACCATGAAAGAGCAGGACGCACCGATTACTCGGCACCTCATCTTCCTCCCACTTCCCGCAACACAAGTGGAATGTGGAAGATCAAGGTTGCATGCAATTAGCAAGGAATTTTGGAGCAAGTGAGGAGGATACAGACTCAAGCATCCCATACTGTGGCTTTAAAAAATGTCTTCCCACTAGTCCTCTAACAGAAGTGACTGCGCAGGAGGATGACCTAGCAGGACAAGAGGAACAAGACTGAGCGTTGGGGTTGTTGGGGTTCCTAGGAAACCAAGGATTTCAAGGCTTTCACTCTACTTGGGGATGAAATAGATTCGGAATAGACGGCCAGCAAGAGTCAGGAAAGGCCTAATTAAACCTTTCTCTGCCAGCTATTTTTTGTGCAAAATAACTTTCTCTGCTGAAGACTCCCTTTCCTCCCCTCCCCTCACACTTTTGAATCTACAACTCCATCTAGAAAAGGCAGCCAGTTGGCTGGGATATGTTGGACACAGAATACTTTGGAGCTAGGATGGAAAGGGTTAAACCTCTCTCCTGCTGCTACTCTACCAAATGATCCTTGAGGCTTTGCTTTACATGTGCTAATAGTGCACAGTACAATTTGCATCTCAGCTTCCTTAGAATCAATAACTCGCTTCAAGGTCATGGGAATTACGTAAAAGAATATGAAAACTAAGAAAATCTTGGGTAAATCTGAAGCAACTTTTTTTTTCTTTTGTATCTGGCCCTACCCATCTAATCAATAATTGCAAGGGCAACAGAAGATGGAAGCTGTGTAGCCCTCTCAGTGATAGTCATGAACATTTATATATTCTTGTAGAAAAGCCACCGCTACATAGATATCTTTTGGCCTTGTGATATTTGGATTATATCCAAATTAGCAGCAGATAATTTATCGATAATCTCTTAGATCATCCTGCCATAGTTGAATGATCTTTCATCATTCATCGACTTTAAATGAAACTAAATCCCCCGAATGCAGAACATTCAATGTCAGGGAGCATTTTAGTTCTACCTTTTTTCCTGATATATTATTTTTTTCTGTGCAGGCTGAAATATTGTGTCTCAGTGTCACCTGCTGCTTATTGCACATGATTCACCAAAGCATTTGCACAAAATGGCTGCCAATGCCGTGAAGATCACGCCCTGTAATTGAATCAGTATTGGCTGTTCATATCAATTTCTAGAGTGTATCACTCTTATAATTAGCAATCTTGGTTATCTACACCAATCTCAATTTCCGGACAGATCTTGGGACATGTGCACACAGGTCTAACCTTACAGCAAGGCAAAAAGTGAGGCTCTGGGTCTCCCGCTTGGAAGAAGTAAACTCATCCTAAGGTCTCTACATGCCTGGCTTACTTTCTCCCTTGTAATCTTCAGCTCTGATCTCCTGCTCAGTTAAAAATGGAGCTACAACCAGCTTCTCTCTTGGAAAAATTTTCTTCCTCTGAGATGCAGAAGCCCAAACCAGCTCCTAGCCTCCCCACCCCTCCCAAACGGAACTGGGATGTGAAGTTTACCCTGCAAAGATACTATCATGGCCTACATAATCTAAAGTGAAGGAGGGCCAGACAAATCATCCAACCTCTTTTAGGCAGCCATGGCTATGTCTGGGCTTCCTTAGATAGCACCTGTGTACTGGGGCAGGACCTGCACTCTGTGGGGCTCAGCTACAAAGGGAAAGAGACAAAGGCTTGAGATCAGGCAATTAACTCAGTTTGGGAGATGGCAAAGACAGTAGCAGCCGTGTCTTGTGTCCCTGGAGGCCTGGCCAGGAAGTTTCAATAACTATCTTTGGCCCAGGGCCGGTTGCGTTGCCAGTTCCTGTCATTGTGATTGTGCTCAGAGTCGCGCTCCAGAAGACGGTCCTGCGAGTCATGGCCGTTGGTGCTGCGGAGGCCACTGTTGTGGTTGCGGTGAGGCTGGTACAGGTCAGTGTAGGCGTCGGAGTATTCATCCTCCAGGTGCCGAGAGCTTCGCTGAGAGGACGCCGTCCATGTCTTGCGCGAGGCGTCACTCACTTCGTCAGATTGCATCAAGCTGTCGTGCTCCACCGGGGAGCGCTCACTCTCTTGCTCGCCCATCGGGGCCTGGCTCTGCGGGAAGGAAGGGCAGGAGGAAGTTGTTAGCAAGTCTTCCGCTGCCTGGGGCTCTCCCAACATGACAGCCAGAGCTGGGTTGGAATTCAGCCCTTAATTTGCTCCATCCAAGAGCTTCCATATGACTACTGTAGATTCGGGATCCCCAATTCATCTACAGCAGGGGTGGGGAACGATGGTCCCTTTACGACCTGTGGACTTCGACACTCAGAATTCCTGAATTCCATGCTGGCTGAGGAATTCTGGGAGTCAAAGTCCACAGGTCGTAAAGGAGCCATCGTTCCCCACCCCTGATTTACAGCACTGTTCATTGCACTTATACTTTCACCAAAAATATTGAAACCTTGGAAATGGACCAGAAATAAGTTCTACCCGTGCCCTGCAATTTATTGATTTGCACTAGATAGGATTACGGTTCATACATTCTGTTTCCAATTACAGTATTTATGATCAAGAAATTTCAATTGGATTAGGACTGATTCTTTGCTTCAGTACTAATTAATCTCCCGACAAACATTTTAATCAAATCAATCAGCTAGGAGAAACAATAAATTTGCTTATATTTCTTCATGGGTTAAATAAGGCTGTATGTTGTTGGATTTTTTTTAGCTGTTTAGGTAGTCCTTGACTTACAACCATTCATTTAATGACTACATAGTTACCATTGGGCTAAAAAAAGTGACTTACAACTGATCCTCACACTTACAACCACTGCAGTCTCCCCATGGTCACATGATCAAAATTCTGGCACCATTTGCAAGATTCCTAGCCAACTTCCAACATCTGGAGGAAGTCAGATTCACTTAACAACAGTGATTTGTTTAACAACTGAAGCACAAAAGGTTATAAAATTGGTCCTGATTCATTTAACAATCGCCTTGTTTAGCAACAGAAGTTTTGGTCCGAAATGCGCTCTTAAGTCCAGAACACCCTGTATACTGGTCTCTTCATCTTCACCCAAAGTTAGCTTTTTGGAATGAGGTGCAGCTGGTTGAAGATTCTCTAAGAGAATAACTCAAAAACGGAAAACCTCTGCCAGTCAAAATATTTTTGGACACAAAGAATGACCACCGGCAATGCTGGAAATGGCTAATGGCATCTGAAGTCCAATATCTGGTGGGGCCAAGGTTCACTGCCCCATTTGAGGGTTAGTTTGGGGGCAACATAGAATAGAATAACAGAGTTGGAAGGGACCTTGGAGGTCTTCTAGTCCAACCCCCTGCTTAGGCAGGAAACCCTACACCACTTCAGGCAAATGGTTATCCAACATCTTCTTAAAAACTTCCAGTGTTGTAGAATTCACAACTTCTGGAGGCAAGTTGTTCCACGGATTACTTGTTCTAAGTGTCAGGAAATTTCTCCTTAGTTCTAAGTTGCTTCTCTCCTTGATTGGTTTCCACCCATTGCTTCTTGTTCTACCCTCAGGTGCTTTGGAGAATAGCTTGACTCCCTCTTCTTTGTGGCAGCCCCTGAGATTTTGGAACACTGCTATCATGTCTCCCCTAGTCCTTCTTTTCATTAAACTAGACATATCCAGTTCCTGCAACCATTCTTCATATGTTTTAGCCTCCAGTCCCCTAATCACCTTTGTTGTTCTTCTCTGCACTCTTTCTAGAGTCTCCACATCTTTTTTTTACATTGTGGCGACCAAAACTGAATGTAGTATAATAGCATAATAGCAATTCCTAATGGTTGGAGATAACAAAGGTAGCCTATTGCCTTTGGAGTCCCCCAATGAGCTGCAAAACATCTGTCACAGTCACTGCTAGAAAATGGATGTTGTACTAGAGAGCCTTTTCAGTTGGGGCAAGAAGGCAATTTGTCGTACCTGCAGGCCAGAAATGGCAGTGGAAGGAGTCAGGAGGTTTTGGCTCCCAAGGCCTTGTGCAGGGTGGTGGGTTGCTCGCCAGTATACCTCCAAATACTCAGCCAGATGTTCACAAGCATCCTCCAGCTGGTTCTCATCTAAGATCACATCAAAGAGTTCCTTGGGGGAAAACAAACAGCAAAGATAATAAGGAAGAGGAAGGAGTAAGACCTATAAACTGCACGGCAATCTGCCCTTGCTGCTGCCTTTGTACAGCTAGCCCTCAACTTAAGACCAGTCACTTGGCAACTGTTCAAAGTTACAACAGATACACACCCCTTCCCGCAAAAGGTACTTACAACCTGGTGGTGAAGTTCTCATGGCTGCCCTCCCCTGCAGTCACATGACCGCATTTCAGGCAATTGGCCTGCATTTACAGCTGTTTGCGGCATCCTGTAGTCATATGACTGCAATTTAGGTTTTTGCCAAAACCCAGCGTTTACTTCTAGTTTTCAGCAAAAGCAGGTCAGAGCGAACAATGGATTTGTTTAGCAACTACAGCTTTTGCTTTACAACTGCAGATTTACCTAACAAATATGGTGATTTGCTTCACGACCGCTGTAAAGTAACAGTGGTTGTAGGACGTCACATAATAATCTACTTTATGACCATTATTACAATCATAATAGACATGGAGGGGTCCTTGGTGCTCTCTGAGTTTGCTTGTTTTGTTGCAGATGTTTCATTACCCTAACAAGGGAACTTCTTCAGTGCTAGTCACTGCAAAAAAACAAGCTAGTCTGTAAGAAAACACACAAGCTCAGAGAGCATCAAGGACCCCTCATTTCAACCCTGAGCTACAAATATTCTCCTTTATTGATAATAGACAGTCTCCATTTACTGTCCTAAGTCGAAGACAACCTGCATTGTGTATTCCTGTTCCCATCATCCCAAACTCTGAACAACAATGGCAGGGGAAGAATCGGAATTCTGGTCCAACACATCTTTAAGGGGGCAGGCAAAGGAGGCCTGGAACAGAGGCAACAGCTGCTGAGGCATCATACAAGTGTTCAGTAAGGTAAAAGTAAAGGTTCCCCTCGCACACACATGTACTAGCTGTTTCCGACTCTAGAGGGCGGTGCTCATCTCCGTTTCAAAGCCAAAGAGCCACCACTGTCCGAAGGCATCTCCGTGGTCATGTGGCCGGCATGACTAAACGCCAAAGGCGCACGGAACGCTGTTACCTTCCCACCAAAGGTGGTCCCTATTTTTCTACTTGTATTTTTTACCTGCTTTCGAACTACTAGGTTGGCAGAAGCTGGGACAAGTAATGGGAGCTCACCCCATTACGCGGCACTAGGGATTCAAAACGCTGAACTGCCAACCTTTCGATCAACAAGCTCAGTGTCTTAACCACTGAGCCACCGCATCCAGTATTCAGTATTCAGTGTTCAGTAGTGAGCATGATTAAGTACTGGAAAATGACATCTCTCTTAAAACAGGTATAGAACTATCATTGTAAATTTAATGCTTCAATGGTTTCCCAAATTTCAAGGACAGCCTGGATTTCTGAATAAATAAACCTATCAATTGAGAACTTGCGTATGTTCCCTGTATGGATGCTAGACATTGCAAAGTAGAGGTAATCCTCGATTTACGATCACAATTGAGCCCAAAATTTCTGTTGCTACGTGAGACATTGATTTAGTGAGTTTTTGCCCCATTTGATGACCTTTCTTGCCGCAGTTGTTATCACGGAATCACTGCGGTCGTTAAGTTAGTCACACGGTTGTTAAGTGAATCTGGCTTCCCCACTGACTTTGCTTGTCAGAAGGTCACAAAAGGGGATCACATGACCCCGGGACCAGGGGTGAAATGCTCCCGGTTCAGACCGGATCACTTGATCCGGTAGCGATGCCAGCGGGTGATTCGGAGAACCGGTAGCAAAAATCCCTGCCCCCCCTCCCCATGCCCAGCTGAGCCGCAGGATCATCAGAGGCTTTTTTTTTTTTTTTTTTACTTTTAAAAGCATTTTTTCTACAATCTCTTCCAACGAAAAAATGCTTTTAAAAGTAAAAAAAAAAGCCTCTGATGATTGCGTGGCTCAGCTGGGATAGTCAGAGGCTTTTCAAAGCATTTTTTTCTGCAACCTTTTGGCTGAAGAGGTGGTAAAAAAAATGCTTTGAAAAGTCTCTGACGATCCCAGCTGAGTTGCCTGATTGGCAGAGGCTTTTCAAACCATTAGAAAAAATGCTTTGAAAAGTTAAAAAAAAAAAAAGTTGGCCATGCCCACCCAGTCACATTACCCCACCACCACCAAACCACGCCCACAGAACCCGTAGTAACAAATTTTACATTTCACCCTTGCCCAGGACACAGCAACCGTCATAAATATGATTTGGTCGCCAACTGTCTGATCATATGACCATGGGGATACTGCAATGGTCGTATGTGTGAAAAATGGTCATAAGTCACTTTTCAGTGATGTAACTTTGAACGGTCACTAAGTGAACTGTTGTAAGTCGAGGGCTACCTGTATAGAAAATCAGACTAGTGTTGGTTGGGGTTTGTGGGAAAACCATTTGTGTATCTCCAAAAACAAACTGATTCTAGAATGTAACTTTATATCAGTCTCTTTAAGAAAGGGGCAGGGTATCAGTAGAGAAGTGCAGCCAGAGAAATTTATTTTGCTCATGCCACCAAAGTGGACACAAGCAGAGCCAGGACAAGGAGGAGATGGGAGATGAATCAAAAACATTACGCATAAAAGGCTCACCGGAGGACACTGGACAAGCTTGTCAGCAGCCATCATTTGCACGTTGAGATGCTTCACCTGTGATTTCCCTCTGGATTTAATAAGGCGTTGCAACACCTTCGACAGAAAAAGGAGAAGATACAGGCAAAGAGTTAAAAGTTGCCACATGAAATCTAGAGCTACTGTAACGTCTTAGCAACAGATTTGGGTTAAGAATTAGAATACATCTAGAACACCCTTACCCAAATTTAAGAAAGCCCAAGTGGGTTAATTAACTCTCAAGAACGGTCTTGGCTTGCTTACCTTGGGTTTCCTTAACCCCAACATCTGGCAGGTTGTTGGGAGGAGCTGATCTACAGCCATTGGGAAGAGCTGATCTAGAGCTATTGCTGTACATAAGTAAGACAGTGGCCAAGGAATGAATTTGGCTTTCTGGCTAGGAACATTCATTCAAAAACATTCAGTTCCTTTTCTCAGCCTTGGCCAACTGAGAAAATTACAGATCTGCTGAGCTATGCTGCTACAGCCTAACTTGTATGTGGCCCTTAGCCCCTTTTCCTTGGTCCACAGAAGGTCAAATATCCCTCTGTACATATATGCAATATTGGTGTTACAGTTTTCAGCTATTCTGAGGCAGGAGACGTGTGAAAACAGTTACGCAGCCGATATGATTTGGCTAAAATAACTTGAAAAAGAAAGACACATCTCCAAAGTTTGTTCCTCAAGCAAAATTCTTGTCCAGACCCCTTTGAATCATTCCCTCGTGTATTGTAGATACAACTGCTCCTAATTACGACAGATAGCCCATAGTCACCCAAAGGTTGATTGGCCTCATTTTTTTTTTTTTTTAAATTTAATTTATATGCCGCCCTTCTCCGGAGACTCAGGGCGGCTTACAGTGCGTTAAGCAATAGCTTTCATACTTTTGTATATTTTATACAAAGTCAGCTTATTGCCCCCACAAACTGGGTCCTCATTTTACCTACCTTAGAAAGGATGGAAGGCTGAGTCAACCTTGAGCCTGGCGAGATTCAAACTTACAGTAATTGCAGACAGCTGGTGTTAAATTACAGTGCTTTTGTCTGCAGAGCTATCCAGGCTCATTGGAAATGAATATGGGCTTCCTAAGGAAGGGAGGGGTGTTCTCTTGATTGATGTGGCTTCTTCTTCTGATATGGTAGCTTTGAAGACCAGCTAGTTATGAGAGTAGCCCACCTTCCTATCAGGCCCTATATCTATGGAGATTCTCAATCATCCAGGTCATCGCTGTGACAAAGGTGTTTTTTACAAAATGTAGAGATTAGTAATCCCAAAGGCGCTTTTTCCAAAAGGCAACTGGATTTCCTATAAAAAAACAAAACACCTTTGGGACTATCAACCACAGTAGTGCAGTGGTTAGAGTGTGGTACTGCAGGGTACTTCTGCTGACTGCCGGCTACCTGCAATTTGGCAGTTCAAATCTCACCAGGCTCCAGGTTGACTCATCCTTCCATCCTCCCGAGGTGGGTAAAATGAGGACCTAGAATGTTGGGGGCAATATGCTGACTCTGTAAACCGCTTAGAGAGGGCTGTAAAGCACTGTGAAGCGGTATATAAATCTAATTGCTATTGCTATCAGGCTATTCACTCAGAGATCAAGGCTGGCATTGCTCTGCCTCTTCTCTGGTCATGGAAAACAACCATTTCCCATCAAATTTCCTTAAAAAGAAAACGGCAGGGCAATCCGGGTCACCCTGTTACAAGCAGCTTTAGCATAAAATCCTGAAGACTGCACTAAGTATTTTTCCATCACCATCTGCTATTGAACATGCACCTGGAGTCTTGTCTTTTTTAAAGCAGAGAATGGAAGTGGAAGGCAAAATTCAGAGAAGGAAGGAGGAGGAGACTCTCTCTGTGGTATTCAAAGATTGTTCTGACTTGCTAACTTTATTTGGATGGCAACTGTTTGTTTCCCTGTTGTGAGGCCTGTTGTAAAGATAAATAAGGCTTAGAGTTTTGTAAGCTCAGGAGCATCACCAGGGAACACCACAAGGAGGCAGCAGGAAAGCACCTCTGGGATGGGAGCAAAGCTGCCGGTTGGGCATAACCCCCTTATTCCCAGCTCACCTTTGGGGAAGAAACTTTGACATAGACAACGATGGGAGCCAGAGAGGTTTTGGCCAGCTGGGCTGGGTGGTTGATGGTGTCTGCATCCAGCACTACCAGTTGCAAGGTCTTGGCCAATTCAAAGATCCGCTCAATCTCGCTCTGGACTTCAGCTGTAAAAGCAACAGAAGGACTGTGAATTGGACATCCTTCTCTCCAAGAGGAAATGCCATTTTCTCAGGTTCCTTCCCTCTGTACGTCTCAGATACAGTTAATCCTTGACTTATAACTTACAATTGGGGCTTGAATTTCCATTACTCGGCAACACCATTGTTATGAGTGAGTCTTGCCAATTTTGCAATTTTTTCCCCATGGTTGTTAAGCAAATCACTGCAGTTGTTAAGTGAATGTCAGGGTTGTTAAGTGAATTTGGCTTCTCCCACCGACTCTGCTTGTCGGAAGCCAGCTGGGAAGGTTGCAAATGGTGATCACGTGACCCCGCAACCCAGGGCTGAAATTCAAAATTTTTCCCTATTGGTTCTCTGGGCATGGCTTGGTGGGCATGGCAGGGGAAGGATACTGCAAAATCTCCATTCCTACCCCACTCTGGGGCCAGCCAGACGTGGTATTTGCCGGTTCTCCGAACTACTCAAAATTTCCCCTACCAGTTCTCCAGAACCTGTTGAATTTCACCCCTGTCTCAACCATTGTAAATACACGCCAGTTGCCAAGCATCCAAATTTTAATCATGG
This sequence comes from Pantherophis guttatus, assembly GCF_059756535.1. Classification (NCBI taxonomy): domain Eukaryota; kingdom Metazoa; phylum Chordata; class Lepidosauria; order Squamata; family Colubridae; genus Pantherophis; species Pantherophis guttatus. The sequence goes on along the minus strand of NC_142064.1, from coordinate 137,366,538 downwards.
GGAAGCTGCAATAATCGTAAGTGTAAGGATTGATTATAAGTCACTATTTTGAGTGCTGTTGTTATGTTGAACCCATGGTAAACAAATGGTTGTAAGTCGAAGACTACTTGTATCTCTTGCATTTCTCACCTCCAATATTCCTCTTCGTCTTCCTCTTCTGTAGTAAAAGACAAGACTTTTACTACACACTGGGAAACCATCATCCCCAGGAGAAGTCCCAAAGAGGGACACCCACTTGCAATCACAAAAGCTGCCATGCTGAGGTAACATATAGCAGAAGCCTCTTCCCTTGGCTTTAATGGGAAACCAGCCCATCAGGCTTTGCTCCCTGCTTGTTCATTAACCATCCCCTCCCTCCTTGGTGTGCACCAAATTGGTTCCCATGGGCAGGGGTGGGCTGCTGGGGGTTTGCAGGAGTTCGGGAGAACCTCTAGCTAAGATTCTGTGCAGTTCGGAGAACCCCCAAATCCCATTCCTGGCTGGCCCTACCCACCCCTCCCCTCCCCTCCCAGGAGTTCCCATGTGGCCCGTTTTGGATGCAGGTAGGTGCAGGGTGCGCGCGGAGGCTCAGGGAGGGCAAAAAACGGGCCTACCGGAAGTTTGGGAAGGCCTCCAGAGCCTGGGGAGGCCGTTTTCACCCTCCCGGAGACTCGAGGAAAGCCTCCAGAGTCCAGAGAGGGCAAAAACGCCTCCCCTCCCCCCGTTGTGCAGGAGGCCGACTAGGCCACGCCCACCATGGCCACGCCCACCCAGCAACTGGGCAGAGAACCCCTTGCTAAAGTTTTTGAAGCCCACCCCTGCCCATGGCTCTTAAGCCGTTTGGATCCACCTGGTCAGAATAAGAACCTTATGGCTAAGAATTTGTGTTCAAGTTTGCTTTCTTTTCTGTTCCACCCTTCCCATCTTTTTTTTTTTTCTTTTCTCCTTTTGTGAAAAATTGATTTTACGGTAAGGATTGTCAGGAGCTTAAATTCCCATTTAAATCTAATATCAGATGAATCTAATGAATATCTCTGAGTCACAAGGAAAGGTTAAAGGCATATAATAGGAATTTTTAATCACTTACCGATTCTGAGGTAAAAGCTGATTACATGGCTCATAAATTTATTTTGACTAATATGATAATATTATCTGGGAAAGGCAGATAGGATTACCAATAAGACACTTTATGATGGAGGCCTGTTGCTGACCATTTGCCAAATTCCATTACTGGTGCTGCTGCTTCCTAGTAACTCACAATTGCATCTTTAAAGGTTATAAATTAAACCCAATCAAAATTCCTGGTTAAACAAGTCAGTTAAGAATTTACAATCAACTTGAACTGGTTCCAAGACAGATGCCACTCACTGAACAGGCAGAAATTATAAAACTATGAGTGAGTGAGTTCACATATCAAACTAAGTTATAATGTGGTTTGTTTGGGCTAGGCATAATGTGGTATCTAAATTCGGGTACTGTTAATTGCTTAGTGCATTGAATGTATTTTATTTATTGAATAATTTATTTATTCAATAACTCATGCTTAACAAATCCAGTTTTCATGTCCCTTCGTGGAGAAGTAGCCTATCAAGTATAGTGCAGGTAGCACTTATATGACTTACAACCATTCATTTAGTGACCGTTTGAAGTTACAACGGCGCTGAAAAATGTGACGTATGATCATTTTTCACACTAATGACCATTGCAGAATCCCCATGGTCACATGGTCAATATCCAGACACTTGGCACCCGGCATGTATTTATGACAACTGCAGGGTCCCCGAAGTCACATATCCATTTTTTGCAACCTTCTGACAAGCAAAGTCAATGGGGAAGCCAAATTCACTCAACAATCATATGACTAACTTGGCAGCACAGAACTCACTTATCAACTTGGACAAGAAAGGTCGTAAAATAAAACTCATTTAAAAACTGTCTTGCTTAGCTTTTGGGCTCAATTGTGGTCGTAGGTCAAGGACTACCTGTTTTAAAAGGGATAACTTGAAACCATTCTGGGTTTACACATGGAGTAGCATGTCTGGAGAGATAGTATCTAACAAAGTATAGGAAAAGGCTGAAAACTAACTGTGATCTCCCAGAGTAAAAGCTGCAAGAGTTACCCCAGAAGGAAGTTTTCTGGAGGTGGTTCTTCAGAAGAACTTTTGGGCAAAGAGTCAGCAGAAGTCACTTTCAGGAAAGGTAACAATGATGTCTTGACTTGCCTCCTCGTTCTCAATCAGAAGGAAGATTTAAGCAGAAAATTGAGTTAACTTTCAAGAGAAAAGCTCAAGGAATGAAAGAGCCATTTCAAGTGACAGACGAGGTTTTGCCCTCTCTGATTCTTGAGAACTAACCCAAGTGAAATTAAGGACATTACAACAAACATATATTTTATTCAGAAAGCTGAATTTAGTTATAGAATTGATGCTTTCCTAAAATAGTTCACAACTGATCAATGAGTTTAATTTTATCTTGAGCCATTTCCATACACTGAGGAAGTGCCAATCGGAGATCCTGGTGCCAACTCACTGCATCTTCATAGGGCTTCTGGGATGGGGGTGGGGGCGCTTCAGAGGCTGAACTTGTTTGCCTCTTTCTCTAGGAGAAATGCTTCGAGAAACATTTTGCAGTATCTTCTCCTGAGCTCTGAAGGAAAGAAAGTTCCTTCCTTTTTCATTCTGTCTCCCGAGATTTGCCTCCATTCATCTGAAAGGAATCGTGGTTTCTCCTTCTGACGCCTTTCAAGAATGCTTGGAAAAGTGGCTTTGCTGTTTCCCTGCATTTTCTCCTCACAGGAGGGGGGGGGGAAACGAACTGAGGAGATTGGGCATTGGATGGAATACCAGTATTTTTTATTTTTTATTTATTTATTTGTCGCATTTCTATGCCGCCCAACTCCCTGGGGACTCTGGGCGGCTTACAACAAAAAATAATGTGAACAATATACAATAAAAGTTGTTTTAAAAAAAAACATTAAAAACCCATACACTCCATTCATGGCTGGGTCTCGCAAGATTGCAGCAGCGAGATCAAAGGCCCCAGGCTTGCCGGAAAAGCCAGGTCTTCACCACTTTCTGGAAGGCCAATAGGGTGGGGACGGTCTGGACCTCAGGAGGTAATTGGTTCCAGAGAGCTGGGGCAACCACAGAGAAGGCCCTCCCCCACGGGCCCGCCAGCCGACATTGCTTAGCTGACGGGACCCAGAGGAGACCAACTCTGTGGGATCTTACCAGTTATTGGGAGCTATGCAGTAGAAGGCAGTCCTTTCCCCTTCTTTTCTTTATTGGTCCCTTTCTTTCCGCCCCCCCCCCTTTCTTTATTGGTCAACAGGAAAAGCCATTTCCCATTCCCAGAAAGCAGGCAAGGGAATGTTCACACAATGATACAGAATACAGCAACAGGGAAGAGTGGTTGTGTAGGAAGTGCTTTCAGTCTACATTAAAAAGATGCTGTCAGGTGAAGCTCAACCACTGGTGAAATCCAATTTTTTTTTACTATTGGTTCTGTCGGTGTGGCTAGGTGGGCGTGGCTTGGTGGGTGTGGAAGGGGAAGGATACTGCAAAATCTCCATTCCCACCCCACTCCAGGGGAAGGATATTGCAAAATCTCCATTCCCACCCCACTCTGGGGCCAGCCAGAAGTGCTATTTGCCGGTTCTCCGAACTACTCAAAATTTCTGCTGCCGGTTCTCCAGAACCTTACCACAGTTCAGTTAATGACCGTTCGAAGTTACAACGGTACTGAAAAAAGTGACTTATGATCATTTTTCACACTTATGACCTTTGCAGCATCCTCATGGTCACATGATCAAAATTTAGATGTATGGCAACTAGTTCGTATTTATGACAGTTTCAGAGTCCGGGGGCTCATGTGATCACCTTTTGTGATTCACTTAACAACTGTGTCAAGAAAGGTCATAAAAGGGAGCAAAATTCACTTAACAACTGTCTCACTTAGTAACGGAAATTTTGGTGTCTATTGTGGTCATAATTTGAGGACTACCTGTAATAATAGTGTGATCCCAAAATAACTGGAGGACCACTTGACTACAAATTCACCACCAGTCAATTGCAAAAGGCAGCTTTACTCAGAACAGCTTACATCCTGCCACAGTATCTGTAACATCATCAAACATCCATATCTGCCTATCCCAGGTCCTTGTAAAGAACTCGATAGGCAGACAAAAAAGCCAAATCCAGTCTGAACATCTGGCTGACTGTGCGAAGAATCCTAATGCTAAATATAGTTTCTGAACCAAGAAAGGTCAGCCAGATGTTGCCATCTACCAAGGCTAATGTTACAACAGGGTTTCTCAAATATTTTGGTCACAGGAACCCTTTCCATTCTTAAAACTTATTGAGGACCCTAAAGAACTTTGATTTATGTGGGTTATATTTATCAATAATTACTGTGTCAGAAATTAAAATTGAGAAAGTTTAAAATATTTATTGATTTAACTTTGTGGACTCCCTGAAAGGATCTGCACTTTGAGAACCACTGCCTGAAAATAATATCATTTGTTGATTCTAAAAATAGGTTTATCTTGGAATCTATTCACACACTCACACACACACACACACACACACACACACATCTAAAAACTTTCTATTTATTCATTTTTCCAAAACTGGTAAAGTAGCAAGAGGTAACCAACCAATTTTTCATAAGCAACTAATTTGCAATTTGGGGATTAGTATTACAGTACTATAAATAGTGGCCCATATAATACAGTGATTGCAAGCTTACAGCAAAACAAACATGCTGAAACTTTTTGAATGCAGAATATTCATACATTTACCACTAGGCAAGGTGCTGAAACAACTCATAAACTTTCAGCACCTGGCTTAAGGGATGTCGTTGGATATTTCCAGAGGTTGGTTTTGTGCGTATTTCAGAGTTACTGTATTTTTCCCTCCATAAGACGCACTTCCCCTCCAAAAAAGTGGGAGGAAATGTTTGTGCATCTTATGGAGCAAATAGGCTGAATAGCAGCTGGGCCATGGCGGCAGGGTCCTTTTACAGTGCTGAACCCCGCCTCTTCTGTCTCTTTTCCGCAGTGCAGGAGTCAATAGGCAGAGCTGGCACATTAGAGGACACCTATCTGTGGTCCTCTCAGGCTCTGCCTCCTGCCCTCATACTTTGCTGCTCATTATTCAGCGCGCCATATTCACAGTGAGACGGCGCTCCATATTCATATTTTTTTTATTGTTTTCCTCCTCTAAACCTAGGTGCGTCTTATGGTCAGGTGCGTCCTATAGTGCGAAAAATACTCAGTAGGATTTATTTTTGAATAAGCATGCATAGACGACATTGTTGATGGAATTTGGGAGGATCGCTGTTCTTGAATCAAAGCTTGGGTAAATGCATAGAAATACTACAGTCTGCACTGATGGAACATAAAAGGAATATAAATACAATGTGTTAACTATAGCAGAAATTGAGAAATTCGAGCTAGCAAGTATATTCAAGGAGAATGATTAGACAGAGAGATCAGGTTATCTGATCCATGTTTGCTATGCAATGTCAAATGAAAGTAAAATCTCTACAATTTTCCAACTTTTTTCACTCGTCACAGCCTTCTGCTTCAACCAGTGGAAATCCATGCCCATATGTTAGGGAAGGATAACCGTTTTGTAACTAAAAATTTGCATACTTTTTCCCCCGATTTGAAAGAGCTACAGAAGATATAGCACTGAGGCCACCAGGAAAGAGGAGGGGAAAGCGATTATAAGCTCTCTATTCATCTCTTCTTTTTCAAACTTAAGCTAAAAATCCCACCAATATAATTTTGCAGTTTAAATGAGCCCTCTAAAGAGCTGCATTTGGCCTATAGGTCTATGGGCTGCTCACACCCACCACATTTGTAACTTCTTGGATATCAGCAAGAAATATTAGAACAGATTGTTTGATTCCGTGAAGAGGCATGGAAAAATTGCAGGAGTTTTTAGATCACACATACATTTAATAAACAATAATACTAGTACTGTATTGCCTTAATCTGGGGTAGTAGCTGCATCTTTAAAAAGGTATTAGTGTCTACAAATATTTTATTCCCTTACTATGACATCTAAGTCATTCACCAGGGCCGTGGTATATATTCCCATTTATCCTCCAGACAGGCTTTCCATCAATCTTCCACTTTGCTCACAGATTGCTTTTAAAGTAGTTCTTTTGGATACATTTCTAAGGTCACGTGCTTCAAAAGCTAAAAGCTATTTTCAATGTGCAAATGCATAAAAATTTTTAAATGAATTATTACCAATTTTAAACTTAATTTCTGCACAGATCAGCATGCCAAGAGAGGACGAACAGACTTCAGAATTACTAAAACACTGCAGCAATTTGAACCTTCAACTGCAGTGCCCTGGGTTGTAAAATATGTGACCTGTGCAATACTACTTCACCTATATTTTGCTTGCTATCTATTAGCACGGGCCTCATCCTCTTGTTTTCTTCATAACAAGAGCAACACTATATTAATGACTTGCAGCTCCTATATTTTGCAAAAATACCATCAACAGAGTGCCTCACACAGAGAAGGGATTCCATAGTGTGTGTGTGTGTGTGTGTGTGTGTGTGTGTGTGTGTGTGTGTTGAAAACAAGTTGCTACATATATTAATGGCTAGCACACGCTAATATTTCCATGAGGGTTCTTGACAATAACTAACAATTCTTACTGAACTGGTAGGTTTTCATGAATCTCCAATAGGAGCAGCTTTGAGATTATTTTTATTTGGGATGGCAGCAGAGTGGGAAAAATTTGCACAATTTGCACAATTCAACAGCTCAAATGACATTGTCATTCCCCACAACAGCGGTGTTAAATGCATGGCTCATTGTTTAAGATTAGGTGTTACAATGTCATTTGGTCCTAAACCCCTACTGATGATTCAAATTACAATATTTTAGTATTGGCCTTGCCCCTGAATCTTCCCTCCCTCCTCTTCCTCTATTTATACTCACTTAGCAATACCCCCATTTCCTCCTACTCATGCCTATTTTGAGCTATGTGCCTTTAAACTCCAATAAACACCCTTTACATTACAGTCAATATGAAATGGTTCCTCCATGCCTTTCCTGAAACCTAGGGAAAATGGTTTCTATAAACCAGGTGTCGGCAACGTGCGGCTCCCAAGCCGCATGCGGCTCATTCGTCCCCCTGCTGTGGCTCCCTGCTGGCTGGTTGCCCCCACCTCTTGCCCTCCCAGTCACTCCTTGCATGGTCTGAGAAGGTAAGGGTGGGAGGGAAGTGCCCCTGTACTTGCCTCTCATCTCGCAGGCACTTCTTCTGGCCATTGTGAAGTGTGCTAAATTTAAGTGTGCTGCGGAAGGCACTGCGAGAGCAGCGGGCAGGCCATGGAGGCGGTGAGAGCAAGTTGCAAGTCTGGTGCACTGGCCCGGCCCGGCTGTGACTGACGCCACTGCTCTCGCCGCCTCCATGGCCTGCTCGCTGCTCTCGCAGCGCCTTGCGCAGCAAACTTAAATTTAGATGCTTCACAATAGGGGAGACAGCGTCCCCTCCTCCTCCTGGAGCCCATTACAAAGCAGAGCATCAGCCGCAGCTGGTTGGGGCCAGTGTCTCAGGGCGGAGAGAAAGTCACGCATCTCCCCAAGTGACCAAGGTGCGCGCAGCACCAAGAAGCACTGGAAGAAGCACCCGCGAGATGAGAGGCAAGTATAGGGGCGCTTCCCTCCCGCTCTGGAATATGGAGCGAGTCTCCATCCCTGCTGTCACCCTTACCTTCTCAGGCCATGCGAGGAGTGACTGGGAGGGCGAAGAGAAGGCCAACCAGCCGACAGGGAGCCAAAGGAGGGGGACAAAAGAGCTTCATTTATCTGGGAACCTGAAATGACTCTTGATTTAAATCATATGGTAAAAAGCACCCAAAGAAAAAGAAAGAACATCAGCAAAAAAAAAACCCAAAACCCAACCCTCGCCTGTTTTTGGAAATGGTTCAAGAAGGAACACAGAAAGAGAGAGAGAGAGAGAGAAAAGATGAAAAAGAGAGAGGAATGAGAAAATGATGGAGAGAGAGAATGAAAGAGAGGAAAAAGAGAAAATCAAATAAGAGAGAGAGAAGGGGGGAGAGAATGAGAGGGAAAAGAGGGAAACGAGAAAGAAGGAGAGAGAAAGGAAAGAAAGAAAAGAAAGAGGGAGGGGGAGGGGGAGGGGGAGAGGGAGAGGGAGAGGAAAAAGAGAAAAACGAAAGAGGGAGAGAGAGAGAGAGAGACCCATTTCCCACAGAAAACACCCAGAGCCACAAAACCCAGGTAGGCATGGCTGGGAGGGTGTCATGTGACTGGGTGGGAGTGATGTTGAGTTGGCCACGCCCACCCAGGTTTTGTGGCTCCCAGTGTTTTCTGTGGGAAATGGGTCCAAATGGCTCTTTGAGTGTTTAAGGTTGCAGATCAGAGGTGGGTTTCAGTAGGTTCTGACCAGTTCTGGAGAACCGGTAGCGGGAATTTTGAGTACTTCGGAGAACCAGTAGTAAAAATTCTGACTGGCCCCACCCCCATCTATTCTCTGCCTCCCAAGTCACAGCTGATTGGGAGGAAATGGGGATTTTGCAGTAACCTTCCCCTGGAGTGGGGTGGGAATGGAGATTTTACAGTATCCTTCCCCTGCCACGCCCAAGAAGCCATGTCACACCCACCAAGCCACACCCACAGAACCCGTAGTAAAAAAATTTGAAACCCACCACTGATACCCCTAATATAAACCATTCAATTGCATAAATGCTTGTGCCGAAATGACAAGAATGAGATGGGAAATATCGTTTTAGGCATAGTTGCCTGAGCAACAAGAGATATACCAAAGGAGCAGAAGAGAAGGACAGATTTCTGCCCAGGAGATTTGGAAGTGTTACTCTGGTTCCACACAACTAACCAATGAAATAGTTGCAGCAACAATAAAAATGAGAAAGAGGGATTTCCCTTGCCTTTCAAGGTGTGATGGTTATAAAACTACTTCTATATTATTGCTAATTTTTCATAAACACGTTGACACTTTTGAACTGCTTCAGTTTGGAATTTCTTTAATAAGGTCTCAGGTGGATTATAAAACTCTGAAGTTGAACCCAAAAATGATTTAGAAAAAAGAATGTTGCTTGCCTATATTTTTTATAAGATGCAAATTTCCAGACCTACTTCACAGCTGACTCCAGGTTCAAAGATCTCTGTACAGTTGTTTATAAAACAATAGTAGGCACCATTTTAAAAAGATTGTGTCAATCCCTGAAGATATCAAGCTTCTAGGTGGCAGAGACACCCTCCAAACTGAGGTTCTTCTGGAAACGAATCAGGGGCTAGACTGATCCCAATTATTTAGGACTCACCGATACTAGACCGGGTTGTAGATCGCTCAATGATGGCCCGTTTCCCAGGATTGTTGAGCACCGAGCGCTTGGCCAGGGACAGGTCTGCCGTAACACGCGTGATGGAGATTCTGAAAGATAGGATGGCTCTGCTAAATGCCCTTAGGACAGGGGTGGGGAATGATGGCCCTTTCTTGAAGACTTGTGGACTTCAACTCCTAGAATTCTGGGAGTTGAAGTCCATAGGTCAGAGAGGGGCCATAGTTCCCCACCTCTGCTTTAGGAGATGGTGGGCGGGAGATAGATGATAGATAGATAGATAATTTTATTTCTATACCGCCCCTCTCCCGAAGGACTCGAGGCGGTGCACAGCCAAGTAAAAAACACAATACAAATCCCAATTAAATTTAAAAATTATTAAAATTATTACATTTACGGCCAAGATTCGTTAAAAACCCAAAAATTTAAAACTCCGAATTTAAAACTCCTTTACAAAGATAGCCCTGCCTGTCGGAAGAGCAAGGTCTTGAGGGCACAGCGAAAAACTCGGAGGTCAGAGATTGTGCGTATTTCCGGGGGCAGTTCGTTCCAAAGGGCAGGAGCTCCCACAGAGAAGGCTCTCCCCTTGGGTGTCGCCAGCCGACATAGTTGGGAGGTTGGAGAGGAGGTTGGAGAGGAGGAAGAGAAAGGTGTGTGTTTTTTTAATGCCTCACCTGCCATCAAATCTGTGCTTCAAGAAATCAAAAAGAGCTTTCTGCATCATGTCCGTCACCTGGAGGAAAGAGAAAGACAGGTGAGTTGAGAGGTGAGCAAAAACACTAGTTAGCTGACAGCCACAGTCAGCATTAGCATATCTGGTGTGGGTTTAGGAGAGAATATAGGGGTGAATTTCATCCCCTTGCCCATCCCCATACCTCGTATCCTTTCAGTGAGGGTCCCACCAGCACCACTGGCCGCATGGAAGGAACCACATCATATGGAGGGATGTGCTCTGTCTATAAAAAGGACAGTGTGTCACAGGAAGTGGCTTCTCCCCTATCCCGCAGCTAAAAGTCTGCTGCTAATCGTAAGGAGAAAAAAAGGAAGTGGTAAAGGCAGAGAGGGGTTTCTCCAAGCCTCACATTTCACCAAATACTTTACACATATGACCCAAACATCAGGATCACCCCCCCACCTCCCCTGGGATCCATTTTGTTTTGCTTTTGCTACAATATCACATCCCGGTTTGGGGAGGCTTCAGGTTTTCTGTAAGACAAATAGACTCCAGCCCCACTCTGCCTTTTGAAAGTCCTGTGATAGAGGAAACTCCACCATTCCTGAACAGTTATTTTGACTCCAGGAAAAGCGGCTCTCAGATTTGTCCTAGCATCCAGATTTGTCCTGCTCAAATATGAAGTTAGACAAGACAGCCTCAGAATTCATCCTGCCTTTTCTTTGGGAACTGTCTGGAAAAGAAAGGGAGTAGCATCCAAGAAAGGCACCCCAGCGTTAAGGCCTTACCTGCTTTTGCTTCTGCTTGGCTTGTTGGAAGAGAAAAAAAAAAGATACGGGGTTGTCAACAGTCATGAACTAGCAAGAGAAAAACTATGTGAAGGACTGGCGTTCTGCAGTGGTGGAGATTTGATCTCCTGGGATTGCAACAAGACAAGGAGGCTTCTCCCAGAAAATACTTGACATTATATTTCCCAAATGCAGCAAGACATGTTCACACACATACAGGTAGTCCTTGACTTACAACCACAATTGAGCCGCAAATTTCTGTTGTTAAGCGAGACATTTGTTAAGTGAGTTTTGCCCCATTTTACGACTTTTCTTGCCACGGTTGTTAAGTGAATCACTGCAGTTTTTTAAATTAGTAACATGGTTGTTAAGTGAATCTGACATCCCCATTGCTTGTCAAAAGCTTGCAAAAGGTGACCCCGCAACCGCCATAAATATGAGTCAGTTGCCAAGCATCTGAACTTCGATCGTGTGACCATAGAAATGCTTCAATGGTCATAAGTGTGAAAAATGGTCATAAGTCTCTTTTTTTCAATGCCGTTGTAACTTTGAACGGTCACTAAATGAACTATTGTAAATCGAGGACTACCTGTATTTAATTTACAAAATTGGAAGTCATTGTTTGCACTTAGAACTTCACTGAAAATGTTATATATCTGAGACAAGCCAAGGTAAGCAAAATCTAATGACTACGATATCCCATTTTCTGCACTATTTAAATTAGCTGCTACCATTTTTTTTTATTTTGCTAATTATGGGAAAAGGCTCTTAGCTACTGAAGATTTCGTTTAGCATCTGCCTTACTCCTAAAAGGTGTTACCAACTTCACACCACACATTTCTTTCTGAGAATCCAGACAACATTCATCTCACACCTGGTAAACCCTCCTTCCTTTAATAGCTGTTCCCCCTTTTTTCATCACCCCCTCCCCATTTCCAGTGCACAGGTGAAACACGCAAGGTGGGTCAGTTCCAACTCTAACCGGTTGGGATTTTTCAAAATAATGATATGCAGTGTGATTCGACACACATCTTTTCTCAAGTTAAAAAAAATGAAAAATAAAAAAAAAAAATCAGCAGAAATATGTAGAAGTTAGTTCTATTTATGTCTTTACCTAATGATGGGGGAGGCGATCGCCTGTTGCTGGCAGCAGGATTCCCAGATTGCCTAGTGGTAGGAGAGGAAAGCAAAGACATGGTAAGACCCTACGATTTAAAAAGTGGTGTTGTGTGTTTACAGATTCAGAATCCATCTACTGCAGGGGTGTCAAACTCACATCACCACGGTGGGGTGGCGTCACGTGATGTATCGGGACTTTTTTCCCATTTGCTAAACCGGGTCGGGGCGGAGCCAGCAGCAGGGGTGAAATTCAGCCAGTTCTATCCAGCTTGGGAGAACCGATAGCGGTGGCTGCGGGAGGCTCCACCCACCTGTGTAGATGTCATGACGTCGCTTTTTTGCGACAATTTTAAGCCTATGCGCATGCAGAGCGCAGATTTGTGAACCAGTAGGGAAGGTAAGTGAATTTCACTCCTGGCCAGCATGTGACACATCCGGCCCGCAGGCCACAAGTTTGACACTCCCGATCTATTGCATATGACACATTCCCTCCCAAGGTTCTATTTTATTAATAAATATTGACATATCTGTTGACCTTCCAAATTATTTTCCATTGATGTTACCCTTAAAAGAAGCATCAAAGTAATCTAAATATTTAGACACACATAGACTTCTATACAGAGACACTTTTTACATCTCCTTCTGTTGCCGGAATTAAACGCTCTATATATGCTTGTCCCATCTCACCTGGCTTTCTGCTCCTGTTTCAGCCGTATGGCCTCCAGCCTCTGTGGGCTGGGGATGAAGGCGATGTCTCCCCCTTCCTTCACTAGCCGCCCGATCCACCAGTCATTGCTGTATTTCTGAAGGGAATATCACAGGAAAAGCCATAAGCTTGATCTCCAACTTAATCTCCATGTCACCTTTACGCATATAAGATAGACTAATGTTTTTAACCTTGACAGCTTCTAAATGTTTGGGCTTAACAACACAACCGTTGTGGAGCATTCTAGGGATTGAAGCTCCCCCCCCCCCCGGCATTGTATGTAAAATTTTAGGAATAATTAAAGGTGCTGGTTATCACCTTTAAATAGTAATAGCACTTAGACTTATATACTGCCCCATTGTGCTTCATAGCACTCTCTGGGTGGTTTATGGAGTCAGCATATTGTCCCCAACAATTGAGGTCCTCATTTTACCGACCTTAGAAGGATGGAAGGTTGAGTCAACCTTGAGCAGGTCAGGATTGAATTAGTGGCTGTGGGCTGAGTTGGCCTGCAATGCTGCATTCTAACCACTGCACCACCACAGCTCCTATAGACTATAACCTGGCTTGAGGACAGGTTATTTGAAGCAACACCTCTCCCCCCTACCTCTTCCCATCAGGGCAGGAAGGCAGGGTAGGTTGTGGGTCGCATCGATTAGAGATGATGATCTGGTGGGACCACAAAAAAGGGTATTCTTGGTGGTGGCCCCTTCTTTATGGAACTTCATTGTCCCTCAAGTGCAGTTGGCTCCCATCCCTGCTGTTTTACTGAAAGGCCCTAATGACATGGCTTTGTCAGCAGGCCTAACGACTACAAATGGAAATGGAATTGATCAAATCTCTGTAGAGATTCTCAGTCATCCAGGTCATGGTTGTCCCAAAGGTGCTTTTTCAGGAGGCAACTGATCTTTCTTCTTCTTTTTTATTTTGAAGACATTTCGCTTCTCATCCAAGAAGCTTCTTCAGCTCTGACAGGATAGTGGAGAATGGAAAGATTTATATTCCTTGCAGACAGCTGGTAATTGAAGCATTTGGAGGTTTATCTGTGTCTTCAGGGTCACCTAAGTACTGCTCCTGGTTCTTGTAGTCAATGACCCTCTAAAAGGATGCAGATGACCAGCTGTCTGCAAGGAATATGAATCCTTCCATTCCCCACTATCCTGTCAGAGCTGAAGAAGCTTCTTGGATGAGAAGTGAAACGTCTTCAAAAGAAAACATAAGAAAGTCCAGTTGCCTCCTGAAAAAAGCACCTTTGGGACAGCTGAGTAAGTGGTTAATCTGATTGTATTGTGGTTGCCATGGGGAATGGGGTGTGTGTGTTTTTTTAATGATTTTATTATACAATGGATGTTTTAAAAATTAAATGCAAGCCAGTCAGAGCCATCTATATGTGAGTTGGGCTGCTATATAAATTTGTTTAATTAAAAAAAAATTTGCCAAGGTTGGGAAACACTGGGCTAAAGTCATGTATCACACATAATCATAACGGGATTTATTTTGTTTGGGCCTTTGTCGTTTGCAGAGTATAGTTTAAGGTTTAGTGCGATGTGTGAACCCTTGGCTTGGCTAAGAAAGTCATGTGCAAGCCAAATAGTGAACTCAACTTTTCTGTTAAAGCAAAAAAGAGAGGATATAGGGTCTGTCTGCCCGCATCTCTCTCTCTCCCTCCCTCCCTCCCTCCCCCCCCTCTCTCTCTCTCCTTCTTAAGCTATTTGGATGAGAGCAGAATTTCGAAGGTGCTTTTTTTTTCTAATTATATATTTTTAGTATGAGTACTAATACATTAAACATAGCATTTGGTGGGTAGCCATTATAGCAAAACATCTGTTCCTCCAATACTGGAAAGCTACATCCCTGGAATAAAAATTATTTAAAATTAAACAGTTGATCTTCTGGATACAGCAACCAAGGAATGAGATGCTAGGCCTAAATTAAATTATACCCTATCTATTTAGGGCTCTCAAAAGCCTGATTTTTATTTCTTCTCTTTCCCCCCAATTCCCTTTCCTGAATAACTACTTTTTCCTCTTTTTTTTCCTCAACCTGTATTGGGTTTGGGTTATATATCCATTTAAACAAATAACTGTTTAACAAGATAATATCTTTGAAGCAGTCAGCCCTAACCCTGTTGGAGATCAAGAAAAGTCACTGTGACTTGTCTCTTCCAGAAAACCTTTGCAAGGTTCATAGTAAGAACTGATCTTCCTGGTATGATAATGGAATGGAAGGTGTATTGCTGTTATTGGAATGGGGTTATTATTATATCTTCTTTTATTATTTTCCTATTATTATTGCAATCAAATGGAAGCCTTTTTAAAACTGAGCAACACATAAATTTCAGAAATAAATAGGTTCACATTTATGATATAGGTAATCCTTGATTTACAACTGCAATTGGGAACAGAATTTCCAGAAACTGACAAAAAAAAATATATTGCAAATTGCAGTTACGTGACCGTGGGGTGCTGCAACAAGTCATAAATATAAAACACCCAAAATACAGCTCTGTGTGTGTGTATGTGACATTTTATGACAGCCAGAAATGCCTTACAGGCTATAAAATACCCTTTGTGAGGCCATCATCACTCCAACAGTTGTAAATCAAGGATTACCTGCACTTTAATTAAGATTCTGAAATCAGTTAACGTGTTACATATTGCAACCCATCCATACCTTCTAGGCCAGTATTTCTCAACCTTGGTAACTTGCTTATGGAATCCACCCCCAGCTTTCTGGCTGGAAAATTCTAGGAGTTGAAGGCCACACATCTCAAAGGCTGCCAAGGTTGAGAAACAAAAGTTCTAGGCTATTCAAAAATAAAGCGAGTCAACTCCTGGAATTTCCATCAATATATCTACATTGTTTTCTTGGCAATAATATACAAATACTTCAACTTTGTCTATTTCTGGGTTGTATATTCTCCCTACCTAACCTGTACTCATAGACATCCACAGGGAAAATTGGCATGTGGAGGAGAATGCGGAAAGCAGTTTGCAATGTCACAACATAAACTCCACCTCTTATGTACATGTATTGATACATCGCACCCCCGTGTGAAATGGGTTGTGCTTGCATCACAACAGCATGATGCAGCTTTCATCCTTCTGGTGAAAGTTTGAGATCCTGCGGACACTTTTGCTTGGAGCCTTGGGATTTTCTGGTAGTCTCCTATCCCAAATGCCCATTTCATTTTGAAAAACTAAACTCCATTTCTATATGGGAAGTTTGAGAACATTTTTTGAGAAGCGACTTTTCTTAAAGCTGCCGAGATTCAGAAACACGAATCCGAAAGCTAGGAAAACTAAACTTCCTGTCCCAGTGACCAACCCAGATTGGATCCTGAAACATTATCCTGAGACACGTATATTTGCCTTCATTTGTGATGAACTTTTCAATAGAATTCTTGGGGGAGGGAAATCAATTTTACTGTTTAGCTTCTTGCATAAAATTTGTTGATATGTTCACCAAGTTCAACTTAAGAGTCCTTTTACCTTCACCACTGTACAGATAGTCCTCAACTTACAATTCATTTAGTGACCATTCAAAGTTACAATGGCCTTGAAAAAAGTGATTCGCAACTAGTCCTCGCACTTATGCCTGTTGCAGCATCCCCATAGTCACAAGATCAAAACACAGGTGCTTGGCACCAGCATGTATTTACAACTGTTGCAGCATCCCAGAATTATGTGTTCACTATTTCCAACCTTCCCAGCTGGCTTCTGATAAGCAAAGTCAACGGGGAAGCCAGACTCGCTGAAGGACTGCAGTGATTCGTTTAACAACTATGGCAAAAACAGTTGTAAAATCAGGTGTGTGACTCATTTAACAACTGCCTTGCTTAGAACAGAAATTCTGCTCTGAATTGTGGTCATAAGTCGAGGACTACCTGTAAACCATCCCCTTTCCACCTCAACCCCGAGCAGCAGCAATGCAATGTCTTCCCTCACAAATCCAAGTGCAGGTCGCTTCTGCTCATCTAATGCCCCACCTCTTTAATATGCAAGAAGTCTTTGGCTTCAAAGTTGATGGCAGATCCCTGCACAGGACATTCTTCATCCAATGCGCCACAGTAGCTGACATTAGTACGGACAGCAAATGCAACTGGTTTGTTCTGAGGAGCAAAAGAAATCAAAGAGGAATTATCGGTGCCAGGTCAGTCCCAATCTAAAATAACACCTTAAATAAAATGTCTCTCCTCCTCTTTCTCCTATTTCTGTCACCTTGATTGGCTCAAGGGACACCCAAGAACAGTTATAACAGGAGTGTCAAACTCAATTTCATTGAGGGCCGCATCAGGGTTGTGTTTGGCCTCAGGAGGGGCTGGGGTGGGCATGGCCAGCTCGATATGAGTAATGTCAGGGGTGCCTGTAGCGGCCCAAGTGCTCTGCCAGTAAAAACGGGCTCCCAAGCTCCATTTTAGGCTGCGACGGCCCCCTGCAACCCTTTGCCAGCAACATGGAGCTCGAGAGGGCCGTGGGCAGCCCTTGCAAGCTCTCTTTTCAGCTGCATTGACCTCCTGCCATCCCCTGCCAGCAAAAAAGGAGCTCGGGAGGGCTGCCTGCGGCCCACTCGAACTCCGTTTTTGGCTGTGACTGGCTCCTGCAACCCTCTGCCAGTGAAAACAGAGCTCCGTTTTCACTGGCAGAGGCACCGCGGGCTGGTCTTTCGCTGTTTCCAGGGCAGCCACGAGCGACAGACCTAAGCACCCCACGGGCTTAGGATCCAGCCCCCAGGCCTTGAGTTTGACACCCCTGAATTATAGGGATTCACGAACAAGAAAGCTGGACCATGCCTTCAAAGGGAGACACCACTCAGCCTTTGTTGATCCTTTTGACACAACACTGCTTGGAGATTACCTATATCTAAAGCAGGATTCACTTTTATGTCACGGGGCCTAAGCATAGGATTTCTTCTTCTTCTTCTTCAGTTTCTACTGCCTTTCTTTAATGAGATGGGTACATAGATTATATTTTTTCTAATATACCCCTAAAGTGTGGTAGGACAGTTTCCGGGTTGTCCATCTCTCTGTCTCCTGGAGGAGCATGCTCCGGCCATTCCAAAGCTCCATTATCCACTTTCTGTTCCCAGGCCACGCTTTAAATTGCTTTATGCCAATCCTTTCCATTGCAAACAAGCAAACAAACCAGGCAGGGCATATGGAATGCTGGCTGAATATTGATGGGGAAAAAGTAAAAGTGGGGAGAGGAGATGGAATGGATCGATGGAAACCTGAACAGAAAAAGGAAAGCTTTTCCTTTTTAGTATTTCTCCCTTCTAGTAAATGCTGAGGCCTGCAGGCAGGGCCGGATTTAGATGAAAAGAGGCCCTAGGCTATTCCACGTATGAGGCCCTTTCACCTATAGTGAAAGTGTAATTTTAATTTTGCTAACAATTTGAATGTAGGCCCCTCTTGATCTTGAGGCCCTAGGCTGAAGCCTAGTTAGCCTATAGGAAAATCCGGCCCTGCCTGCAGGGAGGTTCCAAAATTCTTCTCACCTTGCTCCCACCTCCAGTTTTGTCATAGTAGCTCAGAATCTCAGCTGTTGCAGAGGGCACTTCACCTAGTATTAACAATCCCTAAACCTAGCAGGCATTAGAAATGGAGTTTTCACATTCTCTGATGCCTTTCTAATAATTAAAAAAGCAAATGTGGAAATAATTTCCATAGTGCCACCTCCTGGCATATAGGCACGATGACTAAAGAATTCAGCCCTTCTTTTCCTCTCCCTTCAACTGTGTCCTGAAAGGTGGACAAATCTCACTGGAAATAAACAAAATGAAACTTTATTTCAAGATTTAAAAAAAAAAAACTTTTAAGTACCAAAATGTAAACCTTCCATATAAGGGAACATAAATACAGAACTGTCCAGATCCCAGTAATACTTGCAAAGTAGTTAAAGAAGCATTCAAATGAAAATGGAAACATTTGATCATAGGTTGACACTGGCCTACCACATATGAAGATGCGCATGCCCAAGATGGCGGCGTCCGCTGGGACCGCAATTTGAGGATGGGGGCGCCGACCTACCTATGGGTCCTTTGGGGTCGCTTTGAAGAGCTATGACCCCTAGGACTGGTCAGGGGAGCTCTCTGCCAGCACGGAGAGGGTTTTTTCTCCTCCGTGACTGAGCAGAGAGGACAGCGCGACGTCGGGAGTGCTGGGGCTGATCAGCTGGGCGTCGGCGGCGTTTTCCGAAGCCGGAGCCGGAGCCGGAGGCCATCCAAACGCCGGGGCGGCGCTGCGCCGGGGCGGCGTTGCGCCGGACCGCCGCCGCGCGATAAATCCTTAAGCCCGTGGGGGGTTGCCCGAAGAGTTATGAGACATGCCGGGCACCCCCGAAGATCTCTGGGGCGTCGCCAGGCTTTTCTGGCGACGAGGGCGCAGTGACGGCGCAGCGGCGATGGCGACGGCGGTGGAGGTTACCTGGCGGTCAGAGGGCGACCCCCCCTTGGAGCTGGAGTTAGGAGTTGGGGGGCAACGAACCAATGAGAACTAAATAAGACCGAGATACCTCCAACCATGGTTGGGGCGAAAAGGACCTGGTGTGACTTTTTTCCCAGGCCTCAGGTGGCCTCAAACTATGGTTGTGCGGGGGCTGGGGACTTGAAACAACTGCCCCACTTCCGGCCCACTTTTCTTTCCTTCAGCGCTCCCTTTTAAGATCGGGCCCACTCGGACCAACTTTAGTTTGTGGGACTCACTTTCGCCATGTTTTAACTACCAGCTAAACCCCCCTGACTGTGGAGAGGACTTTGGATAATGGAGGTCGGTTCATGGCTGCATCCCTTCAGCTAAGGGGGCTGGACACCAGTTGGCCACCGTGAGAGGGTGGTTTGGTGTTGGGGCCTCCTGAGGGCTGAATCAAGATGGGTTCACACATAAGTACTTTACCAGTGGTGGGGACCGACCATCGGACCAACCGCCGTGAGAGGGCGGTTTTTGGACCTGATCCCTGGACACTGTTTGGATGTACTGACTCTATTGCTGCCACCTCACCACAAATGGGGGCGGACCAGCTGACCTAACCACCGTGAGAGGGTGGTTGGATCGTTTTTCCCCCTTGGATTGTGGTCGTTGTGGATTGTGACTGTGTCCTCTGTTGTGAGGGGACAGTGGACTTGGTCCTGTGAATTATGTGTGAGATTCCCCATTTCTCTGTCTTCTCCCCTGTCCTCTTTAAGGACCCTCAGGATATGGTCATGTCTAGCCACTGTGACCAAATTGTACTCAGCAGCGGAGCTTCTTGGTCTACGAGACTCCCCCCTCTCGCAGGCTTGGCCCTCCACTCTATCGAGGGCCTACCTCGATGACGGGCTTTGGAACCCCGAGAGGTGGCATGTCACAAAGAGGGGGTTGCGGGGTTTTTTAAAATTGTCTATGTCTAATCTTTTAAGGGGTTTGGGGAGGGGGGAGGGGGGTGGTATTGGAATTAGGGTCGTGGGTTTGGGGGATAACCCACCAAGGGGAGGGTTGGGCCCGGCCACGACGCGCGGCGGGGCGGGTGCGGGACCCGGGGGCAATGGAGGGGGTCGAGCTTGTTCAGATTGTGTTTTTACCATCAGTACTGTGAGTGGGAGGGGTAGATATGGCGGGAGCAGGGGGCCATATCATGTTAAGGGAGCACGCACCCGCTGTCTCCAAGCGGTAGGGTGCTCCGGCCCCCAAGGCTCCACCCGTTCGCCAGGTTGCACAGATCCTCACGGCCCGGGCCTTCGTCTGATGTTGTGCAACGCCAGGTCCGTAGTAAATAAAGCCCCCCTCATCTGTGATCTTGTTCAGGAGGGGGGAGCGGACCTGGCGGGTATTACGGAGACCTGGTTGGGCCCAGAGGGAGGGGTCCCTCTGGTAGAAATGTGCCCACCAGGCTTCCATGCATTCCATCAGCTGAGGTCACAGGGGAGGGGCGGGGGAGTAGCGGTTATTATTAGAGAAGGCCTTAGGCCGAGGGAGACCACTGTACCTCAGACAGCTGGTTGTGAGTCCCTCCTTGTGAAGTGGGGCCATGGGGTTCAGATGGGTTTGCTGATCACGTACCTGGCTCCCTGCCACGTGGCAGCAACCCTGCCTGAGCTACTCAACGTTATCGCCGCGGTGGCGGTTGATACCCCCAGACTTATGGTCATGGGGGATTTCAACCTGCCGTCCGTGGGTGAGACGTCTGAGGTGGCTCGGGAGTTCATGGCTTCCATGACGGCCATGGACCTGACCCAGTTAATTCATGACCCTACGCACATGGGGGGAAACACACTGGACTTGGTTTTTGTCTCTGGACAGTGGTTGAGTGATCTTGAGATAGGGGATGTAGTCATTGAGCCCTTGTCATGGTCGGATCACTCTCTCCTTCGCCTTGACCTTCGTACCGCAGTACCCCGCTGCAGGGAGGCGGAACCAATAAGATGGTACCGCCCCAGGCGCCTGATGGAACCCGACAGGTTCCAGACGGAGCTTGGGCCAATTCCTGAGGTTCTGGCTCGCACCTCGACTGGAGACCTAGTGGCCGCCTGGGATAGGGCGGCTGCTGGGGCTCTGGATCGAGTCGTGCCTTTGCGGCCTCTGACCTGGCGTGGATCTCGCCTGGCTCCTTGGTTTACCGAGGAGCTGAGGGAGATGAAGCGCCAGAAAAGACGCCTAGAGAGTAGTTGGAGAGCTAGTCTTTCTGAATCGGACCGGACACTGGTAAGATCCCATATTAGGACTTACCTAGTGGCGATAAAAGCAGCAAAATGTACGCATTATGCTGCTCTTATTGCGTCATCAGATAATCGCCCGGCCGCCCTGTTTAGGGTGACCCGCTCCCTGCTCCACCAGGAAGCGCGGGAGGACCCCTTGGAGGGAAGAGCCGAGGATTTTGCTCAGTATCTGTATGACAAAATCACTCAGATTCGGGAAGGTCTGGACTCTGACTGGGTAGATCCAGCGAGAGCGACAGAGGCGGGTCTTGAGACTGTTATCTGGGATGAGTTTGATCCTGTGACCCCAGATGACGTGGACAGGATTCTGGGTAGACTGAACGCGACCACATGTTTGTTGGACCCGTGTCCCTCCTGGTTAGTGCTGGCTTCCCGGGAGGTGACGCGAGGCTGGCTCCAGGGGATTATAAATGCTTCATTGGGTGAGGGTGTCTTCCCCGCCGCCCTTAAGGAGGCGGTGGTGAGGCCCCTCCTCAAGAAGCCTTCCCTGGACCCGGCAATATTGGCTAATTATCGTCCAGTCTCCAACCTTCGTTTTGTGGCGAAGGTTGTTGAGAGTGTGGTTGCGGGACAGCTTCCCCAGTACCTGGATGAAGCGTCGTATCTGGATCCGTTCCAGTCGGGTTTCAGGCCTGGGTACAGCACGGAAACGGCATTGGTCGCGTTGGTTGATGATCTCTGGAGGGCTCGGGACAGGGGTTGCTCCTCTGTCCTGGTCCTGTTAGATCTCTCAGCGGCTTTTGATACCATCGACCATGGTATCATGCTGCACCGGTTGGAAGAGTTGGGGGTGGGAGGCACCGTATTACGGTGGTTCTCCTCCTTTCTCTCCGACCGGTCGCAGTCTGTGTTGACAGGGGGGCAGAGGTCGACCCCAAGGCCCCTCATATGTGGGGTGCCGCAGGGATCGGTCCTCTCACCCCTTTTGTTCAACATTTATGTAAAGCCGCTGGGCGAGATCATCCGTGGTTTCGGGGTGAAGTACCACCAGTACGCTGATGACACCCAGCTGTACATCTCCACCCCGGACCACCCCAACGATGCCCTTGAAGTGATGTCCCAGTGCCTGGAGGCCGTACGGATCTGGATGGGGAGGAACAGGCTCAGGCTCAACCCATCCAAGACCGAGTGGCTGTGGTTTCCGTCGTCCCGATATAGTCAGCTTGTGCCATCGCTGACTATTGGGGGCGAATCATTGGCCCCCACGGATAGGGCTCGCAACTTGGGTGTCCTCCTGGATTCACGGCTGTCTTTAGAAGAGCATTTGACGGCCGTGACCGGGAGGATTTTTCATCAGGTTCGCCTGATCCGCCAGTTGCGCCCCTATCTAGATCGGGACTCCCTACACACAGTCACTCATGCCCTCGTTACCTCTCGTCTGGACTACTGCAACGCTCTCTACATGGGGCTCCCCTTGAGGTGCACTCGGAGACTCCAACTGGCGCAGAGTGCGGCCGCGCGGGTGGTGATGGGAGCGTTATGGAGCTCCCATGTAACACCTCTCCTGCGCGAGCTGCACTGGCTCCCGGTGGTCTTCCGAGTGCGCTTCAAGGTTCTGGTTATCACCTTTAAAGCGCTCCATGGCTTAGGACCTGGTTATCTACGGGACCGCCTGCTACCACCAATAGCCTCCCACCGGCCAGTACGCTCCCATAGAGAGGGGCTCCTCCGGGTGCCGTCGGCCAAACAATGCCGGCTGTCGGCCCCTAGAGGGAGAGCCTTCTCTGTGGGGGCACCTACGATTTGGAACGAGCTCCCCCCGGAGATACGTAGGATCCCGGATCTGCGCACCTTCCGCCGCGCGCTTAAGACCTTTCTATTCTATCAAGCTGGCCTGGCCTAGATCTTCTCCCTTTTAACTGTGGAAATTTTAAATTTTAAATTCGTCTTATTTATAGGGCCATGGGTACGGGGTTTTAAATTGGGGAGCCATTTTGGATTTAATTCTGTTTTAAACGTATTTTAATGTTTATATTGTATGTTTTTGAATTCTGGCTGTTCACCGCCCCGAGTCCTTCGGGAGAAGGGGCGGTATAAAAATCTAAATAATAAATAAATAAATAAATAAGAACCCTCTATCTAAAAAGCATGTAACAGCCCCCCATGATAAGATTTATAATTATTACTACAAACCACAAGAATATTCTAAAGAAAAAAATATGTTCATGTACATAGTTTGAAATATGAAAGAAGCTGAAATTCCACAATTGGTGCACCAAATTAAAGAAAATAAGACTTAGCCCAACATACTAAAGAGAAATGGAAATAATAATAATAATAATAATAAAAAGCTATTATTTGGCTATTCCTTTTTCTATTTCTATACAACTGAAGCAAATGGATCTGTGTTTCCAAATATTCATTACAAATTTCAGGAGATGGAAACCTTGTGTTTTACCCAGCCAGCCTCTTTCCCTTGACATTTTCTCCCATGTTTTAAAAAGATCAAACCACCTTCTATACACTACTTAGCAAAAGGAAGGGCTGGGTTGTGTATGAGAGACAAGGAACCTTCTCTCACTCACAGGGATGTGGACTATGAGTCTATAATCTGCAATCTGACACCTTAGTTATAGTCATAATACCGCCTCTCCACAAGACAGTTTGTACTTTTGACAATCTTAAAGAGTTCTCTCAAACCTGATGATACCAACTTTTGGACAAGGATGGGGCATTTTTTTTGGCTATATAAGTAACTTTAAAGAGATCAGTATTAGTAGTTGCTTTTTCCCCCTCTCCTCGTCAGCTCTCTGCAGTAATTCAGATTTTATTCCAAAAATGAGTATAAATATAGCACCTGCATACTCTTTAAAAATACTTTTTTCTGCAATCCTGCAGCTTGTCTTCATAGTTGTCACATGATCCCACAGTTCTACTGCTTATAATATTTTTCTTTTAATCAAATTGTAATTCAGATTCATTAGGGCTACCAGGAATTAATCCATGCTTCCAAACAGCAGCTTCTCACATTGCCAATAACATTGTACCGTGTAGCTGTTACAACTTCCTCTGTTTAGCTGTTTAGCTGATCCTCTATGGCTTAAAAGAAAAATAAGGCAGAAAGAGTGGGAAAACAGAGAAAGATGACAAGTGTTCTAACCAGCTGGGGAATTCCATAATTGAAGCAGAGCAACTGAACAATTAAAAAAAAACTAGACTGCATTATACTAACCTGGACTGTTACAGGGGCAATCATCCTCACCTGCTGTAACCTATTTACCCTGAGAAAAACCAAGATTTTGCCCACCCCATCCATTACCTTGGCTTTTTCAAGCTGCTGCTGGGTCTGGTTCTCCACTTCGCGCTTCACCCCTTCACGTTCCTCTTCTAGCGACACGTCGGAATCCAACGATGGGCGGCTAGTGTAGGAATCAGCAGAGCCCTGAGACAAATGCAAGAAATATATATGTATGTATGTATGTATGTATGTATGTATGTATGTATGTACATAACCACAAATTATTTATATGTTAAGAGCCGTGGTGGCGCAGTGGTTAGAATGCAGTATTGCAAGTTAATTATGTTGACTGCCAGAAGTTCGATCCTGACCGGCTCAAAGTTGACTCAACCTTCCATCCTTCTGAGGTCAGCAAAATGAGGAGCCATATCGTTGGAGGCAATATGCTGACTCTGCAAACCTTTTAGAGAGGACTGTAAAAAAATCACTGTGAAGCAGTAATAGCTATTGCTATTTTGGGGACTGGAGATTAGAATTCATACTGGCTTTTTGGGCTCTCTTACCTGTTAGCCCAGAATATAATGTTAGCAGAATATTGCAAGACTAAAGGTATTTCTTCCCTTTTTTCCTTTTACTCTCTGGAAAACTATGGAGAATCCCTTCTGAAATGTTTCCCATACCATCCCTCATTCTCTTTTTTTCACACCTGGTTGTCCAATTTGTGCCTCTCTCCTATCACTCAAAGTCATTCCCACATGCCATTACACTATCAAGTAACACAGCTGGAGTGAAGATCTCAGCTACCGAGATATTTTACACATTGAAATTAGTCTCAAACCTGTATTACTAACCATAAGAACCAAGGGTCTTAGAACAATCACCTATAAGTGTGTACCACCAGTAGTGGCCAAAATTGTGGAAACCTTTTGGGAAAAGTATATTTTCTAAAACTAGCTAATAACACCACTTTTTATTGGAGTGGTTCCATAAAATTATATATCAATGGAAAGATAATTTAATCAAGAATGTAATGCAATAACTTTTATGAAGGATTTGCTATTAGAATAGCAGTTACAGTATAAAGAAGTGAAACACGTAGAAAAAAATGAGATATGCCAAAAATTATCACCATGTCAGTTAATACTTAATTGAGTAACCTTTAGCATGAATTATGGCCTTACAATGTCTTCCCATGGAGTAAACCAAGTCTTTTAATTCTGCAGCTGTTATAATGTGAAACCAAGATTGAATGATTGCTTTGATTAACTGGGTTTTATTGCTGGGTCGCTTCTGACTAACAAGTTTCTTTAGTCGGCTCCATAGATTTTCAATTGGGTTAAGGTCTGGGCTATTCCCAGGCCATTCCAGCAGTGGAATATGATTATCTTGAAACTCCAAAAAAAAGTGGTGTTATTAGCCATCAAACCTCGAAAATACACTTTCCCCAAAGGGTTTCCACAATTTTGGCCACTACTGTACATCCCCAATGTGATTTGTGCCACAATTCCTAATGTCAAATTTTACAGGCTACTGGATGCATGAAGGATTTAGGTTTTGATTAGGTTATAATATTCTGGGAGGAGTTATGGGATTACAATTTCTCATTTGAAGACCAACAAGTAGTGAAAGTGGTCTATTAAAATGTTGAAATCTGAAATATCTATGTTTAACCAGCACATGCCAGGCCCTAGCAAGTGCTTTTCCACAACATATTAAGCTTACTTAAGAGTTAACTTTGCTTCATTTGTTGTGGGAATTTTTGGAACCCAGCTTATTTCATTACTTGGTATATTGTATGAATGCAGAAAACTAGTTAAGTCAGCAACAAGGTTAAATGTATGTAGAATGAATGCAGCCATTTCTTAAAGTTTCATTCCTAGATTTAAAAAGGTACTTTTGTATATTTAAAACAGGCCTCCCTTCATACTAAAGATTATTGTCAAAAAACATTCCATCTTCTATAGTATAGAAAGCACTGGAGGCCCTTCTTCTGGGATATACTTACTACAGGTAGTCCTTGAGTTACAACAATTCGTGACCATTTGAAGTTTACAACGGCACTGAAAAAAGTGATGTATGCCCATCTTTCATGCTCACAACCGTTGTAGTATCCCCATGGTCATGTGAACAAAATTCAGATGCTTGGCAACTGACTCGTATTTATGGTGGTTGCAATATCCTGGGATCACGTGATCCCCTTTTGCGACCTTTTGATAAGCAAAGGCAATGGGGAAGCCAGATTCACTGAACAACCATGTTAGTAATTTAACAACTGCAGTGATTCACTTAACAACTGTGGCAAGAAAGGCCATAAAATGGAGCAAAGTTAACTTACTTAGTCTTGCTTAGCAACATAAATTTTGGGCTCAATTGTGGTCATAAGTCAAGGGCTACTTGTACTAGCTTTTCCTTTGCTGGCTTCCAATGAATATGTTGCACTCAAGAAGTTCAGTGCTTATGTGTGATATGCCTCCAATGAGACAGCCCTGCCTATTTGATTATTTTGTCCATCTGTTGCAGGTACCTCTGCACCCCTCCCTGACCATTTACTCAGAGTCAGATTGGCTCTTGGGTGAAAACAGACTGACTCCTACCCCATAATAAAGCAGTGAATTGCAACCAGTGGTGAAATGCAGCCAGTTCTATCTGGCTCGGGTGAACCCGTAGCGCCAGCGGCGGGAAGCTCCGCCCACCCACCCGGACGTCATCACGTCCCATTTTTGACACTCTGTGCATGCGCAGAAGGTCCTGCGCATGCGCAGAGGTGTCACGTGCGAGGTGTTACCATTTGCAAACTGGTAGAGAAGGTAAATGGATTTCACCCCTGGTTACAACTGATATGGTTATGTTTATGGGGTGGCTATAATCACACCCATTTGCAGCCACATTCACCATGGCTGCCTTGAATGGAAAGCCTGCCATTGTCTCAGATGTCAATACAAACAATACTGAAGGCAAAATAAGACAGAGAAAGGTAGAAATATAAGGTCACTGTAATTTATGATGTGGTATAGCTGGAATAGTATAGTAATTGCTGGATTGCTGCAGCTTTGCTCCTATTCTATTTTGTAACCCAGACCAATGAAGTTTTTCTCAGCCAGAACAAGAGCAGCTCAACTTTCTGTGTTGATGTGGACCAAGGAGGCTCCTACTATACACAAACAAGATGCTAGTACCAAAATACTCAGAAGTCCTAATTCAACACGTTCCAAAGACTGACTCTATAGTGGCCTCCATGCATTCCATCCTTTTGATTTGCAATCAGTAAATAACAACAACAACAATAATAATGATGATGGTGGTGGTGGTGGTGGTTTGCTTTGCCCTCTATGACTGTTATGGAAAGGATTGCTAAAGTAATCTGGATTTAGCAATCCCTTTAAGTAAAGATTTCCCTGTCAGTTTACGGCACAGTTTTTATCTCCGTTTCTTACCTGAGGCAGCCAGCATGGAAGCCAACCTTCCATGGTCATGTAGCCAGCATGACTATATGCCGAGGTGCAAAGAATGCTGTTACCTTCCCACCAAAGTGATACCTATTTATCTACTTGTGTTTTCCTGCTTTCGAACTGCTAGGTGGACAGGAGCTAGGGCAAGTAATGGGAGCTCAGGTCACCCTGTTGCACAGAGCTCAAACCTCAAACTCGGGCTGTCAGCTCTCTAGTGACAAGTTCAGTGCTAAATTTTGTCCGTGCTTTTATTAGTTTGCTAACAATCATGTTCTTGTGAACAAACAGCTAATCTTTCCACCACACTATAGCATTGGGTATTATTAAAGCATTCTCTACCTACAAAATCCTCCTCAAAACCTATTTACCCTCATTCCACCCTTTGGCCAAGCCCCAGACTCCAGGTCCCACATTAATCCATGTAACACCATATGCTACTTTCAACAACTTCATTTCTCATGACCCTTCAGTTTCTTTGCTCTTCCCGGGGTGTTCTCTCTTTTGTGGAGTTTTCCTTTCTTACAGGAAAGGAGTCAGCAGGCATTTACAAATGAAATGTTGACATATGCCATGTAGATGTATGTTAAACCAACAAAAATGCCAGGGACCCATTTGACAGATTTTTTTAAAAATGCCACTTATCAGGGGGATCAGATTTAAGGAGCATTTGCTGATCTTGAAAGTCAGGAGTGATTTTTCAATAGAAGAATTTGAGATACCAGACATCAACGGTGAGGCCACCAGGAAAAAGCTTATGATTGGCATGCCAAAATTCTACCTGACAACATTAATAAGCAATGCATTAATAAGCAAGGCATATTTAAAATATTCAAAGCATTTGAAAAGTAGTAGTAATAATTTATAGGGCCACTTTAAAATACTCAAAGCATCTTAAAGGATATACTTTATTTCAATAATGAACTGGGCTGTAAGTGGAACATCTGTTTTGGAAATACATTCTGGTTTAATGGATGTACTTTAAAAAAAAATAGGGAACTTGGGACCTTCCAGTTATTCCATGTCTCAGCAGACTCAACCAGACTGCAATAACCAGTGACAAAAACAATAAGCCACAAATTGCTAGAAAATTCCAGGTCTCTGCCTCTGTAAGGAACTCCCAAGTTTCAAAAAAAGTTGAGAAAAGAAAGTGTATGATTTGCAAATGTTAAAGCAAACCCTATTGCAAAGAGGACAGATGCCAGCACTTATTGTTTGGGGCAAAATAAAGTATGAATGAATGACTATGTATCCCAGAATAATGCTGCAGGATCCAATCTGAATGGGTCACAGGGACCAGGGCTTTAATCTTCTGAGCTTTTGGTGTCATGCTGGAGCCCATCCTCAGGGAACTTCTACTGGAATGCAAATTCTGGTGAGAGAGAAGTTTCTTGAGGATGGACTCCAGCATGAATCCAAAAACTCAGAAGACTAAATCTCTGGTTCTGGTGATCGACCCAGATTGGGATCCTGCAAAATAAAGCATTGCTGTGGTAAATTCTGTGCTGTAATAGTGAAGTTCTCCTTTCTACAATGACCTAACCGAAGGAACATTTCCTCTGCTAGGAATCTAAAATTACCTTTAATATGTGGAGGACAGAGTGTGAGGGCCAGTCACTCACTGTCTTTACCCATCCTACTTCAGAGTGTTGTTGTGAAGAAAAAGAGGAAGAATACTATGTGTGTCACCTTGACTTGCTATATAAAAAGAGGGAGCTAAATCTAACGAACAAATAAAAACTTGACCAAGCTAAAACAGAATTCTAGCAAGAGGGAGTTACTGTTGGGGCATAAATACTTTGCAGAGCCTTGGCTGGTGTACCAATTCCATCTCTTTTTGGAGCAAAAATGCTTCATAGCAACAATGACTTGTGCTTTCATCACCTTTAAGTCTGACTATGGTAGGTATGCTATCAACTCCTTTGAAGACTGCCTGGAAACTTTAGTTGAAGGTGGCCCTCTTGCTGGAGGGTGCTGAATGGACTGCTGATAGATTCCCAAGTATGATTGAAATGCTGGTGCCAACTCTGAGTGGTTTGGTTTCCCTTTATTCTCTGGAACCCTATTTTCTCTTAACAGAATATACAGAACCCTGAGTGGATGCTTCAAGTACTATGAGAAACGAAGAGTTGGGTTCTTACAGAGAGTCCTTCTTAAGGCTTACCCCTTGGTTACAGAATGAGTTGCTTGAAGAGATCTAAATAGTTCCCACATGGTTGATTTTTTAGGAAGGTGGTGAAACTGATCTTGTTTCACTAGGTGCTTGAGGTTTGAGTGGCTGTTTGTGAAGCTACCTTTCTATTGGGTTACTTTTGTTATTATTTCATTTTAATGCCATTGCATTTTGGACTATAATCTTGATGGATGTTTTTGAGTTTTCAAAGTACCGCTTTATGGATTGTGAACCACCCCAAATCTTGTGAGAGAGAAGGACAGAAGTCTTTGAAGTCAATCAATCAGTCAGCCACTCAATCAAACGCCACGTGAATCCATCTAGCATCATTGGAAAAATGTGGCTGAAAATTTGGGAGGGAGGTTACAGAGGGAAGCTTTTTTTTTTTTCTGGGATGCCTTCTACTCTCTTCCCAATTCTTAAAACCACCCCATGTGGAAAATGGAACCAAGGTAATCGTGCCAATATCTGGTCATACTATTGCTAGTGTATTAGATGACCGTATGAGGGGTCACAGGTAACAATATGATCACCCCTGCTTGGTTCATTATATGATGACCTGGATCATTAATAAATAATTAATGACTTGGTTCATTAATAAATAAATCATTAAATTTATCAGCTGCCCAACTCTCAAAGACTCTGAAAGGCCCATAACAATCAAAGAAAGAAATTACAATAAAGCATTTTTAAAAAAGTAAAAAAAAAGGTGGCAAGCTCAATGAAATAAGAGATTCACTTTCTCTTGTTGAAGAAGAAGTGGATGAACAGCCAGATTTTCATGGCTCTTCTAAAAAACAGAGTGTGGAGGCTTAATAAACTAAGGAGATTTGCATTTGTTTCTGCCATTTATGTTTTCACAGATTAAGATCTGGGACAAACCAATAGCAGCAAGACTGTGTATTTATTCTTGGTAGTATCTCACAGTTGCTGCCAGGCGATTATCTTATCTTTCCCCAAGAACTGAAAATATGCATTTATGGGACACTGCATCACTTCAGACATGCACCTTACAGAAATAAAGCAGAGAAAGAGAAGAAGAAGAAGAAGAAGAAGAAGAAGAAGAAGAAGAAGAAGAAGAAGAAGAAGAAGAAGAAGAAGAAGAAGAAGAAGAAGAAGAGGAAGAAGAAGAAGGGTGAAGTTCTCTCTCTCCCTTTCTCTCTTTCTTTCTCCCACGAAGCAATAATCTCACCCCTCCCAACTTGGCATAAAACTGTTCAGTACAGCACTGAATGCCAGCCACTGCTCTCCCCTCCCTTTAACTGTGGGCATGGCAGCTTCCTCAAGGGTGGGGAAGGAAGTTGCTCCCAGCAACAGCGCAAGCCACCCTGGAAGGGTAGGCACCAATGCCTGGGTGGTGACTGAGTAAATGACACACACTGGCTTCTCTCTGCAAAAGAATCAAACCTAGGTTTAGGTGGAGAAGTACTGTAATGAAGATTTTGCTTGGAGAGTAGATAAGAGGCAATACTTCTAGTTTGAGCCTGTTACACAAGGGACCCATTCCTGTAAGTAAACGAATGGATCTTTGCAAGGATCCCACAGAGCTGTGCAAGCAGGACAAAAAGATATTTTCTTCTTGGTGTAACCAGGAAACATTTTTTGTTTGACCATGCCCCATTAAAATCTAAGTGCAATATAGATTTATATTATCTGAAACAAAACAGATAATGTGCATATGAAGGGGGGAGCCTTGAGAAAGTTTTCTCTCTTCGTGTCAAGAAAGGACTTGCTTGCTGAGGAACAGAGGATATGTGCGTGCATGAACATCCTCAAACTTTTCAGTCCATCTATCCATCCGTCCATCCATCCATCCATCCATCCAACCAACCATCCATCCATCCATCCATCCATCCATCCATCCATCCATCCTCAGCTGCATAGCACCTGTCAACTTAAGGCACTTTTCCCTGTCAAATAAAATAGGGATGAACAGAGCAAGCACTCATAAGCACTTTTTCAGCAAGGGTAGGCTTTATCAAGCCACTATTTTGTCTTTCGCTCTGCTTGGGCAGTCCAAGGCCCTACTAAAAACAAACAAACAAACAAACAAATGCCTCGAATCTGTCTACCCTGGACTTATTGATAAATCTCCCCATTTCAGAAAATAACTTAATCCCATAGAGTCATGTTTTACAAACTTTATTAAACTGGTCTCCCCTTTGGGGGAATAGACAAACAGTACTCAGTGAGCTGTCATTAGTAGATTCCTTGCATCTTAGAAAAGAGGGCAGTTGTCTCATCATCAGTCATCATTGGCCTCAAAATATTGCATCTCTCCTTACTCAGCCATAAAGACCATACACTTCTAACCCTAACACACAATAGAACATCATATACACTCCCATCCTGAGTTTTGTGTAAAGGGGAACCGGGAACCAAAAACTATGTGCAACAAAATGTGACGGTGCAGCATGCTACACATGAAGATTCCAGCTATTCCCTCTTGAGTTTTCTATTTTCCTCCCCTCAAGAGTTAGTTGGCAATCTGCAGCAACTGAGCATGCTCAATTCCCTGTTCCTCTACTCCCTATTAGGCTGGTATTTCCCACTTGTGCATGACTGGTGCTGTTTTGACATTTGCAATGGTTGGAGCTTCAAAGCTGGTCTGAGAAGAAGAATGGTTTTATGTTCAAATGTGGGGCACAAGGGGAGAATAGTAGATGTTAACATCTTTGTGAAGATGTTAACAAAGAGATCCATGCAGGATTTGTTCAAAGACAAGGAAAAGATGGGAGGGGGGGTGGAGTTAGCTGAAGATCCCCGACGGTAGGAACTGCGAAGCATATACAGAAAGAATGAAACATCTTGAAGCTTAATGCTGTCTTGAAATATTCTGAAAACCAGACTGACTCCAGTATATAAAGAGGGAATGAGACACGTTGAAAATTGAGATTAATCAATTATCATCCCAGCAGCAACCAAAGCTGTAGGCTCACCCTTTCCCATTCAACTAAAAGAAAGCAGAAAAGTGGCAAAGTGAACGGATGCCAGCTCCAGCCAAAAGAAATTACGACCTGCTTCCCTGTCTCTTCTGTTCCAGCTGCCTTAACTCGGTAGGCTTTGCGATACAGACAGAGACCTTCAAACAAGTGTTTAGTTTCTGGTTCTCGAACATGTCACAATCACAAACACAAACATGACACAATCACAATCTCAAACTTCAGATTCCTGGACGGACGGCAGTCGTTCACAAAGGTTGTTCCCAAAACGCTCTGTAAACTGAAACATTTACAGAGTATTTCAAGAGCACAAGAGTCACCCAATCTCCTAAGGGTGGGAGTAAAAAGCAGTGCCGTGTAAGCTGCAAACCACCCATTACGTGCACATGAACGGAACAAAAAGCTCTTGACAGATGTTGTTTCTCTTTCCCTTTTACACAAAAGCAGCTTTCTTCCTTTGGGGTTGCAGTGATTGTGAGCTCCGTGGAAACAGCTGGTAGGGAGAAGGCTACTCTCCTCCACTCCAAACTAACAGCCTCCAAAGCTGCATTTGTTTATGTCCAAGATGATCGGAAATTTGTCATGTGTCAGGGCAGACGAGTACCACGAAGACAGGCAGTTTACCTTAGTACAGTGACTGGATACACATTCTGGTGATCATACTGTATTTGTATTCCCTCCCAAAGGGCATTTATGCTTCAGATCCAAAGAAGCTGGTTGTGTCGGGGAAATATTTTCTACTCTCCTTCGGCAACAAAACGCTTCTGACCACCATGTTTTGCAAACTCTTGATAAAAGCCTGTTTTGGAATACTGTAGGGCATACTAGAGTGAACCTGTTTCCTCTGATTCCTCATCCTTTTCTGTCTGTATGCTTTTTTCCTTTTTTCAGAAGTGCCTGCTCAATCTCTGTTTGTGCAAATGCAGTGTGATGAAGACCCAGAACTGGGGTTATTTCCCCCCCTCTTCCAAAATTATCTTTTTTCTTCCCCACTCAATATTCTGTCACTTGGGCATATGGAGAATGTGAAAAAAATTCAAAGAGACTGTGGTTCGCACAAGGCTCGTTTAAGCTCGTTATTGAATCCATCTTCTTTCTGCTTTGCACAATGCCTTAAAAACCTAAGAGAGGAATCGGCATGAAGTCCTTACATTCTCAAAGTGGTCCACATCTAGTCCCTCTTGAATTTCATTAACTCTCATCTAGATCCAGTTTAGTACAGACCATTCATTGATTAGATTCTTGGGTACAGGCATGACCAATAATTCACCTTAAACGGAATTTAGCAGCATGGTCCTGACATAACAGGATAACAGAGTTGGGAGGGACCTTGGAGGTCTTCTAATCCAACCCCCTGCTCAGGCAGGAAGCCCTATACCTGTGATGGCAAATCTATGGCATGTGTGCCAGAGGTGGCATGCAGCACCCTCTCTGTGGACACGCGAGCCGTTGTCCCAGTTCAGCTCCTCCGCACATGCGTGCCCGCCTCCCAGCTGGTCTTCAGGTCTCTGTTGCACATTTGTGGGGGCAGGGCACATTGCTTTTTGGGGATTCGGGCACGCTCACATGCATTCGCACACAAATACGCACACTTTGGGCACTCAGTCTGGAAAAGGTTAGCCATCACTGTCCTATACCATTTCAGACAAATGGTTGTCCAATCTCTTCTTACAAACTTCCAGTGTTTGAGCATTCACAACTTCTGGAGGCAAGTTGTTCCACTGGTTAATTGTTCTAATTGTCAGGAAATTTCTCCTTAGTTCTAGGTTGCTTGTCTCCTTGATTAGTTTCCACCCATTGCTTCTTGTCCTGCCCTCAGGTGCTTTGGAGAATAGCTTGACTCCCTCTTCTTTGTGGCAGCCCCTTAGACATTGGAACACTGCTATTATGTCTCCCCTAGCCCTTCTTTTCATTAAACTAGACATATCCAATTCCAGCAACCATTCTTTATATGTTTTAGTCTCCAGTCCATATATATATATATATATATATATAAAATGAAAGGAAGATTCCTTATTTTGAAGGCAAATGTAAATGGCAGCCAACCACCTGCTTTCTCCAGAGGATACTAAAAGCAAATACTACAAATGAGGGATTATGGATTACAGTGAGGAGTAGAAACCCAGAAGGCAGGACTGGGCTCTTTTTTTAATGTATTTTTTTTTCCTGAGCAATTGTAATTGGACAGGAGGAGACAAACACAGGAAGACAAGAAACCATCTTCAAAGTATTCATATCCAGAGTCATGAACTTGGCCCATCTTTTGCTCCTGTACCAGCTATTTTATTTAATTTACCATTATACTTGGTGAATTCAAAATGACAGGAGGAACGGCTGTGATTGTGATCCAAGGCACTCAAATTCAATTTATCATCAGGGCTGTTTGTCTTGTTTCTGGCTTAACCCTCAAACAAGTACACAGTACACATTTTGGTAGTATAGTGGATCCAGAAACCTTCACAAATTAAGGGTCTTCCAGATTGCCCAGGTTTTAAGTCTATGTACTCCCAACCATCAGAGCCACCAGGATTAATGGAAGGCAAGGTAAGAATATGGGTCTATTACTTAAAACTCCCACTGGACCACCAATCCAGCCACAAGGCCCAAAACGTTTTCTGGGTCCAAATCATTGTTTCTCAGCCTAATTATCTCTGCAAGGTTGGGATTCTGCAAGAAGATCAAAGGAGTAGAGGAAAACCATGTAGTCTGCCTTCAAGTTTTGAAAGAAACTCTAAATAAAGGAGAATATTTGTAGCTCAGGGTTGAAATGAGGGGTTCCTCTGAGCTTGGTCGTTTTCTTGCAGGCCCAAAGATGTTTTTTTTAAAAAGGCAACTGGATTTTCTTTGTTTTTCCTTGAAGACGTTTCGCTTCTCATCCAAGAAGCTTCTTCAGTGGTTCTGAAGTAAAATATCTTCAAGGAAAACCAAAGAAAATCCAGTTGCCTTTTGAAAAACCACCTTTGGGACAACCATGACCTGGATGACTGAGAACCTCCACAGGCATTTACTTGCAGGTGTTTCATTACCCAAACTAGGTAACTTCTACGTAGCTAACTAGGTAACACTAGCACAGATGATGTTATGAAGTTTGGGTAACGAAAGTCTGCAAGAAAACAGCTAAACTCAGCAAAAATCTAACCGTTATTTGAGTGGTCTATAAACACTATACACAATAATCATAAATCTAATAACAAAACTTAAACAATCAACAAGTTTATAAAGAGAATAAGCAGAATGCCAACTTTTCTGAGAATTTAGAAACCTGACATTAGCATTTAGGAATACTTTTCTCTAATAATATGGTGCCTCTTAAGATTTTTTGTTTTTTACTATAGTTCCCATGATCCCTGATTCATGATCTTGTTCCTTAGAATTTATAATTGCACCCCAAAAATATCAGACAGAAACCACGATACCTATAGAGAAGGAAAAGGTGATGACCCTCAATTGGCTTTTGACCTTGCATCATCTGCCCAGTTTCTATCTAAAGACCCCCTCCCCTTTCTCTCTTTTTCTTGAGATAGATCATAATCTAGGGGAAGAAGGGAAATAATAACTCAGTACAATCTTCAGAAAGAGTTTTTGATTTTGATAAGACATCTTAAAAACGGAAGGTGAGGATGGGGGGGAAAGAGAACAATTCACCCTTTGAACATCTTTCAGTGCATCTCTCCCATCCCTCCAGCTCAAGCAGAGCCTTTGGGGAAATGCCACAGCCCCCCACGACCTAGTTCCGTCATGCCATTTGATCATCCACCTCCCCCACTGGCTCCAACCCACACATCTGAAAGCAAAGCAGATGTGCCTACTGTGGCTGCCTGACCCCAACCTAGAAGGCAGGAAGCCCCAGGTCTGGAGATGATAAGAAAAACTCTGCCCCCCCCCTGCAGGAAACCCCAAACCCTGAGGGCTCCCCTAGTGATCGACACTGCTGAACTGGCATATCGGTGGAGACTTCCCTGGGTATCTCACTCTCTCTCCCTCCTATTGTTGTTCCCAAATAACCTCTCTTCTTAACCATATCTATCACTCGTGCACTCCCATCCAGGATTTCCGAAGCTACTTCTCAAGCTCTCTATCTCTTTCAGAAAGGGATTATCTTAAGGGAGCCGCTTCGGAAACAACTGATGATTCCCCAAAACAGCGTCAAAGAACCTCAACTGGGCTGTCTATTTATATGGACTACACTACCCCTTCTCCTCCCAGCTTTAGAAAGGCAGAAAGCACGTCCTTCACAAAGATGGGATGTAGAACATGTCCAAATGGGAACACACGGGATCTGTCAATGCCCCACCACCCTTCTGAAGGGACTAGAGTACATACATTAGGCTCACCAGCCAGCAGGTGGAGCTGTCTGGAGAGCGCTATTAATGAGCTGGAATCTCCAGGTTTGGACCATATCCAAATGGCTCACCTACCCACAGCATCTCTCTTCTACTCCTTGAGGAAGACTTCGAGACCAAAACTATCTACCAGTCTTGCTCCAGCCAACTAATGCAATCCCTTCAGTCCCCATCTATTTCTCAGGGATTCTTCACCACAGATCTCTCTGTTACAAAATATTGTCTCTTGATTTGGGAAGCCAGTCAAGATGGTCCCAGTAAATAAGAAAATATTGCTCCTCCTCCCAGATGCCCATTAACCCAATCCCCAGCAACCGTGCGATGAACTGGTGGCAAACCCTTGCACCCCCCCGAGGTTCCTTAGCCCCAACTTTCCAACAGTCCTTAACAACAGCTCCCAGAGATCATCACCCCTCAACAATCAACTAGGAAGAGGCCAAGTTCTTTTAAGTGGGCGTCTCCCAGCTTAAAATAGACCCTTTCTCTCATCCTGTCGACTCACCACTTCAGAGTCTTCGAATCCATGGAGATAGGAGTCGTCATACATGGGGGAAGGAAATAATTGTTGAGGAAGCCGAGCCGAGAGGGAAGAAAGATAGCTCTTCCAGATGGACAGAGGTCTACAGCTGTGCCCCCTGCCCTTGTTGGGTTGGGGGCAGCAGGTGGCTGGCACACAGTGGCAAAGCAACTCAGCCTGCTATCGATCTGATTCCCCCACCCTGGATGCTCTCATTCTCAGCTGAGCAGCAACAGCAAAAACAATAGCGCCCACCCACCAGCCCTCCCTTGGGGGCAGGCACAGAGACAGGCAAGTAAGGAGGGAGGCGAGGCAGGCAGTGGCATCTGGACAGTGCAGCTCTATCCGCACCTCCTTATAGCGACACGGAAGATGTAGGCTTGGGGTGCCAGGGGGCATGAAGCAATGGGACACAACAAGGAAAGAGCTGGTCATGAAGAGGGTTCTTGGAAGTGTGGAACAATCCCACCGGATGGGAGGAGAACAAGAAGTGTAACCACACTTTCCAGCAAATGCAACCCTTGTTAGAATGCTTCCCAAGAGTTAAGTGGGTACCAGATAATTTACCACCGAGATGCAGGAAAGCATACTGAGACATCTAACCTGGGGGTGGGTGGGGACCTCTCATGGGGTTACCTGCCACAATAATGCAAGGTGGGCTGGAATGGGCATAGCAACACGGGGCAAACAAAGTCCATGGACAGGGAATCACAGAAGATAGTCCTTCTATCATACACCAGTTTCCTTAGTATCAGCTTTTACCCAGTTACCAATAATCCTAATTTCCTGCACACTACATTCCTAGTCCTCATGCCAGCACAGTCTTTTCTGTAACCTTTGACAATCTTGAGAGGCATTCTTGGACAGATGCCTCGATTCATACTTCACCAACCAACTTCTTCTCCCTCGCTGCATTGGACAACTTCTATCATTCCCTAGAGGATGGGAGCTACAGTCCAATACTTCTGGACATCACCAGATCGTGGAAGACTACAACCCATTTTACTTTTGCAGAGCTCTTCAACTTTGCATGCCCAATTGCACATGCATGACCCAACCAAGATTTCCACCCTTACCTACATCTTGACCCTACCAACTCTGGGATAGATGATGCCTACCCACCTGCACTGGGCTGACAGAAACGAACACGGCTTGCAGGGGCAAAGAGGACAGGGCAGGACTTTGCAGGAAATGGGCCAGATGGGGATTTTCCCCCTGCAATCCCCCAGGCGCTGGTTCCATCTGCCTCTTTGACTTCAGTGCCAGAGCTGCTGGCACAACCTAATCTCCCGCCCCACGCCCATTTCCCATCCAAAGTTGGAGAGCTGTCCAATATATTTGGCGGAGGAGGGGTTAACACCAGCTTTTTTGCAAAAAAAGGAGATCCGATCTCATCGTCTCTTCACACTGTTTTCTAACAGGAGTTTTCACCTTATTCCCGGCTGAGATGTTTTTTAAAAAAAAAACAAAAAAAAAACCACACACACATCATCGGAATGCCGGGAAGGGGAACCATGACCGAAAGAGAGGGGGAGAGAAAAAACAAAACAAAAACCCGGTCCCTCTTTTCCTGCTCCCCGACGCCTCCTGCCCATAATTCCGCCAGGCAAGGGCTCCGGTTCTGCCAGGAGTTGCATTCAAGGCGGACGGGGAATCTGGGGGGAAAGAGAGCTTAGGCAGGATCTCCCGCGCCGGTCCTGGTGCTTAGCAGCAGCAGGAGAAAACGGAGCAGGGAGGCAGACAGGGAGGAGGAGGAGGAGGAAGAGGAGAAGGTAAGAGGGGTTGAGTACAGCGTGGTGATAGGCGATGGCAACGGCGGCGGCGGCGGCGGCTGCGCGGTGCCTGTTAAGTTACCTCGTTGAGCAGGAAGGTAGCGCTGGAGTCAGAAAAAGACATAGACAGACGGGGAGGGAGCCGGCCGGCCGGCGAGGCCCGGAGTGCGGTGCCAGCTGGGAAGGAAGGAAGGAGGGAGGGAGGCGCCCCCCGCCCCCGCTGCTTTCCCCGCCGCGCCGCTCCCAAGCGCCTTCCTCGCCCTCGCCTTCTTCTCTCGCTCTCCAGGTCCAGCGCCGCGCGCGCCGCCGCCGCCGCCGCGCATCCCTCTCCGCCCCTTTTCGCTTCCCCCTCCTCCCGTTACGCGCCGCTCGGATAATGTGTGTGTGGGGGGGAAACGGGACGAGGACGGGGACGTGCCAAGCGCTAAATAATCACATTACTCCGGGGAGGGGGAGGGGCAGGGGGTGCGCCCAGCAGCCGAACCCATTGAGCTCACTTCGCGCGGCGACAGGCGGCGTCCTCGCGCTCCCGGCCCCGCGCCTTTTCCCGCCGTCTCCGCCCCCCACCCACTCCCACCCCCCAACTCTCCGTCTTCGCAGACGGCTCAGCCGGGACCGTCGGGAGAAGCTGCAGCTGCGGTTGGCCTTTTCGGGCGGCTTCTTCTCTCGGATGCCCTTCCAGCAGGGAGGGCGGCCCCCTTGCAAACCGGGAGATAAGATTGTGGCGGCTCACCCACCCATTCCCTCCTACTCAGCCCGCCACCCTCGCTCCCATCCCCGTCGCATTTTCTCAGCCTTTCGTGTTGGTCTGGGATCCCCGGAGCTCAACCAACTCGGTGTAACCGATTTCCAGGGATCCAGAAAAATCTTAGGCGGGGATCAAATAAAGTGCCAGTTACTGAAAGTTAAATGCAGAGGGTACGTCCACTGAATGACTGCTAGGCATCTCCACACGACAGGAAATGGGGGGAAAAGCCTCTCCCGTTAAGTCAGAGAAATTCATTTTCAGGTACTTGGACCTACCAGAGGGTTTCTCCCTCCTCCCCCCCCCTCCGGAAGTGATGATGTTTTCTTTTCTGAATCCCGCTTTGGCCCGGTAAAGTGATCCACTGGGAAATGTCCCTTATAATTTTCCCCCTTCCCTTCAGTATCCATTCCTTCAGCCTCTTTTTTGCCAGTCTCCAGCTCCCTTGGCTGGCCTGGCTCAGAAGCTGGTTTTGAAACCAGGTGGGATTTTTTGGCACTTGAACAGCTAGATTTGAGAAAGATGGACAAGAATA
Source organism: Pantherophis guttatus (assembly GCF_059756535.1). Classification (NCBI taxonomy): domain Eukaryota; kingdom Metazoa; phylum Chordata; class Lepidosauria; order Squamata; family Colubridae; genus Pantherophis; species Pantherophis guttatus. The sequence continues at coordinate 137,325,577 of NC_142064.1, read as the reverse complement.
GGAGGCATCATACTCCTGACTCTCTTGAGAGAGCAGCAGATGTGAGACAAATGAATCTATTGGAAAGCATAGCTATACAAGCAAAGTCTGTATATTGTTGGCTTTTCGGGTGGGGTGGGGGTGGGAGAGAGAGAGAGAGAGGGAGGGAGAGAGAGAAGCATTTAGCTTTGTCACTATCCTAGCACAATTTGATAGGAAAGAAGAGGGGGTGCAAAAGAACTGTTCTGACCTTCTGCCCTTTGGGTGTTTTGGGCTACAACTGCCCCCATCCTGCGTGGCAGTGGCTGGGAGTGAAGGGACAACACATCTGGAGGTGACACAAGCAGCAGGGAGGCTAGATGATCCAGCCTTGTAGGAGGACAACAATGCCAGGAGCTGGAGCATGAGTGGCAGACAAAGAATTTAGCAGTTTCAGCATTTTGTGCAGCTAAAGTGTTTGTGTTTGTGGGGAGCGCTTCCCTCAAAATGACTTTATTCGACAAAGGGCATTGCAATACATAAAGCATTGGGTGTTGTCCTGGCGAACAAACTGAAAAGGCAGAGCATCTGCTTGGGGGTTCTCAGCTGCTGAAAAAAGCTGTGAGCCACAGTGGTAGCCAAGGCCATCTGCCTGCTTGAATCTGCCAATTACCTCGGGGCCCAGTTCACTCTGCCTCACTTGAATTCGGTTCTCAAATTTTTTGGTTTTGCGGTTCCACCACCCCAGCCCCAACCCAGGCTCTGGATTATTCCTTCCAGTCCTCCTTCTCATTTCCGATTCAACCCAAGAGACCATGGCACATTGCCTCGTTGAGCAGGAAGATGCTGGATGTGGAGAGATGCAGAAGTGGCTGCATCTTTGCTGGATGAAAGCAGCACAGATTGCTGTACCCCCCCCCCCACCTCCAACTTCCTCATGAATCCAACCTACTTTACAAGGCAGATAGGAAGCCCAGCTCACATCTTCTGCGACGGGGAGTGTGCAGTTTCCAAAAATCAGGGCCACTAGCAAACTGTGTACCTGGCTGCCAGGAAGAATGTGGCCAGCTGCAAACACCTATTTAACTAGAAGACAAAACAGCCAGGATTTTTTTACCCCAGCAAACCCTTTCTAATTCTCAGGGATGCTTTCTACTACTGCTCTTTGCCTTGTGATACCATGCAGAAATATCTCGTTAGCCGATAGGCTCTTATAGGGCCCCATGTGTCATCGCAAAGTCAGCTGTGCATCCTCTTTTAGCACCCAGCACTACAGATTTATCCATGCTATTCACTGACAATTCTGAGACTATAAGAAAGGTGGAAGAAAGACTCTTCAGGATTATGGCTTCCGGAAGGAATAGTTTCCCCGAAGAGTGGTGTTTGTTCTCTCTGCAGCTTGTTTCCTGGATCTTTAGGCTGACCAGAGTGGCTGCTGGGAAGGATGACGCAGTGGAGCAATTGGTCTTCAGAGAAGGACTGAAATTAAACCCAAGAAGAGATGAAATCTTTTGAGAGGCTCTCTTTGATTTTGAAAATTGCTATTTTTACCAGCAAGTACTGAAATGGCAAACCTATCAGGCCAGCAATCAAGATCTTTTGAACCATATCTGCTTTCCTTAGTTTGCTGGAATATATCTTCTCTTCATCCTGTCCTCAATGGGCAAACCAGGAAATAGTCACCTTCAGTGTGATAATATTCAGTCACCAAGAAGCAAGTAACACATGGAGGGAGGGGCAGCATAAAATAGAGAGGTCAAGAGCATCTCTAAGAGTTAGAAAGGGGTTGCTGGAAGTAATCCTGCCTGCTTGTCTTCCAGTAAATTAATGTTTCAGCCGGCCACATTCTTCCTGGCAGCCATTGCGTAAATATAAAATTCAGTAGGGCAAATTTTTTAATGAGAGAAACCAGCAGGAAAATCTGAAAGGTGAGGTGGTGGATTCAACCACACAGTCTATTGGACACACGGTGTTAACTTTTTTTTTTTTACTCTTGCCCCAGATGCTCTAGGCATCCACAATATTTCAGAATTCCAGATGTGTCCACCAGACTGTGAGACCTCTGCCACAGACAGCAGTGTTCACGCAGCAAATCTGGCTGACCTTCTGTGACTTGACTTGAATCTCAAGCAGCAAAACATTTTTGGCCAGCTGATGGTATGTGTAATCTACCTGGGATTATTGGGTTCTCCCAAATGTGCGGTGCCTATCCCCAATCTTGCATCCCCAATCTTAGGATCACATATCTATGTGCAAATGCCTTGTCTTATGTTTTTCATTCCTTTTTACCGACAACATTCTCCTGCTTTTTCTTGTTTTCTTTCCACTCTAGCAGGATCCAAACCCAAGAAGAGTCCAGCTGGTGAGATCAGTCCAAAAGATTATTTTACCTGGTTTATGCAGCAAGCCAGATTTGAGGGGCAAAATGTGATGATGTGTAGGAGGATGTGAAAATGTAGCACTAGTTGGAAACACCTTGAAACCAAAGGTGTCTCTCCTGCATGTACTGGGAAAAGACACATTTGATTTAAAGTGTTCCTAACAGGTGCTATCTTCACACTGACCTGTGCTCAGCATCAGATTTTGTCCCTCAAACCTGACTTGTTGCCAAAAAGGAGAATTTGAGGGACCCAGGCTTGTTTTCTTCTTTTCAGTAATATTTCTCAGCTGTTTGCCTCCGCCTGCTTCAGATGCTTGCCTTCTTTATCCTGAGTCACTTTCACAAATTCTTTGGCTCAGAAAACCCTGTAGTTTCTTCTTTTTTTCACCCCGAGTGAATTTTTTCCCCCATAAGAAAACTAAACAGTTCTTCTGAGATAAAATAAAATACCTAGCCAATCTCAAAAGTTCAGCTGTGTTGACTAAGTAGTAAGCGTGGATTGTATTTAGATGAGAGATGATTAGGAAACTCCAGAGTAGAGTGGGGAGTCAATAAAGCAGCAAAAACATGCAGAGATTTTTTCAAACCTATTACCAACCTTAAAAAAAAACCTTTTCTTTTGCATATATGCCAGAAAAAAAAGTGTGCATGTGTGCTTCCGATCTCCTGTTGTGTTTTATTTGTGTGTCTCAAGACCAGGGTTGTGGTGGGAGGGCTTAGAACAGAGCAATCAACAACATTCTAAATCACTCCCCAACTGCTACTCCTATAGGATGGATTGGAGAACTTTTTTTTTCTGGAATTTTTTTCACTATAGCCCCCAGCCAGATCTGTCCCATTTTCAGAATCATCTGAACTATTCCATTTGATTTTCAGAATTATCCTGCTGATAGATGGGCAGGCAGGCAGACCAATAGACAGAACCATGATTCCTTTTGCATATGTTTCTTTCAACATTCTGGGAAGTTGAAAGGAATAAAAAGCTTTGTGGAAGAAGACAATGATAAACCATATCTGTATTGTTGCCAAGAGAGTGATATGGATGTAGTCATTAGAAGTTAACCTGAGTGAGTTTTTCTCTTTCATTTTTTATTCATGAGCCTGGGGTGGACTCAGTTTTTTCCCAGTCCATAGGACTCCTGCCAATTGCTGATTTGCTTCTGTCTGCAAATTTCCTTTCCTGGGTCCTGATACTTGGTCATTCAAACATTTGATAGAATTATTTAAAAAAACTATATTGCATTGTTGCAATTGAAGGAAAACCTACACACTGGCCTGAATGTCTATGGAGATTCTAAATCATAAAGGGCATGTTTGTCCCAAAGATACTTTTTTTTTTCAAAAGGCAATGGACTTTCTTGGTTTAACTTCTGAAAATGTTTTGCTTCTTATCCAAGAAGCTTCTTCAGTTTTGAAGAACCGTTTTGAGTTTCTTCAGTTTTGAAGAACTTGGGCTGCACACTGGCTCTATACTTACCACACATGGAACTATAAATTAGCCAACCACATTTTAGCTTAATGTGTCGAGCAAACTCAGCTGCCCATGTGACTATTTTATGATTCCATGTGTCACCCAGAAAATTGGCTTATTTCTGCAAACAGTGGTTTAGTTCAACATGAGTTAATGGGTTTTGTGAACACAAACACCGTTCTTCATTAGTCAATGAAAATCTTCGTTTAGGTGGTGTGCAGTGGGCAATGACTTACCTTGAGACAAAGTAAACGTCATGATCCCAGCTAATGAACTCAAGCAAATCAGAACTCAGAGGCTAAGGTCTTCCTCTAAGAACTTCTTTATTGAGTACATCATATCGGCACAGTCAAATGGAAAACCAACTCTAAATGTGTCCCACGGTTTCAATATAATAAAAATAAGAAAGAACTCCCTCCACAAAATATCATCTAGTCCAATCCCCTGCTCCAGCAGGAGACCTTATATCATCTGAGTTATTTTGGTGCCTCTAACAAGAGGAAAATTTCCAGAAAAGGGAAGGACAAGGCTGTCATGCAGAGGAAGGCAGAGATAATCTTCGACTTACGACCACAACTGAGCCAAAAATTTTGATTGGTAAATGAGAGAGTTGTTAAGTGTGTTTTGCCGCATTTTACTCAATCCATCCTCCAAGAAGTGGACGTCAATCACTGTGGACCATATTGAGAATTTGAGAGCAAAGGACTGCCGGATTACTGATGATTGACACACTCGTAAGGGAAGGGTACAGGTACCCCTCAACCTATGTCCACCATTGAGCTTTGAATCTCCGTTGCTAAACGAGACAGCTGTTCAGTGAGCTTTTACCCATTTTACGTCCTCTCTTGCCACTGTGTTAAGCGAATAGTTGCAGCTCTTAAGTAAGTCACATTGTCGTTAAGAGCCTTGATAGTACAGTGGTTTAGTGCACCCTGTTATTAACACAGCTGCCTGCAATTTCTGCTGGTTCGAATCTCTCCAAGGCTCAAGGTTGACTCAGCCTTCCATCCTTTCTAAGGTAGGTGAAATGAGGACCCAGTTTGTGGGGGCAATAAGCTGACTTTGTATAAAATATACAAAAGAATGAAGGCTATTGCTTAACGCATTGTAAGCCGCCCTGAGTCTCCGGAGAAGGGCGGCATATAAATCAAATTTTTTTTTTTAAAAAAAAAGTGAATCCAGGTTCCCCGTGGACTTCGTTGGTCAGGAGATCACAAAAGTCACAGGTCACATTGGCCAATTAGGTTAATTGGTGGGCTCTCCAGGCACTCCTCCCCGTCTCTATCCACCATCTGTAGAGATGACCTTGGCTACCACAAGAAAGTTCTGTCTTTTGTCTAGCAATGCATTTCATCCTCCTTCCCCTTTCTGCCAGATTCAATTCGAAGTTGACAGTAAATACCTGGTGAAGATAAAGTAGAAGTTGAGGAAGGTGGAGGGAAGGGAAGGGAAGGGATGGATTAATGGAGTGTAAGTAGGCAGAAAGTAGGGGCCTTTCCTTAAATCTTTTGATAATTTACAGTAACTCTTCAAATGTTCCTGCATGACTCTCACTTCTTTAATTGGAACAAAAACTTAATACAAAGAAATATCTATTACAGTTAATTTGTTATCCCTCCGCCTCAGTATTTCTCCTTTCTAAGAAAGGTACATTCATTGGTTGCCGTTGAGGGGTATTTATTCAACTGCTGTTCAGTTTTAGTGGCGCTGGAATCCCTGATCTCTTGAAATGCATAAATGGATTCAAGATTAATTTATGGGTCATGGGGTTCAGTAGTTCATTGACTTCATCCCCCAGTTCCCTGGACCATCCTTTTTGAGCCTGGCCCCTGATTAGCATCTTTCAGTATTCTGCTGAAAACAGATTTAATTCCAAAAGCCCGAGATCTCTTTGCAGAGGCTTGCCTCCTGCCGTAAAAACTGTAGTGCAAGAAAGAGATACCCACACCCACATCCACCCCCGCCTTGGCCATGCCTCCCACACAGAGCAGTTTTCATCTCTCCCCATTTACACCTCTTCTCCCTTGCCCCTCCTCCTGCACTGCAGAGGATTGCTGCCCTGAAGAAATAAAAGCTTGAGGAGCATTTCTCTGAAATGCTTTTGCAAGATCAGCTCCCGCCCCCACCCCCTTCCCCTTGTAAGCAGGCACTCAACTTGGAAGGTGGAGGGGGGTAGGAGTGGGAGTATCTGTATGCTGGGGAATCCTTCCATTTGGCTGCTTCAGAGTGGCTTCATAAATAAGGAAACACTCCCCTTGAAAGACCAGAGGAGTGGTGGGGGAGACCAGAATGCCTGTTAATGGATGTTCTCAGACGCCAAGAACACCCTGGGGATGTAAGCAGCCTCTTTGTTGTCTGAAAAAAGAAGTGGGGAAGAAGAAGGAAGGGGAGAGGGGAAGGATGTGGGGCTGCCAAAGCCTTCTCCCACTTTTAACATTTTGGGGAGAGTGCAGTCCACTCTTGTCACTTCTGGATCAAGAGGGGGAGGAGCAAGCACCAACTTTTCTCTCCTGTTTCCCACTTCGATTTAGAGATGGCTGGATGTTGGCACTCAGAATGGGTAGCTGGCAAAAGAATCCTTACCAAAAAAATAACCTCTGAGCCAAAGAACATTCTCCCATTGTTTCTGTCCATTAGCTCTTCCCATTCTTATGGGCAAAATATTGTGTTTGAGCAGCAAAGACCTTTAAGGAGAGTAGAAGACATTTTCTCGTTTCGTTCCTCCCATGTGATTTTTTTCTGCAGTGGCATCAGCATTTAAATTGTATATGTGTGCGTGTATCTGTGCGGTGGTGGGTTGCCCCCTGTTCAGACCGGTTCGCAAGAACCGGTAGTAAAACTGGTGAGAGGCTCCGCCCACTGACCAGGACATCATCAGGAAGCTTCTGCACATGCACAGAAGAGCACAAGCGTGCGCTCACTTTGCTCGCATGTGCGCTTAGCCCCATTGCGAACTGGTAGTAAAGGTGAGTAGAACCCATCCCTGGCATGCATGCTGATCTGTCCCCGTCCCCACACACACACCACACAGCCAGCCGAGGGTTAAGGAAACACTTTGGAACGCACTCAGTTCTTATCTTCCTCTTGGCAGCGATAGACACACCGTCTGCCAAGGGACTTTATTTTCACAAACAGACAGATAAGATACGAACGTTCAAGAAAGTCCAAACATAAAATAATATTCCTCCCAACAGTTCCGGACGAGGCTTCAGTGACTATTCAAGGTTTACTTTTGTTCGTCACAAAAGATTCTTGACCACAACCCTCTATTATATAGTCTCTGGGGTGTGGTCTCTGGGGTGTGGTCCAGTGACTCAGTTCTAATCCCTAGCACGCCTCCCCAGCTGCTGCAAACGTTTATCACGTCTTCGGAGGCGTGCGTCCAGGAATGAGGTGTCATTATCACTCTGATCTGAAGCAGCTGTTTCTTCTCCCTCGGCCGGCACTTGAAACAATGCCAGAGGGGAGGGGCCTGGAGAGGGAGGCCTGGCTGACTCCTCTTCCTCATGCTCGGAGCTTTCTTCCTCCGATGGGACAGGCTCAGAGGGCGGGGCCACAACACTATCCCCCACCGCAGGGCCCTTCCCCCGGGTCTGACGGTCGGGATGGGGTCGGGACGGGAACTGTTCGTGGAAAGCCCGCACCAGGTCAGGGGCCTGAACGGCAGACGCATCCACCCAGGTGAAATCCTCGGGCCCGTACCCCTTCCAGGCAATGAGGTATTGGAAGCGCCCCTTCAGCCAACGGGAGTCCCGGATACTGTCCACCTCGTACGTCGAGGCATCGTCCTCGTCGGCTGTGGCTGGGGGGGCAGGCGTCGGCGGGCGGCGGAGATGGCTCGCGGGGGCCTCAGGGACCAGGAGGGACCGATGAAAAACAGGGTGGAGCCGCATGGAGCGGGGTAGAGTCAACCGGTAGGCCACCGGATTGATGACCGCCTCGATAGGGAAGGGACCGATAAAGCGTTGGGCCAGTTTCCTCACCGGCCGGTCCGTGGGGAGGTGTTTCGTGGACAACCACACCCGATCTCCTACTTCCAGCGGTGGCGTCGCCCGGCGGGCGCGATCAGCGAATCGTTTATAATCCTCTTTCGCCCGGATCAGCTGCCGCCGCACCAGTTGCTGCACCGCCTGCAGCTCCGAGAGGAAGTCCCGGGTCTCGGGAACAGGGGAGTCCATGATGGTCAACGGGAAAAGCCGTGGATGGTATCCGACGTTGGCATGGAACGGGGTCATCTGGGTGGAGGTGTGTTGGGAGTTATTAAAAGCGAACTCCGCTAGGGGAAGGTACTCGGCCCAGTTGTCCTGCTGCTGGTTGACAAAACAGCGGAGGTACTGCTCCAGTATGCCGATGACCTTCTCCGTGCCCCCGTCAGTCTCCGGATGGTGCGCCGACGACAGGCACACCTGCACCTCCAGCGCGGCCATCAGGCTTTTCCAGAAGCGGGCCGTGAACTGGGCCCCGCGGTCCGAAACCACTCGGTCCGGCAGGCCGTGGAGGCGGAAGATATGTTGCAGGAACAGGCGAGCCGTGGTGCGGGCCGAGGGCAGGCCGCGGCACGGGATGAAATGTGCCATCTTCGTGAGCGCATCCACCACCACGAGGACGGTCGTGTACGTAGCGGACAGGGGCAGGTCTGTCAGGAAGTCCATGGAGATGGCTCCCCACGGTCTCTCCGGTGTCGGCAGCGGCTGGAGGAGTCCGGGAGGGGGGCCGGACGCGGCTTTGGCCTGTCGGCACGTCACACAGGACGTCACGTAGGCGTGCACGTCGTGCCGTACCCGAGGCCACCAAAAAGTCCGCGTCACCAAGTTCAACGTCTTAAAGAAGCCGAAGTGCCCCGCCGCGGGGTTGTCATGGCACTGGTTCATGACGAGGGCTCGGAGCGGACTCGTGGGCACGTACAGCCGACCCCGGTGTCTGAGCAAGCCCTCCTCCACGGTCCATGGGGACGCGGGGCCGACGTCCGCTCTCCGCTGCTGCGACCAGTCGTCCCGTCGCTGCGCTTCCAGCACCTGAGCCCGCAGGTCCACCGGTTCCTGGACCGCGGCCAAGGAGTCCACTGGCAGCACCGTCCGGGGGGGAAGGGAGTCCTTGGGGCAAAAGTATTCCGGCTTACGGGATAGCGCGTCCGCCCTCTGGTTGAGGTTGCTCGGAATGTATGTGACGTGGAAGTTGAACCGGGCGAAAAACAACTACCACCGGATCTGCCGCTGGTTCAACTTTCGTGCCGTGGTGAGGTGCTCCAGGTTCCGATGGTCCGTCCGCACCTCCACCTGGTGTCGGGCCCCCTCGAGGTGATGTCGCCAAGCCTCGAACGCGGCCTTGATGGCCAGCAACTCCTTTTCCCAGATGGTGTAGTTGCGCTCGGAAGGGTTGAGTTTCCGGGAGTAGTATGCGCAGGGAAAAAGAGTGCCGCCATCCACCGGAGCCTGTAGCAGCACCGCCCCAATTGCCACGTTGGACGTGTCCGTCTCCACCATGAACGGACGGTGTGGATTGGGGTGCCTCAGGACTGGCTCTGTGAGGAAGGCCTGCTTGAGGACCTCGAAGGCCTGCTGCTGCGGGGGCCCCCACTGGAACGGGACCTTCTTCCGAAGGAGCTGGGTCAACGGCAAGGTCAGGGTGGCGAAGCCCGGGATGAAGGTCCGATAGTAGTTGGCAAATCCCAACAGACGCTGGACGTCCTTCACCCGACGCGGGGGTTCCCAACTGCGCAAGGCCTCCACCTTGCGCGGGTCCATCGCGATGCCCTCGGGGGTGATGATGTGCCCGAGGAACTCTATGGAAGTCTGGAAGAAGTAGCATTTCTCCAACTTCGCATAGAGCTGGTGCTCCCGCAGACGCTGCAGGACCTGGCGGACATGCTGGAGGTGACTTTCCGGGGTCCGGGAATAGATCAAAATGTCATCCAAGTAGATCACCACGAACCGATCCAGCATGTCCCGGAACACATCGTTCATCAAATGCTGGAAGACCGCGGGGGCGTTGGTCAACCCGAACGGCATGACGGTATACTCGAAGTGTCCATACCGAGTGCCGAACGCCGTCTTCCACTCGTCCCCCTCTCTCACGCGCACCAGGTTGTAGGCCCCTCAGAGATCAAGCTTAGTGAAGATCGAGGCCTCCCGCAACCTCTCCATCAGCTCCGGGATCAGCGGCAGGGGGTAGCGATTTCGCACTGTGATGGCATTCAAGCGCCGGTAGTCGCAACACAGGCGCAAGTCCCCCGTCTTCTTTTTAACGAAGAGGACCGGGGCCGAGAGCGGGGAGGTCGAAGGCCGGATGAACCCACGGGCCAGGTTCTTTTCCAGAAAGTCCCGTAAGGCGGCCAGCTCGGGCTCCGACATGGAGTACAGGCGTCCCGAGGGCAGGGGCGCGTTGGGCATTAGGTCCACCGCACAGTCGTAGGGTCGGTGCGGGGGCAAGCGGTCCGCCTCCTTCTCGCTGAACACGTCGGCGAAGGGCGTCAGCTCCGGAGGCAAGGAGACGTTTGGGGCAGAGACGTCCTGGCCGGCGCAGGTGTGGCGAAGGTGGTCGACACACTGCAGGCTCGGGAACGAGATGGCGTTTCTCGACCACGCCACCTGAGGGTCGTGCGCCCGAAGCCAGGCCATCCCCAGGACCAAGGGAAAGTGCAGATCCGCCGTTACGTAAAACTGGATCGCCTCCTCGTGGTTCCCGATGGCGAGGCGCAAGGGCTGGGTAGCGGTTTTGATGGGCCCCGCCACGAGTTCCCGCCCATCTATAGTTTCGACCCTCAACGGAGGGTCCACTGGAACCAAGGGGACTTTGTAATGGGCCACAAAGGCCTGGTCCATAAAGTTCGTGGTGGCCCCCGAGTCCACCAGCGCGTGCGCCTGGAGCCCTTCCGACCGGTTAGCCAACAACACCCGGGTGTTCAAAATCAGGTGCCGAGGGGGCTCACAGTCCACAGCCGCCGACTCTGGCGGGGCATGGTCACGTGCCTGACCCAGAGTTTCCCCTAGGCCAGGCCTGGCCCATTTCCCGGCTGGTCACGCCGAGACTCCGGAACAGGCTTGAGCGGTCCACTCCGCTTCCGGGGACACGAGGCGGCAAAATGTCCCGCCTCGCCGCAATAGAGGCACAACCCCCCTTGACGTCTCCGCATCCGCTCCTGGGCCATCAGTTGAGGTCTGGCTGCTCCAAGCTCCATGGGCTCCTCAGCCGTCGCCACAAAACGCTGTGCGGTCCGGAGCGCTGTCGGTGCGAAACGTGGGGGTGCCGACGCTGTCGGTGGTTCCGGAAGAGCCCGACGGGGCCGTCGCCGTTGCAGGCGGGCGTCGATGCGCAGGCATTGGGTCACCAGCGCGTCGAGGGTCGGTGGCGCCTCCACACGAACCAGCTCGTCCTGCATCTCGTCGGAAAGGCCGTCCTGGAAGGCGTCCATCAGCGCCACCTCATTCCAAGCCGAATCCTGGCCTAGCAGTCGGAACTCTGCAATATAGTCCTGCAGGGGGCGCTTGCCTTGGCGGAGGTCCTTGATGCGCCTCGCTGCCGTCTGCACCCGGAGGGGGTCCTCAAACATGGTGCGCAGGTGTTGTAAAAAGCCCTGAAAGTCCAGGAGCAAGGGGCTATCTTGCAACAACAGGGGCGTGGCCCATCGGGCGGCAGTGCCAGAGAGGGAGCTGATAACAAATGCCACCCGAGCCCGGTCATCCGGAAAATCCTCCGGCCTCATCGCCATAAACAGTTGGCATTGTCCCAAGAAGGCCGGAAACATCTCCTGCTGCCCAGAAAACCTATCTGGCACGTTCACTGGGCATCTCGGACGGGGAGGGGGAGGAGGTGGAGCTGCAGGAGCATTTCCCAAAGCAAGTTGGGCAGTTAGCTGTGCTACTTGCTGTTGCAGAAGCTGATTGGCTTGCAGTATCTGCTGTAACTGCTGCTGCAGCTGTTGGTCCATCGTGGGTTAACGATGGAGTATGGGGGTGACGAACAAGATGATCTGTCCCCGTCCCCACACACACACCACACAGCCAGCCGAGGGTTAAGGAAACACTTTGGAACGCACTCAGTTCTTATCTTCCTCTTGGCAGCGATAGACACACCGTCTGCCAAGGGACTTTATTTTCACAAACAGACAGATAAGATACGAACGTTCAAGAAAGTCCAAACATAAAATAATATTCCTCCCAACAGTTCCGGACGAGGCTTCAGTGACTATTCAAGGTTTACTTTTGTTCGTCACAAAAGATTCTTGACCACAACCCTCTATTATATAGTCTCTGGGGTGTGGTCTCTGGGGTGTGGTCCAGTGACTCAGTTCTAATCCCTAGCACGCCTCCCCAGCTGCTGCAAACGTTTATCACGTCTTCGGAGGCGTGCGTCCAGGAATGAGGTGTCATTATCACTCTGATCTGAAGCAGCTGTTTCTTCTCCCTCGGCCGGCACTTGAAACAATGCCAGAGGGGAGGGGCCTGGAGAGGGAGGCCTGGCTGACTCCTCTTCCTCATGCTCGGAGCTTTCTTCCTCCGATGGGACAGGCTCAGAGGGCGGGGCCACAACACATGCGTGCACATGTGCAAGCATGTGAATACACACTTTTGGAGCAGTTTAATCTTGATCTTGTTCAAGAGTAAAGCTTTAGACTTTTTGTAAAATGGGCTACTAGCAAACCTTTTTAAAAAAATGTCCTGAATTCCTCTTATTGTATGGATATGCCTTCTATCAAACTATAATTTTAGTGATGGTCCTGTCCAGGGGTGGGCTTCAAAAATTTTAGCAAGGGGTTCTCTGCCTGGTTGCTGGATGGGTGTGGCCATGGTGGGCGTGGCCTAGACAGCCTCCTGCACCACAGGGGGACGGCGTTTTTGCTCTCCCCGGGCTCCGGAGGCTTTCCTTGAGCCTCCAGGAGGGCGAAAATGGCCTCCCCAGGCTCCAGAGCCCTCTGAAGCCTGGAAACAGGCCTGTTTCTGACCTTCCCAAACTTCCAGTAGGCCTGCTTTTTGCCCTCCCCAAGCCTCCGTGCACATCCTGCACTTACCTGCATCCAAAACAGGCCACGTGGGGACTCCTGGGAGGAGCAGGGTAGAGTTGGCGGGGCCAGCCAGGAGTGGGATTTGTGGGTTCTCTGAACTGCACAGAATTTTAGCTAGAGGTTCTCCCAAACCCCCGTGAACCCCCAGCAGTCCACCCCTGGTCCTGTCTTCTTAGAGAAAGAGGTAGTTGGTTGACAAAGATGTGATAATGGAATTTATTTTTTTTTTGAAGATGTTGTCTTCTTTTCAAGAGAAGGTCTGGCCAATGACACAGAAGTTCCAGTTCACATGCTCTTCCTCATGAAATCCTAGTGCTTGAATATTTTTCTGATACGTTTACAAAAAGTTTAAATTCTGTAAAAGCTGGCTCCGACGGTTTAAATGAAATAAACACGATGTAGCAAAACTTGTGTAAAGAAAGTCATATAATTTATGCATTGAAAAACATATATTTTAGCCCTAGATAAGGAGACGATTGCTTAACTAAATAAAGAAGCATCTGCTTTCCTTCTAAGATAAGGAAGCATTTGTCTGCAATAAGCTGATGCATTCCATTCCATTGATCATGATTGGCTAAATCTTTAAGATCTATGAAAGGGGAGATGGAGAGGTGTTCCTTTGCAGTCACCTGCTCAAAGCAATTTGACAACTTTGGGTGAATAAATATAACACCTTTGACCTCCACTGGTCAACTTGATAACTTTGACGTGAACATAATATCTTTGATCTCCACTGATCATCTGATGACCTTATTAAATTTCTCAGCTTGGAAACAAACCAGGGAAAAAGAAGGAATTTGATCCTTCTGACACTAGGTTTATTTTCCTAGCATCCTAAATCTTAGGGTCTAGATGAACTGTTATCAGTTAGAAAAGGTCTATGCATATACCGGTAGGTGTGAGCCTACTTAGAAATTGTTTTTTTTTTTTTGTGGTGACATGGAGTTATATGTGCAAAGCATGTGTACTTGATGACCTTGGCTGATCCCCAGAAATTTAAAGAATATTGAGTACTTAAAGAATTAGTACCTGGATGGAGAACTACCAGGAAACCCCAAAGTTGTGACAGTAGTATGTATCTTATTAATAAAATTAATGTATTGAAATTAATTTATTTTAAGCATCTGGGAGGATGGCAACGCTAAATCATTTTTGTATTGCGGATAAGAAAACTACTTGGTGGAGTTCATGAAGTCACCAGCTTAACTAAAGGAATTTTTTTCTATAAAAAGTCTACTTTTTAAAATCCTGAAACAAGCTCATTTTTGGAGTCGTGCTTTCGAGAATAGTTGTTCTCGAGTGTTGGTGAACACTGGTGTGTCCTCGAAAAAGGTTGTGGCGTGTCACTTTTGACACACTGTCATAAGATTCTCCATCATTGGCCTAGAAAGTCCTCCTAGGTCTTTTAGAAAATAAAATATCTCAAAAATAGAGAATAGGTGAATTGATTCAGAACATCAAAGGTAAGCCGAGTTACAACCGGAAATTTCAAAAAGGATCAAAAATTAGGTGACGTAAAAAGTCTTTTTGTTGTTCCCCTAAAAATAATTGGAGCTTATTTTGAGAAGGAGATATAACAATGTAGATATAGGCTGTGACTCAGTTTAAGACAATTCTCTAAGACTTGGGTAGGAGAGGAAGGGCTGTTTTCCTATTACTGAATGCAAGAATTCCCCCGGTGCTTTAGAAAACAGACTTTTTACCGTGACCCCAAATTGGAGGTCTGGCTTAGGCACAAAGCCCGTTTTTTTCCCCTGCTTCTAACTGGTCTGGGAGCCATTGACCATCTTGTCACATTGCCAGCTGGTATTTCAAAAGGCTCAGTATCTCCGGATGCTGTCCTCTGACAAAGCATTTGCTAGATATAAAAATAGCGCAACAGATCCAGGCAGCACTATCAAGCCTGCATGCTTCCTGCTGACTCTCAGAAGCTTTGACAGATGTCACAAAGTCCTGCTTAGCACCATCATGTACTTAGCAAAACCAACCCTTGTATCCTCCATGTTGCTATCCAAACAGTCTCCTCTGGCTTCCACTCTATCCCAAAACTTTTATGGAAGGACATGCTATTATATCGAACAGCTTCAGTGGTGTAATGCAACAGGATTGGAACTGGAAGTATAGTCAGTCCCACAAAAAAGGAATAGGCTCCTGTAATTTGCAGAGCAGTACACTGAGTTTGGATATCACACTAAACCTTACTGTGGGTTAGCTCTTAGCAGTTG
This sequence comes from Pantherophis guttatus, assembly GCF_059756535.1. Lineage (NCBI taxonomy): Eukaryota > Metazoa > Chordata > Lepidosauria > Squamata > Colubridae > Pantherophis > Pantherophis guttatus. Next base: position 137,310,542 of record NC_142064.1, on the reverse strand, counting down.
CATGAACCCTGACACAGATTTACAAACAATGGCTTGGTGTGTTTCTAACTATGGTTTTGCAAGACCCTTAGTTAAGCAAACTATGATTTTCCGCAGTGTGCAAATCCAGTTTGAATTCTGGAAAGTGTATTTTGCCAAACACTTGCTGACATTTCTTCTTCTACGTCAGGGCTGTCAAACACAAGGCCCACGGACAGGATTAGGCCCACGGGGTGTTTAGATCTGGCCCGCAGGGCCGCCCTGAAAACAGCAAAGAACCGGCCCGTGGTGCCTCTGCCAGCGAAAACGGAGCTCAGGAGGACCATGTGCAGCCTCCCCGAGCTCTGTTTTTGCTGGAAGAGGGATGTAGGAGGCTGTCACAGCCAAAAACAGAGCATGGATGTGTGCCCCCCCCCCCCGGGCACACATCCATAGTGTTTTCACTAGCGGAGGGCTGCAGGAGGCCGTTGCAGCCGAAAACAGAGCCACAGCGAGTGACGTCGAGCTGGCCATGCCCACCCCAGCCCCCTGAGGTCCCACTGAGGTCAAACACAACCCTGATGCAGCCCTCAATTAAATCAAGTTTGACACCCCTTTTCTACATATATCTTAAATGTTCTTGTTATGTATAAGAGGTTTTGGCGGGAAGTTTGAATCAACTAGCCATCAGCTGATTGGCTGACCGCCACAGCTGCAAGGTATATAAGGGGAGCTGTTTCCCCAGGTTAGTTGCTGGATTCTCACGCTAATAAAAAGAGCTGTTGTCACACACCGCCTGGCTTGCTGCGTCCTCATTCACCCCACATAACAGTTCTGTACCCTTATGCTACATTACAGCCCTAGTATGAATCGTGATCCAACAAATAGAAATTACTACAAATTTAAGTTTCCTCCTCCTATCTCCTTGTGTTCTTCAGAATCCCCTGCATTCTTGCCACAGAGCAGATGGGGCTACGGAAAGAGACAAGCAGGGAGAGGCCGCTCCTCAAACCAAAGATCATCTCAAAAAATTAAGGACAGCTTGCAAACAGCTCCAAACAGCATATGAATTATTGAGTACTGCTGAGAAGAATCCAGGTGGATTCAGAAATGCTGGGGGTGGACACAAGCAAAGAGTCAGGCAGCAGAAGCAGAAGCAGAGCAGAAGAAAGCAAGAGAGGAGGAGGATATTTTTGCTTCTCCCATCAGGAGGGCTGCATGCAGCACCCTCTCTAACTTAGTTCTCCAGATCAACTGCAGAGTTCGTCATTTGGGTGACAAACTTCATGGGGTTCCAAGCTCGCTTGATAAGAAACATATTCAGATGTTTCCACTTTACTTTCAGTGATATAGAGGCTGTTGGAAGAAATGTCCATCTAGGTTCAGTTCCAAGTGGGGAGAAAGACACTGGAAACACGGTGGCTGATTGGAAACGTGGTTTTTAATGGTGGACAGGACCACATAGTTTTGAGATCCTGGGCAAAAAGGGGAAAGATGCTGAGAATGCCTGTGTTTTAAGCCCTCACTGGGATTTTGAATTTGAGCTTGTATTCTGATTGGTTGTCAGACTCCCATGGGGCCATGCAGGGGTAACTTTGTAGGTTGTGTTTTTGAGTCCAAGTTTGGTTTATTTATTTATTTATTTATTATTGCGATTTATATGCCGCCTTTCTCCCGAGGGACTCAAGGCGGCTTACAAAATGACAATTTCCGATACAAATCACAATAAAATTAAATTAAAATCAACACCCCAATTAAAACAGTTTAAAATTATAACAGTGTACATCTAAATGGATCAGTTGAGTTGATGGAAGAGCCACGTCTTCAGCTCGCGAAGGAAGGAAGGCCGACGGCACCCTGAGGAGGCCCACTCTGTGAGAGCGCACGGGACGATGGGAGAGCGGCAGAAGATGGTCCTGCAAGTACCCCGGGCCTAAGCCATGAAGGGCTTTATAGGTAAGCACCAGCACCTTGAAACAAATCCGGAACGCCACCGGTTGAGTCTTGCTGGGTGATGATGTAATGAAAGGGCTTTGAGCAATTCCTATTATGGCTCTGCTAGAAGGAGCTAGATCTTTGTTATGTAGTATAGACTGCCCCAGGCCTTAATGGCCCATTGACAAAGGTGGAGGGGGGCTGAGTTTCTGCCTCCCTTTTAGGGGAAATATTCTGCCCTTTTAATATTTCCTAAAATATTTCATTTTTCTAGGAGAGGGGTGGGTGCTAACTTCCTACAAGGCCATGCCTCTGCATTTTTCTCAGTGATTGTGTGCCATCAAGTTGGTATCAACTCTGTTTTTTTTCCAGAATAACCTGCCCCAAGCTGTTCCTTCAAATCTTCCAACGGAGTGCCTATCACAACTGTAGATGAGCCCATCTCAGGGGGGAAATCCAGAAGGTTCTGATAGGTTCTGAGAACCGATAGCGGAAATTTTGAGTAGTTCGGAGAACCGGCAAATACCACCTCTGTCTGGCCCCAGAGTGGGGTGGGAATAGAAATTTTGCAGTATCCTTCCCTTGCCACGCCCACCAAGCCACGCCCACAGAACCGGTAGTAAAAAAATTGGATTTCACCACTGGCCCATCTACCTTGTGTAGGTCTTCCTCTTCTTTCTTTCTTTCTATCTTTCCCAGTGTTACAACCTTCTCTATGATTTTCTAATCTGTTGGAGGAGGCAAAAGCCCGCTCCCTTTGGAAGAGGTGGAAAGCAGCTGTTGCCAAGAGATAACAAGGAAGATACATAATAATCCCTGTCCCCCATCGCATCCATATATAAGATGCAGGTGTAAATAAAGGGCTGGGGAAATGTTTCTTGATATTGGGGAGCAAAATAATTTGAGTTAGTCTGTTCTAAAGGAAGGAACATAATTTGTAGACTTGTAGTACAGGAAAAATCTACAAGGATCATCTAGTCCGATGCTCTGCAGTGTGCAAGAAAAGCAATTAAGATCAACGAGAGGCAACCCAAAACCAGCTAGGTTTTTCAAGAGGCAACTGGACTTTCAGAAGTTCCAGGAAGGCTCCACACCCATTTGCACCACTCAGATGACCCTGAGGAAACAGATAAACCTTCAGGTGACCTTAACGACTTGCTAAAAGAATGCAAATGACCAGCTGTCTGCAAGGAGTATAAATCCTTCCATTCCCCACCATCCACTCAGAGTTGAAGAAGCTTCTTGCATGAGAAGAGAAACGTCTTCAAAGAAAAAACAGAAAGTCCAGTTGCCTCTTGAAAAAAAAAAACTCCTTTGGGACAACCATGACCTGGATGACTGAGAATCTCCATAGACAATGAGAGGTAACATGTCCTTGAATAATATCTAGTGTCTGGGAATCCTGTACATCAGACTTCCCACCTGGCGCTCCTTGTTCTACTGGACTGTTAACTCCTATCATGCTGGTCAGCAAAGCTATGGCAGAAGTGACCACTGGGTTTTTAGAGAATAAAAAGGATGACCTTGATAGAAAGAGGGAAGATCTATTACCAAGGCAATGAGCAGATAAAAGTTGCTTGAGACCAAACAAGGAAGGGATATGAAGACATATCAGATAGACTTCCCTGAATTCACATACAGATAAAAGAGGACTGAGAAAAAGCATACTGTATGCAGATTTGTGAGACCTGTTACTATAGTTGATCATGACAAAGGTAGTTTAAGGCATATGTGATAGCTCTGGCCTACCCTGTGTAGGGCTGATAGACTGAAAGGGAAAATCTTTTCTAAGAACTCAGGTGCGAGGAGGGAATCCATTGCAGAAGAGGCCAGCTGCTCCAAGCATTTAATTAATATATTGCATTGTTCATTCCATGTTCTTTTTTTTTTTTTTTTTTTTTTTTTGCTTTTTATTATAACATATAGTCATACAATCGGTACATTTTCGGTTCATTGGTGCAATTATATACATTTATACATCTACATGCATTTTTGCTTGTCTTTTCGTTTAGTATTGTTTCTTAAAGCTAGATTTAATTTCAAAGCACTTCAAGATAGTAGTACTCAACTCTCCAAGGCTAAATATAATACAATTCACATAGATTCTGTTGATTAGTTGATATTTAACCTCTATTTCCTTCTTTATTTCTTTTCCCCATCCATTCGTACCACATGTCCCACATGCTATAAAATTCCGAATCTTCTCTGTCATTAATTTCTAAGGTCAATTTGTTCATTTCGGCGCACTCCAATATTTTTCCAATAACATGTTCTTGAGGTGGTATTTGTTTTTCTTTCCAATACTGGGCAAAGGAAATTCTAGCGGCTGTCAGAATATGTATAATTAAATACTTTTTCTTTTTTGCATATTCAGTTTTCAAAATTCCCAGGAGAAAGGCTTTTGGGTCGAAATCAAAAGTTTCTTTTATTATTTCTCTAATCCATATCCATATCATCCTCCAGAATTTTTGTGCCTGATTGCATGTCCACCAGCAATGGTAGAAAGTACCCTGCTGATGGTCACATTTCCAACATTTAGGGCTCGAATTGGGGTAGATCTTCGCTATCCTGTTCAAGGGTAACATTCCCATTACGGCAGTTGTCCTCAAGCTGGTGTGTCCCCGGATGAATCAGACAGCAACTCATGTAATGTCCAATCAGCTTTGTAGCTGTTCATTCAAACTATCTGGATGGGGCATCTGTTTAGGGAAGATAGCTCTAATTCACCCAGCTAGGTTTACCTGGATGCATTTAATATCATTAGGCAGGGCTCTAATCTAATGTCTATTTCAGATCCTTATCATGCAGCAGTGTAAATGATGCTTTGCAGTAGCTTTCCAAATCTAGTGCTTTCCAGGTGTGTCGGGATCACAACTCTCAGGATTCCCATTTAAAGTGGTCTAACATTTCTGGTATGCCTCAGCTGTTTTAAAGAGTTCTTTGGGATGGGAGTAGTTAATTAAATCTATAAGTTGTATTAGAACACTTCTGGTCGATGAGACAAAGCAGTTCTCAAAGAATCTTTGTCTGATTCTACACCATCTGTGGTGTCTAGAACCAAGCACTATTAGCAAAGCCTAACTTGCTTTCACAATAGTCTTCAACTCAGTCAGGTAGAGGCTGAAACAGGGGGCAGATATTCAGGACTAAAAAAAAAAACCCCTCTGAATCCAGGCATTTGCTTTGAGAGCCAAAATAGAGCTGAGCTCACAGTCCTTCATGAAATGAATCTTTCTTGATTTCAGCAGGATTTGCTTACGGTATGGTATATATAGTTCACCCTCTTTTACTGGTAGATCTACCTTTGACTTTTGTCTATTTTAGATGATCAGAATTTGTCCTCTGAGGGCCTTTTCCCACTTAAGCCTAAGTGTAGTACGAACAAATCTTTCTTCTGCCCTGCGCTCGTGATGTTGCCTTCGTCTCATCTTCATCTCGTGAGTGTGCCATCCTTCTCTGAACCAGTATTGGAGTAGTATTTTTTCCCCCTTTATTTCAATGTTGCCCAAGCATAGTCTCAAGATGCATAAAATCTATTGGTGTTTGTCACGGATTACCTCTGTAATCAGAGGGAAGTTAGGGGACTGCAGTGATTTGCAATAAGGGCCATAGAGGCAAGATCGGGATTGGCAAGGAGAACAGTCAGTTTCACGACAGGGAATGCAGGAATGCAGGACACCAGTGCAGGAATGGGCAGAACTCACCAGCAGAGAAAGACCATCTCTAAGAATGGCCATAAAGAGGTCATAAGGAAGATATCCTTTGGCTATGGACTGTTGTCGGAGTTTGTAGCAATCCAGCCAGCACACAAGCAAATAATTCAGCAGGATTCATTATATAGAAGAAACTTCTTTATATACAATAATATAAAACATGATGCATGTATACAATACCCATGCAGCTCTTGCAACATGGTAGAGAGAAGAAGCAGCAGCAAGTACTCTCAAGCAAAGACAAACAAACTCTCACAGCACAGAACAGTTAAGCTAAGCCACGTCCAGGCTCCAAGCCGGTTCACATGGCTCAGACAACAAATCCTGTGTCTCAGTCACCAAACAGTTCCCATTGGCTGACTCGTTGCTATGGCTATTCCAGTTCATAAATTCTTATACACTGACAAGTGTCAACTTCCGAGACAGAGCGCCGTTCAAAGTTGCTACAATGTACCGTTTTGGAGTTGCCACACACACGGGGAGGGAGTTGCATGGGTTGGTGTTGGGTGATGGGACTCACGCTGGGAGAGAAACCAGGAAGGCAAGCCAGCTGCGGTCACTTCAGAAGCCATCCAGGCCTGAAGAGTACTTGTTGGAGCTGACCAGAAAGCAACCGGGCTCGAAGAGTACTTGCTGGAGCCAGCCGGGAGCAACCGGGAACAGGAGGGTAGGGCGTGCCGAATCCGTATAGCCAGCTGGCTAGCAGAAGCCAGTAATGCTGTCTAGAAACCCTTTTACTTGTATTGTTCACCACATGCTGAGCCGAGACTCCAGTAAAGAGACCCGTTCTGCTCACAGTGTGGCCTCTTCTTTTGCTGGCTTGGCTTGGAACCGTAACATGGAGAAGGCAATGAGGGAATGTTCTGAGTGGCTTCCTCCTCTGAATCTCCCTCCAAGCACTGGGACTCCATGTCAAGGTCCATAGCAAGAAGAATACCTGTCAAATTCCGTAGAAGGCATTTTTATACGCCAAAGAATTGACAACCCTACTCAGAAAGGAATCACTGTTTCAGCCTGGCTTATTAATGCTGTGCTAGCACCCAAGTTGGTACCCAAATTTAAATGCTAGAAAATGAGGGGATATGGGTTGAACAAACTGGACTACATCCTGCAGCTTTGGAAAGACTCCTTTCTGCCCTTCCACAAATGATCTGCTGGGCCTGGGGTGGAAAAACAGAAGAGGAGAAACCTACAACTTGAGTAGCTCATCATGGTAGCTTAAAGGCCCTGTATCCTATCATCAGGCATGAATCCAGGGCTCAAGAGAAGGGAACAGTGTGCACAGTACAAAGGTACCTCCCCCCTTCCCAGTCTGGGAGGGGTTCTTGTCTCTTTTCTTTGTGATATTTTTAGCCTCCTTTTCAGCCAAAAATTGGCTCCCCAAGCTTCTCACAGCAATTAGAAGGCAACACAGTTTGCAGTCAAAGGGAGCATCTCAGATGGAGCTGAAGGCACAGTGGAAAGGCTGCCTTTCTCCTGACCCTCCCTCAGGGGCAATTGCTGGGGAGGGGGATTGAAGAAAGCCACCCCTCATTTTGCTTTTTATTGTGATTGTTGCGATATTTTCTGGATCAGACTCAATAAATTATTAAAGAATTAAGAGTTCAAATATAACTCCTTTTATTTACACAAAGGCATTCTATATTCGCTGAATATTCATAGATAGAAGCGGGGAGCTTGTGGAGAGGAGCTCCTTATATACATAGGGGGTGGAGTCATGAAGATGGGTTATGAGTCATGAATACATTAGGGACCATAGAATAAATTAACTCTTGATGTTCTTATATACACTATTTACACATTAGAGAATAAGGCATTTACATCTAACAAATCCCCCTCTAAATGCCGATTATTTATACAATATCAATTACATTCAGATTCAGGACAATACAATACATGCAATTTAGAAGTTAAATATTTATGTTGTTTGGATGGTAAAGGCTTTGTTAAAATATCAGCTATCTGTTCAGAAGTATCACAATGCACAGCTTTTATAAAACCGTCTTGGGATAATTGTCTTACATGTTTAAACTTAATATCTATATGTCTGGACCTTTGTCCAATAGCATCAGATCTGGAGATTTCAATAGCTGCTTTGTTATCCTCATTTATGATAAAAGGTAAAATAGGTTTCTTCCAAACTTCTGAAATTAAGTCATTAAACCACACAAGGTTATTAGCAGATTTGGATAAACAGACATATTCTGCTTCTGTAGTTGAAGTAGATACCAGTTCTTGTTTGCCGGTATACCAATAAATTGGACAATCATTTAAAAAGAAAATATAACCTGATGTACTTTTTCTGCAAGATGTGTCTCCTGCCCAATCCGCATCTGCATAACATATGAGTTTTGGTTCCTTGTTATCATTTGGTTCTAACATAAGACAAAAATCTAAGGTGCCTTTCAGGTATCTCAAAATCCTTTTGACAGCTTCCCAATGATACATTGTTGGTTTACTGACATATCTGGACAGTAAATTAAGTGGTAAAGCTATATCTGGCCTAGTCCAATTAGATATGTAAAGAAGTGAACCTATGATTGATCTATAAAATGTGTTGTCCTTAAATTCAGGAGATGATTCATCAGTATTTCTGAGGAAGTCAGTCTGCATGGGAGTATCACATGTCTTAGCATTATTTAAATTACATTTGTTTAGAAGTTCTACAATTTTATCTTTTTGAGTAAGTTGGAAACCCTTTTTTGTTTTGCTGATCTGTACACCAAGATATTTATTTACCTTACCCAAAGACTTTAGGGAAAAGTGTTCATTCAACTTGTTCACAAAGATTTCTCTACTTTCTTTGTGTTTTCCAATATATAAAATATCGTCTACATAAATTAATACAAATTCTATACAGTCATTATCCCTTTTGACAAAAAAACAATTATCAGCAGATGTGGCGCTAAAACCCATAGTCTTGAGCACCTTTACCAAACAATCATACCATCTTTTACCGGATTGTTTCAATCCGTATAAGCTTTTGTTTAACAACCAAGTTTCATTTTTATTTGTGTATTGGCTGTGAGGGGCCCTTACATAGATTTCTTTATCTAACTCTGCATGTAGGTATGCAGTTTGTATATCATATTGAAATACATCAAGGTTAAGTGCTGATGCTACCACCAAAGCTGTTTTGACACTCTCTGTCCTCACAGTAGGAGAATATGTGTCTGTATAATCCTCTGGGTATTTTTGTGCGTAGCCTTGGGCAACTAATCTAGCTTTGTACAGATTATTGCCTCCTTCCAAATTTTTAATTTTATATATCCACCTAGTACCAATAACAGTTTTGTCTTTAGGTGCGATTGTGGGAGTGAATACATTTAATCCTTTTAAACTTTCCATTTCCTTTTTCATGGCTAGTTCCCATTTCTCTTTTTCTTCACGAGGAAGTTTTAGTACTTCTTCGTATGTATTGGGTGTTATTGGTTCATCATTTACATTCATTACGTAATCTTTATATTTGTCTGGCATTTTGTTCCTGTTGTTCCTAATTGTTCTTTCTGGTTTACTATTGTTGTCGTGCATGTATCTTGCTTCCTTTTTTGTTAGTGTATCAGTTTTTATTTTGTATTGGCTATTTGTCCAGGTTTTGGTCTTATTTTCATGTTTATTTGTACTCTGTTTATCTACAGTTCCTTCCTTGTGATATTTTGTTTCTATGTGTTGATTAGGAAATATTTCATTTAAATGTAATTTAGACCAGTTGGCCTGTTCATGGAACACGGCTGTTCTGGAAATTATAAATTTATTATTGCCATCAATGAATCTATATCCTTTTGTACCAGTTTCGTATCCCATGAATCTAAGTCTCCTGGATACATTTTCTCCCTTTCTTCTCAATTGTTTGGGTATGTGTACGTCTGCAGTGACCCCAAAAATATGCATATGTGCTAATTTTGGTTTTCTATTATACATTACTTCGTATGGTGTTTTATTTATAATACTGGACCAGGTTCTATTTTGTGTATAATTTGAATAGTGTAATGCCTCTGACCAAAATTGTTTACTTAAGCCAGCATCCTCTAATGTACATCTAATCATAGTTTGTAGTGTGGAATTTTTCCTCTCTGCAATTCCGTTCTGGAATGCAGAAAATGGACTGGAAGTGTAATGTAGCATTCCTCTATCCTTTAGCCATTGAGAGAATTCTCTAGACATAAATTCACATCCTCTATCTGTCATAATTTGCTTTATTCTAATATTATGCTGTGTTTCTATGCGCTTATAAAATTCCTTAAATTTTTGAAAAGTCTCATCTTTATGTTTCAATGTGTAAACAAAACCATAACGACTATAATCATCCACTATTGTTAGAAAATAACGTTTCCTATATGTGATTGATGGAGTAAGTGGTCCTACTAGGTCCATGTGTACTAAATCAAAAATTTTGTTAGTTGATCTGGCAGATTTTTTTGGTCTAGGGCTAGTTTTTAGTTTTGTAGACTTGCATACTGAGCATTCCAAATAATTTTCACAATTTTTTATTTTGACACCTTCTGCGTGTTCAGTCATTTTTTGTACTACAGGAAAACTGGCATGGCCTAACTTCCTATGTAAGATGTGAGCACACTCATCATGGATTGGTTTACCTATCTTTGGTTTCTTTATGTTGTGTACGTCATTCTGATCATGTGGTATCATACAATCATCATTGTCACTATTGCTAACATTTTCATCATCTATTTCCATACATTCTTTAACATTTGAATCAATATTATGTAACCATTCTTCTTTTGTTATGAGGTAGGGCAAGCCCCCTTTAATTATCACAGTGCCTATTTTATTTTTATTTTTCTCTAGGAATGCTTCTCCCTTTGAGAAAGTTATATTGATATCAGAGTCTTTACTTAGTTTTATGGCACTCAATATGTTATGAGGTATTTCGGGTATTAACAATACCCCCTCTATTTTTCCTAAACCAGATAAAATCACATTTCCTCTGCCTAGTACTTGAACCTTTTCTTGATTGGCTACTTTTATTACAAATTTATCTTCTGTAAAAGAAGACAGTATATCTTTATTGTTAGTGGTATGATTTGTAGCCCCAGAATCGATGAGCCAATTATTATTTTCATTTTGTTGGGATTTTGTATTGTCATGTTTATTTAATCCATTTAGTGAACCAGATTTTTTATCTCTTAAGTTTTCTCTGCCCCCTCTATTTTCTCTATAATTTGGTGGGCTTCTATATCTATGCCTTTCTATAGAAGACTGTCTATGATTGTGTTTGTTCATGTATTCTGGTCTGTGCCTTTCTTTTGAGAATCTGGGACAATCTCTTCTGTTATGTTCTTTGGACCCACAATTATGGCATCTATATGTTTCATTATATTTTTCTTGGAAAGCTACTTTCCTAACAGGTCTAAGTTCTGAGTGATTGTTAGATCGATTTTTCCTCGAATTGTCTTCAGCTATCAATTTGTTGGATAAACTTTCTATTGACAAATATCCTAAGTTAATGGTATCAAGATGTGACATGAAATTATCCCATGATGGGTCAAGAGAGTTAATAATAACACTTTTCATTGTTTGGTCTGAAATAACTTCTCCCCTTAAATGCAGTTCAGCCCTTATTTTGTTTAAACATATTAAATGCTCACTTATAGAAACCCCTGGTTTTACTCTAGATGAAAAGAATTCCTTGGACATCCTTGTTGTAGTGGCTACACTGTCACTGTGGAATAAATTAAACATATATTGAACAATTTCTGAAACAGTCAGATTAGATTTGATGCTATAATACATTGCAGGAGATATGCTGGCTATTATTAGAAAAAAGGCTCTATGGTGTAACCTATCTATTTTTAAAGTCCAAGGTCTTCTTGGAGGATTAGTGATAAAAAATAATAAGTTCTCTTTCATGAAAATAACTTGAAGCTGCTGGTACCATTCTTGTAGATTAATACCATCAATTCTTAACTTTGGGAAGTCACTAGGCAAGTTTCCTGTGTTATTTTGACCATTACTTACAATCTGAGGCAGTTCGTGGTCTTGCAAGTGTAGAAATTCGCAGAATGGTGTAGGGATGTCAGCAACGAGTCTGTGTGGTTCCTTTACGAATTCAAATCTTCCCGGATTGTTTTCCTGACTTCGCGCATGCGCACTGCTCATTCTGCCCTTGACTCCGTCGTGGAAGGTTCTCTCCATTGCCGCTTGCTCGTTCGGCTCCTCTCCCGATGAGTCGGTCTCTGGCTCGGTTTTTGGTGTCCTGGTAACTGCGATCGTCCTTTTCTTTCTCTTTCTGGATATGTCGCTTGCTTCTGTTTTTGGAGTAGGAAGGAATCGGCAAGGTTCCCTGGGCTCTGGCGTCGTCGCTCTTGAAGTTGGGGTGGAGGCGTGCAGGTCTCGAGGCATCGATTTGTTCGCTTGCTTCTTCGGCGATTCCCTGGTGATTTTTAATTTTGGCCCAAATATAGTAAAAAGTGTTTTTATTGCTGATTCTATTTGTATCTCTGTTGGTGTTTCTTCAATTTCCGTGTCTGGTTTTTCTGAGTTATAAAGTCTTTCCTTTTCGTTTTCAGCATCGAGAGGATCTTTTCGCGCCAGAGATTTTGAATTTTGTCCTTTGATTGGTTCAGTTTCGCTCATCTTGGAAGTTTGTTGAGAACAAGATGGCTGCCATTCAAAATTTTGCGCGGGATCAGTGTTTCTCTCTTTCGTTGTAATTTTATTTGTAGGTAAATCGCTCACCGTTTTCGAGTCCTTATTTTCATTTGTGTGAATTTCTTTTCCTTTTGTCATTCCTTCGCTTTTTATGACGTTTTTGATTTTTGCTTTGAGTCTTAGCAGTTTTAATATCTCAGACCCGAGAGGACTGCTTTTCAATTCCTTTTCTTTTTGTTCATCTATTATTTCTTGATCTTCTTCCATTTCTTTGCTGTATGCCCTGGTGTTGGGCCTATCTTTTTTAGACATGTTTAAGTTCTTATTGAGTCAATCCAACCATCCTCTGCTACCAGATTGTTGCGATATTTTCTGGATCAGACTCAATAAATTATTAAAGAATTAAGAGTTCAAATATAACTCCTTTTATTTACACAAAGGCATTCTATATTCGCTGAATATTCATAGATAGAAGCGGGGAGCTTGTGGAGAGGAGCTCCTTATATACATAGGGGGTGGAGTCATGAAGATGGGTTATGAGTCATGAATACATTAGGGACCATAGAATAAATTAACTCTTGATGTTCTTATATACACTATTTACACATTAGAGAATAAGGCATTTACATCTAACAGTGATCACATCTCCTAAGTGCTATTTGGGAGCCTTTGAGCATAGGAGCTCTCTGCTAGGGAAGGATAAGCTTTTTCCTTCCCTTTAGAAAACAAGGCAATTTGATCTGAGGAACCCCTGAATTTGCAGGATCTTTCAATCATGTGCTTTTTTTTAAAAAAAAAAATGCCTTTCTAGGTGGCCTCAGACTGTTAAATTTGCTCTGAAAGGCAGGGAGCAACCTTGACTTGGGCTGTGAAGCTCACCCAAGAACACCTGGATAATAGAACAGAACAGAATACAATATCAGAGTTGGAAGGGACCCTGGAGGTCTTCCAATCTAACCTCCTGCTGAAGCAGGAAATCCTATATCATTTCAGACAGATGCCTGTCCAATCTCTTCTTGAAAACCTCCAATGTTGAAGCACCCACAACTTCTGAATGCAAGTTCATTCCACTGATTAATTGTTTTCACTCTTAGGAAATTTCTCCTTAGTTCTAGGTTGGTCCTCTCCTTGATTAGTTTCTATCCATTGCTCCTTGTTCTGCCTTCAAATGCTAGGTTGACCCCCTCTTCTTTCTGGCAGATATTGGAACAGATTATTCGGGAATTGTATTTGAATTACCTTTGAATGTTTTAATGTTTTAATTTACTAGGGGTATAAAAAGGGGTGTTATTATCTGCTTAGAGTATCTGAACTAAAGTGACATATTTATTTAATCCATTAACACATACTTGAATATATGTTACCTATGTCTAGTTTGGCAAGTGTGATCAGTGTTGAACTGTTTTCAAAATTCTCTTATTCTGTCTTGCAACAATAAGAAACATTCCTGGAATCCCTCCCTGCCTTGCCTCTTTCTTGACCTGGCCTACAATGAAGGGCTTTATGGATTTATAGCAGTTCAATCAGACATTGGACCGGTGTGAGCTCTTGATGGACATTCGGACACAATGTGGTGGATATTTTGTCAAGGAGCACTGCAGTCACACTGGGGGGGTGAGGGGATAGAGACAAGACCCCACTTAAACAATGAGTCCTGGCAGACACCATGTTGGTTACGGATCATGAGTTGACCAATGCTGGCAAGGAAGATCAAAACCTGGCAGACCCTTCTTCCACCCGGTATTGTATGCTGCAGTAAGGTCGATGAACACTGCTGTGGTTTTTAAGCCTTGCTGGAAACCAGCCTCAATATGACCAGTTAAGCTCAGCACCTGATCAACACAACTGCCAATGTTTATCTGTTGCCATCAGTGGTGAGTTTCTACCGGTTCGCCCCGGCTCAGGTGAACCACTAGCAGAGGCAGCGGGAGGCTCCGCCCACCCACCCGGACCTCATCACAGATGGTCTGCACATGTGCAGAAGTGCCCCCCCCCCCGGGCGCTCACAGTTCCAAACAGGTAGCGAAGGTAAGTGAAGCCCACTACTGGTTGCCATGTATTTAGAGAACCAGGAGTTCTACAAAGACATCTGGCTGCCAACTGTCATTAACTGCCAATTCTTCAATGTAGTCTGGCTGCCACTTCTTGCTAGTCGTTTGGTTCACACTACCGTGCTATCCAGGATGCACCACAAGGAGGTGAACTAGCATCACACCCCAGTGAAGGGCTGACAGCTCTCTATATAGGTAGTCCTTGCTTAGCAATAGTAACTGGACTGGAATTTCCATTGCTAAGTGACACAGTTGTAAAGTGTGATGTGATGTAAGCATGCCACTTAGCAATGGCAACTCTGGCAGACCCTGCTTACCATTATTAAGTGAATCACCATGATCATTAAACAAGGACGTCACATGACCACGATTCCTGACTTTCTGCCAGCTTCCCCATTGACTTTGCTTGTGGAAGGAATGCAGGGAAGGTTGCAAAATGAGACATTGAAATAGTCAGAAACTCGGGTTGGTTGCTGAGTATCTGGATCGCAATCACATGACTATGATTAATATAGATATGTATATATATATCTGTGTGTGTATGTATGTACGTATGTACGTATGTATGTATATATGTATGTATAGAGAGTATATGTTTGTGTGTGCATGTCCGTGTATGGGTATATATTTATTTTCTTTTGAGAGCGAGCATCAGAATTTCATTTTTAATGTGTGCCAGTGTGTCAATAGAAAAAAATGGCTATAAAAGTTATCCTATCCTATCCCGTCCCATGTCTTATTTCTTCTATCATCTATCTTATCATCTTATTTGTTCTCCACTCTCAGACTAGAGAAGAATGTTAAAAGGATGTGCCTGGGACATTGCCTCACAAAATGCCTAGGAGATTGACTTCAAGAAATAACCCTGAAAATAACAGGGTGGCTTGTGAAGCGCAAGCAAGCATCCTAAGATACATTCCCCAAGTCTATCCCAGTAAAAGTGCCAAAAATATTCAGAAATACGGAGATGTTTGTTTCTTATGTATAGAGGAACTCAATAAATGTTAAACCTGAAATGTTTTCAGTTAACCAGATCAACATAGGACCATCTGTGTGTACTTTCCTCAATTCATGTCATACTGAGTAACAGCCAATAAAAAGAATCCCAAAACAGAAACCTTCCTTCATTTTCAAAAAATGTTTATTGTTTTGCTATTATTAATTGAACACAAAAAAACCCAACTAAAACATAAAAACCCCCACCAATCCCAAAATGGGGAGAGGAAACTTTTCAGAAAGAAGCAAAAGCATACAGGGCACATATTCTTGGAGATTTATTCATTTCATATTTGCCAGTCTTTGTGTGCATTGAGGTATTTTTCTATTTTTGTTTCAGTTTCCCGAATTCACCCCTTTCATCATTCGTCACCACCAACATATACACACAAAGTGACTCATCTATTTTCTTCACATTTGGCTGATTTCCCTTACTTTATAGTTTTTATTTTCTTGCTTAAGTGATTCTGCCTGGCATCACTCTGTCCAGGATCAGAAATACCTAGTTGGTATCTGCCAGAAATCTTTTCCATATCTTCCATAAACATTAGATGACTTAAAAGAAAGGAAGACCTTCCTAATATAAATATGGTCATTTCCATCTTTGGGATCAAATTACCTTAGCGGATGAATTCCCCAAGCCATGATGCAGTGGGGTGAGGGTGGGAATTAAAAATGTTACAAAAATTTCAATTCTAGAGCACTTCAAGAAAAACAGAATGTTAATCCCAAGAAGAAAACTTTTCAGTGCCTGGAAACCCCTTATGGGCTTTTTACTGGAAAAAAAAAAAAAAGAACTTGCAATTTAGGGGTTTGACTATTAGAAAGGGTAGCTCTCAGAAGAAAGATTGTGATGTAACCTTGAGAGAGAGAGGGTAAAATATAAATGCATTTATAACCATTGTCAAAAAGATCAGAAGCTTCTTGATATATTTTTTCTTTTATTTTCTTGTTTCTTGTTTCTATATACTTACTATAATTTATTTTTGTTTTTCTAATATTTGCTTTTATCTTGCTAAAAATTTCTTCAATAAAAATTATATTAAAAATGTTGATATAATCTTTAAGAGCGAGGCAAGTCTGCTTTTATCTGCTCCAAAGAAGATTGGAAGTTGCTTCTTTCTATATCGTTTCTTTTTCTAGTAGTACGGTTTCTTGTGCTTTTTATCTTTTACCTTTTTCATAATTCTTTTTATATTTTCATGTTTATATTTGTGTGTGTGTGTGTGTGTCTGTGTGTGTGTGTGTCTGTACTTGCATTGCATTGCATTAGGCATCAAGCTAAAAAGTAGGACACTGTGACTTTTAGGCCTGCCATAGATATGAAAGCTGACTGGGTGATTTTGGGCCAGTCCCTCTCTTTCAGCCCAACTCACCTCGCAGAATTGCTGTTGTGGAAAAATAAGTGGAGGAAGGAGTAACAGGTACGCTTGCCACCTTGAGTTACCTACAAAGATGAGATAAAAATCAAATAAGTAAGTAAATAAATTAACAACAGCTCTCTGTGTCTGTGTAGGAGTGGGTGTATGTTTGTGTGAAATAAAGAATAAAAAACAATGTTGGATAGAATACAATGAAGCCTTTAGAGACTAAATCAAAATATCAGCTACTGCCACAGATAAACCAGGGATTATAATTGGGTTGATTCCATCACTTTCCTGAAGATTGTACTGTAGGCGTGTCAAATCAACTAGTTTTTAGCATCTGCTGTATCGAGCAGGGTAGTATGAGAGAAAATAGCTGAAACACGGCTTCCTTCCCTCTAGGGCAGCTGCTTCTTGGCAAGCTGTCATCAATCCGAACTTCTCTGTGGCAAGGATCCACAATCTGTTGTCTGCTGAGGATGCCCTCAGCTTTTGGTGGCACGCTAGGATGCACATTCCAAAAAAGAAGAGGTGCCACAAAAAAGAAGCAAAATAGGCAAAGCTCACTGAACTTTCAGTATCCAGAATTATTATTTTTTTTTGAGGGAGATGAGTCTTCACATATCGTGTCCAAAATACGATTATTTCAGCCTAGTTACAAGTAGTCCTATAGGAAGGGACCTTGGAGGTCTTCTAGTCCAACTTCCTGTTCCAGTGATGGAGCACCCACACCTTCTGAAGGCAAGCTGTTCCACTGGTTAATGATTCTCACTGACAGGAAATTTCTCCTTAATTCCACGTTGCTTCTCCCTGATTAGTTTAAATCCAATGTTTCTTGTCTTGCCTGCTGGTGCTTTGGAAAATAAGTTGAACTGGAATTGAGAAACTACCTAACAGTAAGGACAATTAACCAGTGGAACAGCTTGCGTTCAGACGTGGGTGCTTCATTACTGAAGGTTTTTAAGAAGGGACTGGGCAGCCACTTGTCTGAAATGATATAGGGCAGTACTGGCTAACCTTTTCCGGACCAAGTGCCCAAAGCGCCCGAACCCCCCAAATGCAATGTGCGCATGGCCCCTCAAATGGACAGTCACTTGTCTGAAATGGTATAGGGCAGTGATGGCTAACCTTTTTGCCATTGTGTGCCAAAAGCGGGGGAAGCGCAGGGGGTCATGCGTGCGCTCCCACACCCATAATTCAATGCGGCCCATCCCCCTGAACTCCCCCCACTTTTGGCATGCGATGGCCCGGTGGGCCCAGTAGGCCCGTTTTTCGCCCTCCCCAGGATCCAGAGGCTTTCTAGGAGCCTGGGGAGGGTGAAAATGGCCTTTCCAACCCTGCCGGAGGTCCTCCGGAGGCTGGAAACGGCCCATTTGCTGACTTCTGGTGGGACCGGAAGGCCCGTTTTTCATTCTCCCCAGGCTCCAGAGCCTTTCTAGGAGCCTGGGGAGGGCGAAAAAGGCCTGCTCCACCCACTTGGAGGCCCTCCGGAGGCCAGAAACTGCCTGTTTCCTGACTTCTGGTGGGCCCAGAAGGCCCAAAAATCAGTTGGTCAGTGCGCGCATGTGTGTCAGACCTGATGTAGGGCAACGCTCACGTGCCCACCGAAATGGCTCTGCGTGCCATAGGTTTGCCATCACGGGTATAGGATCTCCTGTTGAGCAGGGGGCTAGTCTAGAAGACTTCCAAGGTCCCTTCCGTTCTGATTCTTTGTAGCAGCTCCTCAAATACTGGAATATTGCTATCATGTCACCCCTAGTCCTTTTCTTTAGACTGGCCATACCCAGTTCCTGCAACTGTTCTTCATATGTTTTAGCCTCCAGTCCTTTAATCATCTTAGTTGCTCTTCTTTGCACTTTTTCCCCAAAGTCTCAACATCTTTTTTGTAATGGATGCAGTATTGTGATGCATGCTCTACCTCTGGCTTCCATCACAATGTTATATCCACCACCTCAGCTCAACTTTTGTGGACACTGCTGAATATATAAGAATTGGATAAAGGTCACTCCCTAGCTGATCCCTACAGTCAGTTCCTTCCATTGCCAATGAGATTTTTGAGGCTTAAAATGCTGGCAAAAACAATATCCAGAAGATGATTTTAGCACAGGATGCCCCCCATTTTCTATAATGCCTCCAAAATAGCCAAATTTAACATCAAGTAAACCCAGCCACTCGGCTTTGCTCAGAATGTACTCTTAAGATTCTTTTAAGGGCAGCTTAAAGCAAATTCCTGTAGGGCTGTGGCAGCTGCCTCTAGATATGCAGACCACAGCAACTGTCACACTGAACTAAATCTCTCATTGGTTGTGTTACCTGGATATAATGGGAGTTCTAGACCACAAATCTGAGCCTCTAGTTGGGGAAGCTGATGGCAAAATCTGGAATGTTCGAAAGACTCTCCAATTCTTTTTTAATTCAGAAACGAAAGAGAGTAGACGGGCGCCCCTGTGTGGTAAAACGGCAGACTTTGAACTTGGAAGCACTGCATTGGAAAGGGTATCAGAGTCCAACTCCTCCTGCTGGACAGATAGATGATGTAGTCCCTGCTGATACATACCCAGTGATAGGCAGGCCATCAGCTTTCTGAGCAGCTGATTCCATGATTAAAGTACTCTACTGTTCAGAAGGGTTTTTTTTCTAGCATTCATTTAGAATTTGTTAGTTATTATGTTTCATAACATAAATCTATTACTCCACGCCTTGCCTTCTGGAACACCACAAAACCTATCTTGATCTCTTGTGTGTAACTTCCCCAAAGGTATTTGCTGCCATAGCCCCTTTTCAGTCTTCTCAAGCCTAAAGCACCCACCAACATCTCTATTTAGGACTGATGATCCTTATTACCATTCTTGTTTTTAAAACTTGATGCCCAGAATTAGGATCGAAAAGTAAAGAGGATTAAAGTGGAAAAATTACTTGTGTGGTTTTGGAAATTAATACTGCCGTTGATGCAATTGATACTTGCATTGATACTTTTTTTTATCCCTATCACACTATTGATTCATATGCAATTTACAGTCAAATACTTTTCCAAACATTTTTTTACAAGTAGTGTTACTAAGCAAGCTATGCTCCACCTGTAGCCTACACTTGATTTTTATGGCCTCAAGGAAGAATTTTACATTTCTTTTGGTTATATTTTATTTAGCTTTCAGGTGGTTTTCTTAACCTATCAATATGTTTTTGAACTGTAACTCTTTCTGCTAAATATTAATAATGCCATCCATGTTATGACATTTGCAAATCTCATTTTCCTCTGCCTCTTCAGATAAGAGATTAATATTGCAGAGTAGAGGGCCCAGAAGTGAAGCATGTGATCTTGTGCGCAAGCTTGATCCACAATCATTAGCAGAGCATTTTTTGTATACATTTGGAACCAACTACCGGTATGTATACATTGAATTGTCCTAACATGTGGCACATCTTTTTAATTTATTTATTTATTTATTTATTAAATTTATATCCCGCCCTTCTCCCCGAAGGGACTCAGGGCGGTGAACAGCCGAGAATTAAAATAACATGCAATATAAAAGTTAAAATAATTAAGAATAAATTAAATTAAACGGCCACCCCAATTTAAAACCCCTAGCAATACAATTAAAAACCCCTAAAACCTATTCAGGCCAGGCCGGCTTGCTGAAATAAAAACATCTTCAGGGCCTTACGGAAAGTGCGGAGATCCGGAATCAGCCGTATTCCGGGAGGTAGCTCGTTCCAGAGGGCAGGTGCTCCCACAGAAAAGGCCCTCCCCCTGGGGGCCGCCAGCCGACATTGCTTGACCGACGGCACCCTGAGGAGGCCCTCTCTGTGAGAGCGTATTGGCCGGTGGGAGGTTATCGGTAGCAGCAGGCAGTCTCGTAAATACCCTGGCCCTAAGCCATGGAGCGCTTTAAAGGTGAGAACCAACACCTTGAAGCGCACCCGGAAGACCACCGGGAGCCAGTGCAGCTTGCGCAGGAGAGGTGTTATATGGGAGCGCCATGTCGCTCCCGTGATCACCCGTGCGGCCGCATTCTGGACCAGTTGGAGCCTCCGGGTGCTCCTCAAGGGGAGCCCCATGTAGAGAGCGTTAGCGTAGTCTAGGCGAGAAGTGACGAGAGCATGAGTGACTGTGCATAAGGAATCCCGACTCAGAAAGGGGCGCAACTGGCGTATCAGGCGAACCTGATAAAAAGCCCCCCTGGCCACGGCCGTCATATGCTCTTCTAAAGACAGCCGTGTGTCCAGGAGGACGCCCAAGTTGTGAGCCCCCTCTGTGGGGGTCAATGACTCGCCCCCAATAGCCAGTGATGGCGCCAGCTGGCTATATCGGGATGCCGGCATCCACAGCCACTCGGTCTTGGAAGGGTTGAGTCGAAGCCTATTCTTCCCCATCCAGACCCACACAGCCTCCAGACACTGGGACATCACTTCAAGGGCTTTAGCTTGCCTTGTAATCAGAAGGCCATATTTTGCTAAAACAAAGATATATTATATCTGTAACATTATCATAAGGTGTTAAGAGAAGTTACTGAATAAAAAAAATAGACAAAATTAGTTTACTGATGTTGATTCTTGACAACTTCATGCTGACTTCTGTAAATTCCTATTGTATTAGTTTCAAAGGATGCACAATTCATTGTCATTAGGGTGGCTTCTAGAAGCTTCTGAGTTACTGCTGTCAGAATAGTCTACATTGCTGGATCCTCTTTGTTGTATTTTTGAAGAGAAAGACAACACCTGCTTTCTTCTAGTTAGCTGATAGTTTATCAGTCCTCAAGGCTATCTGAATGGTAATACATAAAGCTTTGGCCAGACCATCAACTAATAGTTAGAATGCTGTTTATAGGTCCCTGGAGAATTAAACTATTTTTTAAAAATGTATTCCGTGATCTTGGGGGTCAAATCCACCTAGGGTTAAGGTTAGGTTTCCATAAATTCGGAGAACAAAATGGACATCGCCAACGGATTCGGAATCCTTGATTATGGTTAGGACGGTGCCGACTTTTTGAAAAGTCGCCATCCTCCTAAGTATAATCAAGCACTCTGAATCCACTGGTGATGTTCATTTTGCTCTCTGAATTCATGAAGAACTAACTCTAAGCCTAGATTAATTTGCACACCAATGTGATTTTCCCATGTATTTACCAGGAAACGTAGATAAGGCTGACTCGAAAAGTCGGCACCCTCCTAACCATAATCAAGCACTCCAAATCCATTGGCAATGTCCATTTTGCTCTCCAAATTCATGCAGACCTAACACTTACCATGGGTGGATTTGCCCCCAAGGGGATTTTCTCACGTAGTTTACCAGGAAACACCAATGGATTTGGAGCGCATGATTATGCATAGTATGGTGCTGACATTTCAAGCCTGGCTTATCTAGATTTCATGGTAAAATGCCTGGGAGAATACCATTGTGGGCAAATCCACTAGGGTTAGGGTTGAATTCGGAGAGGAAAATGGATATTGCCAGAGGTGGGATTTAGCTGGTTTGGACCAGTTCAGATGAATCGGTTGCTATGATTTTGCGCAGTTCAGAGAACCGGCTGATCGCATTACTGGCTGGTCCTGCCCGCCCTGCCTCTCCCAGTCACCCTTTATCTCGCCTTGCCCGCCTTGGCCACTGCCTAGAGTCATGCCCAGCTGCTCTCTGGCTCCTTCACTCACCTGCTTGCCCAGACCACACGGTCCCCTCGGCCCAGATGATCTCTGCATGTCACCCACTCTTGCTCACCGCGGCTGCCCATGAAGGTAAAGCGCTTGGCCAAAGAGCCACCTCGGGGTGGACACAGCAAGGCTTGGCCGCCTTTTGGGCCTGGCTTTCGCCATCCTTCTGCCCACATGCTGCCCACTCACCCTCCGCCTTGGGTTGGGGGGACATACCAGTTCCTGCCTCTCACCTTCCATGGGCCCTGAAATGAACTTTTCTTTGAATCCTGGATGGCCAAGCGCTGCACCATCTTTCCAGTTGTCCTTTGTATTCCCTGCCACCGCCGCCCGCTGCCTTTTGCTGGTCCAAGCTAAGAAACTTTAGTTTACTTCATGAACTTTGCTCTGCTGACTTTCTGTCCTTCTGTTCATTAAATTTCTCATCCTCCCTCAGGCTCTAGGCCCGATTTAGTGAGACGAAGCAGACGCGCCGGGTGGAGAGCTGTTTTTTTTGGCTCGGGATTGGCTGCCACATTGGAGGTTTCATTAAAAGTCCTTTTTAAAAAATACGGCCACCCCCTTCTTCACATGGGATCGCCCAGCAGCGAGGAGAGAGAGGAAGAACGGGGTGGCTACTTGCAGAGAGGGGAGTGCTTCTGGGACAAGGGGAGCAGGGAAGAGAAAAGGTAGCTTGCAAAAGTGGACACAGGAGAACAAAGCAAGCGAGTGAGTGAACCTTTGGCCTGCCAGGTGGCCTCTTTATTCCCCCTTGCTCCCAAGGCAGCCAGGTAGCACCCGTCTCCTCGTGTGACAAGCGACCGAAGGGCCTTCTCGGCAGAAGCGGTGCCCTCATTCAGATTCCCCGCCTCCCTCTGGTGGCCCTCAGCCGAGCGTGGCTGCCCCACCAACCAAGGAAAGAAGTGGACCTGCTTCGGCGACACTACCACCACCTGCGCCCAAAATCTTTCATCTTGAAATGTTTCTTAAAAGTCACCCCAAAGGGGTGAGCAAAGTAGGCTCTTTATCCTATATTCTCATTAGGGGTAGTCCTCAACTTATGGACACAACTGAGCCAACGTTTCCAAGCAAGATTTAAGTGAGTTTTGCTCCATTTTGTGATTTTCCTTGCCACCATTAAGTGATGTTCAGTAGTAGTAAATAAATAGAGACTGTATCTTTTTGAGGCCTTTGAGGCGAGCGGCCGAGAGGCGGGACCAGGCATGGTGAGTGACGGCGAGTTGGCCATGACCACCCAGTCACATTACCACCTAGACACGCTTACCCAGCCTGTCATTAGGGCAGAGTTGTTAAATTATTTGAATCCCACCACTGGATATTGCCAATGTATTCAGAGCCTGTGATTATGCTTAGGAGGACACTCCTTTTTGAGCATGGCTTATCTATGTTTCCTTGTAAAATACATGGAAAAATCCACTGCAGGGCAAATCTACCTAGGTTTACGGTTAGGTCGCCATGAATCCTGAGTGCAAAATGGACATTGCCAATGGATTCGGAGCACATGATTATGCTTAGGAGGGCGCTGACTTTTTGAGCCTGGCTTATCTACATTTCCTGGTAAAATACATGGGAATATCCCCTTATGGGGAAACGTCATCTAGAGTTTGGTCTCCATGAATTCAGAGAGCTAATTGGACATCACCATGGATTTGGAATGATTGATTATGCTTAGGAGTGTTGTGACTTTTCGAGCTTGGCTTATCTTTGTTTCCTGGTAAAATATATGGAAAAATGATTTTGTTTCTGCCAATTCTGTGTTTCAATCGCTGCAACTTCTTTCTGCTTTCTACAAGATGCTGGTGGAATACCTGTGTTCCTGTTGGTAAAGACTAAATGAAAATAGGAGCTGAGTAGCTCTATCTTTTTCTTCATCTAGAAGAACAATGTTGCATTGAAATAATTTCCTTCCTTTGGTCAGAATCATCTGACAAATCGTTCCATACTATTTCAACAAGAGTCTGCTAGATCTTGTGCCAGCCTGGCTCAATGCAGAGATATGCCACCAGGAGGAGCTGCCACGTTAAATGTGTATGAAAGGCAAATATTTCACTGCCAACTCATCCTCTGCCTAAACTGTAGGAGTGAACTGGGTTTGCTACCTGACACGCTGCAAAGTGAGGACTATTTTAAGACTGTAACCTATGTGTCAGCACATAAAACTATTTATTTTATTACATTATGCTGTATTGCATTGAATTTATGTCATATCATTGTAGATAGCTTTGTTTTTCTAAGCATGCTGTTTCTTGGATTCATGCAACACATCCAGACCAAACTTAATTGAAATGAATAGGAATTTAGTTATGGTGGCTGATTGCCCCAATTATTCCAGTGATACTTTGTACAAATTACTTAGTTGACAAGCCAAAATAGTGGCACTGAAATGGCATTTTTAAAAGAACAGCAAAACTGGATAACATCTCAAACCATACTAGTTAAAGTTGCTTCAATTAATTCAATGGTGCATTTCCAATAAGGAAGTTGGAGGGGAACGATACAAATTATATTACAGTATTGTAAAAAAGAAAGGCATTTTTTTTTTATCTGAAAGATGGAACAGTTCCTTGAAATCCAGGATTGGTGGTAACTCAAGCATCAATCTTACAAAAGGTAATGCTTCCATCTAGTCAGGTTCAGTTCCTAAATGGCTATGTTGAGATGTCGATGTAATTTCTTGGCAACAGAACAGAATTGGTTCTTCTCCCAAGATGGATTTTGATTTCCCAGTTTCTATAATAGCTCTAAGACAGGAGTGTGCAACTTTGGCAACTTTAAGATCTGTGGACTTCAACTTCCAGAATTCCTCCATCAGCCCTGCCAAGGTTGCCATGCTAGGACATTCCTGCTTTAGGATCTCTTAGTGAAGTCCCAGCCAAGCACTAAGATCTGGCCCTGCTTAGCCTTTTTAAAGACCAATCAGGTTTGGCCATGGGCTGCCACTTTAGCCCTTACCTAACCTGGGGAGTCAGCCACCCATTTTTAAAAGAGGTTAACAGTGGTACTTCATGCAAACATCCAGAAAATATGTTTTTAATCATGGAAAAACACTGTAGTGGTGATGGCTGTTTTTATCACAGTACTGATAAAGGCAGAGAATCTGTTTGGCTGCAGGTGGCAATTCTACTCCTCTTATAGTATTTGAACTATCCACAGAATGGCAATAGAGCAGCAGCTATCCTAATGTTGCTCTTCAGGTTCCAGAACTTCCTAGAAATGTTTCCATGACAGCCTCTCTAAGGCATAGGCTTTGGAACACAATGTTTACATGAAACACTTAAGCTGATGAACCATATTTTAGCCTCATGTTTCTCAACCTCACAGACTTTAAAGCAGTGTCGGTCGCCGGTCGCCACCTGTTCGCTGCCCATGCATGCATGGTGCGCGCCAGATGCATGCTGTGCACACGCATGCACAGTGCACGCCAAACATGCACTGCGTGTGCATGTGCAGTGTGCACCAAATATACACTGTGTGCATGCACATGCGCAGTGTGTGACAGACACATGCTGTGCATGCGCATGCACAGTGCACACCAAACATGCACTGCGTGTGCATGTGCAGTGCATGCATGTGCAGTGTGCACCAAACATTCACTGTGTGTGCATGTGCAGTGTGCACCAAACGCACACTTTGCATGGAAAAAGGAGCCATTTAAAGGTAAGTAGAACAGTGAGGGGGGCAACAGCTATGCCGCACGATTAAGATTCGCTAGAAAACATGTTTTCCTGCTTTCTAGCGAATATAAATTGTGCAGCCCAGCTGATCATTGGAAATACCGGTTTGGACCAATCGGTAACTTTTTTTTTACTACAGGTTCATCAAACTGGTAGATTTTATCACTACTGGTTCACTCGAACCGGTGCGAACCAGTAGGATTTCACCACTGCTTTAAAGACATGTGGACTCCAACTCCCAAACTTCCTCAGCCAGCTGGGTGATTTTTGGCCAGTCACCCTCTCTCAGCCCAACCTACCTCACAGGATTGTTGTTGTAGAGAAAATAGGAGGAGGAAGGAGGATTAGGTGAGTTAAAAACCTTGAGTTAACAGGTAGGGTAAAAAATAAAATTAAAGAAAATATTCTGGGAATTGGAGTTGACATGTCTTAAAGTAGTTGTGGTTGAGAAACATTGTTTTAGCCTGACAAGACCAGCCCGTATGATGAGTTCCATGGTTTAGCATATTCTGGAAATTCAGAAAATTGGGTTAAATTCAACTAATCATGGATTCCTTGTCCTCACCTTTTGGTAGAGCAGTCCCCAGAAGGAAGGAAAGTAGTCTGCTGCTGTGATTTTGAAATTGCAGTTTTATGCAGGTACAAGATGGGGAAAAATGTGTGGCACGGTCTGCAGACCTGTTAAGTCACTGTTTATTTGTGTGTTATTTAATTAATGACAATCAATAGGCTTTGTGCACTTAGCCAAAATACTAGTATACAAGCAGTTTAAGCACAAAGTAGGTTATGGGTAAAGATGCTGGTTAAATAGTTAAATAAAAGCAGCATAAAAAACCCACCACTTGCTAATAATTGTTAAAGCCACAAGATCACAAGGAGCATTTCGGAACAAGTCACCATCCTTCTTGCCATAAGATTACAGGGGAGAAAACGGCTGTTGTGAACAGGAGAATGGCCAGCATCATTTTATAAGGAAGGCCTCTAAAGGGTTGCTTTTAAGCTCCTGACTTCCGAGACTTTCTTCGCTGGCACAAAGGTGTGTCCTTGACCCACCAGTTGTGCAACCTGTAACCTTATCTGCCATGTGATGACTTCATGGAATTAACAACCATCAGAAGAAAGGAAAGGAGCCAGCAACAACAGTAGGCACTGGAGCAACAGAGGTGGTGTTTATTTACTAATGCTTGGAATTAGGCTATGTCACCTAATCATGCTGGAATTGTAACCTAGCAAAATTGGGGAATGTTAGATGGGAAATTTGACATGAACATTAACAATGCAAGCATTGGCCAATATCTAAATTTTATAGGCACAAAAGGGTTTTTTCTAAACTTTGAATCTCCAGATTTTGGAAGTTTACAAAGCATATAGCCCTAGGCCAGGGATGTCAAACTCGCATCATCACAGCATTGTCATGTAACGTATTGCAATTCCCCCCTTCATTAAACAAGGTGTGGGCATGGCCAGTGTGTGACGCATCTGGCCCGCGGGGCCGCAAGTTTGACACCCCTGCCCTAGGCTATGGTCCATGAAGGCTGAGTTTTGTAACTAGTAGAAACTTAACAGCTTTGCTGAGTCAACCAAAATAATGAAATGTCATTATATACCGTAAGTCCCTCCCTTTTGAAAACAATTGGATTTGCATTATGACACCCTGTTCATTATCCTGCTGATTTTGACCAAGGCCAAGGGATCTGCAAAAGTATTTTCTTTTATACAATGGGCAAATGCATTTAGGAAACTAACAAATATGGACAAGTAAGTAATTCCCCTCTTCCAATCCTGCATTACTATGGTGAAACAAAACAACCTTGGTACAAACCCAACAACCACTTCACCAATGCATGGCACAACATAGGAAATCAAACCCATCAGGACAAAATTCAGCAGTCCATCTGCATTTGAAAGACAAAAGGTCACTCTTTTGAAGACAGCAAAGTACACATGTTGGATAGAGAAGATAATTGGTTTGAAAGAGAGGTAAGAGACACCACTTATGTTAACATTGAGCAACCCCCTCTCAATAGAAGGGGAGGAATAAGACATCACCTATTTTCGGTCTACAATGCAGCTCTTGCAGCAGTTCCAAGAAGATTCCAGAAACAATTGTACCCTGATTCAGGTGACCCTGAAATGAAAGATAAACCCTCAAGTGGCCTCACCTTAAGAGCTCTCAGGGAGAATGCTAACAACCAGATGACTGCAAAGAAAGACAATCCTTCCATTCTGCCCCTCCCCCATCACCATACGTTCAAAACCGATCCTCCCATCCCCCTACCATCCTGTCTCAACTGTCAGTACCTATCTTTACACACACACACACACACACACACACACACACACACACACACACACCATCACAACTGATGAAGCTTCTTGGATGAGAAGTGAAACATTTTCTTCTCCTTCTTCAAGGAAAAAACAGTTGCCTTTTGAAAAAGAAAAAAATAGCACTTTTGAGACAACTAGAGCTGGATGACTCAGAGTCTCCACAGACATTATGGACGTACTACCAGCCTTAAGTAATAGTGTGTGATGAGACCATAACTTACTGTACGACAGTGTTTAAGGTACTGGGCTGGGACTAGAGAGATCCAAATTTGTCTCAATCATGGAGTTGGTTATTCTCTCTCAGTCCAACCTATCTCACAAACTTCCTATCCTGGAAGCTATCCTGGGATCTCCCCATGTGCCAGCTTGAATTCCCAGAGGAAACATTAATAAGATGCTATCCACCAGAATTGCTACTGACTAGAACCATTGCCAAGCTATTTTCAGTAACTGGATTCTGCTATTGTAGGAAGTCATAGCAGTTTGTTTGCTTTTGACTCCGTATGTTTCGTGAGGCAAATCAAGTGGGATGGCACCGGACATATCTCTACCCTCACAAGGTATCTTTATACTTCCCTGTATTTGTTCACAGCTTCATTTTTAACTATCAGCCTATACATACTGGAGTTGCTTGCTTGCCTCACGTACCTGCTTAAGGCACTATCAGGAGGTAAGTGTTCTATCAAGAATAATAGCTGGGTAGCTTGGCAACAGCTCCTCTACTTTCATTCCACAGAAATATCTGCTCATAAATTCCACAGAAATATCTGCTCATTTCTGCTTCCTAAAATGAAATGCTGAAAACAGTATGAGGTTTAACAATCACATATGGAAATATGTAGTTCTTCAGTGATCTCTAAAGGTATCACTTCTGGAAGATTAGCAAATGCTAGGTAAACATAAAAATGTGACGCAGGTCCTCCCAATCACTTGAGATATTGCAGGGGGGCCCTTAAGTAGCACTAGCCATATTTACATTAGCACTGTACCATGGGACCCCCCAACTTTTTACAGAGATCCTCCGTTTTTTAAACAATAAGTTTACATTGTAGAAAGGGTCATATGATCAACTTCTCCCATGCAATCTGTTCACAATGGGAGAATAGCTACCGGCAATAACATTTTTTTTTTTTTGTGGGTAGTCAGCAACCATGCTTTCAAGAATGGGTGTTAGATCCAGCTTGCCTATGCTGATAATGGAAGGAATTCCTCTCTTGGAAGATCCATTGCAAACTGTCTAGTTCAGTGTTTTCTCAATCTTGGCAACTTGGCAACAATCTGTGGACTTCAACTCCCAGAATTCCCCCGTCAGCATGGCTGACAGTGGTTCTGTGATCTCCGCCTTCAGAGAAGACATGTGTTCTATGCCTAGACATTTCCTTTCCTTTCTTTTTTAGGATCCAGATATCTCATTCTCTGCAGAGGAGACTTTCAAGAAGTTTGATCAGTACCAGAACTGAATAAAGGAGATGAGCCAAGTAAACAACACACAAGTGTACACTTGAATCAGGAAGATGGTTGGCTGCTTAGGTAAACTATAATTCCACATGAAAAACTTATTTTTCTCACTTCCTCACTTTCAGAAAGACTTAACGGCTGGCCTAACTAAATGTATCAGGTGAGTTGATACTACTGATTCTAGGTGGCAGCTACACAGGCAGAAACAGGCAGGTGTGTGCAGATCATTTCAAACCTAATCTGGATGGATTACAGCCAGTGGTGGAATTTAAATAATTTAACAACTGGTTCTCTGCCCTAATGACTGGCTGGGTGGGCGTGGTCATGGTGGGTGTGGCCAGGAGGTGTGACAGGCAGCACTCGGCCTCCTGCACACCCCTGGGAGCAAAAACAGGCCACGGAGGGGGATGCGCCGCCCCCCTGCCCCCATTTTGGGCCTAGGAGGCTTCCCTGCAGCCTCATGGGAGTGACAAATGGGCTGCAGAGTGGCTCCCCCTCCCCGCACCCCATATTGGGCCTAGGAGGCCTCCCTACACTTACCTGGGAGCCAAAATGGGGCACATGGGGACTCCTGGAAGGGGAGGGGTGAGGAGGGGAGGGACCAGACAGCAATTTAACTATTGGTTTGCCCGAACTGGCCCGAACCGGATGAATCCCACCACTGATTACAGCACAGGTGTCAAACTCGCTGCATCACATTGCTGTCATGTGACCTATTGCAATGTTTCTTCCTTTCACAGAACTGCGGTGGGTGTGGCCTGCACGTGACGCACCCAGCCTGTGGGCTGCCAGTTTGACACCCCTGGATTACAGGGACCCTCTTTAGGCAATGTTGTATGTTTTGTGGAAATGAATCTTATTGCTCAGGAGACAGATGGCAAAAATAGAACAATAAAATTATCTGTAATTAGTGCAGAAACTTATCATAATGTGGACCTTCTATACTCCTGCTGTGGATATTTTGTATTTCCTTTAATCAACTTCTGAGGCATATTATTGTGGCAACATAGAAATATAATAAATTAATAAAGAAAAGTACGTAAGTACCCAGTCACCTCTTCCCAAACTAAAAAAGTTATTTCCTGTATCATCAGGTTTACAGTAACTCCAATCAGTGGCAGCTGAGTTTGGATGACATCAGGAGGCAAAAATTTTCAGCCAAATATAACAAGGAGTGAATTGGCAGGATGGCTCATTAGACTGATTTCTTTCTTTCTTTTTTCTTTTGTTATTGTCTGTTGTGCAAACACTAGTCTTATAATCAGCTAGCCCTTCAAAACAGCTATATATTTTTTCTCCAACAATCATTTTCCTCCATATGAAGCTGAACTTTGATAAAATATAGTGGTTTTTTTTTTTTGGTCAGTATGAAATTCTCCTTATATTTTGTCTCATCCTCTACAGGTAGTCCTCAACTTACAACAGTTCATTTAGTGATCATTTGAAGTTACAACAGCACTGAAAAAAGTGACTTATGACCATTTTTCACACTTATGATCATTGCAGCATTCCCCATGGTCATGTGATCAAAATTCAGACCCTTGGCAGCCAACTCCTATTTATGACGGTTGCAATGTCCCGGGGTCATGTGATCCCCTTTTGCCACCTTCTGACAAGCCAAGTCAGTGGGGAAGCCAGATTCACTTAACCATGTTACTAATGTAACAACTGCAGTGATTCACTTAACAACTGTGGCAAGAAAGGTCGTAAAATGGAGCAAAACTCACTTAACACCTGTCTCGCTCAGCAACAAAAAATTTGGGCTCAGTTGTGGTCATCAGTGGAGTACTATCTGTACTTCAATCAGTTGCTACTGTACTGCATTGTTGCCCCCTGCTGAAAGTGCAGATTGTCAAGAGCCACAGAGATGTTTAAACCTGCAACGCATGTTTGTCTCTGGTTGTTGCGCAGCATTTTCTCTGAGCCTCCTGAGTTGATGATTCAGGGTGTTCATCAGCCAAACCAGAGAAACGTTTCAGATCTGACAGCTCTGCTGCAGTGGTGAAATGTAAAATTTGTTACTACTGGTTCTGTGGGCGTGGCTTGGTGGGGGGGATGTAATATGACAGAGTGGACATGGCCAACTTTTTTTTTTTTTACTTTTAAAACCATTTATTCTACAACCTCTTTGGCTGAAGAGGTTGTAAAAAAAATGCTTTTAAAGCCTCTGACAATCCCAGCTGACTTGCCTGATTGGCAGAAGCTTTCTTTTTTTTTAAAAGCCTCTGATGATCCCAGCTGAGCCGCGCGATCATCAGAGGCTTTTTTTTTTACTTTTAAAATAATTTTTTCAGCCAAAGAGTTTGTAGAAAAAATGCTTTAAAAAAAAAAAAGCCTCTGATGATTGTGCGGCTCAGCTGGACAATGGGAGGGGGGCAGGGATTTTTGCTACCGGTTCTCCGAACCACACGCCTCCATTGCTACCGGATTGGGCGATCCAGTCCGAACCGGTAGCATGTCACCCCTGCTCTGCTGGCTTAGAAGAAATG
This sequence comes from Pantherophis guttatus, assembly GCF_059756535.1. NCBI lineage: Eukaryota > Metazoa > Chordata > Lepidosauria > Squamata > Colubridae > Pantherophis > Pantherophis guttatus. Next base: position 137,278,315 of record NC_142064.1, on the reverse strand, counting down.
GAAGGAGTGTATTTCAAATCTAATGTAAACATCTAAGTCCTTGTCTACTGGCAGCATATAATGGTTATAATGATGCAGAGGTTTCATGTGGCTTTAAGAGTGATGAGGAATGGAGAGCCACTTTAGTCATGTTTGCATTTGCCAAAACAAATTTCCAGTTCCAGAGAAAATGTAGAAATCCTTAGCTGTTTTATGGCATCCCGTAATACGATATTGTAAGTTATGCAACTTACGTTATGCAAAGATATAGTTCTCATGAAAAGGCTCCGTTGCTGGGAAGGGTGGAAGGAAACAGAAGAATAGGATGGCCAGTAAAAGAGTGGATGAACTGCAGGTAGTACTTGATTTAAGACCACAGTTGAGCCCAAAATTTCTGGTGCTAAGCAAGGCAGTTGTTAAATGACTTCTGACCCATTTTACAACTTTTTTTTGCAACTGTTAAACCAGGGGTCTGCAACCTTAAACACTCAAGAGCCATTTGGACCCGTTTCCCACAGAAAAGAAAACACCGGGAGCCACAAAACCTGGGTGGGCGTGGCCAACTCAACATCACTTACTTCCACCAATCACGTGACACCACCCCCCTAGCCACAGCTACCCAGCCGGTCATTAGGGCAGAGAACTGGTTGTTAAAAAACACCAGGAACCACAAAACTTGCTGAGCACATTGTAAGCCGCCCTGAGTCTTCGGAGAAGGGCGGCATATAAATCAAATTAAAAAAAAAAAAAAACAAAAAAAACCCTTTTGACATGTCTCTCTCCTTCCCTCCCTCCCTCCCTCCCTCTCTCTCCCTCTTTCCCTCCTCCTCTCTCTGTATCTCTCTGTCTCTGTCCCGGCTGCTTCTCCATCCCCCTCCCCCTCCGTCTCCCTTACCTTCTCAGGCCAGGAGAGGAGTGACTGGAAGGGGAAGGTGAGGGGTGGGATCATCCGACAGGAAGCCACAGCAGAGGGCCCAAAGAGCCGCAAGTGGCTCCGGAGCTGCAGGTTGCTGATACCCGCGTTAAACGAATCACTGCAGTTGTTAAAGTGAACGATGCGGTCGTGAAGCATACCTGGCTTCTCACCATTGATTTTGCTTGTTGGAAGCCAGCCAGCTGCAAAGGCCACAAATGGTGATCACACGACCCTAGGACAGTTGAACGGTCATTAAGTACATGCCAGTTGCCAAGTGCCCAAATTTTAATCATGTGACCATGGGGATGCTTCAATGAAAGTGTGAAAAACAGTCGTAAGTCACTTTTTTTTCAGTGCCATTGTAACTCCGAACAGTCACTAAATGAATGGTTGTAAGTCGAGGATTAACTGTACGGTGGCAATATGTGCACCGTTGCGGGACCTCAAAGACCCGGTTAGAGGTAGATCATCGCGGAGAAAATCTATCTATGTCGTTGCTAGGAATAAACGAAGGACTGTGTGGCACATAATCAGCCACATGTCTTTTTGGGGCATCAAGATCAGTTAGGCCTGATTGTTTCCACAGCGCAATGAGACACACCATGGAAAGAATTTCACTTGGCAACAAACAGCGTCATGCAACTAAGCAGGGGGTGGTCTCAGGAATGAAGCTACTGTTTCAATTCAAGTGAACAGTGAAGTTTTCTGTCAACTGGGTGACCAATACACCAGTCAGACCCACTAAGGGGCCTCCAAATCCACCTCAAACATGTGGAAAACTACAAATGAAACATCAGCAAAGACCTACAGTGAGCAACTTTAAAGGCACAGCTGAGATGCCCAATGGAAAATATTAGAATCTTTACTTGACAAGTAAGAGTGAAAGGGATCATGTATTCCACCTTTTGTTTAAAAAGCTCAGGGTTTTATACAGGTAGTCCTGGACTTACAACAGTTCATTTAACGATCGTTCAAAGTTACAACATCGCTGAAAAAAAAAGTGAGTTATGACCATTTTTCACACCGTTGCAGCATCCCCATGATCACAGGATCAAAATCCAGACAATTGGCAACAGATTCACATTTATGACTACTGCAGTGTCCCGGGATCATGCGATCCCCTTTTGTGACCTTCTGACAGGCAAAGTCAACGGGTAAACCAGATTCACTAAACAAACACGTAACTAACTTAACAACTGTCGTGATTCACTTAACAACTGTGGCAAGGAAGGTCGTAAAATGGGGCAAAAGCAGAGGTGGTATTCAGCAGGTTCTGACCAGTTCTGGCAAACTGGTAGCGGAAATTTTGAGTAGTTTGGAGAACCGGTAAATACCACCTCTAACTGGCATCTATTCTCTGCCTCCTGAGATCCAGCTGATCAGGAGGAATGGGGATTTTGCAGTATCCTTCCCCTGGAGAGGGGTGGGAATGGAGATTTTACAGTATTCTTCTCCTGCCATGCCCACCAAACCATGCCATGCCACGCCCACCAAGCCACACCCACAGAACTGGTAGTAAAATTTTTTGGAAAAGTCACTTAGCAAATGTCTCGCTTAGCAACGTAAATTTTGGTCTCGATTGTGGTCGTAAGTTGAGGGCTACCTATATATGCTTCACATTCACCTATCTTAGAGGGGAGGTAGCTGGCTCGGGCCACTCAGTTTTGGTTAAAGGGGATCAAAATGGGCTCTGCCACAGATTGCTACATTACCCCACAACACAAGTTGTAGACCTCTGTGCTGAGAATGTTGCAGGAAAAGAGATGTGTACGGCCTATGCAACATTGTCATAAAAATGCCATCCAACATTTGCAAACCAATATCTGGACGGGGCAGTGTCAAAAAAGAGGTCTGTAAGCTATCCCTTGCATGTGATCCATTCTGGTATATGTTGTGTAAATGCACAAATCCGCTTGCAAACAGACGGCCTCACCCACACATCCAAACACTCAGAAATGCACACAGTTTTTAAAACAAAGAATTCATAATCTAACCAGCGTATTCAGCATCTCCCTTATGTGTAATTTTGGATAGGGCATATAATGAGTATGTAGATCATAGTAAAGCAAACCATATTCAGCAGTTGAACTCTGCCGAGGAATGGAGGGGGAAGAGGGGAGGCTTACCACCCAGTAGCTGCTGGGCAGGGACAAACTCTGAGCAGCAAAGACTAGAATTTCCAGAGCACCGGTTTTCAATTCCACAACTGTTTTGTCTGGTGCCAGAATAATTCATCCTGGTTCTGGCCTGCTCTAGATTTCAAGATCTATCTAGGAATAAAACTCGGGGGTGGGGCGAGAGGTATGCAGTTCTACCCTTCACTAACTGTGACCAGGATTTGGTTGCCCATTCAGTCAATGTGTAGATTGCAGACAGTTAGGGTTCTTGACCAGAAGAGCGTTACACTGCTAGCCTTCTCCTCTGACCAATTCCCATGTAATCTGCCAAGCCTGACTGTAAATTTGAGCAAAGCCTTGGTCAGGACTGGCCTCAGGGATCAGCACTGCTGTGTACTTGCTGAAGTTGCTACCCCCTTCTGCCAGCCCATTGCTGCTCCGCCAGTCTTGTCTTGCTGCCTGACCTAGCACTGTTTGAACTTATACTTGTTCTCAACTTATTCTTAGTACAGAGAAGCAAAGGATAATTAGAACTGCAGAAAAAACAATTACTACCAACCTGTCTTCCAGTGGTGGATTGCCCCTGGTTCGGACCGGTTCACAAGAACCGGTAGTAAAACCGGGGGGAGGCCCCGCCCACTGCCCTGGTGATCTGTGCATGCGCAGAAGGCGCGTGTGCGATCCCATTGCGAACCGGTAGGAAAGGTAAGTAGAACCCACCCCTGCTGTCTTCCATTGAGGACCTGTATACTGCACGAGTCAAAAAGAGGGCTGTGAAAATATTTACAGACCCCTCGCATCCTGGACATAAACTGTTTCAACTCCTACCCTCAAAACGATGCTATAGAGCACTGCACACCAGAACAACTAGACACAAGAACAGTTTTTTTCCGAACGCCATCACTCTGCTAAACAAATAATTCCCTCAACACTGTCAACTATTTACTAAGTCTGCACTACTATTAATCTCTCATCGTTCCTATCACCCATCTCCTCCCACTTATGACTGTATGACTGTAACTTTGTTACAGTCTTCTTAAGTCTTCTGGTATTCTTAAGATTTATATTGACTGTTTCCCTATGACTATCATTAAGTGTTGTACCTTATGATTCTTGACGAATGTATCTTTTCTTTTATGTACTCCGAGAGCATATGCAGCAAGACAAATTCCTTGTGTGTCCAATCACACTTGGCCAATAAAGAATTCTATTCTATTCTATTCTGTTCTGTTCTCTTCTCTTCTCTTCTGTTCTGTTCTGTTCTGTTCTGTTCTGTTCTTATTCTATTCTATTCTATTAAATGTGTGAAGGGAAGCAATGAAAATGGTGAGCTGGGACTCCTTCATATTTCCCTCAAACTCTTGCTCTGCTCTTGGTGTTCCCATTTGCTCCCTGCCACAGGGGTTCCCAGGAGATTGGCTACTGTTTTGCTGCAGCCGCGGGGATATTTTTCAAGCTTGCTTTTGCTACCAACACAGTGTGTCTGCTAAAGACTTAGACTCCTATTTCTATCATTCTCCTTCATCCATGTGGATGTTGAGCATATGTTTGTGTATGTGTGTATATGTGAGGCGTATACTGTACTCACACACGCTTACTATATACCCCCTTAATGCAATCATTTACTTTCTTCTTTTCACACCTTCATTCTACAGGACTGCTGTCTGTAAGGTCACTCTGACTCAGGCCTCCATAACCTTCAGATTTCCCTTTTTGATAAAGAGGATATATGAGAAGTAGAAGTCCTGCCTGCTATCTCCGTGTTTAATTGCTTCAGAAGCATCTATGAATTCAGTGGAGTCAGCAGATGGCGAACCTTTTAGACACCGAGTGCCCAAACTGTGCATGCGCGCATGCCCAAAGGTGAATGCATGCATGCATGTGTGGGCATGCGCAAATGTGTGCATGCGGACATGCGCAGCAGAGACCCGAAGACCTACTGGCCGGCAGGAGGTGGGGCATTCCAACACCGACAGCACAGCAAGAAGTAAGATCTTTTTCTTTTGTGAGCGAAACAGAAGCTCACGAAAGAAACGCCTGACCTGGGGCGAAGGCGTGCGTGCCAGCAGAGAGGGCTCTGCGTGCCACCTCTGGCACGCGTGCCATAGGTTCGCCATCATGGCTATAGGAGAATCCACTCGCAGGACCGCTTTTGACTTTCAGCAGTTTGGAAACAATATGCAATGAAGCTCCTCAATGACACAGACACAGATTGCTGCAAGTGTGCACTTGTGTCTGGGATGTGTGGGTGCGCGTTAGTGTGAGGAGGAGGTTTGTTCTCCAGTAATGACTCCAGGTATATCCAAAATGTAAATGAGGAAACAGAAGCATGAGGGGATTTTAAATGACTGCATAGAAGTGATATCACAGGAGACTGGAACATGTGCTAGGATACATTTATATTCACAACAGCCAATAGCGAAGCTCAACATAAGGTCAGATGGAAATTCTTGCAAATGAATTTGCAAGATGTAAATGTATCCCCTGGGTTTTCCTAGTAGGCATTCAGTAATGTCTTAGCCATAAAGGCTACCTGGGAAAGGGTATTTGAGGATAGGTTTGTAAAGAATTATCCTTAAAAAAAAATTCAGCATTTGGGGAATACCTATATAAGGTTTTAACTGATGTTTGGGTTACTATCCTGCTTACTCTGTCCCAGCAGTCCTTTACCAACATGGCACAACCCAGATCTGCTGGGACAGAGTAAGCAGAGTAGTAATCCAAACATTAGTTAAAACCTTATATAGGTATTCTTTGACTGACAATTGGTTGCTTAATGGCCATTTGAAGTTATGACAGATTCCCCCGAAAAAGTACTTACGACCTGGTCCCAAAGTGCCTCCACACTTATTTGTCCTTATGACCAATTATAGGGATGCTGCAGCACCCCATCTCACCCCTGATCCCTAGTCCCTGCAAGCATTTCTCGCCCCCAACAGCTCCCCACTGGCGTTTGGCCTGATTCTCACCTTTACCAGTGAAATACCCTTCTCCTCACATTTTGAAGCACTCCAAAGCCTTCCATAATACTGGAATGGGTCACTTTGCCGCTTGGCCAGATGACACATTGTAGTCATATCTCAAGGTCTACCTGTATCTGATAATTGCCTATGCTGACCTGGGGCAGTTTCAAAACATGTCGCTACCGTTCACTCGTGGGTGCGCGTGACACTTCTGCGCATGCGCAGAAGCGTTTGGGTGGGTGGGCGGAGCCTCCTGCCACCGCCGCTACAGGTTTGCCCGATCTGTGGTGAACCGGTAGCAACCCATCACTGATGCTGGCTGACATCAATGGGAATTTTGTTCCAAAATATACTACTGTTATCACCATCACCTTGAAAACAAAGGGCCACAGGAAATGCCTTGGCGATAGAAGTCTCCCACTTCGATCTCTTCTTCCTTACAATCCCTCCAGAATTAGGGATTAGAACTGGATCTGATTATGACTGTGAGAAGTCAAGTTCATCTCACAGACCAGGTATAATAATCCATAGGATGGCATTGTTTCAACTGAACCTACCTCCACAGGATTGCTGTGAAGATAAACCAGAGGTCATGTTTGAATAATTTTGCATGCTGTCTTTTGCTCCTTGGAAAAAAAAGATGGGATATCAGAATAAAATAAAATATAACAATTTTATTGTCACTTTGAATGTACACTAATTGGCATACATTAAGATGAAATTTCGTTGCATACAGCTCTTAAAAGGTCACCTCCTCCAATATACACTACTTAAACATGACAAAATAAACAAGTACATATGTATATACCCACATATATGACACAGAGAAACAACACAGTCTAGTCCGGATGTATATATGTACATATTACTAAATATTACTAAATATGTAAAAAAACCTGGACACTTCCTATTGACATTTTTGTTCTGGGCTCCCAGGAATATTTATTTCAAAAAGAGATGAATATAAATCAAATAAGTGTAGTGAGAGGAATTTGCAGCCTTAGCAGAGCTGAAGTACCTCCATGGATCCCTCCAAATTTCACAAAAACTGCACCACCATCTTTCTCCCTCTCCCCACCTGGGACACCTCTTGTCCTCTCCTCCACATCCATTGTCTTGTCCACTAATTCGTATCCATAGGTTGCCACGGCAACTTCGTTTACCGATGTCATTTGGATCAATGGAACCTTAGGCCGAGCAAGGAAGCGGCTGGTTGCTAGGCAATGAGAAGCCTGGAACCTTGCAACTCCCAGCGTTCCTTTCCCGACCCCCGCTCTCGTTAAAGGAGCCGCGGTGGGACTAAATAGAGTGACTCCCTCGAGCGGGCTGGAGGTTGCAGCCGGAGTCCGCATAGGAGCCACATCTTCCCTGGGGAGAAGTTCCGCGGCTATTTCGGTCTCTCCTTTCCCAGAAAGAGAAGTAGCGTGGGAAACGCCGCTTTAGCAGGGAACTGCACGTGACTCCGGTTTATTTCTTGCCCATAGGAGGCGCTGTGGCAGAGACGAGCCTGGCCGAAACGAAAGCGGGCCTCGCTCTCTAAAGTGAACCTGGACGGTAATGGTTCCTTTTAAAATTGAACATGTTCTGAGGAGGGAGGGGGGGACATATGGCTTCCAATCTAGCAGAGCAGGAAAGGGAACAATCTGGGAACCATGCATTTATAATTGCCAACTTTTCCGAACAAACGAGGGAACTGCAACAAAAATGCTGCAGCGCATCTCCCTCCCTTCTGAATAAGGCATGCTTCTGTTCAGGCAGCACAAGCAACCATTCATAAGCATGGGAGACATTTGGCTGAATGCTCCTTCCTCCGCTAAGCCTACTTTTCTCTTCTTTTTTCCCCCTACCATTATAACATGGGAGATGTATTAAAGGCGGCTCAAAATCCTCATCCAGACCTGTTGGGGCAGCGGCAGGGGTGAAATGCAGCAGGTAATGGAGAACCGGTAGCAGAAATTTTGAGTAGTCTGGAGAACCGGCAAATACCACCTCTGGCTGGCCCCAGGAGTGGGGAGGGAATGGGAATTGTGCAGTATCCTTTCCCTGGAGTGGGGTGGGAATGGAGATTTTGCAGTATCCAGGATCCTTCCCCTGCCATGCCCACCAAGCCACACCACGCCCACCAAGCCACTCCCATCGAACCGGTAGTAAAAAAATTTGGATTTCACCACTGGGCAGTGGGTTCCAAATTATTCTTTGTTCCGCCGCCGTCCCCCCTACATTCAAACCAGCTGGTATCTTCCTCTTGTTTCTTAGTGGCTCTTTCTGTTCTTGCTCAGAGCTTGGATTTCCACAGACTGACCTAAGCTACAACAAGGGAGGGAGGCAAAGAGTGTCAGTCTTTTCCACCAGAGCTGCAGGGCACCCACATTGAAAAGAAGTTCTAAAGGCAAAAAAAAGGGGCCGTCTAACTGAAACTCCTGATAGCCTGAGATTTTCTTTCTCTTGGTCTCTTCCCCCTCCCATGCCCCCTGGATTCACCCAGGGGGGCTAAGCCCGGAATGTTTGGGGTGGCACTCTCCGGCTGAAACTTTTGGGGACAGGGATTTGTAAATGGGCCTTTGTTCCAGGGAGCCATTTCCTGCTGCCACTGCTGCTGCCAGAAGCTTGGAAGACAGCAGAGTGGATGGACTGGGAAAGTAGTCACTCTATTTGCTCTTTTTCATGGAAAGAGGGAGAAGACCTCTGGTTGGGGGGTGGGGGGAATGTCATTTCCTGAGTCAGAGCTGACTTTTACTACTGGCCTTGAAACAATCCTTTTAACTGCTCTAGTCTGGAGAGATGATCCAAAGATTTGCTTTTCAGGCTCAGGAGAACTGAGCAGAGAGATAAGCAGGGGCTGACACTTTTATTAATTATTATTATTATTATTATTATTATTATTATTATTATTATTATTATTATTATTATTTTATTTCTATACCGCCCTTCTCCCGAAGGACTCAGGGCGGTGTACAGCCTATTTAAAAACAGAATAGACATCAATTTAAAATAATTTAAAAATATTAAATAAATTTGGCTTAATTTAAAACCCCCAAAATTTAAAACATCCAATTTAAAATTATGTTGCTAACCCAGCCTGGCGGAACAACAGGGTCTTGAGTGCGCAGCGAAATACCCGGAGGTCAGAAATCTTACGTATTTCCGGGGGCAGTTCATTCCACAGGGCTAGGGCTCCCACAGAGAAGGCCCTCCCCCTGGGTGTCGCCAGCCCACATGACTTGGCTGATGGCACCCTGAGGAGACCCTCTCTGTGGGAGCGGACTGGCCGGTGGGAGGCTATTGGTGGCAGAAGACGGTCTCGAAGGTACCCGGGTCCTGTGCCATGGGTACAGTACAACGTTTTACTCGTTTTAAAAGTTATTTTGTTTCATTAAACCTTTTGATTTTCTTGGTGCTCCTTCCCAGGGCTTTGGAAATAAGTCTTGAAGAAAGCAGCTGCAGCAAGTACCTCGATATACATTGGAGCCAGCCAGTGGTGAAATGTAAAATTTGTTACTACCAGTTCTGTGGGCATGGCTTGGTGGTGGTGGGTAATGTGACTGGGTGGGTGTGGCCAACTTTTTTTTTTTTTTTAACTTTTAAAAGCATTATTTCTACAACCTCTTTGGTTGCAGAAAAAAATGTTTTTAAAAGCCTCTGACGATCAGGCAACTCAGCTGGGATCGTCAGAGGCTTTTAAAAGCATTTTTTTTTCTACAACCTCCTCAGCCGAAGAGGTTGTAGAAAAAATGCTTTTAAAAGTCTCTGACGATCCCAGCTGAGCCGCAAGATCATCAGAGGCTTTTTTTTTTTACTTTTAAAAGCATTTTTTCCGCCGAAGAGGTTGTAGAAAAAATGCTTTTAAAAATAAAAAAAACCAGCCTCTGATGATCGCGCGGCTCAGTTGGGCATGGGGGGGGGCGGCGCAGGGATTTTTGCTACCAGTTCTCTGAACCATCTGCCGCCATCGCTACTGGATTGGGCGATTCGGTCCAAACCAGGAGCATTTCACCCCTGGAGCCAGCCCCAGTGTAGATAACAAGACAGCAGGAATTCTGGGATAATTAAAGATGGGAGAGTTTCCCAGAACAGCCATTTTGCCTCTCACTTCTCCATTCTTTCTTTTCCTTCTGTTCAAGTGGTGGGTTTCAAAAATTTTTACTACTGGTTCTGTGGGTGTGGCTTGGTGGGCATGGCTTGGTGGGTGTGGCAGGGAAAGGATACTGTAAAATCTCCATTCCCTCCCCAATCCAGGGGAAGGTTACTGCAAAATCCCCATTTCCTCCTGATCAGCTGTGTCTTGGGAGGCAGAGAACAGACGGGGGTAGATCCAGTCAGAATTTTTACTACCGGTTCTCCGAACTACTCAAAATTTCCACTACCGGTTCTCTAGAACTGGTCAGAACCTCCTGAAACCTCCCTCTGGTTCAATCGTGTCAGAATTTCAGAGATTGCCTGGACAAGTTCCTGCAGTTTTCCTGGCAAGATTTTTCAGAAGTGGTTTGCCCTTGCATCATTGTTCCTTAGCCAGAGAGTAATTGGCCCAAGATCACCTAACTGAGTTCGTGTCCAGGACGGGACTACAACTCAGAGTTTTCCAGTTTCTAGTGCCTTCACCACTACACCATATTGACTCTCATTTCTCCACTCAGTTAGAGGCCAAATCCATCCTGAAAGAGCGATAGGTAAGACAAGTACTCCCTGGGAGGCAGCAGCTCATGTAAGGAATGTTAAAACTTATATTTGTTATTAATCTTAGAGGTAACTGCTAGGATAAAATCTGCATTATTATAAAAAAATATATCTGGATTAGTGATATGGAAGTTGGGGAAGATATTTTATAAACCATTGAAACTTCTTCCATTCTTTCCAAAGTCTTCAAACAGCAGGCTTGACAATTTAAGGACATAAAAAGTTCCTTGCTGGATCAGACTAAAGGGTCATCTGGTTGAATTTTTGTGTTTTCTTCCTACAGCTGTTAGCCAATTTGCCCTTGGGACTTTTACAAGGCCAGCAGTCTTTCCTCATGTTTTGCCTGCACATTCACTCTTTGTTCCTTTTGTGAGGGGCACAGCCTATCTTCTCTGGTACCAGCCCTTCCTGAACCACTTTCCTTTGGGAGGAAGCCTTTATTTTCCAAAAAGTCACCAAGGTTTAATTCCATAAAGTCACTAAGGTTTAATTCACCAAAAATAGTTAAAAAGCACCAGGTGCTTTTCAACTATTTTCCCCCCTGGCTATTCTGGGAGTTGCAGTACTGACACTTCTAGGGGGCACTAGATGGGGAGAAATTTCTTTCCCTTTGCCTTCTAGAGAACATACTCTAATCCTAATCCCAGCAGTTGTTTTGTCCTTGAGTTGAACTTTCTTTGAATCCCTGGACAGCACCAGAATCTTACCGATGTTGCATCCCCCCCCCCACACCTCCTGGGGCTGAGCTGCCATTTTAATATTCCAGAGTTCTCTGAAGCAATGTTAAGCAGGACCCCTTGAAAAGCTTCACATCAAAGCAACCAGTGGAACAGTGTAGGGCATATTTGAGCATTTGATACGGCCTCAATTTGAGATAGCCCTGAGCTCTATCGCAAGCTCCTCTGTGGAGGAATTGTGGATCTCTAAATATTGCAGAATGACTTTACTGGCCGTGCTGGTGTTTGGGGTAGGGAGCGTCACAAGTTAACTTTTCTCCTGTAATGTAATTTCTGAGGTAAAGCCGCCAGTTTGCATGCATATACCATATGCATATACCATGTTTTCCCGAAAATAAGACCCTGTCTTATATTTTTTTGAACCCCGAAATAAGTGCTTGGCCTTATTTCTGGGGAACTCTTTTATTATTTTGGGGCACGTGGAGGAAACTAGTGGAAATGGCGGGGACCAACTGCACATGCGTTTAAATATTTTTGGGGAGGGCTTATTTTCAGGGTGGGGCTTATTTTAGCGCATGCGCTCAAAAGCCCGATTGGGCTTATTATCAGGGGATGTCTTATTTTCGGGGAAACGGTATCACATTTCATTGATCACAGATTATGGATTGTTTTTTGAAGATTTGCACTTTCCTAAAATGTTAAAAAGCTTTGTATATTGTGAGGACTTTAATACTCTTTGTTTCATTTGGAAGGAAAAGGTAGGTTTAGGACTGCCTTCTCTTGGTATTGGTCTAACCCTTCTTATGCATACATACAATCTCACTGCACACTCTGATAATATTTGTCAAGTGCATCAGAATGGCTAACTTCTCTTTTCTATGGATACCATTTTTCCCCCCTTGTCAGATCTTTATCTATATTTGAAATGAACTCTATTGTTCCCCATCTCAGAACTACAGTTTCTAAGTTTCCACAGAAAAGATGAAGGGCTGTTAAGCTCCTAGTTTACGTTGCTGTGGCGCAGATATGAGCCTCAAAGACTGCATCAACTCATGCTTGTTTTCTTATTCTGTAGCTCCGCTGCGTTGGTTAGAGCTGCAAGCAGAAGGGAGGAATGACTCCACAGCTATGCTGCCCAGCTTATGTCACACAGTCATTTAACTCCAGATAATAGGGCTCCTTCTCAGCATGGAGAATTCCATGTCGGAAGAATCTAAACTACTAAGAAGTACTAATAGTTGGAAGCCAAAAATTATGGGGTTACTATGAGGCTGGGTGAGAGGGAGAGACCAATTAAAACATACTTATGATGTCAGCTCAGGCATTGTGACATTCAGAAATGTTCTACTAAATGTGATGTTCTACTGGTAAAAAGGTACAATCTTTGAAAATATGCTACTTCTGGCACTCCATTCCATTCCTGTCTTGCCTGATAAATCACTCTGTCCTTGGACAAGTCTCCCACCCTATTTTCCCACCCTTGGTCTCCCTACAACACAGTAGAGTTGGTTCAGCTTGTTTCATGGCCAATGGTGGCACTCAGTTAATAAACATCAAGTCCCCAAAGATCTTTTGGCAGCGTCTCCTTATCGCTGTTCTGGAATCTTGCAGCCAAAAAAAAAAAAAAAAAGTCATTGTAATAATTAACCCTGCAGAAGTCTGAATTCTGAACCAGCAAGCTATGCAGAGCTGTGATTTCCTTGCTTAATAGCGAGAAGCAGTTCTCTGTGGGGAGGATTTGCTGCTATAGCAGTTCCATAATGGGGTACAATGGGGCTGGACAACTCTTCAGAATTGAAGCTGTGGAACAGGTCCCAAGTAAGGGGAGGAAACTGTATAGGAAGTAGATCCCGATTGCTTGAAGAGTGAAGTTTCCATGAAAAAGGCAAAAAAGGCCTTTTGAGTTTTGCTGAACTGGTAAATTCATGGGCACGTTCATGTAGTTTTCTTAGCAACATGGAAGTTGCTTGCTAGAACTCTCTTCCAGTATGTTTGTTTTGGATTTCCCATTTTTAGCTTATATTCCTGAGGTTTTTATCCCATTTTTTTTCTACAAATGATGACGGAGGATGGAATCTCCATAATAAATATGCTCAGAATCAGCAGAAATCAGGACCCAACTCTTATCAGTTTTCTGTTGCAAATCTTCCATTCCCCCACCTCAATATTTGCTACTACACAATTAAGGGCAGGGTATTTATTATTCACCCAGGCATATATATGCTGTTTCTAATCTACTGAGACTTAGCAGTGAAAACTCCAGTTAACAGATTAAATCAATACAATAACAAAATGTAACGACAGTAAAATTCAAATCATACTTCACTGGAAAATAACAATAACAAGTAATTATGCAACCCACCAAGTACAGTACATCATGTTCATATCAGTCCCTCATAGTTTCCTAGAATGGCTATGTCTTGATGGCTTTTACCACCACCAAGCTTGGTTGGTCATCAAATCCTGGGGGACAGCCACTAAAAGGGCCTGTTTAATGGCTATTAGTTCCTTTAAAACTCTCCCTTTCAGATCTTATTGGATGGGCAGAGACACTGCTGGCAATGGGCAATCCTGAAGTCACCCAGGACATGAGCCATAGAGGCTTTTCAAAATGACAACCAGCACCTTGAATTGCACCCAGAAGCCAGTGGAGCTCCAGTAGCAATTTGATTCTCCAGGCAAAATGAGATGCATCCCTCCCTAACCACTCTGGCTGCTGCATTCTGGACCAACTATACCTTACATGTAATCTCCAAGATCTGACCCATATAGGATATTTTACAATAGCCCTAAGGAGAGATGATGAATGCAGGAATGATTGTGAGCAGGGCCTCTAGATCTTAATTGGCACACCTGGTGGGGCTGTACAAAGGCTTTCTGGGTCAGAGCTGCTGGACTTGAGCAAGAGCTGTGAATCCAGACAATTTGTATATGCAGATACAGTGCAAGCATTCAAATTAAAACTTTGATATCTTTATTTTATAACAGCAAACTAATTATCAGAATACTAAGTATAGTATTGACCACCATGGTAAGTTTTAAAAGAGGAGTGAGAACTTATAAACAGAATTTCCCCATCAAAATTGAGCATATTGTTTGAAAATCCTTCTTTCTTAAGGAAGGAAGGAAGGAGAGAGAGAGAGAGAGAGAGAAAGAAAGAAAAGAAAAGAAAAGAAAGAAAGAAAGAAAAAGAAAGAAAGAAAGAAAGAAAGAAAGAAAGAAAGAAAGAAAGAAAGAAAGAAAGAGAAAGAATCTGGTCTAAATGACCTAAATTAACAAATGCTAGAGCTGAAGAGCCTTGGTGGCGCAGCAGACTAAAGTGCTGTTAAGTAACACCAGCTGCCTGCAATTACTGCGAGTTCAATTTTCACCAGGCTCAAGATTGACTCAGCCTTCCATCCTTTCGAGGTAGGTAAAATGAGGACCCGGTTTGTGGGGGCAATAAGCTGACTTTGTATAAAAAAGAACACCGCTTGGGGGGGCCCGAAAGGCCTATTAAGCAGGTATATACAAAAGTATGAAGGCTATTGCTTAACGCATTGTAAGCCACCCTGAGTCTCCGGAGAAGGGCGGCATATAAATCGAACCAATAAATAAATAAATAAGAAACTAATAATCTTGTGAGAAGGTTAATTGACTTCAAAACACATCTACTATTTTCAAAGTGAGTTATCCCACAATGTAAATTGATTATGAGAAAAAGAGTCTAAGTTGTATCTGGGGCTCAGTATTTTCTGTTTTCTACTATTAAGTGCAGGTGTTCTTTTTTAAAATGAGATTACCCCCACAATGTAAATTGTTTATGGGAAAAAGTGCAAAACTTGTATCTGGTCTCAGCATTTTCTATTTCCAGTATTTGGTGCAGGTGTTCAAACTATTCCAAGCACAAATATGGGCCTAAAGGCTTATCATGAATTCAGTGGGGCACAATAATATTCAAGGCCAAAAAGAAGCTGAATTCTGAATCCCAAATTCATTATTTTCCTCTATGAATTTAAATGTAGCCAGTTGTTGCTGCTTTTTATAGGAGAATAAATCTTTTAATGGTGTCTTATAACAGTGACAGATTAACCTATTCCCGATTATTATTTTTTTTAAACCTCAACTACTTTTTATTTCATCTTCTTACTACTGGGTAGGTAGCAGAAAAGATATACTGTATTCAAGAACCAATTTTAAGTATTTAAATTGTTAATCAGATATAGCCAAAAAAGGAATACTCCAGGGAGCTCCTAAAGCAGCAGGAGCATGTAGTATGAAATTGAAATTGTGACTATGTTGTGGGTTTTAACTTTAGATGTTCAGTTACTACAAAATGATATACAGTATATAGATATTAAAGAATGAAATAAAATAATCTAGCTAAATCAGTGTTTGCATATGGGAATGCTAATATAATAACTAATCATATTCAAAGGTGAAAAATAACATGACAAAAATACTATAATAGAATTATAAATCAGTTCTGTAAACCCTAACAAAAGTGTTTACAGTAAGTGTTTACTTTATGCAATGTATCCTTGCTACATCCTACAAAAATATATGAAACAAAGTGTGATTATTATTCTTTAAAGTGATGTGAACCAATGTTGTGATCATTTATTAAAATACATAAATCTTAAATGTAGATCAATTTTATGATTTTAAGTTTATTTATTTAGATTTTAAATATGTAGGCCTACAAAGAAAAAAAAGGAAAGGAAAAGGGAGGGGAGGGGAGAGAATACAGAACAGAAAACTGCTGTTTGTAATCTTGTTTGTCTAATGAAGGACATAGAGATACACTGTAACAGCCAGTTGAGAGCCAGAGATAATGAATTTTAGCAGCCTGGATCCGAGTTAAGTATCATATCAAAACACCAGGAATGTTTTTATCCTCCTCCTTCACCAGGAATTTATCAAGAGAAGCTGTTTTCAATCATCCACATCATGATGATGATTTCTGAGGGGAAGAATTGCAGATGGGGACTACCTCCATGCTTCTGCATGGTTTGAAACACCTTTCTGGAAGTGTATTACAAGGACGGCACAGCCATAATACTGAACATTTTTCTGTGCTGTTGAACGTACTTGCAGTAATTGGAGGAAAGTATAATATGAGACTTTTAACCTTCTCATTAAATTCCTCTAGCAGCTCAGGCCTTCTATAAAATTGCATTCCTAATGGCAAATCTAAGGAACTTCAGAATGAATAACCAATATTTATCAGCTTTACCAAAACAAACAAACAAACAAATAAACAAAACTAGGACAAGATGAGCCTTGTGTAAATTTAGCTTTGGCAAAGCTAATTGTTTCCCATAATCTAGAAAAACAACTGCTGAATCTTTCTTTAGTATTACAACATTAACAGAATCTTTAATAGTTTTTATGTATCACCTTCCTGAGCAGAACAGCTGTCACATCTGTATAGTAGCGGCTGACACTGCAGTATGAGTGGGGAAAGGTGATGGTAGAACTTTCTTGGGTGCCAGTCAAGTGAGCCACTCCAGTACAGTAATCAATTTTTTTTAAAAAAGGAACCTCTGGTTTTCTGGCTCTTACAGTAATGAAATACTCTTAAATAGTTAGCAGGATGAAAATATTGGTAGGGAGTGCAAGAGAATATCGATATCTGACTATATTACCATATCTTGACCAGACATCACCCCAATTTACCATTTACCTTCTGAGGTAGGTAAAATGAGGACCTGGATTGTGGGGGCAATAAGCTGACTTTGTATAAAAAGAACACCGCTTAGGGGGGGCCGAAAGCCCTACTAAGCAGGTATATACAAAAGTGTGAAGGCTATTGCTTAACGCATTGTAAGCCGCCCTGAGTCTCTGGAGAAGGGCGACATATAAATCGAACCAATAAATAAATAAATAAATAAATAAATAAATAATTTAGGCTTCGTGGAAAGCTCTAAGCACAACTTCTGCACATGGCTCAAATAATATTATCCACCTTGATTCTAAAATGCACAAAATAGTAACAGAAATGCCTTTAAAGATATCTAATTCAGCTAGGATTAAGCAGAAAAGTATTCAAGTCAGAGAGCATGATATCACCTATTTGAGTAGGAATTGACTGCTGACTTAGTAACATGTCCAAGAACCCTCTTGTGCCCAACAGTGAGAAAATGGCCCAGATAAGGCAAACTATGTTGTTTCTCACACTATTAGTAGCTGGTCTGCATTTTTATAAATCATCTGCCACCCTGCTTGTTCCAGTGTGGTGTGAAACAGCACAATTAGCACTGTACAGCAAAGTGAATTAGTATTAGCACCACAGTTGCTACCATGCAGACACTGGGACAGCAAACACATTGGCCTCCAGGGCAGATGTTGTGTCTCAGTAATGGTGCATCAATGCATAGCATGATGGTATACATGGTACATATTCCATAAATTAGTTTCACCCAAGAACTACATTAGCTGGGTATAAATCTGCTATGTTGTATCTTCAAACCTGTGTACTTATATCTTAAAAGACT
The DNA here is from genome assembly GCF_059756535.1 of Pantherophis guttatus. Classification (NCBI taxonomy): domain Eukaryota; kingdom Metazoa; phylum Chordata; class Lepidosauria; order Squamata; family Colubridae; genus Pantherophis; species Pantherophis guttatus. The sequence goes on along the minus strand of NC_142064.1, from coordinate 137,260,513 downwards.
TCTCATGCTAAGAACTATTACTCGCCATTACTCTCTGTAGTATTGGAAAAAGTTTTTTTTTCAAATTCAGATTAAGGTAAAGAACTAAGCTTCCCAGTTCACTGATAGGAAGGTTGTCTTGATTGTTTTTCCATGAGTCAACAGTACCAGTGAGCGAAATCTAACCTCTAAGGAAACAAACTTGGAGCTCTGCCTAGTAATAAGCCTCTCTTGATATTTAAGGGTTTCATTCCCATGATTTCTCTTTCTCTTTTCAGATGGGTTGCAGTTCCTCAGATAATTACAGCATGCTCCCCTTAAACCTGTAATGTACTTTCGCATCATGGTATTCAGTTCCCCAATTCCTCAGAAGCCCATCTGAAGCTTGCTCCAAGTTCTCATAATTGTTGCAAGCTCAAATTACTGAGCAGACCATAAGTCAATTAATGCTTCCTAGCTGACTAATCAGTGAATTAAAAAATGGTTCTCATTTAGTGCCCTCCTTCTGTCCATACTTGAAGTACATGCTGTTGGCATTTCTTTGGCAATTTCTCCATTTCTCAACTGAATGTTGCTACAGAGCAGGGTACCATTGCTTAAAATCACTAATTGGTATCACAGTAGCATTTCAAATATGGGAGCTATCTTTTGAGGAAGGAGGATGTAGTTCAGTTTGCTACATTGGATTTGGAGGCGGGGGGGGGGGGTGACAAAAGGAGTCCCATCAATGTGATACTGGCATAACCACAAGGTCCCCAGAACACTGGTATCTTGATGGGAGAATCACTTCAAGTGCACTTCAACATACACCATAGCTGAGCCAAACATAGATCAGGGATGGAATCTTAACCTCTTCAACATCACTTCATAAACGGGGCAAAGACTATTAGTGACTGTACCACTGCAAGACAATGTAATGTTTTGTCTCTTTTGTATGTTCTATCCATACATGGCCCCAACTCTGTTAAAGATTTCCTTGAGTCAAGCTTGATTACAGATGTTTGAGTGGACAAGTCCATGCAATCTTATGACAGTCTTAGTGAAGTGTCTCTATTTTTGAGGATGTTTTTTCAATTTACTACAGTAGTCGAGCTTATAGCCCTGAGATGTCTCGACCTATTATCAAAGTATTCACTAATCTAACTTCAGTTTCTCTGAGATGATATAAAAAAAACATAGGGTGGAGAGGAGGGGTCAGCAATATCAAACAGCAGATGTGACTGGCATGCAACGTAAAATAAAAAGACTTGGTGCTTGGATTACCCAGCTGCATTCACCATTTGATATCACAACATCCCTGCCATAGACACCACTACATCCACAGCTGGCTAGATGCTGCTGGCTGTTTTTCTTTTTTTAAAAAGTACTTCTTATCAAAAAGAATAAGAACACTTGCCCACACAGAAATGACTGAGTTAAGCTTGGGCTGAAAGAGAACATCCTGGGGTAGAAGAGTAGGCAGAGGCAAATCACTTTACCAATTTGCCTCTTATATAAACATCTTTTAAAAGAAAAAGTCAAAGTCAATGGAATAATTCTGGGTAGCATCTCTATTGCTGCAGTTCATTCCATACACGTTGTATCCTTATAGCAGTTACAACGCTTCTGAACTAAGTTTTTTTTTTTTTTTAAAAAAAGCTACTTTGGTGCCCTTTGGAAAAGACAAATTAGTTTAAATATGAAATAAAATGTGTATATTGCTACCATGTTATCTCTACCTTTATCTCAACTCCTCCTCCAGATATTTTCTCCTTTGTTTAAATTGTTTGTTAAACTCAGAGACAGGGACTGATGTTCTCTTCGCCGATGATGTAAAACTATTTAACACCACTGACAATGCTGCTACCCTTCAAAAAGACCTTGACTTTGTTTCGAAATGGTCAAACAATTGGCAACTCCAAATCTCAACTAACAAATGCTCTGTCTTACACATTGACAAAAAGAATCAGAACACAAAATACAAGCTGAGTGGACATGACCTTGTAGATGACCCTCACTCTGTCAAGGACCTTGGAGTACTCGTATCTAATGATCTAAGTGCCACTGTAACAACATCGCCAAAAAGGCATTAAGAGTTGTAAACCTAATCTTGCATAGCTTCTTCTCTGGTAATATCACACTACTAACCAGAGCATACAAAACATTTGCTAGACCAATTCTCGAATACAGCTCATCTGTCTGGAACCCGCACTGCATATCGGACATTAATACAATTGAATGTGTCCAGAAATATGTCACAAGTAGAGTCCTCCACTCCTCTGCTCGCAATAAAATACCTTATGCCACCAGACTTGAAATTCTAGGCTTAGAAAACTTAGATTACGCTGCCTTCGGTATGACCTAAGCATGGCTCATAAAATTATCTCTACAATGTCCTACCTGTCAATGACTACTTCAGCTTCAACCACAACAATACACGAGCACACCATAGATACAAACTTAAAAGTGAACCGCTCCAAACTTGATTGCAGAAAATATGACTTCAGCCTGGAATGCACTACCTGACTCTGTGGTTTCTTCCCCAAATCCCCATAACTTTAACTTTAGACTGTCTACTGTTGACCTCACCCCATTCCTAAGAGGTCTGTAAGGGGTGTGCATAAATGCACCAGCGTGCCTACCGTCCCTGTCCAAATGTTCCCTTTATTTGTATTCATTTTATGTATTCAATTCATGCTAATATATATTATCTAATACGTACTTGACAAAAATAAATAAATTTTTTAAAAATAATAAAATGTCATTTTATAAAGCACCATGTGTAGTTCTAGTATTATATTTCCAATGGCTGTGCCTAGGTGCTGAGCTCTACTGAGGAAGTCTTTTCCTCAAGCCTTTCCTGATCATTAGAAAACTTGCTACTGAAGATGGCTTTTGGCCTGGTCTTTCCTTATTTTGATACCCAAGGATAGCTAGCCCTAACAGGCACCCTTCTTTGGACTATAATATCCATAATTCCCAGCCAGCCTTGTCCATAGTTTGGAGGAATTCTGTTAATACCAAAACATCTAGATTGCACAAGGCTGAGCGTTCCAGGCTATTTTTAATTTCCTTTTGGTTTGCTTATTTGCTTATTTGCTGTACTATCTCCTTATATCCCTGTATGAATATGATTAATATTTAAATTGCAATTCTTTTGGGGGTTTGTTCTGGTCTATTGCTTCTTTTCTAATGATTTTACCTAATGACTTTCATTATATTTTATTCTAAGGTGTCTTGAATTCCTAGAAAAGAAAGGATATGCATCTTGAAAATGAATAAAGTATTTGACACATTCTTTTTCTGTGTAGTATTTTGTTTAGTTTAAGAGCCCTTATACGTAGTGATGAGATCTGGGCAGTTTTGGGCAGTGGTTAAGGTTCCAGGCTAGAAACCCAGCTGTGAGTTCTAATTCTACCTTAGGCAATAAAGCCAGATGGGCAAGTTTGGACACTCCCGCCTTTCAGTCCTGGGAAGGGGGCAATGACAAACCACTTCTGCAAAATCTTGCCAAGAGAACTGCAGGGAATTGTCCAGGTAGTTCCCAGGAGTCAGCAATGATTTAAAGGCCACTACCAAAAAACAAACAAACAAAAAACCCAGGCAAAGTAAATAACAATAAGACCTGGGAATCATTAAGAAAGAGACAGACGGACTAACTCTGGGTGCACAAGACCAAACTTTAAGAACATACAAAGCCAGAATTGGGAAGATAGCAACTGAAAGCAAATGCCACCTTTGCAAAGAAGCTGAAGAAACAATGGGCCACCTAGTTAGCTGCCGGAAGAAGATTGCACAGACTAACAACGGCATATGACAAAGTATCAACAAAGGTGATGGAGGGTTTCAAAAATTTTTACTACCAGTTCTGTGGGTGTGGCTTGGTGGGCGTGACAGGGGAAGGATACTGCAAAATCCCCATTTCCTCCTGATCAACTGGAACTCAGGAGGCAGAGAATAGATGGGGGCGGGGCCAGCCAGAGGTGGTATTTACCGGTTCTCCAAACTACTCAAAATTTCCGTTACCGGTTCTCCAGAACTGGTCAGACCCTGCAGAAACCCACCTCTGGTGCACTGGAATATTTGTAAGGAATACCACTTGCCTGCAAGCAAGAACTGGAGGGACCACAAAATAGACAATATAATAGAAAATAAAGAAGCTAGTGGGACTTTAGAATTCAAACAGACGATCACTTGCCACTTAACACCCCAGATTATTGATAAGAAAGACAAATAGTCTGGATAGGGTTAGGGTAGTAGTAAAATGGCAAAAGAAATCTACCAATAGTAATAGGCTCTTTAGGTGCAGTTCCAAAACCTCTGGAGCCCCACTTGAATGCCATCAGCACTGACAAAATTACTATGATCAATTTCAAAAGGCTGCTTTCCTTGGGAAAACCGTGTATCTTGTGAGAATACCTTTAAAACCATCAGACAATATCTGCCTATCCAAGTCCTTGAGAAGGACTCGATAGGTAGATGCCAAATGCCAAATCCAGTCTAAACATATGGTTGACTATGCCACCAATCATAGTAATAATATAGAAACCACACTATCTCCACATATAAAAACAAATTAACTCGCAGCAGAATCATATTCTTATTTCAGAGAGACTTCTCTTTTATTCCAGTAGAGTTTTTTCCCCCCAAAAGTAAGTTAGGATAACATTTGGTACTTAGTTGTTAGTTATTACAATATTTAAATAAAAATGGATTGTGACCATTCAACACCAAAGGATTCAAAATTTCAAAATATGTACGTTTCAACCTGTGGATCTGTTACCTGCAGCCATGAGATTAGGAAAGCAAGAGGAAAGAAGTGAGCAAAAGTACAATTTGGTACAACCTTATGAAGTCCCAAGGTTCTAGAAAGACTAAAATATTCTACCCTTTACTCCTCAAATCCAGAACAAGTAGGAATTTGCCTTTTGCAAGCACTGCACCGAGCCAAGTTGATAATTTATGGCACTGTTTTGAGAAACGATTAGAAAGGAATATGGCAGGGAAAAGAAGAGTTTGGCATTCTTACTGGTAGGAGCCTTCACAAAGAAAGAAAGAAGAAAGAAAGAATCCTCTTTGAGGATTTGGTAATGTTATGGCTTCCAGTTCAGGAAGGGTTAAAAAACTATCACCTCAAATCCCCGTGACACCAAATATGATGCAATGGAATACAAGGACAAAGACACTGGAATCAATTAATTCATTAGCACCCCCTTCCCCATGTTTCTTGCCTGGGGAGAAGCAAATCAAGAAGGCCCAGGGGAAGCACAGATCTTTTGTGTCTGGGATAATCACTCCCAAAGAGCGTTTTAGTAAGTTGCTCTGTTAAGGAGATTTGTTGGCATGATTCCATAGCCAGCCAGTCTGGAAACCAAAAGGGTGATGAGTCTGTGGACTATGCCTACCCACCATGCAGCAAGGCCTGGATAGCTCAGCAGACTAATGCATTGTAATTTAACTCCAGCTGTCTGCAATTAGTAAGTTCGAATCTTGCCAGGCTCAAGGTTGACTCAGCCTTCCATCCTTTCTAAGGTAGGTAAATTGAGGACCCAGTTTGTGGGGGCAACAAGCTGACTTTGTATAAAATATACAGAAGTATGAAGGCTATTGCTTAACGCATTGTAAGCCGCCCTGAGTCTCCGGAGAAAGGCGGCATATAAATAAATAAATTTAAAAAAGGCATGTTTGCAAGAAGGCTCTCTCAGACATGCCTTTAAAAGACTACACCAGTCTCTGTGGTCTCTTCCCAAATCCCCACTGGGGCTTCCTTCAAGTTAATAATCTTAGCTCCCCTCTTGGGAAGCCTGGAGGATTTGCCTTCCCCTTTTTCCTTACAAGCACAAATTAAGAGAAGGGTTAAATAGTAAGAGTTAGGGTTCATCCCCACTGCTTTCCTTGGGACAACTGAGGGCAAGCAGCTCCTTTTCCTCCAGGAGGAGCACAAACTGTCAATAAACCTAACTTGGGTCTCCTGAAGCCAACACCAATGCTTGCCAGCAGGGCATTTCTTAACCCATTGGCCTCTTTCCCACTGTCCCTCAATACCTGGATCTTGTCAGAGAGTTAGAACTAGAGCTAACCTGATATTTTGGCGTAGCCTAGCAGCTTCTACGAACCCCAATCAGAACAGCCTCCTGGCCAATTACGCACATAGGAGGAAAAAAAAGAAAAAGAGCAAGCTTCTTCAGAGTTTAGGAGAAAAATAAAAAACAACAATCAACAGGTGGCCCACAGAGGGGAAAAAAAAAACAAACAGGCGGCCCACAGAGGGGGAAAAAAAAAGAGACAAAGCTGAGCTCCTCCCCATGTGACTCAATGACACTGTTTTGGGGATCGCTTAGTTGGGGGGGTGCATACCTCCTTTATACTGGAAAAATGCAACCGCGGGAAAGAAGCCCCATTGTGGAAGCTCTTGATCTGCAATTGAAATACACGGCTCAGGACAAGAAGAACGATTCTAACAGACACGAGGTTATTATTATTATTTTTTTTTCCATCCAGACGGTAGATGTTTGATATCCCCGGAAAACCAGTTTGAGGGCAGGCTTCTTAAGGCAATCACTCACCGCGGGGAGCGAGCTAAAAGCCACCGGGCCAACACGGGTGCCCGCTTCCCCTCCGTCCTTCAGCCTGTTTGCAGCAGGTGCCCCTTGCCTGCCTTTGCCTTGCCTGCCTGCCTGCCTTGGACAGCCTCTCCTGACCCCCCCCGTTGCCAAGCGCATTCGCTGCCAAGAATCACGGCTCTTCTCTGCACCTTGGCGTCTCCCCGCTCCCTCCCTCCCTCCACAACTGCCCCCGCATCCCAACGCGACGGGGGTGGGGTGAGGTGGGGGCTGGAAAGGGAAGCAGACAAAAGGGATCTTGTGCCTTTAAGGCCTCCCGCTTGGCGATCCCCGGTCGGGAGCGCACACGGAGTGGGGCGAGCCTTGTGGATCCGGGCTAGAGGGCGTTTACCCTGGACAACGCGGGAGGGGAGGGGAGGAGGGGAGGGGACGGGCCCAGAGCGAGCAGGCAGGAATGGAGAAGAGACGGCGGCGGCGAGCTGGGGACACGCCGTAAAAACACCGAGCGGAAAGGCTGGGAGACGAGAGGTGCTGAGCACAGGGGCGGACGGTGCCCGGCTTTCTCCCCAGCTGGCCCGAGAGGAAAAGCGGCCCAGCCTTTCCACCGAAACCGCTCGGGCGTTGCGAGGTGAATGGGTGGAACGGGGCGCAACTGCGGCTGCCGAGCGCGCAAAGGAGGAGCCCAAGGATCTGCGCCTCTGGAGCCTTGGAGCCGAGTCGTGGGGCGGGGGGGGGGGGAGGAGGTGACGGGGGACGGGGAGGACAGGCGGCTCTGGAGAGGCCGGGCCTTTGGGAAATGCCCCTAATCTTGAGAAGGATGAGAGAGAGAAAGGACGGGAAGAGGAGCGGGGCAGTTCCTTAGGCCGCCTCTACCTCGGCTCGGGGAGACGGCGGGCGGCGACGGCGGGCTTACGAATGGCTGGGGGGAGAGTCTTGGCTAGATAGAAGCGTCTCCTTTGGGGCGCACCAGCTGCGGAGACTGCAAGGAAAAAGGGGCGTGAGGTGAGGACGCACCTGTCCGGTCCACACACGGGCTCCAGGGCCCCCATTGTAGGCGCCGTAGTTGCTCAGCGCCGGGAAAGTTCCCTTTGCTGCAAGCCCACCCCCCTCCCTCGGCCGCACGACTGAATGGGCTTGTCGGGGTTGTATCAAGCACACCGACGTGTAATACGGTCTCCCGTTCTCTTCGGATGTTTACCAGGAGAAAAGGCCTAAGAATTCGAATTCGAACTCATTGCATTAGAAGGGGGGCGCGGAGGAGGGGGGGGGAGACCTGCACGTGTCTGAAATGTATGGCCTGGACTGTCAGACCTGCGATCGTCGCTTTCTCTCTCTCTCTCTCTCTCTCTCTCTCCCCCTCCCCCTCCCCTATTGGTTTTTCTGGGATGCCTCGGTAAAAGGGATGGTCGGGGCCAAAAAAATTGAGGCTAAGCTCTGCAACTCTTCAGCTTCTCTGGTGTGGAGGGGTGAGGAGGAACAGGTGGGCTTTCCATAATCATTCCCCCCCCCCACTCCTGTGTTGTTCTCGGTTCTGCACATGCCTTTTACAAATGGGGGGGGGTGAGTGAAGGAAAGGATCCTGGGATGTGGAGCTTTTCTCCCCTATGCAATATTGCAAGCGGCCAGGCAGGAGGACCGGAGGGGTGGGAGAGAAAGAAAGAATGTTGACCTGTAACCTGCACTCCTTGGCTTTGGGGAACTTGCTCACAGGCCTGGCGGGTACTCTGCCACAAAAAAAAAAAAAAAAGTTTAGGGTGGTTTATATCTATCCTGACTTTTCTCTCAAAGAGCTCGAAAGGGTGGAGCTATATATGTGTGTCTCCCCCCACAAGGACAGCCCTGTGAAGTAGATGGGCCCCAAATTACGGTAGTTTCACAGTCCAGTGGAGAATGGGTTGACCCCCCCTCCCCCCAGCCCATCTAATACTGTACAGATAGTCGTCAACTTGTATGTTGACTGAGTGAGTAGATAAATGAGTTTTGCCCCATTTTACGACTTTTCTTGCCGCATTTGTTAACTGAATCACTGCAGTTGTTAAATTAGTAGCAAAGGGGATCACAGATCCTGGGACACTGCAACTGTCACAATTGTGAGTCAGTTGTCAAGCATCCGAATGTAAATCACGTGACCATGGGGATCAGGGGTGGAATGCTACTGGTTCGCTCCTGTTCGGGCAAACTGGTAAAAACTACCGCTTGGAGCGAACTGATAGTAAAAAAAAATAACCTACCGGTTCAGTTGAACCAGTAGTTAGCTACCAGTTCGGTCGAATTGGTAGTTGAAAAAAGCTACGATCCGTCGATCACCTGTGCTTTCTAGTGAAGCTAAACTGCGCACCACAGCTGATCCACCCCCCCCTCGCTGTTCTACTTACCTTCCCAAGCCTCCTTTTGGCACGTACTGTGCGCGCGCATGCACAGGCGATCGTCGAATCGTAGCTTTTTAAAACTCCCGGTTCAACTGAACCGGAAGCTTTTTAAACGTGCAGCTTGCATTTGGTGCGCACTGCGCATGCACACACACCGTGCGTTTGGTGCGCATGTGCACACACAGTACGTGCTTGGCGCTCAGTGCACATGCACGGCCAGCGAACCGGTAGTGAACCGGTTCAGATTTCACCCCTGATGGGGATGGTGCAATGATCATAAGTGTGAAAAATGGTCATAAGTCACTTTTTTCAGGGCCGTTTTATCTTTGAATGGTCACTAAGTGAACTGTTGTAAGTTGAGAACAACCTGTAATTGCTAAATCTCTCTCTCCCTCCCTCCCTCCCTCCCTCCCTCCCTCTCTCTCTCACACACACACACACACACACACACACACACACCTAGGCCCATCCAGCTGCTGTTGCAGTTCAATCACTGTTGGTATTCTTATTGTATCATTTGATATATTTTTTTCTGCATTTGGGGGCGTGACATGCTCTTGCTGGGAAAACTGAATTCTGTGCTATTTTAGTGTTATTTAGTTGTGGCCTTTTTTCCCCTCCCAAAGCTTGCATCTGTTACTTTATTCTCCACAGCACCCCCTGGCCTATATCTGTAGCCTGCCACGAAGCTGTACTTGTGTGTGTCTCATTCGGCTGCTGCGTCCCAGAGTGGAGATGACTTGACCAGAGTCCTGATGGATTTCTATCTCGGGGGTTCAGAGGGGACAGGAAGAGGGGCTGTATTTTGATGTGTTTCCCAAGTGCCTGAGATAGAAGGGTGCTATCATAACACTGTCCCCATCTCCCAGAATAGATGGAGACAACAGTTCCGTTGAATGGTATTGGAATCATTCTCTGAAGAAGTTGAAGCTAAAACCAGCTCTGGTTTTGGCTGACAGTCAAGACAAATAGAGTTTGAAAGGAGAAAACTATTCCAGTTTGGTTTCATGCTGAATTGCAAGTTAGGCTGCCGAAAGGGACAGTGTTGGGAGATGCTTTTCCCTTCGCACAAATGCAGAACTTCAAAATTCATTGGGTCACACGCTGGGTCGTAAACTCTAGAGAAGAACATAGACACAGCATAGGGAGACTTGAGTTATTGGCTTAAGGAGCTAATTCAGGCCTTCTCAAATCCTGCCTTATAACCCTGCGAAGGACAAATCAAGGTGTGTGAGTGTTCCATGTGAATAAAACTAACAAAGCAGCTGTGATTTGGGACAGTTTGGATGTGTAGCCAACTCTCAAAATATGATCAGGTTTTATTCTTGCTTTTTGAGACAATGCAGGAGTGACCTTTGACAAGTGTTCCAGTCTGCCTTGCAAAAGTTGCTTGTGTCTCCCTGGGCATCCCGATCCGTAGCTTGAGAACCTTGGGGACGATTTGAATATTGGTAGAGCTGAAATTTTAAGGATTCTTTCACCCTCTGGTTGCTTCTGTTTGTTGCAGAGATCAGACGAGGTAGCAAGTGAAGGAGGTGGGATAGGGAAGAGTCTTGGTATCTTCTGGATTCTACAGACTGTTTTTATATCACAAACAACCTTCCCAACCAGGAAATATTTCGGTTTTACGGATCCCAACTCCCAGAATTCCCAGATAACAGCCCTTGTTGAAAACTTGGGGAGGTGACACCTACATATCTGAAGGATAATCAGGTTGAAGAAAGCTGTAATAGGTTTAGTGATCTCTTCTAACACAATATGTTAGGGGGAAAGGGCTTGACTTTTTTGAGCAGGAAATTTATTCCAGATATTAGTAAATTTATTTCTCTATGATTACATTCATTGAAGGCCAGCCCATCTGTTGTCTGGGCAGAGCTGACAATTGGCTGCACACTCATCCTCCTCTTTTTCAATGGGAATAAATGATAATTAGTTTTTGTGAGAGAAAGTGAAAGTGTGTAGGTTGGACAGTCCTTTTTTTTAAGAGCTTCTTGCCTGTTGTGGCTTTAGAAGAAAGGGGATTTTAAATTTAAGATGGCATCACCCTAGATATTAAAAAAAACTATTGTCTGCACTAAAGGTAGTCCTCGACTTACAGCCACAATGGAGCCCAAAGTTTCCACTGATAAGCAAGACAGTTGTTAAGTGAGTTATGCCCCATTTTACCATGTTTTTTGCCGCAGTTGTTAAGCAGACCACTGCAGTTTTAAGTGAATGTTGTGTGGTTGTTAAGGGAAACTGTCTTCCCTTTGTCGTTCACTTTGCTTGTCAGAAGCCACTTGAGAATGGTGATCAGATGACCCCAGGACAACTGTAAATACATGCCAGTTGCCAAGTATCTGAATTTTGATTGCATGGCCACGGGGATGCTGCAATGGTCATAAGGGTGAAAAATGGTCACGAGTCACTTTTTTTCAGTGCTGCTGTAACTTCGAACGGTCATTAAACAAATGGTTATTAGTCAAGGACTATCTATATATTCTCAGTGAAACTAAGATAACCCTTCTGTTTCAAAGGTATATAGGTAGGGTGATGCACGATAAGTCTTCCTTTCAGGTTAAAATAATAGTTGCCTTGAATCGTTCTCTGTGTATCTTCATGCTCCTTTCTTGGTCTCTACAGTCTAATAGAACCTTTGTCTCATAAGTCTTTGGACCTGAGGAACTAAGAACTTGGTCCTCCTGTCAATCAATCCTACTTGACTTTGCCATTCTCTAAACCTCCTCTCAGTTATGGGTTATGGTTATAATTTTAACGTTGGATGACCAAAGAATTCTTCGAAGCTGTTGATGAAATGGAACTAAATATATCTCTTTCTACGTGGAATAGGGCCTTCCCCCAAGGCATTTAACGATGGCCTTTTCTCCTTAGGATGAAGGATGTTCCAAGCCCCTCTTATTTCATCCTTAAGACTGAAGCCAGTTCTGTTGTGATTGGGTTCAGTCAGAACAGTTAACCAGATCAGCTAAATAATTGCTAAATTTTTAGATACAACATGCTAAGGTTGGTTAATTTTAAGTTTGGTTATATATATATTTTTAAAAAAACAGGTTGGTTTAGCTTGTTGTGCAGACCCAGCTCAATTAGTTAACTGATAGTTCAATGTGTTAGGCAAACCCTTCTCAAATGGATTTAATAACTGGATTGTATGAATCTAACTTCTAGTTAGCCCCATAATTCCATTTTTCATTTGTATCTGGCTTGTCCTAAAGCCCAGGGCTTTTCAAGGACTACAAGGCCATGCATGCTGTCCCTACTTTAAGTCTTTTAAGTTTCCACCTAAAGAATTCCATGTGTTGAAAGACCAGGTAGGGCCTGGAAAAGGAGATTAGGTAGGACCTCTGCCCTACATCCTACTTCTGTCCTTTCCAGACTTTGCAAAAGGAGATTTAGGGGTCAAGGCACTAACTACATAGTTGTTTGATTACTCTGTTAAAGTTGAATGCAGGGACATGGCTTAAATTGGGTTGGACTGTTGAGATCTGTCTTTTGGGATGAAGATAACATTAGCATACTGATAACTGTTTTGTTGCTAGAGCAACCTCTGGATATACAGCTGATATTTGGCTGCCTGCATTAGATTCTCCCCAGGATAGTGGAGAGTTTCAAACTGAAGGTAGTTAGTGCTGATGGTCTTGTTTGAAGTAAATCTGAAAGAAAGAAAAAAATTAGGACCTCCAGTAAAATTGACTGAATTTATCTGAGAATAATTTTCTTAATGGTGTACTTGTTGCAACGAGTGTAATCTGCATTAGTTTACTATGTGTACTGTATATCTCCCGCAGTGTGAGCGTGGGTATGTGGGAAGGGTAGGGAAGGACAGGAATGCGTAAGTAGACAATTCTTTGTAGAAATGTCTGTTTGGATATGAAAGGAAGCAAGCTATCAGTTCAAAATGGCCTGAAATGGGAAGGAAATGTGCAAAGAGAGTTGTGGATTAGTAAGGAGTTGGGAATGGGGGGGACGGATGGGATGGACCCTAGCTTTGAGTTCCAGAAAATGAGCAGAGCTGGTGCTTCAGCCACGGAATGAAAACTAATGTGGGACCAGCTGACAGTATGTTTTCTTCCTGCAGGTTGCAGCCTCAGCTTGATGAAGAGGAAATAAGAAACCTGACACTGAGGGTGCTCCCTTACGGAGACCCATGTCGCCTCATTGTGCCCTATTCCTAGGGGCCTTCCAGGTACTGGGGCTTCCCCACGGCCGAACGAATGATCTGTCATGCTGTCAGGGATACCTGTTGTTGTTTGAGAGTTCTTTGCAGAGTCCTATTCCAGGACAGAAGCATTCTCCCCCCTCCAGGTGTTAAAACTCTCCTCTGTAGAATCTCCTGATGTTTTTTGCCCAGAATCAGGCATTTGGCAGGGTCTTGTCTCTCCCTGCCATCCTGTGTTAGGTTCCCCCTGGCTGTGTCTCCTGCCCCTCAAGCCTAGTCTTTTCTCCCTGAGCTACGTTCTTGTGCTATGTGTCAAATGACTTCAGCTGAAAACATTCCTCAGAGAAAGAAAGCAGCAGATCTGTTGGTTTCCGGGGCTTCGTGCATGCAAAATGCCTGGGCTCTGCAGGGGAATAGGAATACAAAGGGACCTCCTTCCCACCCAGTTACACTTCACCAGGGGTGATTCCTGCAGTGGAAGCTGTTCATACCTCTTGAACTGTTGGGGGGAATAGCGTGCACCTTGTTCTCTTGGAGAAAAGAGATCTCCTTTCCAAAACTGCTTCTAACTCTTTTCTCTCTTTTCCCACAGTATGTCCTGGTTTAGTGGCATCCTGGTGCCCAAAGTGGACGAACGGAAGACTGCTTGGGGGGAGCGCAATGGGCCCAAGCGCCATCGCCCAGCACTTTGTGGCCCACGCTACATGAGCTGCCTACAGGACCAAGAGCTGGAGCGCAGAGGCAGCGGGGCGCTGGGGTTGAACTGTTCTTGGCAGGAAGACCACTATGGCAGGAAGCAACCGCCATCGCTTCCGCCTGGTTCTGGAACTGGAGATTTGGGGCTCAAAGCTGTGGACCTGGGATTTGAGGATGGTGGCAGCATGGGGGTTGAGGCCAAGAGGCTGTCTGTCAGCGACTGCGGCTGGCGCCTCCTGCAAGTGTTCCGCTCTAAGCGCTTCCGCTCGGCCAAGTTGGAGCGTCTCTACCAGCGCTACTTCTTCCAGATGAACCAGAGTTCGCTGACGGTGCTGATGGGCGTCTTGGTGCTAGCGTGTGGCATCATGCTGCTCTTCCACTGTGTGCCTGGCACTCCCCATGTGTCCTACACCACTGCCCTTGCCGTGGCTGCTACCCTCTTCCTTTCCCTCATGGTCCTCTGCAACCGGACTGGCTTCCACCAGAACTGCATGTGGGTGGTGAGCTATCTGGTTATTGTGGCGCTGTGTGGAGTGCAGGCTTTGGGCACTCTCCAGGTCTCACCGCGGAGTGCCTCCGAGGGGGTCTGGTGGAGCATCTTCTTCATCTACATTATCTACACACTTCTGCCCGTCCGCATGCGGGTGGCAGTGCTGGCTGGAGCCTTACTGGCTGTCCTTCATCTGGTGATTTCTTGGTACCAGAACAGTGCAGACTCCTTTGTTTGGAAGCAGGTATGGGGGAAAGTTGGGCTGAGAGAAGGGATGGTGGAGCTCCTTGGCAATAAAGATCAATGTATAACCTGGTGGGTGGGACAGAATAGATACCCTGTGCAGTACTAATTGAAGATGTTTTGTTGAAGGATAGCTAAAGCCTTTGGTGTTGAAGGAAGACTATAAAAGACTGGACTGTCTAAAGGTGGTAAGGACTTGTTAAGCGGAGCAGGCAAGCAGCCAGGTCAGGAAATTGAAGTCCTCCCATCAAGCAAAATGAATGAATGAAGAATGAATGAATGAATGAATGAGGCCCCTTGAATAATATGGGAGGGAGCAAGTTCTGTGACCTTTTCCCCATCCCCACAATCACTCCAATTGTGGATGGAGCTAAGTGGAATATGCATATCCTCAATTCCATTAAACATAGCTTGATCTCTGTCTTTTGGTGATGAATACGTTTGAGCTTGCTTTTCTTTACTGCTGTATATTGTCTAGGTTCCTGATTTGATGCTAGCAGAAGTTTGCCTTGAAATCCATACGGCTGGAATTGGCGCTACCGAGGTAGCTGCAGCATTCACAGCATCTCTTATCTATTGTTCTGAAAGTAGTGTTTTGAGTTAATGGCTGGATGATCGAAGAGTCCATTTGTGTAAACCCGTCATTTTGCTTCATCTCCTTTGCTATTACAATGAATTCTACACATGTACCCATTTCTCCAGTTCCTGTCCATCCGTTTTCTCTCTTCAGCTTCCCCATTGTTTTTACAGTGCCATCCTCCTGATCTTATCTATATTCTGGATGAATGAAGAAATGTTCTAATAATGTGGATGAGAAGATATTGTTGGGGGGGGGGGGGCAAACCCATGTCGTTGAATGTTGCTGCAGGGCTAGACAGAAAATGCTTCCTGACCTGTTTTGTTTATTGGTGGGTGGTCTGGCAGCCCCCTCCCTAAAGGGGCTTTGTACTTGGGGTATCATTGTATTACTGTGTTTCCCCAAAAATAAGACCCTGTCTTATATTTTTTTGAACCCTGAAATAAGCGCTTGGCCTTATTTTCGGGGAGGTCTTATTATTTTGGGGCACGTGGAGCAAGATGGAGCTCCTCTTGCCATCCTACCTGATTTCCAGCTCTGCGTTTAAATATTTTCAGGGAGGGCTTATTTTCGGGGGAGGCTTATTTTCGTGCATGCGCTCAAAAGCCCGATTGGGCTTATAATCAGGGGATGTCTTATTTTAGGGGAAACGGGGTATCACTGGACAGCCAATGCTGTGTAACCTGATTTAGGATAGGCCCACTGGCTCTGGAGAGCATCAGATTATGGAAATATGTTTTTGGATTGATTCCGTATTAAAGGTCCACTTATGACCCACAATTGAGCCCAACGTTGCTGTTGTTAAGCAAGATAGTTATTAAGTGAGTTTTGCTCCATTTTACAGCTTTTCTTGCCATAGTTGTTGATCATTGCAGTAGGTTGTTGGTAATACGATCGTTAAAGTGAATCTGGCTTCCCTATTGACTTTGCTTCTCAGAGGTCGCAAAAGGGATACTACAACTGTCATAAATACGAGCCAGTTACCAAGCATCTGAATGTGGATCACATGACCTGGGGGATGCTGCAATGGTTGTAGTTGTGAAAAACGGGCCATAAGTCATTTTTTTTCAGTGCTGTTCTCCTTCAACACGAATCATTAAACTTGTGGTGGCAAAGGCTAGGGTAGCAATAATGCAATACTCAAACACATAATGTATGCGTAGAGAGGGAGAAGATGGCAGGAAGGGAACAAGTGCGCGTGTGGGAGGCTGCATAGAACAATGATCCGATGCTCTTGTGATGACAATACCTGTGTTGCGGTACTGAGATGAGTTCTCAAAGACTTTAAAAAAAAAAACTGCAGATTTTCAGCTTGTTCTCTCTGCTCCCCGCAAACATAGGAACTCTGCGGGTTTTTTCGCTAGTTGTGAACGTAGCGTGATTTAAAAAAAAAAATATTCTGAGGGTAGGTAGTAAAATGCTTATTTATTAATCAAATATTGTAACAGGGAACCAGTGGGGGGGGGGGGGGAGTTCAGGCCTGCAAAATTTTCATCTTCTTAACACTCCCCCCCCCCACCTTTATTCCTCTGCCTCCTTGTAAATGAACTAGTAAGATGTAAGATTTCAGTATTATTCCTTTTCTTCTGATTCTAGGGCAGGAATGCTTCCTTACTGGAAGCAAAGGCCAATCCAACCGACTCCCAATGACCCTCCCTTAGGCACAGCTGATAAATAGAGTAAATGTTTCTGAAGAGGCTAGGTATCTGGGAAGGGTCAACCCGAGATCATCAAAGCATTCCTACATCTTCCAGGGCCTTAAGTATAAGAAAGTATTTACTGAAATATGCTGTGGAACGAACCTAACTCTTTCCAAGGCAAACCAACAGGAGGACTGATCCTTCCCCTCTGGGGTTACTGACATGATTACTCCAGTGTTGCACATTGTTAGCTGGTTAGATGCAATAAATGTTTTGGGTTATGATTGTGAGCTAAGTGACGTGAGTTATGGGTAAAAAACAGAAGAGCAAGGCATAAATTAGAATCATAACATGTATGGATAGTGTATGGTGGACGGGTGGAGAAGAGAGAAGCTGGCTTGCCTCTTTTCTTCAAAGTAGGGAAAGCTCAATTTCTCACTCTTTAGAAGTTAGGAACTAAAATATCAAAAGCTCACATTCTTTTTTTTTGTCCAGCAGAAATAAACTTGAGAAATATATTAATTATAACCCAGGGGATCTTGTCTAGTGCTTATTAACTGTCCACAGTGCTGTTTCTGAAGACATGTATTAATCATTCAGAGATATGGCTGACTATTGCCATGACTAAGGAAGTCTGAACTGAAGATGGAGGAATCTATCCAGTGTCACAATTATGGCAGTAATGAAGTTATCAGCTCGCTGAAAATTTGAAGTATGGTGGCATGTCTGTATATAGGGCCCGGTGCTACACTGCTACCATCTCTGTATTTCTTGTTTCCTTCCGAAGGAAATTTAAGGATGTAGCTAATTAGCTAGGATGTATTTAGTTAATTATATCGTTAATAATAATCATTATTTTTGTTCACAGAATAGTTATTTATACAGTAGCTTGGATCTTGCACGACACACTTAACAAGATTACTTAAAAATATAGCAAGTGTAGTTGTACAATTTTTAATCTCAGTTGTGGATTTGAGGGTGGTTGGTTTTGCTGTTATGTTTTTTTGGGGAGGTGGGGAAGGCTTAGCAATTCCATCTTATGTTGTGTTGCCTGTTTGTTTAGTTTATTGTTTAGTATGCTGTTAAACTGGAAACAGGCTTAGTCTGTCAGCCCACTTAAGCTTGGGTTCCATGCTTCTAACCACCATGTCTTGAGTTTGCTGCACAAGATACATCTAAACAGAGTTTCTTCTTTGGTGCTTTGAATTATTTCAGATAGCTCTAGTCTAAGATAGAGAAACTAAATATACCCAGATATTCCTGAACCAGAAATCCCAGCAGTTGAATTCTCCATGGCCAGCAGTGAGATACTGGTTCATCAACACCTGAGCCCAGATTGCTTTCCTCTGTTCCAATTCTTAATGGTAATCTAAATATCATTTAACAGTCTTGAGATTAGCAGATTTTGGAATCTGAACTAACATTCAAGATTCAGTTTCCACCTATCAGAAATTCACAATGAAAAGGAGCATTTACCCACCCTGTTATTTATTTATTTTATTTATTGGAATTTGTGAAATAAAATGAGAAATCATATTTTTTACAGTCAAGTTTAGAACGATTTACATTGAGTTTAAAGCGGTTTTTTGCACATGTATTACTGCGCTTAAAACAGAAAAAGTCATTTATAGGTAAAACGTTACTATGTATAATTTTGTATGCAATACCTAGGTCTGACCGCAAGCGACACAGTTCTAAGTTATCCAAACCGAGAATTTCGAGCCTAGTAACATAAGGAACTCTACAGTAATGGCCAAAATTGTGGAAGCCTTTTGGGAAAAGTATATTTTCTAAAACTAGCTAATAGCACTACTTTTTTTTTGGGAGTAGTACCATAAAATTATATATCAATAGAAAGATATTTAATCAAGAATGTAATGCAATAACTTTTATGAAGGATTTGCTATTAGAATAGCAGTTACAGTATAAAGAAGAAAAGTGAAACACATAGAAAAATAATTATCACCATAGAAAAAACAAGATATACAAAAATTACCACGTCAGTTAATGCTTAGTTGGGTAACCTTTAGCATTATGGCCTTACAACGTCTTCCCATGGAGTAAGTCTTTTAGTTCTGCAGCTGTTATAATGTGAAACCAAAATTGAATGATTGCTTCTATTAACTGGGTTTTATTGCTGGATCACTTCTGACTAACACATTTCTTTAGTCGGCTCCATAGATTTTCATTTGGGTTATTTCAGTTGGGCTATTCCCAGGTCATTCCAGCAGTGGAATATGATTATCTTGAAACTCCAAAAAAAAGTGGCGTTATTAGGCATGAAACTTGAAAAATACACTTTCCTCAAAAGGTTTCCACAATTTTGGCCATTACTGTATTGTGTACAGAAGAGTGCAAGACTTTTCACGTGAAGTACTTCTGAACCCGCTCGATTGTACTGATGTCAAATATATGGTGGGGATTCCAAACAGTTCAACAATACTCTAAGATTGGTCTAGCATAAGTTTTATAAACTCTAATTAGCAATACAATGTTTCCAGAAAAAAAGCTTCACAAAATTAAGCTTACAACTCTTAATGCTTTTTTTAGCAACGCTGTTACCGTGAGCTTTGGAGCATAAATCGTCAGAGATGAGTACACCTAGGTCTTTAAGAAAGTGAGGGTCATTTGCAAGAGAGGTGTTCATTTTAGCCTCCATTGAGAACTGCAGACAAGATTAGTTTGCCTCAGTAAAACTAGAGGCACTGTAGGATTTAATCTGTATTTTATATCAGGTTTCCTCAAAGTGATCCCCAAACAGTTGTTATTGTTATTATTATTCATAGTACTATTAACATGGTATTTGTTAAATTACTTTCATATAATGTTTTGTGGGGAGAGGGGTTGATGAGCAGTTGAAACTTCATGAAGGGGTTGATGAATTGAAGTGTTTAGGGGCCCCTAGTTTAGAGATATGTACTTAGAATCCATGGTACTAAAAGCAGTTCTGGAAGATCCTTTCAGTCCCTGGTTCCCTTTAAAGTAAGATTGCTGGGTTGGAGAGCCCATCACCTTCTAGATCAGGGGTCTCCAACCTTGGCAACTTTATGACATGTGGACTTCAACTCCCAGAATTCCTCAGTCAGCACAGTCCACAAGTCGTAAAGTTGCCAAGGTTGGAGACCATTGTTCTAGACGATGCTAGATTCCAGTTCCCACCAGCTTTAGTCAGCATGAGTATAGGAAAGGATGGATGGCAAGTATAATCCAGCAATATTTAGCGAAACACACATTTCACAACCTTGATTTATGGTGTAAAATGTCATCTCTCTCATGGGTGCCCGAGTACTGTAGCAAGATACAGATAAATTCTAGTTTTGTGTCAAGGCACCAAGAAGCAATAGCAAATAAAGCCTTTTTGGTTGTGTATTTATTTTTTTATGTAGAACCTTTTCTGGCTTGGGGAATATTACAGGTTTTTTCCCCCACTGTGTGAATTAATATCAGACTCAGAATTTGTCCATACTGTTGGGTGACATTTCACAAATGTTGAGTATCCATCACTGTTGCAAGCTGTTTCATGGAAGGAATTGGAAGTAAGCTACACCAGAGGTATCAAGTAATAAGAACCACTAAATAGTTCCCAGATAAATAAACAGCCCTGTGATGTTTGGTTACCTTAATTGGCTGAAAAATATTTATTCAGCTAGAAATGTAATCTAGCAGCAGAGTTTATACGCATGGACACACATGCCTATATATCATGCAAGTTTGTTCAGAAGCAGCATATGGCAAGCATTATCTGAAAAGAAAGTGGAAGTTTCAAAGTTCAGTGGTATAGCTGTGCATATATTTCCATGCACGCCATCCAAGGTTCAATCCATGACTTCTCCATTTTGTTTAAAAAAAGAAGAAGCAAGTAATAGGTGATGAGAAAGCTTCCTGAGATTCTGGAAAACTGCTCACCAGACAGTAGACAATGATGAATTTCATCAGCAGTAGGCAGTCTGACTGTTACTTTAGACTACAACTCCCATAATCCCCATGTTATTGACCACGCTGGTAGAAACTGGCTGAACTGAAATTAAGAATACCTGAAAACTCCCTCATACTATTAAGCTCATATGGATAAACAGTCTGAAGTGGTACAGAACAAGGCACGGTTGTACGCAGGGCATGTCCCCTTCTCTTGCAGGATGAATATGCCTAATCAACAAAGGGGGGAAAAATGCTTCTGAAATACATTGAACCTCATGCAGATTTAAGTGACATATCAGTTAAAATGCTTATCGTAATTGGGGCCTTTGGATCGCATCTCTAATAATACAGCTCTGCTGTTGTCCTCTCCTTCTGATCACTAATACTTCTAAGCCAAGGGTCAGCAATCTTAAACACTCAAAGAGCCATTTGGACCCGTTTCCCACAGAAAAGAAAACAGTGGGAGCCACAAAACCCTACCTATGGCTGACTATTTCCTGAGTGGCCACAAATCTAGCATAGATAGTTGAATTAAACATTCTGTTTTCTTCTGAAACTTTTCTTGGATTTATCCATAGTTGGCCTACCGGGGTCGAAAAGATCAATAAATTGCGTGCTGGCGGGTATAGTACATTGGCGGTTGTGACACATATTTTGAGCGAAGGGAGCTGCATCAGAGAGATGAAAGAGCCACATGCAGCTCCAGAGCCACGGGTTGCTGACCCCTGTTCTAGGCAAACCACTGTCAATGCAAGTCTGATTCAGGTTTTCAAGGGCCTCAAAGCGAAGCTTTTCTTAGCCTGTTCTTATGCCCCCCCAGTTCATGTCTTCTGAGATGGGTTGACTCAGGTGTGAGAGTTAATAGCCTGAAAAACAAAGTACTCGCCTACTTGGATGGCTAGAGGAGGGGCAAAAATCTCTCAGGTTTGCCAGTGTGGGCACAGAGAAAAGTCAGGGTGCTTTATTGTGGTTTGCAAACTTTACAGACTGAGTTCATTCAATATGCTAAGCCAAAACCAGACAAACTATATCATTATAGAATCATAGAATGGAAAAGTTGAATGTATCACCTAGTAGTCCAACCCAATGCCCAGAGCAGGAATCTATTAACTACAGTATCTCCAACCCAGGGTGGGTAAAACAGATTATGCCCTATTTTGTTGTGTAAGCTCAGTTAATGACTTCAAACAGTAATGGTGTATGTAGGTCTTCTTACACTGTTCTGTCATCCTTTGGTGAAGCAAATCCAGATGCCGGATTGTAGCTGCTGAAATTACAATTAGCTAAATCTTGTGTTTCTGAATACTGTAGCAGTGATTTGAGCAAGCACTTAGCTGGTAATTCTGGACCAATTATTACACTCTGTAGCTGAATATGTCTGTGTTAATTACTGCAGAGAGATGTTTTCATTTTGGAATATAAATGGAGCTGTTCTGTTAAGAGAACTGATTTTTTTTTTTTAGGCCCGTGGAGTCTGTTTTCTTTCATTTAACCAAGTGCAAGTGCCCTTTTAACTAGATTTCTTAACTTGCTTTGGAAATGTTTTATAGAACTTCGTGAATGTTTTGTGCTGGAAGCAGTGTGACTTCTGGATGGCAGCCCCTCTGCCTACATGGTGGCTCTGTGTGAAAGGATTGTAAACAGGCACGGAATAGGCTGTTGTGCTCTCGCTCATGATATTTTTACTCTATCTTGGTGACTGCAGAACATCAAGGCAAGAAACAGTGGCGCCATTCTGGTGCCCAGTAGGAATTAATGCCAGAGGAAACTGTTAAAACTCGCAAAGCATTTCACTTTCAAGACAGCATTGAGTGCCAGTAATCTTGGCCTCCATTCAGCCCCAACAGTTTCCCTCCCAGGCATGCACCCTCAGCAGCTCCAGCTGTGTGCGGCTGGTTATTGTATGGGGAAACCTTAAGCTGACCTCTGTTGAAAAATGGACTTTTGGCTTCTTTGGTTACTCTGCCTTCCTAGTAACTTACTGCTTGTCAAATATTCAAAGCTCGTTGTTGTTTTTGCTTTCCAGAGCTTACAATAAACTGGCAGGGCAGGGCACAATTATTATAATATTTCAGTAAGGTGAGGCAGACACACCACAGAATTGTAATGGTATGACTTGTGCCTGGTTGATTTGAACAGACCCCTGCTATTACTTGGTTGGTTTTCTGCCTCACTTATCCTCCTTATCAATAGCTGCCTTACCTGCTCACAAAATCCCTTAGTAATCTGCCTTTCTTCCATCATGGGGCCTGCGTGCAGCATTCATATGTAGACTCCTGTTTGGTCACTGCCAAGTTTAGCCTGGGGATCTGTGTCCTGGCCTGAGAGGATATGTTGCTTTGGGACAATAAGCTTATTGCCTAAATTGGTTTATTCCCTTCAAGTCTCTTTTTCTTGTCACGTAGCGTGTGATGTGTGCAAGGACAATTTTTCCTTGCGGTATTTAGAAAATGGTAGACTGTTGAATTAATTGAACTATCATTTAAGGGATGAGCAAGTGACCCCTTGGATGTTACACAAATGCATTGTTCCTACATCACTCTGGTCTGGCAGATGAGCCTTGAAGGCAGGGAGCTGATGCCTTTTCAGTATGTGTGAATGTGTAAACACATAGGTAGCTATTCTAAACAATTAGTGCATCTAGCCCAGCATTGTTTATTCTAATTGGCAATCATCTTCTTGGGTTTTGATGAGGAACGAGTCTTCCACATCATTAGCTGGGCATGAAGGTAGGGACTTCTGCAAATGAAGGGCATGCCTTAAATATAATTGGGGATCTTTCCCCACAGAAACATACTCACCTCCCTAAGAAGGCTATTGTACATGTCATTTCCCATCCTCTCTCCCTAAAAGTGTTGGGATCTTCCTGACACCCACACTTCCCAGCAGAATCTTTGGTATCTTGGGCATCAACAGAGGGGCAGGGAGAGAAGTACAAAACCCCGATTGTGTTCTGGGAAGCCTTCCTCACACAAAGCTTTTAATTCATTTTTTAGGCTGGGTTGTGAGGGAGGATGGTTCTCTCTGAAGACAGTGGAAACGTGAAAGCCAAGCTAGAAACTTGGGAGGTTTTTTTTGGGGGGGGGTGTATAAAATACTTGGTTTTTCCTCTTGTGCCCAGTTTGTATGGGTCTTTCCCTTGCTTGCAGCTTGTTGCAAATGCTTTGATCTTCCTCTGTACCAACATCATTGGTATCTGCACCCACTATCCAGCTGAAGTGTCACAGCGCCAGGCCTTCCGGGAAACACGTGGCTACATCCAGGCTCGACTGCACTTACAACGTGAAAACCGTCAGCAGGTGAGGAGCTAATTGGAGTTGGGGGTGGGCAGGATGGAACTGCTGTGGGGAATGGGGAGTTAAGAGTTGGGAAAGCACAGCATGCACTGTATCTTAAGTTCCTGCATTTTTTTGGTTAATATTGAGATGATTTTGTTGCTCGGGGATGGGATGCCCCAACTCTGAGACCCTTTAATGGGGCCTAAATTTCCTTTATAGCAGGGATCCCCAACCCTCCGGGGCACGGCCCAATACTGCTTGAAACCGGGCTGCGCGAGTGATGGGCAATCGTGCATGCACGTAAAGCTCCACTTGTACGAGTGGTAGGCCCCTTGCGCTCAAGTGCAAAGCTCCACCTATGTAAGTGTGGAAGGCACTCATGCGCAAAGCTCCATTGGAGCTTCATACGCGAGCATCCTCCACTCGCGCAAGTGAAGCTTTGCGCGCGAGCACAAGCACCCTCCACTCAAGCACCCTCTGCTCACATGTGAATTTCCATTTGCACGCTGTCATCAATGAAGCTGTGAGTGTGTGCGTGCACCTGCTACTCACATGCCCCCTGCTGCCAAGTTGGAAAGGTTGGGGACCGCTGCTTTATAGAATTCAGTAGAAATTACAATTAGTTTCTCACAGTTATACTGCATCCATTCTATGAATTCAAGGTCATGAAAAGTTTCTGGGTTCTTTTTTTGTTTTTGTTTTTTGTAAAATATACAAAGTACCCTCTCCTCAGATGGAACGTTTCTTCCATCCCCTCCATTATTTTTGTTCAAATTAAGTGAGGAAGGGTCCTACTAAGCTTTTGATCATATAACTTTTGCTTGCTTTTTATAAAGGCGTCAGTGTATCATTCAGTGTTGCGCTTTTTATAAATCAAGAGAATCCTGTTCCTAGAAACATGTGTAGGTAGATCAGTTCACTTTAATGTTTTTCTTGACCCTTAGAGATTGCAAACTATTTATTATATCCTCAGAGTCTTTCTCCTGCAACTTCACATTGGTAGATGGAAAATTAGGTGACATTTACATCTTGTACTATAGTTTAAACTCCTTGCATTTGTCTGCTTTCTATTTAAAGTCAGACATGTGCTTGTGTGCTGAACATCTTCCTATATTGTAGGCTTGTAAATTAATTGCATTGGCTTCCTGAGACCAATGACACTAATTATTTTTGAGTTTATTTCATCATTCACCTATGCATTAAATTTCAGGATCTTTAATTCTTGAAAGAATGCATAAAAACCAAATTTATTCTTCTCTCTATGATCCACAGATCCAGTTTAACTGTGCCAGTACATTTTCTTCTAGACAGGTTCTGTGGAAGTGAATACCTCATTGCTGTTATTTAGTGCTAACACTGGTCCCTTCCAGTGAACCTCGTGACTTTATTAGCTAGGCAGAAGGATATAATGCTTTATACACATACTCGAGCATTATCTTTAACACAGATTCCCTTTTCCCCTGTATGGTAATAAATTGCCATGTTGGGCCTTCTTTCTTTCTGCTATGTTTCAGCCTGTCTGCCAGTCAAATGTTTATGAGGTGGGAACAGGTAGCCCAGCAACTCAAATCTGTAATGCCTTGCAGGCCAAAAACAGTGTGAAAAAAACAACATTGGTACTGGGGTGGGTTTGTTTGTTCTGATCTTGATCTTTGGTTTATTCCAGCAAAATTATTGCTGTAATGAAGACCATAATGGACCTTTCTTTCTGGACCCCTGACAGGAACGACTTCTGCTCTCAGTGTTGCCCCAACATGTTGCCATGGAAATGAAGGAGGACATCAACACCAAGAAGGAAGACATGATGTTCCACAAGATCTATATCCAGAAACATGACAACGTCAGGTAATATATGCTTTGGATATATGTGTCTGTGACTTTGAGTGACAGTGAAAACAGTTAACTAACATCATTCTGTTAGAAATTTGGAGATCATAGCATAATTTCTTGGCAGATGAAGGTCAGTGGGTTTGGAGATGTTGGCTGAATTGCCTCATGAATATATGCAAAAAGGAGCCAAATGGCTTTTGGCTGTTTGTGGGTTTCTGTCTAATATCTGTTTCTGCTTTTCTCCCCCTACAGCATTCTCTTTGCTGACATTGAGGGCTTCACCAGCTTGGCGTCCCAGTGCACGGCACAAGAACTGGTCATGACACTGAATGAACTGTTTGCCCGTTTTGATAAGCTGGCTGCGGTAAGGGAGGAACAGGCTAGGCCAGTGATGGCTAACCTTTTCCGGATCGAGTGCCCAAAGTGCATGTCCGTGCCCGAACCCGCAACATGCAATGCAAGCACGGCCCCTGCGCACATGGCCTCCTGAATGCACCCCCTGCACATGCGTGGGTGGCCTCTGGATGTGCTCAGTGCATGCGCGCCCCCCGCACACGCCCTGCCCCACCACACATGCACACCGGCCCCCAAGCATGTGCCCCACCGCCCCATGAATACGCGGCAGACACCTGAAGACCAGCTGGCCAGAGGGAGGTGCGCACACATGCGCAGCAGAGCTGAACTGGGGTGACAGCTCGTGTGCCATCAGAGAGGACGCTGCATGCCACCTTTGGCATGTGTGCCATATGTTTGCCATCATGGGGCTATGTGATGATTTCTGAACTTAGTGCTTTTAGATATGTTGGGCAGTAATCCTTATAAAACTCAGTGATCAAGTGCTATGTTCAGTGAGCAAGGACACCAGGAAGCCTGCCTGTGAGGAAAGGGGCACTGTGTTGATGGCTGTACCTCAATACGAATTGTATATTTTCTTCTATGACCATCTCTGTCACAAAGTCCCCTTGGATTTTCTTGCCTTGCCAAGAACAGGTAGTCCTCAACTTACGACCACCATTGATCCAAAATTTTCAATGCTAAGCAAGGCAGTTGTTAAGTGAGTTATGCCCCATTTTACAACTCTTTTTGATACAGTTGTTAAGTGTATCAAATCCGGCTTGCCTCATTAACTTTGCTTGTCAGAAGCTGGCTGGGAAGGTTGCAAAAGGTGATCATGTGACCCCGGGGCAATTCAACTGTCATAAATACTTGCCAGTTTCCAAGTGCTCAAATTTTGATCATATGATCATAAGGATGCCTCAGTGGTCATAAGTTTGAAAAACGGTCATAAGTTACTTTTTTCAGTGCCATTGTAATTTTGAACAGCCACTAAATGAATGGTTGTAAGTTGAGGAATACCTGTAACTTCTAATTCTTCCTAGGGTTGTTGGTCTGTGTGTCTTTTTTATGCTACATTCTGCTGCCTTTGCTGTAGTACAGGGATGGGCAACTGTGGCCCTTTTACAACCTGTGGACTTCAACTCCCAGAATTCCTGAGACAGCCAAGCTGTCTCAGGAATTCTGGGAGTTGAAGTCCACAGGTTGTAAAAGGGCCACAGTTGCCCACCCCTGCTGTAGTATGTATCTCTTCCAAACTTCCTTTGTACCTATCTTGAAAGCAATACCAGTTCTGGGCCATAATGTTGATGTATAAACTTCATTAGAGTTTGAAGTTTCTTTGAAGTAACAGGAATCCTTCCCCTCCCCTTCCCTATTGGGAACAAGTGCTGGATAAAAACTTCCGTATTTGCAATAAACTACAAATTCTCAGATTACTTTTGAAATAACAGTTGTTAGCTAGCTAATGTGATTGATCTGTGTATGGCAGGGAGCACTGAACTTAGGTGAGATGACTGGAGTGTTACATTTAGCATTGATGGCTTTTCTGAATCTCCCTCCTTTTCTTTTTTTAGGAAAATCACTGCCTTCGCATCAAGATCCTTGGGGATTGCTACTATTGTGTCTCAGGGTTGCCAGAGGCACGGGCTGATCATGCCCATTGCTGCGTGGAGATGGGTGTTGACATGATCGAGGCAATTTCGTGAGTGTGCGACGGATACTTGCTAGTGTTGGAAAGGGTGGACGTAGTCATTGGTGAACTTAATGATTCACAGAGTTACCATTTTCCAGAATGGTAGCTGCATTAGCCTGCGGAAGCAAAATAGCAGAGAGCTTTGTGGTACCTTAGAGACTGTTTAGTTTTTGTAAGGTAAGACTGTTTAGTTTTTGTAAGGTAAAGGTATAAAGCAGTAATGGCTAACCTTTTTGCCGTCGTGTGCCAAAAGTGGGGGGAGCACGGGGGGATTGTGCGCGTGTGTGCCCACACCCATAATTCAATGCCTACCACGCCCTGCCCTCCTGCGCATGTGTGCGTGCTCCCTCCATACTCCCCCCGCTTTTGGCACGCGATGGCACGGTAGGCCCGTTTTTCACTCTCCCCAGGCTCCGAAGGCTTTCTAGGAGCCTGGGGAGGGTGAAAACAGCCTTCTTCACACCCCCCGGAGGCCCTCCGGAGGCCGGAAACAACCCATTTCCTGACTTCTGGTGGGCCCGGAAGGCCCAAAAATCAGCTGGCCGGCACTCACATGCGTGCTGGAGCTGAGCTAGGGCAACACTCGCGTGCCCTCAGATATGGCTCCGCGTGCCACAGGTTCGCCATCAGGGGTATAAAGGCTCTGGTACCTCAAAACAAAGACTAGTTGGCTCCACAGCAGTGGTGAAATCCAGTTTTTTTTTACTACCGGTTCTGTGGGCATGGCTTGGTGGCTATGGCAGGGGAAAGATACTGCAAAATCTCCATTCCTACCCCACTCCAGGGGAAGGATACTGCAAAATTTCCATTCCCTCCCCACTCCTGGGGGAAGGATATTGCAAAATCTCCATTTCCTTCCCACTCCTGGGGGAAGGATACTGCAAAATCTCCATTCCCACCCCACTCCAGGGGAAGGATATTGCAAAATCTCCATTCCCACCCCACTCCTGGGGCCAGCCAGAGGTGGTATTTGCCAGTTCTCCGAACTACTCAAAATTTCCGCTACCAGTTCTCCAGAACCTGTCAGAACCTGCTGGATTTCACTCCACAGCCATTCATGGCTAACCGCATGTTTCTGGGAAAGACAGCAGTGTGCTATAGGACACATCCACCATACCGTTCCCACGCAATGGGTATTCAGAGGAGTATCTGGAGTTACTCAAGTGGCCATTGACAGTTTCATTCCCCACTTCATCAGATGCCATGAAATATTTTCTTCAGTTGGCAGGTGGTTCTATACTCACCTGCAGTGCAAAAGGAATTAGAAGTGGGATCATATGACATATGTTTTATGAGATAATTAGATTAAGTTTCTATCTACCAGAGTAACAAAAAAAAATCACACTATTGCGGTATTGTAATTGTCACAGATCACAGTATTTTAAATCCACTGCAGTCAGCTCGTCTACATTGATACACAGGTAGTCCTCATTTAACAACCACTCTTTCAGCGACTGTTGCAAGCTACAACGGTGCTGAACAAAGGATGCAGTCCTTAATAAAGAACAAAACATGCAGTCCTTCCAGTCATCCTTTTTTTAAAAATTTGATTTATATGCCGCCCTTCTCCGGAAACTCAGGGCGACTTACAGTGCGTTAAGCAATAGCCTTCATACTTTTGTATATTTATTGCTTATTGCCTCCACAAACTGGGTCCTCAATTTACCTACCTTAGAAAGGATGGAAGGCTGAGTCAACCTTGAGCCTGGTGAGATTCGAACTTACAGTAATTGCAGACAGCTGGTGTTAAATTACAGTGCTTCTGTCTGTTGAGCTAAACCAGGCTCTAAACCATCCTTGAACCTCTGATCTAGACATTTGGCAACCAGTTAACACTTACAATAGCTGCAGCTCCCTATGGTCACATGATGGCCTATTTGCAACTTTTCCTCCGGCTTCCCACAAGCAAAGTCAATGGGGAAGCTAGCAGGAAAGGTTACGAGTCTCTCTGGTATTCTGCTTGCACCCTCCTCGCAGCAGCTACACTGGGCCCCATTGTGCCACACCTTGCAGGCCGCCAATGCACCCTCTCCACCTGGTAGCAGCCAGCACCGCCATGCTTGTGTCATGCCTCATGAACCACTCACACATCCTTCCCCGCCCAACAGCAACCATCCTGGTCTCATCACACTCTCACTTTGCCTTGTGCCGTGCCTTACCTACCTGCTGACCTGTTTGCAAGCTGCCTGGGGACTCGCTTGACAATCCACTTAACGACGGCAACAGGGACTGCCGTCACTAAGCGATGCAGTCATGAGATATCGCACTTCGCAGTCACATTGCTTAGCGATGGAAATTCCAGTCCCAATTATCCTTGTTTAACTGAGGACTACCTGTACATCTTATTTGACTTATTCAAGGTACTCCTGCTTCTGATTCATTGATTCTTGTCTTTGGAAGCTTAATAATATGATGTGTTCCTTTGTGAGTTGCTGCGACCTCTTTATTGTGGCTGCTGCTTGAGATGATGATGCAGTCGGCCCATTTGAGACATGATAGTAAAAACTGGAGGCAGGCCATTTTTTTTGTGCAAAAGGCAGGAAGACAGGGGGGTGGGGCCAGGCCTCCTCCTCTCCTTGCTTGGACACATACATACAAATGCAAATTTGTTTTCTTCAGAGACCTCTGGGGACAAGAGGACCTTTGACCTCCTTCTAGTGATTTTAATCAAGATTGTTGCTTTCTAGCTACTACTAGCAGTTGAGAATAGTATTCTTGAATCTCCTCCTGCTAACTCCTCAGTGAGGAAAATGGGCTGAAAACTATCTGTGCACAGGAGCATGAGTGGGATGAGATCAGAAAAAAAATCACTTCCTCTTTTTAGTGAATTGCCCCTTGTTGTTTTTTCCAGACTTAACTCTGCTTAATCTTCACCAGTTTTGTTTGAAAGAAACCTGATTAACTCATGACAGGGGGTAATTAATCTAACATTAAAATGAAAGCCTTTGGTTTCCTCTTTGTAGCAAAAAAAAAAAAGAAAAAGAAAAGAGATGGGACGTGGAAGCCTGAGGTTCTCTTCGTGGATTATTTCTGTCATCATAAAACCCAACTTAGCCTACTTTTTAAATCAGCTTATCCTGCATACAATATGCTAATCATAATTATCTTTCTTGTATCTAAATACTGCAATGTACAGTATGTGACTCAAAGAACCTAAAACCACCCAGGCATCTCTTTCTCACAGGACCAGAAAATATCTTTCGTAATGCAGAAAATCACATCCTTTCGTTTTCCATCATTTCTACAGATTTTCCAAAACTTACTCCCAAAACTCCTTTACCTAAGGATTCATTTTTAGTAACCTGCAAAGAGCCCCTGGACTCTTACCTTATATATATATATATATATATATATATATATATATATATATATATATATATATATATATATATTTTTTTTTTTAAAATTTGATTTATATGCCGCCCTTCTCCGGAGACTCAGGGCGGCTTACAATGCGTTAAGCAATAGCCTTCATACTTTTGTATATTTTATACAAAGTCAGCTTATTGCCCCCACAAACTGGGTCCTCATTTCACCTACCTTAGAAAGGATGGAAGGCTGAGTCAACCTTGAGCCTTGGAGAGATTCGAACCAGCAGAAATTGCAGGCAGCTGTGTTAATAACAGGGTGCATTAAACCAGCCAGATTTTGATCTGGCTTTGGTAGTTTTGAGAATTCAAAACTGTGGGAAGATCTAAAAATTTGTCCAAAGAAAGCCAAAATATTAAGTGACATCTCATTAAATAAAATGAGTTGCTTAACCATGATTAACTGGACAAATAACAATAGGTTGCATTGATACAACATAAGCAGCCGAAACCAAACACCACAACATGCTATGGCTTAGGAAAGTAACTGATCCAGCTGCTAAGTCCTATACCTTACACAAATTTCTGCTTTCTTCCCATAGTTTTTATTATTGCTTTAGCTGGCGGTAGGATAGGAAAAGATGCTGTCTCCATGTGGGTCACAAAAAGTCCTACTGAGAACGTCTCTGTTCCCTGTCCATTATCCCTCCTCCAGCTGCTGAAATTTTACTGGGCAATGTCTATGCTGTTTCAAAATTATCTTTATAAGCCACATAGCCTAGAAGCTTCCTCTCTATAAAAATATGAAAACCAAGGTCTTTTCAGGATATGGGGGGGGGGGGGGGTTGTTGTTTGTTTCCCCAGCAAATTCCTTATCAAGACTTGCATTTGCATGGTAAAACTTGGAGAAGCGCAACACTCCTGCTGTTGTCGGGTTAGCTGCTGTATTCTCCTGAAGGACGGGCATAATAATAGGGAGGGGGACGAAACCCAAGGGGATGTTAGTAGACAGCAGTAAGGCTGGAGTTCCCTTAAGCAACCGAGATCGGGTCCATAGACTTCTGGAGGTAAACAGATGCATGCTATTCAATGCTTCTAGCATTGACTGGCAGTACTTTGCCCTAACATCTCAATTCACAATTGACTGTGTTCCTACATAAACATTTCACTTGAACCATGAATGTTTCGCTTGAACTCGGACCTTAAAATTTATAAACCGAAATTTACAACTTAGCATGACATGTGAACTTTGCCAGTTGTTGTGTATATTCAGCAAACAGTGATAAAACCCAACACAGTTCTTAGTGAGTGAGTGAGGCTAGCCAGTGTGTTTGTGTGCCGTACAGGTAGTCTTCGACTTACAGCAGCTCGTTTAGTGACCATTTAAAGATACAGCGGCACTGAAAAAACTGACTTATGGCCATTTTTCACACTTAACGACCGTTGCGGCAGTCCTATAGTCACATGATCAAAATTGAGAGGCCGTTGCACTATCCCAAGCTCATGTGATCATCTTTTGCGACCTTCTGACAATGGGGAAGCCAGATTCACTTAACAATCGTGTTACTGATTTTACAACTGCAGTGATTCGCTTAACCAATGTGTCAAGATAGCTCGTAAAATGTGGTCGTAAGTTGAGGACTACCTGTATTGCGCATTTCAGATTTATAATAGGAAAATTTAAAATCGCATTCAGATTTACTATGATTTCGAGGAAAATAAATAATAAAAACACATATAAAATATTTACTTAAGACTCGGACATTAATAAAGTTAATAAAAACCTTGCATGTAGGTTCCCTGTGTACTGTAGTTATTAATCTTTTTTTTCCTATTCCTGTAGTTCTTTTCTCCCAACTTGTGAATCCTGTTTTCTTTCTTACTATCTACTAATCCTGTCTTTCCTGAAATAATTCTATGGTTTTGAAACCAGGACATCATGTTATACGCTACATGATTTCCTCCATTTCGGAACAAACTTGGAAGTAGTTTGAAGCAGGGTCTATTTACCTAAGCTTGTATTAAGCAGGAATTCTTTATAGTGTATCTGCTGAAAAGAGAGACTGTTTCAAGCTCTGTGAATTGCATTCTCCCATTAGATACAGGCAGCCCAAGCATTCATCTCACTACAGGGTGAGTTCCAATTTCTTAATATCTTGTATGGATTCCCAGATTCTCTGCTGTATCTGAATCATGTCTCTAAGGCCGCAACGTTTTCCTAGCCAAGCAGCTAATTTCATTTCCAGTCCCTTCACATTTTATTTCTTTTTCCAAGATATTTAGTCACTGAACATAGTCAACTGCCTTGTGGATAATCGTCAAGGTAATAGAAGCAATAGCTGTTTGTGTTTTTTTAATGGACTGGCAAATTCATGTCCAGAGGTCTTGCAGATTTCCAAATATTTTCCTCTGAAATATTACCTTTAGCTTTTGTATAGCCAATTGCATGATAGAGCATAAAAATGAGCAAAATCTTCTCCTCAGAGCAACCCCATTTTGTCCAAACATTCATCTGTAAGACTGTGTGCTCACTTGGAAAAATAGTAGCTCCACTTTTGTGGCAAGCTATTATGCATATGATAACAGCAGTACATAGTACATTCATCTGCCTCTCTCCCTCTCTCTCTCTTTCTCTCCCCTCCTTCCCTCCCTCCCTCCTCCTTCCCTCCTTCTCTCTCTCTCTCTCTCTCTCTCACACACACACACACACACACACACACAGGGAAAGGGAGAGGGAGGGACAAAACACAAATAAAACACATCGGACCAGACAGTTGGTCCTGTGGTGAGTTTCAATTTTTTTTACTACCAGTTCTGTGGGTGTGGCTTGGTGGGCGTGGCGTGGCAGGGGAAGGATACTGTAAAATCTCCATTCCTTCCCCACTCCAGGGGAAGGTTACTGCAAAATCCCCATTTCCTCCCGATCAACTGGGACTCGGGAGGCAGAGAATAGATGGGGGCAGGGCCAGTCAGAGGTATTTACCGGTTCACCGAACTACTCAAAATTTCCGCTACCAGTTCTCCAGAACTGGTCAGAACCTGCTGAAACCCACCTCTGAGTCAGTCATACCTCATAGGATATCGGAATATTGTTTTGTGTCATATTCATCTGTATATTCTATTCTAGATTCTATTCTAGATTGATATGATTATCTTGTCCAGTCTTAGAAATTTTTTTCACAGCAACCTTTTTCTTAATCCTATTGAATTATGTTTCTGGTTCTAGTTTGCAGGTTTTAAGTGTTTGTGTTCCAGCAACCCTTTCAAACTGCTTGCTCAGTTCCTGCACCCGTTTTAGGGTGGAGATCTGTTGTTTTGTCCTTGCTAAAGTAGTACAGACATATTAGCTCACCTCTCCCTACCGAGAAAAGAGATTCTTTCTCCTTAGTTTGAGTGATTCGATTGAGTGAAAATGTCTTTGTGCCAGAATTTGTGTGCAAATAGAGAGACCTGCTCTGACATTCATTCCATCCTCTTTCTCCTAGACTGGTGCGGGAAGTGACAGGTGTCAATGTCAACATGCGTGTTGGGATCCATAGTGGTCGTGTGCACTGTGGAGTGCTGGGGCTGCGCAAGTGGCAATTTGATGTCTGGTCTAATGATGTTACCTTGGCCAATCACATGGAAGCTGGTGGCAAAGCGGGGTGAGTTGAGTCCTTCAGCGTTTGAGTGAAACAATTGTGAATGCTAATTGTTCTGACCTAGGCTTCCTGATATAGTAAAAAGCACACAATTAGTCCCAAAACCCCTTTTTTTTATTTTAACGGCTGTGAATTCCTTTCATTCACAGCACGTGCTGAATCACCAAGAGTTTATAAATAGTCCAACAGAAGTCTGCCACAGTCCTTCGTATAAGGCTGGAAAACACCCACCTTTATCTTCTTTGACATGCTGCCAAAGATCTAATTGGCAATTATCTTGGCAAGGCCACATGGAAACACAGAATCAAAAACGGAGCTTCAAAGTACAAACCATCCACAACGTTGCTTCCTGCAAAAGCCCACGTGCCTTTGCTCTTCCTTTATGTTTTCTGGGAGGGGCCAATAATCTCCAAGCCTTACTCCCGAGTCCTCCCTTTTGTTTTAACTAGCTCTGCACATGCGCGCACTAGGAACAGGGTCCCTCTGTTCCTCTGCCTCTCTGATGACCGACTATGGAGGATCCGGAGTCCGCACATTAACTCCCCAGATGGCCCTGGCCCCATCTCTGCCTCTGACACAGAGCCCTTGCCTGAGCCTTCCCCAGACTCCAGGACTGGCCCATGTTCCTCCCCAGCCTCCTTACTGTCTGACTCCGCTGCCAGCTCCTCAGGCTGCTGGCGGACTACAACACTAATAGAAAGTACCATAGTTCCATTGAAACAGGAGATGGAGAATCTTTTCCTCTAATGGCCCATGCTTCTTTGAAGAAAATTGGTTTGGAAATGGGAAAGTCATGCTAGTATTGGATGTGACCCCATTTTTTTCTATTGTTCCCTTTTTGTCTTACCTCTTATTTTTTATCTCTTACATGCATAGATTTAAAATCGCTCTGTTCCATTCCTTGTCCATTACCTAAACATGTGGAGTTAATCTATCTGTTGGAGAAGAGTAAGGAAAAAAAAACTTTAGAGCTTCATTGGGCTCCAGCCTCAAACTGCCCCGAGGCTTCTGGGACAAGGCCAGGTCTTCACAGCTTTTCAGAAAGCCAGGAGGGTAGGGGCTTCCTGGATCTCAGGGGGAAGGGGCTTCCCTAGGGCAGGGACCACTACCAAGACAGTTAGCTGTTTCAGTCCTATAAGGAAGGAAGGGACATGGAGTGTGCTCACGCCATCAGACCTTGTGGAATGAGCATATTGGAAGATACATTCTTATCAGTGGAAAACTGGCCCACCACACACTCTGATTGCAAAAGAGGTGGCACTTGGATATTTGGGACAGTTAAGCTAGACAGATAGACAACTGGCTTGGCTGCTCCACAGGGATGCTAACATGGGAATATAAAAGCACAATGCTGTTATGTGAGTGGGATCAAAATTCCCATGTGGAAATGCCTTACATTTCTCCATGTGACTTACTGATCTAAATGAAGTAATATATTACCTCCACATTGGCTCTACTCACAGTTCCTTATGAGCATTATTATACCATATATTTATACAAGTTCATTGGACTTTCCTCCAAATCTTCTTCAGCAAGATTTCTGACTTTCTACCGTCTTCCCCACAGTATTTTACCTGCATTCCTGCAGCTAACTGCCTTTTATATTACTTACCCTTATTTTTATTGGTCAATCCTGCTCTTTTACTCAGAGCTGCTGAGGAAGGGCCATATTGCTTCCTTGTGGAGAAAGTAGCCTCTTCCACTCTTAAGCGAGATGATAGAAAGTCTAATGAGGGGTATCTCAGAGTGGGAGCAGTGGGTTCCAGCACTTGCCTTGATTGAACGACAACATTTCTGCGATAGGCGGATCCACATTACCCAGGCAACTCTGCAGTACCTGAATGAGGACTATGAAGTAGAGCCAGGGCATGGGGGCGAGCGCAATGCTTACCTGAAGGAGCATAACATTGAGACCTTCTTCATTGTGGGCTGCAGCCAGAAACGGGTAAGTCCTAGGAGTGGGGCAGAGGGACATGACTGAAATTTGCTTGGGGGCAGGAAGTGAGAACAGATCACCATAATCCGGGAGACAAATGTTCTGGTCCCTGAAGCTGAAATAACAGAGGCTATGGAACAAGACATTTCTACTCTAGGGAGTAATGTCTTAAAACACCTGCTTCCATTTGTTGTTCTTTCTGTTTTGTATCTCCATATTCCTCACTTTCTGCCAATAGAAAGAAGAGAAAGCAATATTAGCCAAGCTGCAGCGAGCACAGGCAAATTCCACCGAAGGGCTGGTGCCCCGTTGGGTCCCTGAGCGCTCGTTTCCACGGAACAAGGACTCTAAGGCGTTACGACAGATGGTAAGTCTCTGGTTTGATTGAGACTGTACCTGGGAAAGGAGATAGGATGGCATAACGTATTATTGGATCCTGCTTTGTTCTTTCATTCCTGCTAAAAAGGATGTAGAGCAGGGGTGTCAAACTGGATTTCTTTGAGGGCTGGATCAGCATTGTAGTTCTCTGCGGGCCGGCAGCAGGGTGGAGGGAGCAGGGGAAGACGGGACAGATGCCTCCTGCAGCACTTTACTGGTCAAAATGGTAAACTGGATGCCTCCTGCAGCACTTTACTGGCCAAAATTTACCTCTGCAGCCTGTTTTTGGCCAGCAGAGTACTGCTGGAGGCCAGGGAGGCAGAAAATGAAGGGTGCGGGGGGCGCACTGGCCTGTTTTGACTGGCAGAGGCACTGCTGGATGGTCCTTTGATATTTGCAGGCCGGCCCTGTGGATTGGATTTAAGCACCCCATGGGCTGGATTCGGCCCGCAGACCTTGAGTTTGAGACCCCTGCTGTAGAGCATATCTTTCCTGGCATTGAGCTGAAAGGAGGATAACCCCAAATTTGAGATAAGCAGAAGGAATAGATGAAAAAAGGCAGGAAAAAGAATACAAGGCAGTGCCATATGCCTGACTTGTCAGCATTGGGTTGTCCACTCAAACTGAAAGCAGCT
Organism: Pantherophis guttatus; assembly: GCF_059756535.1. Lineage (NCBI taxonomy): Eukaryota > Metazoa > Chordata > Lepidosauria > Squamata > Colubridae > Pantherophis > Pantherophis guttatus. The sequence continues at coordinate 137,222,868 of NC_142064.1, read as the reverse complement.
GCTGAAGATGTCTCCCCCACAACTATCCCCAGTCTATTAAACTTCTTTTGGTTATATGCATATATGTTAGTATGCGCATGTGATTGTACTAATACCCTGTTTCCCTGAAAATAAGACATCCCCTGATAATAAGCCCAATCGGGCTTTTGAACGCATGAGTTAAAATAAGCCTCCCCCCCGAAAATAAGCCCTCCCTGAAAATATTTAATATTTCTGCAGAGCTGGAAATCAGGTAAGATGGCAAGAGGAGTCCCATCTTGCTCCATACGCCCCAAAATAATAAAACCTCTCTGAAAATAAGGCCAAGCGCTTATTTCGGGGTTCAAAAAAAATATAAGACAAGGTCTTATTTTTGGGGAAACACGGTATGTGTTAGAAGTCATGTTCCAAAAAATAGAAGGGTCAAGATAAAAATACATTTATATTTCTATTAACTGCCTTAAATACTATTAACTAAAATTAATTGCCTGTGAAATAAATTAACTTTTGGAGATACCTCTCTGGGTAGCTCATCCAGGTAAATAATACAACTGTCTATGGAGATTCTCAGTCATCCAGGTCATGGTTGTCCCAAAGGTGTTTTTTTCAAGGGGCAACTGGACTTTCTGGTTTTTCTTTGAAGCCGTTTTGCTTCTCATCTCTTCAGAGCTGAAGAAGCTTCTTGGATGAGAAGCGAAACGGCTTCAAAGAAAAACCAGGAAGTCCAGTTGCTTCTTGAAAAAAAGCACCTTTGGGACAATACAACTGTCATTTCTCTCACGCAGAGATAAGGTGAAATGAAAGTGTAAATGGATGGAGAAGAAAGAACTTAGAGATACGTCCTCTTTAGGCATAAAAAGGGGTTTAATGCACCAGGCAAACAGCCCTTCCCCAAAACAAGCTAATAATTACCAAATTAGTATTAAAAGGGACCAATGCATCTACTCTGCTTAGAAATAGAAGAGCCTTCCTACCAGTAGATTCACAGGTAATTATTTGAAGAAATACTTGGTTGTCCTATTGATACCCTGTTTCCCTGAAAATAAGACATCCCCTGATAATAAGCCCAATCAGGCTTTTGAGCGCATGCACGAAAATAAGCCTCCCTCTGAAAATAAGCCCTCCCCGAAAATATTTAAACGCAGAGCTGGAAATCAGTTAAAATAGCAAGACAGCAAGCCCCATCTTGTTCCACGTGCCCTAAAATAATAAGACCTCCCCGAAAGTAAGGCCAAGTGCTTATTTCAGGGTTCAAAAAATATAAGACAGGGTCTTATTTTCAGGGAAACATGGTAAATACAGCAGAGATGTGCAATTTTGAGATGCAAAGGACAGAGATATTTTGGATCTGGCACAGGTTCTCTTGCTGTACCTTTGGGCGGAGGTCCCCATACTAGATTTGAACCACCCTTGTTCACTGCAGATCTGAAAACTGCACACACCTAAATACGGTATCCTTCCAACCCAGGATAGAAGTTCTGCAAATCCTTTTCCTCATAAATTCTGAATCCCAAAGCCTAGTTCACATATGATATTAAGCAAACTTGTAAGTAGATGCATTGGTCCCTTTTAATACTAATTTGGTAATTATTAGCTTGTTTTGGGGAAGGGCTGTTTGCCTGGTGCATTTAACCCCTTTTTATGCCTAAAGAGGTTTGTTCAAATCTCCAGCAAAAGCTGGCTTTCTTTTTCCTGCAACCTGGCAAAGGAGAATGGAATATCAGGAAAGGAAATGTCATGGAGGGAATGGTTCTCTCCATGCATGGGCTGTTTTAGTCTTTTCTCATTGATAGATTAACCGGTTAGGAAATAAAGTCATCCACATAAAGAAAGATTGCTTACCTCTTCGTTAAAGTAAAGGATATCTGTCAAGAGTAAAGCTATACTCTTGGAAAAACAATGCTCCAGGAGTTTCTTATGCTGCATGTGCCAGTGGGACAGTTGAAATTATCTACAGTAGAGTAGAGTAGAGTTTGTAGTCCTCGACTTATGACCACAATTAAAATTTTTGTTGTTAAGGGAGACGTTAAGTGAGTTTTGCCCCATTTTGCCCTTCTTGCCACTTTGTTAATGTGAATCACTGCAGTTGATAAGTTAGTAACTCGGTTGTTAAGTGAACCTGGCTTCCCCATTGACTTTGCTTGTCAGAAGGCCACAAAAGGGGAGTCACGTGACCTTGGGACACAGCAGTGGCCATAATTATGAACCAGTTGCCAAGCATCTGAATTTTGATCACAGGATCATGGGGATGCTGCCATGGTCGTAAGTGTGAAAAACGGTCATAAGTCACTTTTTTCAGTAGCGTTGTACCTTATGATTCTTGACCAATGTATCTTTTCTTTTATGTACACCGAGAGCGTATGCACCAAGACAAATTCCTTGTGTGTCCAATCACACTTGGCCAATAAAAAATTCTATTCTATTCTATTCTATTCTATTCTATTCTATTCTATTCTATTCTATTCTATTCTATTCTATTCTATTCTATTCTATTCTATTCTATTCTACTCTACTCTACTCTACTCTACTCTACTCTATTCTTTGAAAGGTCACTAAATGAACTGTTGTAAATTGGGGACTACCTGTACTACCCTTTGAATAGGTAGTTTAGTTAAGTGTTCTTTCTTCATCTTGACACTTATTATGCAGTAAAGGAGAATACTAGGAGAAAAGATACTGGCTTCAGAATCTATAGACTCAAAACCTGGAAGTTGTTTGCAGCCTAGATTGGTGCTTAAAGTACACGAATTCTCTCTTGGGTTGAAAAAATTGGCCTTGAATGCAGGGCTGAGGGAATGGGATGCAGGAAATTGTTCAAGGCCATAGCAATAAAACTACGGTAGTATAATATACTGTAGTAGGATAATTGTCAGTAAAACTATACCTATAACCTGTCAGAGCTAGAGTTTATATCGTCTCTGTGAAAGATAGACTGTTGTTGACCTGAGGAAAAAAAGTAACATTATCACCCTTATTGTATCATTTATTTGCTTGATACTCAGCCATAGAATCTTCACTTTCCTGCCCACACCCATAGCTATCTGCCCCAGTTGGAAGCTTTGAGGAAAATCTGTTTAACACTTCCCATAAACTGATGGCCTGAAGAGTGGACAATATGGAGATGTTCTTCTGTCCCGTTCTCCATGAACCTACATGCATTTCTAGGGAGTCTCTGAGCTACCTCTGTCTCCTGAAATATTTTGGAGGCTATTCATTTACTCACCATGTTTCAAGAGAAGCTTTGTCCCTAGCTTTTTTTTTCGTACTGATTGTGCTGATTTTCAAAGTTATTTATTTTAATAAGGGTTTGAATATATTTAAGCTTTTTAAAGATTGATTGGAACTTACAAAGCTTATGATCAGAATATTTATTATAAATATTCAAAGACTAGGTTTCTTCATTTCACTCAACATAATCTGGGTATTGTATGGGCTTAATGTGATGCTTGAACTGCTTTTTATAAATGATCCTGAACTCCGTTTTCACTGGCAGAGGGCCCACGGGCCAGTCCTTTGCTGTTTCTAGGGCGGCTCCGTGGGCCAGATCTAAGCACCCCGCGGGTCACATCCGGCTTCCGGGTCTTGAGCTTGACACTCCTGGCTTAGAGGAATAAAACAGGGGTGAAATCCAGCAGGTTCTGACAGGTTCTGGAGAACCGGTAGCGGAAATTTTCAGCAGTTCGGAGAACCGGCAAATGCCACCTTGGGCTGGCCCCAGAGTGGGGTGGGAATGGAGATTTTGCAACATCCTTCCTCTGGAGTGGGGTGGGAATGGAGTTTTTGCAGTATCCTTCCCCCAGGAGTGGGAAGGGAATGTGGATTTTGCAGTATCCTTCCTCTGGAGTGGGGTGGGAATGGAGTTTTTGCAGTATCCTTCCCCCAGGAGTGGGAAGGGAATGTGGATTTTGCAGTATCCTTCCCCTGAAATGGGGTGGGAGTGGAGATTTTGCAGTATCCTTCCCCTAGGAATGGGGTGGGGATGGAGATTTTGCAGTATCCTTCCCCTGCCATGCCCACCAGTCCATGCCCACCAAGCCACACCACTCTCACCAAGCCACGCCCACAGAACCGGTTTTAAAAAAAATTGGATTTCACCACTGGAATAAAACCATTGCAGCTTATTTAATGAACATGGTTAAAATTGAGACAAGATTCTAACTAGTGTTTAAAATAGCTTGAAGATTTAAAGAAATGTCCTGTTTTAATATTAGAGGATACAGCTTGCCATTTATTCACAAACCGTGCTTGACAATCATGTCTTAATATAATGCATAATCTCAGTTAATATCAAAATACATATGAATGTTATCTGAATACTGGAGAGGGCAGTCAGTTGAAATAAAATGCTGGTTTGTGTGTTTGAACATCTTTTCTTTTTTTAAAGTAATTTTAGGGAAAGATGAGGCATAATAAATATTTGTTAATGTATAGCTAAAATATGGCATTTACTAAAATACAGTGATACTCACTGGGTTAAATAGATTGAAAGGGGGTGAGATGCATTTATGAAGATAAGGCTATCAGTGGCTAGTATGCTGACTCAGTGGTAGGCTGCAACTGGTTTAACAACCGGTTTGGTGAGCACGCGCCTAACACACTTGCCGCGCAGCGTTCAAAATACAACAATTTGAAGCTCAGCTGCTTACATTCTAAGGCAGCCCTGATAAGTAGAACAGCGGAGGCACAGAAATCAGCTACGCCGCGCGAATCAGCTGAGCCAGAAAGAAGGAAGTATAGGACAGGATAGGGCGGGGATGCGTGGGTGGGGCCGGCTGATGGTCAGAACTACTGGTTTGGCCGAACCGGCAGCAGCCCACCACTGCTTTGACTGCATTTTACTTCCAATATCGAGAGACAGCATTGTTCTGAAATACTGTTATTGCTGTGGGAAGTGAATAGGAGGGTGCATTTCCCAACTGTTTTGTTCTACATATGTGTTGGCTTCTAAGAGGCTGTTGGCCGGTGACTGTAAGAACACAATATTGCAGCAGCAACGGTCTGTTTGGACTCAGAAAAGGCTCTTTAAATGAATGTTCCATCTTTGTAAGAAATCAGTCAATCAGCGCTTAGCGCTGCCATTTGGTATAGTACTATTGTTCCTCGTATGAGAAGCTCTTGAGATATTTGGCAGCTGGGAATGTTCCAAGTCTGATTCCCCTCCGAATGGGTTCGCTTTGGCCATGTGGGTAGCAGCCATTTAAAAGCGAAAGATTCTCTGAGACGCAATTTCAGATGAAATTTTGGTTGTAAGTAGATGTCTCTCTAATAATGAGGCAAGCTTATCAGCAAGGGAAAATACTGTGCATTTCATGCTTGAATTATTTGGAGCAATTTCGCCTAGGTGAAAGAATGAGGATTGTGGGTTTTACACACACGCGCGCACATTACCCCACACCACACACCCATGAGCCTTCCTAGTGGTGTGGAGGACTCCTGATCCAGGTTTTTTCCTGGTTTCTTCCTCACCCTCCACTCCCACCCGCCTCGATCCACTTGCAGGCCTTGAACGCTCCTTCCTGGGCTGTTTTCATTCTCCGCTGGGAAATAACTTTTTTTGTGCGGGTTTTGGGGGGGAGGGGTTTACTCCCACAAGAGTTGCAATTCTCTTGTGGCCTTCTTTTAACTAAATAACTATATAAGGATTAACATGCAGTGCGCTGAGCTTGTTATTTAAAGTACAAAAATATGCCAAGGAAATGGAATGGTCTGTTCAACTCCAAGCCAAGAATTAAAGCTCTGTCACATGCAGTGTTGTATACCTCTTTTATTTGCAGGAAGTTGTCTAGCATGGGGAAAGAATTGAGCTCTCACTCTGCCTCCATGTATGCTGCAGCTTTCCACTGCATATAGGAAGCAGAACTGCAGAGGAATTTGAAACAAGGAACCTTCTGTTTCTATTACCCATAACAACCTACTGCTTCACTTTCCCTTCCTTCACATCCCAGCTATTGTTGGCCTTTCTTAGGGGGTGTAGAATCTAGTTCCTCTGAGCATTTCCTTCTTTCTTCCTGCCATCACTTCCTTAGCTCCTCTGCTTTTCTCTGTTCTTTGCTTCTTTTTGCTGAAGAAAAATACAGATTAAGGGAAAATAAACACACACACACCCAGAGAGAGAGAGAGAGAGAGGGAGAGAGAGAGAGAGAGAAGCATGTGAAAGTATAAGACCCTATTGGAACTGAGGTGGCAAGAATATTTTGAAATGGTCAGGATTGTAACAACGTTTTGAAAAATAGAAATTCGCCACTCATGTTAGGTCCTTGGCTTACGACCACAATTGAGCCCAATGTTTTTGTTGCTAAGCGAGACATTTGTTAAGTGAATTTTGCCCCATTTTATGACCTTTCTTGCCCCAGTTGTTAAGTGAATCACTGCATGTTGTTAAGGTAGTGGCACAGTTGTTAAGCGTGCCTTCCCCATTGACTTTGCTTGAAAGAAGGTTGCAAAAAAACGTGGTCCCAGGATTCTGCAACTTTCATAAACATGAATCAATTGCGAAGCGTCCAAATTTTGATCACATGACCTCAAGGATATAAAGTGTGAAAGGCAGTCGTAAGTCACTTTTTTCAATGCCGTTGTAAGTGAACGATCACCAAAGGAACTTTTTAAAGTTGAGGACTATCTGTATGGTGCCTTCTGCAGAATCTAAAGAATTCTAGTTTTATTTCATCAGCTGAAATGAGGGGGAGAGGGATTTGATAACAGAGATATGAAATCCATAAGTTTAAGTATCAGTTTATCTCTGGTGTTTAATTGCCAGACTCCTGTTGAATCTTGCTGTTCCTGCATTCAAAAAAATATTTAAAAAATTAGTTCTTTTTAATGAATCACAATAGGTGCCGCTTCTTTCTCAGAGCCCTATTTTTTTCCTTTCTCCTGCATTAATTTCAAATCATCAGGGATTTAAACAGATTGCCTGGCTTCAAACGTTTTGCTGAGCCAGGATATGGTTGTTTGGTTTTGACTTAGCATGTTGTATGAGCCTAGCCATCCTGGTATATAAACATGCTTTAGGTCTTAACTGAAATCACCCAATTGTGCAGAGCAAACTATGTTTTAGCATGATACGTAAATTCAGTCAATATCACCTCTGTATGGAATTTGGCTCCTTGAAATATTTGGGGTTTTTTTTTGTTGTTTGTTTTTTGGTCGTGTGATTTGCTTCTTCTATCATGCATTTGTTGAAGCCTTTCATTTGGCAGCTTCCTCACTTCATTGCCGAGGTGCAAATTAAATCTGCTATCCAAACAAAACAAGCTAGTTTTTATCATTATAATCACCCTCACCTACCACATTTGGGGGTAATTTGCTGTCCATTAGTGGCACTCTTGATGGTTGCTAAGTGAGAACTCCTAGTGCCCCGTCATTCGTTGTTACAAGGCTGCTTTTTGATTTGTTGTGGGCAGTTTGTTGCTATGGTACAGATTGTTTATGAAATTTGGTAATCTGACATCTGTTGCCATGAGACTGCTTGCATCTGAGAGGGAGTTCCACTGGTATCTTCTTTGTAGCGGTGCTGCCAGTTGTTGACGGGCATTGTCTGACAAGTTTTTGTTGCCCTGGTAGTAGTGGCTATAGCACAGAGCATCTGTTTCATCTTATTTAAGCCATTGCAATGGAATAGTTTACTAGTTGTTAAAATGCAGAAGGATCCTATCTTGTTATGTGTTACTGTTTAATGAAATACTTGGAGGTCATTGTATTCCTTTCTCGGTAGGAATTTGACTTTGTTTAAAAACAATCGCCTTTTGTGTCAGTTTCTGTATCCCAGTCAAATAGCTTCATATCTCTTTAGGATGCTGCCTTAAAGCACTAATTCTGCTCCACTGAATGGCAGGATATGAAAGAGGGGTTCCAAGTCCATTCATTTAAACAGGGTCCGGATTTCTCAGACCAATCCTACCATTGTTGCTTAATCCTAGGAGGCTTGAGATGACGATGACATCCACGTATGCATTGATTGATTATGTGCCATCAAGTCATTTTTTATTCCTAGCGGCCACATGATTTTTTTTCCATGACAGTCTATCCCTAACCTGTTCGTGAGTCATGTCCATAAATCTCGGTAATCTGTCTTGTGCATTTGAGCAGAACCAGAAAAAACTGCAGGATTTTCTTGGAGCTGTAGGATGGTTTCCATTGACGAGAGTTCTAGCTTTTTCTCCCCTTCCCCATCCTAAAGTCAAGGCACTACTACGGCCTCTTGCAGTAATTTCTCAGACCTCTTTGGTGGATCTGAGTTTGCCACGTCCCATAGAATTACCTTTCTTTTTCTTTCCAACCCAGTAGAACATTGAGACAAAATTATGTGAAGGGGTCAAGATCTTTCTGTCCATCATCGGTGTAATAAGTTTGAAAATGGAAAAGTACTGGAGCAAATTTGGTGTTAGGGAAGAATTTGGTGAAAGTAAGATTGGGATTGAAAATGGGCAGAAGGTGGCTGCATTACTCTAGTCTAGTCCAGTGGTGGGTTGCTCCCGGTTTGGCCCGGTTTGGACGAGCCGGTAGTGGTGATGATGTGACGTCAGCGAACCGGTTCTCTATGACTGTGAGCTGGGCCCTCCCGCCCGTCCCCGCATTATACCTTTATTTGTCGTTTTTTAGCCCAGCTGATAAGCGTGGCAGAGTGGATTGCTGCGCCTCAGCTGGGCAGAAATCTAATGCGCTTGCGCGGAGTGCGTGAAGAGAACCAGTGGTAACACCGGTTGGAACCCACCACTGGTCTAGTCACTGTCAGATGAAACAGATTTTCAGGTTTCATTTCAGTATGTTTTCTGGCCTACTTTTGGCACAAAGAATATGTTGCTTTAGGTTGAAAGAAGGAAGAATGCTGATTCTCCTGGATCTTTCAGTCAAAATGTCCTCTTCGAGCAACTAACTGGCAGAACAGCGTGGAAGTGCTTCTCTTAAATGATTTCATCTTTACCACAACAGCTATTTTCAGAAGGTGATTCTGAAATTCTGTTGCTAGCAGTTATGCTGTGCCTTCCCCAGTCTTCCCTGCGTGCATGAAATGCCTGAGGTCATATGGGCCTTTGGAATACAGTGTTGCTAGTACACAGAAACCATCCAAATTACTACCATATTCATTTTCACCTAATTCAGGAGACGTAATTAAAATGCTGAACTTGCAAGATAAATCAAGGCCTAAGGAATTGAAGTCTATACAAAATGGAAAGATTGTGTGACCAGAGAAGGACAGGTGTGTTTGGGCCTACCTTGGAACAATTTGTATTCTCCATAAGAAATGGATTTGCCATTCTGGGATGCTATTACCACAGAGTTGCCTTGGAAGTTCAAAGCAGATGCCATGATATACATTTTCCTCTCCCCATCTTCAGATATATGCTAGCGGTATCTGTTCTTCACAAAGGTGGTGAATATTGCAGCAATATTGGCTGCTGCAATATTGTATGCCCAGATAATATCCTATTTAAATTACTGTAATGATTGATTGTAGGTAGCACTGCCTTTTTAAGTCAGGTTGGATGTTTTAGCTGGTGCAAAATACATAGATTGTTGATCGGGACTGGATGGTTTGATTGCATCTCAATCATTTTGAAACAATGGCAGTGACTTCCCAACCATTTTTAAGTATGACTGTGCTCTGGACCTTTTTAATTTCTGAAATGGTTTGGATCCAGTCCATATAAGTTCTTCACTTTTCTCTTCCATGCGAAATAAAGGTAGCTAGTGAATTGAGGTTGGATTTTCTCAGTGTGGTCCTTCATATCTAACTTGGAGATGTTTGCCTGGTGCCAACTTTGATCTTCTTAGATGGCAGATAAAGAATGTTTTTAATTAATCCAGGTTTTTTGCCATTATTACTTTTGCCTTACTGATCTAATATGGTTACAGTATAACATCTATCTCTGTTATATTCTTCAGCTAAAAATAATTAGTTAATGATGAATACCAAGTAAAAAATAATTGTAATTGATGATTACTCTAGAAGTAATCATTTTGGGCTCAAGCAACAGACTATATACTTATATAGTACAGGTAGTCCTCTGTTTACAATTCATTTAATGACCATTCAAAGTTACAACCGCACTGGAAAAAAGTGACATACGTTTTTCACACTTATGACCATTGAAATTCCCTGGTCATGTGATCAAAATTCAGGTGCTTGGCAACTGACTCATATTTATGACCATTGCAGAGTCCTGGGGGCGCATGATCACCTTTTGTGACCTTCTGCCAAGCAAAGTCAATGGGGAAGCCATGTTACTAACTTAACAACTGCAGTGATTCACTTAACAACTGTGGCAAGAAAGGTCTTAAAATGGAGCAAAACTGTCTTAGCAACTTAGCAACAGACATTTTGGGTTCAATTGTGTTCGTAAGTCAGGGATGACCTGGAGTAAGAACATGAGGTGTCAGGGCCATTTATGCCCCTCTAATATTGCTTCCCTCCTCCTTTTTGGCATTATTTGGTCAAATAACTCAAAGACTTCTCAAGATAAGAAATACTTGAATTATGCCTGAAATCAGAGGCTGAATCCAAAAATGGAGACTTTTTTTTTTTTTAAGGCAGAAGAGATTGGTAATTATTGTTCTCTCCAAACTCACTCTCGCCTCCCAAACTGTCTGTGAACCTCTTTCCCACACCTATTAAGTTGAGCATTAACCAGCAGGGAGGTCGCCCTGCTTCTTAGCTGTAAATCTCAGCTATTCTGAGACAAGCTGTAAGGTGATGTTGTTCTGTTGGCCAAAGGCCAGCCCAAGCCAGTCAGATTTATTGCACCTACCTGTGTGTTTGAAATGGGAGAGTCCAGGGAAGGGCTCTGCTTCTGTTCCCTGTGTTGGTATAATGAAGTTCACAGCCAACCAGCCTATTAGGTTTCTTTTTTTCAGCTTTTCAGAGATTTGGAGCAGAGAGAAAAAGGGAGGCCTAGAGGGTTCTGTCTTTAAATGTTTTTTATTTGTTTGTTTGTTTGCCCTTGGGCCATATCAAAGTGCAGCGTTCCAGAAACAAATTATTACTGAAATTTGATAAAAGCAATTTAAAATGGAATTGGATCAGTGGTGAAATCCAAATTTTTTTACTACTGGTTCTGTGTGTGTGTGTGGCTTAGTGGGCGTGGCTTGGTGGGCATGGCAGGGGAAGGATCCTGCAAAATCTCATTCCCACCCCACTCCAGGGGAAGGATACTGCAAAATCTCCATTCCCACCCCACTCTGGGGTCAGCCAGAGGTGGTATTTGCCGGTTTTCCGAACTACTCAAAATTTCCACTACCAGTTCTCCAGAACCTGTCAGAACCTGCTGGATTTCCCTCCTGAATTGGATACAATACAATTTAAAATGAAATTGGAATAAAATACAATCTAAGATGAAAATAGAATTAAATACAATAATATAAGATATAGATAAAATAGGATAAAATTATATTTCAGTGTCGCCCCTAAAATCTACCCCAATCAATCCCACACACGCAGATCTCAACCGAACCATTTTGCTTAAGTATTGTGCTGTGTTAAAATGTTATTTTCAGATTCTGGCTGCTTCTTTTTTTTTTAAAACAAACTTGCAAATGCCACCACCACCACCCTTCCTTATCCATTTTGGGTGAATACTGCCAGGAATATCTAATTTGGTACAGGCAGTTCTCGACTTACGGCCACAATTGAGCCCAAAATTTCTGCTGCTAAGCAGAAGACAGTTGTTAAGTGAGCTTTGCCCCATTTTACAACATTTCTTGCCATGGTTGTTAAGTGAATCGCTGCAGTTGTTAAGTTAATAACACAGTTTGTTAAGCGAATCTGGATTCCCCATTGACTTTGCTTGTCAGAAGGACACAAAAGGGGATCATGTGACCCTAGGTCACGGCCACCGTCATAAATACATGCAAGTTGCCAGGCATCGGAATGTTGACATTGGGTCATGAATGTGAAAAAGAGTCATAAGTCACTTTTTTCAGTGCCGTTGTAACTTCAAACGGTCCCTAAAGAAATGGTTGTAAGTCAAGGACCACCTGTATACATGTGTGGGAATACTAATAATCCCAAGTATGTCCAGGGAATGTCTGTCAAAAAAAATGAGAATATTTCTAATTGAAAACTATGTTGCTGGCAACATTTACTAGTTGTACTCTTCCTAAAATGGCTGCTTTCCAAAGATATCAAGAATTACAATGTCTGGGCTTCCTGGTATCATAGCCACCAGCATGCTGGGAATTGTAGTCTGAGTTTGAAGAATACTGTAACCACATTATTACAAAACTTCACCACATATAGAATTACTTGTATAGGTACTCCTTGTTTACCGACCACTTAGGTGCAACGGTGCTGAACGAGTAGCACTTACGACTGGTCCTTGAAGTTCTGGCTATTGTACCAGGCCAACAGTCATGTGATCTCAATCTTGGTGATACTTGGTGCCTGGCTTGTATTCACAATTGCAGCACCCGCAATCATATGTTCACCGTTTGCGACCTTCCCTGATGTTTTCCCGCTGAAAGCCAGCAAGGAAGGTCGCAAGTCGCTCTGATAAGTCTGCCCCACCTGGCAGCAGTCATCCCTGAGCCTGAAAACACTTAAGCATACTGCTACACCCACCCTCATAACTTTCCCCCACTTGGCTTGCGAGCTGCCTGGGATTTGCAACTTCTTACCGCCTTTCCCACCGACGTCGATTGTGGGAAGGCGGTAGGAAATTGCGAGGAGGTTCTTGCTTAATGAGCCACGATTCTCACTTAACAGCAACGGGAACTGCCAGGATTGCCATTGCTAAGCGATGAGATCATGTAACGTCACATTTTATGACCACATCACTTAGCAGGGGAAATGCTGGTTCAGATTACCATCGTTAAATGAGGACTACCTGTATTCATTGCAATTACCATGTTTTTCTGCATTTTTTGAAATTTACTGTAAAGAGAATGGGTGGTATCAAAAACTATTATATATACTGTGTGCTCTTGAACATGATCTCTTTTTCTTTCTTTCTCTCTCTCTCTCTTTTTTAGGGTATTGATGATTCCAGCAAAGACAAGTAAGTGCCTTCATTCATAACCTCCTTGACAGTGGGGATGAGAAAATCATTCAAGCCAGAGTCCCTAAACTGTCTTGTGGCAATATATGAAAGATGGCACTGATTTCAGAGAGGTTCACATTATTTGGTCTAGTCTAGTGGTTAAGGCAGCAGGCTAGAAACCAGGAGACTGTGAGTTCTAGTCTCACCTTAGGCATGAAAGTCTGCTGGTGACTTTGGACCAGTCGCTCTCTCTCAGTTCAGCTTAATTCACAGGATGATTGTTGTAGGGAAAACTAGGAGGAGGGAAGAGTATTAGGTACGGTTGCTGCCTTGAGTTATTTGTAAAAATAGTAATAGTGGGGTACAAATAAAATAAATTGTCTTGTGTCTCTCTTTATTCTCCAACGTGAATTTTACTTTCCCGTAGCCGAAGTACACAGGAAGCCTTAAATCCTGAAGATGAGGTTGATGAGTTCTTGGGCAGGGCCATTGATGCCCGAAGCATTGACCAGCTGCGCAAGGATCATGTCAAACGTTTTCTGCTTACTTTCCAGAAACCTGAGTTGGAAAGAAAGGTATTTCCCTTCTCTACACTGTGTGTACAATTATTAGGCAAGCTGTATTTTGGAGGATTAATTTTATTATTGAACAACTGCAGTGCTCTTGGTCAATCTAAAATGTTAATAAACCTCAAACCTGAATATTTAAGAAAGTAAAAGTGAGGTTATGGCTTTCTTAGGAGAATATGTGTGCACAATTATTGGGCAGCTATTAGTGTGCAGAATTATTGTGCAACTAAATGAAAAATGAAAATTATTCCATCTCACTCATTTATTTTCATCTGTTAAAATAATAATAATAAACAAACAACTCAAAATTTACAAATAAAGATTTCTGACAGTTCAAGAGAAAAATCAGTGACCAATAGAGCCACCCTTTCAATAACAGCCATAAACCTTCCATTCATGGAGTCTGTCAGTTTCTCGATCAGTTGACGATCAACTTTCTGTGCAGCAGCAGCCACAGCCTCCCAGACAGTGTTCAGAGAAGTGTACTGTTTCCTTCACAGTAAATCTCCTGTTTAAGAAGGGCCCACAAGTTCTCAATAGGGTCACATGAAGAAGGGGGCCATGTCATTATTCTTTCATCTTTAAGGCCTTTACTGGCTAGCCACACAGTGGAGTACTTCGATGCATGTGATGGAGCATTGTCCTGCAAAATAATCATGATCTTCTTGAAAGATGCAGACTTTTTCCTGTACCGCCTCTTGAAGGAAGTGTCTTCTAAAAACTGGCAGTAGGTTTGGGAGTTGGTTTTGAGTCCATCTTCAACTCAAAAAGGTCCAACTAGCTCACCTTTCATAATACCAGCCCATATCAGTACCCCACTTCCACCTTGCTGGCATCTGAGTTGAAGTGGAGCTCTGTGCCTGTTACTGACCAGCCATGGACCCATCCATCTGGTCCATCAAAAGTCACTCTCATCTCATCAGTCCATAAAACCTTTGAAAAATCTGTCTTCAGATATTGCTTGGCCCAGTCTTGCCGTTTCAACTTATGTGTCTTGTTCAGTGGTGGTCGGATTTCAGCCTTCCTTACCTTGGCCATGTCTCTGAGCACTGAACACCTTGTACTTCACTGGGCACTCCAGGTAGATTGCAGTTCTGAAATATGACAGCACTGGAGGATAATGGATTCCTGGTAACTTCATGTTTGATTCTTCTCAAATCTTTGGCAGTTAAGGCGTGTCTTTTTTTCTCAACACGTTTCTTGCAACCCTGTTGACTATTTGCAACAAAACGTATGAAGGTTCAGTGATCACGCCCCAATATTTTAGCAATTTCAAAAGTGCTGCATCCCTCTGAAAGACTTTTTTAACAATTTTTGACTTTTTAGAGTCAGTTAAATCTCTTTTTTAGCCCATTTTGCCTGAGGAAAAGACGCTGCCTAATAATTGATATAGGGCGTTGATCTCCTTAGGCCACACCCTCCCTTATTATACAAATACACATCACCCGATCTGCTTATATCCACTAAGCATTTAAGTTTATACAGCTTGGAGGTAGAAAATATGCATACAAAGGATGATATGGTCAAAATACTCTATTATTATTATTATTATTATTATTAGTCATATTTCTATGCCACCCACTCTCCGACGACTCTGGGCGGCTTACACCAAAGACAGTATACTAAATAGCATATTGCCCCCAACAATGAGCCTTGGTAGTACAGGGGTTTAAGGCACCCTGTTATTAAGCTGCTTAAGACCAGCTGCCTGCAATTACTGCAGGGTTCGAATCTCGCCAAGGCTCAAGGTTGACTCAGCCTTCCATCCTTTCTAAGGTAGGTGAAATGAGGACCCAGTTTGTGGGGGCAATAAGCTGACTTTGTATAAATATACAAAAGGATGAAGGCTATTGCTGAGCACATTGTAAGCCGCCCTGAGTCTTCGGAGAAGGGCGGCATATAAATCAAATTAAAAAATAAATAAATAAATAAATAAATTAAAAAAAAACAATCTGGGTCCTCATTTTACCCACCTCAGAAGGATGGAAGGCTGAGTCAACCTTTAGCCAGTGAGATTTGATCCGCTGATCTGCTGAACTAGCGGTCAGCTGAAGTAGCTGCAGTACTGCACTCTAACTACTGCGCCACCTCGGCTCATTACCCAATAATTGAGCACAGGATGTATCTAGAATTGAAATTTCAAATTGGGCACAAAGTCTTCTGTTCCTCAATTCCTTGGTAATTTTTTTTTCCCTTCTCTTTTAATCCTATAGTATTCCAAAAAGGTGGATACCCGCTTTGGTAGTTACGTGGCTTGTACCATGCTAGTCTTCTGCTTCATTTGTTGCATCCAGATAGTCATCTTCCCGCAGTGAGTGACACATGTACAAGAGTATGTTCATCATGTACTCTTTTTGGAAACACATTATGTACATAAGTGTGTGTGTGTGTGCATAAATATATATCAAAGTATGGCCACAATTGAGCCCAAAATTTCTGCTGCTAAGCGAGACAGTTATTACACAATACAGTGCGGTTTGCCCTATGTTACCACCTTCCTTGCCACAGTTGTTAAATGAATCACTGCAGTTGCTATGTTAGTAACCCGGTTGTTAAGTGAATCTGGCTTCCCAGTTGACTTCGCTTGTCAGAAGGTCTCAACAGAGGATCACCTGACCCCGGGACAAGGCAGCCGTCATAAATATGAGTCAGTTGCCAAGCATCTGAATTTTGATCACATGGCTATGGAGGTGTTGCAACGGTCGTAAGTGTGAAAAACAGTCATAACTCACCTTTTTCAGTGCCGTTGTAATTTTGAACGGTTACTACATGAGCTGCAGTAAATCAAGGACTACCTGTACTGAAAAAAAGTGACTTGTAACCAGCATCACATATACGACCATTGAAATCTCTCCATAGTCATGTGATCAAAATTTGGGGACTTGGCAACCAGTATGAATTTATGAGAGGTGCAGCGTCCCAGGGTCATGTGATCATCATTTGTTACCTTCCCAACAACTTCCGACAAGCAAAGTCCATGGGAAGCTGGCTTCGCTTATTGACGATGTGACTCAAGAACTCCAGTGATTATTTAACTGTGGCAAAAAAAAAAAAAAGAAACCCCATTGAAAAATTAGGCACAACTCATTTAACAACTGCCTGGCATAACAACACAAATTCTAATTGCAATTGTGGTTGTAAGTCAAGGACTACCTATATTTGGGACATATATAGTCAAAGGAGCCATGTGCTATAGCAGGGGTCACCAACCTTTCAGATCTCAGGGACCACTAAACTCATAATTTTAAATCCCATGGACCACTAATATGATCTGCCTAATGAGTGGGCGTGGCTAGGTGGTCATGTGACTGGGTGGGCATGGCCAACTTGATATCACTCACATCGAGGGATGCCTCACCAGCCTGCTCTGGCTCCTTAGGGCCCCAACAGGAAGAAGTTGTTGGAGTGAAGCAGCCACCCCGAGAAAGAGTTGCCAAAACAGCTGGCTCAGTTCAAATTGGATCTGGCCAAGGAGGCTCAGTAGAAGCACTTCAGTGAGGACTAGGAGCATAGGCTTTCCAAGCAGAGGGAAGACCTGCAGGAGTGCAAGGCCATGAACCGGTGCCTGGAGGCTTAGCGGACTGAGATGGTCAGCCAGTTCCAGGCCATGATACGGTCCCATTGGAATGAGGCCTTCTGGCTCTTCACCACCAGCGGCGCTTCCCTCCAGCCTTCGTCCAAAACCCCATACCAGGAGGCTGAAGCAGACCCCGAGTCAGAATTTCTGCCCCCCTCCAACCTACACAAAAAGACCCTGAAGGGGGAGACTCTCTGCAGCAACACAAATGTTCATTGCACGTATCCGACCCAGGGGCCGTAGTTTGAGGATCCCTGATTTAGTGCAATATAATAAAATCCAAATAATTTTTCTGCAGACCACCAACATTTTCTCACAGACCACCAGTGATCCATGGACCACCAGTTGGTGACCGCTGTGCTATAGTACACACAGATGCAGAAACCCAAATTCCAGATCACATACCATATTGTGCTGCAAACAAATGTGCTGTCCCTGGAAGCAATATTGAGTAACTTCTAACACTCCAGGGAAGCTGAAAGTTCAAAAATAAGTCTGCAATACCAAGAAGACTGCTTCAGCCAAATGACTGCAAAATAATCCAAATAAAAATGGCAAGTTGTATACATACACATCATGCACACGCACACTTAACTACACAGATTTCCAGCTTTGCCTTAATATTATTAGCATATGAAGGGATCGTCTACTAGAAAGAAGTAGTTTAGAAACAGCAGCATGAGAAGGGAGAGTAATGTATTCTCTTGGAGCTGTTGTGAAGCTGATGTTTGAGCAAAACAAAGTGAAAGTCGTTCTGAAGCAATGGGAGTCCCAGATGGTTCGTGACATAGCTGCAAAGCATACTTCAGTGCTGTAACATCATAGCACAAAGTTGGTGCAATGTTTTTTAATAACATGTAAATGTTATTATGTAACATTTAATAAATGTTATGTAAACCCTCCTAATCTGATGTTTCCAAATGTGTTGGGTTATGACCACTCAGCCAACATTGGATGTGTTGGGGATAATGGGAATAGTCTTCCAACATAGCTAAAGGGCTCAAGTTGGGGAGTCAGGCCAGTATACTAGCAAATACTTGAAAAGTTAATTTAATGACAGTGTCTGGATTTCTCAGACTAACTGCGCTCCTTATTTCCACAGTTCCTCTCTGATGTTTGGTGCCTACATCAGCGTCTTCGTCATCCTGGCCTCCATTCTATTTGTGTGTGCCATTTATTCCTGCCTTGGTGTAAGTTGCACTCTCACAAATCCCACCAATGAGCAAATCTTGATTCGTTCTGACTTTGTTTCCACCAGCTGTGGACTCTGCTTGGGCACATCTTCTTATCAAGAATAGAGATGTGTGCAATTTTTCCAGATGGAGCATTCTTCCCCAGCTGGGTACCTTTGAGGGTACTGTATGTTTGGGATTACCCTGCATAGAATTTCTAGCCAGCCTGATTTTAACACATTTGAAAAGCACCTGCTTCTGGAAAGCCGTTTCAGAACTTATGGACTTTTATTACGTTGTTTTCACTTTTGTACTGGCTCCTGCCAAGTTGCAGATGGAGGAAAATACTAATTGGGGTTGGACCAGTAATCAAGATTTGGAGTTTCTTCTTTTTTTGCCAGATTGGGTAAATAGAAAAATGAAAGTTGCTTAATATCAGGCCAGGTTATTCATCCATCTTCTGCAGTGTTGCCTTCAGTATTATTATCCAGTGTTATTGGAAAATAATATTGTTTACAGTATCATTAATATTATATTATTGTTGTCTGCTGAGCACAATTCAGCTTCTCGGCAGAAAGCCTGAATCCCTACTGTAGAGTTTTCTAGATTGAAGACTGCCATGAGCTTGGTTCCTGGTATCTGGCTCTGGTGTCACCAGGCTAACGGGGATAGTTGCAACTAGTTGGAAGTGATGAATGATAATATCAGTACCCCTTTAATCATTCAACCTTTTCCAATCCCTTTTAGCCCTTTCCTGCCGCTTTGCAGCGTGTTTCTCGCAAGATAATCCAATCCCGAATCAACAGCACTATTACTGGTGTGGCCTCCATCCTGCTTGTCTTCATCTCTGCCTTTGTCAACATGGTATGAGAAGCAGGGAGGGGGAAAGATGCTGGAGGAGGGCTGAAGGGCAAAGGTCTTGAATTCCAAGATCGGTCAGATGATAGTCAGTAAATTGTGCAACAAAGTTTGCTTATAGGCAGAGGTCATCAATGATAGGGTCTAAATACAGGTAGTCCTCGACTTACGATCACAATGGAGCCCAAAATTTCTGTTGTTAAGTGAGGTGATCTTTCTTGCCACAGTTGTTAAGTGAATCACTGCAGTTGATAAGTTAGTTGTTAAGCGAATCTGGCTTCCCCTTGACTTTGCAGACGGTCACAAAAGGTGATCACATGATTTTGAGACACAGCAGTGGTCATAAATATGAACCCATTGCCAAGCATGTGAATTTTGATCCTGTGATTATGGGGATGCTGCAAAGGTCGTAATTGTGAAAAACGATCATAAGTCACTTTTTCCAGTGCCATTGCAACGTCGAATGGCCACTAAACGAACTGTTGTAAGTCGAGGATTATGTGTATTACAGCAGGGTATAAGATATATTTATCAGATGCTATCGTTTACAAGTGAACTACAGAGACCTGTTCACATATAATGCAAGTTACAAACCATGCTTTACAAACCACAATTGGCTGTTTTTGTGTATCAACTCGATACACAATCCTAGTTTTACTAAAAAACGCTATACTAGGACTTAGCACTGTCAGGACTTAGCATATTATATTCCTCTCTGTTATGTTTTGAACAGGGGATGTAGAAGTCCTATTTTTCTTGCTCTGCAACCGTTTTCCGATCAAAGAACGATTGCATTGAAAATGTCTAAAATGATGCAAAATGTTATTTGCCAAGGAACCCGTATGCATTAATACTTCCCTAAATTGGTATCATCCCCACATGTTGGAATTAACAACTATCAGAATTCCCAAATGGCAAGGGAAAGCTGAGGAAAGGCCTCTGGATCCTGTGAGCAACTTTTTGACTTTCAAATCCCTATCAAATCTCAGGAACTCTTATTACCTGGCTGCATCCCTAGAGCCTCAGGGATTTGTCACCGTCCCAGTTACACTAGGGATCAGGGGGTTCTAGAACCACCGAGCAGCAGCTGAATTACCTCACTCTTTAGTTTGCTTGCAGTCGGATCCGGCTCCAAGACTGTGTGGTTAGATTCTTCAACGTTACTCCGGCTACAGTAGACCCCTGTTACCTCCAGGCTCTCAATTATACCTTGGCATCAGACACTCCACCCTGCCAAGGGAAGGATGACTTGACCTGCAGTTTCCCTGAGGTATGTTCATCGGAAGAGGCTTTGGTGTGGAAAATGAGGTTTGGGTAGGGCACGAGGGAGGATGCCAAGCTTTGTGTGCGGCGACGTGGAGCATTTCTTTCTGAGGGTTGTCTCCTTCCTCCTTCACTCCATGTTGCCCTCCCAGAAGTACCTTGATAGGTGGACTGGCCTCTCTTGGCCATGGAGGTTGCTTGAGTTTGGAATGTGTTGGTAGAACCAGGAGGGGAGAGTAAGAGATAAGAGGCCTGCTGGATGGGAGAACTTGAACTGTTGCTAAACGGTAAAAGTCTGCCTCCATCATTTGGCTGACTGTGCCGGAATCAGAGAGCCAATCCCCACCCCACCCAAGCAACGCGGATGCTTATTAGCCTCCTGCCTCTGATACTGAAGGAGGGGACTTGTAACACCCATTGTAATTAGCTGTTAGCACATCTGTCAAATCTTGCTATCACAATCTTCCAATGAAAGTTTCCTTTTGAAATGGCTTTCGTTTCAAGAGTTCGGCTTTCTTGAGAAGACTGGCGAGGCAGGGCCTCACAACACCTCATTTCAGGGGAGAAAACAGGGTTGGCGATGCTTTGAGGGAGCGATTCTGGGACTTCTGGGAACACATCCAGATTTGTAAGGGGGAGTCCTTAACAAATGTCTATCCTTTCTTCCTTTTAGTACTTCACTTACTCGGTGTTGCTGAGTCTGCTGGCCTCTTCCGTCTTCCTGCACATCACCAGCCTTAGGAAGCTGGCGCTGCTGGTGACAATGGAGGTGGTGTACTTGATACTGGCTGAGGGCCCACAGGGTGTGCTGTTTGACAACTATGACTTGCTGTTGGCCACTAATGCTCTGTAAGAACCTCCCTCTCTCTCTCCAGGGGTGGGAAGAATCTCAGTCTTCAGTCAGCTCTCAAACGCCTCTCAAGATTTTGGGGTGGGTGAGGTGGTTCCCTATAATTCTTCTATGCAGATAGTCCTTGAGTTATGACAGTGATTGGGGTTGGAATTTCTGTTGCTAAGTAATGCAGTTGCAAAGTACAATGCTGTGGGCTCACATCACTTAACAACAGCAAATTGCAATCATGTGCTTGCAGGATAATACCACTGTCATGTGGGCTAATTGCAAAAGATCATGATCACATGACTTCAGGGGTTCTGGAATGGCCAGAACTTTGAAGACTGGTCATAACCATCACTCATTCAGTGCCATTCTAACTTTGCATGGTCTCTGAACAAGTGGTTGTTAACCAAGGACCACCTGTTCTATCATTAGATTTGCCACCTTGAATGTAGCATTGGGAATTATTACTAACGTGTTAGCACTAGTTGTAATGATAATATAACACCATCTTTTCAATCGATCAATCAATCTATCAATCAATCAATCAGAATAGAGCAGGAAAGGACCTTGGAGATCTTCTAGTCCAATGCCTTCTCAAGCAGGAGACCCTATGCCATTTCAGACAAATGGCTGTCCAGTCTTTTCTTAAAAACCTTCAGTGATGAAGCATCTACAACTTCTGAAGGGAAGCTGTTCTGCTGGCTAATTGTCCTCACTGTTAGGAAGTTTTTCCTTAGTTCCAGGTTGCTTCTCTCCTTGATTAGTTACCATCCACTGTTTCTTGTCCTGCCCTCTGGAGCTTTGGAAAATAAATTGACACCCTCCTCTTTGTGGTAGCTTCTCAAATACTGGAATATTGCTATCATGTCCCCCCTAGTCCTTCTTTTATCAGTATGTTCTCAAATGAAGGGAAATGCTCTCATTAAAAAAAAAAATGCACCTGATGTTCCTTAAGAAGAGCACTGTATTGGCAATGAACAGCACTTCTTGATTGGCCAGGCAGGCAGCAGTAGGCGGTCTGTGGGTGGAGCAATCCATCAGTCATTCAATGTTCAAGGCTGTGTTTTGTGGCTTTCAAAATTCTGTCAGTGAGTTCTGTTTTACTTCTTCAGGTGCTCCCTATACCTAATCTTTGTCTTAGAAGATTGATTTGCCTTTCTAGCTGTCCTACTTTTCTTGGATTATAGTGTTCACACAACATGTTTACTCTGTCTTTGACCCAGTTAGCATGTTGAGTAAACCCAACCAGGTTTTCTGAAAGTCCTAGACCCCAGGGACAAGGAGAGAGAAATAGATAGCATCCTGAAAGACAGCCTCTGGGTAGCTGAAGGCCCAAAAGGCACATTTGTATAAACTTTCTCCAGCGCATTACAAAAATGCAACTCCACGTATGGGTCCTTATTCCTTTGGACTAAATACACATACACACACACACACACACACACAAATAGAGTGAGGGATTTACCATTCCTGCCCACATGCGTATCCTTGACTTTTTGGTCCACCAGAAGGAAAAGAAAAAAATTATGCATCTCTTTTCTCCTCAAGTGATGGTTTTCTCTGGATAGGAGATTGCAACTGTGGCTTTTGCAGCGGTAGAGGGCACCTGCTGACCTCCAAAATTTTTTGACTTTTATTTAGTTATTTAAATTAAATCACTGGAATCTTTTGAAATATTTAAGTTTTCATATGAGGATCAGCATGGTGTGGTTAAAATGGGTCGTGGTTAGGTGTAAATGTGATGTTATGAATCAGTGGGGTATACTGTCACTAGGGAGGCTCAGGTTCCAGATCCACTGTCAGCCACAGGAACTTTCTGAATTACTTTGGGCATTCCACTTTCTCTCAGCTCAGCCTACATCACAGGGTGGTTGTTTTGAGGAAACATTGGAAGAGGGACTAGTACAAATGCTGCCTTGAATTCCTCAAGGAATGGGGGAATATAAATCTGACAGTAATTATCTTTAAAATGTTTTTCAGCCATGGTATTATGTAAAAAAAAACCCCACGATACTCATTGCTTTAAAAAGGGCCTGGTGGCTCAGCAGACTAAAAGCATTGTGATTAACACCAGCTGTCTGCAATTACTGTAAGTTCGAATCTCACCAGGTTGACTCAACCTTCCATTCTTTCTAAGGTAGGTAAAATGAGGACCCAGTTTGTGGGGGCAATAAGCTGACTTTGTATAAATATACAAAAGTATGAAGGCTATTGTTTAACGCATTGTAAGCCTCCCTGAGTCTCTGGAGAAGGGCGGCATATAAATCAAATTTAAAAAATAAATAAATAAATAAATAAAAAGTTACTGATTCTGTTCTTAGACTGTACACTTAGGGATCTCCATTTTTTTAGGGTTTTTTTGAAAAATGAAATGTGGGAATAGACAGAATTAACTTCACATATTATAAAGCGAAAGCATTCAATAGATGAGGTTGTGAAGGGACGGAAAACTAACATGTCAAATCCAGGAAATGCTTCTGGCTGCCGAAGAAAAAGAATAGTAGACTTGTGGAAGACTATAAAGTGTGAAAAAGCAAAGCCTGTCTTGGAATTAAGTCAGAAGTTGACTTAAGCCGGTTCTTCTGAGCCTTGTTCTCAGTGAACCTTCAAAATCTTGTAATTAAAATATAATCTCTTATCTGAAAGTACTTATTAAATCGGGGGGTCTCCAAACTCGGCAACTTTAAGGCTTACAGACTTCAACTTCAAGCATGGCCGGCTGGAGAATTCTGGGAGTTGAAGTCCACAGATCTTAAATTTGCCAAGTTTGGAGACGCCTGTATCAAACAAAGAAAAGAAAAGAGACCAGAATAATTCAGACTTCATTAAGGACTATGTCTAAAAATGTCTTCTTTTCTCTTTTCCAAAACAGGCCAGTCTTCAATGAGACTCAGCCCTGGTGAGTAGGAATTGGGTGTGGACTAAATGTGTGTGTGTGTGTGTGTGTGTGAGGAGGGAGGATTGATGGCAAGGAGACACTAGTTTCAGAAACTAGTGAAAGTATCACCAAAGTTTTGTGAAGCGTGTTTGGAAAGTAATGCTCTTAGGACAAAAAAAAGCATTAGTCCCCTGAGCATTAGAACTGAACAGACAGCTAGGGACATTTTGTCTATTCCTCTTGTTTTTGTTCATCCTGGTTTTGGGTTTCCATGAGTCTTGTTTGTTCTACCACAAGACCAAACTGATGATATTATTTAAGTAGCAGAAGGACAAGATAAGTACAAATCCAGAGGATCTTGCAAAACTAAATTTAAAATCGCTCCCACAGAGAGGGCCTCCTCAGGGTGCCGTCGGCCAGACAATGTCGGCTGGCGACCCCCAGGGGGAGAGCCTTCTCTGTGGTGGCACCTACCATCTGGAACAATCTACCCCCAGAGATACGAGTGATCCCAGACCTCCAGACTTTTCGTCGGGCCCTTAAAACCTACCTCTTTCAGTTAGCCGGGCTGTCCTGATTTTATGATGGGTTTTAAAATTTGAAATTGGTTTTAAATTGTAATGTTCTAAATTATGGGCCAAATTATTTAATTATTTTAAATCTATTTTAACTTTTGTATATAACGTGTTTTACTTGGCTGTTCACCGCCCTGAGTCCGAAAGGAGAAGGGCGGTATAGAAATTTGAATAAATAAATAAATAAATAAAATGAACGGAGTGCCCGGAGGGACTTAATATAACAGAAGGGAAGACAAGCAAATTGTATCAAGGGACCACAGTAAACAACTGCAGTTGTGCACTAACTTTGGAATTATTTTAAGTAAGGAATGATGATTAAAGAGATATGGCAGAGGTTTTGTGGTCAAGACAAGGATTAGAAAATAAAACATGATGATGATGATGATGATGTAGTTGATCAGTATCCTACCTTTCTGCTTCAGTGAGCTCTCAAGGTGGCTGACTAAAAAAGATACAAAAAGTTGAGAATGACAGTGTTACATTTTTGGTAATTAAACCCTGGAAAAATGTTTCTTTAGACACTGAGAAAGATGGGGACCCAACACAGTTCCCAAGGAAGAACCATCCATGGCTTGGGAGCAATTCAGGAGAAAGACAACTCAAATTTATGGAAAGAGAAGCTTCTGACAAGTAGATGTCTCCAAGATGGCCACTCCTGATGACTAAATAACCACACAAATTGGCTATAGGAGAGGCAATCTCTTAGATAGCTGGGCTGTAAGCCATTTAAGGTTTTAAAGGTTGCTACTAACACCTTAAATGGTACCTGATGAGCAACTAAGAACCAGTGCAGATCTTTCACATTGCTTTATGTTTATTTTTATTAATTCTTTCAGGGCACCTCCTGTCTTTCTGCATACAACTCCTTTCCCCATCTGTTTACCTCCTAGATTGATTTGGACTGAAACTTGATCTGGTTGGGAATTCTGTGTCTTCCAGTTCCTAACCAGTCTGGACTACATCAGATTGGAAAGGGATAGAATATAGCATCTAAGGCCAATTGGCAACAGCGTAATTAGGGGAGCTGATTGAATTGGAATGGCAAAGATTATGGAGTTAAAGCTCCGAGGTGTTAGGATCATGAGAACTGAAAAGTTAGTACTTTGTGCTCTTTCTTTACTCTCTTTTTTTTCTGCCTCCCCCAATTTAATTTAATAGTTCCTCAACGAAGAAAGTGCCTCTGCAGTACATGACACCTGTTATCCTGTTACTTTTTGCTTTGGCCCTCTATCTTCATGCCCAGCAAGTCGAATCAACAGCGCGCCTTGATTTTCTCTGGAAACAACAGGTATTGGAGGAAAAATAGAGATTCTGAAAACAAGTTGCAAGAGAGAGTTTGTAGTATTGGTGAATACCCAGATTTGCGGTTGGCTCTTATCTTTTGTCCAACTGTTTAACATTCCTTCTTCTCATTGTCAGGGTCTGGACAGGAAAGAGCCTTAGAGTTTTTATCAGCAATAGGCAGGGAGCAAGGTCAGCTGCCATCCCATCTTCTCAGATCCTTTTGCCTATACTTTGCCATACAAGCTCTTTAATGATGTAGTTGTGCAACAAGGGTACCCAAACCCCAGGCCATGGCCCGGTACTGGGCCACGGCCCGTTGGGAACCAGCTGCACAAGTGGCGGGCAAACAGTAAAGCATGTGAAACTCCATTTGTGTAAGTGGGGGGTGCCCTTACAAATGGAACCCTCCCCTCTCCCCACCCGACCACAATAATCACCTCTGCCATTGCCCCCCCCGCCCCCCCCGCCCCCCAATCTACAGAACTGGAAAGGTTGGAGACCACTGTTGTACAACATCCAACTCTGTAGATACCAGCTATCAAGTCTCTGGAAAATTCTGGTTTGCTCTTAAACATTTGACTGAAGCATGGTGAGACACAAACTTTACATCCTCAAGTAGCACCCAGTCTTGCAAATGTATTATTCCTTTCTCATTGTATAACTAAAATAACATACGTTGAGTTTGGTTGATATCTGCTTAATGGAAGGTTTAAAATATATAATAAATGCAGTCTACATTTTTTCAAGACTCCTGGCAGGAAAATTCTTGTTGACTTATGGATACAGAGATAACCTCTTCAGATCGTAGTACAGGTAGTTGTTGAAATACAACCCTTCATTTAGTGATTGTCCAAAGTTCCAACGGCACTGAAAAAAAGTGACTTACAACAGATCCTCACACTTATGCCCATCACAGCATCCACACAATCACGTGATCCAAATTCAGGATGCTTGGCAACTGACATGTATTTATGACACTTGCAGTATCCCGGGGTCATGTGATTGCCATTTGTGTTCTTGCGAGCTAACTTCCAACAAAATCAATGGGAAATGTCAGATTCACTTAACGACGACATTCAGTTAACCTCAGCGACTTGCTTAACAACTGTGGCACAACAGGTTGTAAAATTCGGCACAATTTTACACTTGTTTAGCAATGGAAATTCTGGTCAAAATTGTGGTTGTAAGTCGAGGATTACCTGTATAATTGAAAGAAAAATGTCCTAATTTTTTTTTGTCAATTTTTTGTGATTCCAAGAGTACACAAAGTACATAATAATATGTTCCCATATTAATTTCTAAATCACTGGTGATTCAAAAGATCATGAACATCTATTAAAAATTGAACGGATATTCCAGAACAAAATGAATATATGAAATACTATATTACAACTCTCATTGACCTCAACTAATATGGACAATAACTATGGTATGTGGAGGTGACAGAGACTGTCAGATTGAGAAAAACCAATTTATCATATTAACTTAAGTTATTTCCAAGGAAACAGACGCAATACAGATATATGTAAACATACATACATATTTAAAAGCTAAACATACAGAATTTTTAGATGGTGCAGAATTCAACTTCTTCTTGAGTTAACTTTTGAGGCTTCTGCAAAAGGGGACTGAGCTTCCTATTAATCTGGAATGTATCGAACATGAATAAATTACAAAGCTGGTATAACTCAGGATGGACAGAGTACATATAGTATCTTTAGACTTTTTAAAAATGAACACTAAAATTAAAATGAACCAAACTCTCCTTCTGTGCAAAAATCCAGTTTAGCCTATCCAGCCACGCATTTTATTTCTGCAAAAGGATAGTTAGCCTTTTGTGACTACTAGAATCAAGGACTCTTGTTGATCCATTGTAAGTCACCCCGAGATGATCTATTCTTACGTTAAGATTTGTCTTCTGTTTAACGCCTGCATAAGTGATGACCTGATTTCTCTCCAGGCTACAGGTGAGAAGGAAGAGATGGAAGAGCTGCAGGCTTATAATCGTCGGCTGTTACACAACATCTTGCCCAAAGATGTGGCAGCTCACTTTCTGGCACGGGAACGCCTCAATGATGAGCTGTACCACCAATCGTGCGAGTGTGTAGCTGTCATGTTTGCCTCGATCAGCAACTTCTCCGAGTTCTACGTGGAGCTGGAAGCCAACAATGAGGGTGTTGAATGCCTTCGGCTGCTCAACGAGATCATTGCTGACTTTGACGAGGTGAGTGTGTGTTTTTTAGAACAGTGGTCTCCAACCTTGGCAACTTTAAGACTTGTGGACTTCAACTCCCAGAGCAAAGCTGGCTGAGGAACTCTGGGAGTTGAAGTCCACAAGTCTTAAAGTTGCCAAGGTTGGAGACCCCTGTTTTAGAAGAGTGGAAAAAGGAAGGCACTAAAACTCAGTGGGGTCAGAAATCTTGAGTTTTTCAGGAAGTGGCATGACATGGCATTCCAGGCATTGCTGGACTACAACTCCCATTAGCTCTAAGCGGTATGGCAATAGTTGAAGCAGTGGTGGGTTGCAGGAGGCCCTGCCCACTGCCCCGGATGTCGTCATCGGCGATCTGCACATGCGCAGAAGCAAGGCGCGCGCACATGCGATCCCGATGCAAACCGGTAGTAAAGGTAAGAAGTAGAACTCACCCCTGGATTGTAGAATTGCAGTCCAATAACATCTGAGCCATGGTGGCGCAGTGGTTAGAGTGCAGTCGTGCAGGCTATTTCTGCTGACTGCCGGCTGCCTGCAATTTGGCAGATCGAATCTCACCAGGCTCAAGGTTGACTCAGCCTTCCTTCCTTCCGAGGTGGGTAAAATGAGGACCCAGATTGTTGGGGGCAATATGCTGATTCTGTAAATCGCTTAGAGAGGGCTGTAAAAGCACTATGAAGTGGTATATAATTCTAAGTGCTATTGCTATTGCTATCTGGAGAGCCTTGAAAGGAAAATAGAAATATCATGCTATAACATGTTATGGGTCATTTCCCTCTATTTACAGCAGCAGAAACCTGCAAAGTGAATGCTGGTGGATCCAACAGTGACTGGCTTTACACATCACATTAAGCCAAGATGCTTTGGCTTGGGTATTGTGTGGACTCAGATGTTGCGGTTTGTCAAGCATTGTTTATAGACTCAGCCAATTGGACTGAAGGGTTTTTTTCCCCAAAGCCATGGGGAAAACCCCCCCAAAAAACTCCCCTGGTTTCCCCCCCAATTTTCCCATTTTTTTTTTCCAGGCATTCTCACCTCTAGACTGAGCCATGGTTAAACAAACCGTGACTTAGCAGACTCTACAAATCCTGCAATTATATTCCTTAGTATACTTTTTCTTCACTCACTTTTAACTACAGAATGAATCGTAAATTGCTTGAAGTGGTCTGGTAGCCAACATTCAGTGGCCACTACATGTCGGAAAAAATGTAAACCTAGTTGGCCCAGCGAACAGCCTTCAGTTGTCAGGTGAATCTAGGCAACCTTGATTGATAGAAAAAACATTAGTTAAGGGCAGAGAAGCTAGCTGTCTGAATATGGATATGAATCTTCAAAGTTGCAAACAGAGAAAAAAAAAAGTGATGCTTTTCTGCCTGAAAATTATAAAGGATCAAGAAGTTTTGTTTCTAAGAAAGAGTGATCTCTTACTTGCATGGGTGTGCTGGAGACCTCTCTGTGGCAGAATGTGCTCTGCATTGCCACAGGTTTTATTAAAAGTGACAACAATTCATCTTGATGAAGGATAGTGCGTGTGTGTGTGTTTCTCTCTGCGATGGTCCTAAGTGTGAGGATCCGTAATATGTCACGTTTTTCACTGCCATCATACCTTTGAATGGACACCAAACAAATAGTCGTAAGTCGAGGCCTACCTGTGTTCCTTGCTGACCTTTGGATTTTTGCAACCCAGGTAGTTCCATCAGAATTCTCAGTCTGACTGTTCAGTGGCTGCACTTGCCTTTTTTCAACATGTTCTCTTCAGTTGTTCTAGGCAAGGGGTCCCCAACCTGTGGGCCAAGACCCACTACAGGTCTGTAGCTTACTCGCAACTGGGCCATGTGAGTGGCCGACTGGTGTGCATGCACAGCCCCACTCATGCGAGCATCGTGGGCTCTTGGGGCCCCACTCATGTGAGCAATGGGTACTGGTGTGTGTGCACCTGCCCCCTCCCACAAAACCATCCCCTCCAGGGGTGGGTTCTAAAATTTTTTACTACTGGTTCTATGGCCGTGGCTTATTTTGTGGGCGTGGCTTGATGTCATGTAACAATTCTTTAGGATTTAGCAGAGGAACTGGTCTACCAGGCTTTTAACTGTTTGCAGAGCTGTACCGGTCTACTCATTTGTTTTTGGAGGCACTGGTCTACCCATTTATTTTTGCAGGCACCAGTCTACTCATTTGTTTTTGGAGGCACCGGTCTACCACCACACTGCCTTTTAACATTGATCAGCTGTAGGGCAACCCTTTGAAGCCCCGCGGCAAGAGTGTAAACAGCTTTTCCCTTCTAGCCGATCAGCTGGGACTCAGGAGGCAGCAATAGATTGGGGGTGGGGCCAAATAAAAGGTAAGAATAACGGGGGTGGTGGGGCTAGAACCGGTTCGGTGACATCATATCGTCACCGCTACCGGCTCAGCAGACCCGGGCAGAACTCACCACTGATCCCCTCTTTCCCCCCTCTGCTCCATCCAGGCCACCAGCCCAGGAAGGTTGGGGAACTCTGTTCTTAGCTATTGGGACAGCACTAGCACTAGCACTTAGACTTATATACTGCTTCATAATCAGAGGGGGGTTTACTTACCTTCTCTACTGGTTCGCAAATGTGAGTGCACACGTCACCTTCCACGCATGCTTGGTCTTCCGTGCATGCTCTTTGCTCATGTGTGCACCTTCCACGCATGTGCATGGCCTCCAAAATGTGGCTAAATAGGACGTCATTACATCTGGGCAGGTGGGCGGGTCCTACCGCAGTTGGCGCTACTGTTTCGCCCGAACCGGACAGAACCGGCTGAATCCCACCACTGTATAGTGCTTTACAGCATTCTCTAAGCAGTTTACAGAGTAAGCATATTGCCCCCGACAATCTGGGTCCTCATTTTACCAACTTTGGAAGGATGGAAGGTTGAGTCAACCTTGAGCCAGTCAGGATCGAACTGCTGGCAGTGAGCTGAATTAGCCTGCAATACTGCAGTCAAACCACTGCTCCACCACGGCTTCGAGACAAGATCATTCAGGTCTTGTTTTTAGCCCCGAACAACTTGGGACCAGATTATTGGCAGATAATCTTCAGCATTATGTACTAGTTAAAGGAGGTCTAACAGTCCAGGAGTTTCAAAAGGGAAGGCTGCTTGCAGGCACCAGCCATAGATTGTAGCAGTGCCTCCCCATAGCAACACAATGAAGGTGTCCAAGGCTGAGAAGGAAGCGCATTTATAGCATTTATGAAGTTTGCCCTGTCTTGTTGACCCTGTACCAAGAGCATGGGAAACCATTTTGGGAGCAGGGCCAAGTTTCTGCCTATCTGGGAATATTTTAAACGGTGATATAATAATGCTCTTTATAATATTAAATGGCATGATCCTTCCTCCTGTTGGTAGATCATCAGTGACGAACCATTCAGGCAGCTGGAGAAGATCAAGACAATTGGAAGTACTTACATGGCAGCATCGGGGCTAAATGATAGCACCTATGACCGAGAGGGGCGCTCTCACATCACTGCACTGGCCGACTATGCCATGAGACTCATGGAGCAGATGAAATATATCAACGAACACTCTTTCAACAATTTCCAAATGAAAATTGGTCAGTTAAAGTCTTGGAAGTAGCAAGGGGGAAAAGAGGGGTTGGAAGTTGGTGTTTCATTCTGACCTCTGAGATTCTTTCCTCCCTTCTAGGACTAAACATTGGGCCAGTAGTGGCTGGTGTGATTGGAGCCCGAAAGCCACAATATGACATCTGGGGCAACACTGTAAATGTTTCCAGCCGTATGGACAGCACTGGCGTCCCTGACCGCATTCAGGTGAGGCCAGTTACGGTCTGTCCATTTTTCCATCGTGAATAAAATGATCAGTACTTAACATTAAAATACACTTTTCCACTAAATTGAATATTGCATTATTCAAACTCACGCTAATTGCAAAGTACCTTTAATTTTTTTTGTAAATTGGGATTTTGCAAAATCATAGTGATTTTTATTATTTTAGAGAATGGTCTTTTAGCCGGGCCCAGCAATTTCTTTGAAGGTAAAAATAAGTGTGGCCCTTACTATATGAATCAGCAGCTGCTTAAGGAAACCACACTTCTTCCTGGACTCACATGACAGCTGTGCGGTCCCAGGAAAATACTCTTTTGAATTTAGAAAGGCAGTGACAGGATGCAGCTACCCAGGGGTGAAATGTAAAATTTGTTACTAACGGTTCTGTGGGCATGGCTTAGGGAGGGGGGGGGGTTAATGTGACTGGGTGGGTGTGGCCAACTTTTTTTTTTTTTTTTTTAACTTTTCAAAGCATTTTTTCTAATGCTTTGAAAAGCATCTGCCGATCAGGCAACTCAGCTGGGATCGTCAGAGACTTTTCAAAGCATTTTTTTTACCACCTCTTCGGCCAAGAGGTTGCAGAAAAAAATGCTTTGAAAAGCCTCTGATGATCCCAGCTGAGCCACGTGATCATCAGAGGCTTTTTTTTTTTTACATTTAAAAGCATTTTTTCGTCAGAAGAGGTTGTAGAAAAAATGCTTTTAAAAGTAAAAAAAAAAAGCCTCTGATAATCGTGCGGCTCAGCTGGGCATGGTGGGGGGACGCAGGGATTTTTGCTACCGGTTCTCCGAACCACCCACCCCTATCGCTACCGGATCGGGCGATCCGGTCCGAACCAGGAGCATTTCACCCCTACAGCTACCTATATACAGGTACTCCTCCTGTATATAGGTATAGGTATCCTCCTCCTCTACTTACCACCACAATTGAGCACAACATTTCTGTTGTTAAGTGAGAAATGTAAGTTTTGCCCCATTTTACGACCTTTCTTGCCAAAGTTGTTAAGTGAATTACTGCAGTTGATAAGCTAGTAGCCCAGTTGTTCAGTGAATCTGACTTCTCCATTGAGTTTGCTTGTCAGAAGGTTGCAAAAGGGGATCACATGATCTTGGGACACAGCAATGGTCATAAATATGACCCAGTTGCCAACTATCTGAATTTTGATCATGTGACCAGGATGCTGCTGCAGAGGTCGTAACTGTGAAAGTCGTAAGTCACATTTTTGAATGCCGTTGTAACTTTGAATGATCACTAAACGAACTGTTGTACGGCAAGGATTACCTGTAGTTTTATAGTTTTAAGAGCTGTGGTGGCACAGTGGTTAGAATACAGTATGGCAGGCTAATTCTGCTGACTGCCAGGGGTTCAATACTGACTGGCTCAAGGTTGACTCAGCCTTCCATCCTTCCGAGGTGGGTAAAATGAGGAGCCAGATTGTTGGGGGCAATAGCCTGACTCCGTAAACCGTTTAGAGAGGGCTGTTAGAAGCACTGTGAAGCAGTATATAAGTGCTATTGCTATAGTTTTAGATTTGATTCAGATGAAAGTGCTTCGAATTTTGCGGCTTTGTTTATATATTGTGATAATGAATTTCTAAGTTCACGTCTATGTAATGGAGAAGTACTTGGTAGAAATGTGGAGACCTTTGGACTCAGCTGATTAATAAGTATTTTTGTCCCTGCTTTTTTTCCCCCCCCAGGTGACAACTGACCTCTATCAGGTATTAGCTGCCAAAGGTTATCAGTTGGAGTGCCGTGGAGTCATCAAAGTCAAGGGCAAAGGCGAGATGACTACCTATTTTTTGAATGGAGGCCCTACCAGTTAGCAAGAACCTTTGGAACCAAGGAAACTTTTAAGCTGGGCTTAAGCAGCACGGGGTTGATTGGTTCTCTCTATTTGATCTGAATTTTAGAACCAAACTTCTAGAAAGGAGAGTCCTTATATTTCTATCATGGCATCCTGGTCGGTGTTGACAAAGAGAAGATGGGTGTGATCACTCTGCCCCTTAAGAGACGTATTTTTTATTTATTGGGAGCAAAGCCTAATTTGGAGCGCCCCTCCACTTGCTGGGCCCATTTCTTTGGGATCAGGAAAACAAGCTCATTCTTGTACAACTTACTCCTCTCCTAGCATTGACCAAACAATCTGGTGAGGGGAAGCTATAGCAGTGGTTAAAAGTCACACCGATTTATAAATCTCTGGATCCAGAAAGCTGATATTTTCACTTTAATTCTGAAGAGGGCTGTTCCTCCCACTCACCTCTCCCCAGGGTTACTTGGATGTTCTTGAGAAGAGGCCGTATTCCTCTTGCGGTGGCACTTTACCACAACTTTGGGAAGTTCATCAAAGCTGCTTGCCCTCAAAATGCCTATTGAACATCGCATTAGAACGTTGCATCTCTCACAGCAACACCTGCTTAGTCTGTTTTTTGCACACGTGCACACACATTTGTCACTGTGAAGTTCAGGAATGCGTATTTCTTGGGAAAGGGTGATAGTTTGGGGAAGGGAGGGTACAGTTCTTATTTGCCAAACTGCTGTGAGGAAAGAATGGTGAGGTTTGAGGTGCTTCAGAAAAGAGACCTCGGGACTCTGGCTTTGATACCAAAGAAAAGGTGTGGGGTGATGCAGCTTGTTCTCTCCATCTGCCCTGCCTTTCCAAAATAGGCAGAGAAAAGACATAATCCCACTTTCTGGAAGAGCAAAAGGAGGAGATTGACCTACGACTGGAGGAAATGGTTTGATAGGCTTACCTCTTTCACTTTCTGCAGGAAGTTCCCAAAAGAAAAGAAATGGCAATTGTTAGGTCCTAAATGAGGAGGACAAAACCTGTTCCTTCCACGTGGGGCTTTCATTACAGCTGTTTCCCATCCACCTACAATTTTCTTCAAAGTCCCCTATCCAAAGGTCTTCCTGACATTCTTTTTATAGGCTGTTTAGGTTGGGGGAGGGAATTGCAATGTTTGCATTGAGCAGTCCAGGATTGAGGTGTCATGAACCTCGAACTGGGTCCCCCCGACCTTGGAAGAGAGGAGGAGGGAAGAGGAAAGGGGTTACAAATCAGCAACAAAAGCCAGTGTTACATGCTAGTGTAACTTGGGGAGAATTTGGTGCTGCAGATGTGGGTGGACCTGAGGTTTTCTCTCTCCAAAGATTGCTTGAAGATTGGAGAAACTAAGCTTGAGTATTGCAGTAAAAATAAATTTAAAAAAAAAATGTTTGTACTGTTTGGGGAAGGGCAAGCGCACACAATAAAAAGGGTTCCATCCAGCGATGGAAATTCTGCACTTAGTGGGACTTGGTACTGCATGAATCTCAATTCTGAAACTATTTCTTCTACTGATTACTGAATTAACTCCAATAGTGGGAAGGAGACTTGCCGGATGATGAAGACACGAAGCCTGCTTCAGTTCTGTGGCTTTATTTTTTTTTTGCCTTTGTTTTCTCCTTTATGGAGAGGGTATGATTGTAATCTCCATGGTGCCTGCAACTTTCTTTTTTCCCCCTGAAGAGATACGGTATCTTTTCTTTTGATCCTGCCCGAAGGAACTCTTTCTCACAACAGCTCTGGATTTTACTGGCTGTAGCATTTTTTTACAGATGGGCTCTGCTGATGTAGCTTTGATTTTGTCTCTGCTGAGTCTACAATTGGCACATTGCAGCCTCTCCCCCTATCTGCCCCTCCCCCCTGCATCAATGCCTACACTTTTGAACCAAGGGTGAGTTGATGGGGTGTCAATTCGTTTATCATAAGTGGCAGGTAATAGAAGGAAATCCAAGCAATGGAGTGGTATAAGATAATGTAATATTTCTGTTTCTCTTAAAGCAGCTGAGGGCAAAAAAAAAATGATATGAAGGTGTTTTTCTTTTTTAAAGCAAGCTGGAGAGATGGTGACCATTTTAAATTGCTGGTTTAATCTAATTGCTTCAAATTTTTTAAAGAATTTTTTTTTTTTAATGGAAGGCAATCGCCTCTCAGCATAGTCTCTGTGTTATTAGTGCCCATCTTGATGACCGGCTCTGCAGGAGGAGAAAAGTGAATCGTGTGACAAAAGCATCATGCCCATGTCTCCGTACTCCATTTAAAGCTGATGCTAAAATGGCTCAACCTTGTTCCAAGGAGAGAAAAATAAGTGGAGTAGGTGATTATGGCACTTATTTGGTACTTTTTTTGTTTGTGTGTATATATATATATATATATTATATATATATATATAAATTATATATTAAAGATCACTTTCTATTATGCTGTTTCATTTTTATTCTGTCTAGTGCATTTCAGTGTGTCTACTTATCCATCATCTCTGCTTCCCTCTGTCCTACACGCACACACAATATACACGTGCCCAAGAATGAAATTATGAGAAGGGAGACGGCAGCGTTAAGCATTGTATGATTTCATTGGACTGGCATCATTGCATACGGTTATTGGTTTTGTCATACAATTAAGAAGCCCTAAGTTGCAAGGTCGGCTTCTTACTAAATACAGATGGTCCTCAACTTACAACCATTTGTTTAATGACAAGTTACATCACTAAAAAAAGTGATCACCATTTTTCACACAACCGGTGCAACATCCCCATGGTCACTAGATCAAAATTCAGATGTTTGGCAACTGGCTCGTGTTTATGACAGTTACAGTATCCTTAACCATGTTACTATTAAGCACTGCAGTAATTTACCTAACCGTGGTAAAGTCATAAAAGAAGGTGAAACTCACTTAGCAACTGGCTTAATTGTCATAAGTCAAGGACTACCTGTAATGCTCTGAAGATACTTGGTGGCTGCCGTTCTGTGGGTGTTAATAGCTGAAGGACATAGCAGGTTGGGTAAAGTTTAACAAGCTTATTGTTTTGTTTTAATATTTTTATATGCCACTGCAATCCCGTGATTGGGTGGTTCCCAAAATTGAAATGCAATCTCAGTCCAACTGAGCAAAATGATAGAAACAATTTCAAATGAAGAGGATGGCAACCTTTCATTGCTCATAGGTTTTCAAGTTTTGAAAGCCCGGTTAAAAGAGGCCATTTTGAGCAGATTGCCTACTTAGTCTTGGTGGAGCCAATATTCCTAGCTTCCCTCATGCAAAGGCCAGACCCAAGCTCTGCCTCCCGAACAATGTTGCTTCATCTCACAGGGTGATGGGATCTTAAGCAGACCCTCTCTCAACCTTAAAAATATAGCCGTTCTGGACAACATTACTGGGTAATTAGTCATAATTTAAGGAAACTTGATATTTATTTTATTTAGCGTATGGCAAATACATGGACTTATAGTTGTTTATCCATAGAGAGCCAGGAGTTCTACAAAGATGTCCGGCTGCCAACTGTCATTAACTGCCAATTCTTCAGTGTAGTCTGGCTGCCACTTGTTGCTAGTCATTTGGTTCATACTACTATGCTATCCAGGGTGCACCACAAGGAGGCGAAGTAACATCCCACCCACTTGACATTTAGAGGATGTGTACACATTATTTCCTTAGGAAGAAAGAGATTGATGGATAGATGGAGTAACTCCTATCTGCACCTCCATCCCCGGTTTTGAGAGCTTTTCCTATCAAGTATGATCAGCATGTTGACAATAATCCCGTCAATCCATCTGGTGGTTGTGAAGACTCAGGATTCTATATATTATAGACTCATCTTTGGAGAAACCATCAGCTTGTGAAGATTAATATTTTAAAATGATGTTGGCAGAAATATCCATCTTGGAAAGATGGTTCATGATAAAGCAGAACCACATGGGTTGAGGTCCTGGGCAGCTCACTACATGGTGATGGAGTAAAGGGTTTTTATACCTTCTCTTGGGCTGTTGTCAGACTTCCATGGGGCCATGTACAAATCCTAGGAGTTTGCCCGAGCTAAGCTTGGTTGGAGTTTGGCTGAAGCAATGAAGGGGCTGGTTGGGCAATTGCTATAGTGGCTGAGGGCTTACCCTACCTTTGTTTAGACCTTGCTGCAGGTGTAATGGATTACCAAATTCTGCATTTCTAAAAGTTGGCCTCAGCTCGGTGGCAGGAAGCTGAGGCACTGAGTTTTTGTCTCCCTTAAGATTTTTATTTCTCTTTTAGGGAAAATATTTTATCCTGCCTTTTTAAAATATATCTCAAAATATTTCGTTCTTCAAGGAGAGAGGTAAGCTACTCCACTCTTAGACAATTGAAAGAACTCCCAAATATAGGACAAATGTAATATCTATATTTAATATTTATGTAACAAGCTAGCAGCTTGTCTGAATCCATAGGGTGAGAGGTTGGAAGCCTCAAATCACACAGACAACCTCTGGCTCTACATATCCAAATTCTAACTCCTGCTTGGTGAATATCTTTTCCTCATGTCCTCTTCACTAATCCTAATGTATGAGTTAGTGATTGTACAGCCTATACTCTGATAGGCAAATAACAGAAAAATACAGTAAATAAAAAAGAGAAATTCTACAATATCCTGTCTTCAGCCTAGTGTTGAAGCTGAGATGAGTGAATACATATTGCTGTATTGAAGACTTGCTGGCAACAAAGGTGCAGAATTGTGATAGCAAACTGATGTTAGTTCTTAACATTTTCTATAATGGAAATTCAGTAAGACCCATCCTTGGGAGTGTTGCTTGTATTTTAAAATCTTTCAATTCCCTATCCCACATTCTGTAACTTAACCTTTGCCCTTTAATGTCTGAAACTAAATTGTACTTTGTTTTCATTGAAAACAACATGAAAAGTCATTAGCACATTAGTACTTTCTGTGCCTAAGTAGCAATATCCAGTCTGGACAGTGGATGTTAAACTTTTTCAGGGTGCAAAACCTGTTAATTAAAATATAAATAAATCCTGGAACCACTAATCAAGAACCAAACTTGTAGTGATAGAAACTTGGTTGTATTCAAGTGAATTTCCACTCATTCCCTTTAATTTCTTATCGAAACCCTATCAGGTGTTTATAGAACACTGTTTGAAAAGCCCTGATCTATTCAGCCTTAGATGATCTTGGAAAAATTACTTGTGGAGTTAGCTCCGTAGACCTTGAAAGGGAGATTACCAAAATATGGCTGTTGGTTTGATTGGGAAAATAATCCAAAAGAAGGTGGGGCAAATAATGTCTATATTGTTGCCAAAACAATTAAATGGATGAGTCAATGAAGTCATCAGGAACTGAGCTTGATTCAAATGTGTATTTGGGATTGGGTGATATTATTGGCTATGGTGAGAATTGATAATTTTGAGCATGGTTACCTGCTCATTAAAATACAATGAATATAAGACCTACCTAGTACCTCTATTTTGCCAGGTAAGAGTCTTTACCTTTTTTTTTAGGCAATGGTGCAGGTTAGGGCTTCTGAGCTGAAGTTAAGGACTTTTAACCATTGACAAGCAGAACAATGTGCAAACACAGCCATTTGAGGGCAAGGGCACAATGCAAGCCTGCAATTTGACTATCTAAAGATGGTTTCCTTGTAAACTGATTTTACATCCAGGTTTACTTTTCTTGTTAATACCACACGGACTTAGTAGTCATGGGGAAGCGAGTATCTGGCTATCAGCAGGTTGGCTCAACAGAGTAAACCAGAAATATGCAAAGCAGAGAGAATGGTGTGATCTTTTTTGAAACTTTAAACTTCACATCCACATTCCTACCTTAAGATAGCAATAGCACTTAGACTTATATACTGCTTTACAGTGCTTTACAGCCCTCTCTAAACTGTTTTACAAAGTCAGCATATTTCCCCCAACAATTTGGGTCCTCATTTTACCCAGCTCAGAAGGATGGAGGGCTGAGTCAACCTTGAGCCTGGTGAGATTTGAACTGCCAAATTGGAGGCAGACAGCAGACAGCAGTCAGAAGTAGCCTGCAGTACCAGTACCTGCACTCTAACCACTGCACCACTGGGGCTCAATGGGGGGGTGAAGATGGCATTGTGCCATCTTCTCCTATACCATTTTGTTTTTCTATTAAATTCTTGGTGCCTTCCGCCCTGCCATTAAAACTTTCTTTTTTCAGCAAGCCTGGCTGGCTTAACTTTTAAATGTTTTTAACTGGTTTGTCATTGTTTTTTAATTACGGGGCCAAATTTATATCTATCTTTTTAATAGCATTTTAATGTTTGTAGTTTATGTTTTTATTTGGCTGTATACTGCCCTGAGTCCTCAGGGAGAAGGGCAGTATATAAATTTGATATAAAATATAAATAAATTAAATAAATACATAAAAAAAATGTTTTAACCCTGCCATGGATATTTAAGGATTATTTCACTGTATGCACTGCAAACCGCTGAGAATCATCAGACCACAATGGGGGCGTAATTATAAATAATAAGTAAATAAGGACCGTTGGTGTAATGAGTGACATGCTACTGTGTAAATAAAAATGTTTTTCTAATGCAAGAAAAACAACCCTCCTTCTGGATGGAGGCTGAATTGTGTTCTGCTCTGGATTTATTGAAACACCAAAAAAAGGTCTCCGCCTCTCACAGGAGAGAGAGAGAACAAACTCGTTAATTCCACATATTAATCCCGGTCAAGGGGCTCTCTTGCTTCTTAGGCTGCAC
Source organism: Pantherophis guttatus (assembly GCF_059756535.1). Taxonomy (NCBI): domain Eukaryota; kingdom Metazoa; phylum Chordata; class Lepidosauria; order Squamata; family Colubridae; genus Pantherophis; species Pantherophis guttatus. The sequence continues at coordinate 137,182,339 of NC_142064.1, read as the reverse complement.
TCAGAACAGGCTGAAGAGAGGATCAGTGACTGCCATGTGGTCTATAAACCTACAAGCAAAAAAAAATAAAATAAAATGGAATTGTTAATTCCCCTTTCCTCTTCTTAGTCTCTAGAACCATTAAAGTGCACTAGACCTCTGTTTAACAGAACGAAATGTAACAGCGCAAAGAGAATTTGCTCTGCAGGATACCTTTTGTACTTTTTTTTTTTTTTAATCTAAGCACCGAGCAATGAAAATCATATTTGGGCTAATCAAAAGAAAGACTTGTGTACCCCGCCAGTCAATCCCATCCAAAGGAGGACAAGTTGATTTCACACAGTTTGCTCTTGATCGAGTGACCCACGTCTTAAAACCCCGAAACGCCGACCTCGCCGGGCTCAGTCCAGCGAAGGACGAAGAGCTTCCCCGCAGGCGCGATGCCTCTTTAAGGGCTCCCGGGTGTCATGTGATCCCTTAACCCTACAGTATCCCCGCCGCTGCCCTGACTCGGCTCACTCCGACTCGCTGAGCCGATGGGGTCGGATCGAGGCTTTTTGAAGCTCGGTGCCAGCAGCTGCTCGTTCATTTGCTACGGTAAGACATAGTGGACCGCATTCCGCTTCCTCTCCGGAATAAGATATTTTACTCTTTTAAGATACCTTGCATGGACAGCTGATGAGATGGGAGTCATGGGGTCTCAGAAACAATGTCTCTCCCACCCCCAACCCCCATTTTGACAGAGAGCCTCCATCTCACCGTAGCATGATCAAAAGTGCACGTGTATGTCTACGTACACACGCGCACGAGAATATCCTGATGGGAAATCAGATTGGCAAACTATACGGGTACGCTTTATTATGCCCCCTGGCGGTCCTTCCGCGCAGGTGCATCCAGTGACCGCTTTTTTTTTGGACGGTCCGGTTTAAACAAAACAAGAATTGTTGCTGGTTTGGGCTGCTCACGAGAAGGATTAAGTTTGATATTTCTTGGTTGTGAGAAGAATCGGGCTTATTTATAGGGGTTCGGAATAGCTGATGTGACATGCTTCTTCCCCCCCATCTCCTCCGTCCCTCGAATTCAGACATATACAACCCCTGGCTACAATCCAGGAAAAATGCTGTCCTGTATGCATTTTTCCTCATAGGCTGTGTTCATACAACGCGAGTTAGAATGCTAGATCTAATGAATTGATTGTACGATACAGTATATTAAGCTAAATGTGGTCAATTTTAGCCTTTACTGGGGTTGATGGGGTTTTTTTTTTTTGGCAACTTGCCAAAACCACTTTATGGTTAAAGTGTCTTATCTAAACCTGGAAAATGGGCTAGTTAAGTAATCAGATTAAGCAGGTTGTGAGAATGTAGGTTTAAGATAGCAGGAGCTGAGGTGTTATCCAACATTAGCCTTAGGCAATAGCAAAATATAATACATTTTAATCAGTATTGCTCTTTGTTTATCAAAGTACAAATACGCAGGTAAATTTTAAACTAGTTTTAAATACATACATAAACAATGTTGGTTTTGTGAGAGTCCTAGCTCTGCTAGAAATCTAGTTTCCTTTTAAAAGAATGAATGCAACGTTATTCTCTCACCTTTCCTGCAAAACACAGGAAGCCCTTAATTTTGGGATAAAGTTCCCATCCAGAGAAGACTTTGGGTCTTCTCAGTTTCTTATGAAAGATTAGGGTAATTGCACATCCAGAATCCATGTTTTGGTGTAATTATTTTAGTCTATAATTTAAGTTTGTTCTGTAACTGTGTGCAGGTAGTCCTTGCTTAGTGACCATTTGAAGTTATGTCAGACCACCACCACCACACCCTGCCCCAAGAACCTATTTATGACTCCTTTTTGAAGTTACAGATGCTACAGCACCCCAGTAGTCATTCATCCTTACAACTGACTATAAGGATGCTGCAGCATCGCCCTTGCCTATCTTCCTCCCCCCTCACCCATTCCACTCTGCCAGGTCTGCTCACTGATGAAATTAGTAAGCTTATGAATTTAAGCTTACCAGCACCGTGGCCCTGACTCGTAACTAGATTTCTCTTAAAAATGTGAAGTTTCTACACCTGAGAGCAATTTTAAGTCACATACTGATAGTTTCAGATAAAGGAAGTTAGATCATCCATTTTAGACTAGCTCAGAAGTGTCAAACTCGTGGCGTCACATGATGTATCGTGACTTTTTCCCCCTTCGCTAAACCGGGGGTGGGCATGGCCAGTGTGTAACGCATCCGGCCTGTGGGCTGTGAGTTTGACACCCCTGGATAGATGGAAGAACTAATTCTTTGCTGCTCACTGGATGCTTACTTGGTCATGGAGCTCCGCAGCAGTGGATGCCTTGGCACCTTTATCCAAGGTAATGTATCTTCTGGCTTGATTGATAGATTCTTAGGCTGCCACCAACCAATATCTTGTGCACAAGTTAGTGGTACCCTGTATTCTTCATTGGGGTCTAGAAAAGAGATTAAGCCTTCTGATTGTTTGGAAAAGCCTAAACAGGGCAAGGTAGGATCTCTAAACAAAACTGCCTTTAACCAAGCCTCTCCCTCTTACTGTTTCTTATTTAACTACTTTATTCCCTGGAAGCCCAATGGCTATTCTTTCCTGTATGTTGCCAGACTTGCTAAACTTAGCCTGGAGTTGTTAATACTTTCCTAGTACTTAATGTAATGGTTTCATTTATTTCAAACTGTTGGCTAAGGCTTAATATTCAACCTAGTATCTATAGGTAGCTTTAAAAGATGGAACCACCTGGTTGACCTTTTTTGGTCTGGAATCTAAGAATAGTAAGGCCTGATTAGTATTTGGATAGGAAACTACCAGAAAATAGGAGAGGTATGGAGGAAGACAATGGTAAACAATTTTCATTCCTCTGTCAGAACTTCATGAATATGTCATGAAGTCACCAGGAATTTTGCTCAGGTCAAAGGAGACTTATTTAAAGGCCATTGCAGCTGATTGCTAAATTAATTATTTGATCATCAATTAATTGGAAACTAACGTCAATGTGAAGGTTTTTGCTTCTTTTCCATACTACCCAAATAGCTGGCAATGAATACAGAAACTACAAGATGGGACTGTTGGGACTTGTTCTCCTCATCTACTGCAGGAAACCCAGGGACCACCAGGTTTTCTTCTGGTTCAGTCCACATTGTCTCCTAGCATGCTCTTGAACTGTGCTCTCTATCCATGCTGTTGCTCTTAACTCAAAAGACTTGGAAGTACTATATTGTAAATTGTGCAATGTATTCCCTTGGGGGGATAGGGACCCAGCGGCCTTCCAGGTATTATGGGTTTCAATATGCTGCATGATCACAAATTAAACTTCTAGTGAATCATAGGTTCTGTTCCTTCTGTGAGTATTTCTGCATTTACTGAAACTTTGATTTAAACCTGACTCTTGGTGCTTCTTCACCTACATTTCTTGAGCCGCTTCTGTCTGATAGCCTCTTGATATTTCTCATGGCTGCCCTGGTATTCAGTGTCGTCACCATATCCAAATTGTCCTATGGGTGGGAGCTTTGGGTAGAAAAGTTCCAATTTGGGAGGGATTGTTCCCACTGGAGATGAACAGAAAAAAATGTCACTCTAGAAGAAAGCAATTCCCAGACAAAATTCAGAGCAAGTTGCATAAATATTTTTTTTACTACTTCAACAGTGTTGAAGTTGCAGTATATAATTCCATTTCTTGTCTGGCAGGCTTGTAATCTAAAATTTCACAACTTTTTCTGAGATAATTTATATATCTTCTTGATTTTTGCACAAATCCAAATGTGGAAGGTAGCTATAGTTAGTAGGGATAGCAATATATTCACAATGAAAAACTGAAATCTGTTGAAGAATGAAACTCATTCACTTTTTCATTCACTAAAAATAGTTCAGTGCCACCAGTGTATGTATAAATGTGCATGTATATGTACATTTATTAAATATTAGAATTTCAAAATTGTTATTCCTAGGAACAATTTTACCAATATAATTGGATTGATATTTTCTGTTGAAATTCCGCCTTTTAAAACATGTAATAGACATGCAAATTATCAAATAGTCAGTACTTATGCTCCAAATTGTTTATGTTGGTGAGTATCTCATAGCAATCGTGATTTGTTATGGTTCTGGGAATTAATGATACATTGTCTGATTGGAATGTAATGATTTTGTAAATGATGGTTACATTGCTTTAAATTTTTGAAATGTGCCTAGATATACATGCAGGAAATAGCTCTTAATAAATCCCAAGAAAGAAAAAAGCAAACTAACTTTATTTAGATAATATCCTTACCTGGCACTTCATATTTTGGTATTGATAGTTTTTTATCACGAAAGGGTTCCTGAAGACCTAGAAAAGTTATTCCAAAGAAAGCCATTACCTGAGCTTTATGTTTTAGTACCCGTATCCAACTGCAATATTCCGTTTCCTGGTTTCTGAAGCATGTTTGCTTTGTTACCATGGTGATATACTGCGGAACTTAGTACATTACCTAAGAAAGCAGTTTGTGATGTCTTAAGGCAATATAATTTAGTATAACTGAAGAAATTCTGTATTTTGGAACCCCATTCCCCATTGTTGTGTCATCAACTTGCACTTATTTGCATACAACATCAAAGGATGAACAAAAATGCTCCCAGCTGACTTAAGGTTGATCACATTTGTTTTGCACCTAGCCAACCTCTTGGCTGACCCCAGAAAGTTTAGCAAGGTTGGACCTGGTCAGTTACCGGAAGAAAGATTAGCAGGAAATTCTAACCATGCAGGCAAGATTAAGCATCCTGGAAAAAGACAGTAGCAACTAGTTTCATAATATTTTGTTGGAAAAAATATCCATCTGGGTTCAGCTCCAAGTGGGGAAAAAGACACTGGAAACATGGAGACTGCTTGGAAAGATGGTTTAATGGTGGACAGGATCACATGGTTTGAGTACCTGAACAGAATAGGTCTGAGATGCTGAGCATGCCTTGGTTTTATGCCCTAAGCTTTGAACTTCCTGGGGCACAGGAAGAGTATCCTGATTGGTTATCAGATTCCCAGGGGGTGGAGGTCTTAGCTAGCCTTGCTGGCTGATGTAATCTTCCCAGGTGCCATGTGGCGAGTTTCTGTTGCTAGATGGGTCCTATTGTGTTGCAGATGATGGTCCATTGACAAAGGTGGGGGGGAATGAGTGAGCTTGGCTGAGGCCTTAATGGCCCATTGACAAAGGTGGGGGGGAGGCAGGAAGCTGCTTTGTCTTTAAAACATGTTTCTCCATTTCTCATCAAGGGAAATATAATATTCTGCCTTTTTTAATATTTCCTAAAATATTTCATTCTTCTAGGAGAGGGATAGGTGCTAACTTCTTACAGTTTCATGGTCTGTCTTGAGGGAATCTTTATTTGACTGTATTAAATATCCAATAACCTGAAAGCCGAATCCAATCAGCTTGTTCGGGAGTCTCTGGAGCAATGCTACCAATTACCAAAATCCAATCAAATTTTGCCAAAAAGCAGCTCAAATCTAGGACTCGGCTGCATGCAGCCATCTTCTATCACAGCAGTAACGGCTGCCAAATTTAATCGGAAATGAGGGTCTTTATTGTCCATTGAATTTTTAAAACCTTTTTTAAGAGAGAAAAGGTTGCAAAATAATCCGTGAGCTCTCATCCAGAAAATGTTATGGGGCTGGCTGTTAAGCAAAGCATAGAGAATAGGGAAGTTGAAGGCAGGGGAAAAAAAAATTCTAGCTGAATATTATAACCATGTTTATTTTTTTCCCCCCCACCCCCACCCCTCTCTCGTGCTTCCAGGATCCAAAACAACAGACGAGAAAAGCCTGATCGCCTAACAAATGAAGCGGGCAAACGAAAGCCGGAAGCTCGCTATGCAGTTTCCGCCCCTCGCTGCGTGCTGGGCAGGAAGTGCGCGCGGGGCGGCGGATTTGGACGCGATCACGTGAGTGCTGGCCGGCGCGTGCGTGCCTCCTCCGGCGCATGCGCTGTGGTCGACGGCGACGACGGCCATCATGGCGGTGTCTAGCGCGGCGGCTGCGGGAGGTGGAAGACGCTGGTATTTCACCCGAGAGCAGCTCGCTCGGAGTCCTTCCTGGCGCTTAGGACTCGACCCGGACAAGGAGTTATCGTACCGGCAGCAAGCAGCTAACCTGCTTCAGGATATGGGCCAGCGCCTCAACGTGTATCCCTTCGGCAACTAGGCCGCGCCTCAAACTGGGATTGGGCTGGGCAGGGTTACGGAAAGAGGACTAGGCCCGCCGGAGATTCGCGTAAATGACTTTGGATGCCTGTTAGGTTTACGCGGAGGAGGGGGGGGGGCTGTGTGTGTGTGTGGGGGGGGGTCGTAGCGTTAAGAGGGACGGGTATTGCGGGTGCCGCTCTTGTACGCGGGGAAGTGTTTCTATGGCTGGGGCGCCTTAGGCCGTGTCCCCGAAGGAGCTTTGATTTGGAACTGCACCGACATTAGGTTTGCTCGGTGGTTGGGGAATGTTAAACGCACATGTTGTGCATTGTGTTGGGACGCTGTTACGGTTTAGGCTGAAGGGTAGGCTCTGAAGTGGGTCTTCACTGATTTTGCAAAAGCACAAGAGGCCAGTCGGTAACACGTTACTAGCAGAGGCATTTGTCTGGCGTGTTGCATTATTTGGATGATAAGGAAATTTTGAAATTTGATAATGTTTATGGATGGGAGAAAAAGTGAACCATCCTTTCCCCCCTGTGTTTGATTTGAACATTAATTCTGAGCCTCATTTTTTTTTTCCCAGCTGTATTGGTATTTAACATTTTGGCTGAATAAATATTGAAGGTCCCTAATACAAAGCTTAGATATACAGGTTCGAATCCCAGAAGGGTATGGCTAGCTGATGAGAGCTAAATAGCTTGAAATAGATCTATACTAGTCTTCCTTTATTTCTTTGTCAGTAAATATAAATTTAACACAAAATAGTTTGTCGTGAAAGTGACTGCCTGAGGGCTCCTGGATTGGGACTGAAAGACAAAAAGGAAGCTGTATGCTCCTTCCCATATTTCGGTAGACCAGGTTGCTTCGATAGAAAACCCATATATATATGTGTGTGTGTGTACATACACACACACATACACACAATATATACATACATACATACATACATACATATATATATATATATATATATATATATATATATATATATATATATATATAAAATGTAAGACTGGCTAAAATATTTATGTAAGGTATTAAGTCAGAGTCTCTAATTGTGTAATACCATGTATAATTTTATTCAGAAATCAGTTCTATTCTTGGCTTAGTTTTAGGAAGTCAACTTTTTTAATACTTAGCTTTTCACATAATCTTTTCTTAGGAAGAATAATGCACTATTAAATTTAACATCTTCCTTAACGATGAACCACTAGTTCTCAACTGACTATTAATACAGCAATTGTTTATATGCATCGATTCTACATGGTTCAATCCTTTACCCACTTTCATCGAAATGTAAGTATGTTATCATTTTGTGTTTCTCAGCTGGAGTTCTGAATGGATTTATTATATATTTTATTTTTGGCTAATAGAATATGTGCATAATATGGAAGTAGTAGAACTTCAATAGTTAAAAAATATACTGTGGAGTTAAGTCTTCAGAAACAGGTCCCATCAAATTTATGCTTCATCTACATGTTTACAAGTAATAATGAGGTTCTTCATTTTTTAAAAAAATTAAGAGGCTTTCAAAGAAACAATGATAAACAATGCTACTTTAGAATATAACAATAACAATTGGCAAATTTGTGGCAAATTTTCAGGCATTACTGAAAAAATGCTTGCTAGAACACTGACATGTTAATTGGATGCCTGACATACAAGGAAGTTTACTTTCTGAGGGAAACATCTTAAACTCTCAACATTGCAACTGAGAATGGTTTATGGTTTCCCATAAACAGTTTATAATAAACCTATATATTCTGACTTCAGACTTTTAGCTGGATTTGTACAGATGTTACTATGATTTATGTTGTAAGATCTTATTTATTTCCTTTACTAAGATTTTATTTTCTGATCCTCATTCAATAATCAACATATGCTTACAAAAAAAATGCTCACAGTGCATTTTTGTAACTTGTCTAAGGAGAAAAAAAAGTTTGCAGACTGAAAATTCAGAGTGATGAAACATTCTTGCTTCAACTGTTTGCAAAGTTTTTCCCCTTGGTTCTAACGTATATTTCTTTTCCTTTGCACATTTGAGAGTAGTGTGATTTTGGTATTTGAGAGATGGTATATTCAATACATTTCTTCTCTATAAAGGCTGTGGCACCAGCTGCCCTTTTCCTGGCAGCCAAGGTGGAGGAGCAACCTCGAAAATTGGAGCATGTCATCAAGGTTACTCATGCCTGCCTGCACCCTCTGGAAGCTGCTCCTGATACACGGAGTGAGGTAAGTAGTTAAACTTCTGTGAAAGATGTACTGTACACAATAAATCAGAGAGAAAGAACACACATCCTGGCAGTGCAAATCCACCATGCTTCATTTTACTGAGAGTGCTACAGTCACCTTGAAATACAACTGAATAATTTCCAGAATAAGAGTATTTAACAATTGAATACAGATAAAGAGTTACTGCTCTTGGTGCATAGTACAGAAAGCTCTTGGTTTTGTAAGTCAAATTGCTTGTCTGTCCTATGTGTTCTGGCCAGTGTGTTGATAAAAGCTTGGTGTGTAGCACAGCTTGCATTCAGGAATGGATGTTGCCTGCCAGGATCATACTCTTACGGTGATATAGAAGTTGATTTGTGAAATCCAGTCGTTTTTACTGTTCAAATAAAAAGATTATTAAGCACATTGCTTCAGTTTCTTACCACAGCCCTTCCTGACAGGACCAGCACATCTAACCTTGCCAACAAGGGGGAAGCTTTATTTTAAAACTAAATTGGAACAAACAGGCAATTTTGAGCTTGTGCTACAGGACAATTTCAACAGTAGCAGTGTACAATCAGCAATTTTTCTTGTGTGTGCATTCGGTGCTCTTTCCCCTGGAAATGGGACATTTATGCCCATTTTCTCCAGCACAGATATAATAAAGATTCCCCCTTGATTTTTTGCCTCCTCAAGAGAGTGTTAGAAATATGCAGGCTTAATACAGAGTGCCTCATCACAAGTAACCTGCCTGTCCTCTCAACCCCAGGGTTACCTGCAACAAGCCCAAGACCTGGTCATTCTAGAGAGCATAATACTGCAGACCCTGGGTAAGTTTTCCAAGCGGACGGGCTGCTTCATGAATCTCAGACCCAGGAATGTTCCGCAGAATGGAGAATCTAACCCAACCCCGTCTTCTTCACAGCTGACCAATATGGGAAGCCATCAGTCCAGGCGACAGTCCTTGTCATAATGGCCAATTTATGACTTGTTTATGTTTTGAGTGAATATGTTCATACAACTATAAATGTGCAAACAGGATTTTCTTTTTAACAGGATTTATATCCTTTAGGTTCCAGGCATTGTACTCTGGATTGAAGTCTTAGCAGCTTGACAGTCTAATGTTTCAACTGTATTACTATATCAGTTTGATAATCCAGGATAGGAAATGAATATCCTGATAAATTACTATACATTATTACTGTTAAGCTTTTGCTGCATCTTAAATATAATTCTTCATTTAAAAGGTTTATAGCAATTAAAATGCTATTTTTTGCACTTTGATAGTTGATAGGCTTGTCATTATAAAATGGTATATGTGTTCCGACTGTTTAATGTTATATGCAAAATGCTTTTCTATTACTGTTGAGCAAGACTTTTTGACTTTGACTGTACAGTGTGTAAGCATGTTAATCCTAGCTGTGAAACATTGTAATGCATGAAACAGGTTAAAGATAATTTGTCACAGATAATTAACAATTGTGATGTATGTACATAATCTATAAACTTGTATCCTGTTAATTTGCAGGAATAAAGAGTATTAGTTCATATATTTGCCTTTAACAAGAAAAAACCTTCTCAGAACAAACTTAAAATTGATTAAAAATTATTCTAAGAATAAAGCACTTGCTTGGGTTATAAAAGTGAGCAGAAAAACAAGTGGTTGCTAGAATTTTATTCTCTAATTCATAATTCAGAATCAATTTAGAATATTTGAATGTGTGTCAGTATTTTTACCAAGAAATTTAGCATTTCAAAAACTTGCAATATCTGTTGCATTCTTGTGCTAGATAATTGATGTATTTGAGCCCAGGAGATGTCCTGTTTGCATCTGAGCACAGAGCGGTATTAATTGACTGGAGGAACAATCTACTTTGCCTCCCAGGATCAGAGACGTGCATGGTATGTAGAATTACAAGCAAGTTATATCCATGTTCTAAACATTTCCTTTTTTCTTCTAGGATTTGAAATTACCATAGATCATCCTCATACTCATGTGGTGAAGTGCACACAGCTAGTTCGAGGTATGTTCCAAACATGACTGTGATTGTTGCTCAGACAACATATGTGCAAAAATGGTTGTTTACTAGCTCAGAAATTATTTCAAAGAATAAATTTCCTTGGTAAAGAATGTCATGTTAAAAAGGAAAAAGAAGAGGTTGTTACTGTACTAAATATATGCCTTTTGCATGTCTAGAGGATCAAAGGGCTTCAAAATGAAAATACCAATGTCAGCCTTTATAGCAGAAATGTATATACTCAAGCTGTGCACAGCATTCTATATGGAATGCTTTGCAGTTGTCTTTCCGTGTATGGGCATGCACAGGTGTTTTCTTTTACTGATAATTCAATGGGAGGGTTGCCTATGCTTGCATATTTATAAGGAGACAATATAGCAATTTTAATGCTTTGCAGTGGGCTTTGCTATTCTTTAGAAACATCCTTTTGAATGCTTTTGATAGCTGTAATAATAATATGCATCTTAAAGACTATACAGTATATGGTGCTTACAGCTTCCTTTGACTAGAATTGCAAAGAATATATTTTCTGTCCTTTTGAAAAACTATCATTTCTATGTCCAAATGATATTTTGAGAAGTTCAATATGACTCCTTACCCCAAGACCAGAAAAAAAGCTGGGAATCTTTTTCCTGTCCTCACATGACAGGATTTTGCCCACTGTAATCATTCCCCTAGCCAATAAGCCCAGAGTTCCCACAAAAAGTTCCCCAGTCTTGGTGTATAGAATTAGAGGAAATACACAACGTGCTACACCTTAAGTATTGGCAAATTTAACTTGTGATTTTTCTCTTTCAGCCAGCAAGGATCTAGCCCAAACTTCCTACTTCATGGCTACCAACAGGTAGATGTTGAAAATTCAGATTTGTTTTATTTGAAAATGTTTTTTGGTAAATTATTGCAAAAAAATAATTGAAAAAATATGCCACATTTAGAGTGCATTCCTTGACATCAAAACAGTAGATTTATTTAAAATTTGTTTCTTTTAGCTTGAATTTCAGAACAGGAATATACAAAATACCTTTATAAATGAGCACACATTGCTAGTCCATCTATGACCAATTCTCTTTATTGTGTCTATAATGGTGAGAGAAATATGAGAAATGAGAAATAAAGACTTCAAAACAAAAAAACTGTCCCAGCTGCTTAAAGGAAATCCTTATTTCTTGTAAATGAGATTTTGAACTGCAAGTTATTATTAATGAATTAATTACCTGGTTTGCACAATATATTATCATGGTTTAATTTAAGCCTGCTTTGCTATGGAAACACAGACTATAGATTCATGAATTAATTTATCAAGTACAAGCACATAAATTGGTGTTTATTTATTTACACCAGCCATGGTTTTCTGTATCATTCAATCCTGTAGAAGAATATTAAATCTCATGTTCATTTCTCTTTCTAGTATTCAGAATTAGAAAATAAAGACAGTGAAGCTAAAAAAATCAAATATAAAATGGGTTTGATTTTGATAAGGCTATTGTAGAGTCTGATTTTTTTAAAAAGAGAAGCACATTCTCATCATTTTTTCCAGATTCAGAAATGATAGCCTATTTCCTATGGCACATATCAATAAAGTTTAGTTTTTGGCTTATAACGGCAATTAGGATTGAAATTTTTATCGCTAGGTGATGCAGTCATAAATTGCACTCCTGGTAACCATTGTTAACTGAATCCCATGGTCGTTAGGTGAGGCAAATTCCTGCTGGCCTCCTACAACAAAGCCAGTGGGGAAGCCAGCTGGAAATTGCAATCCTAGGGCATCAGGCAGCTAAGTAGCTGCTGTCAGGTGGAGGAAGGAGGGAGGGAGGAAGGGAGTGAGTGAATAGTGCCATATGGGCCAGGGTGTGACGGGCTGCATGAGAGGCATGGGTCAGGGAAGGCATGAGAGGTTGTGTGAGTGTGGAGGGACTTTGACTTTCCCTGCTGGCTTCCCCAGTGACTTTCTAGGGAAGCCAGCAGAAAAGGTTGCAAATTGTAATGGGGTGCTTGACAATTGGTCATAAGTGTGAAGAAGTTGTCAAGCATCCAGATTCTGATCACGTGACCATGACAGTATTAAGATGTCGAACTTCTGAAGTCAGGTTATAATCACCATTTGTAACTTGGATGGGTTGCTCGTCTTTGCTCAAGGTCTAGCTGTAAGTACATATTTGTGGCTGGTGTATTTGCATGGGCATACTTGGATTAAATATTTCTACTTAAAAGTTAAAGCAGGGGTCTCCAACCCCCTGTCCGTGGACTGGCACTGGTCTGTGGCATGCCAGAAACTGGGCCTTGCAAGCAAGCAAAGCCCCATCTGCAGGATGCAGGCAGCATGTGAAACCATAGCCTCTGCAGTCTGTGGAAAAATCTCTCCACGGAACCGGTCCCTGGTGCCCAAAAGGTTGGGGACCACTGAATTAGAGGATGATGAGGCTTAAAATTGAAAAGTAAAGTAAAGCTATTTTTGAAAGAACCATCCAGAATTTTTAAATAGTAAGTTGTTACCTTAAGATACTTTTTTCTGACCTTTTGTTTTCTAAACCTTTTGAGTATTTGTATTTAATCACTGATTGGGATATTTATATCCCAACATCTAAAAATGTTAGATCAGCTGCTGCTGAATTTATCAATACTAGCTATATTTTATGGATATTTATAAAGAAATGCCTAAACACTGGTTCTGGCTAAGAAGTGAACCAACTTGAAGTATTTTTAATTATACTACACAGAGGATTAAAAGAAACTAAGGATCTCATTTAATTTAAAAAATAGTTAAGAGAAAACTGTTAACGTGTGGTGCCTCATGAAATGCAGAGGCCAAAGAAGTCCATTGTCCTTCCTGCAGTAAATTGAAAGGATTAAGTTCTCTTGCTTGCTGCCCAACAGTTAATATATTATTGCATAGAACAGAGTAATAATGCCCAACAATGTAAAAAAATGTAGAGCTGGTGGATGCATAGTATGCAAGATGTTCAATCTGATTACTAGCTAGCAGTGCTAGAAAGTTGGTTTTTTAAGGAAGGCAACTTTGGCCTATTGATATGGATAGACTTTAGAGCTCGTATACTCCATCCCAGGCTGCTTGCAAATTGCATTGCATGGCAGCTGTTGCTCTTTCTATATCAATTTTTTTCATCATATCAAGTGGTATGAGTAGATACTGGTCTGTAATTTACATATTTTTCAAGGGGCTTCTTTTTGTCCAGTCCTCACCATTTGCACATTTTTGCCATGCACTGTTATTAATCTCCTGAAGGATTTTATGGATTATAAATGCCGCGTAAACATTGCCATTTCCTGCCAGCATATTTTGCCTCATGATATTTCTGGGTCCAGTTCCTTGTAGGCTGTTGGGCAACCTTCTTTAATTGTTTGAATCTTGTTAGAATAGGAACTAATAGAAATACATAAACACCTCTTTTAGTTGATTTAAGGCTTGAGTTGGATTTAACATCAGCTGTACTTTGTGGTCTGATTCAAAATGTACTGCTGTCGGTGTTTAACTACTAAAAGATGGATTTGTTGCAAGGAGAAAATTGTTCAGATTTTTTCCTAGGATTATGTCCAAGTACAATCCAATTTGTAACTTTGTTTGGAATTAATTCCTTTGCCTTTCATGAAGATCATGTGGGTGTCCTGGAGCTCCAGGCTGACAGAAGCTCTTGGAAAACCTTGTGGGAAAAGGCTGAAGTAGAATTATTGTGCAAGGCAAGCTTGACCTTGCAGGATAATAACATTTTTTAAAGCTGAGGGATGCCTAATTCCTGCAGTGTCTGTCCAGCGGGCGGTTGTATGTGCGGCTGCTGTTCAAGCTTGGGAGCTTACAGCTTTCTGTTTCTCTCCCCCTGCTGGTGATGTCAGCCTTCACCTAACAACCTTCAGCCTGCAGTACACCCCTCCCGTTGTGGCCTGCGTCTGCATCCACTTGGCCTGTAAGTGGTCCAACTGGGAGATCCCAGTCTCCACGGACGGGAAGCACTGGTGGGAGTACGTTGATGCCACTGTAACTCTGGAACTCTTGGATGGTAAGTTTGGAGCAAGGTCAAATACATTCTATGCCCAATAAGAGGTATTCCATTAACTTAATATTTTATTTCTGACTTCTGTATCAAGGTTTCCAGCATGACAGTAAAGAAGTGGGATGCATTTTGTAAACCTAATCTGTACCATTAGGCTTTGGACTGCTCTGTTTTTTGCTGACAAGGATGGACATTAAAATATGCTCCTGTAGAATTTGTGCTGTAGTACTATGCCTACTAGCTTTATTCTTGTGTTTGTGTTTCAGAATTAACTCATGAATTCCTTCAAATTCTTGAGAAAACTCCTAATCGACTGAAACGAATCAGGAATTGGCGGGTAAGATGCTTTGCCCACTTTGTACTTCTCTTTGATAAGAATGTTGAAGGAAGACAGTTGCTTGGAATACTAAGATACATCCAAGAGACCTCTGCCTCTTTCATGTTTATAGCTTTATAACTGGGCTTAAGCCTGATATACATTCATAAACATCTTGAGGCACCCGTCAATTTCCAATACAAATTTAAAAATTCATCGCAATGTCTGGGATCATTTCAAGTAGAGCTCTGGCTTTCAGAAATCAGCTATCATATTTCACTACAAGTTATCTGGATTCCACATGAGCTCAGAGTCAGTGTAAGGAAAAAAATAGCTTTGATGGCTAGTTGCCACCCAAGGTTGTGCAGTAGATATCCTCCACCCAAAAAAGAAAGGATCTTCATCTTGGAGCAGGGGAGCAATAAAATTTTGGAGAGTTGTGGGGGAGGGGGGGAAGCAGACAGGAAATGCTATTAGGTAATTATTTCTCTATAATACTGATAATGTGGGATGATTCCAATATTTTGTGATAGGCCACACAGCCCACAATATTTATGTTATGGTAGAAACCACAGTACAAATGGTTTTCCAAAATTTCAGATGTTCCTGTTGCCCCAGGTAGATTGGAGAATCCCTGTTTTATAAATATATAAGCAGTGCTAAATTTAGAATAAAGTCAAAGATGCAAAGCAGATCAAATAAGAACATTCACAGAATGAAAACAAAGTAGTTTTAAATAAATTTAGATAAATGGCAGGTAAGCCTTTGCTAGGAATGTATTCTATAAGTACAGAGAATCAAAAAAGGATTTTGAGACACTGACTCTTCACTCAAAATAATGAGACATAGAGGGCATTAGAAGGAAGACTTTTGAGACAAATGTGATAGTACAGCATCAACCTTCTGAACTGATAAAGTAGATATGACAGCTTTTATTAAATTTATTAACAAAATTATATGTTAATGGTTTTTTTCTAAAATGACAGTTGTCATTTCATCATGGTGTGTCTTATGAAAAACGTGCATTAAAAAATGAACTCTATATGGTACTTCAGCAAAATACAGCAGTGCATGCCTGTATGGTATTCTTTTCTCTCTAGGGGTATTGTACGGCTAGAAGAGATTAGTATACTAGTTTTGAATGCTTTCATTTTAGGCCTGTCAAGCAGCCAGCAAATCGAAGACGGATGACCAAAGTGAGGATGATGGCCTCTCAGAACAGACAATCCTCAGTATGATCTCTAGAAGCGCATCAGACACAACTATTGCAGGCCTGATGAGCCTGTCAACGTCTTCAACCACCGGAGCCGCTGCTTCACTTCCAGCTACAGAAGGAGAGTCTCCAGGGGAACGAGGTAGTACAGATATTTCATCAGACAGCTGGATGGCTCAACATCCTCCGCATAAACAAAAGGCCAGCCATAGAGCTAACGAAATTTCTGCCAATCCTGATCATCTACATCATGACAGCAGTAGTGGCGGCTCTTTTGTTAAGCAAAACATCAAGAGTGCACCGCTAGCAAAAGTATCATTAAAGGAATACCGTGCAAAACATGCTGAGGAGTTGGCTGCACAGAAACGCCAGCTAGAGAACATGGAGGCAAATGTGCGTTCTCAGTATGCTTATGCTGCCCAGAACTTGCTTGTACAACAGCAACGTGAACGGGATGTGCAGCAGGAGGAGAACTCTCCAATTGTCCTGAAAATCCCTCTAGGCAACAATTCTGATGGTTCTGAACGGCCTCCTACTGAAAAAACTGATAAACCCTCATCTGCAGTTAAAGTACGGTTGCCTGCCCCAGGAGATAAGCCTATTGCTTCTTCCAAACAAGATGATATAAAAGTGCGCATTAAGGTGCCACCTCCCACAGAACGACACAGCTTGCCTGATGAAAACAGTGGCAAGAGCAGAGGAGAGCACAAGGAAAAGCATAAAATCCATTCTTCTAACCACCATCACCATCATAACCATCATTCTCACAAACATTCACATGGGCAACCTGTTGTCAGCACCAAACGTCCAGGGGATCCCAAGCATGTTAACCCAACTGGCATTGTGTCACACAAGGGTTATGTCCCAAATTGTTCCTCCCGTAAGAGACCACTTTCTGAGGAGACCTCAGTTACAGTCCATGAACATCAGCCCAAAATCAGTAAGAGTTCCAAGGGTCCCACTGTGCCATTTGCGTTTCCTCAGCATTCTGGCCACAGCTTGGAAGCAGCTGGTCTATCTTTTCCGCAGGCTAACAAAGCCAGGGGGGCTCATGGAAAATTGGACAAGAGCACTGCTGGGGCCAATGGACATAACATGAACCAGTCCATTGACTATCAGGATACAGTGAACATGCTGCACTCCCTGCTCAGTGCACAAGGCATGCAACCCACCCAATCATCCAATTTTGACTTTGTGCATCATTATGGCGAATACTTGAACCCCAGGGCTTCTGCAAGTGTTGATAAGCCACGACCACCCCCACTTCCATCAGAACCTCCCCCTCCTTTACCACCACTCCCAAAGTGATAGTTTTAACTACTGAGGTTCTACAAAAAAAAAAATAATTGCTCATAGTAATCTCCACTGCCTTGTGTGAATTCCCTGTCCCCTTTTTAAAAGAAAACATTTTTTTTTATTATTAGTAGGAGAACATAGAGTTCTTGAAACTGTGAAAAGATACGCTCTTCTTTCTCTGTGTGCATCCCTACCCACCCACCCCCTTTCAGTTCTGGATGGTGAAATTTTTCCTATAAGACCAGCTGTCAACTTCAGAGGTGAGGGTGGGCTTGAACGTTATCAACCCGATAGGAAATGGCGCAGGACTATTTAAATCGACAGTCTTTTCTCCTTTTCTTAAAAAAAGAGGACTTTTAAAAATAATTTAAAATAAGTTATGTGTTTAGTGTTGATTTTATTTTTCTAATGTGGATAAAGGAAGGAGTTATAGCAGAAATGGAAATGGAGAAGGGCGCACGAGTTCTGTCTACTTGCAGTTGTTAATGTGTCTTGTCCCAGTGGAAGTTGCCTCCGCCTGAACAAAGGCAGCGAAGGTTGGAAAGGAAGAAAAGGGAGAAAGGTGTGAGAGACACATGTACTGAATATAAGTAAAGTAGAAAATGGAAGTGGTGAAGCAGAGTTTTTCCAGTTTCTCCTTACTTAGATCTATGATTCTTCATCAGTAAGTAAATGGAGACAGATACAAACCTAAAGTTCCAAAGAATGGTGGAATCAGAAATGTTAGTTAAATTGCTAACATTTTTAGTCCTCCCTGCTGATCAAGGATAATTTAGGAGCGAGGTTTTATAAGTTCATTTCCTTCTTGACCACACTGCTTCTTTAGGGGTGCCGTTACTATGTTTACCATTTCAGTCTTTGTCTCAGTATTTGTCTCACTGACAGACAAATGGCTAACATGACTTAACCATTAAAAAATCTCATGGGACTGTATTTCAGTGGTGGGCAGCACTGCATGCTAGTGCATGAACTCTTGAGAGTGCCTTCAAAAAAATGCATTAGTATAGTTTGGGAAAATGTGTGTTTCAGCAGAGGAGGAAGAACTAGAAGTGGCCGACAGCCTAGGGACATTAGAGCAGTAATCGTGATTCTGGGATGCTTTATATTATACCTTAAATACATTATGGAATATGAGATTTTCACATTTTGTCCAAAAGGAAAAAAAGATATAAGGATGACCACAAACAAATCAGGCAAATTTGGTGAACAGAGCAAAGATTGCGAGCCTGTGGCCTTCCAAATGTTAAGTTGTACTTCTCAGTATCCCTCGCAATTTTTCATGATAGTAAGGGCTCCTGGAAAGTACAGCTTGCCAATTTTCTGTCTCAAAGAGGGAAGAAAATTGAATAAAAGTAGGATGAAGACCTGTGAATATAAAGATGTTGATACAACAATACAAAAATAGCCAGTTTGAAGGTGCCCTGAATTGGTTTGAACGTTGATGTAACATTCTGAACTTGTAGCATACTACTACTGGTATGCTAAAAATGGGGCTAGCATTTAAACATGGACATATATTATGTTTCTGTAGATCACATAAGAATATTTTAATTCTACGAAATCGGCCTTTGTTTGTAATCCAGCATTTGGACAAAGTATTTGGAGTGAATGGTCTTCAATCTCAACTTTATTTTTTGTCTTTTAATATAGTCCCCTTGTTCCACAAGTCATTTCAGGGTATTCCTACTGTTGTGAAGTGAATTCCAAATTGAAATATGAGGGACTGTGACCTAAAAAGGGTTTATTATCCAAAATGGATTACCTTACTATATATCAATAGAGGCCCAATCCAGTATGTCCAGTAGTGACTATGAGCTGTGGCCTCTGTAATGTCATGTGAGTGAAGTTAATTGCTGCTGATTTCAGATGATGCATCATGTTTAAAATAAGACACTCATCTGCTTGTTTTTGCCGAAGTATTTTCTCTGAATTTGGAATAATTATTTCCCACCACCTTTGGATTTCTGAACCAATGGTGTCTCAGCTATTGATGCAAACTTTGGCCTAGTTTTGTGTAATGTTTCATAAACTGTTTCTAATTCCTGGCTCATTTTATTACTATTCCACGTTTCAATAAATGTGCTGTCTCCGCATTTAATTTGTTCCTTGTGAAATTTCTTGCTAATATTTGAATTTATCAGGAAAAGTCTATACAAAAGTATTTGGGACAGTAACAGCAGCATTCTGAATCTATAAATCTTCCTTATTTATTTCCTAGTTCTTTATTTACACTGAGATATAAAAGCAAGCAATAGCAATTACAATTTAAAAACAAATCACAAAAGATAGCAAAGAAGCAAGTAGGAAAGGAAAAATAACTTTGTGGCATGATAAAAAAAAAACAGACCACATTTAGTAGACTCTCAGATGTTCATATTTTGGATCATAATTTGTCAGTTGAAAGCTGTTAGCAATAGTAATCCTTAATTTACTATGCTTACTAGAAGTTCCTGGGTTACCCATGGAAATGAATGTGACTTACATAAGAATAATGTATGCTGAATTGTCTAAATCACCTCTTGGTCCTTATGTTTAAAAAGAAGTTATTGTTTTGATCAGCTGACATTTTCTAGGCTTGCTTGAAATATGTTCAGTAATCCATGTTTTGTATATTGTACGGATACGCACCTGCATGTATCAATTTACAATATAATTATTAATACAGTATGCAAATTTATAATGGACTTGTAAAACCATAGTTATGTGTATGCAGTAAGAAACGGTCAGGGAAGCTTTCTCAGTCTCACTAATAATAAGAGGAAAAAGCAGATTTTGAGGAGAACTTCTTTCTGCATTTGAAGTTGAGCAACTGTTAAGATTGAGTCTGTTTAATCCTGAAATAAAATGCAGAGTCCATGTAATTCATACTGGACTGCAAGGAAAGTCCCTAGCCTGGCACTGTCTGTTTTGATCTGCATTCTTAGCATTACCGTGTTGGTTATGCTGGCTGGCCGTTTCCAAAATTGCATTGTTTTTTTAAAGGGGCTTGACTGGACAATGACTTTTACAAAGCACTTAAGTTCCTCTCTACCTAGCTTGAATTGTCAGCAGGCAATACCTTTAAAACATACTGTACATCCAATTCTGTTAAACTTCAGGGTTTAGTGACTTCCTGATGCTTTGTTGACATCTTCAAGGCAAAATGCTGCACAGACTGCAGACAACTGAACAAGGACTCCTGTCTTTATAACCAAGTATTCTGACTTCTCATTGCTTGCATAGCAGAACACTTTGCCTCTGAAGATGTTAGCTACAGTTGCTGGTGAAATGTTAGGAAATCTTTTCATCTATATTATGGTCACTAAAACCTGAAGCCCAACAGATACCAGCCATGAAAGCCTGTAGCCAGTATACCATACATTAACTTCAAAGTTTAATGGTATAGCTTGGATTTCAAGGTAATTGAGTTTATTCTGCTTATCATTTTCTGCTGTTCTTTGCTCTCTCCTACCTGAGTTGCAAAACACATAGCCATAATTCATTGTTGTCATAAACCTTTCTGAACTGTGTGGTAATTCAGACTATGATTTAATAGTTATAGAACTACCAAGATTGTACAGGTCGGGAATGTAAAGGATAGGATAATATCTAGACATGGTCTGCAATCTTCAATGTATAAATTCTGTACAGTAGAGTAATGCCACATTGGGATGGTAATGTGCATTACAGCTAGTTCCCACCATATGACTACAATTGGGACCTGGAATTTCAGTCAGTAAGCAATGTAGTCATTAAATGAGTCATGTGATGACCCACTTTTACAACCATTTTTATCAAGGTCATTAAGCAAATCCAGCTTCCCCAATTAATTACTTGTTAGAAGCCAGCTGGGAAGATTGCAAATTGCAATCACATGACTGCAAGATGTTATAACCCTCCTAAATATGGCTGGTTACCATATGCCCAAATTGCAATTGGGGATGGTGTGACAGTTGTAACTTTGTCAAAGGTACTTTTTCTGAGGTTCTCCTAACTTTGAACCATCATTAACCAAACTCCTAAATTAAGCATTACTTGCACATTATTATGTATTGTGGGAAGAAATATCCATCTGGTTCAGTTCCAAACTGGGAGAAAGACCTTGGAAGCATGGAGGCTGATTGGAAAGATGGTTTAATGATGAAGCAGAACCACACAGGTTCTGGTGCAGCTGACAAAATGGAGTTGAGAGTGGAGGGTTTTTATACCTCCTTTGAGCTTTGCATTTGAGCTTCCTGTTCCTGTGCAAGAACATGTATTCTATTGGCTGTTGGGGCTCCCATGGGGCCATGTAGGGGTTATGTAGGGGTCATAGCTGACTCTATAGGCAAAGTACAAATCCTAGGTGTTTGTCTGAGCTACATTTGGTTGAAGTTTGGACTGCTCTGAGGGTAATGCAGTAATTCCTATTGTGGCTTAATGGCTTTGTTCTGTGTTGGATCTTGAGGGCTAATCCTATCATTCTGCCTTTGTTTCAAAATATCCTGGCTTGAATGGATTACCAAATCTGCATTTCTAAAAGGTGGCCGCCTCAGTTTGGTTTTTGAATAGTCTGGCCCAGTCTTTCTTAATGGGCACCTAAATGTCTGCTGGGGCTATTAAGAAAGACTGGGAGGGGGGTGCTTTCTGTCTCCAATAGCACAGTTTCTCCAGTTCTCCTTCAGGGAAATATAATATTCTGTCTTTTTAATATTCCCTAAAATATTTCATTCTTCTAGGAGAGGGGTGTTTGTTAACTTTCTACAGTATCTTTGATTACTCCATATTTGGAACTAATAGGGATAAACACTGGTGATCAGCAAAAAGGCATAAAACTAGGCATATAGCACTCCAAACATCAACAGTAGTTGGCTGAAGAACTTTTTTCAGTTTTTTTTTACTTATGAAAAAGCAATTTAGATAAATGAGCAGAATAAGTAATCACAAACACCTTGAATAAAATCCCTCCCAGAGTCCCTTGGGAGTTGGGCGGCATAGAAATGCGACAAATAAATAAAATAAATAAAATGAAATGAAAAAAGGAAACGGATTTATAGTTTTGGGTAACTAGTAAAGGGGAATGAAGGGATCATACATTTATATTATCTGCATGCAGGCACATTAATCTCATATTGATATGCTCCAACTGTGGCCCATGCTGGTTGAAGATTAAGGGATTATAGTATGGTAACAAACAACTGAAAGGCAATGAAAATGTAAGGGACTGAATGCCACCTGATTTTGGGAGGAAAATCAAGAAAATAAAGACAGAGCTTTACAAGAACACTTGGAAAATCTGTTCTCTATTACCATGTCATACAGGGTATGGAATGGGCTTAAATTATAGGAAGCGGATTTCAATTAAAAACCACAAAGTTGTCAATATTAAAAATGGTATGACAAGCAAAATGTTTTTTTTCCAAAACAAAGTTTGAGTTACTCCTACCAAAGATGGTGTCCATTAATGGACATTCCATTAATTGATCTTAACACGTCAACAGTTCCAGCTTCATGAAATGGAATCCTACCTTCCTGTATGCTAAATTCCGTCCTGCTTGAGTAGAATACCAAACTCAGTTGCTTAAATTCTTTATTGGCCAAGCCTGATTGGACACACATGGAATTTGTCTTCGGTGCCCAAGCTCTCAGTGTACGTAAAAGATATAAGTGATAAATCATGTTCATAGTCATCATAAAAATACATCATAAATCATAAGATACAACACTTAGTGATGGTCATAGGAAACTAAGCAATCAACACAAATCATGCTAGGAAACTAAATAAAGCAATATACAAGCAACAAAGTCATAAGTAGAAAAGGAGATAGGAAATAGGAAAGATGAAAAAAATAATAGTAATACAGCCTTACTAGTTTGAGAGTGTTATGGGAATTATTTGTTTATAGCACAGTGATGGCATGGCGGAAAAAAAACTTGGTCTGTTTCATATCTAACGAAGCCTATTTAATATAAAATACTTTGTTTATATTAGCTCTCGAAGCAGCTTACTGCAATGAAATTAAAAGCAGGCCATAAAACAGTCAAAATGGTTTAAATCGGGATCGTAAAATAAAATAAAAATAATAATAAAATAATAATAAAATAAAATAAACCGTTAAAAAGCCTGACGCCCTCGGTTTCTCTCCAATGCTTTCCTAGTGAGGAATCCAAGGGCGGTTCTGACCGCCTTTTTCCGCCCCCTCCCCCCCCTTACGCCGGCTCGAATGACATTTCCTTTACCCAATCCCGTCTTGGTCTACGTCATCTCCGGATTGGCTGGCGATAGCGAGCTCGAGGCCCTGCTGAGAGCCAGAGCGCGAGGAGGAAGGTAAGATGGCGGCTGTTGCTGCGCTGACCAAAAAAAAAAAAAAAAAGTGAGGGCGGATTTAGGGCTCCCCCACCCCCCCACCCCCAAGATGGCTCTTCCTCTCGCTCTTGCAAAACGGCTCCCGGGAAAAAGAAGCAGTAGGCGTGGGGGAATCGTATATGGCCGAGGGACCATACTTCTCCTTGAGGGGGAAAGAAAAGCGCCTTCTCGACTGGGTTGGGGAAGGCTTCGCCCCCGCGTGTCTGAATTAAGCGAAGCGCAGAGAACAGAAAGGCGGCGGCGGGGGAGGGACTTTTAATCCCTTTTAGGGTAAAAGAGGGAACATGTTTTGTATGAACTTTAAAGACGTTACTGTTGGGAAGAATCTCCGGCGTTCCGTGAGGATCCTCGCCATTATATAAAAATCTTATCTGGTATTTAGTTACAGGAGCCGCAGCTGCTTAAGCGGTTAAAAAAAATAAAAATAAAAAATAATAAGGGTTAATAGGGAGAAGGCGTGGGGGGGAAGGGGAACAAGGTAATGCCCAGCCAGTTGAGGAACTGGGACGGGAAAAGAGGAAAAGTCGTCGCAAGAGTCTATTTACATTTCTTGCCTTTTCGGGGTTCTGGTCGGGGTGGTGTGAATTGTTTTAAGGTCCGGTGAATCCACGGATTGCCGGTAGTCTGAAATATAGAATCTGTGGTGATTCAAGATTGATCACGAGGAAAGCTTTGCTAGTCAGGAGGAAAACCGAAATAACCTTGTTGGGGGGAACAAAGGGATTTTTATACTAGCAGAAGTGACTCTCTGACTCTCTCTCTCTCTCTCTCTCTCTCTCTCTCTCTTATCTCAAATCTGTACTAACGTGTTCCTTACAGGCACTGGCATGAACAGAATTCGCATTCATGTTTTGCCTTCAAGTCGGGGGCAGCTCACTCCTGTGCCAAGGCCACAAGAAACCTTGTCCTGTGCCTTTGCTCACCGTCCATGCTCTCAGCCTCGTTTGGAAGGGCTCGAGTTCTGCATTAAACACATCCTTGAAGACAGGAATGCACCCTTCAAGCAGTGCAGCTATATTTCCACTAAGAATGGCAGGAGGTGCCCAAACGCAGCTCCCAAGCCGGAGAAGAAAGATGGGTATGCATTCTATACGTTCACATCATTGCTAGAGATGAGCTGAAATTTTGTCTTCTCTCTTCCTCAGCCTTTGGAGCAGATCATAAACACTTCTTGTATCATAGGTCTAATGAAAATAATATACTATATGCATAGAATAATTATGGAATGCCTTAAAGTTACATTCACGCAGTTCTGTCATCCTCTGTCAAGACTGGATGCAAACCATTTGTATTGTGTTCACAGATTTTTTTTTACAGAACATTAACTGAAAAGAGTTGCAGGTTAACATATACAGTACAAAAAGATTTCAGGTTCAATCTGGCATCTCTGAGGAAATTTGAGAAAGGATGAAGGTAGGGAATGCTCTTTAAAATCAATGCCAGTTAGGAAATATGGTACTTAAATAGATGAGCAATATCTATACTTCACATGAGGCAGCTTTCTTTGTTCTAAAGCAACCAAAGGTCCCAACCTTTGCTGCGGCGGGGAGGGGAAGAGGGGATGGTTCCATGCAAGCAGCAGGCGAGCATGCTTGCACAAATCTTTGCCCGAGGGAGGCCACTGTTCCTCAGATAGCCGGATGTGAGTCCCTCCTTGTGAGGTGGGGTCAGGGGATTCAGATGGGCCTACTGATTGCGTACCTGGCTCCCTGCCACGTAACAGCGGTCCTGCCTGAGCTGCTCGACATTATAGCCGGGGTGGCGGTGGAAACCCCCAGACTTATTGTTATGGGGGATTTTAACCTGCCATCTGCTGGTGAGATGTCGGAGACGGCTCGGGAGTTCATGGCTTCCATGACGGCCATGGGCCTGACCCAGGTAGTTCAAGGCCCCACCCACTTGGGGAATCACACTCTGGACTTGATTTTTGTCTCTGATCAGTGGCTGAATGATCTAAGAATAGGGGATATAGACATCAAGCCCTTGTCATGGTCTGATCATTCTCTCCTTCACATTGACTTTCAAGTCACTTCCACCCACCGCAGGGAGACGGAACCAACCAAATGGTTCCGTCCCAGGCGCCTGATGGACCCCGAAAGGTTCCTGATGGAGCTTGGGCCATTTCCTGAGACTCTGGCTCACGACTCGACTGAGGACCTGGTGGTCGCCTGGGACAGGGCGGCTACTGGGGCCTTGGACCGCGTCGTGCCTTTGCGGCCTCTGACCCGATGCCGATCTCGTCTAGCTCCTTGGTTTTCCGAGGAGCTGAGAGAGATGAAGCGTCGGAAAAGACGCCTGGAGAGTGATTGAAGGACAAGCCGATCTGAATCTGACCGAACACAGGTGAGATCTTATATTAAGATCTACCTAGTGGCGATAAAAGCGGCGAAGTCTAGCTACTTCTCCGCTCTTATTGCATCTGCAGAGAACCGCCCAGCTGCGCTGTTTAGGGTGACCCGTTCCCTACTTCAGGTGGGGGTACAGGAAGATCCCTTAAAGGGTCGAGCTGAGGATTTTGTACAATTCCTGCATGATAAAGTCGCTCAGATTCGGGAAGGCCTGGACTCCGATTGGGTAGATCCAGGGGAGGAGACGGGGGCAGGTCTTGAGAGCGTTATCTGGGAAGAGTTTGACTCTGTGGCTCCTGAGGACGTGGACAGGATTCTGGGCAAGCTTAACGTTGCCACATGTTTATTGGACCCGTGTCCCTCCTGGTTGGTACTGGCCTCCCGGGAGGTTACACGAGGCTGGCTCCAGGGGATTATAAATGCTTCTCTGAGTGAGGGTGTCTTTCTCGCCACCTTGAAAGAGGCGGTTGTGAAGCCCCTCCTCAAGAAGCCTTCCCTGGACCCGGCTATATTATCAAATTATCGTCCAGTCTCCAATCTTCGCTTTGTTGCGAAGGTTGTTGAGAGTGTGGTGGCGCGACAACTACCCCGATACCTGGATGAAGTTGTCTATCTGGATCTGTTCCAGTCGGGCTTCAGGTCACGATACAGCACAGAAACGGCATTGGTCGCATTGGTGGATGATCTCTGGAGGGCTCGGGACAGAGGTTGCTCCTCTATCCTGGTCCTATTAGATCTCTCAGCGGCTTTTGATACCATCGACCATGGTATCTTACTGCACCGGCTGGAGGGGTTAGGAATAGGGGGCACCGTTCTTCGGTGGTTCTCTTCCTTCCTCTCTGACCGTTCGCAGTTTGTGTTGGCAGGGGGGCAGAGGTCGACCTCAAGGCACCTTATTTGTGGGGTGCCGCAAGGGTCAGTCCTCTCACCCCTTCTGTTCAACATTTATGTAAAACCGCTAGGTGAGATCATCCGTGGTTTTGGGGTGAGTGTTCATCAGTATGCTGATGACACACAGCTATACATCTCCACCCCAGACCACCCCAATGATGCCCTTGCTGTGATGTCCCGTTGCCTGGAGGCCGTGCGGATCTGGATGGGGAGAAACAAGCTCAGACTCAACCCCTCCAAGACCGAGTGGCTGTGGCTTCCGGCGTCCCGGTATAGTCAGCTGGTACCATCACTGACAATAGGGGATGAGATCTTGCTCCCCACAGAGAGGGCCCGCAACTTGGGTGTCCTCCTGGATTCACGGTTATCTTTAGAAGATCATTTGACGGCCGTGGCCAGGGGTGCCTTTTATCAGGTTCGCCTGATCCGCCAGTTGCGTCCCTTTCTGGATCGGGACGCCTTGCGCACGGTCACTCATGCCCTAGTTACCTCCCGTATGGACTACTGTAATGCTCTCTACATGGGGCTCCCCTTGAAAAGCACCCGGAGGCTCCAACTGGTCCAGAACGTAGCCGCGCGGGTAATTATGGGCGCAGCTCATTACGCCCATGTAACACCTCTCCTATGCGAGCTGCACTGGCTCCCGGTGGTCTTCCGGGTGCGATTCAAGGTGTTAGTTATCACCTTTAAAGCGCTCCATGGCTTAGGACCTGGGTACCTACGAGACCGTCTTTTGCCACCAATAGCCTCCCACCGACCAGTTCGTTCTCACAGGGAGGGACTACTCAGGGTACCGTCAGTCAAATTATGTCAACTGGTGACTCCCAGGGGGAGGGCCTTCTCTGTGGGGGCTCCAACCCTTTGGAATGAACTGCCCCCGGAGATACGGAATATCCCTGATCTCCGTGCTTTCCGCCGTGCCCTCAAGACCCTGATGTTCCAACAGGCAGGGCTAAACATACAAACATGCAAATGATTTTTTAAATGTTATCTAATTCTGGGTTTTATTTAATTGACCAAACTAAGTAACAATTTTAATTAGCAATTTTATGATGTTTGTGTGTCTATATTTTTCTTGACTGTACACCGCCTTGAGTCCTACGGGAGAAAGGCGATATAGAAATATAATAAATAAATAAATAAATAAATGGAGTTTTGCATGCTTGTGCAGCCCAGTTCAAAATGGGTCACAGTCCAGAAATTGGGGACTCTGTTCTTAAGAAACATTTTCATATTTTAGACTTCTCAAATAATTCCAGAGCATCTGTTGATTAAAAATAAGGAGTTGTCACATACCCATATACAATTTTGAGGTAGCTGGACAGTTGTACATATTTCCTTCCAAAACATCCAAAGTCAAGTTTGTCTTACAGACCTACCTCAGTGCTAATCACACAGGCTTAAAGATTGGTACAAAGTTAATAGTTAACTGATTAAAATGAATAGTATACAAAATAGCACATTTAAATAAGCTAGAGTGATTACTAAATAAATGTTTCTACCCAATTTCTGAATCATTAAACATTTAAAACTTCAGTCTTTTTCAAAGCCTTTGATTGCATTGCTGTATAGAACTGTACAGAGATCTTTGAGAAATGCAGTGAAAGTTACAAAACTTTGAAGCCTGGTAAATGAAGAGATTAGAAATAAAAGAAAACATGAGAAAGGAATTTAAACTGACTCAGCTTTCACTCGCTGGCTACAAGAAGGAAGAAAGGAAAAATATTATCAGGATTTAAAATTCTCTTATAGCCATGTCTGTTTCCTGACATGGTCCACCTTGAAAGGTTGACAGTTGAATTGACATTCTTTAAAAAGCTCCTAGAAAAATATAAATGAAGCATTGTTTACAACACAACTATTTAGACTTAGATAAAATTTTTGCATTTGTGTGGGAACAAGCACCGAGGCGCTTCTGGGTTGAAAGGATTAACCAGTGACATCACAATTGCCTGGGTGGATGCCCAGTTGGTGCTTCTTTCACATCCCTGCCAGGAGCTGGAGCAAAGGATGAGAGAGCTCACCCACCTATGGCAGCACGCAGCACTTGGGTCTTGAACCCGGGCTTGCTAACTTCCAATCCAGCATCCTAACCATGAGAGCCACTGTGCTCTTAGATGAAATAATAATTAGGAAAGATACAGGAGCATTTATTTAAATTATTAGGTTACGTTTATATTTTCTACAGAAATTTAAAGCAGCATATAGAGTTTTCCCCTAGTTTTGCTGACAACAACCATGTTTAGTAGGTTGGGCCAAAAAAGCCCCTCTAGAATGTGATGGTTTGTTTCATGGCTGAGGACAAAAGCAAAGCATGAACTCTGGATTATGGAACAAAGAATGATGGATGCCATTTACTTGTGCCAGTTTCACCTTTTTTCACAGCAAATTGGGATTCTTTGGGAAAAAATGGCTGTGTTTCTGAAACTTCTTTAGCATTAAATTTCAAGTCACAAGCCTTTGTTTATACATTCTCCTTTACCCTTTACTCTCCACAATCATGAAGAATAAATCAGAAGCATATATTTCCATTTTAACTAACAATTAAAACATTTCATTAAATCACAATTTGTTTGAAACTTGCTCATTTGGAAGCTTTTACTAGTCTAATCCAATGTTAGTAATAATGGAATGGGCTCTTGAGATGCAACAACAAGAACAAGGTCCTATTTTTGCAATGCTGCTTGATAAATGTTTATGATGTGTATGTGATTCTCAGACCTTGTTGAAATCTGGTTCCCGTCAGTGCACACCTGTTTTGGCCATTGGTCAAGGAAAATGGGGATCCTAATCTGTAGTGTCTGGAAAGCCACAAACATCTCAATTTCAAGTAGCACAAGTTGAATATGAAAGTACTGTATAGTTTTCTGAGTTTGCAGCTTTCTTAGAAGAGGACTGGAGACTTCAATACATAGACCTTTAAGTATAATGTGTATTTTTTGAGAACTGGAGCATGTTAATAATCCAAACTGGAGACCTTTAGATGTATTGGGATTATGGAAGTATAGACTCAAGGGCACCCAGTCAGGGAAGACTACTATAAGAAGAGCGCATATCATTTTTGTTTTGAAGGAAGTATGTTTAGCAACTTTGAAAGCATTGTTTTATTGTTCCTTTTCTAATGTGTACCATATAATGGTTCTCTTCATTTTGGTTCCTTATTTTCCAAATGCTTGAGGGCAACATCCAAATTGCCTGCTTCAGTATTCAATCATGATTCTACATTCCACACACTCTTATGAGTGTTTTGTTTAAATGTGAACTACCAACTGTGCTAGTCTCATTATGAAATCCTTGCCTTTGGCCTACAGGGGAAGAGACTTCTTAAGGTTTGCTTGCTGACAACTTTAAAGGATGTTAAAGAAATGCTTTAGAGCAGTAATCCCCAACCTTACCAGCTTGGCAGCCCAGCACAGTAGGGGAGTGAATTGGAAGTGGATGTGTGTGCACTGGTGCAAATGACGGGTGCACATGCCCTCCACTCGCATCAATGGAGCATTGCATATGAGTGATGGGCGCTTTCGCTTATGCGCAAAACTCTACTCACACAAGCGGCATGTACTTGTGCTCATGCGTGAAGCTCCACTCATGCAAGGAGAGGACGCTTGAGCAGAGAGTGCTTGCGATCATGCACGAAGCTCCACTCGCTTGAATGGAGGGTGCTTGCATTTGAAGCTCCTACTCACGTGAATGGAGCTTCACACCCTCCATTCAAGTGCCCTCCGCTCACACGAATGGAGTTTTTCATGCGAGCGCAAAGGCCCACTACTCACGAATGGAGCTTTGCGCACATGCACTTGCCTGCCACTTTTGCAAGTGGAGCTTTGCGTGTATCTGCTTGTGGCTCAGCTTTGGTGACCCCTGCTTTAGAGTGAAGTGATGACTTCCACTGAAATTCCATCAGTTCTCCTGAAAGCCTTGAGAACACATGCAGATTCAGAGTTAGGAAGTAAGATTAGCAGATAGCTGTAGCAGACACCTCTCTGCCCCCAGAGGAAAGAAAAAGTTCTTGTTACCGTCTTTAAAATATAACTTTATTGGCCTTTAAAACATTTTAAAAGTTATTAATTTGTAATGTAAACTACACGTAGTCCTTGACATATGACCACAATGGAACCTGCCCATCATGGTCCTAAGTTATGACAGCTGTAAATTGGGTAATCCACATGACTCATCCAATTTTATAACCTTTTGTGGCAGTTGTTAAGTATACGCTATGGTCATTAAGCGAACCAGTGGTTTGCTCTAGCCAGTTTTGCCAAAAACCTGAAATAAATGGTTTTGGCAAAAGTTATGTAAATGTGTTCATGTGACTGTGGGGCCCTCGGCTGTCAGAACTTCAGAACTAGGTCATAAGTACCTCCAGGGTGATCCTTGTAACTTCAGATGGTCACAAGTCAAGGACTAGTAATAAATAGCCCTATATCACTACAAGTAGTCCTCAGCTTACGATCACAGTTGAGCCTAAAATTTATTATGTTAAGTGAAAATTTGTTAAGGGAGTTTTGCCTCATTTTACGACATTTCCTGCCACATTTGTTAAGTGAATCACTGCAGTTGTTAACAATATGGTTGTCAAGTGAATCTGGTTCCCCCATTGACTTTGCTTCTCAGAAATTTGCAAAAAACAAATATCACATGATCCCGAACACTGCAACGGTCATAAATATGAACCAGTTGCCCAAGGATTTGAATTTTGTTCACATAATTATGGGGATGCTACAAAGGTTGCAATTGTGAAAAACAGTCATGTCACTTTTCAGTGCCATTGTAACTTTGAAAGGTCACTAATTGAACTGTTGTAAGTTGAAAACTACCTATACTATGAGAGTACAATAGTATTAATATCACAATAGTACTACACACTAGTGTAAGAGACAGTGTACTTGAATGAAAAAATCTTTTTCTGTTAAAACGAAATGGGTGGTAGCAGGGAATCTGGTAGAGAGCTATAAATGATTTGGGAAGAACTTCGATTGATTTCATTAAGGGGAAGAAAACAGATGAGACTGAGGTAAAGGCAGTCTAGCCTAGTAGGAAAAGGAAGCAAAGGAAGTGGGACTGAGATGAGCATGTCAGCAGGAGTGATTAGTGCAAAATCTCCCAAACTGAGCAACTTCCAGTTATATTCAGTTTATTGATTCCTACATAACAGAATAACAGAGTTGGAAGGGACCTTGGAAGTCTTCTAGTGGGCCTTTCTTTAAACAATATGGAAGTGTGTGTTTGTTAGCTATTTTGGAAATTACAATCCATAACTTGCTGTTTCGCCTTTCTACCTAGTGTGTCATTCTGTGCTGAACATGCTCGCAGAAACGTGTTGGCCTTACAGGCTCAAATGAAGAAGTCTAATCCTAGCCCTGTGAGAGAGTCTCTTCTCTGTCAGCTGAGTTCCTATGCAAAGACGGAGCAGGGCTCCCAAACTGCAGAAAATAACCGTAGTGAGGGCAGCAGGATATTGGGTAAGTAGAAGAGATGATAGTTATCTTGGACATTTTTTATTCTTTTAAAATTAGATGCATATTAGCTTGATCATATAGCTTGATCATATTCTAACAAACATCTTTCAATATGTAGTTTAAAACAAAGCAACCCAGAAAAGATGGAAGCAGATAATGTTCAGTCTCACCCAGTACCAGATTAAATTTTTTTAATTACATGCATTTATGTTTCCCTTTACTGTTTTTTAATAATAGGTTCAGCTTAAATATCTTGAGAAGTCACAAATTTATATTTTAGCAAAGGGCATTGACTCTGCATTCAGAAGTCGTAAAGCATAAATATTTTGTTGTTTTGGTTACATTATTTAATTTAGGAATAGTTCTAGAGGGAAGTTACATTTAACATAATACGTTTACTGATGAATCCTATAAATCATACGGACCATTTGCAGAATAATCCAAACACTCAGAAAATATATTTTTCTGAGTAAGCTGTAAAATATAAGAATATCCTGTATCAGGATGGCATCCTGTGCCTTTGGTTTGTTTTTACAGAGATCTCAGCCTTAATTTGAAAGCTCTCTGCAAGTAGACAACTCAGTTTTCTAAAAAGAATTTGCTTTCACTTCCCTGTAGGTAGTTGGATGAAGAATGTAAGAAATTTAAAATATTAAGTTGATAATGGATGCAGCATATATTAATCGGTGGATAGTTAAAATTAGATGTGGAGATGATTTGAATTTGTGAACTGTATGGTTTATACTTTAAAAAACCTCAACCACATAAGAATCTCTTCCTTCTGCCAAATAAGATGACCAAATAAATATGTTGATTATGGTGCTAGGTTTGTTTCCTTACCAAATCAAGGTTATATTATGGGTGTATTGGTCTGACATTTAGGTAAATAAAAAGGTGAGATTTTCCTATTATGCTCTAGTGATTAGTTTTAATGCTGTGTTTATGATTAAGTGAGTATTTTATGGATATCCTACTGTTCTGATTGATGGACATGCTTATATCAGCTTATAGAAGTACATGTTCATATGAGATTTTTACTTTGGTAGCTCTGTTTTAGTTTTATATTGATGACATTACACTAATTTTACTAAAGAATGTAGACTGTCAACATATTTTTCTTCTCTTTTGTTTTTCCAGATGAAGACAGCTGGAGTGAGGGAGACCAGGAGCCTCTTACTGTGGATCAGACATGGAGAGGTGATCCTGATAGTGAAGCAGATAGCATTGATAGTGACCAAGAGGATCCTTTAAAGTAAGTCTCTTGAGTAAGGTTGTGTGAATTACCGCTGCAGAGTTGTGCAGTAGAGCTAGTTAATTTCAAAAAAAATATATTTGAACATTACTGATAATGAGCTTTCAAAGACAAAGTTCTTGCTTTAACATAATCCTTCCTCCTCCAGAACAATTTGGGTCATACTTCCCAGCATCAATTTTGACTAGTTCTCTTTAAGAGCACCAGAATAGTTGATGATGGGGTATATAGGTGGGAAGCTTCAAATGTTCCTAAACTACAAAGTGCAGTATCCCCCCTCATTGGACCGACTGACTGATGGTTGAAAGTTGTGGTTAGTGGCATGCAGAGGACCTAAGTTTCATCAGTCCTACTCTGTCCACAAAACCCTTGAGTCCAATCTGTATTCATAAATACATGTTTTGAATATTTTGACCGTTATGAATGAAAGCAAATTAATGTTGATCATTAATCTACAACTGATGTTTTGTTTGGCCTACCCTTTTTTTCTGAGGCACGAAAAGTATATTAGTCCATAACGTCTTCATTTATAACTTTATTTGTAGCCCTATAAAGTTTCAAATATTTCTAGGTAACTTGTGTAGTTATTCCACATGTGTAATTTGCCATATGTTCTGGTGTGCGATTAAGCAGCAACTGGGTAATGTATCAACCACATTTTATACTAACTGAAAATTATAAACAATTGTTGAGAGAAGGCCTTGTAGAATGCATTTTTGAAAGTTGTCATCTCATATTTTCTCATCCTTTAAAGTGTACAAAAATATTTCAGATCATTACTTGTATTTAGGACAGTACTGTAAGCTGTAGATGTGTAGCTCCTAAGCTCTTGAGGGTTACTCCAGGAGATATTGTGTTGAACTTCCTCAAATTAGCATTTTGGTTTCAAAATGTTTTGCATTATTCCCTACTGAAGGTCACAGGTCTTGCTGATTGATTGCTTTGCTTTTAAATAGCTTACTTTTGTTACCTGACACTGCTTTAGGTGATTCTCCATGTTAATGATTAGAGAGGATGAGTTGTGATTGGATCCTGTTTGTGCAGACATGCTGGTGTGTATACGGCTGAGGAGGTGGCACTGATCATGCGAGAAAAACTGATCCGGCTACAGTCTCTGTATATTGATCAGTTCAAACGGCTTCAGCACCTTCTGAAAGAGAAGAAGCGCCGGTATTTGCACAGCCGGAAGGTGGAACATGAAGCCATAGGTAAATGGCTACAACTCTGACCATAAGCTGAAGACATCACAAAATTTGGTGTGAAATTCATTAGAGCAGCTATCAGAAGCAGTTTATCAAGAGAGCTTGGGGACTACTTTTTTTGTAGATATATCTTGATTTTTTTTTTTTTTGCCTGTTAATATTTACTTGAAGTGGTACTTATTAAGGTAATGTTCAGATTAATTAGAAATATTCAGCATTTGAGCACCATCTGTTCCTAAAAATAGAACTGCATTGTAGCCACGAGTGAAAGAGAGCTTCATATACCATTTGTCTGAATTCAGAGATCTGTTGTAATCATTAAGAAAATATTTGGCTCCTATAACTAATAAAATCTTCATTATTTCATGAATTTCATGAAGAGAAAGTGTTTGCGTAAATATCACCAGTCAGTTATCCTATGAGACTAGCTAAGTAAACATTTCTTAATTGTTTCAAAAGTTATTTTAATTAGTTCTAACAAAGTGCTTTTATATATATTAACAGAGTAGTTTTTGAAATATGTGTTCTGAAAACATCACCCCAAAAGTCTTCCATGACAACACTGCTGGAAGATGGTGCTTTCTCTAGATTGCACCTTGATTCTTTTTTACTTACCTTTTAAAAATCTTGTGAAGTGCTACATTTATTCTCAGAGTAGTAGAACCTTACAGACATCATAGTTTTACAGAACAGGATGGGCAGCATTTCAAGGGTTGAGGGATGCAAGACAGCCTTCCAATCTGACCAATTCTCAACCTTAAAATTCTTCCAAAACGGGCTAGCATTAAATCCCAAAGGAACTATTTTAGGCCTTAATATTGTGGGGATGGGGAGAGAGTGTAATGGAAGTAGGAAACCTAACATTGGAAATCACACTATTGAAATAACAATACAATGCGGAGTGAAAGGAAGCTTCAGGTTGCTCATCCCTGCAGTAGAATTATGGTGATCTTTTTGTATTTCTCTTCTGAAGCAACTATCAAATCTGTAAGAATTGGGCTAAAGCAGTTTCTTTCCCAAAGCAGAATGAGTAAACTCCCAGAAGAACTCTTTTGATCTGTAGTAGAAGGGTATAATACTTTAATTCTACATTGAGGATGCGTTATTAATGTCTTCCAGGTAGCAGTCTCCTGACAGGTCCAGAGGGTCTTCTGTCTAAAGAACGTGAAAACTTGAAGCAGTTGAAATACTTGAGGCGTTACCGACAACGCTATGGTGTGGAGGCTCTCTTACATCGGCAGCTGAAGGAACGCAGAATGCTGGCTACAGAGGGTGCTGGCCAGCAGGTAATTGAGACTTATTTGCTTCTCTGTTTGGTCCAGGGGTGATGGAAATTGTGTGCCTGATTATTTTATGAAAGCAAAGCATAAAAATGAAGTAACTCTTAATTTCCAGATATGTGCAAGCTCTGCCACATGCAGAATTCAAAACCAAATGTTTTCAAGGGAATATCAATTTGGGGAAAGTAAAACTCCTTCACGATGAGGCACTAAAAACACAGGAGGAGTTGATGTGTATATTTCATAGGCTGATGTGTGACTGAAAGAATTCATTTTAAAACAGTGGCTTCTCTAAAATATTATCTTGTGTTTGGTTTGTACCTTCCAGGCACATACTACCCGTTCTAGCCAGAGGTGTTTGGCCTTTGTAGATGATGTTCGATGTTCCAACCAGTCTCTCCCAATGACAAGACATTGCCTTATTCGTATCCTCTTTTTCACTGGTGTTAGTATTAATACTTCTCACAAATAGACCAATTTAACACATTTGAATTTTTTGAAATTAATATCTATTTTTTTAACAAACTTTTTAATCTTAAAAATAAAACATTAAGAAAATTAAAAGTACAAATATCTTAAAATAGTATCAATTCTGATCACAGAATCTCTGCCATAGTAGCACATATTGCTGCATCCTTTGATTAGTAGAAAATATCATATTTTCCAAAACAGATTACACATTTCTGACAACCATTCCTTTGATATCTGGAATATTTCTTAATATTCTTTTTGCCACCATCCAGGTTTGATA
Source organism: Pantherophis guttatus (assembly GCF_059756535.1). NCBI lineage: Eukaryota > Metazoa > Chordata > Lepidosauria > Squamata > Colubridae > Pantherophis > Pantherophis guttatus. The sequence goes on along the minus strand of NC_142064.1, from coordinate 137,145,620 downwards.
TAAACTCAATTCCTGATAAACAGTCGAACTCCAAAGCTTTGATATGTGATTCAACATCTTTGGTACTGGATGGGTTTATTGTCCCAGAGAGACCCACTGCATAACCTGGGGATCCTGCTAGACTCTCGGTTCCTGCTCAAGGAGCAGGGGACAGCCATGGCTAGGAGACACTTTGTACATTTTTTTCATTTTCATTTTTATTTGATTTATATACCGCCCTACTCCCGAAGGACTCAGGGCGGTGAACAGCCACAAGATAAAACACATAGATACAAAATTTAAAAGCAAAGTAAAACCGAATTAAACAATTTGGCCCAAGACAGATTTAAAACACCCCAATAATTTAAAACAGATTAAAATTTACATTTTAAAAAGGGGGGAAAGGGAAAAGATTAGGCCAGGCCAGCCTGATGGAATAAAAAGTTTTGTGTTGTGCACCATCTGTGCCCCTTCCTGGACCATGAGGCTGCATTATCATTCATGCCCTGGTTACCTCCAGAATGGATCATTGCAATGTGCTGTACATGGGTCTGGTCTTGGAAAGCATCCAGGAACTTCACCTGGTGCAGAATGTGGCTGTGTGGACAGTTATTTATTAATTAATAAAATTTATGTAGCTGACCATCTCACAAGAAGTGACTTACAACGTCTTACTGTGTATTACTGTGATTGATTTAAAGCTATCATCCCAGCTTCCACCAAACTCTTCATTAAAATGATTTTCCATCAAAGGTTTTTTTCCCCCTAAAGTGTAAGATATTCATGAGTATTATCAAAACTCAATTCCTGTCTCAATATGGCCCAAAGATTTCCCACCAGCTTTTCTTGGCCCTGAATCAAGGCTGGTGGCTTGCTGTAGCCTCTGGTTTCAAGCAGGAGCCCAAAGAAGTGACTTCCTATGGTCTGTTGGCTGTTCCATAGCTTCAGAATTAAACTGGAACAGTCAATTCAGTTGGAAGCAACAATAAAACTTCACAAAATTGCAGTAAAGCCACAGCCTGAAATACAACCAGATTGTTTGGATTACTTCAGCCCCATGTGTGAATGTATATGAGAAAAGGCTCTTCTAAAAGGCTTAATGTTAACTTTTAGGCCAGCAAAAAATAATATTTAGAATTCACTATGCAATGGTATTTATTAGTTGGAAGCTTGTGGTCTGAGCTAAATTCTGTTGTAAATTTAATTTTTTTGGCAGGAAATTATATTTTCAGTTACGTATAAATGTTGCTACTAAAAATTCAACGTTTGTGTAGTTTAGATACTTATTTTTATTTTGAAGTTAGAGAACAATCAGTCCACTAGTATAGATCAATACCCCAGTTCTAAATCAAAAGCTGATTTTTATTATTGGTTAACAGATGATGCTAATGTATACAGAGCTCATATTTAACTCCAATATCTTCTAACACATACAAGATTATCCAAGGAAAAAAGTAATAAAATTACCCTTTATTTCTCTAGTTTACATACTGTATGTTTCCAAGGTCAGATGACTTGCTTAAAGGTCTACTTTTTATACTGCATTGCAAATTTTGCCAAATTTCCTTGACTCCATCGTCAGATATTTGCCAGGACACCAATCAACTCCTATTTAAATTGTGCCAAGGGTCAGAAGAAGCACCCTGTAGCAAACCAGTGCCTGTAAACCTTTCTGAAAATCCCTGCTGCCCACTCCATCTACAGCTACCACCTCAGATGTATATTCCTGAACAGGTACTGTGTGTTCCTGAGGAACTGGAAACCACTTCCACGGATCTCTACTTGAGTGCAGCTGAACTCTGCCCCACGGAGAGTTTGCCACTGGAGTTCAGTGATGTAAGTATCTTATGAGGCATTGCAGAAGACCCCATGATCTTTGAGCTGGATCAAAGGATATAGGGAAAATGCAAATACAGTATGTCAAGTTTCCGAAAGATGCCCTAATTAATTCATGAGCCTGAATTCACTTCAGTTCTCCCTCTCTCCTGCTCATGGCAACTTGAAAGCTTTGCAAGTTGACACAGTACTTATATCAAACTTTATGATGTAAGAGAGACTGAAAGCAAAAGAAAGGCAAACAATTAAGAACAGTAAGATAATCAGAGTTACAGAATGAAATAGTCATTTTTCTATTCATCCAATGTGTAAAACAGCAACAGAAGATGACTATACTCTCAGGGTGTGTAACATGGCTTTTCTGAATATATGGTTCAGTTCTTAATAATTTCCCATAGGCAGTGAAAGTTAAGTGTTTAATGCTACATGTACAACAATGGGTAGGCCACTTACTATCATATTTCCTATCCCCTTTATAATTCTTTAAAATGAAATTATTTGACTTATAAGGGTATTCAATTGGTGAGGGTTGGAGAGAGTGCACTGGATATTTTGGAATGTCTTTGAAAAATAAGATTGTTAAAATTTGTATTTTGGAATTCTTAAAACCTTTTTCTACTCTGTCCACAAAGAGTGCATTTTTATTATAGATAGTCCTCGACTTATGACAACAATTGAGCCCAAAATTTATGTTGCTAAGTGAGAGAGTTGGGTGAATTTTGCCTCATTTTATGACCTTTCATGTTAAGTGAATCATTGTAGTTGTTAAGTTAGTACATAATTGTTAAGTAAATCTGGTTTCCCATTGACTTTGCCAGAAAGTAGTAAAGTGATCATATGACCCTGGGACAGTGCAACTGTCATAAGTACATGCCAGTTGCCTAGCATCTGAATTTTGATCATGTGACCATGGGGATGGTGCAACAGTCATAAGTGTTAAAGCCAGTCATAAGTCACTTTTCAGTGCTGTTGTAACTTTGAATTGTTGCTAAACAAATGGTTGTAAGTTGAGGACTATTCTAAATGAAATGAAGCTTAGTCAGACTGCCAAAAGTTATTTTTTTCATTCTTTTTAATTAAAGGGGGGGGGCCTTATTTTTATGCCTTCCTATTTACACACAGAAGTTGGTTGGGAGGAAAAACCTAGTGGCCGGCACTGTGTTCCCCCGACCCCAAATGGGCTTCTTTGTTGTTCTCTGATAGGATTTGGATGTTGTTGGAGATGGTATGCAGTGTCCCCCTTCTCCTCTGCTTGCTGATGCTTCTGCTGCCCTTGACAACCAACTGAGCAAAAATGTGGCTGAAGCTCCCATAATTGTGTGCTCAGATGAAGAATCTGTTCGACAAGGACTTCCAACACAGGCAGGAAGGGGAAGTTTTCCCAGAGAAATCACACTTCTTGCATCGGAACCTCCACAAGAGCCATCAGCGCAGGTACTGTGCTAGGTTTGGAGGATTTCCTCTGGTGGGGCTTCTTTTGTTTTAGGGGTAGCTAGTTGCCAAGTGTTACTGTTAGAACAGCCTATTCTATAAAGGCCTCCTTGAAAAGAGTCAGCCAGACTTTTCATATACACAGGCGGACCATAAAGAAAATGAGGAGCCAGTTTTGTTTGTCAAAGGGATTAGCCATCTGCTCACCGCATGGATTGGGGGAAAGTTTGAGGAAAGGATCATTATCTCCCCTTTCTCCTCCCCCCCCCCCAAAAAAAAAACCCAGCACAGCTGGTCGGTAGTAGTATTGGGAGGGTTAAGAACTGGCAGGTGGTGGAAGCCTTTGAATTGCTAGAGTTTCAGTTGGTAAACATTCAAGCAATTTCTCTTGAAATGTCTTCTCAGCTGCTTTATTTGTTGACTTGCTTAGAATATAGACAAATTTTGCATACAGATTATGTATCTGAATCCTTATTTTCATAACATCCAGAAAGAAAAAACAGCTTATTGATATCTGGTTGAATTATTATTTTAATTGGCTAATGTATTAATATGATTGCAATTTGTATTATTGTTATAAAAATTACAGGATCAATTATCTATCTCTATTAGAATACGCAGCATCTTGTAACAAGTGGATCAAGGTTGGAGGACAATAAGAAAGACGAACCTGCAACCAATGGGAATTCAGAACCAGCCGCTATCAACTGAGATGGAAAAAACCTGTCTCCTGTCCATAAAGCATCTGCTGCTGCTCTTGGACTCTTTTTGGCTTCCATTGTTTTGCCAGCTCTCTATTAAATCTTGCCCAGATTTAATGTCTATCTGGAAAACCATGTGAGAGGCAGCTTTAGCATGTTTGACTGACTTCTTTCAGATCTCATTTCAGGGAATGCCTTTTGGTTTCCGGTATAAGTGGAGAGAAAAACAGGAAATCTTAATGTTCAATTAATACAAAAAGCAAAAGCCTCTGCTTTATTCATAGTCATAGGCCCTGATAAGAGGAAATGGCTTAGAGTATTTTCCATAGTTGAATTATTGGGAGTGTATTTGAAGTCACAGGCTGAGCCATGCTAAAAGCAGAGCTTTTTATTATCTGTACTGTACACTAGCCTGTTGATGTATAATGTGCACATAGCTGGATTTTTTTTCTTTTCCTTTAGCACTGAAGCCCGTATAAGCAATTTTCCACTTCTACATTATAATGTGTATAAATCCCTTGTAGTATAAAAATAAAAATACTGGATACATTTTATAGCTTGCTCTTCTAATCGTGTGAATGTAATTAGTTCCTTTGCCAAACTCTCTAGAGAGAAGAAATTGCAGAGCCAATTAAAAAATGATTATTTGGCCCCCTGAGTAGAAACAGGAACAAGAAAGCAAACAGAATACTGTGTATTTTGCATTGGAACCCAAGGACTCAAAGGCAGATGAATATAATTTCCTTGTTCACTTTCGATGCAAATCTTTTAAAACGTCAAATTTTACCAATGTTACTTACATCTCCATTTTGTTATATCCAATATAAGGCAACATTTAGCTTGTGATGAAGGGCACTGATGGAGAATCAACAGAGTTCCCTCAAAGTGTTGGTTCTGTGCCTTCATATCCCAAAGCTTACATTTGTTCCTCTGCCTTCAAATAGAAGCCAATGTTACAAAAAACTAAAAAAATCTCTGGGGTTTTTTTCCTGAATGAATACTGTCCAAAATGGTTCAATGTTTTGATTCCAATTCAAAATGGTTGCGTCTATAGGTAGTTCTCAACTTATAACCTTAACTGAGATGGGAATCCATTGCTAAGCTCCATTGCTAAGTGATGCAGTTGCAAAACAGAATGTCACATTAACCAAATTCGGCCAGTTGTTAGCTGATGACCACTCACTCCAAGCCATTGTAGGCTTGGTCCCTCTCCTAGTCGTGAGCCTCAGTAACTCCCAACTGCCTATTCCTTCCCATCTCTGCCCATTTGGCTGCCCTGTACACTACCGTGCAGGATGATAACCCCAGAATCACAGACTCCGGGGCTTCTTGGCATGCCACCACTCGGGGGCTGCAGGAAGCCCCTGAGTTGCAGCACGAAGCCACAGCAGCCATCCTTGGAAACCTCCACTGGCCCAGCAGTTCTGCTCAAAAGCTGTGCCAAAGCTCTGAGGCTGCAAAAAGCCCTCCAAATCGTACTTGCAGCATGAAGCCCTTCATAGCATGAAACTCAGCCCCAGCCTGGCCCAATAGCACAGTGCAAAGCTGTAGTCAGTGTTCGGCCTGGCTGCTCACAAGATAACTGCTGCTCACATGAAGCCATCTAGAGAGAACATTAGAATAGAATAGAATAGAATAGAATAGAATAGAATAGAATAGAATAGAATAGAATAGAATAGAATAGAATAGAATAGAATAGAATAGAATAGGAATATGATTTCCTCTGCAAGCTATGGTTAAATGAACTATAACAGCCCAGGATATGAGATAGGTCATTAATCTCATAAGAAGGTGGTCTCCATTCTCTCATGTGTTTTCACAAAGCTTTAAAGAGATGTAGGCTGGTGACCCCCAGGGGGAGAGCCTTCTCTGTGGGGGCACCTACCCTCTGGAATCAGCTCCCCCCAGAGATAAGGAGAATCCAGGACCTCAGTGCCTTCCGTCGTGCCCTTAAAACCTATTTATTTAAACAAGCCGGGCTGGCTTAAGATGAAATTTTTAACTGTTTTTAAATGTTTTAAACGTTTTAATTGGTAAATGAGTTTTAATTGGGCCAAATTTATATATCTTTTAATTGTTTTTAATATTCGTTCTGCATGTTTTTTAATCTGGCTGTACACCGCCCTGAGTCCTCAGGGAGAAGGGCGGTATAGAAATCCAATATAAAATAAAAATAAATAAATAAAATAAATTTCATAGATACCGTAGTTCAAAAGAGGTATGACAGTTCGCCAGCAGGAGAAAAAGAGAGTAGAACGGGTGTCAAAATTGCGGCATCATGTGACGTATTGCGACTTTTTCCCCTTCGCTAAACCGGGCATGGGCGTGGCCTGCGTGTGACGCATCCGTCCCGCAGGCCACGAGTTTGACACCCCTGCAGTAGAACAGTGTTTCTCGCTCTTGGGAATTCCGGGAGCTGAAGCCCACACATCTTAAAATTGTCAAGGTTGAGAAACACCGGAATAGAGCCTGTAAAGTTCACTGCATCTTATCCAATAGCTGCCTTAGGTAGATAACACATTATGCAATAGCAAACATAGATAGAAGTAGCAGGGTTATTAAAAAGTATATTATTGGAGCTGTGGCAGGTATGCAAAGAGATCTAGTTCTGAGTTGATGTTGGTACCGGATTGTTGCTGACCTTGTTATGGAAGCTTTGAATAGCAAAAGCAACTGAGTGAAAATTTGTTTAGTGACCGAAGTTACGATGCCAAAAAAAGTGATTTATGACCATTTTTCAAACTTACGACCGTTGCATCGTTCCCCATAGTCACGTAATCAAAATTCAGATGCTTGGCAACTGGCATGTATTTGTGACAGTTACAGTGCGCCAAGGTCATGTGATCATTTTTTGCAACCCTCTTGACAAGCAAAGTCAATGGGGAAAGCCAGATTCACTTAACAAGCATGTTATTAACCACATTGATTCACTTAAAAACGGTAGCAAGAAAGGTTGTAAAATGGGGCAAAATTCACGTTAATTGTATTGCTTAGTAACAGAAATATGTTGAGCTCAATTGTAGTCATCAATTAAGAACTATCTGTATGACAAAGTCTCCCATCAGTTGGAAGTCAAGGCTAGAAGCATCTTAAGAATTTTGGGGAAGTACAGAACAGGTCCATTCTTACTATCCTGGGCTAGGCAGCATTCAGCTTTTCTCTCCTCATATAGTCAGTCATTCTGCTTTTGCTAGCTATGCCTTTAAGGTGAATAATCAGGAGTGCAAGATTGCACCCACTTTTATAGGTAGGCCTAACAAGAGTTCAATTTGTAGGAATAGCTTGACAGTATTGGCATTTAATGAAAGCCTCAATGTGTTGACTGCCATCTAGTGGTCATCCGGATTTTTGCATCCCAGGTGGGACATTCTTGTAAAGATTCAACCTGTTACTTACCTGCACTTTTAACCCTCAGTGGGAACAAGCTGTAGTCCCACCTCCTTAAAAAAAGATAATCACAGCCTGAAAAGTAATCATGAGATCTTGCTGCAAAAGGTCTTTTATGAGAACAAGTCAGAGCTGGTCATGGTGTATGATACAATATATTGAACTAAGATAGATACATTTGCAAAGTCATGTTAAACCTAAGTTAGCCTTAGCATGTTGTGTGAACACCAGCCATAACTCCCAGAAAAAGTTGCAAACCTACATGGAAAAGACCCATGTGGGCTCTAGAATCTCGGCTCTTTTGTTTTAAATCTTGCACGGGTTCATCCTAAAGCTTGGTACTTACCTGGCTTATTACCGTATTAACAGTGTGGCAGGTCAATAATGAAAAGATTGGTGGTTTAAGAAATTAAGAAATCTCCAGAGAAGACTCCTCCATGGGAGGGAAAATCAGGAGCTCCAGGATGAGCTTTAACAACAGCAGCAACATGACAAACTAACAAAGCACCTCAGCTCCTTGCTCTTCCCTTCCAACGTGTCAAGACTCTCACAGCAATCCCAACGCAGCTATGGCTGCTACTACCGCCATCGTGGAGCTACTGGCACTTTACTAGGCCCGGAGCAGCCGGGGGAAGCTGTGATACTGGTGCTGCCGCTAAACTGGAGAGAAACATCTGGCGCCAAGTAAGCTTGGACCAGGCACCCATTGGCTGTCGCGGGTCAGCATGCAGGGAGGAGTCCCGCCGTTTTAAAGCCATGACATCACTTTCTTCAGAAGCGGCCTTTGGAAGCGAGGAAGCGGGGAGATCGCCGCGGTGGCTGCAGGAAATGCGGCGAGGCGCCTGCGGAGCGACCTCCGCTGTTTCGGTGGCACTAAGCCCCGTTTGCCACGAGTAACATCGCGGGGTGAGTTGCGAAGGGAGAGGCGTCCGCTCCCTTCGCTGCTCTGCGGCTCTTTTCCGGAGCATCCCCTCCAACCGGAGGTGGGTGGGGGTGTCACTCCTGTAGGCCGATTGCGTCGCCGGGGGACGGGGCGGGACGCGATGTTCGCCCGCTGCGCCAGGTCATCACTGTCTCGTGTTTGAGGGCCGCCCCCGAGCACCGAAGCCGCACTTGTCCTTGGGGCTCCGATTGAGTTGCACCGCAGGGGGTGCTTAGAGCGGCCGAAGCCGGAGTGGGGTTTTTGGGGGGGGAGCCTGATGATTTTGAAGTGAAGGAAATGCAGTCTGTCCCCCCCCCCCCAGGCCGAGTTCTCCTTACGAATTACGCTTTAGTAGGGTCAAGGTAGATGTGCTGTAGGAAGCCAGTCAGCGGAGTTATTTTAGCAAACCACGGGTGTATAGTTGGAGGACGAACACTGATGCAGCAGAACCTGTGCATTCATACGTGTGTCCGTGGTTGACTCCGTCCATTTGGATTCGCGAGATGTACTGAGCAGTAAACTCACAGGCTGGGTGCGCACGCTACGCAAAACTAACACGTGGTAGCTGCAGTTCAGTGGATCGTGCGAATGGTCTGTGGAGATTCTCAGTCATCCAGGTCATGGTTGTCCCAAAAGTGCTTTTTCAGGAAGCAACTGGACTTTCTTGGTGTTTTTTTTTTCTTTGAAGACGTTTCGCTTCTCATCCAAGAAGCTTCTTCAGCTCTGACAGGACGGTGGGGAATGGAAGGATTTACATTCCTTGCAGACAGCTGGTCATATGTAGCGGGTCGTTGAAACACTTGGGAGGTTTATCTGTGTCCTCAGGGTCACCTGAGTAGTGCAAACGGTTCCTGTAAATCTGCATTTTTTCCTCTGGAAATCCATTCCTACTCCCAACAACTCCATTCCACGGGCGTTCATCCCAAATTGTATAGCTAAAAGCCCTGCGAATGCACTTTCTGTACGGTTTAAGAAATGGAGCTCTCTCTAGAAAGTCGTTTGCGCATCACCTTAGAAAGCAGTCCCTTCTGGATGGGTTTGTTTTCATCGCGTGGCATTCAAGCCACGATGTTAAACCGTGGCTGGTGGATGAGCAACAGTTGGCTGCGTTCACCCACAGCACTAAGTTTTTTAAGTGGAGGGCTTTGGCTTTAGTGATGATCCCAGCGGTGGAGTTCAGAGAGACTCGATTCCGTCGAGGCGGCGTATAAAACAGACGAGCAGCTGGATGCTGCGATCTATGGGACTGCCTTGCTTATAGAAAGATCCTCTTCCGACGAGCTGTATAGGGCTGCTGTTCATTTTAGACGCCGTTTGAGTTTTATGTTAGATGACGTTTTAATGGATTACCGTTTTTAATGAACATTATAGGCTTTTTAAACATTATCTCTGAGCCGACTGAGTCTTGGATTAAGGGAGGCTATTTGACTGCGATAAACAAAAATGTGAAGGTTATTTATTCCATGAGTATTTTTTACGAGCAATTCTACTATTTCGACTTCTTCCTTCTCGCCATTTTTATGCCGGGCTTCCTTAATCTCCGGAGCCAGTGGGTGGATCCCCCCCCCGACCCCGGTGGCAATGCAACTGCTTCCCTTTGAAGCCCCGCGGACGCCCCCCCCCTTCCTCTCTCATCTGCCCCGCGCTGAGGAAAGGGTTCGAAATCCTCCTAAAGTTAAGCCCAATCCTTTCCGCGGGTGCCGCGCTGCTCCCGGTGATCTTCGGAAGGTCGGTGGGTTTCCGTTTTGGTAAACGCGCCGAGGGTGCAGCGATAAGCAAGCACGCACTGCGGGTGTGGGAGTGAAGAAACAAAATCGGTTTGGACTTACTGAAACTTTTGAGTAAACTAAATCTACTAATAGTCGTTTGCATTCCAGCGCAGCCGCTTGTTTGCCTTTTCTGGGGTCTGATATCCGCCTCGCTGCCGCCTCTAATGCTGAAATGATCCTAAACATAAGGATCAGAATGTTTTCCATTTCCCGGTCTCCTGGGGCTATGATCAACATCATTTTCTTGTGCTGAAAGGCCCTCTGATAGGTAGCAGGGTCTCTCCTCTTTGAAGAAAATCAGGGCAATGGGTGCCTTTACATAGCATGCTCAGCCCTAAACCACAATAGCTGGATCTGCACAAGTTAAGCTAAAACAAAACGAACCACACTGGATGAACCTGCACAGCACACTAGGCCAAACTGCCAGTTGATGGGTGGCTGTATGAAGTGAATGAACGCAGCCAGAGTGCTAGGCTCAGAATGTTATAAAAAAAATGCACCAGGGAACTGACTTAATGAAACCATTATCCTCAACTTATGGCCACAATTGAGCCCAAAATTTATGTTGCTAAGTGAAAAAATTGGTAAAGTGAGTTTTGCCCCATGTTAAGACTTTTCTTGCCACATTTGCTAAGTGAATCGCTGCAGTTGTTATATTAATAACCCAAGTTGTTAAGTGAATCTGGTTTCTCCATTGACTTCACTTGTCCGAAGTTGGCAAAAGGAGATCGCATGACTCTGGGACACTACAAGGTCGGCAGTTCTGCGGTTCGAATTCCTAGTATAGGTCTCCTGCATGAGCAGGGGGTTGGACTAGATGACCTTCAAGGTCCCTTCCAACTCTGTTATTGTTGTTGTTATAAATATGAGTCAGTTGTCCAGCATCCAAATGTAACTCATGTGACCATGGTGGTGCTGCAATGGTCATAAGTGTGAAAAACAGTCATAAGTCGCTTTTTTCAGTGCCGTTATAACTTCGAACGGTCACTAAACGAACTGTTGTAAATCAAGGACTACCTGTATTCAGTTAACCACAGGTAGCATTTTGAACAAAACCAGTAAATTATAGCATGTTTTGTTACCTCATCCAGGGGTGAAATCCAGCAGGTTCTGGAGAACTGGTAGTGGAAATTTTGAGCAGTTCGGAGAACCGGTAGCGGAATTTTTGAGTAGTTCAGAGAACTGGCAAATACCACCTCTGGCTGGCCCCAGAGGTGGTATTGCAATATCCTTCCCCCAGGAGTGATGAGGGAATGGGGATTTTGCAGTATCCTTCCCCTGGAGTGGAGTGGGAATGGAGATTTTGCAGTATCCTTCCCCAGCCACGCCCACCAAGCCACACCCACAGAACCAGTAGTAAAAAAAATTGGATTTCACCACTGACTTCATCCTTTGCTTACCCTGTTGTGAACCCAGCCAGTGAATTCTATTAAACTTGTCAAGATCTGTCCACTTGCCTCCCTTTTTCCATATGTGAAATGCCTATAATGTGTGTGTGTGTGAGAGAGAGATTGTACATGCTTAGCTTCTTGTTTTATAGAGATGAAGTTTGAAGGGTTTGTATGCACAGATTCTCTCTTTTGATAGCTGTAAGATGTACAGGTAGTCCTTGAGTTACAACAGTTCATTTAGTGACTATTCAAAGTTACAACAGCACTGAAAAAAGTGACTTACGACCATTTTCCCACTTACGACTGCTGCAGCCTCCCCATGGCCATATGATCAAAATTCAGATGCTTGGCAAGTGGTTCATATTTATGACAGTTGCAGTGTCCTAGGATCACGTGGTTATCTTTTGCGACCTTCTGACAAGCAAAGTCAATGTGGAAGTCAGATTTACTTAACAACCATGTTACCAACTTAACAAATGCAATGATTCACTTAACAACTGTGGAAAGAAAAGTCGTAAAATCGGGAAAACTCACTTAAAAAATGTTTAACTTAGCAACATAATTTTTGGGCTTAATTATGGTCGTAACTTGACTATTTGTGGTCCAGAATTTTTTTTCTTTGAGCAGTTATTAAGGATAAAGGAAACTGTGGGGTAGAGAGGAAATATTGTATGTAAAGCATATCCATGTCTTCCTCCAATCCTCTATGATACGTTTTTGGAAAGGGCTATGATACGAGATTTTATTTTTGTAAAACAGTTTATGTCCCTCTGTGCTTCACATAAAACTATTACAGATAGTTTGCATTTCTCTGTGTATCTTGTATTTATTTTATGAATCTGATAGATCAGAAATCTCACAATGCTACTGGAAAATTTATGCTGTGATCTGCCAATTTGAAAAGTGCTCCCCAGTTTGCTTTTGCAGCCAGGGTTATCCATTGGGGATTTTATTCCAGCTCACTAATTAGTCATTTCAGTTGGACTTTGGTTTTGCTACTCAGCCCATGAGTTGTGAATAAATTGTGAATTATAATGATATGTGTAATGACATGGGGAGATGTGTAATGACCTGGGGAAATGGGGAAGAGCCACAGCTAGGGCACAAAAGGAAGGTTAGCCCTCCAAAGAAACATGGGCATGGCAAAATGGCCTCAAAAAGCATCCTCCCTAGTTTCTTCAGCTGTAAAGGTGATGGGAGAGAAATGTTTGGGTTTGCAAGATTGATGTCAGCCTAGCGAGGTAGTCCAGGTGGGAAGTCTGACCAGATGGACTAATTCTACTTTATCGTAAGGATACATTAACAGAATCTTGCAAGTCTGAAAGTATATCTCTTCCCCCACTTTATAACCAAAGAAACTAGGGAGGGTCTCATCTGAGCTGTTTGTCCAGTCCACATTCTGATGTTTCTTCTATTGTTCCCCTAGCTGTCTCTTCCCATCTGCCAAGGTCATTCTCACATACCTTTTTAATTTTGAAGGGCTGAAATATATAGGTGACAGAACTTGTTTTTGTAATCTGGTTGCAAGTCTATATATCCCATTTCACTCACTTCTTTATTTGTTGCATAAGTTTTCATAGAAGAAGAAAAGTAAATAGTAGGCTTCCAGGCTGAGAATGTGAATGGTTGTTGTATCTTCCCCATCAGTGCAAAGGTATCAGTCATGATTCTTTTCAAATTGAACATCTAGCATCCATGGGAGTGACCTTTTGGGGCATGCACCCTTTCAGCCTTGTCTTGCCTCACCTGCTTCCTCAAGAGTCAATAGCTGAGCTCAGTTTTTAGCTGGGTTGCTGGAACAGAAGAAGGCTGCCCTGTAATAAGGCGGCGGCCATTTTGTGGGTGGGAATCAGATTTGCTGGAGACTAAGGGGGAGAGTTGCCAATCATATTGTTTTTTCTAAAATCCTTGTTTGAAATAAGCTCTGGGTAAGTGCAGGTGGTCCTTGATTTACAACTACTTGCTTACTGACCATTCGAACATACAGCAGCACTTGTGAGCGTTTTTCACATGACCATTGAAGCATTCCCTGTGGTCACATGATCAAAATTCAGATGCTTGGCGACTGGTTTATATTTATGATGGCTGCAGTGTCCCGGAGTCATGTGATCATCTTTTGTGACCTTTTCTGACAAGCAAACTCAATGAGGATGCCAGATTCACCCTGTTGTTTACTTGGCAGTGATTCACTTAACAATTGTGGCAAGAAAGGTCATAAAATGGGGCAAAACTCACTTAACAACTGTCCCACTTAGCAACTGTCCCACTTAGCAACAGAAATTTTGGACTCAGTTGTTGTAAGTCAAGGACTACCTATAAATTTGAATGAAGTCTTGGCCATATCTGCTAGGGCTGCTCGCAGGTTTTGGAGGCTGGCCCTTACTCCAAAATAATCTGTGCATTATCTAGTGGGTACATACAGACAATCAGTATATAATGGCCTGTAAAAGTAAAAGCTGTGGTAGCTAATGTGCTCTTTTCCCCCTTGAAAGTTTACTCTGGAAGCTCATCTTGATGAGAGAAATGGTTTTAATCCATTTCTCTGCTTGGAACCGCTGGATCCCACTTGACCATATTTGATTCCGGGTTTCTGTTTTAGGCAGGACTGCCTCTGGTTATTCCTGAGGATTCAGAAACAGTAATTTTCCTAGAGGGAGTTGAAGTGAGTGGGGGTGAATGAAAGATTTTTAATAGGAACAGGTGGACAGAGGCGATGTGAAGGGGGCAACCAAGTGATTTGAATTAGTTGTAGCGAGGGGATGAGAACTCATACAGAATAATAATTTTAAGATTCATAAAAGAACGTGTTCTTACAGTTATTATCAAGAAGCTGTTCGGTGGCCTCAGTCTGAGAAAACCTGCACCTGTCAAAACTATTCCTTTCTTGTGTTTGCTATGGAAATATATACGGTAGGAGCAAAAAACCGTGAGCATCTGTAAGGTGGGACCGAGCACATTTATTTATTTATTTTATTTTTACGCTGCCCATCTCCCCTGTGAGGTGACTCTTATAGTACATCCCGGCTATCTGAGGCTTATTGAGGAAGTCTCTTTTAAAACCAGGTTCTGTATTTCAGGGGAAGTGTAGTTCATGGTTACGGTGTCCGTAGGGCTTTCGAGACCCCTGGTTTCTCTACTGAAGAAAAGGAGGGTATTCCAGGGAGGTCTTTGTTTTTCTCTCCCACAAGGCTGCTGTCTGGCCAGCTGCCAATTCAGTGCCTTAGTCTGTGACCTCGTTTTCTCAGTGGCATCTGCCAGGGATGGAGGGTTTTTTTTCCCCTCCATCCGTGCCTGGCATGCAATGGGCCCAGAAGACCAGGCTTTCCTTCAGAAGTTGGGTGTCCTGGGTCTTCTGACCTCAGGAGCCATCCTCCAACCTTACATTCTCCGGATGGGTTGAACTGCAATTCCCCTAACAGCCCATATTAAGTAAGTGAGGGCAGCGATAATCCCAGGCGTAGTCCTTTGTTTCTCCACAAGAGCAATTGCAGAGGGATCTTGGGAATTAATTTTCTTTCTAACCAAGCTTCTCACACAGCCGCTCAGTGACAAGCACCAGAGTAAGCTGTCTCTTCCCCAGAAGGCTTGAAGGATGAGTTTCTTCGGGAAGAAAAAAACCTTGGTATGCTGTGATAGTGTTGACTCCTTTTTGTTGCAACTGAGATAGTAGATCTAATCCAGGGACAAAGAGAGGCTTTCAGAAGAGACTTTCCTGTCATTCCACCCAGCAATCTGGACTCTTAAAAAAAGAGCTGCTCCTTTTGTTATTACAGATAGTCCTTGACTTATGACCATCAAGACCATTGTAAAGCAGGTCATGTGACTGTACCCGATTTTTATGACTTTTTTGCGGCAGTCATGAAACAAATGCTGCAGTGGTTAAAGGAATGCTGCGGTTGTTAAATGAACCCATTGCCGCCATGAGGAGTTTTTTTGCTAGAATAGAGTGATTCCAGAATGCCAATTTCTGGACAAAATGTAAATTGTGGCCACATGACTGTAAATGACTGTCAATGCAGGCCAGCTGCCAAGCACCAAAATCTGGTCATGTGATTGGAGTACGTTGGATCTCGGAACTTGAAATCCTGGTCGTAAATCCCTTTTTTAGGTCTATTGTAACTTTATTTTTTTAAAAAAAAAAAATTATAAATTTTATTAAAACACAAATTAGACATTTACACAACATACAACATATAAATAAACAGCTTATCCTTTTTAAGTATTGTTTCATAGTGGTTTTCCATCTAATACTTTATATTTCTTCCCCTTTTTCTTAATCAAATACTTTTTTTCCTCCCTCCTCCTATTCTGGTCTGTTGTAACTTTAAATGGTCGCTAAGTGACCAGTTATAAATTGAGGACTACCTGTATCAGAGCCATACTTAGACTTTACTTATTTTATTTAATCAATTTCTCTATGACTTCCCACACACGTATATTTGGAAACTCTTTAACAAATATAACCTGCCTTTTTGTTGGGTGAAATTCAGTCGGTTCTATCCAGCTCAGGTGAATCGCTAATGTGGCTGCAGGAGGCTCCGCCCACCCATGCAGACATCATAACGTCGCTTTTTTGCACAATTTTAAGCCTCTGCGCACATTTGCGAACTGGTAGGGAAGGTAAGTGAATTTCACCCGTGCCTTTTGTCATTTTCCATGTCCAAACTGCTTTGCAGGAAAGGTAGCCTCCTAATTTTCAGTTTTCTCCTAATTTTCATTTTTTTCCTAATTCAGTAAGATTGGAAGCAAATGAATTGAAGGTGGAGATTTGTGCAGGGATACAACAAGCATCTGATTTTGACATGCAACATTCTGCTATTTTTCTTCATGGAGAGGTCACCCAACTCCATCTCATTTAGCAGAACCATCAGAGCCAAGGATGAGCTAATTAGAAGGAGGTCAAGATGTACACAAAAGCTCTGGGCAACTTCCTCTGCACATACTTATTGTGAGTTGTATTTAAACATTTATTTGCAACCAGGGTGGATAAAAATCAATGATTTTTTTTTAAAAAATATCAAAAAAATTGGATTTTTTTTATTTTTATCGAATTTATTTTAATAAAAAACTTTTGGGGTAAAAATCTATCGTAAGATAGTTTTCTATTTAAGATACATAAATAATTTAGTTTATTCAGCATAAAATGGAGCTTAGTTATATAGCATGAGGCTGTATATTCTGCAACACTGGGACTATCGGTGAGTCAACAGTGGGTCAAAGGAGTAGCAGAGATGACAGTTGCTCTTTAAAAATTATGATTTAAATCAACTCGATTTAAATCAAATCCACCCTGTTTGCAATCATGGGTTTCAGCAAAATTCCAATAAAATTACATCAATCCACACCAGTTCGATACATCTCCTCTTATGTTAACAGCACTATTGGCCAGGATGTGTTTTCGCATCTTCCCTGCCGCCATTGCAAACAATGCAACTGTTATTGTGAGTTTACTAAAGGTCTTGCTGAATTAGTTCACTCCTTGTAGCACGTGGATTCCATGCGTGGCTTTGAATGGAGATGAAGCTGGGCGCCTGGTTGTTCCTTGTCAGCTATAGTTTAGGCTCCATCCTGTCTGGTCAGATCAATTTTGCAGGCCCACCAATGGAGTCGTGTACTGTTTACTTAGTTGTTTAAGCTGTTCCACAAACAGCCTCTCTTTGGACTCGGCTTACAAATTGGTTGTCTTGTGGATCGCAGCCATTGAAAAAGTGGAGAAAGAAATTCTCTTTCCCCTATGATTAAATCATTGGACCTTGTGCCCCCCTCCTTCCTTCCCAGCTCCCTTATCCTGGTCCCCACTGAAATTATTCGTTGGGGGGAGACACTGGCACTTTCATGCCATTGTTCTCTTCACAATTGCTGGCTTTCCTTTTCCTTACAGACCGCATCTCACTTCCCCCATTCTTTGGTTGATGTGGTGCCATTTCCTGCCATTACTGTAGGGTGGGGAGAGGGAAAATGGGATGGGGGGAGGTGGATCTTTGAATAACCAGGAAACAAAAGATCAAAACTTAGGGTTAATTCAACTGAAACTAGTGGGGGAAGCAAGCTAGGATGCTGCTTGAGCAAAAGGCTCCAATCCACTTCAGTGTAGGTAGTGGGAGAAGATAGAAGTAAGAAGATAAAGGTTCCCCTCGCACATATGTGCTAGTCGTTCCCAACTCTAGGGGGCAGTGCTCATCTCCGTTTCAAAGCCGAAGAGCCAGTGCTGTCAAAAGACGTCTCCGTGGTCATATGGCCGGCATGACTAAATGCAAAAGGTGCTACCTTCCCACCAAAGGTGGTCTCTATTTTTTCTACTTGCATTTTTTTTTTTATGTGCTTTCAAACTGCTAGGTTGGCAGAACCTGGGACAAGTAATGGGAGCTCACCCTGTTACAAGGCACTAGGGATTCAAACCGCTGAACTGTCAACCTTTCGATACAAGCTCTGCACTTAATTCCTAATGCTGGTGATGCTGTGATTCCAGCCAGCCCTTCTTCCTAATTCGGCAGCATCACTACCTCCCTAACCATTATTAGAGGTCAGATGGGGTAAACATTTATTGATAGGAGGTTTACTCTACATAAGAAAGCCAGTTTGCTGTATTGGTTAAGGCACCTCGGTTTCTAAGGGTAGAAACAGAGAGGAGACTCTGAGTTCTAGTCCCACCTTTGGCATGAAACCTGTTGGGTGACCCAGGCTGTTGGGAGATGGCAGAGGCTGACAGTGCCATAGGTCTAGCAGAAACTGCAACTGAAACAATGGATGGAAACTAATCGAGGAGCGAAGCAACGCGGAATTAAGGAAAAACTTCCTAAGTGGTCACGAATTAAGTGAGGACAATTAACCAGTGGAGCAGCTTGCCAGCAGAAGTCGTGGGTGCTCTATCACTGGAGGTTTTTAAGAAGAGACTGGACAGTCATTTGTCCCAAATTGTATATGGTCTCCTGCTTGAGCAGGGGGTTGGACTAGAAGACCTCCAAGGCCCCTTCCAGCTCTAGTCTGATTGATTGATTGATTGATTGATAACCAAGTTAATTTGGTTCAGGGTAAGAGGTTAGATGTTCCTTTCTCTATAGGTGATGGAATTTGAGAAAGGGGGAAGATGGGACAGCATTGAACTTGAGTTACTTGTTGGAGCAATCTTCTTTATGCGTTAATAAAAAAAGAAATACAGGTAGTCCTCGATTTACCTGAGTCCAAAATTTCTGTTGCTAAGTGAGACGTTTGTTAAGTGAGTTTTGCCCCGTTTTATGACCTTTCTTACCACAGTTGTTAAGTGAATCACTGCAGTTGTTAAGTTAGTAACACAGTTGTTAAGTGAATCTGGCTTTCCCATTGATTTCGCTTATCAGAAGGTTGCAAAAGGTGATCACATGATCCCGGGACACTGTAACCGTCATAAATATGAGTCAATTGCCAGGTGTCTGAATTTTGATCACATGATCATGGGGATGCTGCACTGGTCATAAGTGTGAAAAACAGTCATAAGTCATTTTTTTCAGTGCCGTTGTAACTTAGAACGGTCACTAAACGAACTGTTGTAAGTCGAGGACTATCTGTAGCAACCCAGTTTGGAAAAGGAAAAAAGGAAATGAAAGTACCTCTCATTTCCTTGGCTTCATCAGGGTGTGAAAACAACCTTCCCTTGTGTTGAGTGTTAATGATCTTGGATCCTTTCCCAGCCAAACAGAATGAAAACTCTGGAACTCAAGGAAGCAGTTCGGGGAGACATCTTTAAGATATATGCTGTCTAACTGGATGGGAATCTAAGCTCAGTATTCACACAAGATACTTAAAATGTACAGTGTGCAAATGCAGTGGACTGATGATGATACTGCTATTATCCAGGCTGGTGTTCCAGCTGAATGGATGGATTGGAATGTGTGGAGCTGATAATCGTATCCTCACTCCAATTGTGCTATTATGGTATTAATATGGAATAATGGTGAAGAAACCTTCCCAGCAATCTGGTGCTGTAGAGCAGTTTTCTGCCACCTGGGCCTTTTAGATGTGTTGGTCTCTTAAGGATGTTGGGTTGTAGTCCAGCATCATCTAGATTCTAGGCCATGCTTGCCTGGGGAAGGCTGTCGCAGTACGAAGGAGAACACAAACTGGCTCCCTCCAAACAAGAGAAGGTCTCAGATGATCTAGGCCGGACCTGGTAGGAACAAAGGGAGCCAGGACATGCACTCAAACATGGCAAAACTCTGCTTTAATACCCACAAACAGGCTGGAGCCTCAGAATGCGACGAGTAGGTAACAGGTTCCTTATAAAGTCAGCGCTGGGAGCGTCCGCCTCCCAGCGCCTTTTCAAATCTTTGGGCCCCACCACCTGTCCATCCGGCTGCCCATGCCCTCCGGTAACCACCATCCGGCACCTGTTGGCATTGGGCCAGTGTGTGTCCAGCTGCCGTGATAGCCAACAGGGCCAATACCCATCTGCCAGCAAAGTTCTCCTCGCCATCTGGAGTGGCCCAACAGGTGGCGTGTGGCCACTGCAGTAGGCCGCCGGGACTGATCAGCTGGGCGGTGCAGGTTCAGCGGGGAATGCTGTTGCCGTTTGGCGTCATCAGATATG
The DNA here is from genome assembly GCF_059756535.1 of Pantherophis guttatus. NCBI lineage: Eukaryota > Metazoa > Chordata > Lepidosauria > Squamata > Colubridae > Pantherophis > Pantherophis guttatus. The sequence continues at coordinate 137,125,641 of NC_142064.1, read as the reverse complement.
GGACCAGCAGCGGTGAGCCACCGCCTCGCTTGTTGCTCCTGCTGCATCCCCCCCCCAGGTATAGCAAGCCCCAGGCCAGGGCTCAACAGGAGGTTCTGTTCTTCAAGTACATACAAATCCCTTGTGATTGTATGTCGAAAGGGGCAAGTGGTTTAGATCAGGGGTCTCCAACCTTGACAACTTTAAGACTTGTGGGCTTCAAGTCCCAGAGTTCTTCCCAAGGTTGAAGACCCCTGGTTTAGGGGGTCTTATGCTATGAATAGAATAGTTTTATATGCAAAAAAAAATAAAAATAAAATCCCAGCAAGTTCAACTCCTGGTATCTTCAGGGAAATAATGATGTCTGGAGAATGTTGCTATAGGCAATATCAGATTTTGAACTTTGGCCCCCATCAGCCCAACTATCCTGCTTACTGGCAAGGGTGGTAAGGATTGCCCATCTCCTGCCCTGCCTCCCTAGGCAATGCTGCTCTGATTCAATACAGGTGAGTTCCTAAGCTGCCTTTTGCTTTTCACTCATTTTCTCTAGGCACGAGTGAATACTTTCCCCCAAGTTTAAATGATGGACAAAAAGGATAGGGCCAACAACATAGGACACTAGGAGAACATAACTCAAGAATTGCAGAAATAGATACATGAGATGAGCCGTAGGATTGTATAAATAAATGGTTAATATGATTGTAGAAAGATACTGCTGAACTTCTATGAATGTATTAAGGTATAAGCAAGTAAATTTGTAAATAGTATGATTAAGGAAAATTGGTTAAATGGACATTATTCACCGATGCGAAGGTTTTCTAGAAGTTAGTTGATGGACTTTTTGTTAATGTATAAGTGTTTACATGTATTTGTGTTTTATGTTTGTTTATGTTAATAAATTTTTTTTTAAAAAAATTGATGGACAAAAAATTAGGCATTGGAACTATGCCTTGATGAAAGTCAATGTTGCCCTTCTTCATGAAAAAGTATATGATCCCTTATGCACAGGAATTGTCCCTTGTCCGGTTCTGTGTTTTTATTCTACCCTGTTTCCCCCAAAATAAGACATCCCCTGATAATCCCAATCAGGCTTTTGAGTGCATGGCAATAAGGCCAAGGGCTTATTTCAGGGTTCAAAAAAATATAAGACAGAGTCTTATTTTCGGGGAAACACGGTATCTCCATCTGGTACCTCTTGAATATGCCATTAGGTATCATTATTAGGAATTCATAGTTGCTTTAGGTTCTCTCATGTTTCTTCCATCCCCCCTAATTCTTCTCCATTGTCTCTATTTTTCTTTCTTCCATTCAATCAGAGACTCAGAGACTGCCTGGACAAACCTCTGCAAGTTTCTTGGCAAAGTTTTTCAGAAATGGTTGGACATTGCCTCCTTCCTAGTCACCCAGCTGGCTTTGTGTTAAGACAGGACTAGAATTCACGGTATGCAGGTTTCTAGCCTGATGCCTTAACCATTACATCAAACTGGCTCTCCCATCACCCCATGAATCATGACTAAACTTGTTTGGTGAATGTGGAACTTTAACTGAGAATTGCCTCCTGTGCCTAAAATTCTGCTACCATGAGTTTTACCAATGGTTTCTCATCATTCAGCTTTTCTTCCTGAGGCTGTAACTAAGAAATGTCATGCTCCTTGTGAACCAGACTCTGCAATGATTATCTGTCCATCCCATCCATCCATCCATCCATCCATCCATCCATCTATCTATCTATCTATCTATCTATCATTTCATTCAAGTTACACATCTATCCACTTACCATGCAATTATTGGTGGCTGGCAACCAACTATAGGGACACGGTGGCTCTGGCTAAGACGCTGAGCTTGTCGATCAGAAGGTCGGCAGTTCAGCGGTTCGAAACCCTAGTGCGCATAACAGAGTGAGCTCCCGTTATTTGTCTCAGCTTCTGACAACCTAGCAGTTCAAAAGCATGTTAAAAATGCAAGTAGAAAAATAGGGACCACTTTGGTGGGAAGGTAACAGCGTTCCGTGCGCCTTCGGCATTTAGTCATGCTGGCCACATGACCACGGAGACGTCTTCAGACAGCGCTGGCTCTTCAGCTTTGAAACGGAGATGAGCACCGTCCCCTAGAGCCAGAAACGGCTAGCATGCATGTGCGAGGGGAGCCTTTACCTTTAGCAACCAAGCATATTAAAACATCAAGCATATAACACAAACAATAAGAAGAAAAATACAGGTAGTCCTTGACTTCCGACCACAATTGAGCCCAGAATTTATATTGCTAAGTCAGACATTTGTTAAGTGAGTTTTGCCCCATTTTATGACCTTTCTTGCCACAGCTTGTTAAGTGAATCACTGCAGCTGTTAAGTTAGTAACAGGGCTGTTCAGTGAATCTGGCTTTCTCATTGATTTGCTTGTAAGAAGGTCACAAAAGCTGTTTGCATGACCCCGGGGCACTGCAGCTGAATATGAATATGAATCAGTTGCCAAGCATCCGAATTTTGATCATGTGACCATGGGGAAGCTGTAACGGTCATGTGAAAAACGGTCAAAAGTCACTTTTTTCAGTGCTGTTTGAACAGTCACTAAATGAACTGTTGTAAGTCCTTGACTACTTGTATACCAGAGTCAGGTGCTGTAACTGTAACTAATCATCTCTGTAGGCAATCACATAAGCCACTGCAACAGGCTCACCACCTAAGTTACATCCTGGCTCAGTGCCTGGGAAGGCCTGGGTCTTTAAAGCCTTACAAAAAGGGATGTCCGAGTTCAATTCCTGGTTGATCCAGAATGCCCAGGATTCAACTGATTCTCCAATGTGGTTCAGATAAATGATTAATCTTGTCTTCTATCTAGAGGAAGGGATGTGGGGAGGGGAGGAAAAGCAAGGCAGATGTGGGTTAACTTGAGCTCTTTGGAGGAAAGGCAGGATAAAACTGGCGATTAAATAAATCGTAAAGCTGATCATCAAATGTGGTACAGATTGCTTATCCTTTAACATTAGGGATGAAATGGAGGAGGGTTAAGGACCGGCAGAGAGAAGATTTGTTTGGCTCCTGCAATGCACTTGCTATATAGCCTTTGTCAAGCCCCTGTTCTTGGCTGTTTCCCAAATTCCTCTTTAATATAGAGATAACAGGGATCTGGTGGGATATTGCACATAAGAGCCTTTGACTGTGTGAAAACGCTATAAAAAAATGCTAGACATCGAGTTTCTTATCCCCTGCTTTTACCCAGAGTGGTAGGTGGATAATCATGAGAGAATAAAATGATTAAGGGCCTTGTGTGTGGGAGACACACACTCATTCCTTGTCTGCAATTTTCCCCTTTCTGCTCGGTGTGGAGACACGGCATTGTGACCAGTTGAAGCTATAAATAAACAGATGTATGCCAGCCTGAGGCTCTGCTGCTATTTTTGCTCCGCTGTAGTAGTTGTTGTGGCTGGGTCTTCGGAGGACAGAAACATATGCTTTTGTTTTACTTCACATCTTGACACAATTTTATTATTTAAACTTGGGACTGATTGTCCTATTCCAAGCGCATTGAGAGGAATGGGATCCATCTTAACTTTCCCTCCCTCCCTCCCTCCCCCTCCCCTTCCCCTTCCCCTTCCCCTTCCCCTTCCTTCTCTCTCCCCCCCCCCTCTCTCCCTCTCTCTGTTGCTAAATTTGTGAATGGTTCCATTATCTATTTGGCCAAATTTGGGACATGAGCTTTTTAGGCGGCTAGCTTGGCCTTCCTGTTTAGTAGGAAACAGTAGAGTATGTGATCCTCCTGCCCCTGCCTTTTACTGCTTAAATATTAAATAAAATCATTCTTTACTGTTCGGAAAAAGTTGTCTTTGGCTCTTGAATGACATGCACTGCATGTCACTGCACTTCTTGGAATGTAGTACCATGTAGGACGAAAGAAAGAAAGAATACTGCGGAAACCTGCAAAATTCATCACCTTGGGACATTCTGATGGGCAGCAGCGGCAATCAGGCAGCAGAAAATCTAGCTGCCTGGAGAAGGCTGAGCAAAATGAAAGCAACTGACTAACAACCACTGCTGGGGTAAACGGAGGGAAAAAAAAAAACTGTCTGCAGGAGAGAGAAAAAGCTGCTGAGTGAGACAGCTGACGGTCTGAATCAGCACAGCATTTCTTACCTTGATGGAATGATTCTGAGTAATGGCTTTTCACAGCAAACTGCAGCACAAGCAAGCCTTGAGCAAAAAGATGTACGAATACATGATGGAAGTGGAATTGAGGATTTACGAAAAACATATTTATGATTCACACCAGAACATGTCAGGATGTGAAATGACATGAGAGGATTCTTTGTGTCCTCAGGGGATTTTGCTGAGTGTTATCCAAGGCTGGTGCATCCACCCTCCAAAGCAGAAGGACTGAGTTTCTCAGCATCTGAGAAACAGACTAACGGTTCATTTATCTTACGTATATCATGTGCTTGACAGCAGCATATGAATTTGCACACTGAAGTTGCAATGGCAACGCGGGCCTCTACATAAGAGCCCAAAGTCACACGGTATTGCCGATTTTACTTGTGTTGAAAGATTTTTTTAAAGTCCTGCAATGGAGAAATAGTTAATGATATGGAAAAATGGCTGAACCAAGGTATGGTTTAGGCAGTGGTGGGATTCAAGTAATTTAACAACCGGTTCTCTGCCCTAATGATTTCTTCCAACAACCAGTTTGCCAAACTGCTCAGAATGTTAACGACCGGTTCTCCCGAAGTGGGGCGAACTGGCTGAATCCCACCACTGGGTTTAGAGTCCTATTTGTTGATTTTTGGCTTTTAGGCTGCTCCATTTCCAATGTTATAAAGTGCCTTGCAAATAGCATGTTTGAACCAAGCCACTCACCAAGTTTATAGTTGAGCAAAGGATGGCATGAACCCAATCCCATTCTCTAAAGCCTCAAAAGTGGCTTACTGGACATTTTATTCAAAGAATCCGATCATATGCCTTCGATGGTACAAGACCACAGAGCAGTGGTCCCCAACCCCCAGTCTGTGACCCGATATCGGTCCGTGGCCCATTTGGAACCGGGCAGTGCAAGTGGCACTTGAGAGCGCATGAGTGCTCCATTTATGTAAGCAGTGGGTGGGTTTGCAAAACTATCCCCTCCCCCCACACACACCGCTGCTGCCGCCACTGCTGGTCTGCAGAGCCAAAAAGATTGGGGATTGCTGCCATAGACGCATCTGCCTAATTCCCAGAGACGCATCTTCCTTGTGTGCATTTGTTATCAGTGAAAGGAGCAGGGCCATATATCTGTTCCAATCTGTATGCCTAAGGCTGGGTTCTGTGTGCAGACACATATAATTCCATGTCAGGACTTGGAGAGCAGGATATTTAATTCTGTGTGGCCCCTTGGTAGGATTTAGCCTCTGACCCTCTTTATGCTTTGTTTGAATGTCTGTGGGGAAGGTGTGTATGTGTATTGGGAGCTCATTTTCAAATAGTAGGGTGTCTGTTTGTAAAACAACCCAAAATCTTACGGAAGAGAGCAAATTCTTGATGACTTATGCTTAAATGAAAGGATTAATTGAAAAGGATGCTGCCTGGCCCTTTGTTTGGGTTTCAACTCAGACGCAGCACTTCCAGCCATGCAGTGTTCATTCTTTATTCTTTCTCTCGCTCTTTTCTCCCCTGGGCCTATTTCTGCACTGATTCTGGTTCAAATTATCTGGATTAGTCATTTAAAGATGTGTGTGTATATTATGCTTCACTTGCAGAACATGCTTGATTTTTTTTCAGTTGCCAAGCTTGTGGCATTAAAACCCATGATGGGCTGTATCCCACAGAAGGCCTAGGTGAATGGTACTTTGGATATAATTTAAATTTGGTTGACGACAGAAAATCAGGCTGGTTAAAGCTCCTTTCTCAATATACATTTGGCCTTATTGTTTTCTTGCTTTATCTCCATTTTATCTACCCATATTCTTGCTAAGGTATTAATAGATGTTTTTCTTTGGGGCTTGAGGAATGTGGAATGATAGTCTGAATCATTCTTAAAGCAACAAACTCGCCTGGATCTAATCCCATTGCTCCTTCCCACCGCCCAGCCTGCCTGGTATTTCTTCAAATCCTCTGGGTTCCACCTTGTCAGTCCACGTGGATATTTTTTAAAAAAATCTGTAAGCAAAAGGGAGAGCAGCTTTGGCGTCCTTGGTGCTCTTTGAGCTTGGCTGTTTGTTTGCAGACATTGAATTACCTAACTAGGTAACATCATCAGTTGTGGTGAATGTGGCATTTGCTCCTTGTTTATGTACAGTAGCTTGCCCTCCCTGTGTTGGTGGTGGGGTGGTGGTTGTTCTGACCTAGGCTTCCTTAGAAAGTATACAGCACAATCTTAGTTCCGGCAAACCTCTTTAATTTATATGGCTGTAAATTATTGTCATTCCCAGTCCGAGAGGCTTCTCAAACAGTCTTTCAGGGGAGTGTTTACAAACACCCACCTTATCTCCCTTGGAATGCTGCCAGAGTACTAATTTATTTATTTATTTTATTATTTTATTTTATTTTATTTTATTTTATTTTATTTTATTTTATTTTATTTTATTTTATTTTATTTTATTTTATTTTATTTTATTTTATTTTATTTTATTTTATTTTATTTTATTTTATTTTATTTATTGAATTTGTATACCGCCCTACTCCCGAAGGACTCAGGGCGGTGAACATAATTGCCACACACAGGGCAAGGCCAAACGTAGCACAGAGTCAAACAGAACTTTTCCAAAGCTTTTACCGACCAGATGAGCTTCCTGCAAAAGCTCATGTCCTGTTCGCTTTTCTTTTATGTCCTATGGGAGGGGCCAATCATCTCCAAGCCTTACTCCCAAGTCAACCCTGTTTTCTTAATTGTTCTTGCCTTCTGGCAGCTCTGTGCATGTGCACACGGGGAACAGGCTCCCGCTGTACTTCTGTCTCGCTGATGTCAGACTCTGGAGGCAGCAAAGAACTACCAGATGACCTTGGCCCCCTCTCTGCCTCCGACTCAGAGCCCTCATTCCCCAGACTCCAGGACTGGTCCATGTTCCTCCCCAACCTCCTCGCTGTCCGAATCTGCTGCCAGCTCTGCTGGCTGCTGGTGGGCCACAACAGTGTTTTTTTCCCTTGGTAGCTCCTTGATTAAGGTATTTTCTATTTGATTGTTTGTCTCTAGTCGTTCCTTGATTAGAATATTGTAGATATCTTGGTATTCAGTTGTAGGCAGCTTTCCACAACTGAAATTCAAGAGATGGGGGGAACAATTTGTCTTCTTTTTGTGGAGAGAGGTGGCTTCGTTTTGTGTTTTTTTCATCATGTCTGAAAATAAGGTTGGTTGAGATGAATGCCATCTTGCTCCTTATTATGTTACAGAGCCCAGAAAAAAAACCTGTTCATAAACTTTGCACTTTTGGCACTTTTTCACATTCTCTTGATATCACTCCTGCTCACTGGGCTGAAGCACAAAACATCAGCAGAGCCCCAACTCACCATAGAAGCAAAGCCACACTGATAAAAGATTTTTCTATTTTTGTGGGGGATCTCTAGGGAACACCAAGGCCATAAATTATTCTGGGAAGGTGATAAAACCTACTTGAAGATGACAGTGGCGAACTGCTTCAATATTGTTTCTGGGAAAACTAATAAAGGGAGTTTTTACCTTTCCTGTTGGGGCTGCCATTTTCTCCCGTCCCTCTCTGTTGTACAGTGTCTTGGTTTCAATTTGGAGGCATAAAGGAAACTAGCAGATCTCCTAAGTCGAATGAGACAAATGACTTCCCCCAAAATAGCATGAGCAATCTAAAGTAGAATTGGAAAATTGGTATTTTTACGGATGGCGATAGTGATTCAACCCAGAATTGGGAAGGCCATTGGGGTTCATGTATTTCCGGAAATCTTGTTTAATCCATTTTTGGAGTAGCTGCAGGCTGCAAAGAGGACATAGTTCGTTTTCTGAATGCTCCTGTGCCTATGTCCAGAGGGCTGAAAATGAAACGGTATGTGTGTGTGTGTGTGTGTTCCCATATTATGTGGGTATATGCATAATTTTGTACTTATTTATTTATTTTGTCATGTTTATGTAGTGTATATTAGAGGTGAAGACCCTTCGAGACCTGTATGCAACGAAATTTCATTTTAATGTATGCCGATTAGTGTACATTCAAAGTGACAATAAAGTTATTCTAAGCCTAAGCCTATTCCGTCTCCCTGTCTCACATTTGCAATGAGGACTGGAAAGATGGGGAGGAATGGATGTTCCCTGCTAATCTCCAGGGTTATCTCTTGAGAGTTTATCTGACCCGATGCTTGAAGTAAGCCTCCTAAGAACGTGGCTTGAAGGACAAAACAAAACCAGCCCTAGCTTCCACCTTAAACAAAATTCCAGCCTAATTTTGAATCAGCATGTCTACTCAGCATGACATGGAAAGAATGAATGTGCTTGGGACAGCAGAAAATCAGTATAAATCTTCCAAGAGCTCTTCATAGCTTGCTAACCAATCTAAGGGGGCAATAATATTATGTGTATCCTAGCAGCAACGCTTACTGGCACATCTCTGCCTACCTTCAATCTGTATGCCCCTAAATTTCCCCTGCGGTGTTCTCTAACATATGGGGATGTTCTGAGAACTGCAGGTTTAAAACTATGAATTCTCCCAGTTCAGCCATTTTTCTTTGCTCCTCTTGCAATTTCTCACTGAAGAAATCTTTAAAAGCTGACCTTTCAACGTTTGTCCCTTGCTATTCAATTCCTGCTATATGAAATCATAAGGAACCCCACCCCTCCGTATCTCAGTATGAATTTTTTAAGAACATTCCTCGCCTGCTCCTGCTCCTTCTCATTTGTCCTGGTTCTGTGGTCAGCAAATGGATGTGAAACACGCTCCCTGAAAGTAGAGCTTGAAAATCGCCATCTTAATCTTTCTGCCAAGATTTTAGAGAAGAGAAAAAGGCACCATGTCCTTCAGCCCAAAAAGATGCAGCAGATGGAGTATCAGCTGTACGATTTTTTTTTAAAGATTAAAGAAACAGATGAAGAAAAGGTTCTAGTGTACCTCAGAGAAAAAGAACAGTGCAAGAATAGTTCGTGTAGGAAGACACTGTTAGAAAAGGTGTGCGTGTGGAAGCCGAGGCTTAACAGTGTCATTGTTGTGCGTGTACTCAAACTCAACAGATGGCAGTACGGTTAGCAAGCAGTGTTGCTTTCCCATAAGAGATAAAAGTTAATGTTGCAACAGGTAAACAAAACATTATTATTAGACCAGTGTTTCCCAACGTGCGGCCCGAGCCACACGAGGCAATTTGATTTTTAATGGCAATTTGGAACCTTGTTTAAACCAAGTTAATCACCTTTTAGGCTTCCTCTACATGAATAGGAGTTCACTTTTTGAATATTAAGAATTATATGTCACAGGGAGGGGCATCGGGATTTTAGAGATGCTTAGGTGGGGCATGGCCAAAAAAAGGTGGGAACCAATGTATTAGACAGTCTGTATTCTAGTCAACCAACAAGCTAGGAACCTTGTTTCTTCCAAGTCTAGATCTAGATGGCATCTAATAATCTTACTTGTAACAAATATGTTGGATGGCCATGTTATGGGTGAAAGCAACTTTAAAGCTAAAGGATGAGATCTGGTAAAGTGTCATCCTATTCAAATTAATAAAGAATGCTTACTTTTCTAACATCCATTTTAATCTAAGTCAGGAGTGTCAAACTCAAGGCCCGGAGACTGGATCTGGCCTGCGGGGCTGCCCTGGAAACAGCGAAGAACTGACCCGCAGTCCCTCTGCCAGCGAAAACAGAGGTCAGGAGGGCTGTGTGGGGCCCTCCCGAGCTCCGTTTTTGCTGATAGAGGGAAGTAGGAGGTTGTCACAGCTGAAAACGGAACTCACGAGAGCCGCAGGCAGCACTCCCAAACTCTGTTTTTTCTGGCAGAGGATTGCTGTCGCAGCCGAAAATGGAGCTCGGGAGCCTGTTTTCGCTGGCAGAGTGCTTGGGCCACCAAAGGCGCCCCGACATGAGTGACGTCGAGCTGGCCATGCCCACCCCAGCCCCGCAAGGTCAAACACAACCCTGATGTGACCCTCAATAAAATCGAGTTTGAGACCCCTGATCTAAGTAAAAGAATCCTGATGAGATCTTTTAAGAACTGCATTAGGCAGGCTCCTTTCCCTGTTTTGGAGAATGCTAAGTAGAATAAGATAGCATACGATGGATTTTCTCTGACAGGATATTCAATGTTTGTTGGGGGGGAAATAGTAGTCTTAAGCTAGTATACTATGCATCTGTTAAGCATACCCCAAAGATCCCCTTTTTAAGACTGAAAGAGCTCCTGAACTTGCCCATTTCAGCTGTATGTGCAGTGCATCAAACAGGCTAGGTGTGAATGTTTACAGAACAAAATGTAGAAATGTAGAAATGTAACATGTGCAGACATGATCATGTAGAAATGTAACATGTGCAGAACAAAATGTAGAAATGTAGAAATGTAGAAATGTAACATGTGCAGACATGATCTATTCCCAAACTCTCTGTCATCCCCCGTTAAAAATATTATGGTGTCTATAATGTTCTAGAGTTGCTTAAACTTTTGTTAAGGTTGTTAATAGTTAGAGAACTTCAGGCATCCTTACCGATGAGTTACCTTACATATCTCTTGCCTCAGCTGCAGAGGGCTGTAGATGAAATGGATTATTTGCATCCTGAGTTCAGGTGGGGATATTGTAAGGAAACAGCATTATTTTTTGAATGTCCTCTGGAGGGATCAGGAAAGAGGTGGTATGACTGTCTCGATCCTCCTGGATCTCACTGGCTTTCAATACCATCAATCATGGACCAGTTTCAGGGATTGAGAGTGGGGAGGCACTGTTTTGAAATGTTTTTTCTCCTTTCTCCATAGCTGGTTCCAGTCAATGTTGGTGCGGACCTAGCTTTAGCTCCTCACAATGTGGAGCACCTCAGGGCTTGGATATCTCACTGTTCCTCTTTAAATATCTACATGAAAACCAGCCAGAGCTGGCATGCAATTTGGAGCTCCTCCTGAATTTGTGGCTTCTTGCTCAAAGAGCAGGTAGCAGTCACATTTAGGGAGCTTTGCAGAGATACAATTGTGCACCAATTGTACCACTCCTGGACTTTGAGGCCTTGCTCACACTCATTCATGCTTTGGTTACTTCTTCTTGGAAATGCAGTGTGCCCTACATAGGGCTGCCCTTGAAGAGCATCAGGAAATTACAAGTGGTGCAGAATGCTGCAACTCACACAATGCTGGGCACCTCTTGGTTTACTCATGATACACACCTGCTATGTGAGCTGCACTGGCTCCCAGTTTCTTTCTGGGCATAATTTAAGGTGCTGGTTACCACCTTTATAGCCCTACATAGCAGAAAGTCAAGTTATTTGTAGGACTGCCTCTCCTGAAGGTGTCTGCTTGGTCCTCTAGGCCAGACAGCATAGGCACACCCTGAGACCCATCCCTTAAGTGTTGCTATTTAATGAAGCTAGGAAGTGTGCCTTTTCTCTTAGTAGTACTACCCTGTGAAACACCCTTCTCCCTGGGATCTAGCAGACTCCTATGCTTTTAGCCTGAAAAGCCATAAAGGGCTGTTTTCCCCCCAGGGACTGTGGTAGTATAAGACTGAAGCATTGTATAGATTGATGGATTGGAGATGATAGCTCCTGGTTCTCTTCTCTTCTCTTCTCTTCTCTTCTCTTCTCTTCTCTCCTCTCCTCTCCTCTCCTCTCCTCTCCTCTCCTCTCCTCTCCTCTCCCCTCCCCTCCCCTCCCCTCCCCTCCCCTCCCCTTTTATTATTGTTGTGAGCTGCCCAGAGTTGGGTTTTACAAGATGGGCGGCCATATAAATCTTTTAAATAAATACATGTCATCTCAAAGCAAATTAGTTAAGACTAAGCTGTTTTAATAAATGGTATTTATTGTTTTTAATTTTTCCCTGAAAAGCTAATTATATTTGCTTGAAGGTTTGCATGTTATTTTCAGCAAAGTATTAGCCTAATAAATTATTATGATTATTTCCTGTAGTAAATTCTCCAGATCAACCATATTCTACTTCAATTTTTTTTTACATTGAATAGCTTTTTCACCAACATAAAAATAATAATTAAGTTTAGGGCTGAAGATGATAGCTTGATTTAGAATACTTGTATAAAGCTGCAAAGAAGCCAAGAATTCCCATCAGCACAGGGGAAATGTCTGAATTACAATTTAGGTAAAATAGTGAAAGTTGACTCTCTGTTCGATTGCTCTAAATAGAAAGCTTGATCGGAATTTTCCTAAAGTGGGATTTTCAAATTAAAGCAGTAATACTATTTCATTATTTCACAGTATCTGCAAGATAGATACGGTATTTGATTGCATTACTCTCCTGCATTTCTATTGATTGTTTAAGATGGCAGCCTGTACAGGTTTGATGACAGAGCAACCATTTTATCTGGTACAGGTAGTCCATACTTTATGACCATAATTGAGACCAGAATTTCCATTGTTAAGCAAGGCAGTTGTTAACTGAGTCGCACCCAATTTTACAAACTTTTTGATGCTTTAAACCAAGGGTGTCAAATTCGCGCATCACATTGTCGTCATGTGACATATTGTGACTTTCCCCCCTTTGTTAAAATGGGGGTGGGGTGGCCAGTGTATGACGCATCTAGCCCGTGGGCCATGAGTTTAACACCCCTGATTTATTTATTTATTTATGAAATTTATTTATGAAATTTATATTGCTGCCTATTCGCACATGGCGACTCAAGGCAGCTTACAAGAATATAAAAACTTCATATAAAAAACAATAAAACTAATAAAAGAGAGAATCATATAATAAATTAATATAATAATATAATAAAATAATCCCCGCCCCGGTGACAACACATCACACAAGCCATTCAACGGGCTCCATCCTGCTCTGCGTTCCCCAGGCCCGCTGGCAGAATCAAGTCTTCAGCGCCTTCCGGAAGTGTGTTAGAGTGGGGGCCATTCTAATCTCTGAGGGAATGATGTTCCAGAGAGAGGGAGCCACCACGGAGAAGGCCATTCTTCTGGGTCCCACCAGGTGTATCTCCCTAGGGGATGGGACCTGCAACATTCCTTGCCTCCCCACCCTGGTGGATCGTGTAGATATGACCGGTAAGAGACAGTCCCTCAGCTAACCTGGTCCCAAGTCTTGAATTGCACCTGGAAGCAAATCGGCAACCAATGCAGCTCCTGCAAGAGAAGTGATACAAGTGCACACAGAGATCTGCACAAAACCATGCGGGCTGCACCATCTGGAGCTTCTGAATGTTCTTCAAGGGCAGCCCCATATAGAGTATGAATCATTGTTGTTATGTGAATCATGCCATCTTTAAACAATTCTAGCTTTTCCCATTAACTTTGCTTGCTGGAAGCCATCTGGGAACATTGTAAATGGTGATCACATGACCCCAGAATGCTGCAACTGCAATGCTGTAAATAAATGCTGAATGCAAAGCAACCAAATTTTGATAACATGATTGTGGCGATGCTGCATCGGTTGTAAGGGCAAGAATAGGTTGCAAGTCACATTTTTCAGTGCCATTGTAACTTTGAACAGTTAGTAAATGGTTGGTTGTAAATCAAGGATTACCTTTATACTTCGCAGCAAGAGACCAATGACCACTTATCCAGTTGAGTAGGGACTTGAATTTAAACTCTCTTGGTTCCAGTCCAACACTTTTGTCTAGTATATGTCTCTCTCTCTTTCCAGCTGCCAATATTTCTAGATATTTAAAATTATAGATGAAATATAAAACAATTTAATTGGGCTAAAATATTCTTTTATTTTAAAAATGAAATGATGTTTTGGTGTTTTCTGTGGTTATTTTTGAAAAGAGCAGTTTTTATGAGAGAGAAATAGTTTCAAAAGAAATTTTGCCTCCTTCTGGTCTAAGGTGAAAATAGTTAATCATTCAATTTCCTATACAAAAAGTATAAACTATAGATTTCTTTTATGTAGTCTAATGTGCTTGGTATATACTTTAGAGTTTCAGTAAGAAATAGTTTAAAGTGAGTTCATTAATTGTAATTAACTGCTGCCACCTTATATTCTTTCATAAATGGACACAATAATACATTGCCTGAATTACAGTAAACTATAATGTGGTTTGCTTAGATTTGGTTTTGCATAATTTATGAACTCAACTATGGTTTCTTGTTTAATGTTACTTGCGAACCAGACCACTCTGGCTGTGTTCACATGATACAACTGCTGTAGCTACAATTTTGCCATCAGAAAGCATCTGCCTCAGGTGAAATTCAAAATTTTTCCCTACCGGTTCTGTGGGCGTGGCTTGGTGGGCGTGGCAGGGGAAGGATATTGCAAAATCTCCATTCCCACCCCACTCTGGGGCCAGCCAGAGTTGGTATTTGCCAGTTCTCCGAACTACTCAAAATTTCCGCTACCGGTTCTCTAGAACCTGTTAGAACATGCTGGATTTCACCCCTGATCTGCCTATGATATAGAGTGCAGTGACTACTTCTAGGCAGAATAACTCAAGAGAAGCCATGGTTTTTAGTTTGTACTTTTAACAAATCATGGTTCCACATACCATAATTGGTTTAATATGGCTCATTAAAATGGATGAACCAGGTACAAGATTTGTGTGCTATTGCAATTTTTCGTTACATAACTGTAAGAAGTTTATGTTTTAGTCATTTTAAGAGTGATAATTCTATTTTTCTTAGTACCCAAGAATATTGTCTTGTACTGTAGACCTCAGATTATTCTTGTACTTGTTTCATTACCTGCTCCATTTTAATTACTCTGCTATATCTGGATTAATAAAGAAAATCAGAATTAGGCATAGTTGCCAGCATCCACACTTAGGCCAAGTGGGACAGAGTCAATAACAAAAGGGAATTGTTGCTTTGAAGGTGGAATCATTACATGTACATGGATCTAGGAAGTTAGGGACGAGCAAATCATTTCCAAATGGTTGCTAAGAGAAGTGCTACTGCTCTTTACATGGAGGTTTCTTTCACACCTTCCCATCATGGTCACCAAATAGGTCTAGAAAAAGAGAGCTGCAGCTGCAAAATTGTAGGATTAAAGATCTCTCATTCATGTGACTTTTCTTAGAACTGTCTGTCTCTCCAAATTCCTGCTTGTCTCTCTCTTAGCAAACAGTTGTGGCTACAAAGCCACAAAGACCTAACTTTTCTCACAAGCATAAGGGTAGGGTAAAGCTGAAAGGGTTTTTTGGGGAGGATGTATGGTAGTTGTGGATGCCAAGAGTTTGCTGTAATGGTTTGTATGCTTTTATTGTGCTTAATGCTTTTACTGCTGTTTGCAAGCCGCCCAAGGTTATGTTGCATAAGATGGGTAGTGAAAGCAGAAAATTGAGCAGGATCATCTCTACCTCCACAGTAGAGATTTTTGAAATCCACAGCTGCAGAGCAAGAACAGAATATTTCCAATGGAGGGAAACTGTGGAGAAAGAAGACTGGGGCTTTTCATTCCTCTCATTTGAGGGCCCCTGATTCCAGACTGTCCTTGAGACTAAAGAGCAGACTGCATAGGGGTAAAATGTATTTATTGTTTTCAGGTTTGAGGCCATTGCCAAACAGGCCACAGGGCTAGGAATGGAAAACATGACCTTGGGTACTCAGTTAGATATCCTCTGGGAGACTGCCCTAAGATATCAGCCATTTTCGCTGATGATCTTATTGGGGGGGGGGGGACACACAGTGAGGGTCCCCCAGGAATTCACCTTACAAACTATTTGATAGAACGGGGGAAAAAATGTTGCCCTTTTGAGCATACTAGCAACTACTTATAGGAGTTTGTTCTCTAAAGGTACAAACCTGAAATATGTATGTATGTGGGCGGGTGGAAATATCTGGATTAACTGCCGCTCTATTTGGCAATCTGATTTGTGTGGAGTCCTGCATTTCCCCCCACACATGTATTTATTATGAGCATAATCATCCTTAATTCTGAAAGCGGCTGCATTTATCCATCCCCACCCCACCCCACCCCGTTTTGCAACCCTCTCGGCAACGCTGCTCGGTAGTGGAAATCCCCCTTCAGCCAGATGGGCTGCGAAAAGGATGGGTGGGGGGCGGAGGGTCTGGGCCGAGATGGGCCGCGCTGAGGTGGGGAGACGGATAAGGCGGAGCTCCGAGCCGTGAGTTTCCTTCTGCCTCCGCCTCCACACCACCCAACAATAGCAGGCCCCGAGTCGGGCCGTGTCGCGGGAAGGATGCGCCAAAGGTACCGGGGGCCTCCGTGGCGTAGGCGAGCTGAGGCTCGGTCCCCAATCCCACCGCTTTTAGGGGCTGGAGGAGCGGACAGTGGGGAGGACGAAGTTTAAGAGCGCTGGCGGAGAGGCTGAGTGTTAAGGGGTTACTTGGGGGGGGGTGTTAAAAGAAGACGGGCGGGTGGGAAGAGGGCGAGCGCTTTGGAAAATGTCGGGTGTCTAAAACGGAGCACTAGCTGGGGAGCTTCTGCAGCAGGAGCCCGGGAACTGCGAAGGGAGGGAGCTGCCCCGACTTGTGAGCCATGTAGTTTGAAAGAGAAGAAAGCAGCTGCGCGTTTCCAAAGCTCTCCCGGAGCCGGCAAGGAACGTGTGTGGATCGAGGTGCGTCGGGCGGCTTGTAGGATTTGCGGGGAGAGGAGGACGTTTGTGGCTAGGCTCGGAAGGCTAGCAGCGCTGTAGAGCGCTTTGCGGGGTGTGTGGGGGGGGGGGAGCGGCGGGGAAAGAGGGTCTGCGGGGTAAGGGGAGAAGAAGCGGTTTCTCTCTCGACGGGTCGCCCCGAAACTGGGTTTGGGGACCTGGGCTGCGAAGTTCCACTGTTGGACGGGATGCATCTGTATAGCAGAGGAGCGGGATCCCGAGGGAGGCTGTTGCAGAAGGGCGAAATCTGGAGATTTCTTCGCTTCTGCGGCAGGATAGCGTTCGTTCTTTAGAGCGGGTGGGGAAAGAGACCACTACAGTTGCATTTCTTTTCTTGCTGGGGATTTAGATTGAAGTGACGCCCAGATGTTCCCTGCCGACAGTCCGTGAGACCTGTTTAGGGCTCTTTGTGCCATTTATACAGAGGTTGGCCCTGCAGTTTCCCCTTTTCCCCTTCCCCCACCCCCCTAAATCGGAAATGCAATGCAGCCAAGAAAACGCAGGCTTTCCAGCAGGCTAGTTTAGCTCTGCTGAATGCCCTTGACTGCTTAAGTAGCCTGGAGTAAGTACCCTGGTAGGTGCAAAGGCCAGCCAGGGCTGTTTCTTTGACGTGCAGCAAGGTATGTGTAAGACGTATGAGACAGAGGAGGGCATCTTTTTTGCAAGAGACTCTGGGAACTTGGAAGGTGGGGGGGGGGGGGAATGGTGGTTTGAAAGGAAATGGGCTCTATTTGCAAGACAGAGGCTGCCTTTTTTACAGGGAGTTTCTAGTGTAGCTTATTGAACTATTTTCAAAGCCACCGTTGAATCAGAAATCCCAAATGACAAAATTCGTTAATTCACTGTATGTCTAAGAGAAGTCACAGATATCAGTATGGTGGGAGTGTTGAGGGGCCCACAAAGTGAAAAGCTGTGGTGCCAAGACTGTCTCCTGGGCCAGCTTCAGCCTGATAAAGATTGGGAACTCCTATGTAATAAGGAATCTTTTTCCATCTGGTTATGTTGGGGTTGCATCTGTCAAGATTTCCTTTAAAAAGAAAAAAAAAAAAAGCATGTTACTAGGGGTTTTTTTCTTTTGAGGGAGAGCCAAACTATATTACACTTACTTCTTGTTGGAGCTCCAATTAAGGTGGGAATTTTATTTCCCAGTTCTCTTGCCCAAACCTGCTTGCCCTAGTTTTCTTCCAAGCTCAATCGTATAATTCATATAATTTTTGAAGCTGCCTTTAAAAAGCAGTATTCAAAGAGTTTATTTTTGTGTTGTTTTATGAAAATATTAAAATATGTAGGGTGGTTCTACTAGTTTCTGTAGATAACTCCTGGGGTTTTTTTTCTCACCCAGTTGCTCTGAGGATTTTGGAAACTATTCTGTCTCCCCTGGGCTGGCAAATAGTGAAAACTCCTGGGATCCTGGACGCTAAGCATAAATTTCTGTGCTGGTTGACTGAACTAATTCATTCCTCTCTTGGGACTCCTTTTTCTTTGAGTTCCACTACTGAGACACAGCAAAAGAACTAATTATTACTGAATGTAGCGTAATCAAAATGCCAAAACCAGTGAATGCATTGCAAGGAAAGTAGATTCCTTAAGCTTTGCTTTCTAAAATATGGTTAAGCCAGACATATTTTTAACATGGCCAAGATAGTTTAAATATATCTTAGCTGTTCTGAAAATAGATGCATTTTAATACCCTGGAGCAGTGTTTCTCAACCTGAGCAATTTTAAGATGTGTGGACTTCAACTCCCAGAATTCCCTAGCCAGCCATGCCTTTTAAAAATGCCAAAGTTGAAAACCTTGCCCTGGAACGAAATTTGGGGAGGGGAGGGTATGACTGAATGGAGTCAGAGGGGAGAGAAGATGCTTAAGTGGATGATTTTTTATTAGTATTTTGCATATTTGTTCCCCAAAATCTTCAGAGCAATTTTCTTGTGTGTTTTAAAATGATGAATTTTGCAGGGAAATAAGAAGGTGGAATATATACACATATCTGCAACTTTCAAAGATTTTTTAAAAATTTTATTTGAACCTATGAAAGGGGTGAGGCTGAATACTAATCCTGCATTGCATATGTTTTATGTTCTCAAAGCTAAATTGAAATGCTGGGTTCTTCCTCCAGGGACAAAATTAGTGGCGACTGCATTTGTCTTCATCCTTTTATATTCTTCAGGGAATTATTCAACAATTTAGAATAGAAGATGAATACAGTGATCTAACTTTTCCTCCTTCAGACCACTCTGAAGTAATTTCTTCAGCAATTCTGTAATTGGAAAGAGAATTATTTGAGTTAGCTGGCTAAACCCCCCCTCCCCCCCCCCTTTTTTTTTTTTTTTTTTTTCCCCAATTATAGCCATTGCGGTTCAAACAAATCTGGCAAAGACCAGGCTGGAGAAGATTGAGCTATAGGATAAAGATTCTCCTATAATCTCTTTAATCTTGTTTCCTATTATAGAAATAAACTCCCATGGAAGTGGTTTGGGGGTTTTTCCCCCCAGAGAGGGAATAAAAAAAATAATTCTGGATCTTTGAATTTCTTAAACGCCCACGTGACTTTCGGGTTGAACAGTACTTTTAACTTTTTATAGGCAAGATAACTTCTTGTATTTTCATGACCCAAATTGGGGTCTCTTTATGAAAATTATACATCAGCATTTGCTTTGAATTTTGGTTTGTATTGCTCGTTTGGTTTTTGCCCATTCTTCTAAGGAGCACAAAATGACTTTCATTCCAAGTTTTTATTTTATCTTTCCAACCAATCTATGGGGTAGGCTAGTCAGAGAAGCTACAGCTGCAACAACAACCAGTAAAACTCAAGGCTATGTTGATTTCCCTCTAATTTAAACTTTGCCATTCCTGCCGCCTTGAAAGGTGCCTTTCCTGCCGCCTTGAAAGAGGCGGTAGTGAGGCCCCTCCTCAAGAAGCCTTCCCTGGACCCGGCTGAATTAGCCAACTATCGTCCGGTCTCCAACCTTCGCTTTGTGGCGAAGGTTGTTGAGAGCGTGGTGGCACGACAGCTTCCCCGACACCTGGATGAAGCTATCTATCTGGACCCGTGCCAGTCGGGCTTCAGGCAGGGGCACAGCACAGAAACGGCATTGGTCGCGTTGGTGGATGATCTCTGGAGGGCTCGGGACAGGGGTTGTTCCTCTGTCCTAGTCCTATTAGATCTCTCAGCGGCTTTTGATACCATCGACCATGGTATCATGCTGCGGCGGTTGAGGGGGTTAGGAATAGGGGGCACCGTTCTACGGTGGTTCTCCTCCTTCCTCTCCGACCGCTCGCAGTTGGTGTTGGCAGGGGGACAGAGGTCGACCTCGAGGCATCTCGCATGGGGAGTGCCGCAAGGGTCGGTCCTCTCGCCCCTCCTGTTCAACATTTATGTGAAGCCGCTGGGTGAGATCATCCGTGGTTTTGGGGTGAAGTGTCATCTGTACGCTGATGATACTCAGCTGTACATCTCCACCCCAGACCACCCCAACGATGCCCTTGATGTGATGTCTCGCTGCCTGGAGGCCGTGCGGGTCTGGATGGGGAGGAACAGGCTCAGATTCAACCCTTCCAAGACCGAGTGGTTGTGGCTCCCGGCGTCCCGATATAGTCAGCAGGTGCCATCGCTGACTATTGGGGGTGAATCTTTGCCCCCCACAGAGAGGGCTCGCAATCTGGGTGTCCTCCTGGACGCACGGCTGTCTTTAGAAGAACATATGACGGCCGTGGCCAGGGGGGCCTTTTATCAGGTCCGCCTGATTCGCCAGTTGCAGCCCTTTCTGGATCGGGACGCCCTGCGCACAGTCACTCACGCCCTTGTCACCTCCCGGTTGGACTATTGCAATGCTCTCTACATGGGGCTCCCCTTGAAGAGCACTCGGAGGCTCCAACTGGTCCAGAATGCGGCCGCGCGGGTGGTTATGGGTGCAACCCGTTGCACCCACGTGACACCCCTCCTGCGCGAGCTGCACTGGCTCCCAGTGGTCTTCCGGGTGCGATTCAAGGTGTTGGTTACCACCTTTAAAGCGCTCCATGGCATAGGACCCGGGTACCTTCGAGACCGTCTTCTGCCACCAATAGCCTCCCACAGGCCAGTCCGCTCCCACAGAGAGGGGCTCCTCAGGGTGCCATCGGCCAAGTCATGTCGGCTGGCGACACCCAGGGGGAGGGCCTTCTCTGTGGGAGCCCCAGCCCTGTGGAATGAACTGCCCCCGGAAATTCGTAAGATTTCTGACCTCCGGGTATTTCGCTGCGCACTCAAGACCCTATTGTTCCACCAGGCTGGGTTAGCAACATGATTTTTAATTGGATGTTTTAAATTTTTGGGGTTTTAAATTAAGCCAAATTATTTAATACTTTTAAATTGTTTTTTAAATTGATGTTTATTCTGTTTTTAAATAGGCTGTACACCGCCCTGAGTCCTTCGGGAGAAGGGCGGTATAGAAATAAAATTATTATTATTATTATTATTATTATTATTATTGGGCTACATTTGGCAGGTTACTTACTCTGTGTTTCTCAACTATAGCAACTTCCAAGATGTGTGGACCAACTGCAAATTCCCCAGCTGATGTGGAAGCTGGCTAGGGAATTCTGGGAGTTGAAATCCACATTTCTTAAAATTGGCAAGACACTGTTCTAAGGGATAAAGAACTTCATGTAACTTCAAAATTATCTTGGACACGTCCTTTAGAAAGCTCATTAACAAAACAAATTGCAGGTTAGATGAATGTTGTCTCTCTCAGTAGAATTTAGAGGTACCCTTGAATATATAAAAGAATGGCCATCCTGTTTGGCTATTCATTGATAAAGGGAGAAGAACATAGTTCTGCTTGTTATGTTTGTCACTTAGAGTGGGAACATGGTGTATGTGGGATTCATCAATAAATTCCAGATTTGTGTTCATGCTTTTGATTTGCAGGTTCGTTTTATATAAAGCTCCAACATCAGCTTCTGCATTGGTACTGCAAAGCCACAGAAATGCTGGATGAAATACCCCATTGCCTTCAATACAGTGGTTTCTGGCTTTCTTTCTAACATCGTGGCAATCTTTCATAGCAATTTACAGCGCTAATTCCCTCTTCTTAAATCTGACGTCTAGCTGCTTGGAACCTTAGAATCCCCTGAAAATTACAAACTGCATCAAACTCTGCATAAAATGTTGAGCCTGAGAAAGCTGGATTTGGGAAAGTATGTCAAATTACGGATTAAGTAAAATTGATTAGGTGACTTTGGACACTGTCATGGGTTCTTTTACATAAATCGAAGTCAATGGGCTCAAAAATCCAAGAGTCAACACAACCACACAGATCTTTAGGCAACATACACACAAGCACTCAAAGGTCTCACTGCTCACTGCTCCATTCTTTCCCACTTCTGCTACATCTACTGCTCCTCCAACTACTACCGGTATTTATGAGTCCTACTGCTGGAAATCAGTATATCTGCTTTATGCTGCTTCAGGTTGCTTTATGAACACATACACTTCCTTCCCTCTCTTCCACATACTACCACCATCGGCTGCCTCCCTGCTCACCTTTTATAGCCAACAATTGCTGTAGTGGCTAGATAGAAAGAGGACTTAAAGAGACAGGACAACAGCAGCACAGGTGCTGGGCATTTTGTAGGCAGTCTGTCTTCTCACAGATAACCCTTTTCCTGAGCGAGGGAGCTTGGTTAAAAAAACAAACATGCAAATCTCAGCATATGTGCTGAATCCAGAAATCTTACCTGATGGTGTTAAGCAAGGCTTGTGTTGGTCATGTCTACTCCAGTGCATCATGAAATTAGGAGAAGGTGCATTGTTCTTGAGTTCCCGTTTTGCCCTTTCTGCTGGTACAACACTGCTTAGGGCCTCTTTACGTAAGGAACCACCTCTCGTTAAGATCTGCAGCAGGTCATATGGAAATGTCCCGCTGTCAGAGGTCTGTCTTGATGGTGTGAAGGTGATGTATGGTGTGATACAAGGGAGGTCTTTTTGTTCATTATCTCAGGTTGTAGATGTACTCCTTTGGGAGTTACGTTTAGCCCCTACACTCCAAAGTTTTAAGATGCATCTTTTTCAGTCATGCTTTTAATTGTGAGGTGATTTTGGTATTTATTTTTACTGTGACTTATGATCTGTCTCTAATAAGCCCTACTAAGCAGGTATATACAAAAGTATGAAGGCTATTGCTTAACGCATTGTAAGCCGCCCTGAGTCTCCGGAGAAGGGCGGCATATAAATCGAACCAATAAAATAAATAAATAAATAAATAATAGTTCATACTGATCTTTTATTGTTAAGTTCTGTAAGCTGCTGTAAGAACTCGCTAAGACATAAATAAATAAATGCAAGATTTCAAGGGATGGGACTGGAGAAGAGTTTCTTTCTCCAATCAGAGTACACCAAGGAGCCTTGGTGGTGCAGCAGACTAAAGTGCTGTTAAGTAGCACTTAGCTGCCAGCTGCCTGCAATTACTGCAAGTTCAAATCTCACCAGGCTCGAGGTTGACTCAGCCTTCCATCCTTCCGAGGTAGGTAAAATGAGGACCCGGATTGTGGGGGCAATAAGCTGACTTTGTATAAAATAGAACACCGCTTAGGTGGGGGCCGAAAGCCCTACTAAGCAGGTATATACAAAAGTATGAAGGCTATTGCTTAACGCATTGTAAGCTGCCCTGAGTCTCCAAAAAGGGTGGCGTATAAATCGAACCAATAATAATACTAATATATCAGAGCAGTGTTTCTCAACCTTAGCCACTTTAAAGATCTGTGGACTTCAACTCCCAGAATTCCCCAGCCAGGTGTTGAAGTCCACATCTTAAAATTGCCAAGATTAAGAATCACTGCATCAGAGATTGAACATTGCTGGGTTTGATGTGGTACATCTTCTTAAAATCATTGTCAGGGCATGTGGATTGTAAACCATGGCTTTAATAATGGTTTGCTGAGCAAACCATAGTGGGTTGATTTCTATGTCATGTAAAACAGTAAAACACAGTTTATAAATAATGGCTGGATTCTCAAGTTGCATTAAGCCAAAAGCAAATTAAAATATATTATGGATTAAACTAATTCGATGCCCACAGGAGGAACCTGCTCCTTCTATGCTGTAAAAGCTCATTTTGGCTACACATTGTAGAAGCTCTGCTGGATTTGACATTGGTCCATCGCCCCGGGATTCATTCTCTTTATCTGTGGCCAGACGAGATGACCTGGGGAAGTTTGCAAACTGAACATAATGGATGATGAGAGCCTTACTTCTGATCTTCAGTGTATTAAATGTCTCTGCTTGTAGAACAGGAGTGACAAACTGGTGGCCCCTGGGCTGGATGCATCACATGCAGACCAGCGGTGAAATCCAATTTTTTTTACTACTGGTTCTGAGGGCATGGCTTAGTGGGTGTGGTGTGGCTTGGTGGGCATGGCTTGGGCACGGTAGGAGAAGGATACTGCAAAATCCCCATTTCCACCCAACTCCAGGGGAAGGATACTGCAAAATCCCCATTCCCACCCCACTCTGGGGCCAGCCAGAGGTGGTATTTGCCAGTTCTCTGAACTGCTCAAAATTTCTGCCACCGGTTCTCCAGAACCTGTTAGAACCTGCTGGATTTCACCCCTGACGCAGACCATGGCCACCCCAGCTCCGCGAATGGGGAAAACATCGCAAAATATCCCGTGACAGCAATGCGATGCCACGAGTTTGACACCTGTGTCGTAGAAGGTCTAATTTTAATATTTCTGATTATCTTCTGGACTACTTCCAATTAATATGTCCTCTTTAAAAACCATCCCATCCTTAAAGAAACAAAAACAAAACTCAGCATCACCCGGGATGCTGCAGTAGTGAGTGCTGTGCTTTGGTTGTTGCTTTCCTGATAGTTGCTGGTTTGGGAGCAGAGGAATCGGGACTTAAATCTATAAATCCAAACTCCTTCAAGACGACCCAGCAGATTGGCCCCAGCTGCATCAAATGTTTCCCCGTTCTTTTGTAAACTGCGCTCTAGCAACCGTCACAAGCATGGAATGAGACGTACCACGGGTGGTGGGGAGGGGGGGAATCCTTGGAGGAAAAGGACTGTGGGAGTTGGAGCTTTGTGTTTAAAAATAGCTCTCATTGCGGCTTCTCTGCTGCTCACTTACATTGCCTGAATGCTGATGTATGTCTTTAAGGCAACAATCCTTTGATGAAGGGTGCGCAACCCTGAACTCCCTTTGCTTCTCTTTCAGGCAAAAGTGATGAAGGGAAGCCTGGAGGTTGGGCTTGTCATAGTGTCCATCACTGGGCCCCTGAATAAAGGTAAGAAACTGCTGGGAAAGAGCTAGGTAGCCCAAGACATTAGCTGGGATCATCATCATACATCATGATGTGGAGGTTGGGGGGGAGGCAATCCACTCCCTGGAAATCACCTCCAGTCCATCTAATTGTAATATGATTAAGATGACTGGATTTTATTGGCACGGTTATGTAGTGCTTTATTCAAAAATTAAAGGCGGGAAAGTGGAAGCAGAAGACCTTTGGAGGCTTCAATTTCTACCCTTCAACGTCCCCTGCCCCCAAACAGCAGTCTCTAGGTCCGATTTCAAGCCTGCTTTGGGTGGCTTGGGAGTTAAGAATAGAGTTGGGAGCCCCCAGAGACTTCCCACTTCTAGTCTGAATAAAGTAAAAGAAGAGCAAAAAAATAGGCTCCACAAATTCCAGAGCATCATCCATAGCCCTGGATTAACCATTAAACAAAAGGGAAGGGGCCACCACAGGGTCCCCCCCCCACCTCATCATGTCTGTAAGACTTTCACTACCGCAACTCAATTTTCGTTTTCAGCTCTTATTGAGTCTTTGTGTCACTTAAGCAATGGTGCCTTAACTCTTCCCCGCATCACTGTGATACCAGATGGTCTTCTGCACCCCTTTGGATTGTGAGGGGCTGAACTGTAGCCCGAAAGCATGCTATAAGCACGGATCCTAACTCTTCCCCCATTCCTGACCACCCTTTGTGTTAGAGAAATCCCAACGGCATTATTGGAGGCAGCTGGTGAACAGCCTTGCTATACCACCATCCCCCGTCTTTGAAATTGCTGGTGGGTCTTTTATTGTGGCAGGAGCATGGAACTTGGCTCTCTTTTACTGGATTCTCTCTGCCCAAAGGAAACAATGTCTGAAATAGAGCTGCAGAGTGAGATGAAGCCAGAAGGGGATGGCCATGAGCCAAGGACACCCCAGGACCTTCTGCAGAGACTCCGGGAGCTAGAGGTATGAGGCCTGATCTTGTCTTCCTGAATTAAGGGGTTCCAGAGACCAGAGCAACCAGCCGAATGAACGGCTGGCAGAAGAAGTGAATTGAGATCTCATTGCAAGCAATTTGTTTCATGGTAGCTACATAGCATCTATTATTTCACTTGAATCTGAGCTGCCTCCCAGCATTGGCACATATAGATGGTCTTCAACTTAAAATCAGTTGCTTACTGACTGAAGTTCTGACAGACCTACCTGGGTGATACTTAAACCTGGATTTGAAATATTTTGTGTGTTTGGCAATGGGGCACATTTATAGCCATTTGCAGCAACTCACTATCAGGGAACCACGATTTCTAATCGTTTTGTTGAAACCTACCAGCATTTACCCTCAAATTTTCAGCAAAACTTTCTGATAGTGAATTATGGATTCACTGAACGAACCACAGAGTTTGATTACCGTAACTTGAGGACTACTTATATAGAAATAATGCGAATGTTATATGAGCCTATTGGGGGAACAGAGGCTTGCATAGGTGAATGAGTTAAATTTGTGGTGCTCCCTTGGTGTTACAAGCAAGAATCATTCACTCCCAATGCCCCAGAATGGGCACCCTTTTTTCCAACATGGCATACAGGGAAAGATTAAAACTCTCATACCAGACATATAGGCCCAAGTGAATTCATTATGTGTTGTGTATTCCTTTTCTGCCTCTTCCTAATGTGAGTTATATGCACTTCGCACATATGTTGTATTCTGGGTTTTTCAGTGGGGTACATGATACATGTTTATAAGGGATGGGACAACAATCTTCTGGCTTCCGAAAGGTGCCAGCCCTTGAACCTTGAACCTAATGACCTTTAATCCCTCCCTCTTTTCCCATGGGCACAGGTAGAAAACATAGCTTTGCAATGCTGTAGATTAGGAACTTTCAAGGACAAGAGAAGTGGGGTGGAGTAGAGAGAAGAAGCAAAGTTGTCCATGCTTCATTTCTTTTCCCGTATGCCTCCCAGAGAAGAAACTTGAGGTCCTCTTTTTATTCACCAGCAGCCTGACTCTTCTCTATGTCCTCAGGCAGAGAATTTGGCTTTGGTGCAAGCCAATGAGAACCAGCGGGAAACCTATGAACGCTGCCTGGATGAGGTACTGCTGCTTTGCCTTCTCTTTCCCCGACAGCACCTTCTGATGGAGGGATAGCGTCTCCCTTTGTGCTTATATCTGCTCCTTCTTCTTCTGCAGGTAGCCAATCACGTGGTACAAGCGCTGTTAAACCAAAAAGTGAGTCTGTCTCCAAGGCCTGGCCTTTGGGGGCTTGAGGGCATCTTTGGGATTTTGAGAGCTGTTAAAAGTGGAGCGTGGCCAGGCACACACAATTTTACAGAAAGCAGGCTGGTGAAATCACTCCTTTGTAGCCCTCCAGAGGCTTTATCCCACTCTGTTTTTCCTAGGCCTACTCCCCACCCCTCTTTCCCATTTTTTTTTACTTCCCAAGAATGTCTCTATGGATTTCAGTGGCATTTATGAAGTTAAAAGAGGATACCAGCAACTATTGTTTTGCTTTAAGTTTCCTGAAATATTTAAGTCAGCAAGCAAAGGAATGGTCTATGGGGCCCTTTGGTGCCTGCGCTTACTGTATCCTCTGCTGGACTTCGTTAGGAGGAGAGGAGAAGGAACAAATGGAACTCTTGTATGTGTTATGGGATTTTTTTTGTACAAAATCAGTGGTGACTTCTGAATAATGGAATTAGCTGTGATCCTTCTGCTTGGAGGTAGGCACATTGGACTATGGGAGATATAACTGCTGACTAAGAAGGGTTAGGCTTGTTTGTGCTCAAGGGAGAGAGGCGTTGATACAACAATTAACATCTGGATATTGCATGAAAGAAAGGCACGAGACCAATTAGAAACAACTGCTTGTTGCTAGAAGTGTGAATTCTTCCACCAGTCTTTCCTGTGATAATATTCATATCGCCTTTTAGAAGAGTCCAAATGCTCCTGTTAACCCTTACAACTTTCTCAGATAGATCAATGCTGCCTATGTTCCAGATCAAGTCCTCTCTTAACCTGGGGGTAGAAAGGGACGTGGTGGCTCAGTGGCTAAGACGCTGAGCTTGCCGATTGAAAGGTCGGCAGTTCAGCGGTTCAAATCCCTAGTGCTGTGTAACGGGGTGAGCTTCTGCCAACCTAGCAGTTCAAGAGCACGTAAAAAATGCAAGTAGAAAAATAGGGACCACCTTAGTGGGAAGGTAACAGCATTCCGTGTGCCTTTGGCGTTTAGTCATGCCGGCCACATGACCTCGGAGACGTCTTCAGACAGCGCTAGCTCTTTGGCATTGAAACGGAGATGTGCACTGCCCCTTAGAGTTGGGAACGACTAGCAGATATGTGCATGGGGAACCTTTATCTTTATCTAGAGATGAGAACTGAATGAGGACTTCATAATTCACTCAGACTCGAGCAGAGTATAGTTGTCCTTGACTTACAACAGTTCACTTAGAGACCATTCAAAGTTACAATGGTGCTGAAAAAAGTGACTTTATAACCATTTTTCAGACTTACGACTGTTGCAGCATCCCATGGTCACATGATTTGCATTCAGAGGCTTGACACCTCAGTCATATTTATGATGGCTTCAGTGTCCCTGGGTCATGTGCTCACCTTTTGTTTGCAACCTTCTGACAAGCAAAGTCAATGGGGAAGCCAGATTCACTTAATAACCATGTTACTAACTGAACAACTACAATTTAACAAATGTGGCAAGAAAAGTTGTAAAATGGGGCAAAACTCACTTAACAAATTTCTCACATCAACATAAATTTTGGGCTCAGTTGTGGTCATAAGTTGAAGCCAGGGTTGAAATCCAGCAGGTTCTGACAGGTTTTGGAGAACCAGTAGCAGAAATTTTGAGTAGTTTGGAGAAAAGGCAAATAACACTTCTGACTGGTCCCAGAGTGGTGGGGGAATGGAGATTTTGCAATATCCTTCCCCTGCCATGCCCACCAAGCCATACCACACCCACCAAGCCATGCCCACATAACTGGTAGTAAAAAAAATTGGATTTCACCACTGGTTGAAGCCTACCTGTATTTCATGCAGCCTTTCCTCCATTGTTGAGGTACAGAGCCCCTTAGCCCAGTGTCTTCCCTGGAAATCTTACATGCATCTCCCATAGACCTCCAGAACTGGTTTTAAAAGTATGATTAAAAGAGAGAATGGGGGTGAAACTGAGTAAATTTAGTTGGGGTATAAGTGTCCTATAATTCATTTTTAATGATGAAGTCACATCTAGATTTTGTGCTCTTAGTTTTTGGAATGGGAATGTCAGAAGAACTTTTGATTACAAGTCCTGGCACTGGTCTCTATAGTCAGAGATGAAAAAAATGCAGTCTGGGACAATATGGAGCCCACCAGCTTCCTTTGTGGCTCCCCCCAAAAAGGTTGGCCCAACAATATGACCCCTATTTCGTGTTTTGTGTAACAGGGCAGGAGTGGGGCTAGGAGGCAAAAGTACTACCTTTAAGTCTTGTAGATACTTAGAATACGTCTTTCTCAAACTCCCGAAATTCCCTCTAAACGGAGGCCGTGGCTTAGCCCACTTTTGGAATGCAATTCTCATTGTTCTAAACAAAACCAGGTGTAAACCTTGAGCTGATAGCCATTGTGCATCCCTGATATAGATGAAGGACAGGCAGATAGTAGATCTTAGTTGCTTGGTATCAGTCCTGCAAACATTAATTGCATTTGCCTCTTGATTAGCTCATCACCCAAAGCTCTACTTATTAATCTCTTGGAGGGGGGGGGGTTTCACCTGGCATTTTTTGCATGCCAGAAACGTGTGTGTCCTGCTTTGTATTACGTTCCCAGGAGTCAGCAGAGAAGGCTGAACAGTACTATTTCCCTCTTCCTCCTCCTCTACAGTTTTTGTCACGAGTCTCTGTGTCTGTTAAATATGATCACATATGCATGCACATCCTTAACCTGCATTATTTGTGCAAGTCACAGGATTCAGGGTTTTTTGGAAGGGGCTTTGTGTGCCTTGATCAGCAAATGCTGATTTCCTCCTGAATCCACTTTGATCACAAAAGACTAACCTAGAGGATTCCTGTGGGGAGGGGAGGAAACCAGAGAAGAGCATTTGCGGGCCCTCTCTCGACTCTAGCTTACAGGTTAGATTCTCTGTTCTCAGGATCTCCGGGAAGAATGCATAAAGCTGAAAAAACGGGTCTTCGATTTGGAAAGGCAAAACCAGGCTCTCAGCGATCTTTTCCATCGAAAGCTGACTTCTGGATCTCTCTCCCAGGTATGTCCTTTTGTCTTTTATCTCCCTTCTTCTTTATCATGTGCTCGGCTTACATGTACACGCAAGATTTGTTTGCAAGGTGGGTGGGTTTTAGGTGACGGCATACAGAGAGAGTCTTGGAATGATGGAGCTGGAAAGAAGATTGTTTTATCTAGCTCAAATGTTTGGGGAAATGTTTACATTTGCAGCTGGTCTGTTTCCCTATGACTATCATTAAGTGTTGTACCTTATGATTCTTGACGAATGTATCTTTTCTTTTATGTACACCGAGAGCGTATGCACCAAGACAAATTCCTTGTGTGTCCAATCACACTTGGCCAATAAAGAATTCTATTCTAGTCTATATCATATTATCCTACGCTGCATTTATTTAGTATGCCAAGCCAAAATCTGGTTAGTCATAGGTTACTCGAATGAAGTACAGTCATTCGGGGGCATCCCAATGCTAATAAACCTTGGTTGGTTTATCAGTGTGGCTGCTGAGTTCACATGTATTTCCAAGCAGTGGGGAATTGCTGGGAGTACGTTGCATGGATTTGTTTTTGAAGGTGCTGTCGTTCAGAGCGTTTGCTCTCTGCAAGCAGATCTACTGGAGCCATTCATTCTATTAATTGTCTTTTCAGACTCCAGCCCATCCAGCTTCCTTGCTCTCCAGTCCGTCCCCAATCTCCCAACCAGGCACAGTAGAGAACCTCCCAGTTTCGTTTCCCCTGGGACGGTGCCTGCTGCAGAGAGAGGTATGTTCTATAAGACCTCTATTGTCCATTAATTTTTGGATTGCCACCTACAGGTACAGACCTGCTGGTGCTACTGCTTCATCGTTGTGCCACTCGGATAGCTTTCCTGTGCATCATACTTCGTTAATAGTTTAAGACAGGGAGAGAATGTACTTTTTTTGGAATGGGGCCCGGAGCCGTTAATTGATGCAATGCTGCACAAGTGTAGACTTTTGATGCAGTAGACATCATCTTATACTGTGAGCTTCATGGCTCTGACTCAAACCGTAAGATGTGGGGGCAGTGGCAATTTTTTTTTCCCTTTTCCAAGGGGAAAAAAAGAGGAAGATCAGGGTTACCAAAGGATAACTGTTGTGTTGTATGTAGGGAAACTGATACGGGATTATTCCAGTGGTGAAATCTGAACTGGTTTGCTACCGGTTTACTGGCTGTGCGCTGCACGCCAAAAGGAAGCTTGGGAAGGTAAGTAGAACAGCTGGGGGAGGTGGAATCAGCTGTGGCGCACGAGCTTGGGAACCTTTTTAAAAACTTTTTAAAAACTTTAAAAACTTTTTTCCGGAGAACCGGTAGTAAAAAATGCTTAAAAAGTAAAAACAAAAAAAGTTCCAAAGATCAGCTGAGCGACACACGATTGTTGGAACTTTTTAAAAAACTTTTAAAGCATTTTTAACTACCGGTTCAGGCGAACCGGCCTGAACCGATAGCATTTCACCTCTGGATTGTTCCTTCAAAACTGGTTTCAAAAGTTGGGTCAGGCAGATTTGTTTGTTTGATTGATACATGTTTCTAAGGTCACTCGGCTTGATAACTTTGGGCGGCATTTGGAATTTTTAAAAGAAAAGTTATAAAATAACAAGTACAGATAGCAATAGCACTTAGACTTATATACCATTTCACAGTGCTTTTACAGCCCTCTCTAAGCGGTTTACAGAGTCAGCCTATTGCCCGCAACAATTTGGGCCCTCATTTTACCCACCTCAGAAGGATGGAAGGCTGAGTCAACCTTGAGCCTGGTGCGATTTGAACTGCCAAATTGCAGGCAGCCGGCAGGCAGCAGAAGTAGCCTGCAGTACTGCACTCTAACCACTGTGGCTCTTAGAAAGAAAAGATGGTCATCCCCGTAGAAGAAAACATCCACTAACCTCCCAAT
This sequence comes from Pantherophis guttatus, assembly GCF_059756535.1. Lineage (NCBI taxonomy): Eukaryota > Metazoa > Chordata > Lepidosauria > Squamata > Colubridae > Pantherophis > Pantherophis guttatus. The sequence continues at coordinate 137,093,652 of NC_142064.1, read as the reverse complement.
TCCAAATAGGGAGAAAGCAGAGGCATCTTCCTGGACCCATGGCTCTTGTTTGAAGACAAGCAGCAGCCGTGCTTTGTACACTCCTGGGTTGCATGCCAGTTGTCCCTATTCCTGGACCGGAAGGCTCTACTCACTGTTATTCTTGACCTTGTGATCTCCTGTTTGGACTACTGTAGTGCACCCTACGTGAGGCGGTCCTTAAAGAACTTTCGGAAGCTTCAGCTGGGGCAGAATGTGGCGTGCAAGTAGTCAGTGGTGCCAGTATTTTGGTGCATGTAGAGCTTTGGGAGCTGTATTGACAGCCAGTGCGCTTCTGGGTGCAAGTCAAGGTGCCGGTTTTCACCTTTAAAGCTTTTCATAGCTTGGGACTGAGTTACCTGAGGGGACCGACTCTCCCAGTTATTTCTACCCATCTGATCCACTCGGGCAGGATGGGTGCATGCTTTGGTTCCTTTTCTCCAATAATGTATTCAGAGATTAGGATGGCTCTGACACTGCTGGCCTTTCATAAGGCACTAAAGGCCTGGTTCTTTGCTAGGGACGGGGGCCCCAAATATATGAAAGGGCCCATTGGTTTTGCTGTGTTAGTGAATGTCAGTTTGATAACTTTCCTCGGTGCCGCGTATTTTAAACCTTTGTATTGTGGGTTGAAATCATCCGCCCACCCAAACAGTAGATGGCTGCTTCTGTTCCTGTTGTTTTGAAAATGCCTTCATGGTTTTAATTATAATGCATGTTTCTGAATTGTGAGCTGCCGAAGAAACTGTTTGCCGAGGCTAAAGATTTTGATGGAAATCAAAAATAAAAATCAAGTAAATAAATAAATAAATTGATTTTATTTTTAATTTTGTTTAAACAATGAAGCTCATTTGTTGAGTTCGGTGGCAGCACAAACTGATTAAATAAATTGAACTTGTTTGTAGGTAATGCTATACAGTAGAACCTTTGGTCACAAACGCTTTTGACCACAACCAAATCCGGTTCCAATCAAAAAATTCACAAATTTTTTTTTTCGCGGCCAATTTCCCCTTCCGCACCATTCTTTTTTTGTAAGTGCCAAATTTCCAAAATTAGGTTCGGGTCACAATCAAATCGGTTTGTGACCAAAGTTATGGAACGAATTATGGTTGTGACCAGAGGTTCTACGTATATGGAAGATGCAGGATTGTAATGGGAAGCAAGTGCCTTAAATTCATAAGGTAAAGGTAAAGGTTCTCCTCGCACATATGTGCTAGTTGTTCCCGACTCTAGGGGGCGGTGCTCATCTCTGTTTCAAAGCCGAAGAGACAGTGCTGTCCAAAAACATCTCTGTGGTCATGTGGCTGGCATGACTAAAGGCACACGGAACGCTGTTATCTTCCCATCAAAGGTGGTCCCTATTTTTCTACTTGCTTTTTTTTTTTTATGTGCTTTCGAACTGCTAGGTTGGCAGAAGCTGGGACAAGTAACGGGAGCTCACGCCATCACGCGGCACTAGGGATTCGAACCGCTGAACTGCCGACCTTTCGATTGACAAGCTCAGCGTCTTAGCCATTGAGCCACCGTGTCCCTACACCGCGTCTCTCAAATTCATATTTAAATTAAATATTTAATTTAATTTATAAATAATTATAAATAATTAAAATAATTTATTTAAATTAAATATTTAAATAAAAATTGTGAATCTTTTGGTCGGAACCCGATTTGGCCGTGGTCAGAAGCGTTCGTGACCAGAGGTTCTACTGTATAGCATACCTACAAACAAGTGCAATTTATTTCATCAGTTTGTACTGCCACCCATCTCAACAAGTGAGCTTCATTGTTTAAACAAAATTAAAAATAAACACCGTGTCCCTTAAATTCATAGGACTAGCTAAAATCAACCTCTTCTAGCCCAGCCCTCCACATATTTTCTCTTTGGTAGCATCCATTCTGTGCACACTTTAGCAAACTACAGCGTGGATTGAAGGTAAAATTCACATGGAGAGGAGGAGGCGGAATTCCTGCTTTTCCTGCACATTTTAGCTTCAATTCATTATGTTGCCACTTAAAAATTTATTTATTTATTTATTAGTCGCATTTTTATGCCGCCCAAGTCCTGAGGGACTCTAGGCGGCTAAATAATATTGAGCAGAAGGGGATGGAAAAATTCTTTCTCCGCTACTTCTGGGGAACTTTTGCCCACTGTAGAAGACTACATTAGACTGATGGAAGAGTAGAATAAACCATTTGATCTGGTTGTAAAGGAGTCTGGGGACACCACCAGAAATAACAAATGGGATATTGTGGTCAAGAGGGCAGAAACGGAAATCAAAAGCTGGCCTTGTTCCATTTTGTATGTCTTGGTTGCGTCCCAGGTCATCTCTGAAGAACACTGTCTGGAAATTCCTGGATCTAATCTCCAATCTCTGGAAGCTCTCTCCCCTTTCCTGCGAAAGAAGGCCCAAATCCTGGAAGTGCTTCGTTCCTTGGAAGAGATGGATCCACTGCTCGCCTTTCCTTCCCCTTGGAGAGACCCTGGGCAGCTGAGCTCCCCAGAAGGAGTGACGGCAGAAGCTTGGCCATGTCTGCTGCTGGCTCAGGGTGAAGGGGTGCCTAGGCAGCCTCCACTGAAAAGTGAGGGCAGCTCCTCCTCCTCCTCCGATGAGGCTGGGGAAGCCGATCCTCCAGAGAAAGGACTCCCAGGGCAAGTGTTGCTGAGTGCACTGGCTGAACACAAGCTGGAATTAGGTGAGGTGGAGACGTACCTGCAGCATGTCCTTCGGGAGGCTGGCGACAGTGCCCTGCTCAATGGGGAGCCCAGTGGGCCCTGCTTGATGGGAAACCCCGAAGGACAGGGCAGGAGCTACAAGCACATCCAGGCCTTGAGTTGCCTAGAGGCTTTGGGGCCTCCTTCTGCCTGCAGGGAGCCAGCCTACCTGAGCGTCCTTGCATCCAGCGAAGACAAAGATAAGTCTCGGCCAGGGCTCCCTATCCCCTCCCCCTCCAAGGTGCTCAAGTTGCTGAAAATGCCACCGCCCCCCAGCCCCGCTGCCCTTCGCCTCAGCCCGCAGCTCACCCGCAGCTCCAAAATCCCCTGCCGCAGTAACACGTACGAGGTGTACCACTCCCCGACGCCTAGCCACAAGGGCTCCCCCGACAGCCCTTTTCCTGCTGACTCTGGCATTGGCGGAGGGCATCCCTCCCCCAAGGCTGGCCGACCCCTTGTCCCAGAGTCCCCCACAATCGCTCCCACATTAACAGACCCTTTTGGGTACCACAAACCCCACGAGTACGAGAACATCTTAGAGCTGACCCTCAGCACTGCCATGAGCTCTCGGTCCCCCTCATCCCGTGATACCAAATTGGATGCACCTGAGGCACTCCTGCCTTCCTGCCGCTTGGCTCCTCTTCGGGCGGTGCCACCTGGTGACGTCCCGCTGGAGCCCTTCCCTGCTGGCCATCGGGAAAAGTCGGTCCCAGAGAGCAGGCGCTCGCCTCCTTTGGCCCGCAGGAACCCTGACAACTCCAAGAGAGGCGCCAGCAGCTCTACCAAGCGGACGCTCGAGGTGGCAGCCAGCATGCCCTTCAAAGAGCGGCTGACAGTGCTCGGGAGATTGAAGGGAGCGGAAGGGAAAGAGGGACTGGGCTTTGAGAAGGGGAGGGCCCCCACCCGGTCAGGGGAGCGTGGGGAAAGCCTTCCCGATGCTCACCCCAGGCTGGGCTCTGGGAGCAGCAGCCTCAAGCACCCTGAGCCCTGCCATGGGAATGAATCAACCGCTCGTTGCTACTCTTCCCACTCTGTGGGTTCCCGTAGCAACGATGCTGAGCACCAGGGCTCCAAGAATCGTTCCCTAGGAACGCCAGTGAACAGAAATCCCTCCAAACCTCTGCCGCCCGGGAAGAATGCCAAGAGTCCCCACGGGAGCCCAACCAAGTTACCGTCCAAGTCCCCAACCAAACCCCCTGCTCCAGAACCCAAGCCATGCCCACCCACAGCCAAGGCATCCAGCAGTTTTGGGCGCAAAAACCCTCCTGGCCCAGACCAGGCTAAGGGCAAAGCTGGGCCTCCCGCCAGTATTGAAGAAAAGGTGATGAAAGGCATTGAAGAGAATGTCCTGCGAAGGCACAAAGGTGGGTCGGCCTCAGGGGAGACCAAGCAGAAGAATTCAAGTGGTCTCGCCAGTTGGTTTGGCCTGCGTAAGAGCAAGCTGCCTGCCCTCAGCCGGAGGCCGGAGACTCCCAAAGCCAAGGACAGCAAAGCCGGCTCACGCAAGCTGGAGTCCGAAAGCTTGAACATTTCCAAGCTTATGGAGAAGGCGGAGGATCTGCGCAAAGCCCTGGAGGAGGAGAAGGCCTACATCAACGGGCTGGCCCTGGATAAGACTCGGTCCCACACCTGTGACACCGGACACAGCCAGCTCACCCTTATGTACCAGGAGGTGACTGCAGAGAACTTCATGCAGCAGCTGCTCAATAGGTAAGTCAGAGCAGAGAGAGCGGATCAGAGGGGTATCTGCCTGGAAGGGCTTAAAGGCACATTGTTGAAGGCTGATCTCACCCCAAGAGATGCCGTACTTAAGATAGGATCAGCGCTTTGTTTCACACTAACTCTGGGTTCCAAATTTGCATAAAGCTGAAAATTTCTGGTTGGGATCAAGAGTGGAGCCAGTTAGGTGGTAAGAGGGTAACGAATAGCTGTACAGATTGAGTGAAACTCTTTTTAGAAGGGACAAACACCCACCCACCCCATTTTTTAACCTTTTAAGACTTCACCAGATGCTGCCCATTTGTTTCCAAGCTTTTTTTCACATTCCTAAAGAACTAAAATGTCCCCCCTCCTCCTTTGTTTTTAAATAAAATTTATCACCCTCAAGATTGCTAACGGTCCCATATTCTGGATATCTTTGACAAGCTATGGTATAACCAGAGTTAAAATCAAGGAGCCTGAAAATGAGGGTTATGATTTTTGGCTCTGATGGATTGAGAGATGGATTTAAGAAGTGACATCTTGAGCTTTGCAAGCCATGTATTGAAAGGAGGCAAGTCCTCTAGATCAGGGGTGTCAAACTCCAGGCCTGCATCTGGCCACAGGGCCACCCTGGAAACAGCGAAGGACTGGCCCGCGTGCCTCTGCCAGCAAAAATGGAACTCAGGAGGACTGCGCGCGCTCTCCCAGGCTCCGTTTTCGGCCACGATGGCCTGCTGCAACCCTCTGCCAGCCAAAACGGAGCTCTGTTTTGGCTACAAGAGGTTGTGGACGAAAACGGGGCTCCGGGTGTGTGTGTGTACCCCCCTGGGATCTGTTTTCACTGACAGACGGCTAGCAAAACAAAAAGCAAAACAAAACAAAACAAAAGGAGAAATGTTTTCCCTTTTGCATTTGAGCATCCAAGAAGGGACAGGAAAGGAGAAAAAGAAAGAGAGAAGGAAAGATGAGAAGAGAACAAGTAAGGAAAAAGGAGGAAAGAGGAAGGAAGAAGAAGGAGGAAGGAAGGAAGGAAGGCAGACTATAATGAGAGGGAGGGAGGATCTGAGGGAAGTCCTGCCTTAGCACTTGGCCAGCAGCAGCCCTGCTGCCCTTTCGCCATCCCCTTGTTTCCTCCTCCTGACCTCTCCTGGTTGTCTCCCATCCTATTAATGAGGATGCTTTGGTTACAAAGCTGGGTCTCCTTGCGTGGAGAGGGAGCGGGCCGCCCACACACTTTGCTCTCCTGCACACACCATGAGGAACCTGGCCAAGGAGAGCGAACACAGCAGCAGCAGCAGCCTCGAGGAGGAGGTAAGCACACCCTCGGGGAAGCGGGGCTGGACTGGGCTGGGCTGGGCTGTGGAGTCCCAGTGCCCTGGGAGCTCGAGGGCGGGGCTGGGCGCTTGCCCTCCGCTGCCTAGGGCTCTGCGCAGCCTGTGCCACCATCCGGGGGTCCTCTGCGTGGCCTAAGAGGGACAGTGAGGCTGCTCTGCAGGGCAAGAGTTTGGCGCTCTCCCTAGTCTCGCCTTCCTCCACTGGAGACAATGGACCCCTCCCAGTCCCTGACATGAGTGACATCGAGCTTGCCACGCCCCCTGGCCACGTCCCCCCTCGAGGTCAAATACAATCCCAATGAATCAAGTTTGACACCCCTGTTTTAGATGTTTTGGCAGTTTTACTTCTCACCAATCCAAGCAAGCAAGGCCAGTGGGCAGGGCTTGTGGAAATTGTAGTTGAAGACAATGTGAAGGACATCCATTCTCCTACTCTTGGGATAGTATTTAGAGAGGGTCCCAGGTCTCTTTCCTGCGAGGAGACCCTACAGATCTTGCAAAACGGGGATAATAATAATAATAATAATAATAATAATTATTATTATTATTATTATTATTATTTTATTTCTATACCGCCCTTCTCCCGAAGGACTCAGGGCGGTGTACAGCCAATTTAAAAACACAAGACACAACAATAATTAAAAATTAAAATAATTAAATAGATTTGGCTGATTTAAAACCCCAAAAATTTAAAATACCCCAATTTAAAATTATTAAGTTGATAGCCCGGCCTGGTGGAACAACAGGGTCTTCAATGCGCAACGAAACACCCGGAGGTCGGAGATCTTGCGTATTTCCAGGGGCAGTTCATTCCACAGGGCTGGGGCTCCCACAGAGAAGGCCCTCCCCCTGGGTGTCGCCAGCCGACATAACTTGGCTGATGGCACCCTGAGGAGACCCTCTCTGTGGGAGCGGACTGGTCGGTGGGAGGCTATTGGTGGCAGAAGACGGTCTCGAAGGTACCCGGGTCCTATGCCATGGAGCGCTTTAAAGGTGGTAACCAACACCTTGAATCGCACCCGGAAGACCACTGGGAGCCAGTGCAGCTCGCGCAGGAGGGGTGTCACGCGGGCACAACGAGTTGCGCCCATAACCACCCGCGCGGCCGCATTCTGGACCAGTTGGAGCCTCCGAGTGCTCTTCAAGGGGAGCCCCATGTAGAGAGCATTACAATGAAGGATTGAAAGAAAGAGAAGCTTCAGGGTACTGACCTCCACTACACTTGCAGGGTGGATGGGAAAGAGGCACCGTGTGAGACTCATCTGGAGCAGAGGAATGAGCTACAGGGCCTACAAAGAGGCCTGCGTGATGCCAAAGATCCCCGCCTTATCCGGCCGCCACGCAACGGCATTGTTGGGCACCTCCATGCCTGTCCGGAGGCTCCAGACAAGGTGAGGTTTCAGGGGTGGGTGGGAGGGAAGCATCCCGAAGCCCCTCATCCATGCCTCGACTGCCAGAGGACTCATTCTTGTCTCCTTTGTCTCCCCTGTAGCTTCACGAAGCTGCCTTGCGGGAAGAGCTGCCATCCGATGACAGCTTGGCTGAACTGGTGACCTCCCAGCACTTTGCCGGTGAGCTCCAAGGAAAGCGGAAGGGATCGGCTGGCGGTTGGCAAAGGAGCTGTTATTTTAACTTAGCAGCTAGCATAGGATGGTCTTTGGGGACCAGTACTGTTGAAATGCAGTAAAAAAAAAAAATCAAGTTTATTTCTTCCACAAGGAGAATGAAGTCCTGTCAAGGATATTCCCAGGATTCCACACAAGCTTCCATGAATTGTACTCCCAAGTTTACACAGGAAATTACTACCACAGAGAATTGCTTCCTAGAAAGGAAATGCATATCCTATCTGTAGTGGGGTCTGGTGGCTTCGTTCCAATTATGAGATGATAAAAATGGGGGTGAGAATTTTTATCCTATGTAATGCAGTTCTCTGCCACTTCATATCCTTTGACCTGAATTACAGTTCCCATAATTCTCCCATCAGTGTGATTGATACCAATGATATCAAGAGAATCCTGGGAGTCAAAAGTTTAGAACATCTAGATGTTGACAGAACGTTAGACATTGAATTTAAAAAGCACAACAATTAGGTAATGCTTGCCGACATGTCATTCTTCACAGAGCATAGATGTGGAAGAAAATCAGGTATTTGTGTAAAGATGGTTGGAAATCCCGTTTCCTGGATTTTCTTCCTAATTGTGGAAAGAGGACAGAAGAAAGTGGGTGGAGACATATGCACTGTTGAACATTAGAAAAGGCAGTGAGGACGGAATAACTAACATGTTGTGTTGGAGAATCAGCAACATTTGTCCACAATTACAGCAGTTGCAAACTCACCTACATGGTGGGCTGCTCAAATATTTTTTAAAAAATCAAAAACTTCCCATATCTCAAAGGTGGGAGCCCATTCATTATTTAGAATTTTTTTTTAACTTCTTAATTTTTAAAACAATGTTTAATTTTTTTTTATTGTGGAAAATCACATGGCGAATGTCTTAAAAGGTGGCTGACCATTGAATTACATCTCTGTCTTCTGCTTTGCTTCACTTCTAAGGCAGGGGTCCCCAACCCCTGGGCCACACAAGCGGTTGGCCCTCGTGCGAATCCATCTCCTTCTGATTTCCCCTCCCCCCCCCCCGGCTTCCCCCATTGCTGGTCTGCAGAACTGGAAAGGTTGGGACTGTTGCTCTAAGGCAGGGGTCCCCAACCCCTGGGCCACACAAGCGGTTGGCCCTCGTGCGAATCCATCTCCTTCTGATTTCCCCTCCCCCCCCCCGGCTTCCCCCATTGCTGGTCTGCAGAACTGGAAAGGTTGGGACTGTTGCTCTAAGGCAGGGGTCCCCAACCCCTGGGCCACACAAGCGGTTGGCCCTCGTGCGAATCCATCTCCTTCTGATTTCCCCTCCCCCCCCCCCCGGCTTCCCCCATTGCTGGTCCGCAGAACTGGAAAGGTTGGGACTGTTGCTCTAAGGCAGGGGTCAGCAACCCACGGCTCTGGAGCCACATGTGGCTCTTTCATCCCTCTACTGCCTGTTGCCAGTTGGCTCCACAATTGATAGGGCTTTCGGTTAGGACAGGTAGAGGAAAAAGGATGCCGCACTAGGAGGAGACTCTATGGTGGGAGAACCGGACTTCCAGTCGGCTCCAGAATTGAATGGGGGGCTTCCAGTTAGGATCTTTGTGGCTGTTTGAGTGTTTAAGGTTGCCGACCCCTGCTCTTAGGGGACCAACAAATGTTTCACTTGAACAACATAAATTTTGGGCTCAATTGTGGTCATAACTCAAGGACTACCTGTAGTTTCTGGTTTATGTCCACAGTGTGTAGCTCCTTGACACGGACTCTGGACAGCGGCATTGGCACATTCCCCCCTCCTGACTACTGCAGTGGGATGCCCTGCAAGAGTGTCCCGAAACTGAGACCTCGGTTGGATCCTCCACCAGCAGGACCTCTCCCACCTAGAGGTCCCCCACCTGTCACCAGAGTGCCCCGCAAAGCCCGAACGCTGGAAAGGGAAGTGCCAAGCGCAGAGGACCTGATGGGGCCTAGCAAGCACCAAAGCATGCCAGCTTTCCATGGCATCTTAACCAGTGCAGAGCCAGCCCTCAGCCACCATGATCGCAGAGGCTGCCTGCAAGGTTCGTACCATTTGAAAGAGATCTAACCAAAGAACCTATGTATTGTTCTCTTTTTCTGAAACCGTATATATGTACACATGTATTCCACAAGCAGACGTTTTGCTAATGTGCCTTTACCAGTGGCGCTCAACCGATTTCATTTATATTGTTCTTCAATACTTAAAGGGATCGTTTGGCTTAAATTCTTCGCCGAGTAGTTTTAGGGTTAGGGTTAGAAGGACTATAAGCTGGTCAAAGGGACGCAGTTTACAATTCTGATTTAGAGGGATCCATAGTTTTTCTTCTGTGAGACAATTTTCCATGCATGGAACTTAGAAGGCCAGACAGTCCTATGCAATGAAAAGAATCGGCCAGATGTTGATTTGTGTATTTCTAAGATACTGAAGTGGTATGAAAAACCAGAAGAAAGACTCTTAAGTCGTTCTGTCCTTAACTGATAGAAAAATCAGGATGTTCTCTTACTTTCTGAATATTTGTCACTAATTTGTGCAGGTCATTTCAGCAGAAATGTACAATGTCATTTGGAATCCTATTCCTGATGCGGATCAAATATCATAAAATGTAAACCTAATGTTTTAAAATATAGTTCGTTCAGCATTTAAAAGATGCAAAACGTTCACCCCTTATCCAGACTCACATTGTTTCTGTTGTGTTGTCCCAAAGCAGATGCGACGTTGGTCCCAGCTCACTGGTAATGACTTCCTGATCTTTCTTACACAGATCTCTGCAGCGAAGCCAGCAATCCCCGGCGTATTCAACATGGCAAGAACTGGACTTTCCCTAATGCCAAAGCATCGGCGGGCATGGATCCCTTTCTCTGTTCTCCTAACAGGCTGGAAGAGCTCCATGGTTCTGCAATGGTAGGGGTCAGGGATGAGTTTGGGGGTGGGGGGGAGAAAGAAGACAGCAGGCAGACAGATGCCACACTGCAAAAAAGACCAGAGAGATTTCAGACAGCATTTGGTTTACCAAGGGCTTGTGAAGCTAAGAATCATTGTAGAAGCTTGTGATGTTATCCACAAGGGTGTATGAAGATGGTAACCAGCACTGACAGATTTGTTGTTAAGCATCTCATAGAAAGCTTTGTTTTCCTGAGTGGTTCTAGTCATTCTAAGACATCTTTACAAAATCACGCAGTGGGTGATGCTATAGGGAACAGTTATCAATGGCATCTCCTTCCTCTTTGCCTCAAAGCTATGGCTCCACTTTCAGCTTTTAGTGTAGAAGAAGGAGCAAGTTCACCATGAGACATGCAAACAGGATACAAAATCCATAACTGAATGTTAAGTATGTTACCAACCACGGGTTATATATAAAAATGTGGGATAACAATCTAATCGTAATACAGTACATAAACAATTAGACTGTTTCGGCTGCTGTGTTAGTTTCTAGGTTTTCCAGGAACTGAAGAGATGGAGGGCCATCTCCTCAATTAACTACGGTAATTGGAATCAGATTTCCCGTGGCTAAAAACTGCAATCATCATGTGCAACATCATGTGATCCTGCTGCTAGTTCCTGGTTACCATCGTTAAGTGAATCACTTAACTGTTGTTAAACAAGGACCTCACGTGATCACCACTTTTGACTTCCTGCTGGCCTTCCCATTGACTTTGCTTGTGGGAAGCCAATGGGGGAAGGTCGCAAATTGTGATCATGGGATTGTGGGACACCGCAGTAGTTGGAAACCTGGGCCGGTTGCTGAGCCACCTAGATCACCATTGTGTGACTCGGAGCACTGAGCCGGCCAAAGCTTTTTTTTTTTTTTTTTTAATTTGATTTATATGCCGCCCTTCTCCGGAGACTCAGGGCGGCTTACAGTGCGTTAAGCAATAGCCTTCATACTTTTGTATATTTATACAAAGTCAGCTTATTGCCCCCACAACTGGGTCCTCATTTCACCTACCTTAGAAAGGATGGAAGGCTGAGTCAACCTTGAGCCTTGGAGAGATTCGAACCAGCAGAAATTGCAGGCAGCTGTGTTAATAACAGGGTGCGTAAACCACTGTACTATCAAGGCTCTTTGAAGACTGGTCGCAAGTACCACTCGTTCACCAACTGTCCCAAGCCCAAAGGATTGCTGAAAGATTGTTAAATGACCTATGAATGAAAAAAAAGAGTTAATTTCCCCCCCTTGTGTTGAAAATACAAAATGCAGTTGTGGAGCTCGTCCCTGCCCTCTAGCCACACCTCACGTGGCTCTCAGTAGCTGTAAGATAGAAATAGGGCAAAACCAAAACCAGGATGGTCAGCCTCCCCGGCTTTCTTCTATTGAGCAGTTCTATCTTTCTGCTTCTGCAGGGCTCGGCTTGCAATGTAGTCGAGAGAAGACGGGCGTCCTCAGAAGGACCTCAGGCCTCCCCGGCTTTCAGCACCAGCAGCAGCCGAACCCCCAGTGCTTCTGATATGGGTGAAGAGGGCAGCACAGAAGCCTGTTCCAGGGATATGGGTCCAGAGGGCCAGCCGGGCCTGGAGAACTCGGAGTCCCTCAGTGACTCTCTCTATGACAGCTTATCCTCCTGTGGCAGTCAGGGCTGAGAGCATCTTGAGGAAGAACGAGGGCATTGACTTCCTGGGTTGACACACTGCCACATGCTCCTGCCCTGGTGCTTTGAGGGCCCAGCTCTTGCCCGTAGAATCCCGCTTGATTCTTCTAAACCAAATCATGGCCTGCACCAGAACATAACGTGTCTTCCACACCAGCTCCCTGCCCATTCTTAAAAGCAGGGAAATGGGACTTTTTCAGCAGGGCACCACCTGACTTGCCTATTAAAAAGAGACAGAAAGGGAAGAAAAGGTGGGCAGGAGGGGCATGATGGAAAGTGGTTGTGGGCATCTTCATCCGGTTGAATGGCATCGGTCAACTTTGGGGGGGGGGTGTTTTTGCACATTTTAAGTAGTATCCCCTTTGGTGACAAGCACTGCGGGTGGGAGGGAGTCCAATTGGTCTTGTTGATCCATTATTCAACTGGGTGGACTCGCTGTGGAGGAAAATGGAACCGAGGATTGTCGTGGGTTCCAGGGTACACTTAAGCAGAGGGTTATCTCCCTTGAAGGGTAAGTGATTCCAATTCACAGATTGCACCAGCAAAACACTCTCTTGCTCTGACCTCCCTTTTGCAGGCTGGAAGGGGTGGTGCTAATTACGATGCCCTTGCCAGGGGAAGATTTTTCCCATCCTTGTATCTATCCAAACTGCCCTTTTTACCTCAGCGGCAGTGCAGTGCTTGCCTTAGCAAATTACCGAAGCCCTTCCTTCCACCTCTTTGACCCTTAAAAAGCATGTGAGATTTTTGCCAAAACCAGGACTCCCATCCATCGGGAAAGAGGAGTGAAGTGGGCCTTCCATCCATTTCTTTCATTCAAGCATGTGGCTGCCTGAGGGCGGGGGAGGGGGGGGTACCAAACTGATGTCTAGGGGGTGTGGATGCTTTGACGAGAAGAAACCCCTCTTGACAAGCATCTTAATGTGAGTAGATTCACTTTTCTCTCATTGTATTTCATCAAATGGTCCCTCCTTTCCTTCCTTGCTCCCAAATCCAGTTGAAGGAACAAGAACCTCAGAGCTACTGTATGTCTGGGTTAGATAGCTTGGGCCTTCACTCCTTGCTCCCCTTTCTATGTAACTTTTTTTTTTTTAAATTAAGAAACATTAAGTTATTAATGTTGCTGATCTGGTTTCCATGCAGCCCAGCTGCTTTTCTCCCTCATCCTTGTTTCTATGGGAGCTGTCTACGGGTTCCCTAGATGGTGCTATTTTGCTGTGTACAGGCCCCCTTTCCTGATGAGTCTTTCTTTTCGTTGTCTTTTTTTTTTTTTTTAACTTCGATATATTTTAAAATATTAAGATGTCTTTTGCTCCTTTTTTATTTATATAAGTTATTGTGAAATGAGGCTGTCTGTTGTCTTGAATCTCCTCTAAAAAAATAAAGGGGGTTAAAAAAAAAAAAAGGAATGTGTGGCTGAATAAATACTTGGTGTTTGCAGAGGTTTCCCATGTTTTATGATAAGACCTGAGCAGATCTGAAGAGCAAAATGTGATTTGGCAAGCGTGGGTGGTGCACGCATAGCACCTCTTTGAGAACATGTGAAGCCAAATGCATCTTTTCCTAGGATTACATGCCAGTTGTGTGGGACAGCAGTGCAAGCCCAGAAAAATGGATTGCGTTAAAAGTGTTCCTAACGGGTTACATGCATTCTCACATGCTCAAAATCGCATGTTATCCCTCGAGTTCAGATTTTGCAGAGCCCTGTTAAGAAAAGATAGCCTCGCTCTTGCTCTTTTTACTAAGTGGCCTTCAGTCCAGTGGTGGAATTCAAATTTTTTTTTACTACTGGTTCTGTGGGCGTGGCAGGGGAAGGATACTACAAAATCCCCTCTCCCTCCCCACTCCTGGGGGAAGGATATTGCAAAATCCCCATTCCCTCCCCACTCCTGGGGGAAGGATACTGCAAAATCCCCTTTCCCTCCCCACTCCTGGGGGAAGGATATTGCAAAATCTCCATTCCCACCCCACTCCTGGGGGAAGGATACTACAAAATCCCCTCTCCCTCCCCACTCCTGGGGGAAGGATATTGCAAAATCCCCATTCCCTCCCCACTCCTGGGGGAAGGATACTGCAAAATCCCCTCTCCCTCCCCACTCCTGGGGGAAGGATACTACAAAATCCCCTCTCCCTCCCCACTCCTGGGGGAAGGATATTGCAAAATCCCCATTCCCTCCCCACTCCTGGGGGAAGGATACTGCAAAATCCCCTCTCCCTCCCCACTCCTGGGGGAAGGATATTGCAAAATCCCCATTCCCTCCCCACTCCTGGGGGAAGGATACTGCAAAATCCCCTTTCCCTCCCCACTCCTGGGGGAAGGATATTGCAACATCTCCATTCCCACCCCACTCCTGGGGGAAGGATACTACAAAATCCCCTCTCCCTCCCCACTCCTGGGGGAAGGATATTGCAAAATCCCCATTCCCTCCCCACTCCTGGGGGAAGGATACTGCAAAATCCCCTCTCCCTCCCCACTCCTGGGGGAAGGATACTACAAAATCCCCTCTCCCTCCCCACTCCTGGGGGAAGGATATTGCAAAATCCCCATTCCCTCCCCACTCCTGGGGGAAGGATACTGCAAAATCCCCTCTCCCTCCCCACTCCTGGGGGAAGGATATTGCAAAATCCCCATTCCCTCCCCACTCCTGGGGGAAGGATACTGCAAAATCCCCTTTCCCTCCCCACTCCTGGGGGAAGGATATTGCAACATCTCCATTCCCACCCCACTCCTGGGAGAAGGATACTGCAAAATCCCCATTCCCTCCCCACTCCTGGGGGAAGGATATTGCAAAATCTCCATTCCCACCCCAGAGGTGGTATTTGCCGGTTCTCCGAACTACTCAAAATTTCCACTACTGGTTCTCCAGAACATACTGAATTTCACCCGCTTCAGTCCAGACAAAGCTAAGGCAGTCTTGGAAGGCAGAGCTAAGGGCTGCAGCATTTTTGCTCGAGCTAGAAATCTGTTCACTCAAGCTTCTAAAGCGTATAGAATCCCAGAACCCTGCTTCCAGCAGAAAGGGAAGGCCATGGCATCATTCTGCAAAGTAACATTTCCTTTGATTGCCTACAATTCTTTGTCTCTGTTCAGAAGTGAAGCTCCGCTGTTGGTAAGTGGTCATAACTCTGTAAACTTTTTCTTCTGCTTTTTGGCCATTGTGGGGTTGGCACTGGGTGAACTCCGTGGTAAGGCAGTGACATTTGTCTCTTCACTCAAGCCAAAGTGTGAGCTTTTTAAAAAATTGCTTTTAAAATAACAACAAAAGAAAAACTAATTGGAACACAAATGCATACATTGTGGAAGAAAAACAATGCATGGAGTGCTTTAAAAAAGTGAAAAAAATACAACAAAGCAGTCAACCTATTAACACAATTTTATATATACTTATCTAATGTGAATGTGATTCAGATGCATAGGTATTTCTAATTTATCTTAAATAACTCATTTTCACCTGTGTTTTGTATAAATGAGTTCCGTATTTCATTGGGCTTGTCCAATGTCTGCTCATAAGTGGCAAATGCAGTCAGGTCTTCAATCCATTGAGTCGAAAAGGCCATAACATTCATCTTCCCAATGTTGCAGTTATCGGCAGCATTGGAAATATTTTTTGGCCATAGAAAAAAAAGGCAGGGATCCATTTGCATTAACCACCTGTCAGATTCCATGAACTAGTTGTATAATTCAAGAGAATAGTATCCACTCAAAACGTTGGCTTTTGTCACAGTCATATTTACACAGTGTGAGCTTAACTTCCCTTACATTCCTCAGTGCATGCTTTCAGTGACGGTTGAATCCAAATCAGAAATGAAACAGCTGTGCCTTAAAGAGAAGGAACTAGGATTTTCCCAACAGGATGGAAACGGGAACCTATCTTGTATTCAGGTTTCACATTACTAAATTAGCTGGGGATTTCCCAGGTTTCTGAAAACATTTTTTCTTGGCATAATTGGAAATGCTAGGAATTGAATCCAGAATCTTCTCTATGTAGGTTGTATGTTTTACTGTTGAGGTGCGGCGTTCTCTGTATAGTCATGGGCATGGATAGAAATAGGCAACCTGCCTATTTAAAGTACTTGAGCCACCGGCTTCCTACAGACCTAGGCTAATTGCAGAGATGTTGACATTTGCCCTAGATCAGAGTTTGTAATTAGCTTAAGTTTGCAGAAGGCAGGTTGCACTGGAAGGGGAATAGAAGAAAGCTTGGCTTACATCCAGGGACTCAACAGGAGTCCTACAAAAGCTTAAGCTTCCAGTGAAGGCATCAAAAAGCTTGGCTCAATCAATGGCATTATTGTCAGAGTGGCAAAAGGCCATTTTTTTTTCCTGCTTCAGTGGCTCTCGCTTTCCGCAGATCCTTGGCACCGCCTAGTGATCTAAAGTGTAAATAGCATTGTTGCATTGCACAGCCCTTGCATCACCATCCAGTAAATGCCAGCTTGGTGACCAAGGTTGCAAGCAGGTTGGTTTCCTTTGGAGACCATTTCATCAACAGTGTTAATAGTGGTGAGGTTTGAGCAGGGCAGGACTCTGAGGGGAAAATTGGAAGAGGGGGATGGAGACCTGCACTCTTGTCCTCCATTACATCACATCTGATTTTATTGCCTGGCTCCTCCTTGGTAGGTTCTGGATGGGATGCTGAAAGCCTCTAAAATATTTAATTTTGCTAGACATGCTTTTCATTATTAACACACAAAGGGCAGGAACTGGAAAACAACCTGGAAAGAGGTTATGATGAAAACTTTTTAGACAAGAGGCAATCACATCTTACAGCAAACAATTGAAAGAGTGGAAAAATTTAGCCTTGAAAAGATGAAGGGCAACGTAAGAAAATAATTCATCTCCTTGTGGCTAGCTACCCTGCAGAAAACAGCACCAGGCTTCTGCTTGCTGTGCCCAAGAGGGAACAATACCATTAATAAGCTCATTTGAGTACTATTCACAAATATAAGTGGGTAGCAACGTGGTCAGGGCAACCTCAGGCAAGCCTCTCCCTGCCTTGCCTGTAATAGTGGATGGAAGGATTTGGGTTAGCTTAGTTTTTAA
This sequence comes from Pantherophis guttatus, assembly GCF_059756535.1. NCBI lineage: Eukaryota > Metazoa > Chordata > Lepidosauria > Squamata > Colubridae > Pantherophis > Pantherophis guttatus. Next base: position 137,076,664 of record NC_142064.1, on the reverse strand, counting down.
AAGGTTTGGGAAAATGTCATGGCTGTCCATTCACACTGACTTGGGGGCTGAGGTAGCTATTACGTATGCCAAGGAACTCGGAATCCATTTCTTGCTTCCCTACACCACCTCCATTTGGTGCGAGTGGCAAGAAACCAGAAAATTGCCACAAAGAAATAACTGGCTCACAAGCCCTCTTGACACCCATAATTATTCATTTTTCTATCTTCAATACAGGTAGTCCTCGACTTACAATAATACATTTAGTGACCATTCAGTTACAACGGCAATGAAAAAAGTGACTTGTGACATTTTTCACAGGTACCACCTTTACAGCATCCTCATGATCATGTGATCAAAATTCAGACGCTTGGCAACTGGTTCATACTTACGACCGTTGCTGTGTCCCAAGGTCATGCTTTTGTGACCTTCCAACAAGCAGTGTCAATGGGGAAAACCCGATTCCCTTAACTGTGGCAAGAAAATTTGTAAAATGGGTCTTGTTCTGCAATTACCCATCCAATAAGACAGACCCAATATTGGACTTGGTCGCAGTGCTTAGCTTTATCTGTCAGGTTTCTAGCATGCTTTGTATCCATTACTGAGATGTAGTTACCTGCTAGCCACTTCAAAGTAGACCACATTAGGAAACCAAAGTCATGTAGGCCAGTGCAGCTTTTATTATAAAATGTTGAAAGCTGCCCAGAGTTGCCTCTTAATGAGATGGGTGGACTAAAAATAAAGCTATAACAGCAGCTTTCAGACTTGTTTTCCCCTCCCTCTTTGTGAGAACTAGGAAGAGGCTTGTCTGAGATGTTTACCCAGGTTACATTTCTCCCCTGGACTTGGTCCTCTTTGATCTATTATCTTGGTAGCAGCTCTTCCTCCTGCCTCAAGACCATTCCCATTTCCCTCTACACTACCCATTTGAAGGGATGCAGTTATAGTCAGAGGCCTCGACAGAGATAGGTCAATGAGTTGGATCCAGGTTTACTCACTGAAATTAAGACAATTTTAGAAATCAGAAGGTTCCCCACGATAACCTCTAACCCCCCTAACGATAACCTCAAGAACCAGAAGGAGAATCCCAGAGTATATCATAAAAAACTTAAGAAATTGCCAGATAGAGTCAAGTCTTCATTGGGAGTCTCAAGCTTTTGGCTGTCACCATTAATGATATAGCAGAGTTTGGCATTTTCAAGATGAGAAGTGTCCATAAAAAGGTATCTCCATTGCGTTTGTTTGCTTGTTTATATGGATTTCATGACAGCCTCTTTCTAAAATCCCCATTATCAAACCTATGCCGCCCTGGCCTGAAGTAGCTATTATATTCAGTCATACAGTATGCAGAAACAGGTTGCAGGTCTTGGCAGTAAACAGTAAGCATACAGGCAATGTGGGAGGGCCCACGTGTTCTGGACATTCTCCATCATCAGGTACCAAGAGGCAAACCTGAATCCAAAATGCCTAACTTCCTTGGGGACCCAGCTCTATTTAAGCACAAAAACTACACACAATCTCACTGTGAACTCAAAGAAGTTGAAGAGTTTTCCTGAGGACACGAAATTCACTACCATAATTTGCAAGCAACTAGAAGCTGTTTGCAACAGTCTTGGTGAAAGTAAAACGGATACATGGTAAAGTTTGAGGATTTTTATTTTAATATTTTTCCCATACAAAGCAAGACAATGTAAATTTTATTTGAATCAAAACACCGTTGTTTTTTTGTTCAAAAACCCTGTCTCTTCACAGTAGGCGGCTAAAGAATGCAGCCAGGGCTGGCCATCCAAAGAGCGACAGAGTTTACTCTATTAAACCCTGTTAGACAAGGTCTCTATGAAGTAGATTCTTGCAGTTTAGTTCTTGGCACTATTCCAAGGGGAAAGGAGGGATGAAGAACGGAGGACGTAAAAAAAATTTGTTTTCTCAAGCAAGCAAAACTGGAGCCTGGCTTCAGATGCCAAGAAGAGCAGGAGAAACATCTGGTTAGCTGCAAGGAAAGCTTAACGGGCATGTAAGAGAGGGAGCCATTTTTAATACCAAGTGTACACCGATCCCAGTTTCTCCAGGATGTAGGAATACTATTCTCGTTATACAATATCCAGCCAATTCCCTCCAACCCATTTGCGGTAAGATTCATTCCCAGATGTTAAAAGGGAAGAGGCAGCCACATGTCACCCTGACATCTTGCTGACCAAGGCTGCTCAGTCCCATTAATAGTTCAAGGTGCTGGGTTCATCCTCCTCCTAAGCGAACTCAAATAATTAAATATCAGGAATGCAATTAAACCAGACCAGACCTTACCACACTGACACCTATCTAAAGACAAACACACAAACAAATAAAAACCTGTCAGCAGTTGCTAAAAACTGAGATGAGTGTCAGACAAAATTTCTCACCTGCACAAGTTAGTTTTTGCTAACCAGTGGCAAAATGAGGGTGGTGAAGTTAGCACGGTGGATCAGATCATAGATCTCCAACAGGAGTTTTTCAATCTGCAACTAGTTTTATAGCCTTGCATCTTTCTTCCCACCCTCTCCCCTCCACCCATCCTAGAGGAAGGAACTTGAGCAAACATCCATCTCTTTAAAACCCCTGCAGACAAGTCAGCCTTATTATCAGGCAAATGTTTCAAAACAATTTCAGAGTATCACCGGCACCAGCAAGAGGCAAGTTCTCCCCTGCTCTGCTCTCACTGCAATTTGAATGTGATAGGAGGTGAATAGAAAAATGGAAGGGACTTATGCTACCCCCACCCAGTGAAAACTGCCATGTCATTACCAATAATACAGATATGAACTCAGCCTCTGATAGTCAGAAGAGGGAAGTGGGATATGTGTTTATGTAGAAATGGGGCAAAGCCAGACTCCAGCATTAGGATCAGCCAGTTAGCTTTTTCAAGCTCAAAAAAAAAAAAAAAAAAAAACCAAGGGAAAAAAAATCCAATTTCCACAAAGTATGAAAATGTCACAGATGTTTCTCATTCACACAGAAGAACAGGGGGCACCTTTAATGAAGATCAAGTTGGATGGAAGCAAGAAAGAGGCAAAGGGGGTTAAGAAACAGGAATCTCCACGCAGGCATCTGGTTTCGCTTTATTTTTCTTTTTTCTTCTTGTTCTGAAAGGAAACAAAAATCACTGTCAGTGCTCCGAGTTCCTGGACACATCGATCAGGATCCCATGCCAGTTAAAGAGATATTTGCTCTGTTCTAGGTTAGAATGCTGATGCAACCATATACACCCAATTCTGCAGACCCCTGGAGAAATCGGTGATCACTTGGATGAAAGATGTGATGAACCAAGGCCATCCTAATTGCTAGAGAACATTTTGTAATGAATGGTATTTGCTCACCTATATCACAGCTAGACTTAGAAGTTCTCACCCGCTCTCCCTTAATTCTTGCAAAAAAAAATTTAGTGTGCCATCCTGAAAATAGTATGAAAGTGCAACTTGCAAATAGTTCTTCCTTGCTGAATGAGCAAGCAATGAAGCCTGCAGCTAGGACGGGGAAAGGTTGGGAAGATGGACTTTGAAACATGCCAGGGAGTCAAAGGTAGTGCCTGTTTCTAGAATGGCCCAGCTGTCAAGGGAGGTTAATTTCACATTGATAATGTGCCAATTCCATCTTTTCCCACTTTGCATGAAACCAAGCCTTCCTATTCCTCCATCCCTCCCATCTTCATTCCCTACTCTTAATAAACCTTCATCCCTTTACTCTGTTTTTCACTTCCTGCATGGCTCATTATGCGTATGGATCAAGCTTTCCTTTGATTCATCTTTGATTACTTACTCTTCAATCTTTTATTCAGCTCTCTATTTTTTCTAAACAATTTTATATCTTATGTTTTATATATATTTATTATTTTTAAAAAGTCCTCCCCATTTTTGTAAAGCTTCCCCTTTCCTTTTGAGCTTATATTTGATACATATGCCAACGGGAGGAGGCAACAGCTAAATGCACTTACTATAATAGTCCTATTAATGTGCAGTAAAAAAGATTATGTGCTAAAAAGAAATGGGGGCATTCTAGGTAGGAGGTAGGGCTTTCCGTTTAGAAAAGTTAGGGTAAGAAACCACCTGCTTTTGCCAAATAGAAGAAAGTTTCTCTCCCAAAGCATCTGCCTCTCAATGGAAACACCCTGCACGGGAACTCTGTAATCATGGCTTCTTGCTTGCCTTTGTGGGAGATGGTGCACTTGGCCACTTAATGGATATGCAGCAGAGACAGCCCCGTGTGTGCAGACCTACCTCATTCATGCCCAAGATGACCATGAGCTCCCGGAAGATGTTAACGAAGTCCAGGAAAAGATCCACGCAGTGCCTGGCACAAAGAGAAAGGTGTTGTACATCAAGTTATACCCTAAAACAGGGGTGTCAAACTGGCGGCCCATGGGCTGGATGCATCACAGACAGGCCATGCCCACCCCGGCTCCGGAAAGGCAAAAAACGCTGCAATACATCACATGAAGTGATCAAGTTTGACACCTGTGCCCCAAAATTACAAATGGGAGGCTTTGCCAGAGCCTCTTCTCTGCTCTATTGTTTTATTCATAATCAACTATTTGTGTACCATCTTCTACTGCCAGAGTTCATTTGAAATCTTGCTTCCATATTTAACTCTGGTTTTTTCCACCATAAAGCTTTTAACCTCCCTGCTTTCCTCCAAGCGAAGTCTCTTTTATTTTGAACTCAATGGAGAAGAAGCTCTTCTGCATCTCCTGTTTAGTCTCCTCACTTGCAAATCCTTATTGTATGTGGCAGCTCCTTCCTCTCCAACTCTTACATAGCCCTAGGCTTGTCACCAACACACTCACCAGATATAGTCCTTGTCTCCATTCTCAGCCTTCTCAATGATGAGCTGAGTGTCAAACAGCACAAAGCCACACATAACCATAAGTCCAATGTAGAGATTAGCCTGGAGGAAGAAAGAAAGCCAATTAGACAAAATCATTCCAATGGCACAGCCTGGCCCTGCAACCTACTGAGAAACCCGAAGTGGTTCTGCGTTAACTCCCGGCTTCAATATATACAGAGCCGGATCTCTTCATGAATTAGATGAATTCATTGTTCACAATGTCAGCATTAATTCCATTTTCGTTTCTGACAATAACTTTCTAGTTATTATTTTGTGTACCTAAACACTGCATCCAATAAAGTACCTGGGGGGGGGAGGGGAACCCTCAGAATACCTAAAGCTCACAGAAGGTTGCTTTCCAATGCCAGAGGTGTCTGTATAATAAGATGTCTGATAATTACAGTACTCATCTGCAGCCATCATTACAGAATGTAATGCAAAATACTGTAATCTGTATACATCCCCAAATCTGTTACTGTAATGCAGCACATCTTGCTCGTACAATAATAAGCTAAAAGAAAAGGGAAGCTGGGCACATCTGAACAGCTGCTCCCAGTAGGCCAGTTGCCAGTTCTATGTTCCAAAAAGGCAGGTTTGCTACAGGGGCTTGGGCTGCTATCAACTTTCAAGCTGACAAGACCAGGAAAACGGCAGCCACTCACCGTGAAAAGCCAAGTTGAGCCCAAGAAAATGTTGATCAGGGAGAACAGCAGCATCAAGAACAGGCCAGAGAAAAGGACACCTGAAAAAGGAGCAGAATCACGATGAGCAAAAACAGCCAATCGAAATGAACCCGGCCTCTTCAAATGTAAGTGGGCAGTGGTTGCTGCTGCAGCTGCTGCTTACCCCCTAGATACAGGTAAGCACGGCGCTTAGCAAAGAGAGCACTCAGGGAGAAGCAGCTGAAGATCACTGCTGTGCCCAGGAAAGCAGTTGGGATGATGCTGTAGGGAGGGAAGGGACAAGAATGAATGCCTAAGGAGGAGATGGATGGAAGGAAGGACTCAAGAGCTATGAATTAACAGAATTTGCTTTAGAAATATTCAAAGGGTTTGACTTTTAAGTCTCTGAAAGGATCTAGATGCTTCAATGGGAAGAGCTTAGTAACATCCCCAAAGTGTGCTCCCATCATTACTGCTGAGCAGGATATCTGGTTCTCACTTTCAAGGTGAAAAGTGGCAAAGGATAGAGCAAACTGGTGAGTTTCCCCTTACCTGGGGTTGATGGCAATGCACATCTCCAGCAGAGGACCCAGGTTGACTCCTGGAAGAGGAAGGAATGTAGCCTCAGAGACAAGTTTCTCGCTCATGTGTATGTACATATATACTTTCCAATTCATTACATGTATATATTTAAAAGACATAAGTTATGGATTACACAAGCACTCCCTTCATAAAAGACATAAGAGGGGCAAAATGCCACACAAAAACATTCCGAAAGTGATAAGGTGCTCTATGTCATTTCAGATAGGCAGGGAGCCCTCATTTTATAGCATTCTATTCTATTTGCTGCGTTCTTCCTTTTGGCTGGAAAACCATTTGGCTTCCTTTTCAGACACAGGATTACACAAGAACCATTCTGCTGTAGTGTGATACTAGGCAGCTGCATTCATGCATGAAGTAAACTTTGCCCAGTGCTTCCGCCATCAATCATTGCCATTCTGCCAGATCCTCTGATGGCCTTGATGGCACCATTTCATTCCTTACACAGCATAGCTCCCACTACCCCAGCAAGAGAAAGCAGCTAAAAATGTCTTTCTTGCTTATGGTAATTCCACATTTGCACATGTGGAGTATTAAACTGCTGCTACTCCCCTCAGTTCTTGCTTCTCCAGCCCCGCACATACCAGTGAGGAAAGCAAAGCCTGCCAGGATAGCCAGACGTTTCTCTTCAGTTTCTCGGCTGTGGGGTGTGGCCATCAACCAAATCATAAGGCCTAATGCTCCCAGGCCAGTCAGCAGTCCAAACTGCAAAACAAAGTGGGAAAGACAGAGATTAACACAGGCTGGTCAGAAGAAAGACCCAGTTCAACCTAAGCCCGTTTGCTGCATTTCCCACTCTTTTAAAGAAAATTCTGGTCATCAGAACCGTTTTCCCATGCAGATTTTGAAAGGAAACAAGGAATCAGTATTTTGCATAGCCGGTCTCTTGGAAGGGAAATTCTGTCACTGTTCAGACAATTTTTAGATTTAATTATGAATGCGTTCAATCTTAAATATTTTAAATACACAGCTATATTTTCATCAGTTTTCCGTTACGACAATTTTATAAGCACCAGTGAAATCTGTAACGATTCTGCTCTGCAAGTAGGATTATGTAGGTATCCTACATAGGTATGTAGAAAAAGGTCTAGCAAAAAGATATGGAAATGGAAACTAGAACGCCGTTCTCCGAATTTAAACTTTATTAACTACTGTAGGGCTTAAGTTTAAATGTAAACATTAACAAGTGATTCTGATAATGAGAAAATTTTCAATCTGGCAGGACTCTGAGCAGTGTATCTATAGTCCCACCTCTCACTTGAGTTTCACAATAGAAACAAAAAGCTCTTTCAAACAGGAACAAAGACCTCTGAGAACATGTATTTATTTAGAGACTTTTTGTTGGGATATGTTTGTGGAAAGTTTTAAAGGCTTAGAATTTCACTGAATATGCCATCTAGCCATGGAGCACCAGCAGAGAACCACAAAAAAGGATACATTCCTGCTTATTTCCACAAGCCGGGATGTACTGTTTTGCAGTCTTCCTGCTGGCATTTAGCCCTCAATAACCAAGATGACCTTCAGTTTATATATCGTCCCAGAGAAATGCCTTAGAATTCTTACCTGCACCAGCTGAGTTACCACATTGAGATAAGCACCAGCCGCCGCTAGGAACATACATAATGCAAAGCTGGCATACACCTTCTTCAGGTGCTGCTGAGTTGATGCAGAACTATAGGGATGAAGGAAGAAAATTAAGCTCTGTTACACAATACTTAGAAGCACAGCCATTCCCAAACTGACCATTTGCTAGCTTCTAGCCATATCACAAACCACACAGAGTCAATAGTATCTAACCTGCTTCAGAGAAAGCTTACATTTTCTTGACACCATCACTAAGAATCCCTTACTTCAGAATCTCCAGTGCTGAAATACTGCTTCCAGAGTGGACCAAGTATTTCCCAAAGATATGAAGGTTTTTAGGACAGTTAGAAACATCTGAGGGGTTTGGTCGTAGAGAAATGCAGTGCGAATGTATAAGGATATGCAGTTCTGACTTGCACAGCACATCATTCTGGCAACAGGCTACGGCACAACATATTTAAATCAAGAGCCATTTTGAATAGCTCTGCCCTCTTTGGAAAACAAAGACGGTTTTAATCCACAGTCTTTTCTCAAGAAAACAGAAAAAATGAGGTGGTCTGGCTCCAGCAACCCAGGTCCTGCCAGCCTTCTCACCATCTTTCATGGGTGATGGAGCCTACCTAACCTCACATCTCTGTTCCTAAACATCCAAGAAAGAAATTGAATCGTCTCAGAATAAGATTAAGCAGGCAACAGGTACTCACATGTGGGAGAACTTGAAGAGGGCATCAAAATTTATGTTCCTGTTGAAAACATCCATAGCACTAGTTGGTGAGGTGCAATTCTCTATGTCAAAACACACAATCTGCAGAAAGGGAAAGGAAGGCCACATTAAATGGAGAAGACCTAAATAGATTTTTCCCCCTTAGAACTGGTGTGTTCAATCTCTACTTTTCTTCTTATAGACAAGCTCCTCCCACCTGCTTGTTCAATTCACATTAAACAGCACCCTCAGTCCATAGCGCAGTTTTAAAATGACATCAACCCCTCCCCCCATTTACATCTTTTGTGGTGGCACTTCTGCAGAATTCCTAGGTTTTCTTTTTCCTCTGGGTAAAAGGAACTTCAAATAATCAAATTATTATCAGAACTTCAAATAATCAAATTATTATCATTACCAAGAAAGAAAGCACAGCAACATAAGGCAACAGGGAAGTTAAAGCAGTAGCTTAAAGGTATGTAGAAGCAAAAAACAGATTTTCCAGTTCCAAGAAAAAATACATTTGCTTCATCTGCATACTCCTACAGAAAACACCTTTCTACACAGACTACTTTATATCCTTCTCTCCATGTAGTCTCCTGTTTCCATCAATTCAATCTCCAGCTACAGTATAAGATATGCAATCCAGATTTTACCCAAAAGACACAGGTTAAGTAAGTAAACTCCTGATGCACCACTGCTAAAAAGTTATTCTTTCTACTTGAGACTCACCAGCTAGTCCAATATGTAACCCACAAGCTTCTTCCTCTTTGTCCTACTCTGAAAAATCTAGAGACTGCAACGGTTCGGCAGGCACCCAAACTGGCTTGGTGTATATGGTGCAATTATTGCAGGCTCTTGCAAGGCTAGTTAAAGCCTCCTTGAGGAATTGTGCTCACCTGGGAGCCTTGCTTCACAACTCAGCAGCTGGAAAGCAAGAGCATTAGCCTCCTTAATGATCTTCCCAGGAAAGGATAGGGTGGAGTTAGAGAAAGGCAGCCCCCCCAGCTTGAGAGTCAAGGCCAATATGTTGGGTTATTATTCTCTAGGTGGTGGGATTCCACCCCACTGTTCTGTTTTGTAACAACATACACAGGTATTTTACTCACTCAGGGGAGCAGCATGAGCATTTTACTTAACAATACAAGCATTTCTACCCTCCTCCATCCAAAGGTTATTCTTAACTAGTTGCTCTAACCTTATGGCAAAGAATGGCCATAGCTATGTGGAAACCAGTCCAGCAACTAAATACTTATTTTCTGATAGGCAGGAAGATCCGGCTTGGCAAGAAGTTTGCATTGTAGGTTTGTATTTGCTAACAAGGTGCACTAGTGTTAAGGAAATGCCTTTAATCTTGTGAGAGATTAAACTCACATCTCTATCTTCTTATATTTCTCTACATTTACTTCATTTATCAGAGGCATACACATGGGGGGGGGAGGAGGATCACACTGAAAAGCTCTAAAAAGGAAGTCTGTCTTGAGGTATCGAAAGCCACACTTTAAGAACAACCTGAATTGGAAAGCTGAACCTGAAAATTACACAGCGTGTAATTTGGGTATTAGGTGCTTGTATTAGGTAACATGACTCAACCATCAGGGCATCAAAATAGGTCACACAAGAGTGGAAGAAATATTTTCTGCCCAGCACCCAGTTCTTCCAGATGCCAAAAGCTATTCAAAGAAGAGCTTAGATAAGATCCAAGACAAGGAATCATTTTGAAATATAGATTTCTGCAATGGGAGGGAGACCCTCTTTATAACAAAGCATAAAGCTGAAACTATTCCAGAAGAAAGTATAAGTTCGCACTTCTCACTACTGACACATCTGAAAAGTAAGGAGCAAAATGAGAACCTATAAAGCTCGGGATTACTCTTAATAAGCATCCTTTATGTTTCAAAAAGCCTTATACTTTTCCAGCAGCTTTAGCCACAGCAGGAGTAACTAATGGTTTTCATTAGTGTTCTCCGAGCCCACTTAGCCACAGAGAATATAGGAAAGAATTTTTACATTACATTTTAGACCATTTGTTCAATTTTTACATTACATTTTAGACCATTTGTTCACAGAGAGCAGTCCATTTATGGTGTGCCTGAAATGGAATATTATTTCTTTCACACATAGATAAAACTCTCGAAACACGTGTTTTATTTCATGCTTGGAGCATTTAAAATGGCCATTGAAGGTTGCAACCTCACAACGTAGAAATATGTTCAGCATGCCCCACTCAAAATGTGATGCCACTCAAAACAGCTGAGATTTTTTTTTTTATGCTTGCAACATTCAAAATGGCTGTTTTCAACTAAAGACATACTGCACATCTCTACTTCCATTTATGACAGATGGTAGCACTAGTTATCTACATCTGAGTTTTAAAAATGTCTGGTCCTTCTCCCCAAGGCGCTGACCAGCTCTGATTGAATATATTATGCTTATAATTAAATTGAATTTTTCCCATTCTACAAAACCCATCCATCTTGCAAATTAACTTTCAATATAAATAATGAAAATTAATTTGCATTGTTTAAAAACAAGACGGCTTCAACTATTTTGCAGATCACAAAGAAATCTGAGAAAGTGAAAGGCCACGTACACCTCCTTCACATTAATATATTTTTCCTTCAGCATTAACATCAGATCCAGTAATGTGAAAATTATGAATCACAGACTAGCATTTTAGATATGAGGTTCTATGCAACATGCCTACAGAAAAGAGTTTTGTCAGTTTTAGAATGTTGACCAAGTACAGAGAATTTTTGGACTGATTCTCCTGGGTAAGCTGTAAGACTGTGGATGATTGAATTTGAAGGAAAACCAAAAAACTGCCATTGGGAAGGAACACAGTTCAGGAATACAGAAGGATGGTGGCATGTCCAGCAAAAAGAATGTTAACTGTTGATTGAATGGAAAGGCTCCTAGTTCATATTTACATTTAGCTTTTGCAATCCCAGTAGTATCCAAAAACATCCCTATTTGTGTAAGTACAATCAGAAGAACTACAATCTTATTAAAATATTCTGAGGAATGACCATGATCTCATTACTCCTGCCCAATCTTTCTTTTGCCTTTAAAATCTCATAGTCATATCTTTTGGATGATAAACCTAGGATGATAATTCCCTTTATCCTAATATTTATGAGCTAGTTGGTGGCTTGCTTGGATAAGGACAATCCAAAATAAACTATAAGACAATACTTAATAAACACCAGGTTATTAGAATGTGTAAAATAGAACTCATACCATCACTGTACACCCAAATATGAGGTGCATATTATCTAGCAGCACAGTTTGATCAAGAATGTTCTGTGAAGCAACAATTAGAGCCTACATTTCAAGTCCAGAGCAGGACACAATCAACATGTATATTGATTCTGAAATTCTTCCTTAGCCACATACATCCAAAGAGACACCTTATTAATATAACCCTAGAACTGGAAAGGAAATCCACTAGAGAATGCAAACAGGCTTGGCTATAATCTAGGTTAAGGATCAGTTTGTTCTTGAGAGAGGAACCCATAGGATTTTTTAAATAAATAACCAGAAATACTTAGCCACATATATGACTTTCATCACCAAGGGCTAATATTTATTTATTCAATTTCTGTGGCTGCCATCTCAAGCAAGTGGCTCTGGGCAGTGAATAATCAAACAGGTAAAAATGATTACAAATAGAATACAAATTAAATATATATGGCAGTTGAGAAAAAACCATCCTGGATATCAATATAACCAGAAAACAGGACTCTTTACAGTCTTGAGGCCCTAGCCTCGGCCTAGGCACAAACCTAGGTCCTCAAAGCCTTATGAAAAGGTCAATAGAGTTGAAGTCATCCTCAGTCCTGAGGGGAGAATGTTCCAGAGGACAGGAAGGGACACCTCCTAGTACCTACCAGCTGACATTCCTTGGTTGATAAAACCCATAGCACACCCAACCTGCCAGATTGAATTTCTATTACAATTCTACAAACACCTCCATATTCCATTACTATTATCCACAAATAGGAACTTACTAGCTATCAAATAACGGAGAAGAGGATGGTGGCAGGAAGGAGGTCGTCCCCCATTTATAGCCTCTCCTGTAAAAAGCAGACCAATCCTCACAGCACCAAATTGCAAGAGAGAAATGTCACACAATGAACCATGACCTTATACATTCCTCCAACACTATGACATCAGAAAGCCAGCCAATTAGCTTTGAAGCCATGTATTGCTAGTCATCTTGTTGCCACAGGAGTCTGTTGAACTAGCCAGGAGACATATCATAGGAAACTCCTATGACTAGTCATTTACAAAGAAAAACGGAAAAACTCATCTGATCCTATGTCCCACCTCCAAAAGGTTCACACCAAATGTCACATGTATGCTGGATGGAGGAATGTCAAAATAGTCAAATGGCAGTTACAGCACCAAGACTGAAGCCCCAACTTTTTTGAGAATGTCTATCAATCTCACATGTACACATACAAAAAAAAATTAAGCTTCAGTGTGTGGTAATGGCTATAGTTTTGCCGGTTTACCTGTGCAGACTCTGCTGGGAGAAACACTAAAGGTAAAAAGTTCATCCTGACTCTTTTAATCCCTGTGTAGCAAATTATTTACCTTTAAAAATTCAATTTCTCATCAAAAGCCAACTCTACTGAGCAGTTGTCTGTGCCCTCCTTATAAATACTATATCAGATAAATCTCACATCATTTCAGTTGAGTTTTTCTTGGCTCAGACTAGTGGCCAAACAACAGGTTGTCTTTGGAAAATACTATCCAAAGCAGAATGCAAGAACCCGACTCTCCCAAAGTGTGTGGAAGATTATCTAATTTAGTATCCAACTTGATGACAACTCATGAAATAACTGAAATTCAAGAAACATGCCAATGGTACTCTTAAAACGTTATAACAATTCACACATAAAGCAGCATAAATAAATAAATTTATTTACTCGGAAAAACAACTAAAATGTCCACATCTTTCACAACACAGTATGTTTCCTAACAGAAACATAAGGAGGTTATTTCTGCCTATATTGTTCAGATTTCCCAATAGACATTGTGGTTTATATCTACCTAACATGGATCTTCCCACCTAGTATTGATTATCCTTTGTTTGCCTATGCATTTTAGTGCACATTACAGAATTCATTTGTTTCAGAACATTCCCTTCACAAATAAAAGTACAAATACAAGGTCTAACTCACTCCAAATATTCTCTAAATGCATCAAATAGATGACTTTGAGATGCATTTTTAACTAGAAGACATCACCTAATGTGATCAATGTTTATTAAAAAAACATGAAGGGCATTACATGGAGGAATTTGCTCTAGAGCTACCTTATTTTTGGGCACCTATCAGGTATGATTCTCAATCCCCAGAATTACCCAGTCAGCAAAGGCCATCGCTAAGGATTCTGGGAACTAATGTCCAGCTTCCTAGGTTGAGGACCATTGCTACTATATAGCACATATTTAAAATTCCAGCTAAACTTCTATTCCATAAAAGAAAAACCAAAATTATATCAAAAAATATTCAGGGTCATTATTTTCCGGGAGGCTCAGCCTCCAACACACATCACTGACTATATACCCTGCCGTTTTCTCTGCTTGAAGAAGGATGTGTGAAGTTTTAATTTTAACTCATTCTGGTGGAAGCAAAAATCCAGGATGCAAATATCGCTAGTTAGAAGATGGTGAAGCCCCATATATTGAATAAAGAGAGGGGAATTTAGGATGCACTGAAGACCCAGAAACATCTTTACTGGTTTCCTCTCTGGGCTTCTTCTTCCCTTTTTGAAAAAAAACACACAAGCCCACATTTGCATAAAACCTGTTTTCCATTTCCCCCACGACAGAAGCAGAAGCAGGAAGGCAAATCGCCAACGCAAAAAAAAAAAAAAATCCAGATAGGCAGGACCATTATTCTTCTCCTTTAATGAAAGCTTTTCTCCACTCCGAACAAGACATAGCCAAAAAAAGGAAAAGAAAAAGAAAAAAAGGCCCACCCCTTCCCTTCCCTACCCCACCCGAAATACTTCCTTCAAAAGCTAGACACGGCGGTGAAAAAAAAGAAAAGAAAAAAAACCCGCGTAGCCGAATAAGCGACAGATCTTCCAAGGGAAAGCGAAAGAGATCAGGCGACGTCTATTTTTAAACCGACGCCACACAAACCGAATACACAGTATTACAATATATTATTTTATATCATATTATAGTTATCTCATATTATATATTGTGATATATTATTTTATTGTTTTATATATATATATATATATATATATATATATACACACACACACACACACACACGCACACACACACATGAGAGTCTTGGCGTATTCGGGTCTTTTCCCGTGTAAAATCTTACACGGGAAAAGACCCGAATACGCCAAGACTTGCATATCTGTATCCGTGAAAATCTACGAAAACAAATATACGTATATATGTATACATATATGCATGTATGTATATATGTATGTGTATGTGTGTGTGTGTATGTGTGTGTATATATATATATATATATATATATATATATATATACACACACACACACATATGTACACATATACATAAGTACATATATACACACACACACACGTATATTATATATATTATTCTTATTGCCTTCGTTTTTTCCGCTTCGGCGTCTCTCTCTCTCTCTCTCACATCAGATACACCATTTTAGGTGCCAGCCGAGAGGCAGCCAAGCTCTTTTCAGCCCACCCTCCCTCCCATTCCACGGGTATCCCGAGGGCCTGGGGGGGGGGGGCGAGGGACACGGAATTGCTCGGCCCCTGGAGAGACCCGAGGGCCTTTGAAACACCCACCCCAACCCCTCTTTCTCCCCCCGGAGGCCGAGGCGGCTGTCTTTTCCGAGACCGAGGAAACTCCCGCCCACCGACCCTACTGGTGGTGAGGGGGCAAGATTAGAAATCTCTATGACGTTATCGCTCAGAACGCGGACGTAAGAATGGCCCGGAGGCACGAAAACAGCCCCGGAACGGTCCCTTTTTTTCACCCGCTTCTCTCGCGCCCCCCTCCCTCCCCCCCCCACAACTCCTCGTTGGGAGGAAAGTCCAAAGGGGGGGGAGGGGCACGGTGACGCCTTCGGAGGAACCCCACAAAAGACGCCTTTCGGAGGGAGGCAAGAAGCGGCGTGGGTGGGGGTGTGTGGGGAGGGGGTGGTGGTCACAGGGTTGCTATAGGAACGGAAACCAAAAAAAAGAGGCGGCCCCGGCCGTATTCTTACCCCGCCGCAGAGAAGGCGTCCGTCCCGTCACGGTTACAACAGCTGCTGCTCCTGCTACTGTTCTGGTCGAACCGTACGTGTCTCTGGCCTCGAACGCCTCCGCCCCGCCTCTTTTATCCCCTCCCCACCTGCCATTGGCACTTTCAGCCTTAAGGTCCCGCCCCGGATTCCTATTGGTGTTTTCCCCAACCCACCTCCCCCCAAGAGTTCTGCGGACTTCTTCGCCTTGCTATTGGTCCCACTTGCTATTGGTCCCACGGGAGGTGGCTCCTTCGCCTTGCTATTGGTCCCACGGCCGCGCCCAAGCAGCTGCGATTGGTTTATCCCGGACGAAAGGAAGCCCATCGCACACATACACACAGACGCACAGACAGACGGATACGTACGTTCGCGACGTTCATTGGTTTCTTGTTATCGAGCCTGTAGGCGGCGCCCGTGACGGGTGGAGACTTATTGCCCTTTCGTCGTAAGCCTTCCTTACCTAGAAGCGGCGTGCGACCCCTAGCGGAAGGAGTGCAACATAGAGAGCGCCGGCTGCCACGCAGCGCCATTAGAAGGAGTGGACTCTGCTGGGTGCGGGAGGAGGTTTATTTTTTGCCTGAAGCATCCAAGCCTGGAGCGCAGCCCGCTGGTAGAAGCCTCTCATTGCAGGCAACGTGCATTGCCAGGCAATCTATTACTGTAATGATTTTTCTGTGGCTCTCCTCACACAGCCGGACAATGGACTTTTTGAACGCAAAATCTACAGTGCAGATAGTCCTTGATTTACAACTGTTCATTTAGTGACTGTTCAAAGTGACACCGGCACTGGAAAAAAAGTGACTTATGACCATTTTTCACACTTACGACCATTGAAGCATTCCCCAGGATCATGTGATTTACATTCGGAGGCTTGATTGCTGACTCACGTTTATGACGGTTGCAGTGTCCTAGAATCATGTGATCCCCTTTCGCCACCTTCTGACAAGCAAATTCAATGGGGAAACCAGATTCACTCAATAACCGGGTTACTAATTTAAGAATTGCATTGATTCACTTAACAAATGTGGCAAGAAGAGTTGTAAAATGAGGCAAAATTCACTTAACAAATTTCTCACTTAGCAATTTTGGGCTCAGTTGTGATCATAAATTGAGGATTACATGCATTGCATTTCCTTTCAAGCATTTCCGAAAAGCTATAACATGGTGCTCTGCAACAATTAACTCAATGTGACATGAAAGCAATATTCCAGTATTTGAGGGGCTGCCACAAAGAAGAGGGGGGGAATCAACTTATTTTTCAAAGCACCAGAAGGCAAAACAAGAAACGATGGAAACTAATCAAGGAGAGAATATGGAATTAAGGAGAAATTTCCTGTCAGTGAGGTGAACCATTAACCAGTGGAACTGCTTGCCTCCAGAAGTCATGGGTGCTCCATCACTGGAGGTTTTTAAGAAGAGACTGGACAGCCAGTTGTCTGAATTGATATTATAGGGTCTCCTTCTTGAGCAGAGGGTTGGGATTAGAAGACTTCCAAGGTCCATTCCAGCTCTATTCTCTGATTGAATAGCACACATGGGATACTGTAATCGGTGCAATACTAATAATATTACATCTACAGCCATAATACTTTTAGTTATACCACAATCAGTACCTAATTGTGAAAATAAATAGACATTACAGTTTCATTTTCAATCTATTATCTTCAAAGGAGATTAAGCAGGGGTGAAATCTGCTTACCTTCCCTACCGGTTCGGAAGTGCATCCGCCATCATCATGTCTGATTTTTGACCCTCTGTGCATGCACAGAAGGTTAAAACCAGAAAGTAATGACGTCCAGGCGGGTGGGCAGAGCCTCGTGTTGCCGCCGCTACCGGTTCGCCGAATCACTCACCGCCGGTGCTACCAGCTCGCGCAAACCGGATAGAACCGGCAGGATTTCACCACTGAGATTAAATACTAAAAGTGGATCACACAGAAGGCTAAGATCTATCATTCTATTCTGCAGAATATGGCTGTTGAAAATTAGGAAAAACTGAAAAATAGTTGGATAGTTGAAGCTTGTGGCAGGCTCCTCATTTGAAATGACACAGCCATCTGTTGAGCATGTTTTAATTTGGATTCCTAAACTTGGGCTTTCTGACTTAAATGGCTTTTTCCAGCTCTAAAATGCTTTGATTCTTGCATGTGGGATAATAAGGAGGAAGGGCCATATATTCCTACTCCTGAGCCTCATTTGGCTGAGGTGTTTTGGTTAGAAGATTTCAAAAAATTGCAATATCTTTGGTGGGGGACAATAGAAGTAGTAAGTGACGTCATGCCCATCTCCCACAGGGAAAGGCTAGAGGAATGTTATATATTTAGCCTGGAAAAATTATGAAAGAGTGGTAGCGTGACTGTTATATTCAGAAACCATATTAATATTCATATTAATAATTCAGCTTGAATGTAAATTAGAAAAGCTGCAGCAGCTCTAATCACATTTACTCGAGACTATATATCACTGAACTCAAGGGAATTCATTTTCAAGTAGCAAAGATTAAGTCTAAAATCAGTGTAATTTGATTTAGTGTGGATATAGATGATCTGGTTTTCTAGATCAAATTCTGGATTGTGAACATTTCTGCTCACAATAAATGAGCTTTATTTACTATATGTGTGTGTAAATAATGATAAATAATATTTTTTATTATCTTCTTGATCTCTCGGCAGCTTCAGTACTATCAGCCATAATATCTTTCTGAACTGGCTTTGTGAGTTGGAGATAGAGGGGCATTGTTTTTATAGTGGTTCTCTTATTTCATGTGGGGCCAGTTCCAGTTGGTGTTGGTTGGGAAGAGGGAGATCACTCCCTAGAGCTAGGCTCTTCCTGTGTGGAGTACTGTAGAATTCTACTCTCTTTTTTCCTTCGTTTACAACATCTATATGAAACTGCTGGGTGATTTGGTCCACCAATTTGGAATTCAGTACCATCTGTTTGCTGATAAAACCCAATTATAACTTTTAATTCTGCTCCAGCCAAGTGAGGTTATCAAGGTTCTGTTTCAGTGCCTAGAGGCTGTATAAGTTTTGAATGGGGAGGAAGGGTCTATGATTCAGTCCTACCCAGGTCGGATCATTGTGGGTTTTGGGACTGCCCAGATTTTGGGATATTCCATCTCTGATGTTGGATGAGGTAACACTTCCCCCTTCAGAATTGGTAGGGTCTAGGGATCTTCTTGGACTCGCAGTTCCTATTAGAACAGGTGTCAGCTGTGGCCTTTCCACAATTCCATCTGGTGCATCATTTGCACCCTTTCCTAGATGAGCTAGACCAGGTTTGTCAAACTGGTGGTCCACGGTCCGGATGCATCATGTGCAGGCCACGCTCACCCCAGCTCCACAAAGGCAAAAACCCGTCATGATATATCACAATATGTTACATGATGCAATCGAGTTTGACACCTGTGAGTTAGACTGTCACTTATGCCCTAGTCACCTTGTGGCTTGACCATTGCAACATGGTTTATTTAGTGCTGTCCTTGAATCTTTAACCGGTCTAGAATGCAGCAGTGAAAGCAGTAATGGACATGCCTATGTAATCCATCTGCTTCACAAACTGCACCAGTTTGTTTCCAGGTGCAATTCAAGATGCTGATTGTTATCTATAAAGCCCTACATGGCATAGGGCCAGGTTACTTGCCTGTTTCCCATAACATCTCCCTGGCCAATTTGATTCTGCAGGGTTGGGGGCTCCGGATTCCTTTGATTAAAGAATGGCATATATAAGGGCCCCAGGAGCACACCTTTTCTATAGCAGCCCCTGCCCTTTCGAACAAGGTTTCCCTCAAGATCTGGATGACTCTCTGTTGTTGCTTAGGAGAGGCGTAAAAACCAGGGTTTTCACCCAGTGTTTGACGAAGGATAGTGAGATCCCTTGCTTTATCACACCTGCCATCTTTTATCTTTATCTTTTATTGGTTTTATTGTAATTTCTCTGTGAGCAGCCCAGTGTTGTTAAGACTTAAATGGGATACAAGTTTTTTAAAAAATATTATTACTCATACATACATTGTAACAACAGCTGAATTTATACTGGATGTGCATATCTTTAGAATTACTATAATTTCCTGCTTACAGCCAGAATATGTCACAATGATAAATAATATGTGAATTATTAAAAGCTCTGCTTCAGCCACGTCTCCAGAGACAAGCTCAATTTTTATATAACCAAGTGTGTTTGTACCATCTATGAAGTAGAGATCTGTGCCTTATATACATATAGGCAGTGGTGGGTTCCGCCCGGTTCCACCGAGCCGGTAGTGGTGACAATATGACGTCACCGAACCAGTTCTGCTCCCCCCTGCCCCCCCCACATTATTTTATTTGGCCCCACCCCCAATCTATTGCTGCCTCCTGAGTCCCAGCTGGTCTGCTAGAAGGAAAAAAGCTGTTTAAACTCTTGCCCTGGGGCTTCAAAGGGCCGCCCTACAGCTGATCAGTGTTAAAAGGTAGTGTGCTGGTAGACCGGTGCCTCCAAAAACAAATGAGTAGACCAGTACAGCTCTGCAAGCAGTTAAAAGCCTGGTAGACCAGTACTTCTGCTAAATCCTAAAGAATTGTCACATGACCATCAAGCCACACCCACAAAATAAGCCACGCCCACAGAACCGGTAGTAAAAAAATTTAGAACCCACCCCTGCATATAGGGTAGTGATGGCAAACCTTTTAGATACCAAGTGCCCAAACTGCACGCGTGCGCGTGCCCAAACTGAAAGGTGTGTATGTGCGCATGAACACGCACATACTCCAACATACATACACATGCTGACATGTACGTGCGGCCTCCCACATGCATGCAGCCCTCCGCATGCACATGTGCCCCCTCATGCGCCCGTCCACCGCAGGCGCGTGCAGCCCCCCACTTGTGCCCCGGTCCCTGCATATGCGCTGCAGAGACCCGAAGACCAGCTGGCTGGCGGGAGGTGTGCGCCCATGCATAGTGGAGTGGAGCTGGGGCGACGGCATCGCGTGCCCACAGAGAGTCGTTCTGTTGGCACGGCAACATCTAGGACTTCTCTTAGCAATGCAAAAAAAAAAAGCCCAACATACTTGCAGGGTGCCAAATTGGAGAAGGCAGCTTTCTGTTGTTTTTTTCTACTAGTGTTCATACCATGATAGATGAGTTTAATCAGCATAAAGAATGAATCAGCCCTTGAGTGCTCTTCATTCTAAGGGAATAAAACACATGCAAAATTTGAGATAAGAAACTTTGAGGAGCCTAGCTAAATCAGGAAAGAAAGACTAAGTGCAATTTGAAAGAGAGTGAGAGAAAATCAATATGGAACATACCATTTTATTAATAGTTCTAGGTTGATTAGTGATGAGAGAATTAATTATTTGATTCCATGCTGGACAAACAAGCCAGGATTGAGTTTAGATGTGCAGGTGTTACATGTGGCAACAACCTGTCATCTAGGACCACAATGATAAATTAAAAATCCTTATGGGCCACAGAGAAATACCTGGAATGCTGAGCAGCTCTTCTGCAGGTAATGGAATGGGGCAGAAGTGCTGGACATGAAGGCAATGGAGGCTCTAAATTTGCTACTTAAAAAAAAAAACATTGGTGGATTGCACAAAGCTGCTTGTCAGGCGTTGTGCTGACCTGCTTTAAATAATTTAAGATCTTTCTTATATTTCTGCTACCACCAACCCTTTTCCTGATTTGGAACTCCCCTGTTTCTTTTCGTAATGTGACATAATGAAACATGGGGATGCTCTGGATTGCCTCAGTCAATGAGACAATGTTTGGAAACAATTATGAACTAATCTTTATTATTTAATTTAAAGATGATCTAATCTTAGCCTTTCTCAACTGTGTATTGCATAAAGCACACATTTGCTGTTGATAAAACAGTTTTTCAACTTGGGTACATCTCTGTACTCATTAGAACTACCTTTGTTAGATAATTTAATAGAAAATACTCAGCTCTGACTTCGTGAGTCTGTATTAAGATTTGCTTAAAGTTGTGAAGTAAATTAATTTTGGGTGATCTTCTAGATAAACTAGCTCCTTGGCATTTAGTAACATATAGTAATCAACCATTCCAGGTTATTCTTCTGATATTACGGTAGCTCTAGGATTCTTAAGTTGAGATTACTGTTACTTAAACCAGTCATTCTGAGTAGTAGAAGATATACTTGGATAAGAATCCAGAGTTTTACTCCCAACACATCTTTTCAGTTCCCTATTTCCTAGTTGAAAGTGGAACTTCAGACTTCTCTAATCTACCCCCCCCTCAAGAATTTAGTTGAGAGGATGTGCTCTGGCTTAAAATTCTTGGGATGACAGATTCCATTTGCCATCATCACAGAGCCTTTCATATCCATTGGTTCCCTCATCTAGACAAAGTAATTACAGAATATCTTATTTTAGAATGTTTTTAACCTCTTCATCTTTTTTATATTCAGCAAAATCTCCTATTTCAATAGTACAAAGTTATTCCTTTCATGGTAGATGATGAATATAAACCTTACGTATGCAAGAAATGACAATTAAATGTGTTATCTGTTTTCCACTTATCCTTAATGGGTTATAAACAGTCAAGAGCTCTTTTGAGGTAACTTATAATGGGTGTGGAATAACTGATTCAAATTTGTTAGAGTTCTAATATTTCCTATTTGTGAAAGTAATACTTTTGAGTATCTACAGTGTATCTCATGCAGACAGAAGTCCCTAAGCAGAGGACATTCATTTTGTCCCACTGTTATATTATTTGGTTGTCTTAGAGGAATGATACCTTTCAGGCCCTTGAAACGGTGAACCATCCAACATCTTTCTTCACTGCTTATTCCTAGCACCCTTATCCATCTCTTACTTTCAAGGTTACTGTGTAAATCAGCTTAAGCCTGACCTCCCAGTTTTACAAAGAAACCATTTCTGAGCGATGTTGTATAAGATCTCAATCTAATTGACAAGAAATGTTAACCAGGCCAGCAATATCTATTTTCTGATCATAGGATGTTTTTTGCTACTTAGATATATTGCATTTTAAAATCATTGTCTTGTAGATATCATTTTAAAGAATATGATTACTATTATGATTAGATATTAGTTTAGTTTAAATCAATAGAATTTAATAGATTTATTTTCATAGGTTTAATAAACATTAGCTTTATAGTCATTCTATTATCTGTCTGTGTGTATTGTATTATTAGAATTGAATAGCAAAATATTTTTGTCCAGCTTGTAGGGAAAAGGCATAGTTAAATTTGATACGAATAATTTGGAAGCTTGTTTTTCATATTCAAAAGATCCTCTAAAAGTAGCTTTTCCCAGGTAATTTGCCATGGTAATGGTTAATTTTCAAATTATACAAACATCTGAATCAAAACCAAAACTTAAATAATAATTGAAGCTATACTCCTTGGCTAATCTTTGCACAGAATCTTTATCTGCAGAAGTTAGCATATACAGGTTTTTACAACAGGGAGCTCAGCATTGACATCTAATAATGTTGGTCAGTTAAGAGCAAGTCCTAGTAAAAATTTAGCACCCCAAGGTGTTAATTAAGTAATGCGGAAGATTACTTCATCAACTGTTAAATTGGACTTCTCCAGTTAGGGATATCAGTTTTCTCAGAGACACTTAATAGCTGCATGATAGGTTGGCATTAGTAAAATAAACCAATAGCTGTAGTTATTTCCTCATCATAATGTGAAAGATGTTTGGTATATATGTAGCTCTTCTAGGTATGGGAGTGGTGGTGTTTCACCTTCCTGGGAATGCAACAGCCTGTCCTAACTTTGTACCTTCCAGATGTGCATGGATCACAATTCCCAATCACAGACTACTTGAATACAAAACAAAGCAAAAGCTCGAATATTTTTAATAGTATATAGATGAAGGAATTATGGCAGATGTGTTCTGTAATGCAGAGGTGAGAAACGATGTCTCTATGGAACTTGTTCTACTGGTAGGGAGAGTTCTATAGAAAATACAATTGCCCTATATTTCTTTGCTACTGAGTTAAATGGTTCTTGTATCTTCCAACTGTATCAAACATGCAGGGGTGAAATGTAAAATTTGTTACTACCTGTTCTGTGGACGTGGCTTGGTGGGGGAGGGTTTAATGTGACTGGGTGGGCATGGCCAACTTTTTTTTTTTTAACTTTTCAAAGCATTTTCTCTAATGCTTTGAAAAGCCTCTGCCAATCAGGCAACTCAGCTGGGAATTGCCAGAGACTTTTGAAAGCATTTTTTTTACCATCTCTTCAGCCAAGAGGTTGCAGAAAAAAATGCTTTGAAAAGCCTCTGATGATCCCAGCTGAGCCGCACGATCATCAGAGGCTTTTTTTTTTTTTACTTTTAAAAGCATTTTTTCTTTGGAAGAGGTTGTAGAAAAAATGCTTTTAAAAGTTAAAAAGAAAAGCTTCTGATGATCGTGCAGCTCAGCTGGGCATGGTGGGGAGGGTACAGGGATTTTTGCTACTGGTTCTCAGAACCACCCGCCACCATTGCTACCAGATCGGGCAATCTGGTCCGAACCGGGAGCATTTCATCCCTGCAAACATGTCATATTAAAAGAGCTGTTAACATAATGCATTAAGCTTACAAAAGCCTGTAAAACACAGTATAAATTGGTATGCTCTATGTATGGGACAGCTCCCAGAAGATTTTTCTACTATCCTCTCACTTAAAAAGAAATTTGCCTATACAGGTAGTCCTTGACTTATGACCACAATTGAGCCCCAAATTTCTGTTGCTAAATGAAACATTTGTTAAGTGAATTTTGCCCCATTTTATGATCTTTCTTGTCACAGTTCAATGAGTCACACAATTGGCGACACAATTGTTAAGTGAATCTGGCTTCCCCCTTAACTTTGTCAGAAGGTCGCAAAAGGTAACCTCACGATCACCAGACACTGCGACCGTCGTAAATATGAGTCAGTTACCAAACTCCTGAATTTTGATCATGTGACCATGGGCATGCTTCAACATTTGTGTGAAAAAGAGTCATAAGTCACTTTTTTCAGTGCCGTTGTCACTAAATGAACTGTTGCAAGTCGAGGACTACCTGTACTCTAATGAACAGAGAAGAATGGGGAGGATCAATGGCTAGGGGATTTGAGAAGTTCAAGTCTAAAAACTCAGGGAAGCATTTTTACAGATACAACAGTCTCCTTATATTCCACGAACTGTATTTGCAACACCAGAATTCTCTGCGTTCTCAGTGCAGACTTTTCCATTGGTTGGAACATTCAAGGTCGAATCATTTACATCTGTGCTGCCACTGTAGCTCAGGGTTAAACTGTGGAGTCCTCGGTGCTCTCAGAGTGTCGTTGTCTGCTTGCAGACCTTTCATTACCCAACTAACTAACTAACATCATCGGTACATGTCTGTAATATAGACACCCTAATAAGAGCCTTGGTGGCGCAGCAGACTAAAGCACTGTTAAGTAACACCAGCTGCCTACAATTACTGCAAGTTCAAATCTCACCAGGCTCAAGGTAGACTCAGCTTCCATCCTTTCGAGGTAGATAAAATGAGGACCCGGATTGTGGGGGCAATAAGATGACTTTGTATAAATATACAAGAGTATGAAGGCTATTGCTTAACGCATTGTAAGCCGCCCTGAGTCTCCGGAGAAGGGCGGCATATAAATCGAACCAATAATTAAATAAATAAAAATTATTTGTTAAACTGATGATGTTACCTAGCCAGGCAATGAAAAATCTGCAAGTGAACAACCAAGCTCAGACTGCACCAAGAACTCCACAGTGATGATTCTGGCTGGGCATGACGGGAATCATAGTAGAGCAAGGCGCCTGATTTAGTGAATTGACCCTGTTAAGACACCACGCTGCCGCCTCAATTCTGCCATCCGTATTTAAGCGCTTATCTGAAACCTGAGCAAAGATGCGTCCTTCGAAACGAAGAACGGTCAGGACCTCCGCCATTCCGACCTCCTCCATTAGGGGGCAGCCGTTCTTTTCCTGTCGCAAATACCAGATGCTTCGCAGTGGGAGGGGCAGGATTGAGTAACGGCTCCCTTTGTCCTCTTGACTCAATTTAGTGCGTGCACAAGACCCGGGGGAAAGTCGTGTAATTTTTCTAGGCAAGCTTCCACCTCGATCCTGTCTTTTCAGTCTCGGGGACTGGAGCGTACATTTTCAGAGTAACGTCTTTTTAGAAAAAGAGGCACCCTCAGTTTTCACTTTGCTCGGGAAGACAATTGCACCGAACTCAGGTTTAGGGGTGTGTACGCGTGTCTATGCATAAAGATACACATACTCCTATTCTATGGTCCGGTTCGTATAGGGGTGTGCAATCTTTAACAACAGGAGGATTCATAAATAATGGTCTTAGGGTCCCGGTGTGAAGTACGTTCAAGATTATAGGTCGTAGTTTTGTTTTTGGTTTTTTCCCTCCTCCTCCATTTCTGCAAAAAAAAAAATATACCTCAAGTACTTACTGCAGGTTGCCGGATTCCCTGTACGTGCTCCTTTTACATGGCCGAGTGATACTCGCTGGAACCAGAAAGGATTAGACTCAAAAGAGTATCGTAGAAGTAGAAAGGGGCCATTTGGACTACGGAGCCCGAACGGAGCGGACTGACTTCGAAGTAAAGATGTCCCAAGTAGAACTTGGGGTCTAAAAGAAGCATTTTCATTATTCACCCAAAGTTCCCTCCCGAATGAATTGTGAACCTAAGAGGGGCTAAAGTGACATCAGTTGGGGCTTCAATTCGTTTGCGTCTCGGGAGCCGAGCCTTACCGAAAGCCATCAATCAAGGGGCTTCTTTGCAAACCGTGTGAGCGGGATTGGGCCTGCAGGGGAAAAAAAAAGAGGCGAAGTTCGGGACTCTTTTGGGGTGTTGCCTCCAAACAAAGCGCCCTCTTCAGGTGCTCAACTTCCACCTCGGCTCGCGTCGCCAAGAGACCTTTTGCAGACGCGCCTGCAATTTGGGGGCGCCACGTGTGGACGAGGAGGCTTCTTGGGAAGGGGGCAGCGCATCTCGGGGAAGAGGGAGGGTCGGGAAAAGGAGCCGTCCTTACTTTCTTCTATTGGACGGACGATGTCTTCAGGCGGGCGGTGCCGGGGGCGGTCCCGACAGCCCCGTCTTGTCCCAGGCCGGGCACAAGAGGGAGGGATCGGGAGGTAGCTGTCGCCGCCTGGCCACGGCGGCTCACTTCCATACCGACGATCCAAACGGGCCGAGCCATCCCCGCCTCCCCTGGAGCCGCCTGGGCCGGGGATGGGGAACACCGAGAGCGGGGAGCCGGGCGGGGGCCCCGGGATGTTGCCGCCCCCGCCGGGAAGAGTTCCCATGCCGGATCAGGGAGAGCTGGAAGAGCGATTCGCGATGGTGCTGGTAAGAGAGAGAGAGAGAGAGAGAGAGAGAGAGACCCCTCCTCCCCCCCTGTCCCCCCCTCCCCGGTTAGATCCCTGCATAGATTCCTTTCGCCTCCCCCCACCCGCCGCCCCCGCTATCCCGGGGACTTCGCAGCCTTTATTGCAAATAAACTCGTCCGCATCTCCGACGTTGCTGGAAATCGGTTTCTTTC
Source organism: Pantherophis guttatus (assembly GCF_059756535.1). Lineage (NCBI taxonomy): Eukaryota > Metazoa > Chordata > Lepidosauria > Squamata > Colubridae > Pantherophis > Pantherophis guttatus. The sequence goes on along the minus strand of NC_142064.1, from coordinate 137,049,516 downwards.
GAGCCGCGCTCTCTCTAGGACCAGAGATGGATCGCCAGCCTTAGCGCCTTGCTCCTTTTTCCTTTCCCGCTTCCCAACTTTTTCAGACACTTTTTTCCCCTCCGGTCCCAAAAGATCCAGGAAAGCATTCTGGATCTCTTTTCTTTCGCTGGGATTGAAGCCCAAGCCTTGCTGGGGGGGGGGGGGGGTTGCTGCCTCCCTAACCTCTCCACTTGTTCTTTGGTGGTTCGGATTTTCTGTTATTCTTTGGGCGCCCGTCGCCTATAAATTGTATGCTCAACTATTTTCCCTGCGGAGCGAGATTCCCAGCGAGGTGGCCGTTCATTCAGGTAGATCATGTCATTTCAGAGATAATCACATCCACCTCTTGTCTGTCAGCTAGTATTTTTTTCCCTGTTAGATACTCCCCCCCTCCTCCCCCCCAGTTTGCATTTCTCATGCTGCTAGTCCTGTAGGTATCTCTTTTTTTATGTATCCACTCAAATGCCACAGAGGCTTGAGACTTGATTTTGACAGATGCCCAGTTTTTAATCTACCTGGAATGTGTCACTGTTGGCAGGCAGATTTTTCTTAAAATTTCAGATTTGCACCACACTATTCTGGCCCAAGGTGGGCTTTTGATTAAGAGTTGGGGGGGGGGTTCAGTGATCCTGCTTGGTTTTTTTTCTTTTCTTGCCTCTGCTTTATCCTTATTATCTAACCCTTGTTATTTTCCAATTCTAGTGGGAAATGTCAGCAGATACTAATTTCCTTCAACTTTCTTGCCTTTATCCATTGCACATAGGATATCCTTTTAAAAAAAGTTTTTTTTCCCATTTCCCCTTCATTGTTCATCCTAACTTTTCTTTGCAACCATGGAATTTGGTTGATTTCTTTTTTTCGCTAACTTGGCTTTGCCTACAGAAATGCTGCAGTGTTTGGTTTTTTTCTTCCCAAGACTGATTTGAATGGGAAAAGTTTATGAAGCAACATTGTCTGGGATATATATGGTCTAGTCCTATCCTGCCCAAGCTTTGATGGAAGACATCAATGGATTCAACTGATGGATTTTCATTATTATTATTTTTAATCTGAATCCAGTTGATCTTGTTAATCCAGAATCTTGTGGCTTGGAAACCTATGGCCTAATTCACACAAGGTTCTAAAGCTTAATGTGCTTTGTTTGGTTTTAGTTTAACTCACATATTGTGGACACAGCCTTTGTAGATTTAAACCTTGGATTTTGGGTTACATGTTGTATGAACTTAACCACTTACAGTTTATTAAAAAAAAACCCATGGCTAATCAAACCATGACTATGTAAGGCAGGGTGTCAAACTCAATTTCATTGAGGGCTGCAACAGGGTTGGGTTTGTCCTCAGGGGGCTGGGGTGGGTGTGGCCAGGGTGGGCATGGCCAGCATGATGTCACTTGTGTCAGGGGGGACGGGGACGCCTGTGGTGGCCCGATCACTCTGCCAGTGAAAACGGGCTTCCGTTTGCAGGACAGCCTCCTGCAATCCTCTGCCAGCAAAAATGGAGCTCGTTTTCACTGGCAGAGGCACCGCGGGCCGGTCCTTTGCTGTTTCCAGGGTGGCCCTGCGGGCCAGATCTAAGCACCCCGCGGGCCGAATCCTGCCTCTGGGCCTTGAGTTGGACATTCCTGATGTAAGGGATGATGATGGTGGCTATAATATTGCACTACCTTCCTAAAATGAGGTTTTATAATTCCTACTAAATCCAAATAGAAAACAATATGGGATTATACAGGGTTTGTGTGATTTATGGATTGATTTAGATTTCTAGTAAGACTCCTAATCTGTATTAATAGCTGTGATGTTAAGAATGAATGTGGTGGAATTTGTTTCGGAAGTGTTACTGTAATCTAAAAGACTGGAGGATAACCTTGTGACTGCTTCATAAAAAGAAGAAAGGAAGAGTTGTGTGGCTCCTCCTACTTCCATAAATATATTGGGGTGAAATATGAATGTGGAATTAGATGTGTTTTTAGAAGTTACATTTAATATTCTTCCCAGGAGTTCTTGGCAGTTTGTGTAGCTCTTGTTCACTTTGTTCCTCCCACTATCCTAAGATTAGGCGGAGAGGAGCCTTGACCAGTCACTTGCCAAAAATGCAAGGAGAGCAAAGTCACTTGCAAAAATGCAATCTTGTAGCCTTAGACTTTTGCACCTTGACTGCACTGTGAAGGTCTGGTGTGTGAACTTTTTTTCACCCATTGAGTTTCTTGTAAAAACTTGTAAGCTTCAAAAAAAAAAAAAGAAAAGAAAAGAAAAGAAAAAATAACAGATGTTCCCCTTCCAGATTCAACATTTGAAGGGCTGAAAACTGCCAACAGTGAGGATAAGAATTTGTCAATAGAGTCAACAAATGTCCTCCCTTGGTGTATTCTGAGAATGAATTGAGATACACTCCTTCAAAGAATCTATGGTTTCTGGCAGAACTTCATAGGGGAGATAGGTTTAGAATCTGAGCATCTTCACCACGTTCTTAATCCTCCTCTAGTTGCTAAACTTTGCTGGCTATTGCAGGATGATGCTGAGTTCAAGACTACCTATTCAGCTTGTATGGCCAATTGTACAAGATCTATAAAAATGTCCCATATAAATATCTTCCATCCTCAGCCTGTAAAATAAGGTAGCACTGGCAAGGAATGCTGCCTTATTTTCCATTATGAAAATTACAGTTGAGATGTTTTTGCACAAAACAGTTTGCAAAATCATGCATGTCCCTTCTGCTGATACATTGATAAGAAATACTTCAGAATTCCACATGAAGACAAATCAATTCTGTGCAGTTACTAGAGTAACCTTTTCCTGGTGCCTGCTATATGCATTGGAATACAGGTCTCATTCTCTCATATAGGTGGGAAAAATTAAGATAGGGTGCTTGACTGTCACAGGGAGAGCAATCTATGACCAGCATACTTGCAGATCACAGAGCCCAAATTGGGAGTGAGTGTGTGTGTGTGTAACATTTTAAACTATTTTGCACTTGGAAAGGGGGAGTTTAAAGGGTAAAGTTTTCCTTAAATCCGTCCTCCCTGACTGCATGGGGTAGGAAAAGTAAAGGACAAGCGGATGGCTTTCCATTGCAAACTCCACAAATGTAAGTACAGAAAAGAACGCACTTATCCCTGGACGAAAACTAAGGCGATCCGGGTTTAAACACCCTGCATAACATTTTTCTTAGGAATTTAGATAGAAGAATTTAGTTTGTCCATTTTTAGAAAAAGTTTGTGTCATCCAGGTACATGTATCAAGCACACTTCTATAGTAAGGAAAACTAATTAACAGACACATTAGGTACATTTATTAATCTTGCAAAGAACATTTCTCTGAGAGATTAAATAAAAATATTGACACTTTCACTGTGAGTGTTTGAGATTTCAAGACAATTGGTGAGCTTTTAGTGATACTTGTAGCTGTATACCTGGGGGATGGGATTTCCATGTAGTTATTTTTCCTTAGTTAATGGAGAGTTTGTTTGTTAAAAAATTCCACTCCAGTGATGTCAGAATGAGAGGAAGTTGACAGCATGTGATACATAGTTTTCTTCTTTATGACTCTTTTCTCAATGGGTAGGTTATTCTTTGAATGTTGCCACTTTAGGAAATAAGATGATAATTCAAAAGTGCATGATACTGGATTAAAGAAACAGTTATAAACTGTTAAAGAAACCATTGCTCCTTCTAGCCTCATTAGTTGTCCGCTATGATTGACAGTAGCTTTCCACACTCATGTCTTGTTGGCTGGAGATACTGGGCCCATACGCTAGAAAATTTTGCATGCAAATCATTCTATCTTTGAGATACAGCCCATGACAACATCTACAATCTACTAATGTAATATTGCAGGTCCTATTTTGCAATTTAGAAAGAGAAGGAGCACCAAATGTAAGTATAGAATTCAGCATCCTGAAATTCTTAGTTTGATTATTTTAGATTTAAAAACAAGCACATCTTTGGCTAGCTTTTATGACTGAGGATATTTTTGAAAGCATTACTGAGGATGTTTTTGAAAGCCTGCTATAATATAAAAATGAGATTTAGCTAACCACAAGCTTGGACATAATAACATTCCTAGTTATTGGAAGGTTGTTTTTCCATACCTGTGGGAAGGATTAACAAGTAGAAGAAAATGCAAATACATACAAAAATGCTGCAAAATAAGTAAATATATGCAAGTTTGATCAATTAGCATAAATTGCTCTGGTTCCTAGTTCCAAACTAAATATGGAATTTGAATTTGCTGGATGCAGAATTATAATGTTTAACATGCATAAATGTGTGTGGGATGGTCTTGGTAGAGCACACATGGTTCTGGAAAAAAAAATAAAGAGCAGCCTGTATTTATGAAGGTCTCAACCTTTATGGCTGATGAATTCCAGTTCATAATTTAAGCAGATGCAGTTTTAACCTTCCTTGAGACAGGTTTAAGCAGCATTGTAAGTGTAATACAGAAGAAGATACATTTTGGCATTCTGTGATGTAATTTGAGCACTCACTTCATACCGAGTCTGTCAACCATGCTGCTTTCCTATGGCATACTATACAACAGTTCTGAACTAACTAGTAATTGATCAAATTAATCCACTCTCCAGTGTGAATGGTGTGTTATGTGTTCTAGATCTCAGATACTAGGCTGGAACAATTTAATTTGATCTCTTTTGCTTTTTGCTGCTCTTTTTGGTTCATTGTAGTGTTACTATGGAAAAGGACTAGAGTTTATGATTTTTATTAATCTCTGTATCTCTGCAAATATATTACATTACTCTGGAAACTGTAGCCCTGTTCTTTGTGTGTTATAGATGAGAGGAGAGGAACCTTTGTGTAGTGAGATTTTTTTTTTTTTTTTAATTTGATTTATATGCCGCCCTTCTCTGGAGACTCAGGGCAGCTTACAATGTGTTAAGCAATAGCCTTCATAGTTTTGTATATTTATAGAAAGTCAGCTTATTGCCCCCACAAACTGGGTCCTCATTTTACCTACCTTAGAAAGGATGGAAGGCTGAGTCAACCTAAACCTTTTTTTAGATTACATTTAAAAAAAATATATATTTGGTATTCAAGAGCCATTACATAAATGTAATGATGTCTGTGGAGGGGCAGAACAGAATTTTTGGGCTTGTTTTCTCCGGTTTTAAAAAGATAGCCCTTTTAAAGATTGATCAATGACCTAAGTCCATTCAATTCTTAACACACCATAATTGTTCATAACTTTTAAAAAAAATATTCTGTCGCATCTCACCAATTTGAAATGGATTTTATTGATACATTTCTCTTCTGAAAATTTGTGGAAAGTATGCTTCCCTTATTGCCATCATATTTTCTGGTACAATCTTGGACAATTGCAAAAAAGGCTTGCCCACAGACTATGGATTGGCCCCTTCCAATGAATATGAATTATCATTAAATATGAAATATGATATAGCAGCAACCTGCCTTATACAACAGGTAGAATAGCTTTATGTGCTGTCTGTAAATATATATACCAGAGGTTTAAATTCTCAGATCTATCTTTGTCAAGGAATTATCCTTGTCCTTTGATCTAATTTTGGTCTTTTCTCATAGCATAGAAAGCATAGTTTTCCAGTTATTTTACATGAAAATAATCTGACTGTAAGAATGCCATAAATTTCAAAAGACAAAAAAACCCAAAACATTTTAGTTATATAGTGGTGCTTTAATGAAACCCCAAAGCCTTCTTTCAGACTCCTCCGCCATGTTAGCCAATGTTAGTATAGCCTTTTAAACCCAAAAGTATTAGGATCATCATATAAGAAAAGATGACCTATTCTGCCACCTCCTTTTCCTAATTTGAATACAGGTAGTCTTTGACTTACAACAGTTTGCTTAGTGGCTGTTCAAAGTTACAACGGCACTGAAAAAGGTGACTCATGACCATTTTTCACACTTATGACCATTGCAGCATCCCCATGGTCACATGATTTCCATTCAGATGCTTAACAACTGACTCACATTTATGACGGTTGCAATGTCCCGGGGGGCACATGATCCCCTTTTGCAACCTTCTGACAAACAAAGCAGTGGTGGGTTCCTCCCGGTTCAGCCCGGTTCGGCCGAGCTGGTAGTGGTGACGATATGATGTCACCGAACCGGTTCTCTTTGTTCGGGAGCTGGGCCCTCCTGCCCCCCCTCCCGCGTTATTCTTACCTTTTATTTGGCCCCACCCCCAATCTATTGCTGCCTCCCGAGTCCCAGCTGATCGGCTAGAAGGAAAAAAACTGTTTAAACTCTTGCCGTGGGGCTTCAAAGGGCCACCCTACAGCTGATCAGTGTTAAAAGGCAGTGTGGTGGTAGACTGGTGCCTCCAAAAACAAATGAGTAGACCGGTGCCTCCAAAAATAAATAGGTAGACCGGTGCCTCCAAAAACAAATGAGTAGACCAGTACAGCTCTGCAAGCAGTTAAAAGCCTGGTAGACCAGTACCTCTGCTAAATCCTAAAGAATTGTCACATGACCATCAAGCCACGCCCACGGAACCGGTAGTAAAAAAATGTAGAACCCGCCCCTGAAGCAAAGTCAATGGGGAAGCCAGATTCACTGAACAACTGTGTTACTAAATTAACAACTGTAGTGATTCATTTAAGCAAGAAATGTTGTAAAATGAGGCAAAACTCATATAACAAATTTCTCACTTAGCAACATAAATGTTGCTCAATTTTGGTCGTATGTTGAGGACTACCTACACTGCTGACAATTAAGCGAGATCACAGGACCAGACTGAGCCAGTAGACTTAAATACTAACATGTAATAACATTTCATGGGTTAATTCTTCTTTGTCCAGCTTGGCTTGTTTCAAAGATTTAAAAATTTCTAGAGGACAGCGGATTAAGGAAAGCTGAGTTAACAATATCCCAAAATAATGTAGGAATAATTATATTTGTTTTTGTTCCAAAAATAAGTATCTGATACAGTAACTAAATACAGTAGCAATTAAAGCCCCCAATCTGATTTTTTTATACTAAAATTGCTTTTATAGACATTGCCTTAAATAGTTTGAGTCTCACCCATAATGGTTGTCATTCTTATGTGATAAGTTTACAGTCGATAGTATTCATATAAACTATTTTTAAACCAACTGATAATTATATAGGAAAGTGAATTTTGTTACTGCATTTCAATGTTTCTGCATTTTGGTATTATTAGAAATGCATGGTATTATTAGAAATGCATTATTAGAAGAGCCTGGTTGCGCAGCAGACTAATAGCCTGTTATTAACATTCAGCTGCCTGCAATTACTCGAATCTCCCCAGGCTCAAGGTTGACTCAGCCTTCCATCCTTTCTAAGGTAGGTAAATTGAGGACACAGTTTGTGGGGGCAATAAGCTGACTTTGTATAAATATACAAAAGTATGAAGGCTATTGCTTAACGCATTGTAAGCCGCCCTGAGTCTCCGGAGAAGGGTAGCATATAAATCAAATTAAAAAAAAAAAACCTGTATTCATTGTTTGTTTATCTACTATAAAATACTTTTATATCACTTTTTGGTCAGCATTTTAGTAACTCTGTAATGCTTGATCAACAATTATTCTCTATTTTTCTGGGGGAGAGATCCTTTAGGAATGAAAGTTGTTGCAATGTAAGGTTAGCTGATGCTCCTTAGGGAACTTGATTTGCCCCTCTTGATGGCTGATTCCTACATTACAAAATGAATGAAAAATCTGCCACAGCTGTTTGGAGGATGGAGGAAGAGCATAACCACAACACCACTGGAAAGTGAATTGCATTGTTTGCCAGTTTGTTTCCAGATGCAGCTTAAGAAGCTGCTACTGACCTTTAAAACCTTAAATGGTCTGGGCCCACCCTTCCTTAGGGAGCAAGCTTTCACTGAGACAGGCTGGGAAAGTGATGTTTTGAAATGTTACAGTTACTCCATAAGCAGAGGCGTTTGCTGAGACTGAAAAAAAAATGGAAATGATCTCTCAGAGAGGCCTGCAAACATCTACCTTCCACATAACTGAAGTATGAATACAATCTTTTACAATCTGTATTTATAAACATATTTTTACACTACTGTGGATAAACTGATACCATGTTTCCCCAAAAATAGACCCTGTCTTATATTTTTTAAACCCCAAAATAAGCGCTTGGCCTTATTTTCGGGGAGGTCTTATTATTTTGGGGCACATGGAGCAAAATGAGGCTCCTCTTGCTGTCTTACCTGATTTCAGCTCTGCGTTTAAATATTTTCGGGGAGGGCTTATTTTGGGGGGAGGCTTATTTTAGCGCATGCGCTCAAAAGCCTGATTAGGCTTATTATCAGGGGATGTCTTATTTTCGGGGAAACAGGATAATAACATATGAATTTGGAAATCACTTGAAGTTTGGTTCTCACTGTAATGACTAATCAAGTGGCAGGCAGTGTGATTTCTGATTTCAGGTATAGGCTCCCAGGATCAAAGACCCCTCTTTAAGAAACAAGAAGCTTTCTCCCCAACATGTTAACTTTCTAGGTAGGGTAGGGGTTTTCTTTCCTGATGAATACAAAAAATGATTCAATACAACAAGCTTTACCAATTCTGTACAATTAGACTTTAGTAGTTGTTCCATATCCTAAATCTCTGATCGTGATGTTAAAATTACCATGTTTGTTTTGATATGAAAGAAGTTGCTGAGAAAGAGATTTTTTTTTTGTCAAAGCTTGGGTTTTTTTGGACTAGGACTGTTTTGGGGGTAGTTGCAAGGCATGGTTAACATTATTTGGTAGACTAGAATACTTTCTAGATTCCTATGAATTTTGGTTAAGTTAATTGTTGTTGTTGTTGTTAGTTGCAAAGTTGTGTCCGACCCATCACGACCCCATGGACAACATTCCTCCAGGCCTTCCTGTCCGCTACCATCCTCTGGAGTCCTTTTAAGCTCACGCCTACTGCTTCAGTGACTCCATCCAGCCACCTCATTCTCTGTCGTCCCCTTCTTTTGCCCTCAATCTTTCCTAGCATTAGGCTCTCCAGTGAGTCCTTCCTTCTCATTAGGTGGCCAAAATATTTGAGTTTCATCTTCAAGATCTGGCCTTCTAAAGAGCAGCCAGGGTTGATAATACAGACTAAGTAAATTTAAACCATTCAGTTACTTACAGATCTTAATTTATATGATTGTTGCCCCACTATTGGTTGATCCATACCTGAACTGTTGAAAAATGGGGAGCGCTATTTCATTTTTACCTGAGGCTTCAAAGTTCTGTAAAAGAACTCTGTGCAAGCTTGGGTTAAAACAGAATAAGCTGCTTTTTTCTGAACATTTCGGCTTTGATAGGCATGGCTTCAGCATTGCAAAAAGCTTGGTTTATTTGAATTGTCATAAAAGCTAGAACCATGGTGGATTTTTTTCAGTGAAGTAACCAGAGGTTTGCGGAATATAGAGAGCAAACAACTCTAAGCATGCTTTGATTGCAAAAAGAAAAAGAAAAAAGATTTTTCATTTTAATTGGTGCATGTCTGTGTTAGATTGAAGGCTACAATTGAGAAGCAATTCTGCGTTGGTCTCAGTTTGAAGGAAAAGAACTCAAGAAGACCCTCGTTCAATGGAATCCAGCTGGCTGGTTAGGTTGCGTTTCAGCATTTGGACTTCCGGTTTGAGATTTCAAAGGGAGCTCTCCCTGGCAAGGGGCTGAATTTCCCATACAGCCATAGACACAGTTACTAACGGCATGACGTTTTAGAAGCATATGGCATCCCTCCCTGCACAGTTAATTCCATACAGGGCTGGGTAAAAAAGCGGTGGAAATAGTTATTGGTTTCCTCTCGGCGTATTTCCAGCAGAGGAGGGAGAAACTTATGCTTCTTTGCAACATTTCATCTGGAAGAAACACCCCAGCCTTTTTCTCTCTCAGGGTGGGGAGGGCTGGAATGCCTTTTTGTTTGGAGAGGGAATGGAAACAGGCGTAGAAGAGGGAACCGTGATTCCTAACCTGGCAAAGCAAATGGGGAACCAATTCGGAAGGTTTGGTTTGATAGGATTGGCTGCCAAATCCCCACGGAGGCCCAAATGCGCAGGCTGTAGCCCAGCAGCATTGCAGGAATTGCAGTCATGTTGCATCACTTCCTTGGGAACAGCATCTCATCAAGGGGCAGGGTTTAAATTAGGAAGTATTATTTCATGGAAAATGGAAGTGGTTGTTAGATAGGGAGCTGGGGAATGAGGCAAGAAGCCAGGAGCTCTTATCCTCAGTTCTGAAGAAAGGAGGAGCCTCCTGGATTGGACACCAGAGGAAAATGTGGATCTCTGCCCTAATCATTTGGATACTCAGTCTGGAGGATATTGGAGAGAATTGCCGTCATGGTTGCTTAGCAACTGTACTACAATCTCTCTCCTGCTTTGGGGCTGGCAAAATGGCTTCTGCACTGATGCTCATAGCAGTGAGAAGGGGCACGTGAAGGGAAAGCTTGTATGGAAGGATATATGGGAATATTGAGAGAATGCCAGTGAAGGGATAGCAAGCTGGGGAGGAAGCGAAGTGAGTTAGTGTGGGTTTTACAAATGGAGGTCCTTTGGGTGTCCCATCATTAAATGCCTCAAATCTGCTACCAGCATGTCACGAAGGTGTAATTATGCCATGAAAATAGCAATTGAGGAATAATTAGATGGCAGTTGCCGCTAAATCGAGACTTTGGTTCTTCTGTTGCAAAGTGTATTTGGATCTTCAAGGAGCATGTTTCAAACTATGGTGTGGGGTGGACAAAGAGAGAGAAGTTTGGTTTGGGAAAGCTGAATCGTCTAATTGTTGCTTGTTCTTTTTTGGATACATTCTGGTTTTTCTCCAGCCGGTATTATTTTGTGTTTTAATTGTTAGCCACTCTGGAAATATTTGTATGGGAAGGCGAAAGAGACCCATCTACACAATAAAAAATGTAAAAACCCTGTCAAGCTTTGCCCTCTAATAATTGCCAGATTGCTATTTTTTTTCTCCCAGTGCTGGGATTTAAAACTAGGGGAGCCAAGAATGGATTCCTGATTCCCATCTTCCATCAGTTTGATCTCCTCTGCTTTCTAAGAGTGGAAATTCTCTCTGGTAAGTCTTCTGTAACTTCAGCAAACAGGCAGAATTCAGCACATATTTCTGTAGTTCAGAGGTGTGGTAATAAAAAATTCTTTATTTGTTGACTTTCTCCTTGTCATGCATTCCACTTTTTAAGGGTATAAATTTCCTGCCAGAAAGCATGGTGGCAATCCCTAACAACAATACATTTTTAAAATTAAATGCATAAATAAGACCTGGGGGCCTCTCAACCATACTGTAGTTGGCTGCTAACCTATATATCATGTTCCATTCACAATAAGGGGATATATATTGTATTCCGGTCTTCAAATACTATTTCTCAATTTAGCATTTTTATTGTGAATATAGAATAACAGAGTTGGAAGGGACCTTGGAGGTCTTCTAGTCCAACCCCCTGCTCAGGCAGGAAACCCTGTATGAATTCAGACAAATGGTTTTCCAATCTCTTCTTAAAAACTTCCAGTGTTGGAGCATTCACGACTTCTGGAGACATGTTGTTTCACTGATTAATTGTTCTAACTGTCAGGAAATTTCTCCTTAGTTCTAGGTTGTTTCTCTCCTTGATTAATTTCCATCCATTGCTTCTTGTCCTGCTCCCAGGTGCTTTGGAGAACAGCTTGACTCCCTCTTCTTTGTGGCAACCTCTGAAATATTGGAATACTGCTATCATGTCTCCCCTAGTTCTTCTTTTCATTAAACTAGACCAGGGATGTCAATCTCAAGGCCTGGGGGCCGGATTTGGCCCACGGGGTTCTTAGACCTGGCCCGCGGGGCTACCCTGGAAACAGTGAAGAACTGGCCCACGGTGCCTCTGCCAGTGAAAACGAAGCTCGCAAAGGCCATGTGCGACTCTCCCAAGTTCCATTTTCGTTAGCAGAGGGTTGCAGGAGGCCATCACAGCCAAAAATGGAACTCGGGAGCCCATTTTCACTGCCAGAGTGCTCAGGCCACCACAGGCACCCCTGACACGAGGGATGTCGAGCTGGCCACCCCCCCCCAACCCCCCTGAGATCAAACACAACCCTGATTCAGCCCTTAATGGAATCAAGTTTGACACCCCTGAACTAGACATACCCAATTCCAGCAACCTTTTTTTTTTCCTTTTCAAACAAGCCTTTTTAAACAGACATACCATTTGATTGGGGCAAATGATGAAATTGCAGTGAGTTGGCACAATTTATTTGGGGTTCAAGATTCATTTTTAAAATATCAACAGGATTTCATTTGGATATTCCTGGGAAATAAGTGAGGAGAAGAGAGGAAGGTATAGAAATTAAATCAAATATTCCATGGGCACTGAATATTTACTAACAGCCCTATGTGGGAATAAGAATATTCATAAAAGTATAAATATCTATATCTATTATCAGAAAAAGCCTTGTAGTGTTTTAAGAGTTGCTTACTTTGAACAGTTTATTTGCCTCTACCAAACATAGGAATAAAGAATTATGAATGTCACTGTAGTTTAACCTCCTGGTCATGGGAAATCTTGCTTAGCTTCCTCTTCGGCTTTTTAGATTTCAACTGGCAATGCTCATTTATATTTGAGTTTAATTTTGTGATCTTAAGGGATAGAAGCTTGCTTTTTCGAAAACCAAAGCTCAAATTCTTGGGATTGTGAATTCTATCCTGTATCTGGTATCTATTGGACTGAAGTGGAATGGAATAGACATATCACTACAGAAAGCAAAAGAGAATAGAGTTACCAACTAGTGTGAAAAATTACTGGTTAATCTGCTTTTGTGTTTGGTATCCAGTGTTTAAGGCAGGGATGTAATAATTATCATCAGATGGAAGTACTACTTGAGATTGGATGAACATAATCTAGTACTGTATGAAGGACACTTTATTTAGTATATTCAATAATGGCAAATAAAAGTATTAGTAACAGCGGATGAGGCAATTCAAAGAATTAGGAGCCTTAACAAATGTGCAAACTGTCTTAGTAATTGTCAGCTTTGTATCCTTTTGTTTCAGATGGTATTTGTACATTGATATGAATAGAAGTAGTGGATTAAACAATATAGTCATTTAATGTACCATGTTTGCTAAAGCAAAATAGAGTTGGGCCTGGCTAATGTGTGGATGAAGAACTACCTGCGAATCCCATGATTTTGATTGTTTTCCATCAAGGAAGAAGTGCCAGAATACAAACAATATATAGGTTTTGTAAATATACACATAAAAACTACTTGTCTGCAAAAATCCTGGTAGCCTTTTGGAAGTTGGCAGAAACAGATCAAAGAGATGTGATTTTATGATTTTATTTTTTGCTAAACATAGAAGAAGGAGCTTTCCCATTCTGATACTTCTTTCTGATGCTCAGTACATTGGAAAGGCTAACATTTCAGCCTTCAACTGCTCACTTACCTATGTAGTATTTTCTGTTGCTTTTAGCGATAGGGCTGATATTTAAATACAAGGCTAATATACAGTATTTGGTGCTTACAAGTTCAGAGAACATTCCTATCTCCAGTGCATACAGTACTCCAGGATGGGAAGCCTAGAAAGAAAGAAAATGATTTAGCAAGAATATTATAATAGTTTTTTCTTTTTTTTCCTTTAGCACAGTTGATGATCATTCATCACACACATATTGGCTGAATTTCAGAACCTGTGACTTGCTCTTGTTCATCCTCATTTGTCAGTTGCTACTAGAATTAACCAATAACTTTATATCATTGCAAAACAGAATTGATGCACTGCACTGCAAAACAGAAATAATTTCATATTTGCCAAAATGGTTGGTGGTGGAGAGGATGGGTGAGGGGAAATGGTGAAGAATAATATTAGCATAAATTCTTATTCAATGGAGTAACAAATAATACACACAAAGCCTACTCACACTTGTTTATTAACAAGAACGGATGGGGTCAACCGGTCAAGAATGTAGAAGGAAATTTAGGAATGCAGATACTGGTTAGATCATTGTCTAGAGCTATTTTCTCCAACTGGGTATAAGAATGCTGCTTTTTTAACTTTAAAAATGTCCTGTTAGAAGTCCTTCCTGGAGAGAATGTATCCATTTTAAATGTGTGTGTCCAAATGGAGAACAATTAAAATACATTCTATAGTTATTAATGTCCATCAAGGAATAAAGACCCTGGAAAATTGTTTCACTCCAAGCAGACCCGGTACTAGCCTGTAGAAACCAATGAAAGTCATTCTAAGGCAACGTTCTATATTTAGAAATTTATCACAGTCCCACAGGAGTGTAACATATTTTCGGTAACATATATTTGCATATCACCATCTTTGTACTATTGCATGGATTAGACATAAAAATCCTTAGTTTGCCGCTGTAAAGAGAAACACAGATTATAGGAGACAAAGAGAAGTTGTTTCTTGCCATATCTAAGCAGCCAGTGATGTGGAGAAGGGTAGTACTTAAACCTATAATATCACAATACCCATAAGGTAAATGATGTAGCTTAAAAAAAGAGAAGGGGGAAAACTAAGAACTGAACTACTGTGCACTTTCATCATACCTGAGGCAATTCAGAAAAGGGGTCTTCTCTCTTGCATCTGCCCTTTGGAAGAGGATATCCTAGAGCAGGGGTCTCCAACCTGGGCAACTTTTAAGACTTGTGGACTTCAACTCCCAGAATTCTGGGAGTTGAAGTCCACAAGTCTTAAAGTTGTGTCCTAGAGAACCATATGGCTCTTATCCTGATCTTGTTTAAGTGTTGCAAAAAACATGGTTTTTCTCCCCAAGCCTGGGGGTTAAAGTGGGAAGCAAGCATCTTATAGGGTTATTTAATGAGGCTGGGTTTTTTTAATCTTTTCTGGAAGTGCATCATTCTTTTTCTTTTGTGACATGATTTCTGTACTGTTTTAATTGTTGTAAGGCTCTCAGAGTTGTCATGGAGTCAGGCAGCCTTATACATTTTAAATAAATAAATAAGGTTACTTTCACACTGGAACAGCATCCAGTCATATATATATGAGCTTCATATGTATAATTCCAAAATCTCTTATCACATTATGTCAGACGTAAACTAAAAGGAAGTTGCAGTATGTACTGTAAAGCATTTCTTGAGAGTCTTCATTAATTTGGCTGAAACTGGTGGTTTTGGGGGGTTTTTTTGCAGACAAGGAATAGGATTATCAATAGCGTTGAGCCCCTGACAGTGAAGTAGGGGGTGCTGACTGATTCCTTTCTGGAAAAATGCATAATTCTTTATGTAGATTTGGTAAAAGAAGCAAGATCTTATTTGGGGAACAGCAAAATTATAACCAACTTTTGTATTTCATGCCTGATTTTATAGGATGGGTACGATGCTCACAGCTTGCTCCCTGTTTCAAAGTAAAAGCTAGTGTCTGCGTGTGTTGTTAGGAATTTATGGGGCTGGGGCTTGTAGTACTCTGGATGGTCTTTTGATGGAATGAAAATTAGGCAGCAGATATATTCATTAACAAGCCAATATGATATAGAGATTAAGGTGCTGAATGAGATTTAAATCCACTCTTAGCCTTGAAACTCACAACAGGTAATCCTCAATATTACTACAGTTGGGGTTAGAATTTTCATTGTTAAGTGATGCGGTTGTTAAGTGAGTCCCACCCGATTTTATGACCTCCTTTCTTTGCCATAGTTGTTAAGCAAATGTTTTATAACAATGATAGCATGACCTCGGTAGATGCCAAACACTAAATAAAAATAAATAAAGTTAAGCAAATCTGGCTTCCCCCATTGGCTTTGCTCATCAGAAGCTCCCCATGAAGCTTGTAAATGGTGATCATGGGACCCCATTGTAAATACATGCCGGTTGACACTTATAAATGTAAGTTGCTTGTACAGGTATTTGAAGACGTTATGTGCATTTGAAATTACGATGGCACTGAAAAGTGACTTACAATCAGTCCACTGCCTATGACCATTGCAGAGTCCCCCACTGTCACTTGATCACAATTTGGGCTCTTGGCAACTGCAATGCATTTATGACAGTTGCAATGTTCCGGAATCACATAATTATCATTTGTGACCTTCCCAGCTGGCTTTCGACAAGCAAAGTCAGTGGGGGCGGGGGAAGCCTGGATTCATTTAATGACCATGTGATTCACTTAACAACCACAGCAAAGAAAGTAAAATTGGGTATGGTCATATGATAACTCACTTAATGACTGCAATCATTTTGTGCTTGATAACTTTTAATTTACTTGCTGTATGCTGTAACACAAAATACTACTGCTCTATGATGTAGAGTGCTATAAGTACTGTTGGATACCTCTGATATAAAATAATAAATTTTATAATCTGGGCTGGTTTAAAAGCAAAGAATGTCTGCTGAATCAATTAATGGCTTAGCTTTTGCACTGGGACTGTGGATACGCTGATCTCAGGTTCCTATCTGATCCAAGAAAGAATTTAAGCCAAACGCTTATCCTTTGTTAATACAGGTAGTCCTCAATTTACGACCCCAATTGAGCCTAAAATTTCTGTTGTGAAGTGAGACATTTGTTAAGTGAGTTTTGCCCCATTTTACGAGTTTCTTTGCCACAGTTGTTAAATGAATCACCACAGGGATAAGTTAGTAACACGGTGGTTAAGAGAATCTGGCTTCCCCATTGATTTTGCTCATCAGAATGTTGCAAAAGTTGATCACATGACCTTGGGACATAGAAACGGTCATAAATATGAACCAGTTGCCAAGCAACTGAATTTTGATCACACAATCATGGGGATGCTACAAAGATTGGAAGTGTGAAAAACAGTCATAAATCAATTTTTTCAGTGTCATTGTAACTTTGTACGGCTACTAAGTTGATTGTTGTAAGGTGAGGACTACCTGTACTGTCTCATGACATTTTGAGAGTTGTTCTTTTGAGCATCACCTCTTTTTCATAACCTAATGATTTTAGGGTTTGAGTACTTCTGATTATGTTCTTGTCTCAGCCATCTATCTTTTAGTTACTTTTTCACTTTAGTCAAAAAGTACCTAGTTGTGTCTGGATTGGATGGTTCTTAAGCCATTGTACACCTGGTTTATATTTTCCTATTTAATAAATTCAGAATTTTTTTTGAGCTGGTATACATAGCGTTCCTCTTCCAGCTTTCCTCCACATCAACAATGCTGTGAGTGATGTTGCACATGCATACAAAAGGAGCAGAGCTTGCCTTGTGACAGCTTGACAAAATAAGCATTAGATCCTACAGATCAGTGGTGGGTTTCAAAATTTTTTACTACTGGTTCTGTGGGTGTGGTTTGGTGGGTGTGGCATGTCTTGGTGGGCATGTCTTGGTGGGCGTGGCAGGGGAAGGATATTGTAAAATCTCCAGTCCCACCCCACTCCAGGGGAATGTTACTGCAAAATCCCCATTTCCTCCCAATCAGCTGGGATTTGGGAGCCAGAGAATAGATGGGGGCGGGGCCAGTCAGAATTTTTACTACCGGTTCTCCGAACTACTCAAAATTTCTGCTACCGTTTCTCCAGAACTGGTCAGGATCTGCTGAAACCCACCTCTGCTACAGATGCCTCCAAATATGCCTATATTTTTAAGACGTTTCAGGGAGGGGTTTTCATGGTTTTATATGCCATGACAACAAATTAATATTTATTCTTAACAAGATAGTTTTTTTTAAAAAAAATACACATTTTTCCTACGTGCTGGTTGTTTTTGGACTGATAACAGTTGGTTTTGTTAGGTTTCTCAAATTGTAATTTATAGTGTGCCTTGAAAACATTTGTAGAATATGACAAATAAATCTTTATATAAATAAATAGATGAATCGAAACCATCCTTTCCAAACATTTGCTCTGACCAGCATGAATTACAATTAAACCGTTCCAGACAGAAGCCAGTGTGACTATTTTCCAGAGCTTCCCATCACAGGGACTCCACAAGTTCCCCTGGTAATTTGTTCCATTGCTTGACTATTATTATGGTTGGAAAATTTCTGCTGACATTTTTAAACTAAATCTTTCCTCCTGCAGTTTAAATTAATTCTCTTTGACCCCACAGGAATTGGGGTGTGAGAGCAATCTCCCAACAGTTTTGCTGCCATCTTTACACCAGCACGTTGCCACACCTGCCACCTTTGTTCTTCTTGCTTTTATTTCTCCCTTTTTTCTCAACTCGGCTAAGCCTGCAGAGAAACTACATAAAGTATCAGCCAGTAGGCCAGTTTCATAAAATGCAAAATGTGAGGAGTGAGTTCAGTGATTCGGTATTGGCTGTACTGATTGCATATGGCTCTGCAATTCTCAGTTTTCAGGTTCAGTGCAAATTTTCCAGCCCTCAAGGAGAGGGAAACTTGAAAATGTCTGAAGTGGTGTCTTTTGGAATTAAAAAATAGGAGAAAAAGAGAGTATGCCTCCTTCAGCTATCCTTATATGAATATAGTATGCTAACTAAGCAACTGTTTGATCAGTGAGTCTAATTTTTACAAATTGCAACATTCAACTTTTCTGGTGCAAATATTCTTAATGGGGAATAAACTCTCAACCCTAATACCACTGCCAGTATACTAACTTGCTGGGATTTACAAGTAGACAGTTTGGGCTTATTTTATATAAAGACTTAAGATTTGGTGGCTGTTTGGAAATCATTCAAACAGTGCATCCTTGGCTATTGTCCAATATGGAAGAAAATGTTTTCAGATTTTTGAAGACGGAGATTTTGAACTTTTGAATATAATTCCCCCCCCCCCTTTCTTCTTCCCATCTATCTACTTGGTATAACTGTCTTAACTGACTTTTGAACCATCCAAACATTCTGTAAGATGTGGAGCATACCTCAATTTATATCCCTGTTGGCTTAACTTTATTTTAAGATCAAAATAAAATAAATTCATATTTAAAGAAAACTTCCACTGATTTTACAGGAACAGAATATTCAAACTTGTTCCAAAGATTGCATAAATAATTGATTTTATCAACTTCCTTCAACCGATAAAAATGGACTGTTGGCTTTGGCCTCAATTAATTCCTTCCAAACTCTTAAGTGTGGGACTTCAAAAGCAGAAATAGCATCAGACAAGCATTTGGACAACATAGTCCAAATAATAAGTTCTTAATACTGAGTAAGTTGCCAAAAATCATGCTTTGATAAATAAAAAAGTTTTAAAATCAGCTTCTTCCAAATTAAGTTGCTCTACAGTGATGAAGCGTGGAAAGCTCAGTTTTGCCCCTAAAAGATTTATCCACTTTTTAAAAACCAGGGTTATCTCACAATATAAGCTTGTGGAATTAAAACATTATTTATCACTATTTTCAATTGGTATCTTCTGATAATTGCAAGTATTGAAACTGATCCCTGGACATTCATAGAACCCATTTCTGTCAGAATTTCTAGAAGAGCTAAATTCTGAAAATCCCTCTTCCGACCATATATGATAAAATAAACATGCAACAATACCACTGAAAATGTTTCACCCATTATAAGAAGTACTCAACAGTGTGCATATAGCAACCTTCAGAATTTTTGAGAATATATTCCACATGTATATAATTAGTGGTGCACACATCACCATGTTAAATTTTCACATGTTTTTGCCCAGCAAAAATTGCATTATTCAACAAATATGTCAGGACTCACCCCTTTTAATCAAACCCACATCTACACAATGTTTTGCCAGGTTCCCCTATTATGCAGAAGACCACTTTATATCTTGCTGCCCCCAAAATGCACCTGGAATGAGTCCATGCTGCCCTATTGCCCGTGTGGGTTTAATATGCAACTTTCTGATTGGGGTTCCCTTAGCTGAAATCCCAGCCCCTGTCATTGGCTTGAAAGCTCCTCTGGACGTTTCAAGCCCATTGAGGTATTCTATTCCACTTTCTGCTGTGATTGCCTTTACAGTCCTCAGATACTGATCTGATGCAACTAGTGCCCCAAACCCATTCCTGTTGATAGAGTAGTGCTAACTGGGAGGTCTTTAATGTCTATATCTGGACAGAACCAAGTTAAAAATAACCATAGTTTGCAGACTATTCCTTCTCCTTCCTCACAATTGAATTGAGACACAATACCATTCCCCACTATTTGTCACATACCCCAGAATGTTATAGTACAACATTGAGGAACAAGTTGTAGAACCCCTTCAAGAGAGGGACCACCCAGGGGTGGGCTTCAAAAATTTTAGCAAGGGGTTCTCTGTCTGGTTGCTGGGTGGGAGTGGCCATGGTGGGTGTGGCTAGTTGGCCTTCTGCACCATGGCGAGGGCGGGCATTTTTGCTTTCCCTGGGCTCTGGAGGCTTTCCTTGACCTCCGGGAGGGCGAAAATGGCCTCCCCAGGCTCCGGAGGCCCTTCCTAAACTTCCTTGTTGCCCTCTCCGAGCCTCCGCGCGCACCCTGCATTTACCTGCATCCAAAATGGGCTGGGTGGGGACTCCTGGGAGGGGAGGGGTGGGCATGTCCAGCCAGGAGTGGCACGGGGGTTCTCTGAACTTCACAGAATCTTAGCTAGAGGTTCTCCCGAACCCCTGCGAACCCCCAGCAGCCCACCTCTGGGACCACCCACACAACAAGTTTGGCAACTGCATTTTGAAGAACCCCTCATCTTCCATTGCCAAAGGCCACTAAATCCTTAGTCAAAAATTAGAATTTGTGTACTTCTCTATTTGAGAATCCTGAACTTGAACCTTTAATTCTGCATACTGCTATTTCACGTGGTGATGATGTGTCCACATTGCAACTAGGAACCAAATCTTCATAGTGAAAGATTTCTTAGGCTCCGACCTGGCCCTGCCAATCTGGGTTGATCACCGGACCCTCCCGGCCAGGAAGGGCTGTAAGAGGCTTCCTGTTTGTGTTGGGTTCCTGCCTAAGCAAGAGAGATTTCCTCCTTCTGTTGTGTTTGTGTGGATCCTTTGCTGCTGTTTCCTTGATTCAAACTCTGGTTTAGCACCACCCTAGTAACTGCTTACTGAAAATGTTAGGATCCTGTTTTGCTCCTTGCTACACTAGCCTAAAAAAAAGTAGGATAGTCATTTTGTGCTATTTAAAAAAAAAACATTCGGAAGAGGAAAGATTTTTTTTAGTGGCGTCCAGGGAAGGAAAACTTATTTTGCCATTGTGTGGTAATGTGCTAAACGTTACTATAGAAGATTAAACAGCTCTCTTTTTTTGTGTTAAAGCCTTTGGCTCTCTCTAAACACTCCATTGTCTCTCTCTTCCTCCTTGCCCCCAAGCATCTTGGCTATGTGTGTCCCGCTCACTGGAGGAGGGAAGAGCAAAGAGACCTGGCCTAACTTGTGCTTTGCAGTTTGTACCGACACAGTAATTTGTGGCCTGACTTGTTACGAAAATAAAAAGACCACTTCTATATGTAGGACAGAAAGTAGCCATTGTCCAAGGCAGGGCTTTCAATTAGAAATGATCTATATTTAGCTCTGCAGAATCCTGCCCTGCTGGAGACAGAAACAGGTTACATGGAATTGAGAATGTTAAAAGAATGTTTTTCCCCACCTTTTCTTTCTCCCATATGATTAGCTTTTTGGGGCCCCGTGAAGCTGAAAGACTGCTTTCCCTCTGTCGTGGATTTTTCCTCACAGTGTAGAGTTAGGAAATGTTGGGCAGGAATGTTCTGCAGCTCAAAACATCTCTTAGGATCTCCTGTAGTGTAAAAGAATTCTAGAGATAATACACTGAACTCAGCTCAGTTCATAAATCAACTCTGGTTTATCACTTTCCCCATCATGGTGCTATCCCATGAATCTCACTTGTTACGGCCACAAATTATGGGACTTACACCGAGGTGGGTTTCAGCAGGTTCTTACTAGTTCTGGAGAACCCGTAGCGGAAATTTTGAGTAGTTCAGAGAACCGGTAAATACCACCTCTGACTGGCCCCGCCCCCATCTATTCTCTGCCTCCCGAGTCCCAGCTGATCAGGAGGAAATGGGGATTTTGCAGTAACCTTCCCCTGCCACGTCCACCAAGCCATGCCCACCAAGCCATGCCACGCCCACCAGACCACACCCAAAGAACTGGTAGTTAACATTTTTGAAATCCACCACTGGACTTACAGTATGTCTGGAGGGTGCCAGATAGTCTAACATTGATGTGTACTACCTAACAAGGAACCAGCACTAGTTCGGGGTGTACTTATAGGTTTCATGTTTGAAATGGGGAGGGAATGCTGTATTCTAGTCAGCTGGGATTCACTTACCTTTACTACCGGTTCACAAATATGAGCGCGCGCTTCCTCTGCACATGCGCAAGGCCTTCTGCGCATGCGCAGTGCTCGCACATTATGTCTGGGCGGGTGGGTGGAGCCTCCAACAATCGCCACTACCGGTTCGCTTGAACTGGACAGAATCGTCAGAATCCCACCTCTGATTCTAGTCCTGCCTTAGGCATGAACTTGATGGCTTTGGGCCGCTCCCTTTCTTTCAGCTCTAGTAAGCAGGCAGTGGCAAACCACATTTCCAGAATCTTGTTCAGAAAACTGCAGAGACTAGTCCATGTAGCGGGATCCAATCTGGTTCGGTCACCAGTACCAGAGGTTTAGTCTTCCGACCTTTTGGACTCGTGCTGGAGCTCACCCTCGGGAAACATTTCTGTAGACGAGTGTGACACGACCCAGTGACTGGCCCAGATTGGATCCTGCAACATTATCCTGGGACATGTATATTTGCATTTGTACTAGTCCATAATAGTTCCTGGGAGTCAACACCGACATGAAGATACAAAGAATTCTATAAATACATGTTTGTTCCTCATAGTCGGGTTAGAAGTTAAGGCATCAGGCTAGAAACCAGGAGACTGTAAGTTCTAGTCCCATGTTAGGCATGATAGCTTGCTGAGTGACTTAGACCAGTCATCCTCTCTCAGCCCTGATGTTAGTCTTGGGTGAAAGCTGGTCAATTCATTCCTGGCATAAAAAAAAAAAAAAAAAAAAAAGGTGGGCTGCATTTGTGGGGAAATGGTAAGAAGATAAAACGTACTACATGTTCCTCACATCTGGTTTAGAAGCTATACTACATGATCTTGAAGTATTCTTCCTGTCCCCAGATATAAGAGTGGGTTTTTTTTTAATTGGTAAAGAAAATATGTTTAGCATTCTTTTCTCCTTTTTTTCTTCCCCCTCCCCCAAACCCTGTGTGTTTTACAGCTGAACCCTGGTTAAGAAAAACTTCAGGAGCAAGCATAGATGAAACCTAACTTAATGCCTTATCTACTGAGGGTGGCTTGTTCTCCTTCGATTACGAGATTCCAGGTGGAAACTCAACTCTGCCACATGGTGTATTTCCACTTACTACCAGTTTGTTTGGTCTTATTGGGTGTTTTGCAATTAAGGGCAAATAAATCCTTTCTACAATGAAAAAAATTTAAAAAAAAAAAAAGAAACCTAACTTAATTTAAGCTTTGCTTTCTCTCACTACTGCCTCCATTCTTCTGTTTTCCAATGCCACCAAAGGGACCATGAATTCAGATGTAGCAGCTACTTGTTTTATTAGGCTGAAAAAGGAGCAATGTTACTATTCATTTGTTGCACCTGGTGACTAGCTGGGCCAGCTTTAGGACTACAAGTGGGGTCAAAGCAGTGTTGAGCGTACGACTGCAGAGCACAGGAAGATGAGACCTGTGTTTGACTGTTGGCTTTCTTGTGGGAGGTTGTCTTCAAGGAAAACTCCTATTTTACATAGCAGATGGGCCTGCTTTAAGAGTGTGTACAGCTGTCACTCAGATACCTGAGAAACAGATTGGCCAAGGATGAGCCAGTGACCCTCCTCACGGCATTTCCTGGACATTTCTGCACGATCTGCTGCAGAGCCATATTTCTCAACTGGCTTCTGCCATGTGGCTAAGGTTAACAGTCAGACAATTTTACTCAGATTTGGGCAAGTTGCTGGTATGATGGAGAACTTCTTAAGTGCCTGGACAGATACTCCTCAAAGAATTTTCAGATAAAACTGCAGCCAGAGAGTAGAATAGAATAGAATAGAATTCTTTATTGGCCAAGTGTGATTGGACACACAAGGAATTTGTCTTGGTGCATATGCTCTCAGTGTACATAAAATAAAAGCTACATTTGTCAAGAATCATAAGGTACAACACTTAATGATAGTCATAGGGAAACAGTCAATATAAATCTTAAGGATACCAGTAACAAGGCTATAGTCATACAGTCGTAAGTGGGAGGAGATGGGTGATAGGAATGATGAGAAGATTAATAGTAATACAGACTTAGTAACTTGTTTGACAGTGTTGGGGTAATTATTTGTTTAGCAGAGTGATGGCGTTCGGGAAAAAAATGTTCTTGCGTCTAGTTAGAGAAATAGAGACTATTTGGCTTCATGCCATATTTTTCACATAGAGTATAATGAAATACAGGTAGACCTCGACTTATAAAGTTCATTTAGTGACCACTCAAAGTTACAACGGCATCGAGAAAGTGAGTTACGATCATTTTTGGCACTGACAACCATTGTAGCCTCCTCATGGTCATGTGATCAAAATTCAGACAGTTGGGCTCATGTGATCCCCTTTTGTGACCTTCTAACAAGCAAAGTCAGAAGCCAGATTTACTTAACATTAACTTAACTGCATTGTGTCTCCTTAAAGATTGGCAGTTTGGAAATTCATTTATTTTGAGATAGCATCGAAGTCTGACACATTGATTCGCTTAACAGCTTTGGCAAGAAAGGTCGTAAAATGAGGCAAAACTCAAATGTCTCATTTAGCAACAGAACTTTTGGGCTCAGTTGTGGTCTGTATATTTATTTATTTGTATATTTATTTGCCTAAATCAATAATTTCACATACTTTGAAATTGTTCTTTTTTTTCTTCTTATATTGGGTTTTCTCTCCCTTTTCCTTTTTTCTTGACTTGCTTCCTTCCTTCTTAATTATGAGCCATTTTATAATTGAATTAACTTGCACAAACAAGTTATTTCTCCCCATTTTGTATGGATGGGCAATTACACATTATCAACGAAGAACAAGAGGGTTTGGCTTGAATCTCTTCCACGGTATGTTCTGTAAAAGACATGAACAATTAACCTATTGAGATGGAAGAAACCCAAAATAAGCATGCACAGTTTAAATGCTTTGGTCCATGTTTCCTCCCTAATCCATCGTGATGCAAAGAGATAGCTGCAGAAGGGAATTGCTGTAGATTAACATAAGAACTTGATTGTACCCTAGCTTTATCAAACCCAGTTCCCAGGGTGGAAGCTAGTGCAGTTAAAACTATTAATTAGTCACATAAAACTTGAATCTCTTAAGATGCTGTACATTTCTATCATCATGACTAAATGATGGTTAAAAATATCCATTCAATGTTGAATTAGCACAACTGCACCAGAGTGAAATTTTATTACCCTATTACTGTTCTTTCCTATCCTGCTTCTGTTTTGAGTCATCACCAAATAGTGCAGTCCTCATTATGAACATACTCCTAGTGACTGTTAATAAGCAAAGCAGTTAGTTAATTCCTCTGGCTTTGGTGCCAATCCCCATTGGCTTCCAGCTGGGAACATTCCTGTAATCCCTGCATCAGGAATGGAGCCCATCTAGTTGCAAGGCATAAGACTTCTGTGCTTTTCTTCCGCCCCATTCTGTCTTCATCCAGATTGACTAAAGTTAGTCATTGCAGTCACAAAGGGAACTGAGTCACAAGCAATACATTTCTCTGGGATTTCCCTTCCCTTCCTTTCATTATACAAGCAACAATGCCAACTTCCAGATTCTACTATGCTTGGTTGAGGAGATAATGTGGGGGAGCGGAGTGGATCCTCTAATGTCAGGGTTATGCTATTGCAGCCTGTTGTGCTATTTCATTGCCATGCTTTTATCATTTTTCTATTTCAAACTCCAGCAAGTGGTATTCTTTACTTTATCTGTGTTGTTGTATCCAGTTTTATAAAGAGACAACAGAAGACTGATAGCAGACAAAGTTGGCCAAGGACCAGAGTGGATGAGGCTCTCTTCTTTTCAGTCTGGGGAGACCAATTGGCATTTCTCTCATTTTAATTACTACTGGTTCCCTAACTTCACCTACAGTCTAAGAGTAGCAAGGCAAAGTGCATTTTGCAGCTGCTTTTTGGTGCTAATAGCTTAAAAAAGAAAACACTAGAGGTACTCCTTAACTTACAAACATTTGTTTAACTGTTCAAAGTTACAGCGGCACCGAAAATAATGACTTATGACCGGGGTGAAATCTACTTACCTTCCCTACCGGTTCGGAAGTGCACGCACCATGGACCCTCTGCACACGGTCCCTCTGCACATGTGCAAACTCTCCTGTGCATGCTCAGAGGGTAAAAAATAGGTTGCTTCCTGGTTAAAACCAGGAAGTAATGACGACCGGGCGGGTTGGCGGAGCCTCGCTCTGCCATCGCTACCGGTTCTCCAAACCACCCACCGCCATCGTTACTGGTTTGGTCAAACCGGTCCGAACCGGTAGCATTCCACCCCTGCTTATGACTGTTTTTCACACAGCATCCCTATGGTCATATGATCAAAATTCATACGATTAAAATTGCGGGATCCTGGGGTTGCCTTTTGCAATCTTTTGACAGGCAACATCAATGGGGAAGCCAGATTCATTTAATAGCTATGTTACTAACTTAACAACTGCAGTGATTCATATAACAACTGTGACAAGAAAGACAAAGATCATAAAATGGGGCAAAACTCACTTAGCAACTGTCTTGCTTAGCAGTGGAAATTTTTGGCTCAATAGTGGTCGTAAGTCCAGAACTACCGTATTTTACTCTAGCACAGCTATGGATTTCTTAAAGTGGGCCCACTCATGGGCTGGGGATGAGATGTGGGCCCATCATATGGTAACAGGTAAAGGTCCCCTCACACATATGTGCTAGTCGTTCCTGACTCTAGGGGGCGGTGCTCATTTCTGTTTCAAAGCCGAAGAGCCAGCACTGTCCGAAGATGTCTCCGTGGTCATGTGGGGGGGCATGACTAAACGCCAAAGGCGCACGGAACACTGTTACCTTCCCACCAAAGATGTCCCTATTTTTCTACTTGCCTTTTTTACGTGCTTTCAAATTGCTAGGTTGGCAGAAGCTGGGACAAGTAACGGGACCTCACCCCGTTACGCAGCACTAGGGATTCGAACCGCTGAACTGCCAACCTTTTGATCGACAAGCTCAGTGTCTTAGCCACTGAGCCACCAGTTCCCTTCTTCATATGGACATGGCATTAAAAACAGGTGGCCAGGAGATGTTCGAACCATGATTAAGTCCAAGTGGGAGATGCTTGAAGCCATTCTCCTTCTAACCAAAGCAGTGATGGTTGCAGAAGGGACTTTACAGACACTGGAAATGTTAGCTAGGCATTGCTCCATGAGCCTGGCTGATCTGGAAGGCAAGATTAAATATTCCTTTTTCTTGGAATGAGGACAGAAAGGGAATTAATTCCAGCCTGTATCCTCTTCCCACTTTGCGTGTCTGTAGGTGTGCCTCTGTACGTCTGTTTACACATTTGTGTGAGGGACCGGAGGAATAAAAAAAGGGGGGGAAGTGGTATGTAATTTTAGCCTCTTGAAATCTGATCTGATTCAGGAAGAGCTAAAATGAGGCAAAATAGGAGGTAAACAAACGAGACAGGCGGGTGGTGGGGACACTGAGCCCAGCTGGCTTCAGTTAACAGGCTCTTTCATTGTCTGGGCCTTTTGGAAGTGAAGTTACAGATCTCGGGTTCCAGCCAAGTAGCACGTGGAGACGAGAGGGGTGCTTGAGATGAAATTTGCATGCTTGCTAGGAACATATGTGCAAAACTAGCGATGCAGAAGGGGCATTCTTCCCCTCCCCCCCACCTTTTAAGCATGATTTCTTGTTCTGTATATACTTTTTGAATAAGATTGCATGGCTGTATATATTCCTTGTACATAAATTGATATTTGGACATCAGCATTCAGAGAAATCTGCTTTTTTCTTCATTTCTCCACTTTCTGGTCTTTATTGCTGGAAAAATAACCTTGAAGGCGTCTAGAATGAGAAAACGAACAAGCATTCAAACCGCTGGACTCTCAAAATTTGGTCACCTTCTTCATTTTTGTTCAGAATCTTGCAAAACCGCCACTTACACAGATTTCTTTCTGAAATAAATAGAAATAATGAAAGGAGTGTCAGTTATCATTCGATATTACTACTAATAAAATTAACTCTTACGAAAGTGACTTCTTCAACCTATGATCAAAGATGAAGCAACCATGTTCGTATTTATTTATTTGGAAAATTTATATTGCTGCCTGCTCGCTCACAATGACTCAAGGTAGCTTACAGGAAATAAAAACACAATATAAAATAAATTAAAATAATCATAAAACAACAACCTCCCACTCACCCACTCCTGGTGACAACATAGGTTCATATCAGCCATTTAATGGGCTCCATCCTGCTCTGGGTTCCCCAGGGCCACTGGCAGAACCCCGTCTTCAGGGCCTCCCAAAAAAGTGTCAGAATGGGGGCCAGTCTAATTTCTGGAGGGATGGTGTTCCAGAGGGAGGGAGCCACCACAGAGAAGGCCCTTCTTCTGGGTCCTGCCAGATGTATCTCCTTAGAGGACGGGTCCCGCAACATTCCTTGCCTCTCAGTTCTAGCGGATCGGGTGGATGTGACCAGCAAGACATGGTCCCTCAGATAACCTGGTCCCAAGCCAGGGCTTTTAATATATATTTATATCTATAAATAAAT
This sequence comes from Pantherophis guttatus, assembly GCF_059756535.1. Lineage (NCBI taxonomy): Eukaryota > Metazoa > Chordata > Lepidosauria > Squamata > Colubridae > Pantherophis > Pantherophis guttatus. The sequence continues at coordinate 137,020,887 of NC_142064.1, read as the reverse complement.
ATATTCACATCTTGCTTGCTCTGTTCTCCCGAATCTTGTTCAGATGTTTGTTTTAGCAGGAAAAGCTCTGGCTACTTCATAATGGCTTTTCAGCTTAGGAAATAAGAGGCTAGGAGCAAGTTTGCTAATAGCTTGGAGTCATACAGATAGGAAGGAAATGTTTTATGAGGGCCTTGATCCATTTCCCCCCAGGCATAGCTGTGCTTAAAGCAAGGAAGCTAGTTGTGATGACTAAATTGTCTGTCTGGCTCCTATAATATTCCTCCTTGCCTTCCATATGGACATTCTCTGATCACTTTCTGAAACAGCTACCCCTGTATGCCTTACTCACATGTTGAAGATCCATCTTCAACCCCCAGGGCTTTCTTTGTGTGAATGCTACAGTACAGATGGATTTTTTCCCCACTTTTTCTCTACCTGCCCCTCCCCTTACACTTCATGGATGTCCTTTATAGGTTATACTAGTGTTTTTCAAACTTGGCAGCTTTAAGATGTGTGGACTTAGAATTTCCCAGCCAGCATTCCACACCACTTTTAAAGTTGCCAATTTTTTTTTTTTTTAAATCACTGGTTTATACTAACTGTTATGTTTTGGATATTTATTGTTACTGTATTTTCTTGTGCAAGTATTTCTTTTGGATATTTTATCTGGGAATGATGGGAGTTTATTTATTTATTTATTGGTTCGATTTATATGCCGCCCTTCTCTGGAGACTCAGGGCGGCTTACAATGCGTTAAGCAATAGCCTTCATACTTTTGTATATACCTGCTTAGTAGGGGCTTTCGCCCCCCCCCCCAAGCGGTATTCTTTTTTATACAAAGTCAGTTTATAGCCCCCGCAATCCGGCAATTAAAACTAGCACTTAGACTTATATACCGTTTCACAGTGCTTTACAGCCCTCTCTAAGTGGTTTACAGAATCGGCATAATGCCCCCAACAATCTGGGTCCTCATTTTACCGACCTCGGAAGGATGGAAGGCCGAGTCAAGCTTGAGCCGGTCAGGATTGAACTCCTGGCAGTGAGTAGTGAGTTAGCCTGCAATACTTCATTCTACCCACTGAGCCACCATGGCTCTTTACTTGTATCTCTAATTAAATACAAGTAATGGCTACCAAGCTGAAGAAGCTATGAACATATGAACTCTATGAGCTGTATTTCGTGGATGCCATATATGAAAAAATCCAAGAATTTTGGGATGGGGGTCGATGGTTTTTTTTTTTTTTTTTAAATTAGTTTGTATACTCTTATCACTGCTGCTGGGAACTGCCCACAGTTATGGCAGATGAAAGGACTGGTTGTATAAATGTGATAAACAAATGAACAAATGCTATCCAAGTAAAGGTTGGAAAATTGGGATAGTAGTGGTTGCTGTTTGCAAGTGGTTGTTTTTTGCCATGCCTAGCACAACTATTTTGCAAAAGAGGCAAAACGAATGGTGGGTATGAAGGATAAACTACTGTATAATCTCTGGAATGATTCCTGTGTAATGAATTTATCTTCCATAGAACTTGCATGCATTGGAAACTTAATATTGGGGGGAAAGTGTTGGCGCCGAGCCACGTCCTTGTTATGATGACTAACTGATGGCACCCAGAGAATCATTTTCTGCCCAAAGATTTAAATCAGGAACAAGAACAGGGAAAAAAACATCTTGGTTCCATTTAATTTCCAGAGAGTCAATATCTCTGCTTCCTATTTCATTTTAGAAAGGACTGAATTCCACAATTTGTTATCCCGTCACCTCATATTTCAGCCTTTGTTTCAGCTGGGCATCCCTAAACATAGACAGAGCGATATTAAGGAAATTACGATCCTTTGAATTTTCCTATTTTATTTTTTTTTAGCTTAGGTGTCTAGTTCTAGATTATCTTTTGTGATCCCCAGGAAAGCTTGGTTATCTTGATTTGTTAAGTGTGCTTGTTGCTTTTATTCTTTTCATAAACAGCTCAAGGTGGCGAACATACCTCATACTCTCTACATGGGGCTCCCCTTGAGGAGCACCCGGAGGCTCCAGCTGGTCCAGAATGCAGCCGTGCGGGTGGTTATGGGAGCGACGGGGCGCTCCCATGTGATCCCCCCTCCTGCGTGAGCTGCACTGGCTCCCGGTGGTCTTCCGGGTGTGCTTCAAGGTTTTGGTTACCACCTTTAGAGCGCTCCATGGCCTAGGACCGGGGTATCTATGAGACCGCCTTCTGTCACCAGTAGTGTCTCACCGACCAGTACGCTCCCATAGAGAGGGGCTTCTTAGGGTGCTGTCGGTCAAACAGTGTTGACTGGCGGCCCCCAGGGGGAGAGCCTTCTCTGTGGGAGCACCTGCCATCTGGAACGAGCTCCCCCGGAGATACGGAGGATCACTGATCTGCGCGCTTTTCGCCGTGCCCTTAAAACATTCCTATTCCAGCAGGCCGGCCTAGCCTAACCTCTTTTTTAAATTGTTTTTAAATTTTTTAAATTTTAAATTTGTCTTATAAAATTGGGGTTTTTAAATTTTGTTTTCTGGGCCAAATTATTTAATTGTATTTTAATGATTTTTTAACATTTGTATTATATGTATTTTATCTTTTGGCTGTTCACTGCCCTGAGTCCTTCGGGAGTAGGGTGGTATATAAATTCAATAAATAAATAAATAAATAAATAAATAAATAAATAAATAAATAAATAAATAAATAATAATAATAATAATAATAATAATAATAATAATAATAATACTCCTTCCTCCTCCTATTTTCCCCACAACAACAACCCTATGAGGTGAATTGGGCTGAGAGAGAGTGACTGGTTCAAAGTGACCAGTCAACTTTCATGCCTAAGGCGGGACTAGAACTCATTGTCTCCCAGTTTCTAGCTTGGTGTGTTAATTACTAGACCAAGTGGCTCTTGTTTGTCCTTGTATGGAGGACTAATTCAAGACTAGTTTGGGAAGTAGAAAAAACATCCAGAAAGAAAGCAAAGGCAAACCACTAAGATCTTTTTGTCAGGAAAATTATAAAATTCATTAAGTGTTTATTCAAGGGAGCGTTTATTTTTTTAATGAAAATTTGTTAAACATTTAAGCCATTTTGAAACGTTTGGATAGAATGCAACAGAAGTAAAGTGAAATATATAACATTTTCAGCTGCTTCTGAAATTTGTCTTTGCTTAGAATTGCTGCATAGGATATTAGGATGAGGAAAGTTCTTGAAATTTAAAAAGAATATTCTTAACGTTAGTACTCAAAAGGATTTGGCTGTAACACTAAAGATATAGGTGTTCCTGCTTCATTCTAATTTAATTTCTGCCTAGCTTTTGTTTCTTATGCTGAGTATACAGAAACAATTGATGATGCTAAATCTATTTCTGGATTACACCACTCAGTTGTGTAGAATAACATCTTTGAATTCTTTGCAAGCACGTATGCACACATAGAGACTTATTACATAGATAAAAATAGAGAATTGGAGAAAGACAAGTTCCTTTTGGGGATAAGCAATGTTATGCCAAGTGCAGAAAAAGAGTAGCAAATAGTAAGACAAATAAATTAAAAGCATAAAATAAGAAAAAGAAAAGGCAGCCTTGCTGAAACTACTTGGCACCAGCTCCACTCATGTTGCCTTTCTATGCCTTTCTATTCTTGCAAACCATCCGTGGTTTCAAACATACTGTATATGTTTGTTTATAGATTGCCTTCTGTTGTCACCTCTCTTTTTTCCCAGTGTATTTTTCACTCCATGCAGCCATGACTTTCTGAGCCTTCCTCTTCCTCTCAACCCATTCTTTCTTCATATATTGTTTTGCACTTTGTCCCTAATTCATTCTCTTTGCATGAACAAATCACGTTCTTCTTTCATGCTCATTGTTGTTCACTTTTCACTGTTCACATTCCATATTCATTTGGCAACCATTCATTCTTGACCTGATGGTTTTACTACACATATTTCTTAAATATACTAGTCACACTGTATTTTACTTGTTTCTGCAGACATCCCCAACGCTCATATAACACAGTGAGTAGAAACACAACCTTATACACAATATTTTCACTGATTTCAACAAATGATCATTCCTCACAATAAATCACATTTTGCCATCTATCTTTCTACCAGCATTTGCACACCCTAAAATTTCTCTATCTTGATCTACTTGCTCTAGTTTTTCAGCATTTATATACAACTTACAATTGTTCATTCAAGTTTTCTTTGTTCCTTGGTCTTTGATACATTTTCAGATGCTTATTTTTTTGTTACATCATGCAAGCAACCTGATGATCCCTGCAAATCATTCAGATCTTTTGCCAACAACACGACATTTCCTGCATGTACAGCTACACTCACATTCCTGTCCTCAGCCAACACATTTCTAATGTTACCCCAAGTATTCCTTATATATTTATCCATAAATACATTAAACAGCCAAAGGGATATCAGAAATCTTTGTCTTATTTCCCGCTCAATATTGAACCATTTACTAAGTACTCCATACTCACTCATGATGTCCACCATTTGCATTCACTGGATTCAACCGTCTGTCTTTGACTCCATATTCATTCAAAACATTCTTTAATTTCAACCTGTTCACCATTATCACATGCTTTCTTTAAAAAAAATGAACAAACGTACAAAAACCCCTTACTTTCTCACATCCACCTATTTCTCAGATTTGCTTTAAAGAGCAAAACTCTGGTCTGCACACCTGCACTATACTTTTCAAATACCATTGGTTCCATTTCAATCAGAATTTTTGCCAAGCACTTTCCTGCTTAACAAACTAATTACTTTGAAGTTTTTGCAATCACTCTTGCTACCTTCACCTTTGAATAGAGGAACAGAAATGCCATTCTTGCAATCAGCAGGTACAAATGCATGCTTCACACTCATGTTAAACCAGTTGCTCAGCCATTCTGTGGGCAAAATGTAACCCCGTATTTTAATATTCACCATTTATATTATCTAAGCCCGCTGCATCATTTTTCAATATAATCACAACATGTGATTTCAGTTTCATCCCTTTTTTTCCTCAAGCAAGGTATAGTTCCATATGTAATTCCCATGCAGCCATCTAAAATGTCCCTTGCTTTATAGTTTCAGTCCAAATCATTTCATCACTTTTATTTTTATGCCATTCACTCTGATGGGACTCTCGTTGTATAGCCCTTTCCTTCCACTTTCCAAACCAGTTTTATACGTACATTAAAATTGTTTTACAGATTTTATCTCCCTCTTTTAATATTAAGCATTCTTTCCTCTCTTTGAGCACATCTCTTCACTGAACTTGGGGACATTGGACTGAGACGCTCAGATTCAGAATGAAAGGATCAAAACTTCAATTGTGTACTAACAAACGGTTACAGAGAGAATGTTTGGATTCCTGTATGTGACTAACGTGTTGTGATAGTTGGAACGGGGCAAGGGTGGGATAGGACAGAGGGGACTCTGTGACCTCTGCATTTAAGGACACAGCTGGACAATCACTACATTAAAATGCTTCTCAGTCTAAGAGCTGACAGAAAATGTGTCAAGATACTTATCCTCATTGCCAGGCCTTATTGCATCTGGTATCACTTGCTGATGGGAAAACATGTGGTAGAACAATGTTTAGCCAGGCATATGTGTATCATAGTTAGGGGATGTGACTCGCTGAAAGACAGCTTGCATAGCGTACCCTCCTCCAATTTTTCTCCCAGTCATCCAGGGAGAGAGAGAGAGAGAGAGAGAAGGGAGGGAGGGAGAGGGAGAGAAAGAGAGACAGAAAGAGAGAACAAACTTCCATATTGAGATGGATTTCAATCTTGTTCTCCCAGTACTTTAACCACTAGACCACAGTGCCTCACATAGTAGCTCAATTTGAGCTACTTGGTACGATTTGAACAATTATGGCAAAATGTATTCAAATCCCTAGTAATTTCTGTGTTGTAATGCCTGAGATTCTCTTGGAAACTGTTCTGCTCTTTCCAGCTCATTCTCATTTTCCTTGCCTATTGCCTTCCAATGAAGAGTGTTAACTCTCAGGAGATGCTCCAAGGTGGACCAATCCCAGTTTGTAAAGTGGCAGGCGGTGTAGGTCTCTTTTGTCCATGAGAAGATCCTTTCTTAGCTATCCAATAGGTATAGAGACAAGCCTCAATAGCTATGCCCAACCCCATTTTTGCCTTTTATTAGAGATTTTCAGCAGGCAGGCAAAGAGACATCAAATCATAACCACTTCATGATTTAGGAAGTCTGGACAGCTAAAAATATATGCAAGTAATTTCTTCCTTAAAAAAAAAACAACTTCCTATCCCAGAATGTCAGCTGATCACCTCATGTCTTTTTGTTACCTCTCCAGCAACATGGTTTTCATAACAATGCAATTTCTGTCTCTGCTTAACAGGAATACCCAATTCTCCCTCCTTTCCCTTCCCCATTTTTAAAAAGCAGTTTGAAAAAGTAACCATCTGCTGTTCTGTTTTTGTTTTTTCCCCCCCTCTCGCCCAACCCACACTCTTTTTTTCTTTTCTTCTTGGAGATTTTTTTTAAAAAAAAAATAATAACAAGGATTCTTGGCTTAGGCACCGTTGGTTTTTCTCCTTGATTGTAAGAGAGGTGGTCAAACTGGAAGAGTTCCCAGATGCTGGTGGGAAGGAACTTGGTGACGTTCTACGGTGACATTAGGGACCGGATCATAACTTTCTCAGAAAGTTAGATAGACTTTATTGGTCAGATGCCTGAAATTTCTGCAAAATGTCTGACTGAAATGGTTGCAGAAACACATTTTTGCATATACGCTAGTCAGAGCTGTTTCACATAATCTCAGAAGCTCATTTGGGTGATGCTATAAAATCGCTGTTGCCTGGAAGTGCATTAAAGCGATTGTGCTTACAATTCGGAGCGCAGAGGTGGGGCACTTGTGGGTTCAAGAAACCACACCCAGCAGTCGGATTACCCATTATTTATTTCCCATTTTTATTATTTCTTATAAGTAATTCAAAGCAGCAGACATACCTAATACTCCTTCCTCCTATTTTCCCCACAACAACAATCCTGTGAGGTGACGTGAACTGAGAGAGAGTGACTGGCACAAAATCACCCGGCCATTGGCATACCTCTAATGCACTATTAGTTTTAGGGATAATCCCCAGACCTGCTCTCCAAAACTAAATTAGGAGGAAGTTAGAATCCTGTTGCACCTTCAGGGACTTGGCATGGGAAGTGAATTTGGGAATCCCAGGAATCTGGATTGCTGATGGGGATCAACAGATCTCTGCATGCACTGGAATGAATTGCAGGATAGAGTTTGTGTTAGAGGCACTGTACTTCAGCCTTATTCAATTGAAAGGGCCCTTATTAAAAGGAAGTTAACATACTATGCCTCTACTCCCATATAACAATGATTTAATTTTGGTTTGATGCCCCAAACCCAGTAATGTTGCTGTGTATTACAGATTTTTCACTACTTATGCCAACAAAGTGCTTCTCATGGGTGTACTGTTTATTGTCCGGGTGTGGAAATGCCATTTTGATTTCTTCTATCTCATTTTTTTCTATTCTGTGGGCTATTCCTGGGTGCTGCTGGCTATAGTCATGGATGGAGCTCATGCATTATTGATGCTTCCTCGGGTGACGCCCCTATTCAGCTTCACCCCACATCTCTGCCTATTAGCTGATTGATAGGTGGCTCAGTGGCTAAGACGCTGAGCTTGTCGACCGAAAGGTCGGCAGTTCAGCGGTTTGAATCCCTAGTGCCGCATAACGGGGTGAGCTCCCATTACTTGTCCCAGCTTCTGCCAATCTAGCAGTTTGAAAGCACGTAAAAAATGCAAGTAGAAAAATAGGGACTATCTTTGGCGGGAAGGTAACAGCGTTCTGTCTGCCTTTGGCGTTTAGTCATGCCGGCCACATGACCACGGAGACGTCTTCAGACAGCGCTGGCTCTTCAGTTTTGAAACGGAGATGAGCACCGCCCCCTAGAGTCGGGAACAACTAACACATATGTCATATTTACCTTTAGCTTAGGTGACAAACAATGCTGGGAATGGAGAGTGAAATGTGTGTGTGTGTATGTTTGTGTGTTTCATAGTAGTCCTGCTGAATATACCAGGAAAACTCCAGATTTCATCCTGTATTCTTCCTCCAATCCTGGAGCCCAGCTGCCTATATTTGGACAGGGGTTCAGTGTTTGACTTACATTCAGAAATTATTTTGACAGGTCAGAGACGGAACACTTCTGTGCTTGTAGTCTGTTAGAAAGGCGACTTAACAAAGGGCTGCACCGGCTGTTCAAAACATCTCCCTACATTCACCTGGCCTTGACTACCTCAGATTAAGGAGAGGAATTAGTGGTAACGTTTGATGGGGAGGTAAATGAAGTCAGAAGGATCTTCCAATCATTTTCTGTAATTGGTCTCCAAGAAGCTTGGAAGGACAGCACCATTCACTGGCCTCATTACTGTGGTTATAATAAGGGGTGGCTCTCAGGGCAGCAAATTTTACACAGGCATACTTTTCTGCTAGCTCCTGGTAGGGGATTACACCCATAACCTGCTATTTTGCTGTGCCCTAAGAGAACTTTACGTACAGTTAAAAGTAATGTTACAAATTTTAAGGACATTTTAAAAATATGTAAGAATATTTATTCCTGGATTGACTTCCGCAAAAGTTCCTTTAGTGAAGATTGGCAATGATTAAAGCTTTCTTTCTTTCTAGATGCATTAGGACTATGATTCCTCAAATTCCCAGTAACAGTAGTGGGTTTCAACTGGTGTTACCACTGGTTCGCTTCGCGCACACGCTTTGGGCGTGCTTTGCGCTTCGTGCAAGCGCATTGAATTCAGAACAGCTGAGGCACGGCACTCCGCTCTGCCGCGCCTATCAGATGGACTAAAAACGAACGAATATAGGTAGGTGCAGGGAAAGGTGGATGGGCCCAATTGACAGTCGGAGCGAATCAGTTCGCTCTCAGCCCCCCATCTCCGCTACCGGCTCGCCTGAACCGGGGACAACCGGTAGCAACCCACCACTGCCCAGTAAGAATACTAAAAGCCAAGGTGGGAATCTGTAGCTCTGGAGCCAGGCTGAGGAACTTTGTTTTAAACATTCCTCAGTATAATCCTAAATTTTTGTTTTGGTTTAACTTTTCTGCTAGAAAATGTGCCAAGAAATAAATAGATCTGGTGATCTATCTGGAGCAGCTGACTGAAGTCACATGTCTCTAATTTTTTTTCTCCCCCGTCCTTCCAAGTTTTAATAGTTGAACATGCTTTTCTTTGAATAATTGAAAGCAGAGGTTCCATATAGAGATTCAACTCTCTTCTTTGTAGCTGGCAGCTCTTGTGCTGCTTCCAAACTAGTCAGTTTTCTAGGTTTTCAGCTACTTCTGGAAAATAAGCCTTCCATATGGCTAATCCAATGCTCCATAATTTATCATTTTGCAACTGCGTTCAGATATCACCTAGGAAAATAAGAGGCAAATCCTCTCTCTGTTCTCTGAGCACTGCTTCATATCTGAAGTATACTATGAGATAATCTGTGCTTAGAACTGGCCTGCCATCTTCACTATCAAAGAATGACAAATGTAGTTATTTGTAAGTTTAATGTTTTTCTATTGTATCATTACACCATGACCATCTAACCCTTGTTATAGAACATATGGGGCAGCACCTCCATTATAGAGTACTCATCATCCCACTGCTAATAAATTTAATACAGCATAGTTTTAGTATAGTTTAGCATAGTATTAGTATAGTTTAAAAATCTTAAAATCTTAATCTGTGTAGTTTTAATGTTTTAATATTTTAATTATTTTTCTACTTGTTCTATAACTTGTAAGCCGTCCCGAGTCACCTTATAGGTGGAGATGGGCGACCTTAAAAATTTAAATAAGTAAATAAATAAATGTGTTTTAATGCTGTTCTTCCTCATGCCAGTTTTTATATTCATGCCACTCTCAGAATTGCTGTCAGTTGGGGCAACATATCAATTTAATAAATTATTAATATTATGGTTGGTCATACAGTCAGCCAGATGCTAAGACTGAATTTGGCATTTATATCTACCTACTGAGTCCTTCCCATCCCAGGGATCTGGGATAGGCAGGTGTTGATGTTTGATGGTGTTAGAGGTATCATCACAGGATGTAAGCTCTTCCAAGTAAAGTTGCCTTTTGCAATTAACCAGTGGTGATTTTATCAATGCCAACATTATTATTATTGTTGTTATGAACCATTCCAGGGTTTGGGGAGAATCTTCTGCTTATCTAACAGATTTGCTATAATCAATAAGCTTACAATAAACTTCTTCTGCTATTTATCCTTAAACAGACAGTGAAAGAGTATAGCATTCAGAACCCCCCCCCAATTAATCTTATAAAAAATGCCAAGTGAACACTTCCAAGTACTATCCATGATATCATCCTGTGTTCCAAGACCTCTCTATCAGAAATTATAATCTTATTATATAAATATTAATGCCGGCTGATAATTAAATGTCACTGACACTGAAGCTTTATATAGTTCTATGTTGGGACTGTAGCTGATCATATTTCCTACCGACATTATCCTAGACCCATCTTCCTTCAGTTTTTTTCCAGATATTTAACATTCTGTGAATATAATTCATAGTCCATCTTACTGGTATTTTTGCTTATAAATATTTTGTACATAGATTTTGGTGAATACAGTTTGATAACTTGATATAATTATTTTAATAGGAGACAATCACAATAGTTGGATTCACACTGGACAATTTTCTTTTTAATTCAGTGAACGAAGTCTGATGTGTCATAGAGGATTGCTCTGATGGTCCATTGAAGTTAAGGTTTGAATCTAGTTCTGAGGAGGGTGTTGGAACATGAGGCTTGCTTTGATGTTCTTCTTTCCAGTAATATTGTGGACTAGTGTAATACTTGGGCAAATCTTGCCATAACAAGGAGGTTTTTGAACATTTGTGCATAATCAAAAATCTGCCAGTTCTTCTTTTTGTCCACAGTGCTGATCAGCACTTCTGGAAAAGAAGTAATAGAGCCGTGATGGTGAAACTATGGCAACTGTGACACGCGGAACCATATCTGTGGGTATGCGAGCGTTGCTCTAGCTCAACTCCAGCATGCATGCATGCGCCGGCCAGCTGATTTTCGGGCCTTCCGGGTCCACAGGAAGTCAGGAAGCAGGCTGTTTCCAGCCTCTGGAAGGCCTTCGGAGAGGTGGGGAAGGCCATTTTCCATTTTCACCCTCTCCAAGCTCCAAGAAAGCCTCTGGAGCCTGGTGAGGGTGAAAAATGGGCCTACCGGGCCCATTGGGCCATCACGTGCCAAAAGCGGGGGTCGTGTACGCATGTGCAGGGGTGGGGGCATTGAATTATGGGTGTGGGCACATGCGTGCGTGATCCCCCACGCTCCCCCCACTTTTGGCACACGACGGCAAAAAGGTTAGCCATCACTGCAATAGAGTGTGTGCAAATTACACAGTTGTTTCCATCTTCATGCTCAGAGATGTGACAGGAAAATCAGCCTAGACACATGCATCTCTCTCTCTCTCTCTTCCTCCCTCCCTCTCAGAGAGAAAGGGAAAGATGTCCTACTGCAGAGATGTCTTCAAAATAGAGCATCCATTGTATAAGTCTATAGAGGAGGCAAATGTAGAAGCTTGATGCTTAGTCCAGAGGTGAGTTTCACATATTCTTACCACAGGTTCGCACATGCACTCGGCCTTCCGCATATGTGCTTTGCTCACGCGTGTGCCTTCCACGCATGCATCCGGCCTTGAAAATGTGGCTAAATAGGACGGTATTACGCCGGGGCGGGTGGGCTCACAGTCATCGCTACCGATTCGCCCAAACCTGTCCTGTACTTGAATAAGAAATTGCTATCTGATTAGCATTCCTACATCAATGCCAAAAATGATACCTTGATTTGCCCAAGTTATGTCCACTTTCTATGAATGAATAAAAGTTACGTGTTTATTTTTTGTAAAGAGTGGTTTTTATCCAGGGGGGCTTAAATGCTGTTTCTGACATCCATGTCATGCATTGTCAGGCAGAAAGGTCTCAAAGGGAAGAGGAGAAGAAAACTATATGTTCCCCCAGAATGCTTAGCTGATGAGTTCAGGAAAGAAGTGACAGCACTGTTCCACGTCTGTGGTTAATGAACGACAGGAAGTTGGTTTAGACAGGAAACATCAAGACTTCATGATACCTGAAGTATTTGCCAATAATTTTGACAATGAACTCATAGTAAAACAGCAAGCAAAGCAAAACTTTGAAGCAAAGTTTGGTGAGAAATCCATGCTAATTGAGTTCCTATCAGAGTCAACACATCATTAGTCAGCACTAATCAAAGCTTCTGTCTTCTTAAAGGAAAGTTAAACACAACTACTGTTCCTTAAAAATCCAAAAGATAGAATCACAATATATTGTGGTTTTAGTTGTTTTGCACTGTTAACTTCATTTTCATTTAGACAAAACAAAATTATTCAAGCCCAGTCTTTAGTACCTTACTTACTAGATCAAGGATTAAATAAATCTTGAGAGTTTTATTATATTTAGAGCCATAATATCTCTGACTTCCTGTCCCATATGCCACAAATGTCTGAGCTATTTCAGGGTTAGGAAGACATCCTCTGGGTGTTGACTTATAAGTGGCTACTGTTGCATACAACAGCTCCAGCTTTTCTTCTTCATTCCCTCAAAATTAGTAATGCAGGACAATGTTAGTTGGGAATACGAGTATTTATAAAAGATTAAGACCAGATGACATGCATGCCACAAATTGTGGGGGAGTGGAGGGGAATCTTTTTCCCTCTCTCTTTTCAAAGTTTAATTGTTCATGGAAGTAGAACTGATGATTAATAAGTAAGTAGTTTTACTTAAATATTTTGAGTGTGCTTCCTGGTCATCTACTTAAGGTAGAACTTCTCCCCATTTGGATATAAAAGTTCTGCATTGGTCCAAGCTGCTTTCTCTGTTCTAACATGGGGAAGGAAGCTTTTAGCACTGGTGGTTGAAAATCCAGAAGGGGCTGGGTTGGGAGCAGTATAGGAATGCAGTGTGGGCCCTTTTCGCCTTCTTGTGGCAACTCCTGTCACTTCTGATTCCTCCCCCATAAGAACAAAAGTGACTTTGTTGAGGCTCCATCCTCCTTACATTTCCAAGGAGTCAGAGAGCCACTGAGTCAGAGACTGTGGGCTTTTAAATCTGGCAGGTAGCCTGCATTTTGTAAATGGAGCTTGTCCACTATAAATCAATCCTGCCTGTGTGGGGGGAAAGTTAACATGACACGCATGGTAGTAGGAATGATAGAATGGAAGAAAGGGGTATCTATGATGTAGCACAAGGTTTGTCCCCTTTGACCATTTTACGATGTATGAATGCATGCTGGCTGGGGAATTCTGGGATTTTGAAGCCATGCATTTTAAAGTTGCCCAGTTTGAAAAACTCTGGTATAGGGGATTGAGCTGGGAAGTTTGTGAATTGGGCACAGAATACATGGGATTGTCTGGGTGTAGAACTGGGGAATGTGTGACTGGTGCAAATTTAAAAATGTGTGTGCATATTTAAAAATAACAAAATGCAGAGATGGATAAATCTGTCCAGTTTCTCATTTTCCCCCCCAGTTTTAAGTTTGGTTCATTCAATTTCCTTTATCGGTTTGAGAATTGCTAAAGTTTGCCCTGTGCATTTTTATGCATATTTTCCTAATAGATGCATCTTTGCAAACCATTTTCCTAATGTGTACAGTTTTGGCAAGCTGTTTTCTCTAATGTATGCTGTACATTTTGTACAAGGATATGTATTTATACTATATACATATTTTCCCGTGATAACTTTGAATTAACGTTAAAAATTCAAAATTAAAAGTGCTCAGGACTTGGAAGGACTAATTTCTTAAATCTATTGTAACATGATGTCAAGACTTCTCCTGTCATTTGATTTGGTCTTGTAATCCGAGACCTAATTTTACCCATCCACAATGCAGTCATTCTCCTAAGGGTGGAGACCAGAATTTTCTGCTGATGGTATTAGCTGTGAGAACTCCCTCATCAGCTTCGTTCAATCAGGATCCCTAATTAGCAAATGTTGCCTAAACAGCCCAATGAACGGTGCTACAACAAAGAGTAGGTGTTATACTAGCGATTGGATTGGAAAGATTTATTTTGGTTTGTGGGATGTACTTTGCTTCCCCCCCTCCCCCGTGCACGATTTGAATATTCAATCCACCCACCAGATTCAGATGTGAAATAAAGAATGGCTCAGAATAATCCACAAATACCCAATAAACATAGTCCAATTTGAGTGCTTGTTCAGTGAGAAGACTGTTCTCAACAGTGAGCTCAAAGTCTACAAAAATCCCTTTACAAAAAGCTGCCTACAGCTCTGCAATTTAAATGTGGTAGTCAGGGGCAGCTTAATTGATACCACTGTTCTTAAATATTTGAATGTCAAAGCTATTGCTGTCTAATGTAAATTATCTAGAAATCTTGGTTGAACTTTCTGTCCATTGTGGTTTGTGGATATGAATTATAGCCAGGACATTGTCAGTGGTGGGTTTTGAATTTTTTTACTACCAGTTCTGTAGGTGTGGCTTGGTGGGCGTGGCATGGCGTGGTGGGCATGGCTTGGTGGGCGTGGCAGGGGAAGGATACTGTAAAATCTCCATTCCCTTTCCAATCCAGGGGAAGGTTACTGCAAAATCACCATTTCCTCCCTATCAGCTGGGACTTGGGAGGCAGAGAATAGATGGGGGCGGGGCCAGTCAGAATTTTTACTACCGGTTCTCCGAACTACTCAAAATTTCCGCTACCGGTTCTCCAGAACTGGTCAGAACCTGCTGAAACCCACCTCTGATTGTATTGGAAGATTTGGCACTAATGCTAGTCTGAAGATGGCATGGCCAGGTAAAAAGTTAATTGAACTACTACTGGTAGGAGTTGTGTAGACTGTTTTTGTTCATTGCATACAAACATGGCCCCATCAGATTTTCTCTAATGTAGGTTTGAGGGACAGGTTGTGAAATCTGTACATGTTCACTTGCACTACAGAATGCTTGGAAAATGTCACATGTTCTGCCATCATATTCTTAAGAGGCAAATTCCATGCAGGATGAGTGAATCTCAGAATTAAAGAGATTCCAGTCTTGGAAAAAGTTGATGATTTAAGACAGTGCTGCACCTGTACAGCATGAACACATAAAACAAATTGACATCACTCTTTGAAATATTTGCTCCCCTTTCTGCTTTCCTTTTATGACTGATGTTGCCAAGATGCAGCTAACCCTCAGGTGTGCACAAAGCAAGTATCTAAAAATAAACACACACCTCAGAAAAATTCTACTCAAGTCATTCTCATATGCAATGGAGATATCCCCTTTTCTCTAAATTCACAGTTGAGAGACACACTTTATCTTATGCCAGAAAAACTGGAGGTTGGGCATCCCAACTCAACATTTTCAAAGTTTAGGGGGACGAGATGGTGTTGCTCTACAATAGACTGAATAGAAGCAAGGTCAGAGAAGGATATCACACAGACAGCATATTTAATTTGGTGCTTTGGAGTATAATACCTTTTAATACAGATTGCTAGTATTTATTCCATAGTATATAAACTCCACAGCTTGGAGCTCAGTCCTGACAGGGTTCAAGGTTGACTCAGCCTTCCATCCTTCCGAGATCAGTAAAAGGAGGATCCAGATTGTTGGGGGCAATGGCAAATAATGCTTACATTGTAAATTGCCCAGAGGGTGCTGTAATGAGCTATGGGGCAGTATATAAATCTACAGGCTACTGCTGTTGCTATTGCTATATAAAAGCTGTGTCCTAAAGTCTTCCTTAGACCCCAGAGCAACGGTGAAATCCTGCAGGTTCTGACAGGTTCTGGAGAACCGGAAGCAGAAATTTTGAGTAGTTCGGAGAACCAGCAAATACCACATCTGGCTGGCCCCAGAGTGGGGTGGGAATGGCGATTTTGCAATATCCTTCCCCCAGGAGTGGAGAGGGAATGGGGATTTTTCAGTATCCTTCCCCTGTCATGCCCATAAAGCCACGCACACAAAGCCATGCCATGCCCACAAAGCCACGCCCACAGAACCGGTAGTAAAAAAAATTGGATTTCACCACTGCCCCAGAGGAATTACTTTTTTTAAAAAAAAAAATCAAAGATAGTTTGCAGTACACGTAGTGCTTGATTTACAACACTTCGTTTAGTGACTGCTCCAAGTTACAAAGGCACTAAAAGAAGGGACTTATGACTGTTTTTCACACTTACGATCCTTGCAGCAACCCCCTGGCCATATGATCAAAATTTGGATGCCTGGCAACTGGTTCCTATTTATGGCGATTGAAGTGTCCTGAGGCCATGTCATCACCTTTTGCGACCTTCTAACCAGCAAAGTCAATGGAAAATAGCAATAGCACTAGCACTTAGATTTATGTACCACTTCACAGTGCTTTTAAAGCACTCTCTAAGCGGTTTACAGAGTCAGCATATTGCCCCCATCAATCTGGGTCCTCATTTTACCCACCTTGGAAGGATGGAAGGCTGAGTCAACCTTGAGCCGGTAAGGATCGAACTGCCAAACTGCAGCCAGGTTTACTTCACAATTGTTACTAACTTAACAACTGCACTGATTCACTTAACAATTGTGGCAAGAAAGGTCGTAAAACGGGGCAAAACTCACTTAACAACCATCTCGCTTAGCAACATAAATTTTGGGCTCAATTGTGGTTGTAGGTCAAGGACTTACCTGTAATGAAAATCATGCCAATGGGAATCAAGTCATGCTCCAACAAACATGGAGTTTTCCCTTACCTCCACAAATGCTCTGATAGCATCATGCCTATTCATCTGCCTCTCTAAAGTAGAAACCAATCTAAAAGTTTGTACAGTTTCAAACTCAGGGGTTTTTTTGGATAGCAAGAGGAAAAACCTAAACCCAAAATATGTCTTCAACTTTTAGCTTTTTGCATCTACTTCTTGTATTGTCAGTATGAAACTCTGGAACTATTTCAACTGCTGAGTGTATCATAGCCTGACCACCACATGAGCACAACAGCACTGCAATGAGTCATGTTTGATTTTATTTTTAGGGTCTTTTTTTGTCATTTCCTGAAAGCAAATGCTTCTTTGCCTAGGGAAAATAAAAGAGGCTCCTTCTGGCAAATATTGTTGGCTAAAAGCATTATGTTCTACTTTCTCTACTTATTTACTGGAGTAGGCGGGAGGGAAGAAATGTGACTGAACATGAGAGGGGAAGTATGTACTTGGGGATCATTCCTGTACAGCTGTATAGTATTAAGCATGCCTGAATCTCTTGCAAAACTTGTAAAACCCTGGATCAGTGAGAACTTGTGATGTACAATACAGGTAGTCCTCGACGTACAACCACGATTTGGCCCAAAATTTCTTTGGCTAAGTGAGACATAACGTTAAGTGAATTTGGCCCCATTTTACAACCTTTCTTGCCACAGCTGCTAAGTGAATCACTGCAGTTGTTAAACTAGTAACACGGTTGTTAAGTGAATCTGGCTTCCCCATTGACTTGGCTTGTCAGAAGGTCACAAAAGGTGATCGGAGGATCAGGGGACACTGCAATTGTCATAAATATGACTCAGTTGCCAAGCATCTGAATTTTGATCATGTGACCAGGGGAGTACCACAATGGTTGTAACAGTGGTGAAATCCAAATTTTTTTACTACCAGTTCTGTGAGCGTGGCTTGGTGGGCGTGGTGTGGCTTGGTGGGCGTGGCAGGGGAAGAATATTGCAAAATCTCCATTCCCACCCCACCCGGGGGCCAGCCAGAGGTGGCATTTGCCGGTTCTCCGAACTGCTCAGAATTTCCGCTACCGGTTCTCCAGAACCTGGCTTAGGACCTGGTTATCTACGGGACCGCCTACTACCACCAATAGCCTCCCACCGGCCAGTATGCTCTCATAGAGAGGGACTCCTCCAGGTGCCGTCAGCCAAACAGTGTCGGCTGGCGGCCCCTAGGGGGAGAGCCTTCTCTGTGGGGGCACCTACCGTCTGGAATGAGCTCCCCCCAGAGATACGGAGGATCCTGGATCTGCACACCTTCCACCGCGCTGTGAAGACCTTTTTATTCCATCAAGCGGGCTTGGCCTAATCTCCTCCCTCTTTTAATATGTAAATTTTAATCTGTTTTAAATTATTGGGGTGTTTTAATCTGTCCGGGCCAAAATGATTTAATTTGATTTTATCTGGTTTTTAAATTTTGTGTATTTATGTATTTTATTGCTTGGCTGTTCACCGCCCTGAGTCCTTCGGGAGGAGGGCGGTATACAAATCAAATAAACTAAACTAAACTAAACTAAACTAAGCTAAACTAAACCTGCTGGATTTCACCCCTGGGTTGAAAAGTGGTCATAAGTCACTTTCTTCTGTGCCATTGTAACTTTGAACAGTCACTGAGCAAACTGTTGTAAGTCAAAGACTAGCCAAATATCCATGTAAAAAAGACAATTTGGCATAGTGGTTAAAGTGCTGACCTTGGAGTGGAAAGGCCTGAGTTTTAGTCCTGCATCTATATAGAAGCCAACTGGGTAACTTTGAGCCAATCGTTTTAATCCTCAGAAGGAGGCGAAGATAAACCATTTCTGAAAATGTTGCCTAGAAAGTTGTCCTTGTAGTTTGCAAGAATCAAAACTAACTTGAAGGCTTACATGCAATTTACATGCAGGCACAGATTTAGACACTGGAAATTTCTACCATTGAATGAGGCAAGGAATTGAAAAAAATTTTTTAACCCGCCCTAATCTCAGAAACAGATGGTTTTGATGTACTGTATGCCACCAGTTGCAGACCTTTGGAGGAAAGCTTCTAGGTCTTATTTTGAGCATGAAGAAATCAGTCTTAAGTCTAGCAGCTTTAAGATCTAGAGAAAATTAGAGCCAGAAGCATTGACAGCACGTAAGACATTTTTCATGCCTACATGGACAGTATATCCATAACACCAGAGGCTCCTTTTTGGGATTCGACTGTGACATGTTGCAATTTTAAAAAGGTACACATGGTTTAAGAGATGATTAGCTTCCTCCAGTACTGTATGTAGGTAAACTAGTTTTGTCTTACTGTGTTATAGCAACTAAAAAGTACAAGAATAGAAAGAGTGCAGATGTAAGAAACATCCTTCTCTTTTCAAACTACCTTCAGTTCACTTCCTACCATAATGTAAACAAACAAACCTGGATAATAAAGGATCCATCCGTAGCAGTTCTGAGTTAATGTATAATTATTTCAGACTGTTAAGAGAAAACCTTGCTTGAAGCTTTCAGGATGGGAAGAAGTGTTTCTAGTCAAAGCACAAATTAATGGATAGGTGAACCAGTGGTGTGATTCAGAATACTTTACAGTAAGGCAACTTCATTTCACTTTCTCATTTGAGTTATTATTTCTTGCTAAGCCCTAAAGCTATCATATCTATTCTATACACTGAGATCAGAGATGAATATGGGATGGGATGGGATGGAATAGGAATAGGAATAGGAATAGGAACAGGAACAGGAACAGGAACAGGAACAGGAACAGGAACAGGAACAGGAATTAGAATAGAATAGAATAGAATAGAATAGAATAGAACAGAACAGAACAGAACAGAACAGAACAGAACAGAACAGAACAGAATTTTCTGTTCCATGAGGTGGTTCTTTGATAATAATAATAATAATAATAATAATAATAATAATAATAATAATAATAATAATAATAATAATTTTATTTCTATACCGCCCTTCTCCCGAAGGACTCAGGGCGGTGTACAGCCTGTTTAAAAACACAAATAAAACAACAATATAAAATTTAAAATAATTAAATAAAGTGGCTCAGATTTAAAACCCCAATAAATTTAAATATCCCAATTTAAAAATATTTAAATATTAAATATTTAAAATTTTTAAATATTTAAAAATATGCAGATATCATTCTTAAGGGAAAGAGAAATGAGAGCCAGGCTTCCCTAACCTGGTTTCTTCCAGATACATTGGACCAGCCTGACTCATTCAAGGTCAAAACTTTCTACCACCCAGCCCAGCAACTCCACCTGTTATAATCTCAGCATTGCCTATTCTAACCATCCATCCATTGCTGCATTGGAATGTTTGATTTTATTGGAAGTGATCTAATCTTGACATGTGCTCTTCTTCCATTTCACAGTTTGAATTGCCATGGGGTGGTCAGATCACTCTAGTAAAGTTGGGATGATCTGTCTGGATAACACTTAAGTTATCTTTGACAAACTTAACAGATATTCCAAAGTTGGAACCTGTGTTTCTAGATCAGAACAAACAGGAGAAAGGAAGTGGAAGACAAAATATTTGTTTGTTTAGAGTATTTGAATATCAGCCATTCTTTTTACAGGGCAATTTATAGATGTTTGTTTTGCAACTCAATAATACAATGTTCTTCAGGCAATTTATGATAAATACTTAATAAAATAATACAAAATACAAAAGTCCAACTATATTTTTGATGCATTTGTATCCCACATTTTTTTCACAGGCAGGGCTCTAGGTAATTTACATGAGGCCTTCCCTAATTTTATCCCTTTTACAACACTGTGAAGTTGGTTGGACTGAGACTGAGAAAGATTGGCCTAAAATAATCCCTTGAACTCCATGGTTGGGTTCAAGTTTCTTCAGTCGGAGTACAGTGCCTTCAACACAATATTACACTGGCTGCCATAAAAAAAGTACATAAACATAAAAGGGTTGCTTTGTAGAGTGAAATGGGCAGCCTATAAATTTAATAGATAAACAATAATAAAAGATATCCAAAACAAACCAGAAAACAGTCTTACAGTAAAAATGCAGATTTTAAAACAGAAATCTAAGAAGACATAATTTGTTTAAGGGAACTGAGGGTAATAAAGAATTCATCATCAGATGCTGAGAAATTTACAGATTTATGGATGTCAGATAAGTATATATTCAGAATTGGAATGGCCTATAGCGCCAGTAAATACATGTGAAAAAGGGAACTAGCAAAGCTGCCTGAGAAAATAGTCCCTTAACCAAGCTGCCTCTTCTCCCCCCTCCAGGGATTAGAATCTCCCTTTGTTGGATGGTAGACATTGGAGCAAGGCTCAGAAAAACATTTGGTTAGGGACATACAGGAGAAATTAATTTTGAGGGTGAGGATAGAGACAGGTTCGTCCCAAGCTTTACAAGTGTTTAAACATACCCTTTCCCCCAAATTGCACAAAATGAAATGTTTGAACTACACTCCAATATGCAGTCACCCAGGACATCCCACAAAACTCAGTGTGCTTTGCTTCCTAACAGAGATCCTCAGGATGGCACCTTAAAAGTTGTAGCTTGTAACAAAAGGCTGGTCCTTGCACAAAGATGTCGAAGGCTATTAGCTTCAATGTCCTGGATGATCTATGGTTTTGATTTAAATTCTGGACTCTTGACAAGCCAATACATTCTTTTGCTATCCAGTCTCCATTGGTCTTGAAAGTTTGCCAACCCACATGCTCCTGGTACCTTCTTGTAAACATTGCCATCTTATGTGATCTAGGAACTATGCCTGCTTCTGTGGCAACCCCTGCCCTATGGAATGCCCTTCTCCTTGCAGTTTGGCAGGCTTCTGCCCTCTTAGCCTTCCAAAAAGTACTTAAAATCCGGCTTTACCCCCCAAGTACTGGGATAGGGAGAAGTGGACAAGAAGATTTTATGAGGAATGCATGTGGAAGCTTAATTTTGGTGTCAGGTTTTTAATGATGTTGGTTTTAATAAATGTATGTATTATTTTGTTTTATTATTGAAGTTGTTTTAATTGTTGCCTGAGTCCCATCCAGAGTTTGATACAAGCTATATAAATGCTATGAATGAATGAATGAATGAATGAATGAATGAATGAATGAATGAATATTTTTTTTTAAAAAAGAGCCAGTTTGGTCTAGTGGTTGGGGCACCAGGCTGGAGGGCAGGAGGCGGTGAATTCAAGTCATGCCTTGACCACGAAGGCCAGCTGGGTGACTTTGGGCCAGTCATTGACTCTCAACCCAACCCATCTCACAGGGTTATTGTTGTGGGGGACATAGAAGGGGGACGGTATGTTGGATATGTTTGCCACCTTGAGCTACTCTTAAAAATGAAATAAAGGATGGATACAAATAATAATAAAATAAAATAAACCCTACCTTCTGCCCAGCACCCCATTGCAGAAAAAAATAACCATATAATGCATACATTCTACCACACACCCTGTTCTGAAAATGCATTGCTACTTGTCCCTCTGCTTCTTTCCACAGAGCTCCATGAATCTCCCTCCTGACAAGGCCCGTCTTCTGAGGCAATATGACAATGAAAAGAAATGGGATCTAATTTGTGACCAGGTAAGAGGGCTGTAGGAGCTAAGATGGAGAGAGAGAGGGAGACCGACTTTGCCAACATGAAAGAGACATAACATGTCAGGGCACATCAGTTTATGACTCAGGCAAGAGGACTATTGCCAGAAATAACATGTGGTCCCCTTGATCTAAGGGCTTTGATTTCCTTTAAAAGAGCAGACAACATCTCCTTATCTGAAGACTCTTTTTATACATGGTTGCTGAAATCTTTGGCATCTAGGTAGGAATAGTCCTTGTTATCCCTGTAAGTAATGGGAAATTTCTACACTTGATCTAGGTAAAGCTCCGTTACAAACTGAAGTAAAAAATGCTCTGGTGCTTTTTATTTTCTGGACATTTTTGGTCAATTTGATATTCTTTAGAGCAGTGTTTTTTCAAAGTATGGT
Organism: Pantherophis guttatus; assembly: GCF_059756535.1. Lineage (NCBI taxonomy): Eukaryota > Metazoa > Chordata > Lepidosauria > Squamata > Colubridae > Pantherophis > Pantherophis guttatus. The sequence goes on along the minus strand of NC_142064.1, from coordinate 136,998,191 downwards.
CTGAGGATCCTGGGAGTCCTCCAAGACCTTCTCAAGGGCCTGCAAAATCAAAATTATTTGCCAGCTTATGTTGAGAAATGATATATTGTAATAGTAAAGTCCAGTCCAAACGATTGCAAGAAGTGTAGTGGCAGCAATTGTATCAATGTTAATGTTTAATTTGGTAAGTATCAATACATATTTATTATATTTATAATCTTCAAAACTGGGAAGGGGTCTCAGAAAACAGTTTAAGGAACACTAGTATAGAGAACAACACTTAAAAGATGCAAGCGAGGCCTGGCTTTTTCATGGAGTATCCCTAAAATACTTGAGCCCAAACAGGTTTCATTGCTATGGCTTTCCTTATTTCCCTAAAAAAAAAACCAAACCAACCAACCAACCAAAAAAAATCCTACAAAGGTTTATCTTAGCATGTTCCTGGACCCAGCTGCCAAATAAACAGGACGGTGCCAATATAGAACATGGCTAATTAGAGAGCCTTTTGCTGAAGGCTGTGTCAAACCTGGAGTAATTCAGGATGTAAGTGTAAAACAATTGCAACTCATCTATCAGTGCCGCTCTCAAACTGGAAAAGTTTGGCCAAGAAAAGTGATTGTGTGCTTCAGCCCAGAAATTTTTTTCAAGAGCAGTACTCAAGGGCACAGAGTCCCTGAGATAATGCTTGGATTATTTTAAAGGAAAATTTGCTTTTATGAGATGAACTATCAGGAGAAACCATCTGGGGAGGAAAACAATTCCTGTAAAAAACTCCTACACCCAAACATATGCATGCAAATGGACGCTACAGAGAATTAAAGGAGGCTGCTGGATCAGGCTGATAACTATATTTGATCAAAGCCAAATGCAGGACATTAATACAATCACCAATCTCATACAGAAAGGCCTTTGATCTTGCAGTAGTAGCCACAACTTAAATGCCCAAACGCCATCAATTTATTTGTTCATGGATTCAAAATATTCTTTTTGCAGGTCTGTGGGTAGGCAGGCACTTTGATAAGAAAATGGTTTCCAGATTGATTATTTACAACCTGATCCTATATTCCTGTGTGCTTAGAGGCAAAACTCTTCAACAGAGCAATTGTGCTTAGTCTTACAATCTTGAAGTTAAAGAGACAGACTTTTCTAACATGTGAGCACAAGAAAAGGGCTGTTGAGGAGCCAGAGCAAAAAATATCTGGGTGGAGCACAAAATGAAAATGGCTTTCCTTTCAAGTTTATTAGGAAAGCAGACACAAAGAAGCATCTGCTATCTGAATTAATAGGTAGCTAAATTGAGTCCCTGGCTGGCATGCTTTCAATGCAAGTGAGGGCTCTCCTTTATATGCTGAAGGGAGAATTTTTGAATGAATAAATCCACAATGCAGCATTCCAGTGCTGGCTTTCAAAGACTTCTTGTATGCACAATAATTCCCTTTACCTCTTCCTTCCATTTCTTTTTCTTTTTCCCTACCCAATGTGGAACAGGAAAGGTTTCAAGTGAAGAATCCACCCCATACATATATACAGAAATTGAAGAGCTTCCTTGATCCAGGTGTTACCCGAAAGGTAAGCCTTAAAAGATTTTTTTAATCCAGTTGGTAAACTCGCAAGATTCATTTTTTTCACAACGAGATACACACACACACACACACCATGTTTCTCTGAAAATAAGACCCTGTCTTATATTTTTTGAACCCTGAAATAAGGGCTTGGCCTTATTGCCATGCGCTCAAAAGCCTGATTGGGCTTATTATCAGGGGATGTCTTATTTTGGGGGAAACAGGGTATACCCTGTTTCCCCTAAAATAAGACATTTGGGGAGATATATATATCTCCCCAAACTAGACTGGGCTGTTTCTTTGTATCCTATAATATATGTGGGTATATGTGTAATTTTTTTCTTGTCATGTTTATGAGGCATATATTGGAGGTGGCGACCCTTGACAGCTGTATGCAATGAAAATTCAATGTAATGTATGTCAATTAGTGTACATTTAAAGTGACAATAAAGTTACTCTAAGTTTAAAATGGCTTCCAATGTTTGGAGAATGGTGACCAAAGAAACAGCTCCCCTCCTCCCCCACACTTTATGATATATCAAAGCATTTTTTGGAATACCAAAATATATCTACCAAAGATACGCATTGGCCCAAGCAGAATATTATCTGTTAGCAAATTAAAACCAATCAAGTGGCTATTCAAAGTTACAATCCACTGCAAATGCAATGATCAGCCTATGCACTTATGGCTGTAGCAGCATCCCCACAATCACACGATCAATTCTGGCACGTGGCAACCAGCATGTACTTCACAACAGTTGTAGGGTCTCAGGGTCATGCAATCACCTTTTGTGATCTTCCTAGCCAACTTCCAGTAAGATAAGTTAATGGGGGGCGGGGGGGGGGAGGGAAATGGATTAGCTTAATGACCACCTGGTTCATTTAACAACTGTGGTGATTCATTTAACAATTGTGGCAAAAAAAAGGCCTTAAAATCAAGGGTGACTCACTTAACAACCTCCTTGCTTAGCCATAGAAAGTCTGGTCCCAATTGTGGTTGTAAGTTAAGGACTACCTGTATAAGGGATAAGTCATTGGAGTGGAAGCTACCACAATTGTAGTTGTGAAAAATAAATATACCCTACAGCCCCACAAGTTGTGGTGATCTATCTACTAATCCGGACCATCCCCACCCTATTGGCCTTCCGAAAAGCGGTGAAGAACTGGCTTTTCCGGCAGGCCTGGGCCCGTTGATCTTGCTGTTGCGATCTGGCGAGATCCGGCCATGAATGGTGTGAATGGGTTTTAATTGTTTTTAATGTTTTAATTTTTAATGTTTTTATATATGGTTTTTAAATGCATTGTAAGCCACCTTGAGTCTTCGGAGAAAGGCGGCATACAGGTTGAACAAATAAATAAATTCACTGGGCAGGCAGCAATTTGGCAGTGCTGAACGCTCAAACTAGACTCCGTGGGCACTTCTACACACAGTCTTCATACCACTCAAAAGCACCTCTGGACATCTGCAGTGCAGGCCCTGCTTTACAGGAGAGAAATTTTATTTGTACTTAACAACAATAACAACAACAACCAAAAAACAGTGACCATTGAATCAAGCCTAGGTCCTTCTAACATCCATCTTGTTGATGATTATCTATAACTAATGGTAAAATTATTATTCTTATAAGCAAAAAGGAAGTAGAGGGATATGACGAGTGATAGAAAAAGAAATGCCAGCACACTTAACCCAATGGACAATCCTGACCCTGCAGTTGTGGTTCATTTGTGTAAAAAATGATTGTGCTGTATACTGCTAGAACAAGGAGTTATTTATGTTTACAGAAGTTCCGTCGGAGGGTGCAGGAATCCACCAAAGTGCTGAGGGAGTTGGAGATCTCTTTAAGGACCAATCACATTGGGTAAGTTATTGTTAACCAACCACATGAACAAGTGTATCATGTGTCATGTTGAAGTCTGAGAAAGTGCCACTTGAACAGGCATTACATTTGATGTGTGTGTTGTCTCACAGGGCTGGGGTCTTTTCTCTCTGGCTGCTGGATTGCATGAATTCATGCTGTAATCCACACCATTTTTTACATAGTCAGGCTGGTCTTTAAACCAATACAGAATAGCAGTAAATGGTTGATCCTTAGTAGTCAAGCCAAAACTATAATACAGAGATCTATCCAGGGATCATATAATTGTGGGGTTTGCACAACATATCAGATCAGTCTAAATGGATTATGGGCCAGTATTCCTGAGAAATATATTGTGTGAATTCACATTAATTTATAAAAAGAATTATTTTGGTGGGGAGAGGGCATAACATTCTGTGCAAACGCAACATTTGTGTTCTGTTCATTTCAGTCTAGGGTTTAGCGTGTTGTGAGAACCTGGCCAGGAAATGATTTGTCAAAAGGAAGAAAGTTGATCTGGGTCTTTTCTCACTTGAACTCTTTCTATTCAGCCCTTCAGTCTGACAATAAGATGGATTTAAGATAGGAGCCAATTCCCATTCAATGGTGGTATTTTGTACAAGGAAACATTTAATCCCCTGCCTTCCTTACTCCCTAAATTTCACATCGAGATCGCTACACCCTAGCAAAGAGATTCCTATTGTTTCTAAAAGATTTGGAAGCCTGCTATGGAGAATTGAGAAATGTGTTCCTGTCTCTCACCTGTCCTGGTTCCAGCTGGAAGGGAAACACCAACAAGAGCAGGAAGCTGAACTGTTCCTGTCCTTGGCTTCTGGGCCTGGTTGGGTGGGAATTCCTCAGGTCAGCTGGAACTGATACCAAGGGTGATGCTTAGTCAGCAGTATCCTTTGGTGAGGTCTGAACAAACAGTAACATGAGGTGTGAGATTCAGAAATTTGAAAGAGATGAGAAAAGGTCGAATGCTAAGAGTGTGGGGCAGAATCAAATGTTTTACGTCAGGTGGAATGAGGTACATATATGACTTTCTAAAGAGAATCATAGTGCATACAGTGTCATTCAAAACATTCAGCCTTTTTAATCCAGAATTCTTCACTAATGTAATACTCAGTTGTTCTGCACAGCATAGAGTTCAGAGTTAAGGGCATTCCCCTCTCCACCCCACCCCATAAGCTGAATTGCAGTAGACAGTGAATTGTGGGTACAAAGGATTAAAATCTGGAAATCCAGATATAAATATTGTCTATATGTATGTGTACATATGTGTGTGTGTAAGGGAAAAAGAACATTAGAAGCGCATTAAAAATAAACACATCCTTTTCCATAGCCTTAGAAACTGCTAGAGGTAGGATTCAGCCATATTATCCTCAGCTCAACTCTGAAAGGTAGAATTGGGCTGAAAGACAATAACCTACACAAAGTCATTCAGACGAAATGGGAAGTTGAATTTGGAATTTTCTGATCTTAATCCAAGACTTCAACCTCTTTACTTCACTCCAACTGCCTCTTAAGCAGCATATTAATTCTATTTAAAAGCCACTAATTTTATTTAATGGGATAGAAAATTTGCCATGCAGTCTATGATATGAACAATGAAAATTGAAAATGTTGCATCAGTCAGCCCTTTATAAAAATCTTGTTTGGACTCTTCTGCTAGTACTGTTTGTTCTGGATAAGAAAGGTAGGTGTGCTATTATTTATGAGTGCTTTTTTCTCCCAGCCACCTGGAAGGACAGCACAGTTTTCTCCCCCAAAGCACCAGAATGTTATTAACAAATAATTTTCTGGCACCAAATGGTATTCTCTTCCTTCTGCTAATCATAGCACTGGTCAAGGTAAAGGAATGTATCGAGACCGCTGAAAATGTAAAGTGGTTTTTTTAAGAGTTTACCAAGCAGTCTCTCCTCCACCCTGTTTTCCCCAAAATAAGACATCCCCTGATAATAAACCCAATCTGGCTTTTGAGCGCATGGCAATAAGGCCAAACGCTTATTTCAGGGTTCAAAAAAAATATAAGACAGGGTCTTATTTTCAGGGAAACACAGTATTTTCATAGTAGATATGAATTATTTCAGCAATTAGGAAATATAAATGTCAACTTTCAATTGTTATTATTATTAGCAACAATGAAGATTCAGGTTCTATTATGATGACAACTGTAATTGTTTTTGCTATGTGACATGAAAAATGGCAAAGTGTTGTATAATTATTTATTGAAACAATATTTCACTCTCTAGTTACCCTATACAAGAATGAGAAAAAATTATATGTGCAGCTTTTACTGAAAATCACTACATGCAAATCTTTTCTGCTTCATAATTAGTGAGTCATGGAAGCTATTTATGGGACAACATTTATGCTAAGAACCAAACATTATAATGAAAAGACATGAATAACTGGGCCAGCATCTCTTCTGCAAGACAAAACTCAGAAATTTATGTTGGCTGAGTAGAACAACAGTCAATAAGCTTCAGTTTTTCTATTGGATACTTCCTTCCCATCCACCAATTGTTTCCTTTATGGTGCAATTCAAAATTTTTTACTACCAGTTCTGTGGGCATGGCTTGGTGGGCGTGGCATGGGTTGGTGGGCATGGCAGGGGAAGGATACTGTAAAATCTCCATTCCCACCCCACTCCAGGGGAAGGTTACTGCAAAATCCCCATTTCCTCCCGATCAGCTGGGACTCGGGAGGCAGAAAATAGATGGGGGCGGGGCCAGTCAGAGGTGGTATTTACCACCATTTACTCTTGAGTGGTTCTCCGAACTACTCAAAATTTCTGCTACCAGTTCTCCAGAACTGGTCAGAATCTGCTGAATACCATCTCTGGTGCAGAATGATGGAGGGATTATTCAGTGTCTTCCTTTCTATCTCTAATTTGCTGCTCTTATGTACATAAAATAGTTAAGGCTGGAATACCCAAAGGTCATTCCCTTTGGAATTGTCCATGCTAGTTACCCACAGTGCAGCTTCTAGTGGTTTTGAAAGTTGCCTTTTGATTGTTACAGATAGATATATAGTTAATATACATTTTTGCCTGTGGTTCATCTCTCTCTTTTCCCCTGCTTTTGCCTGGTACCTATTTTGATGTTTGCCGAGGTTCTTTATACATTTATATAATCTGCTGGTTGAGCTGAGTGATAGTTGCACTTGCGCCCATCTGGATAAAGGAAGTGACTGGGAGTGAACTGCAAACTAAATTGGAAATTGCCCATAATCATTTTCCTACATGTTCTGGTCTTAAGTCTACAAAACATAGAATTGAACGTGTGTGTCAATAAAAACCTGGTTTCATTGCGGTGATGAGGTTGTCAGTGAGACTTACCAATGTAGAACAAATATCACGCCATCATGATATTGTTGACTACAATTTCCATCATTCCCAGCTATTACTTTTTGCTACTCCCAGTGATGATCAAAAGCATATATTTGCAATAGGCAGAATTTGCCGCAGAACTCAACATTTCTGGGAGTGGAATGAGAGATAATTTGGTACAGAAGGCTTAGCTTTGTTTGTTTTAAGAAAAGGAACAACAATGATAAGAATATAATTTGGAGTGTGTCCCTGACTTGAACACAGCAGAATTTTTGGCAGAGACTTTAGAAGGATATGATTGAGATGGGGGACAGGGTTGGGTGTAGGGAAAACAGGTTCTCTGGGGGAGAAGGAAGCACACAAGGACATAAGACAATCCTTGCTCATGTATGCAATCTTGGAAGGTAACCAGCTTCTTGTAGACAATCTTCAAGTGCTACAATTAATCCACATGCCCTTGATAAAATTTCCTCTATCTTTCTAAAGCTTTCTTTTGCTTTCATGTAAACATCAGGCTTCCCTATTCAGATTTTTTAAAAAGTAGATTTTTGTAACAGAATTGTCGAAGTCTGAAATATCTTCCCAATTCAGTTGTCTCAGCTACTAACTTTTACAGTTTTAATTCTAACAACCTCTGTGGACCTCACCCCATATTTAAGAGATTCCTAAGGGGGCATGTGTAAGTGTGCTAATGTGCCTATTGTCCCTGTCACATGTTAGTTTTTTCATTTTGTTTATCCGAAGTTGTAATTTTTATTTAACAAACAAAAAAACAAACAAACAAATAAATAATTTTACAGGAGAAAAGAGATGCCATAATGTAACTCAGCAGGGAACTGTCCAAAATTTCTCAAGCATGCCCTTCCTTCCTTCCTTCCTTCCTTCCTTCCTTCCTTCCTTCCTTCCTTCCTCCCTCCCTCCCTCCCTCCCTCCCTCCCTCCCTCCCTCCCTCCCTTCTTGGGCCACTTGTCTGAGCCCTTGGAGATACAGTATATTTTCCCTATAGGCAACTGCGTCTCAATTCCCTGTTTCTCTGCTCTTAATACAAACGGGGTTGAAACGTCGTCGGTATTGGTGATATTTCTGGTTTGAAGCAGTCTGTGGAGCTTTCCTAAGCCCAGTTTGCATCACGTACATAAATGAATACCAGTGCATGCAGGTGCTTGCTCACATCTGTGCCTTGTCTCTCACATGTTCTTGAGGATTTATTCCTTCTAATGAAGGCATAAAGCGACTGCACTGTCAAAGGCTTGGTGTATCTGGTCTGCTACTTGCTGTAATTGACAATGGCACTCCAGGTCAGAGACTGAGAAATGTTTGGTGTAAATCCTTGGGACACCCATATACAAAACATGTGCTTTGCCAATCAGCTGTAGTTAAATAGGCACAGCAACAGATGCATTTGTGAAGAAGCCTCTCTATAAGCACACCCAAAAAAAAAAAAAAAATTGTGTGGCTTCCTCATCTGTTAGGAACTCACACACCCGCTCGCAATTCCTCTTCCCTACCTGACTACAGGATGGGATTTGCCTTAGAGAGCCTTTGCTCCTTCCTCCACATCCTTTAGCCTTCAACAAATGCATTGAAGACTCTAAATTAGTAGTGCAGCCACTGAAATCAGACAGGAAACACACTGGGGTTGGAGGCTGAAGTTCAGACAGGCAGGAAATGGGCGGGTGGAGAGAGAGAGAGAGACAGAGAGAGAGACAGAGAGAGAGAAGAGGAAGGGAGGGAGAGGGAGAGAGAGAGGGAGAGAGGGAGAGAGAGAGAGAGAGAGAGAGAGAGAGAGAGAGAGAGAGAGGGAGAGAGAGAGAGAGAGAGAGAGACCATAGGCACCATTTCAGGGTCCGGATGATTAATGGTCAAAATTGCAGTCAGCCAAAGCTGCTTCAGGAAATAACAGCACATACTGAAACCACTAGCTGCAGGCATTCTCTCTCTTGTGATGTACAGTACTTGTTCCTGGGTTGGCACATCTCCAAAGTCACACACATTCACAGCTTCCTTTGGTACTACCCAAAAAAGTACAGTTTGATTCTTTGCCTACAGATTTGTCAGATTTTTTTCCCGTGCCATTTTCCCTCCTTGCATCAAAGACCACAGGAGGGGGAGGGATCTCCAGCAGATGTCTTGGAACCTAAGCAAACACTCCCTTCCCTGCTATGGAAAGATAAAGCCGTACCAGTTACAATATTTTGTTTACAACAACTAGGGGCTACCACAATCTCCCCGAACACACATTGGGTGGGCCATAGTTGCTGATTTCCTTCTAAATTTATCATGTTCTTCTGTCTTCTCTGAACCCTGTCCAGTTTATATACATCAGTCCAAAACTCCAGACTGGACATAGTCCTAAAAATAAGCTGAGTTTGAGTGGTTATTTGAGAATGAGAAGTGTTGATGTCTGATGTCTCGGCTGGAGATAGGCATTCGCTTAAATGTAGTCTTTCAGAGAGAATTTCCCATTGGGAAGGGACATCCCATTGGAGCATGTTTGCTTTCCATGCACAATTCCAGTTATAATTCCATGAATCTTCAAGCTGGGCTTCATTGAATAGGCTGCCCTCCCAGAACTGTTGTCATTTATGTGAGTTTTCAAGTATCTAAATTAGGGGTTCTTAAACGTTTTGCCATCATACCTCCCTTTACTGTGACCTTAATATTCATACCTCCCCTAAAAATCCAAATAACTAAATGAACAATGAAAATAATTTAATGGGAAATGTGGATTTATTATAACAATATACAACTAAAAAGTTCTTCATCCCTGGCCTGAACTCAGCCTGTTCCACCTCCCTGAAGACGATATACCTCATAGTTTTGGAAACCCTGCTCTAAGTACTAATTCAGCACTTTGCAGGAGACAGTGAATTTGATTTTTGTGCAAGATTCTATATGCCCAAAGTATCCATCTAATTCAGGGATCCCCACTTCTCAAGCTGCGGCCCATTATTGGGCCGTGAGCTGTTCAGAAGCGGACTGCCTGAAGTGGTTGGCAAGCATGCGCCTGCATGAGCAGCGGGCAACTGCATGTGTGCACGCACCATTTATGTGAGCGGCAGGTGTGTGTGCCCACCGCTCGCACTAATGGAGCTGTGCACACGCACATGTTTGCCCGCCACTCACATGGAACCATCCCGTCTCCCCATCCCCACCCCGTCCCCAAAGCTGGAAAGGTTGGGGAACGCTGGTCTAATTTATAACTAATTAATATCTTGCCTTTTTAGGCATAATCCCTCCCTGAAAACTTAATATAAAACAGGATTGAGTACAATCAAGCATAAACAGTGGTTAAAAGACATAGAAACAGAAGAACCAACAATAAGGAGGAAGAGGATGAGATCAGTTTTAGCCAAAATATTACAATTTTCAGTGCGCGTATAAACTCAGATTCTCATTCCTGAGAGTTGCAATTACTTGAATTGGCACAATCAAATGGATGAAATGGCAGTGTGAACCTATGAACTAAAGATACTGAGGAGAAGGAAAGAGGAGAAAATTACATTGGGTAGCAGGCACCATTCAAGGAAATAAAAGGCATGGATGTGACTCCATTGAAGGAATCTGAATTAATCTCTAGGACAGCTCTATGCTTAAATGTCAAGAAGGCCATCGTTGTTGCATGGATTTTTTACTTTATCTGTAGGCTGCCCAGAGTGGTCCAGAAGTCAGATGGCTTCAGAATTGGATGGATACACCTTTCTTTAAACAAATGTCTATGGAGATTCTCAGTCATCCAGGTCATGGTTGTCCCAAAGGTGCTTTTTTCAGGAGGCAACTGGACTTTCTGGTTTTTCTTTGAAGACCTTTCACTTCTCATCCAAGAAGCTTCTTCAGCTCTGACTGGACGGTGGGGAATGGAAAGATTTATACTCCTTGCAGACAGCTGGTCATTTGCATTCTTTTAACGGGTCGTTGAGGTCACCTGGAGGTTTATCTGTGGCATCAGGGTCACCTGAGTGGTGAAAATTGGTGTGGACCCATCTTGGAACTGTTGAAAGCACTTTGTTGTAGACTGGAGATAATGTAGATGTTGTCTATGTCCCTCCCCCTCTGTTGAGAGAGGGCTGTTCAATTTTGACATAGATAGCCTCTTTAACCCCTCTTTGTATCCAGCAATCCAGGGAGGAAGCACCTTTGGGACTTTCTTTAAATATTATTATTATTATTATTTATTTTTATTATTAATTTGATTTATATGCCGCCCTTCTCCGGAGACTCAGGGCGGCTTACAATGTGCTCAGCAATAGCCTTCATCCTTTTTGTATATTTATACAAAGTCAGCTTATTGCCCCCACAACTGGGTCCTCAATTTACCTACCTTAGAAAGGATGGAAGGCTGAGTCAACCTTGAGCCTGGCGAGATTCGAACCTGCAGTAATTGCAGGCAGCTGGTCTTAATAACCAGCTTAATAACAGGGTGCCTTAGACCACTGTACTACCAAGGCTCTTTGAAAGTATAAAGTATTATTTGAAAGTATAAAGAAGCAATCCTCCATCAGCTGGAAATCCTGGAAATTGTCCCACTACAGGGGTCAGCAACCTGCGGCTCTGGAGCCACATGTGGCTCTTTCACCCCTCTGCTGTGGCTCCCTGTCATTCAAAATATGCATCACAACCACCAATGTGTGACACCCGCCGGCATGTGATTTATTGAGCTTTTCAACCCCCGGTAGGCCAACCATGGATAAGTCCAAGAAAAGAAAAGTTTCAGAAGAAATCAGAATGTTTAATTCAACTACATATGCTAGTTTTATGGCCGCTCAAGAAATAGTCAGTTATGGGAAGGGTTTTGTGGCTCCCGGTGTTTTCTTTTCTGTGGGAAACGGGTCCAAATGACTGTTTGAGTGTTTAAGGTTGCAGACCCCTGTCCCATTAGATTGAGGACAGCTGGTTGGAAGGATAGACCTTAAAAAGTGCCCCAGTTTGACTTTGAACACAGTCAGTAAGTCACATCAGAAAACATCTGGAATAATAACATTTTGGAGTCAATTTGGTCTTTTGTTTTGTTTTGTTTGTTTGTTTTGCAGATGGGTGCGTGAATTTCTCAATGATGAAAACAAAGGCCTGGATGTGCTGGTGGACTACCTCTCATTCGCTCAATGTGCAGTGATGTAAGTAATTGTGTTATTGTCAAGATGCCCTGGTTCTTCTTCCTTCTTCACAATATCCCCTACTTATATAGCTATTTCATGTTGGTATCATATAGATTCTTAAAAGTGCCAGTTATAAGAAGACATCATGAGGTTTGCATACCGAGTGGATAGTGACATTTTGGCTTTATATGTGGGGCCCTTAATCTCATTCAGATTCCCAGATAGAGAAGAATTTACATGTTGCTTTTAGCACTTTCCGTGCCAGGCTTTCTGTTCCTTATGGAGGTCTCCCTAGCTCAGGGGACTCCAACCTTGGCAACTTTAAGACTTGTGGACTTCAACTCCCAGAATTCCTCAGCCAGCAAAAGTTAAAGTTGCCAAGGTTGGAGTCCCCTGCCCTAGCTAGCTAGCACTTGCAGATTGTCGGTTGCATTAGAAGTACTTACGAGAAAAAATTTGCTGGCTGCTTGGCATGTATGTCTTGGTAGACTAACAACATAAATAAAAATGCCAGGTACAAATAAATGAGAATTGGCTAATTGTCTGGCATTTCATTAGTTAATTAATTACATTATAATTATGTTCCACTTTTCTGAGCTGAAACTGGAAATACTAACCAAAAGTGCAGCAAGTGAAATATATTGTTGTCTACCTTTCTTTTTGTTGCTTCAAAAAAAAAAAAAAGGATCTGGAGTTCTATTAAGCACGATCCACACAGGATGGCATAGACTAGGGATGGCAGCTTGAAGATGTAGGACAATATGTGTGGCTCTGAGGCTTCATTTCAAGGCTTATGTAAACCTTTTCTTCTTCCGTCTGCTGCTTGGTTGAGAGACAAGAGAATGTAAGAAAGATGGTTTAAAAAGGGGTTTGGGGAGATGCTGTGCCGTTAAAATAATAAACTGCATATTGCTTTGATCCCACTGTTCATGAAGCCTCCAACAGATGGCCTAAGTTGGTCCCCAGAGTCCTCGAGAATTAGTTGGAAAGGCCATAAAATTCCATTTTGCAATAATATTTAGGTGTCCTAACAGAAACATGAAAAGAAAGACCAAAGGATATCAAAACAAGAGGGAAAAAAATTCCTGACAGTTGTTTTGAGGAGACCTAACTGGCTCTGTTCTTGCTTCTGTTGGGATACTTTCACCTTGAATTTGCCCAAATATCTTTGCTAGTTAAGTCCCAAGGGCTGAGCAGACAAAGGAGCTCATGGTATGTACATGTAGCGTGTCTCATGATCAGAAATGGTGTAGCATGAGGCAATCTGCAAAGATGCCATTTTCTCTCCTAAGCTAGTTCTGACTGGAAGGTGAATTTTCTTGAAGTTGTCTCCTTATCATAAATTCTTATCTTGATCTTTCTGCCTTGGCAGCTTATTTATTTCATTCCCCCCCGCCCCCAAATTATCCCACTCTCAGGAAGCAGGGATCTTGGAGTGAATTATTTTAAACAACCCAAAAATATAAAATAGGGAGTAGGTCAAGCCGGAATAAAACTGTATTAAAACAGCAGGAAAAAGGCAAACAGAAGAAATTCAGGGTAACTTGTACATTTGTGATTTTTGATTTTTGATACTAGATGAGTTTTCTTAAATCTGTATTCCCATCAGCTCATTTTCCTGGGCTTTTCATAGTGATGGCTTTCTTATTTGCTTTCTTTCTATGTGTCTGAATCTATTTGCAAATACACATTTACAGGAAAAACAAAGGAAAAAGGTAGGAAAAAAAAAGAAGCAAAACAGAAAGAAAACATAGTACTATGATTTTAGCCCTTCTTTCTATTGAGTAATTGCCATCTTACTCTTTCCCCGTCCTTTTTAACCCTTTTTAACCCCTTAATCCATATATCATACAATAAATTTATTATCCAATTGAGGAATGCTAAGCTTTTAGGCCAAAGAGATCTCAACCTGTCAGCAGTGGTTTAGCCAGATAATTTTAGATCAGTGATTATTGCAACTTTGGGGTTCAGACTGTCAAACATTTGGAAAATGTGTAACTTGACTCTGCTTACAGGTCATCTCTAGTACAGGGCCTCCTGCTTGAGCATGGGGTTGGACTAGAACAGGGGTCTCCAACCTTGGCAATTTTAAGCCTGGCGGACTTCAACTCCCAGAATTCCCCAGCCAGAGGAAGAGCAGCACTCAGTAGGATGCCAAGACTGGACCAGAAGTAGAGGCCAGACCTTGACTTCAGCCCCAACTGCCACTGCTGCTACTCAAAATAGGCTAACTCATGATGTTTCCCAAGGTGGGAGCCTTGGGGAACATCACAACTGCTCCTGTGGCCTAGCGCTTCTCAGGCTCTGCCATGCCACTTCTCTTCAAGTGATGTTCTCTTTCTGTTGACAGGCCTGTGCGGCCTATCTAAGACTGGTCCAGGTTGCACAAGGCCTTCATTTTCGAAGCAGCTTCTGGGAATGCTTTTCTCTGTCCTCTGCAGTCTCCATAAACCGTGCAAAAGCACATCCCCGTTCTTGCGTGATTTTGAGAGTTTGCACGAGAGCACATCTCATTCTTACATGGCCTCTGTCTGTAGCCTCTGAAAATTGTGTGAGAATGGGGCATGCTTTCAAGAATAGTTGTCAAGTGTTGGTGGACTCTGGCATGTCACCCAAAACATTGTAGCATGTCACCTTTGACACACATGCCATAGTTTTGCCATCACTCTTATAGACTCTGGCTTTAATGGTGAGGTGGACCCCTTCTCTCTTTTCCCATCCATCCATCCATCCATCTATCTACCCAACCACCCCTATTCCCCCCCCCACCTACACATACATACATACATACATACCTTCACATGTTTGGAATCTATTGCAGTCTTTGTAACTGCATCCTCAAGGTTCTCCCTTAAATTCACCAATTCCTGTCAATCCAGGTCTAGGGCAAGTTAAAAGGAAAATCAGCTTTTGGGTGTTCTATTCCAAAGCTCATCTTTTAAAACAGTACAGCGAGATGTCCATATGTAAGAAGAAATTAATTTGGGAAAAGAAAACAGAAGAAGCAAGGGAAGATAACAATCATGCCCATAATATAAATCATTTTAGAAATATAAATAGAACTAAGATAGTCACATATTATATGCTTGAATAGGATCTTGTGTTTCATAACAAAAGCAGATTTCATGACAGAGAGAATGGTCTGAGCAAGTATAGTTTGACCTAGTCAGATAGACATTTTTGGGGGCCCTGACTAAGGACAAAACCTCAGATATTGGGAGGTATCAGAGGTAAGTGAAAAGCATTCTTTTTCAGAGATTGACTGTTTTTCTTCCAATTGTCCAGTATCTTCATTTTTTAAATCAGTGATCTAGCAAAAAAATAAAAAAGTAGGTAGCTGAAACTTGCATTCTTAGCTCTTACATTCTTGAAATATAAAAGAATTGAGTAGATCTAATTGAACACACCATTGTGCAAATAGCTTATATTTGGATTTGAATTGTACTAGAAAAAGTGTGATTTAGGGGGATTATTGAACTTCATCAAAATACAAGGATTTACAGAGCTGCTCTATGAGAAAGCCCTAAAGTCAGAATGCTGTGACTGGAAAAAGACAGAAATCTAGAAAGGATTTGTAGATCTTCACCCTCAGAAATAGTCTGAGACAAGAGGATTTTTCATATAACTTCATCCCAGGTTGTTTAGAACTGCAAAGTTCATTTTTTTGAATTGGTCTTTTAAATAGACCAGGAGCCAGTATTGACTTAATACTGTTCACAGATTTAAAGAACATCATAAAAACGACTTACGAAAAAACATCCCATTGGGAAAATTATTCCTCCCTTTAACAAGGAACTTCCTTCAGCCTCAGCTGCTCCAGAAATCTGTTATAAAACAGTAACTCCATCCAGAATTCAGCACAAATGGAACCAGCTGTTCCCAAGATATATGCCTGGAATCGAGCTGTTTAGTCGTATCCTAATGCAAACATCATAGTCTATGAAGGACAACTGACTGCAGGCCAAATAGCACAAGGTGATGCCAGAAAAGACTATATTTAATACAAATTCACCCTCCGTGGTGGGGAATATACTTTTACTGTTGCTTCTTTATTGGGGTAACCATACTGTAAAATTGCCCTGGGAATTTCTGTGTGCAGCAGTGATTTCTGCATACTGAGATTTTACTTACAGAGAGGACATTTGATTCGCACCTTTGTCATGTTCCATGTTGCTGGCTTGTGGCTTGCAGAAACATCCATCCTTTGGGGAATCCAGAGCTTTTGACCCCTCCGTGCCAGCTTTTGCCCTAAAGCTTCCCTGTGTGTATGGTGTATGTTCCCTGTCTGCCCTCCAGGTTTGATTTTGAGGGTCTGGAAAATAGCGAGGATGGAGCGCTAGAGAAGCTGAAATCTTGGAGCAGGTCCATAGAGGATCTGCAGCACCCCAGCACCCTGTCTGCACCCTACGCCAACAGTCTTGCTCGCTCTGCGCGCCAGTCTGCTCTCCGGTATGTACCTTTGTCTTGCCGCCAACCTCCAGTTTGTTATCCTATTCAGCGGTGCTACTTATACAGTAATAAACCTGCCCTGCTTTCTGCCCTCCAGGGGATGCCGTGTGCTGATTTCTTCTTCCCACTCCCACTCTTCCCCCTTGATGTTCCTCTGTGGGTAGCTGGCCAGGTCTCCTCTCTGCTCCAGGCCTTGTCCTTTGCCCTGCTCTGTTTGCCTGTCTTTGCTGGGTCTCCTGTTCTCTCTCTTTTTTCTGTCCTTTTTACCTTGGTAAGTATTCTTGAATTGGGTGCCATGTGCAGCATACAGTGATGTACATCTCAGGCTGGATACTGGCCTGTGTGTGCATGCAGATATAATGTGTGGGCACGTGGACAAGAGCCTCTGTAGTAATCCATGGCAGAGCTTTTTGGCTTAAAGGCAAGTGGGTAGTTGAGGAGGCACATAAGAATTGAGAGACAGGTTTAACTTGTGCCTGAAAGCCCAACTTGCTCAGGCTAAAAAAGCCCAAAGAAAATCAGCTGCTTTTACAAGATCAAACCCCTCATGGGAGTTTATTCCAGTGGTGAAATCCAATTTTTTTTTACTATTGGTTCTGTGGGCCTGGCTTGGTGGGTGTGGTGTGGCTTGGTGGGCATGGCAGGGGAAGGATACTGCAAAATCTCCATTCCCACCCCACTCCAGGGGAAGGATGCTGCAAAATCTTCATTCCCACCCCACTCCTGGGGGGAAGGATATTGCAAAATCTCCATTCCCACCCCACTCGGGGGCCAGCCAGACGTGGCATTTGCCAGTTCTCCGAACTGCTCAAAATTTCTGCTACCACTTCTCCAGAGCCTGTCAGAACCTGCTGGATTTCAACCCTGGTTTATTCTTGCTTGAAGGGGCAGCTAAAAAAAACAGAGTCTAGCCATCTGCCATCTGATGGCACTGGTACCCTCAGAGAGAAAGTCAACAGGTAAACTGTTGCTGCAATGCTAATATGCAGGGTAGGCAAATACTGTAGATGCAGTCCAAACATTTCGACTCTCATCTATCCCAACCAAGCATGATGAGCAAGGGATTGTGGGGACCACAATTCAAAATATAAGGTAGGCATTAGAATGCCATATTGGATAATGAGCATACTAGCTCTGAAAGGTCCAGTGTCTTCCTGCATCTCAGTCAAGACTACAGGTTGGATCACCTTCCTTTACAAGAAGGGAAAGGAATAAAATTGAATATTTGAGGAGAAAAAGTAAACTTTATCATGATAACTTCTGCGGATGGCCTCTCTTAGCTGAACATTCTTGTCTAGCGGTGACATCTGAAGCTCTCACCTCTAGTTTCTCTCTGCCACTCAGATGTTTAGGTTGCATGCCACATTTTTGAGAACTAAGGTAACTAGTTTCTCTATTCCTCGTGGAAGACATTATTTTCTTCCAAATTTGGATCGTTTTCCAGCAACAAAAATCTAATTTGCTTTCTTGGTTTTTTTTTTTTAAATTATAATTGCTTTGCTTAATTGCTTTGGTTTGGGTTTTCCTAATTTGGGCTGATAAAAAAAACAAACAAACACCATGTGCCTTCATCTTGCTAAAGTAATATTCTGGGATGTTTTAAGGATCCCCCCCCCCCCCTTAATAGAAACAGATAATAATACTAGGGAAATAAAGCACGGGGAAAATCCCCTGAATGGCTTGAAGTTGCTTCTGAGGAAAAAAAAAAATTTCTCTCTATCATTTATTCAATTTCCCTCATGCCCCAAACCTCTCTGTCTACCAAGATCTGCAAAATAGGAAAAGGGGATAGCTGCAGGATGCCTTTTGATTGGCAATTCTAGGAGCCTTCTGTCTTTAGAACAACTGCTATCAGATTGCAAGGAAGGTACTGAGGCCACCCAGCCTTTTCTGATCCCAAAGGAAAACATGCATCTTGGGGAAATCTCCTGACAGAAGCCGGTGGTTCTAATTTCAGTGTTCCTTCTTAGCTGTGGCTGTGACCTCATCCTTGGCAAGTGACAGCATTCTTCTGGAGAGGTTACTGCTTTTTGCTAAATGTAGGGCTCTCTTCTCTTTGCCAGATACACCACCCTTCCCAGCAGAAAAGCTCTGAAGAACTCAAGGCTGGTGAGCCAAAAAGATGACGTCCACGTGTGCATCTTGTGTTTACGAGCCATCATGAATTATCAGGTATCGCTGGCTTTGAACTGGGATAGGGGTCTTGTGGGGGGTGGGTGCTTGGCTGTGGTGAATTTTTAGGAAAATTGGACTTTGCCCTCTTAGAATCAATGATTTGAAATTTGTGTGTGCATTTTATTACATTTATAATTTGGCTTTGCCTCAGCAGAACTTTTGGCTCCAACACCTGAGAGATTTTTTTTGGGAGGGGGGGGCAGGAAGAGAAAATAAGGTGGGAATTCAGGCCTATTGTTACTTCTGCTGGCACAGCACCTCCTGCTGGTCATTTTTTCTTCTCCCCAAGCTTTCCCCCCACTTAACCTCAGTTGGCTTTGGCTCTCCAAGCAATGTAGCATCCTCTAATGTCAGTACCAGTGAAGAATTTCACTTAGCTATGCCTTAAAAGTTCTGTTCTGTCTAAAAAGAATTTACTTGAAAATGTAGTGTCAGAAGATGGGGGACACCATCACTAAATAGAGTATTTCCAAAAGGTATATCTGGGGTGGTGAGTTGACATGACTACTCTTTGTTAAATTAATATCCTTTTCTTTTACTTCTCCCTCCTTATTATCTGAATATTCTGTATGATAATTTGTACCTATCTAACTATGCATCAGGTTTATGTGTAACAAAGGTATGCTATATGTGACGGTTTAGAGGACTTAATAATTTATTTATTTATATAAAATGTCTTTTTAAAAAAAAAATATGCCTGCCTACTCATCGTGACATCCCTTTTCAAGGTAATTAGCTTAATGCAGAGTACAGAAATATATTCATTTAAAGAAAGCCAATAATAATAATAATAATAATAATAATAATAATAATAATAATAATAATAATAATAATGTCACAAGGGGCAAAAAAAGGAAACTGTTTACATCTACTTTATGTAAACATCTTTCTCTGTATTTCTCCATACCTTTTAATTGTTGCAAACTATCCTTGTTTCCAACACATTTGCACAGTGCTTCATATACTGTTATCTGTTGTTTACATTTCTCACTTCTTTCTTTCTTTAACTATCTCTCTATATATACACTACGTGTCTATAGAGATTCTCAGTCATCCAGGTCATGGTTGTCCCAAAGGTGCTTTTTCAAAAGGCAACTAGCCTTATTTAAAATGTAAGTAACACACATATCTAGAGTCCCAAAGGTGCTTTTTCAAAAGGCAACTGTTTTTCATTGAAGATGTTTCACTTCTCATCCAAGAAGTTTCTTCAGTTCTGACAGTCAGAACTGAAGAAGCTTCTTGGATGAGAAGTGAAACTATTTCAAGGAAAAACAGTTGCCTTTTGAAAAAGCACCTTTGGGACTCTAGATATGTGTGTTACTTACATCTTAAATAAGGCTATCTGTTTAGTTGACTGTTTCTTATAACTTCTAACATTTATATAAATTCCTTTCCCTTTCAGTATGGATTCAATTTGGTCATGTCACATCCTCACGCTGTTAATGAGATTGCTCTCAGTTTGAACAATAAAAACCCCAGGTAAGACAACTTTATACGCAATGAAAATGAAGATTGTCATTTATTTTTTGAAATGGTATACTAAAGCTTATATAGTGTGGTTTACAAGTACTATATTAATATTGAAACATGAGCCCAATTTTAAGATTATTTCATTAATTTTGTGTTTCCAATATCATGGGAATCATGGAAATCCAAGTTTTCTGATAAGTTTAGAAAGCACAATCTTCCGAACTCTACTAGAAGTGCAGTCTTCTGGGTTTTTTTTAAAAAAGGCAAATAAGTATTTTCTGAATGAGTTGAAAGTGACTTAGAAGTGTTGCGTCCCATGGTATGAGGCCAAACAAATCTTTCTTTTGATTTACTATTCCTGCTAAATCAGGCAGAGTGAGCAGGTTTGTGAAATATCACAATCGCTTGTAATACCTTTATAGCAAGAGTAACAGTATGATGATTTTTTTTTCCTTTTCAGCAGTGGTACATTTTTCAAGCTGCCTTCAACTCTGAAAAAACTAAACAATACTGTAATGTGGCCTATCTCCAGCTAGTAAATCTGATTTCAAACACATGTTAATTTGTAAAGCAGATGTGCATTTGTTTTGCAGTATGTCAGTATTGTTTGGTCTTACTAAAAGCTCTGTATACATCCAGAAATACTGCTTAGCTGTGTTGTTAATGTAAATTCATTGGTTACCTAAACTCTCCAGCAAAGTTACTTGATCGTATCTTAAATCAGTTCAGCAATATTCCTTAACACTTGGCATTAAATGATGGTTGGATGCACATATGGAGAACAGCAGGCATGTGAGCAAGTCGTGTCTTTGGCATCTTTTGATATGTTCTATAAAATAATATTTATGATGATAACCATAACTATAGTTTCTCTACAGCTTGGGGTCTTTTTTCTTTCTTTCCACACAGATGACACAGTTTTGTATCTTGTAATTAATTCCTCTCTTGATCCTTAGAAATCAAAGCATGGTATGGGACTGGTTTATTTGTTGGGACCCCCTTCCCCCCAAACACTTCTACCCATCCCATTAGATCTGGTAGGAGACATGGTTCCTGTCACTTAAGGAGTGTCACATTGGGGACCCAGGAAATGAGCTTTTTCTGTCATGGCGGTGAGGCCTCTCCTCAAGAAGCCTTCCCTGGACCCGGCAGTGTTAGCAAACTATCGTCCAGTCTCCAACCTTCGCTTTGTGGCGAAGGTTGTTGAGAGTGTGGTCGCGCGACAGCTTCCCCAGTACCTGGATGAAACGGTTTATCTGGATCCGTTCCAGGCCTGGGTACAGCACGGAACGGCATTGGTCACGTTGGTTGATGATCTATGGAGGGCTCAGGACAGGGGTTGTTCCTCTGTCCTGGTCCTATTAGATCTCTCAGCGGCTTTTGATACCATCAACCATGGTATCATGCTGCACCGGTTGGAAGAGTTGGGGGTGGGAGGCACTGTGTTGCGGTGGTTCTCCTCCTTTCTCTCTGACCGGTCGCAGTCTGTGTTGGCAGGGGGGCAGAGGTCGACCCTGAGGCGCCTTATATGTGGGGTGCCACAGGGGTCGGTCCTCTCGCCCCTTCTGTTCAACATTTATGTGAAGCCGCTGGGTGAGATCATCCGTGGTTTCGGGGTGAAGTACCATCAGTACGCTGATGACACTCAGCTGTACATCTCCACCCCAGATCACCCCAATGATGCCCTTGAAGTGATGTCCCAGTGCCTGGAGGCCGTGCGGAGCTGGATGGGGAGAAACAGACTCAGGCTAAAACCATCCAATGTCGACTGGCAACCCCCAGGGGGAGAGCCTTCTCTGTGGGGGCACCTGCTATCTGGAATGAGCTCCCCCCGGAGATACGGAGGATCCCGGATTTACGCACCTTCCGCCGTGCCCTAATTGCAAATGGGGAAGGTATTTTATTTTTAAATAGGAACTATCAAACGCTGAGCAACAGATGGAGTCTACCTTCATGTTGCGATATTCCCAGGACCCACAAAGCTGACAGGAAAGGCCTAATTAGTTCCACATTAGGGTTAGTGCTGTGTGTATGGTCAGAATAAAAATACAGATAATCCTCGACTTACAACAGTTCGTTTAGTGACCGTTCAAAGTTACAACAGCACTGGAAAAAAGTGATTTATGACCATTTTTCACACTTTCACAATTGCAGCATCCCCATATGATCAAAATTCGGACACTTGGCAACTGATTCATATTTATGACTGTTGCAGTGTGAGGTGATAATCTTTTCTGACCTTCTTACAAGCAAAGTCAATGGAGAAGTCAGATTCACTTAACAGCCATGATACTAACTTAACAATGGCAGTGATTCACTTAACAATGGTGGCAAGAAAGATCGTAAAAGGAGGCAAAATTCACTTAACAAATGTTTCACTCAGCAACAGAAATGTTGGACTCAATTGTGGTTGTAAGTTGAGGACTACCTGCACTACTCTTTTCAGATGAACCAACCTTTCTTCCTTCCTTCCTGCCTTCCTTCCTTCCTGCCTTGTAAATTTTTATTGAAATTTTTACCAAAAAAATTAATACAAATTAATTAAAGAGTAAAAGCCATTAAGGAAGAAAAAAGAAAGAATCAAAAGAAATAGAAAGAAGTAAATATTTGCAGTAAACATAAGCACAAGTACAAAGTTATCTCTTACACTATGTTTAAAAAAGAGAACTCACTCTTTTTTTTATTATAACAATTGAAATCACTAATTATAAGTGCATTTTTCTCTTTTATGCGAAAAGTCTGGTAGGGGTTTCCAGTCAACCATAAATGAGGATATTGTTTTTTTCTCTAATCAAAGAGGTTAATTTAGCCATCTCCACAAGTTCTATCATCCTCACCAACCGTTTCTCCATTGTGGGTTCCATGATTTTTTTCCCCCTAGTTGCTTGTCCATTAGTTTTGTGTCTCTCCTTTCTCTCCCCAGGACAAAAGCCCTGGTATTAGAACTGTTGGCAGCTGTGTGTCTTGTGCGAGGCGGCCATGAGATCATTTTGGCTGCCTTTGAGAACTTCAAGGAGGTGAGATTGCTTTTATTTATTATATTTGAAAACATAGGTATCAAACTCTCAAGATCCACAGGATTGTGGGTTTTGAAGTCCAATGCATCTGGAACACTAGATTGAGGAAGGGTATGCAAATATAAGGAAGCAGATGGAAACGATGGTTAGATGGAAGGACTTTGGTCACAACCCAGAGATAGATGCATATGAAGAGGAAGGAAAATAGAGAAAAACTGATGTGATGGATAGTGACCATTAATTTCTTTTATTTTGCCAAGTGAGAACCCAAGTCAAATCTATTCTAATATTACTTTGGGCAAAGTTTTTGATCAATGCAACCTGCCCTGTCTTTTTGGTATTGCCTTGAGTCCCGGAGCAGAAATAAGCAGATAACACCAACCTTGAATCTATGATTTGGCCCGGCCTGCATGCCACCTTATTTTCTTTATATACTCATATACCTGCTGCTGCTCACTTGCAATCAAGATCTTCTCCGGATAACTTTCTTAAGTGTCTCATTTTCAGAAGTTCAAGTCAGTGACTCTTAGCCGCAGGATCTTTTCATCAGTAGCTTCTCAAAGAGCCTGATATGTTTCTGAAAATATCTTCTCTCTCTTGTTGTGCATTCTTTGAATGACTCCTGAAGGATTTTTATGTGGATCGTGTGTTTATTAGGTGTTCCATTTGGCTGTCAATCCTCTCAAAATACTCAGAAGCTTGATCTAATAAAGAAAAAGCTAAAATGAATAAAGCCTGAGGCGGTTGAAGGAAAACCAGCAGGCCCTCAAGGTGTAACTTAAAAGATGTTTTTGTGGAGATAATTCAAACACAGTACTTGCCCTCCTGTACCACCTGCTGATAACAAAACTCTCTTTCTCCGGGTATGTGACCAGAGAAAGAAATTACTCTGGGAATGTGCATGAAAGTAACCACTGCACAGCTATGTGGAGGAGCACTTATGGAAATGTGTCAGCATCAATGGAATGAAATGTATTTGGCAGGCTCATCAAGACTGCAAACTTGTTTATGATCCGGGCGTGTTTTGTTTTCTTAGGTATGCAAAGAGCAGCATCGCTTTGAGAAACTGATGGAATATTTCCGTAATGAAGATAGCAATATTGACTTCATGGTAGGTATTTTAAAAAAAAGTGTTAGAAAAAAAATATGCAATATTTGCTTTATAATTGTGTATGCCAGTTGCTCATTTGGCCCAATGATGAGGGGAAAAAAGTGACAGACTGGATGCATGTTTTATTTATTTATTTATTAGTTTGTCAAACATGTACAAGATAGCAGGTATGAATATGAACATGGACATGAACGAAGGAAATTAATACAAATAAATGGGGATAGTAGGACAGGGACAGTAGGCACACTGGTGCGCTTAGGCATGCTCTCTGTCTTGATAGTCAACCAATATACAGGAGGTCCTTGACTTACAACCATTCATTTAGCGACTGATCAAACTTTTGATGCCCCTGCAAAAGTGACTCACAACTGGTCCTCTCACTTACAACGTTGCGGTATTTCCACTCACATGATCGTGATTCTGGCAACCGTCATCCATGTACAATGGTTGCAATATCCTGCAGTCACGTGGTCACCATTTGTGACTTCCCAAGCAAAGTCAATGGGGAAGGTTGCAAGTTGTGGTCACACATGATGTCTCACTTAACGATCACACACCTTAATGATAAATTTTCTGATCCCTATTGTGGTTGTAAATTGAGGACTAACTGTATTCCATGGATAATGTAGGATGTCGGCTGTCCCCAACTATGCTTAACTTGCTATCATGGATTCACCCATGCAAGAGACCATCAGTCAATGGTGGAGTATATGCTTGGATTCGAAAGTCATTGGTCATTTTAGGCAAGATTGGGAAAGGCTTCTATATAAAATCTATCAGTGAAAATGTAGGAGTAAGGAGTCTTTATCAACCCAAGGAACAATTTACTCCAAGGAATCTCTAAAAGAACATGGATTAGATGGTCCCAGTGAATGAAGCCTGAAACTTCCTCTTCCCCCTTCTCCTTCTCCAGCATAAGATTAATCCATGGTTGTCTGCATGGAGAAAGAGAAATTATATTCTATAGCATGCGTTGCATTTTAAAAATTAAGTTCTCTTCAGTTTTTTTTTTAAAAGAGTTCTAGAAGCTAAAGGGGAATAAATAACTGAATCTGTGTATCATAATTCCAGCTGCCTTTTCTCTGTTTTATAGGTAGCCTGTATGCAATTCATCAACATTGTGGTCCATTCAGTAGAGGACATGAACTTCCGAGTGCACTTACAATACGAGTTCACCAAGCTGGGTTTGGAAGAGTTCTTACAGGTAACATTTTGTTCCATCACAAAGTAAACCTCAAGTGATATTAAAATTTGATAATGTTTAATCTCTTTCCCACATATAAGACTAGTGCTTATATGAGAAAGATAATTAGGTACAACAAAATTAGACCTATCATCTATATTGTGTGGTGGGTTTTTTTGACCCCACTATTTTTACACATTGTTCAAGACATCTACACAGGAGAGACTCATTTGAATGTTGCACAATGTTTGCTTCAAGCAACCTTGCCTGGTTCTAGATGGAGGGCTCTTAACTTTAACTCATATATTGTGGCTTAAATTTATGTGGCAAATGAAAATATGGGAAATGTCTCGAAGCTCATCAAATGACTGCAAAGTAAAGAACTCTCCCTTAAAAAACAAAACAGTCCTTCTTTTGCTAATAGCACTTCTCCATAAAGAAGGATATTTACCTCAGTCTACAAACCTGGTTCTCTGCGTTTAACCAGTTGGGTACTATGAGTCCAGATTCTAAACGGAGGCAGATTTTTTTTTTTTAAAAAAAAAAAAGATCTGCTTATAATGTGTATCTGTTAACTTTTTAATTTTAATTAAAATTAATTAATTAATTGTGGAAAAAGCAGCTGCAAGTAGATGGTCTCCTCAATATGGGCCATGACAACCATAAATGCCATTTTTGTTTCATCCTGGTCTTAGTGACGACCCTATTAATTGCTTTATCTCCAGCCTTTCCTTCATACACAAGACCAGCAGCATCTTTTGCTATATATCTGGGCTTTTGTATGCTTTCAAAATCTGCAGAATTTGCTTGATTCAAAGCAATAGGTATGTGTTTTTTCTTTCAGTAAGGCCAAAGAATTTGAAAGAATACAATAAATGTTGTAAATAAATATGGTCAAAGCTCACAAAGATTACTAGGTGCAAATAGAAATACCCATTATTTTCATAGCAAGGAAGATAAAGCAGGAATGGTTAACCTGATTGCTTTATTTAAAGAGGAAAATATGTTCTTATTTGGATATCACTTCTGGAATTTGTGCTTGTGAAGAAAAAAAAATGGAACTTTGATCTTGGTTTTGTTGATTAGAAAGATTTGGTGTTATAGAAATGGCTAGTTATGTATGAATGTGTAAAAGCAAGAAGTTAGAGTGTGTTTATCTTGTACTGTGCTAGGAAGAGTTGGAAGTCAATGCCCCCTTTTCTTTCTTTTTTTTCTTCCCCCTTGTATCTCACACCCCCTCTCCCCTGTTCCCTTTCCTTCCCTTAATTTCCTATTTTCTTTTCTTCTTTCTATTTTATATAATAAAAATAAAAAATGGGAAAAAAAAGAGAGAAAAGTATGTGTATTCTATTGGAAACAATACCCCTTTTAAATGCTTTTCAAGCCCACCCCTGAACTCCCCACTAAATTTGATGGTGAAGGGCATATGAAGCTAAGAAGTAACTACATTTTTTAAGAAATGAAAATAGGTGCATTTCCATAATTGGAAATGAAGGCAAGATATTCTACAGAAAGACAGGGGTGGGGTTTTTTTTGAGTTTTTAATTTTATTACGTTATAAGATACCGTAATTACGTTTAATTTTATTATGTTATAAGATACAAAATACAAAGGTAGATAGGAAAGCAATGGGGGGAAAGGGGGGGGAAGAGAAGTGAGGAAGGGTTGGGAAAAAGAAAAAAAAGCATTGACTTCCAATTCCCTCTGTTGTAGTAAAATAAGGCATTAACATCAAACCACAACTTTTTTGCTTTTTCATAATAATATACACTAGCCATTTCTATAAGCATTTATCAATCTAATCGGTAAAACCCAAAATCAGAGTTTCATTTTTTTCCACCTCAAGCACAAAGTTCAGAAGCAGTCTCCATGTGGAAACAAAGGTACTTATATTCTTTTCTTTAATCAAAATAGTCAATTTAGCCATTTCTGCCAACTCCCATCAGCTTCTGCAACCATTCATCCATGGTGGGAATCGAAGTGTCCTTCCATGAAAGGCAGGTTTTCAGTTTTGTTCTCAAAGTTAAGTGCCTTTTGAGAGAATCAGACTAGTGATGGGATTCAAATTTTTTTACTACCGGTTCTGTGGGCGTGGCTTGGTGGGCATGGCAAGGGAAGGATACTGTAAAATCACCATTCCCTCCCCATTCCAGGGGAAGGGTACTGTAAAATCCCCATTTCCTCCCAATCAGCTGGGACTCGGGAGGCAGAGAATAGATGGGGGGTGGGGCCAGTCAGAATTTTTACTACCGGTTCTCCAAACTACTCAAAATTTCCGCTACCGATTCTCCAGAACTAGTCAGAACCTGCTGAAATCCATCTCTGAATCAGACCCTGAAACAACAGAGGAACCACAGAGGCATGGAGAAGTCCTCCAGTACACACTGAAGTGCTCTTGCAAGTGCTCTGTCATGGGAACCATTGGTGATAAAGTGTCACATATGTTTATTATATCTTTATGACAACATTTCTGTTCTGCCAATTTAAACAAGTTATTTTTGTATGAAAATTTAGCAGAAACATGTGTATATTCACAGAAACAAAGCTGATTAATAATCAAACCCTCTTTCCAGGTATCCCTGAAAATTATAGTTCTCTGATGGGGTTTAAAGACTACTAACAAAACACCCATCATCTCATCAAATGATCGAATGCAGAATTCTGTAGGAATGAGGATGGGAGTGAGAGGAAATCATGATGAAGTTAACATACATTTGTATTCTTAAAAATTTCAATTTTTTTTCCACAAATGCCCTGATATTTATCATGGAATACTTAGTGGTTTATTTTTGTACAATACTTTCATTATTTGTAGAGATGTTTCCTGTATTTCCAGTTTGGGCCTCTGAGATGGACTGCTGAGATAGAACATGTCTGTAGGATGCACCTTTGAGGAAGTCATGAGTAGCTCAGAGGGGCTCTGTTTTGGCCTTGCTGGGGACCTGGTGGCATCCAGGAGAACCTGTAGGAGCCTCAGGCCTTTAAGACTGTTTCCTTCTCTCCAGCAGAAGTCAAGACACACAGAAAGTGAAAAACTGCAAGTGCAAATTCAGGCCTACCTGGACAATGTGTTTGATGTAGGTGGGTTGCTAGAAGATGCTGAGACCAAGAATGTGGCTTTGGAGAAAGTAGAAGAACTGGAAGAGCACTTATCGCATGTAAGTGTATAGCCTTTTCTTTAGCATGGAAAAGCCTTATTGGATGGGCAGCTAATCCTGGAACCCATTTTGCCTATGGTCGTGATGGCAAACCTATGGCACGCGTGCCACAGGTTGCACGCAAAGCCCTCTCTGTGGGCACATGAGCTGTCACCCCAGCTTAATTCCACCATGTATGCGTGTGCACCTCCCATCAGTCAACTGATTTTTGGGTCTGCTGCGCATGCGTAAGGGGCGGGGCACATGTGACAGTCTCACTACCTCATTGATCAGAGTCTTCTTCACAAGTGAGTTGTTGAAGATATAGTTATCAAACAATAAAAACCGAGCTGTCTTGACTCAAAGGAAAGACAAATTGGTGATTGCTGTTCTGTGTTATTTAGTTGACAGAAAAGCTGCTGGATCTGGAGAATGAGAACATAATGCGGGTAGCTGAGTTGGAGAAACAACTGTTACAGCGGGAAAAGGAATTGGAGATTGTCAAGGTATGTGGATCAAAAAAAGGGAATTGAAGGTGCTTCCCAGAGCATGGAGGTGTGACTAATGTTTTCATCTAGACTTTCCTGGAGAAGGTAGTTGATAAGGTACTGTGGGGAAAGATAACTTGCTCATCCCCATGGATCTTTCTAACCAAAGGGGAGAATAATATGCATCCATGGAAACATCAGTTTTTATGGGTGTTATCATGAGATGATAGTATCATCCAACAGGTCAAATGTCTATGGAAATACTCAATCATCCATCCAGGTAATGGTTGTCCCAAAGGTGCTTTTTTGAAACTGGATTTTTGTCAGTCTTTTTCCTTTGAAAATGTTTTGTTTCTTATCCAAGAAGCTTCTTCAGTTCTTCAACTGAAGAAGCTTCTTGGATGAGAAGTGAAATGGCTTCAAAGATAAACCAGAAAGTCCAGTTGCCTCTTGAAAAAAGCACCTTTGGGACAACCATGACCTGGATGACTGAGAATCTCCATAGACATTCCCCACGTACTATTTTCCATATAAACAGGTATTTTCTTCTTACAAAGGAAATTAAATTATGTAACTTGTTCTTATTCTCAGAAATGGTATGGTTGGAGATGCTTGTGATTTTACAATTCAGCATACAATGAACCTTGCAACCTTCCCCAGTCTGTATCTGCCAGCTGGGTTGGATTGCAACACTCAAACCTCCAATTCACCTGGAGGTCCCTGAATTGGGGAAGGTCTGATGTGATTAGTCCTTTGTGATTAGGATTGCCTGAGATGATAAGCAGGGAACGGTTTCTAGAAGTAAGAAAGACTCTACTGTATCTCTGTAACTGGGACAGGAGACATACGAAAGTGCCAGCCACCAAGTTCATACATTGCGCAGAATTATCAAGGAGAAGGAGGAAGCCTTCCGGCATCACTATACTTCACATCCAATGGGGAGTGACCACTTGCCGCTGCCACCACCTCCAGAGGCAGAGATAAATTTCTGCGACATCTCTGAGGATGAACTCTGCCTGCCTGTCCTGCCTCCTGTGGAGGCTGCCCCTCCTCCGCCACCTCCTCCGCCACCTCTTCCGCCACCTCCTCCTCCACTACCAGGTAGGCTTCTGTTCTGGAGCTAACAAGCCAACATCTTGCCATGGGGGGGGGGTGTGTGGGTGTGTGTGCCTTATTTTATTTATTTATCTATTGTTTCTTTCCTCATAGATAAGTGTCCACCAGCTCCACCTCTTCCTGGCACATCTCCTTCGGTGATTCTCACAATGGGCTTATCAGGTAGATAGCAATAGCAGTTAGACTTATATACTGCTTCATAGTGCTTTACAGCATTCTCTGGGTGACTTACAAATGTCAGCATATTGCCCCCAACAATTTGGGTCCTCATTTTACCGACCTTGGAAGGGTGGAAGGCTGAGTCAACCTTGAGTGGGTCAAGATCTAACTGCTGGCAGTGGGCGGAATTAGCCTGCAATTCTGCATTCTAACCACTGTGCCATCACCGGCTTAGCATCTGTTCCCCCAAATAGACCTGAGTAGTAAGATAGCATGGGGGTTGCTGTATACTTGATGCTAGTTGAATGGGAAAGGGTTTGAAGATAAATAATGTAAGTAATAATGTAGATTCCACTAGAAACGATATATGTTTCTAGCTCTTATGGGTATAAATTTAGACTGGAAAGTCTGAGGAAAATGCCAGAAAGCAAAAAACAAAAAAACCCAATTGATAAAACTGAATTAAGCAACTAGAAACTGTTGCAGAGTAAATTATGCAATATAGTTGAGAAAATGTATGCTTTCCCCAAAATGCAATTTATGTCATTTGTATGGATGATTTTTCTTGGCACCACATTTCATTGTTGTGACCTTGAATTTTTAATAGTTTGAGTGTCCTTGGGGAAATGACATACTCTATTGGACTAGAATAGCAAAAACTAAAATAATTTGTTTCCATTAAAAATAGATAATTTAATTTTGGTTCTGGCTTCAGATATACAGTTTGAAATACAGACTCTTTTTTTTTTTTTTTTTGAAACAAGCCCCATCCTCTTCAGGAAAATTCATCTGTTTCTTTTAAAGACAGATCTGGCATGTCATATCTGAGCTGCAAAAATAAATGACAGTGGTACACTGTAATTCTTTGGTGCCATGTTGGAGTTGTCTGGAGTTTTGCAGTCCAGATTGTTGTTGTTAGTTGCAAAGTCATGTCTGACCCATCGCGACCCCATGGACAATGTTCCTCCAGGCCTTCCTGTCCTCGATCATCCTCTGGAGTCCATTTAAGCTCACGTCGACTGCTTCAGTGACTCCATCCAGCCACCTCATTCTCTGTCGTCCTGTTCTTCTTTTGCCCTCAATCTTTCCCAGCATTAAGCTCTTCTCCAGTGAATCCTTCCTTCTCATTAAGTGGCCAAAGTATTTCAGTTTCATCTTCAGGATCTGGTCTTCTAAGGAGCAGTCAGGGTTGATCTCTAGGACTGACTTTGTTTGTTTGCTTTGCAGTCCAAGGGACTCGCAGGAGTCTTCTCCAGCACCATAGTTCAAAGGCCTCAATTCTTTGGCACTCAGCCTTTCTTATGGTCCAACTTTCACAGCCATACATTGCAACTGGGAAAACCATAGCCTTGACTATATGCACTTTTGTTGGCAGGGTGATGTGTCTGCTTTTTAGTACACTGTCTAGATTTGCCATAGCTTTCCTCCCCAGTTGCAAGCGTCTTTTAATTTCTTGGCTGCAGTGCAGTCCGCATCTGCAGTGATCTTGGAGCCCAAGAAAATAAAATCTGACACTACCTCTATTTCTTCCCCATCTATTTGCCAGGAATTGAGAGGGCCGGATGCCGTGATCTTAGTTTTCTTAATGTTGAGTTTCAAGCCAATTTTTGCACTCTCCTTCTTCACCCACATCAAGAGGCTCTTTAGTTCCTCTTTGCTTTCTGCCATTAGAGTGGTATCATCTGCATATTTGAGGTTGTTGATATTTCTCCCGGCAATCTTAATTCCAACTTTTGATTCATCGAGCCCCGCCTTTCTCATGATGTGCTCTGCATATAAGTTAAATAGGCAGGGCGACAGTATACAGCCTTGCCGGACTCCTTTCCCAATTTTGAACCAATCAGTGGTTCCATGTCCAGTTCTCACTGTTGCTTCTTGACCCGCATACAGGTTTCTCAAGAGACAAATAAGATGGTCTGGTACTCCCATCTCTTTAAGAACTTGCCACAGTTTGCTGTGATCCACACAATCAAAGGCAGTCCCGATATGATATGCCTATTAACAGATAAATGAATGATTTCCCTCAGTGCTTGCATACAGAAGAGGGAAAGGATTTGAGGACATGTCCAAATCACATAGATACTATTCTTCTATGGCATAAGGGAAACTAACAAAAGTTAACCAAAACTCATCAGAAAATTGCCAAAATAAAAGCCTCTTCCTCCAACTGACTTGTTGGGAATAGGCTGAGAATATTTTCTCTTTTCCATATGATCTAATCATGCTTTATTCTCTCTGTTCTGCACCAAGCAATCCGGATTAAGAAACCCATCAAGACCAAGTTCCGCTTGCCAGTTTTTAACTGGACAGCATTGAAGCCCAACCAGATCAGTGGGACGGTCTTCAGTGAACTGGACGATGAAAAGATCTTGGAGGTGAGCGAAACAGAGAAGTGAGTGCTGGCATGAGTTGAGATTTTAAATGCATAATTCCCAAAATGATTTTCTTTCTTAGTTGTTGTTTTGCCTATTACGGTGTCATGGAGCTGGAGCTCTAATTCTGATTTTTTAAAAAATAGTTTGCTGTTCAGTTTGAGTGAGAGAAGGAAAAGTCAGTTTGACTGGCAGTAGAATTGGGAAGATAACACATATGAAGAATAAAACAAGAATAATAGAATAGAATAGAATTTTTTATTGGCCAAGTGTGATTGGACACACAAGGAATTTGTCATGGTGCATATGCTCTCAGTGTACATAAAAGAAAAGATACGTTCATCAAGAATCATCAGGTACAACACTTAATGATAGTCATAGGGTACAAATAAGCAATCAGGAAACAATATCAATATAAATTGTAAGGATACAAGCAACAAAGTTACAGTCATACAGTCATAAGTGGAAGGAGATGGGTGGTGGGAACGATGAGAAGATTAATACTAGTACAGACTTAGTAAATAGTTGGACAATGTTGAGGGAATTATTTGTTTAGCAGAGTGATGGCGTCCACGAGGCTAGTTGTTCAACCTCCCATCTGTATTTGGATTCATCATTGTCTCGAATGAGACCGATCACTATTGTGTCATCTGTGAACTTCAGTAGTTTAACAGATGGATCGTTAGAGCTGCAGTCATTGGTATACAGAGAGAAGAGAAGTGGGGAGAACACCCAGCCTTGGGGGGCCCCTGTGCTAATTGTACAGGTATCTGATGTGATTCTGCTTAACTTCACCTGCTGCTTCCTGTTTGTTAGGAACCTGGAAGGACAGAAAATGACTATTATTGTTGTAAGTAGCCTAGAGTCACTTTTGTGAAATGGGGGAAGGGAGGGAAGGAAGGAAGGAAAGGAAGAAAGGTAGATTGGTTGAAAATAGGGAAAAAGTATTATTGGCAGAAAGTCGGTGCTAGTAGCAATAATGGAGCAGTAAAGATAGATGCCATTTGATTTGAATTATATTGAACATTCACATTTATTTTCCACAATTCTGCCTGCGAATAGAGCAGATAATAAGATTCTTCCACTGAAACTCACAGCAACCTTTGAACGCACATGGAACCCAGTTCTACTACCCTATCCTAGTGTATTATTGGAGCCCTTGGTTTCCAAGATGTACTGTATGGTTTTAATATGTGGTATGCACCCAGAACAGCAAAATACCAAGAAGTAAAAAAATGAGCTGTTAGCAGTTGTAATTACTAGTCCCCAGTTGATGAGGTAACTCACTCTTTCCTTTTCCCCCCCCAAGGATCTTGATCTGGACAAGTTTGAGGAGCTCTTTAAGACTAAAGCACAGGGTCCTGCCATCGATCTCCTTTGCTCTAAAAACAAGGCATCGCACAAATTGGTCAACAAAGTGACGCTGCTGGAGGCCAACCGGGCGAAGAACCTGGCCATCACGTTGCGTAAGGCAGGCAGGACCACGGAGGAGATCTGCAAAGCCATCTACACGTGAGTCTCCCTACATGTGCCTTTTCCCATCTACCAGCCTGTGATTTTTCTTCTTGCCCAGGCAACCTTTGTCTATGTCTGGGATTGTATTTCTGCAGGCACAATCAAGAAGGGGCCATGACATATGCAAATAATAGCAGGAGGCAGAGCAAATTATAGGTGGGGTGTTCTTGTCTTTCTGAAACACTCTTTTTTTCCTTATCAACCACTTTCTTCCCTTCTTCCTCACACAGCTGACAGTCAAGATAAAGGCAGATCACTTTTTCCTAACTAGGGCTTAAGTTTCAGGTCACTTGGAGTTAGGCCCACAAGCTTTATGAGACTCAAAGTTGAAGATTCCTAGATGAGAGGATCACGGAATGCTAAGAGAGTTGCTCCCTGTGCATCCTTTGCCCATCAGCAGCCAGATCTTCCATCTCTGATAGAGATGAATGTCTTCATTGGGGCCTCTTTTAGGTTTGACCTGAAGACCTTACCAGTGGACTTTGTGGAGTGCCTGATGCGCTTTCTGCCAACGGAGAATGAGGTCAAGCTACTGCGCCAGTATGAGAAGGAGAGGAAGCCGGTGGAGGAATTGTCAGATGAGGACCGCTTCATGCTGCACTTCAGCAAAGTCGAACGTCTGACCCAGCGCATGTCCATTATGGCGTTCCTGGGCAACTTCAGTGAAAACATCCAGATGCTCATGCCGGTAACACAAGTTCTTTTTGGAGCTGGTACAATTGCAGTGATGTGGCCTTAAGCGGTACTAAGTTTGAGGGGACTCTTTTCTGAGTAAATATGCATACAGTATAGGACAGGAAAGGGTGTGCTCGAGGATGATCTTTCTATTTCTTCTGCTCCAGGAAGCCAGTTGTGTGTCTACAATGACACTAGGACATATATTTATGATGTAGAATTTCATAGAATGACAATTATATTGTCCTTTTGAAAATCTTTACTTTACTAGTTGGGCTGCCTGGCAAAATGGGTGATGCAAGCAAGCAAGCAAGCAAGCAAATATAGCAATAGCCCTTAGACTTATATACCGCTTTACAGTGCTTTTTACAGCCCTCTCCAAGTGGTTTACAGAGTCAGTCTATTGCCCCCAACAATTTGGGTCTTCATTTTCAACTCGGAAGGATGGAAGGCTGAGTCAACCTTGAGCCTAGTGAGATTCGAACTGCCAAATTTCAGGCAGTTTGGTGGCGCAGTTGTTAAAGTGCAGTACTGCAGCCTACCTGCTGTACTGCACTCTAACCACTGCGCTACCAAAGCTCATAGCCCTAGAGTAGATTACATTTTTTGATTGCCTCAGGTGCATCTTCCACTAACTCCAGATTTAGGAAAGGCCGAGGAAATCTTTATCCCTGAGATCCAACAGAATAGTTGTTAGGGATGAAGAAAGCATCTGCACCGGGTAGGTGTCCCACTGATTCTACTCACTAAGTCTATGTTTCTTGATGCACTCAGAGATCTTGTTCCACTGTGATGTGATTCTACCTAAGTTCCCAAATGATCATTTTTTTTAAGTGTTCAGGTGCTAAACCAGCAATAATACTGTAATGCTCTTTTGGTTTCTGTCTCTTATAGCAACTCAGTGCCATTATCGCTGCCTCAGCGTCCGTCAAATCGTCACAGAAGCTCAAGCGAATGCTAGAGGTAGGTCAGTCAGCTGGCATTAACGTAGTTAACAATGGAAAGTTGGAGCACAACCACCACCATTTACTCCTCATACACTTTTTTGGATGCTAAAATTCAACCCAGATGAAGTAAAGAAGCCAACGAAGGGAGCCTCTGAGCCTGTGAAAGGCCTTACTTTCCTTTTTTAAAATTGCAGTTTTATTAAACTCACCGAAGTATAAAAATATAAATGAAAATAGTGGGGAAAAAGAGGAGAGGGAAAGCAAAAAGTGTAGGGTAAAGGGGACAAGAAAAAGAAAAGCATTGACTTCTGTCTCTTTTTAGCACAATAGAACAACATAATAAAATTACAGCCTCAACTTTGTACTTTTACATGCTTAATATGTACTAGCCGTTTCTATAACAACAAAGAAAGGTTTACTTTCAATTACTATTCGTTCAGGAGCTGTAGACTCGTAACTTGGAATGTGGTTTCTGCAGAGGCAGAGAAAATTCATCCCAGGTACTCGTGCCCTGGGCTTCACTGGCTGGAGTTTTCTCTTGCTCCTTGTACCCTGGATCGACTTCTCCTCTTCTCTCCCTACAGATCATCCTGGCCCTTGGCAACTACATGAACAGCAGCAAGCGTGGCTCGGTTTATGGCTTCAAGCTGCAGAGTCTGGACTTGGTAAGGGAAGAGTCATGGAAGAGGGTCATATAGTTATGATCCATATACCTGTAGAGAGTAGCCAATTGGATTTGTTAGAGGTATCCTAAGAAGAAAGAAGTTAGTAATTAATGTCCTATCACAACGTACAGCACTGTGCACTTTTTCACACTACCCGTGCTTCTGAATTCTAATGAGTGAATGCATTTCCCCACAGGGCATTCCATGTCAATGTCCATGCATGTAACTGAACAGATGGGATTGTCTGTGTTCACATGCGTGTACCGTAGACTACCTGCTGGTCTAATGTTTGCACACACTGATGCTGATGTGTTGATAATCTGTTCTTCCTCATTTCTATCTTGAAAGCTGTTGGACACCAAGTCAACTGACCGGAAGCTGACTCTTCTACATTTCATTGCCATGATGGTGAAGGAGAAATATCCTGAGCTGAGCACCTTCTGGCAGGAACTGCACTTTGTGGAAAAAGCAGCAGCAGGTAGATGGTCCCTTCAACCGTGACAACCATAAATGCCATCTTTGTTTCATCCCGGTCTTAGTGAGGACTCCATTAGTTGCTTCATTTCCAGACTCTCCTTCATATAAAAAAATCAGCAATTTTTTTTTGCTATCTATCTGGAGATGGTATGGAATTCGAAGGCAACATTTTCTGGATATGTAGAAGCTTCTGGCTTTGTCTTAGAGTACTGGAAGGAACATGATCTGACTTGTAGAGGGAAACTACCTGCAATCTGATACATAATATATGGCATAATGTATGAAACAAATATTGCTGCATTTCACTTAGTATGCAGATTGTTTCCAGAAAGGGTAGTGGTGAAACAAGGCAAGCACTAAGCAGACTGATAGGTGTGCTGGTATATAAATACATAAAATATAATTGGGAACGGAATTTCCTTTTGCTAAGCTTCTCAGACTAAAAAGTGGACTTGAGACCACACATCTAAGCTTCTAACAACTTAGAGAACGGGGCCCTCCAGAGATGTTGGGCAACAATATTTTTTTGCAGTGTTCCTGGAGCTGATGGCAATTGGTATCCAACACTCACATCTGGAGGGTTAAGGATCTCCCTGCCCCTGCTGAATAGGGACAGGTCAATCCTGTCAGGGGGTTCTCCTGACAGCTGCCACTCTTATCAGCTTGAGGATGGCTGCGGTAAACCACAGCTTTCTGTCCTGGAGATCAGCTGTGCTAATGTACAGAGACAGCTCTTTGGGTTTCTTTCTTAGGATTCAAACAGGCTTCCACTGATTTGCTGGATTCAGATGATCCAATTGACACAGAAGCAGTCTGCCCCTCCTCCTGTACAAATAGCTTATTGAGTGATGCAGCGGCATTCAAATTAATCTGAAGCTGTCACAATGATAAAGGCAGCTGCCTTCTTGGCCACTGTCCCAGACTTTGTTGTGCAGCATGTTAAGCTGTTGCTGTTCTTTTGCAGCTCTAGGAAACTGATAACGTAAATAATTTTGGTGAGGTTGGAGATGCCTTTTTACAGCTAATGCAGCTGGAACAGAAGGGATGCAATTCAAAGGAGAGAGTAACAGAGTGACAAGAGAGTGGCCACCTCTTGCGCAGGGCTGCTGTGCAAGTGATTGAAAGGAAGCGTTTTGGCCTTCTCTTCTGAGTTTGCTTAACATAAACTATCTGGGATAAGTGGCTCAAAACCAACCAGGTTCCTGACTCTGCTGTGAAAATATAGGCTTTACACAATGTGCTTGATCTTTCAGTGTCCAATTTTTGTGAACCCAGCTCATTTCAGGAGGCCCCTAAGATCCGAAGTTTTACTTCTCAATCTTTTTACTTGATGTCTCTGAATGGTTTATAACAAGTGGCATGTTGATAAATGTATAACAACAACCAACTAGGCTTCATGGCCACAGCTCATTGCTAGCCACCAAACAGCTGATTGACCTGCTAGGCACCGCAGCTCAGCTCTGTTCTAAACCGATCTGCAAAATTCCAGGAAATTTAACAATTGGCTCTGGTGAGCTGATACAGTATAAGCTGGCTCCAGCACAACATGGTTCATAACAAAAGTTTGTGTGGAATTCCTAATTGCCTTCCCCCTTCTTCTGACAAACTTTCTGTGCAATTTGGCAAGTGGTTGGAGCCAGTCCATGGCATCCCCATGAAAGCCTCAGTACCCCAACTGGGAGTTCTGGGAAATGTACATTTGAAGGCATCAGGGTGAGAGAGGCCATGTTTATATAAGCTGGAGTGAGAGATGATTGGGGAACAGACTGTATACAGAATCCACCGCTTGTTTTTCATTAGCGTGTGGCTATTTGTTGATGGACAGAATTCTTTGCTGAGTAACCTTAGAGAAGATCACTGCTCTTGAGAAGATTGAATATTGAGTGTGGAAGAGGGAGAGGGAGATGGGAAGAGGTGAGGACAAGAAATGATATTGTCAAGTGCCAAGTAGAAGAACTAAAGGATTAAGCCGAATACTTAAAAGACAGTTTTCTCAAATTATGTTGAGTTGTGGCTTTGTGAAAGCTAGTATAATGGAATCCAGTTCTTTGAGCAGCAGGATATATTGTTAATAAATTAGTGTAGCAGTGTACAACAGAGCAGCTTAAACACAAACCTGGGAATCATCAACCAGAATTAAATGCTAAAGGCATGACTTGTACCTACAAGTACCAGGTACCTCTGAGCACGTTTTAATCCTAGGATTTTTTTTTCAGTATCAGAACACAATTGACCTTGTGCTTGAACGTTGCACTAAGTTATTCAAAACATTCTGTATGTCCATCAAATTTGGGCTGGGGATGGAGGGGTTTCATTGTATTTCCCCAAAGATCTGCCTATAGATCCTGACACATCTTCTGCCCATCTCTGGCACAGAAACCCAAATGCTCTCCTAGCCCCCTATAAACTCTTTTGAAATTCTTCAACCCAAGTTGTCCCGAGACCCACTTGGTGACTTCCCTTACTCCGCAGTGTCCCTGGAGAATGTGCTGCTGGACGTGAAGGAACTGGGGCGTGGAATGGACCTGATTCGGCGGGAGTGCAGTTTGCATGAACACAGTATCCTGCGTAACTTCTTGATTGCCAATGAGGGGAAGTTGGACCGACTCCAGAAAGATGCTAAGACAGCGGAGGTGAGCGGAGGGGCAACTGGATGACAAGGATTAATAGAGAAGAGCTTGCAACCAAAACTTTGCTCCTCTCTGGTGCTGAAGCATTCAAGTGCATGAAGCTGGTATATGAACGCCATATACTGAGTGCACCCTGGACCATGTATGAACATCCTGCTGTGTGTGATTTTGCAGATCTATTTAGTGCCAGATTTGACTAATCCATATTTATTCAACAGCAGAGATGTGTGACTGACGTCAGAGAGTGCTTGTTCCTGCTCATATTCTTGTGCAGAAAGATTGTGTGGAGAAGTGGATGCCTTTTCTTTACAGCTGTTCTGCTGTGTAGATCGGATTTCTGGGTTTGCAGTGCTTAATGCACTGCATGGTTGTTTCGACACTCAAGCCTAAAAGTACTGGCAGTTACGCTTGGTAGCCTCTGCCCACAGCAAACCTGAAGGTCTGCAGAAGCTACTGTTTCGTTCATCTTGCTTATCTTTTGTGACAGGAAGCCTACAACACAGTCGTGCGCTATTTTGGCGAGAGCCCCAAGACGACACCGCCCTCGGTTTTCTTTCCAGTCTTTGCACGTTTTATCAGAGCCTACAAGGTGAGGGTTGGGAAGTGGAGATTCGAGATCGGTATTTTTCAACTTTAGTTGCCAACATTGAAAAACACTGTTCTAGCTGGCTACTTTAGAAGCAACAGAACTGCATGCTTGATCTTGTATGAATTTGGGAGCCCAGTCCAGGGGTGTGTTCTACTTACCTTTACTACCGGTTCGCAATGGGAGCGTGTGTGGTTGCTTCGCTTGCGCGCGCGCGCAATTCTGTGCATGCACAGAAGCTTCTGCACATGCGCAGATCGTCCATGATGACGTCCAGGTGGGTGGGCGGAGCCTCCCGACGCTTTTACTACTGGTTCACAAGAACCGGGAGCAACTCACCCCTGGCCCAGTCGTAAATGTCTATCATTAAGCTCTGCTGGACATGCTCCTAGAGAAAGCAGCTTTGGCTGGGACTAGGCATGGCCAGTGAATAAGGGAATTAGAATGTTCTTCCTGTGTGGGCTAGAATGAAGATCTCCTGAATGAAGATCTCCTGTGCCAGGCCACTCATCTCAGCCAAGCAGCTTTCCAAAATGTTAGCCTCCCCAGAGCATCTTCCAGAGCAACCATCACGTGTGTTAATTACAGACTTTTTTTCCATTGTTGGGAGAAGCCATCACAGATCTAGGATCAGAGCTGACAAGCACAGTCCAGACAGAGGAAGAGAATGGTAGGCCAGCTGGCAGGGAAACAACCAGATGGAAAAAGAGAGAGATGGTTTCTTTCAGCGAAAAAGCACTTATAATCAGGGAGTGCAATAACCTGGTGTCTTTATAGTTAGCAGTGGCATAGCAATAGCAATAGCACTTAGACTTATATACCGCTTCACAGTGTTTTACAGCCCTCTCTAAGCAGTTTACAGAGTCAGCCTATTACCCCCAACATTCTGGGTCCTCATTTTATCTACCTCGGAAGGATGGAAGGCTGAGTCAACCTTGAGCCTGGTGAGATTCGATCTGCCAAACTGCTGGCAGATGGTGATCAGCAGAAGTAGCCTGCAGTACCGCACTCTAACCACTGCGCCACCCCGGCTCATAGACTACTCTCTTACA
The DNA here is from genome assembly GCF_059756535.1 of Pantherophis guttatus. Taxonomy (NCBI): domain Eukaryota; kingdom Metazoa; phylum Chordata; class Lepidosauria; order Squamata; family Colubridae; genus Pantherophis; species Pantherophis guttatus. Next base: position 136,957,140 of record NC_142064.1, on the reverse strand, counting down.
GCCCTGGATTTCAAAGTATGGGTAGTCCTTGGCTTATGACAGTTATAAGTCATGACAGTCATAAAATGACTGTTGGTCATAAAGTTCGGTCACTGGCAGTTGTAAAGCAGGCACCATAGTCGTTAAGCAAACCGCATGGGTGTTACATGAACCATTGGTTCGCTGTGGGTGCAGAAAACTGGAAATAAATGCCTGTTTTCGGCAAATCTGTTGTAAAACGTGATCACAAGACGTGAGACATTGCAAACAGGCATAAAGGCAGCCCAGTTGCTGAGCATCTAAAATTTAGTTACATGACCAGGGGAGGGGCAACCATTAAAACTTCAAATCCAAGTTGTAAGTAGCCCCCAGGTGGGTCCATTGTAACTTCAAGCAGCCACTAAGGAACGGTCATAAGTAGAGGACTACCTGTGTTGGTCAGTGGTATTAATATCCCAGCTTGAGCTGTTCACAGTTGTTTTTCTGAGCGGGGTTCCCAGTGGAACAGAGAATTGGGGCCTGATGTATTTACATAGGCTTTGCTGCAGGCTGAGGCCCTTAAGGGAGGCACCTGCCCTTTCAAAATTCATTAATACATTTATTATGGCAAGTTCTTTCTTGCTTCATCCCAAATGCAACAAAGCAACTGTACTAGGTAATCAGATCTGCATTTGTCAGAAATGGGGTCAGTGATTCATTTTAAAAAGTCTACCTTATAGGGGAAATAGATCAAAGCTAAATTATAAGAATAATTTCTTTACTAAGGAATAGAAAAAAGAAGACATTAGGTCTTCTGAGCTTTCCAAGAAAAAAAACAAGAGAAATGTCTGCTGTGAATTTCCTTAGCTTTATTCATCCAGGCATCTTCATGTGTTGAATTACAGTTGCCATCAGTCCTGGCCAGAATAACCCTTTCCTACAATCGCCCATTGAAGTGCAGGCAAAATCTACCAGGTGTATTTCATAGGGGAACTTGGCTTTCCAAAGTCTGGACCACACTCTCTTTGTCTGCTGCCATTATTTGCCTGTATAAGTGGTATTAACCATATGGAGACAGATATAAAGTGTTTTTTTTTTTAAACAGAAAACATATACAAACACAATAGGAATAAAGTTACCTGCTCTGTAGACAAAAAATCTCAGGCTCAGTCTTAGCATCTCCGGATAAAACAATCTGAGATAGCACTTGGGCTGGAATAAAACTGTCCAGTCTGAGACCTTGGAGAACCAACTAACCAACCGGTCTAGTTGACCTAGATTCCATCTTTACATCCATTCTACCTACCTGGCCATTGACCAGTGCTTCTCTACCTTACTTTTGCACTGTTCTTTCTCTTTCAGGATGCAGAGCAAGAGAATGAACTGCGCAAGAAGCAGGAACAGGCCCAAAGGGAACAGGCATTGGCCCAAGAAGCTAAGAGGCTAGAGAAGGTAAGAGATGCTCCAGGACATCATGTTGTGTGGTTGGCAACAATTCGAGAAGCCGCTGTCTGTGTGTTGTGTGTGTCAACTTGCAGGAGAATTGTTTCATCATTATGTCTCATGGGCTTTGGTAGAGCTTCAACTTGCTTGTAATATATTTTATTATATCATTAGAGTATTAGCTGCTACTCTTGGATGGTATCTCATTAGAGAATGGAAGGGCGTCTAACAAAGCATGGGATGCTTTACCAGAAAAGGTGCAGCCTATGCCATCTGCACCTGCTTTTAGAATGGGCATCCGGCTAGGTCTCTGCTTCTCTGTATTCTGACATGTTCATTGGTTCCTTGTTAAAGAGATCTTAGCTTTCCCATGGTTTTCTATCCATGTTAGGGTAGAAATAATCACAAATATAGATATTTCAGTCTGGGCTGCCTACTTATCTACAAATCTGTTCCCAGGGAAATTCTTGACCTTCTGACTCCAGGGACAGATATGAACCTTCCTTGGTGATAGAACGTCTCGTGGAGGAGCTCAAGCAGAGTCTTAGTCTGATGTTAGTGTGTATTTGCCATTGCAACAGATATTATCAGTCTGGGTTAGACGTGTTATTTTACTCATATAGTGCATTGTATTGTGAATGAAAGGAAACCAGGTTGAATGGACATGAGATAAACCCCAATTTGGATTTCTCAACCTTCTTTTGGATTGGTCACAGAGCAGCAGGGGTGGGTTCTACTTACCTTAACTACCGGTTCGCATCGTGCCCGCATGCGCAGATCACTTATGATGACATCCGGGTGGAGCCTCCCACCGGTTTTACTACCGGTTCTTGCAAACCGGTCCGAACTGGGGGCAACCCACCACTGCAGAGCAGGATGTGTAGTGGTCAGGCTGGGCAGTGTCTGTTGCTTTTTTTCTCCTTGACCATCCCCAGTTGTCTTTGCAGCGCAACAAATGGCAACAGCAAGAGTTAATTGCTGAGCTGAGGCGACGCCAAGCCAAGGACCACCGGCCTGTTTATGAAGGCAAAGATGGGACCATTGAGGATATCATTACAGGTAACTCCTGATCCTACCATTCTAATTTCCTGGGCTTTCATGTTCTTCCAGGGAAAACTTTACTGTGATGCCAGAAAAGGAAAAAGGAGATCTGCTACTTGCAACATATTTGGGTATTGGGTCCTCTTAACCTTAGCCCAGGGCCTTTCTGATCCTCATTACCCTCTTTCACAGGAAATCAGGCTTCAACATCATGCCGTTCCCAGATTAATAGGGGATGACATCGTTTTAAGATGTATTTCAGAAAGCACCCGTCTTGAACTGAAGCGTGATTGAATCATATCAAAAAGCCCAAGAGAGAACAGTAAAACCATAGCTGAGGCTTCTGTAGCAACTATTTCATAGGCAAGATTATTTTTGCTCAGGCAGCTTTCCCAGCCCTGACTGACAAAATGCTTCCCTTGCTTAAATTTTCAGTAAAGTTCCAGGAATTTTGCTTCCTTTGGCACTTTTTGTTACTCTTTGGGGATCAATAGATGTCTCACCATGAATCAGTTGTTGGGCTGCTACGTCTGGGCTACAGAAATATGCCCAACTATCAGACAGAAGCAAAAATCCTGACATCATCTAATGCAGCTTTGCTGGCTGAGGAATTCTGGGAGTTGAAGTCCACAAGTCTTAAAGTCTTAAAGTTGCCAAGGTGGGAGACTCCCGATCTAGTGGGTGCCTGGATTTTTGAAGCTGAGGTCTAGAAGGCCTGGTCAGTTGTCAATCCCTGGTAGCCTGTGGCCTTAAAAGCCTGCCTTCTGGGATGCCCCTGGTGCCCATAGCTGTCTCTTCTTACCACCCATCTTATTCTGCTGCTTCCACATCAGTAAAATTTTAGGTCTTGAGATAATGAGCCCATGTTGTGAGAAGACTGATTGATCTGAACTGCCAGACAGCTGTCACCCAGATCTGACAAGTCATTGTAGGTGCTCCTAAGAAAGTCTGATTTGGAGTCTTCTCAAACCAGGAGTTGGGATAAGGAAGGTGCTGGTGGCAGCAGTCCTGATTGTGAAGGTCACCCTCTCCTATCCTGGGTGCGAGTAATCCATGTTTATGCGTGAGAGAAAGACAGTGAGAATAAAATGGTGTAAATTGAATGTCTCCTAACCACCCACCTGAAAGGTGTTAAACTCAGCCTGTCTTTTCATGCTTTGAGTAGCCATAATCCTGCTTATTAGGGCAGGAAAAAAACAAGGCAGAGAGAAAACATTGCTTCCCCCCCACCCTAGCCTTTAGGTTCATTGGAAACCTAAAGGCTAGTGAAATGATCCAATTTTCCTGTGCAGAGGATTTCTTCCAAGCCGGCTCTGATGTGATGGAGTCTTGGCTTTGGGCCACTTGCCCTGTAAAGAATAGAAATCCAGCTTTCCAGCATTGGGTGCATCATTGTTGGTGGTTGTAGCCAATGGTGAAATCTTTCCTGGTTTGCCACCAGTTCGCTGCTCGTGCACAGTGTGCAGCATATGGACTCTGCATACATGTGCACGTGCAGTACGTGCCAAATGCGTGCTTCGCGCAAAAAAATTAGGCTTGGGAGGGGAAGTAGAACAGCAGGGGGGGAACACTGTAACGCGCAATTTAGACTCACTAGAAAGCAGGATTTCCTGCTTTCTATGATTTTAATTCGTGCGGCACAGCTGATCATTGGAAATACCGGTTCAGAGGAACTGGTAGCTTTTTTTTACTACCAGTTCGCCCGAACCGGTAGTTTTTATCACTACCGGTTCGCCTGAACCAGTGTGAACCAGTAACATTTCACTGCTGGCTGTAGCCTTATGGACCATGGTGCATATCTTTTGAGTGCCATTACACACAGTTTTATCTTAAGCTGTGCACTGCATATTGAACAATCTGATGTCTCTATGTCTCTGTCCATCCATCCCTTCCCATCCCACAGTATTGAAGAGTGTCCCCTTCACTGCCCGTACGGCGAAGAGGGGCTCTCGCTTTTTCTGCGAGCCGTCTCACCACGAGGAGCCCAACTGTTAGCTCCACTCACCTCCCCCATCAAAGGTATCCACCCTGGATCGTCAGTTGCCACCTCTTCTGCATGCAACTCCTTCTCTGCCACGGACCCACGAGAATTCCTTCTCGCATGCCTTCCCACCTTCTCCCATGAGCTCAGGGCTTCTCAACTCCTTCTCCTCGATCTGCTCCTGCTCTCCCCCCACCCCCCCACCCCCCCCACCCCCCGGTGCAGGAACAGAATCGTCCTGTGTAATTGGCAGCGTTGCTTAGAAATCCCAACAGCAGCTGATATCCTTGGGGACTGTTCTGCCTTCGATGGCAGAGGTTGAACAAAAGAGGTGGGGGGGCTTCAGCAGGGTTGGCTTGACCATCTCCCCGCATAATGGCCTTGCCAGAATCCCTGTGTTCCGTCCCCCAAATCCCTTCTAAAAAAACATTCCATTTTCCCTTAGGCATTGGCTCAGACCAAAGCATTGTTTTTCATAAATACTCATTTTTAATTTTTTTCCCCCCTGCTAACTTTCTGGTATTTTCAAAAGAAAATGCTAAATAATAACAACTTTAAAAAGAACCACTGAGCCCTCCTAAAAAATGTTGATGCCCCCTTGCCCTTCACTGTTGAGAATCCCTGCATTGACTCAACCTGTTTTTCTTATCCTTGCATGGTTGGCATGACAAAATTATCACGGATATCCTCTCCTGATTGCATGTTTCAGTCTGTCTTCCGTTCCCAGGATCCACCTTATCACACTAATACAGTATACTAGCTTACTAAATCCACCCTTGATTTAGGGGGATGGGGTTGGGGTTGGTAGCCGGTGCATTGATGCTGCTGAAACACTCGTTGGGGATGGCAATGGTATCTGCTTAGTGCACAGTCAAGAAAACCATCACAATCCTGTCCCCAGTATCAGATTTTGCTGGTCTTCTGCTGGAGGCCAAAGTGTGCAAGTGGCACATTGTTTTGCTAAAGTTAGACTGCATCAGTTTAGACTATAGATGTGGGGTCTGTATGCTTTAAGTACTCACCTAAACATCCTGGGGTGAAGAAAAAGAGTGTGCTTTGGTGACTAAGTTGAAGCATTGGCTGTGACTTTCTAGTTTTTAGTTTTGCCATTGGGAAACTGGCCTTTGCCTGAGTCCTGGATGCTGCTATTCCTGTATGATGCAGACATTGTAAACCACCCAGAGAATGCTAAAAAGCAATATGGGGCAATATACAGGTAGTCCTTGATTTACAACCACAATTGAGTCCGAAATTTATGTTGTTAAGTGAGACATTTCATTATGTGAATTTTGCTCCATTTTACGATTTTTCGTGCCACAATTGTTAAGTGGATCACAGCAGTTGAACAGCTAGTAACCCGGTTGTAAAGTGAATCTGGCCTCCCCATTGACTTTGCTTATCAGAAGGTCACAAAAGGTGATCACATGACCTTGGGACACAGCTATGGTCATTAATATGAACCAGTTGTCAAGCGTCTGAATTTTGATCAGATGATCACGGGAATACTTCCAAGGCCGTAACTATGAAAAATGGTCATAAGTCACATTTTTCAGTGCCTTTGTAACTTTGTACAGGCACTAAACAAACTGTTGTAAGTCGAGGACTACCTGTATAAGTACTATTGCTATTGTATTGCTATTTGCTGGATTGTAATAATCTGAAATTAGGCTTAATTAGGTTTAAACTCATATCACTCACCAAGCTCAAAGAGCACCAAGGACGCCACAGTTAATCTCCTATTTCTTCTTGATGCAACTATATAATTAAGTGTTCCTAGCCAAAGGAACAGATTAGTTCAAGGTGAATCAGGTGGCAGAGAAGGGATGAAAAGCTCTGGTTTTTGACACCCTCCATAGAAATACAGAAATACACAAATCCAATACCCTTTTGGAGGAGAGAAACATTTTCTTTCCCTTTTCAATCATCCAGCTCCCAAGGTTGTCTTGAATGGAAAAAAGAGAAGGAAAGCAATTTTAGTCATGTCTAAATTATTCCCTTTGAGTCAGGGCAGTTCACTCCCAGAAAATTGAGAAATGAATTGTAATCTACGTACGTGTTTTGGAGAAAGAGGAGCAGAAACTGGAAAGATGCATGCCCTGGCTGATGACTTGTGTAGTTAAAGTATCCATAGATCTTCCAGACCACCTGTTGAGTCATCTTTTGGCTGAGCCTGTTTTTGAGTCAAAAGAAGCAGAAAAATGTTTCTAGTTTCTGAAGGAACCTTTTCAGAACTTTGTCTTTTTCCATAAAAGGATAGACTATGCAAAGTGGGCAGAAAGTTAAGCATACTAGTGTTTCATTCAAAAGTGGGAAATGGAAATTCCAGGTCATAGCTGATTGGAAAGGCCTTCCTCATTTTGAGATGATAGCCTGGGCTAGTGAACTAGGCTTGCATTTCTACTAAGCAGCATGCAATATGATTTTTATGAACAGCTAGGAAAACATCTGCATTTCAGATTTAGCCACACAGTTTAGGACCTGGCCTTATGCAAATGGGCCTCTTTCTACTTCAGTGTCTGCTGCAGGAGGGGAGATAATTCTGAATGACTTTTCAGGTACTTTTCAAATTGTCACAATCCAGCAAGAGGCACTAGCCTCTAGCAGTTGCACTTAGATTTATATACCACTTCATAGTGCTTTATTGCCCCCCACAATCTGGGTCCTCATTTTACCGACCTCGGAAGGATAGAAGGCTGAGTCAACCTTGAGCTGATCAGGATCAAACTCTAAGCTATGGGCAGAGTTTGCCTGCAGTACTGCATTCTAACCACTGTGCCACCAGGGCTCCCATAAGGCTAAATGGGCAGTATTTTTCCAATCTTTATGTACTCCTAAATTGTCTTGCATGGATAGAAAATAGCTTCCCTTCTCTTTCCTGTTGCCTTGCTCTTTGTTTAAAGAATTGTCTAAAAATTTTTGTTCTAATTGTTTCCATAGCAGCAAGAACCATTTGCCTCTAGTTCCCCCTCAATTCATCTACAGGAGTAAGAAAACACAGTTCTCTGGAATCCTGGAGCCTAATTTTGGCTTTGCTGCCTACATGGGGTACCAACAACCAAAGATTTGCACTTGGGCACCAAAGTGAATAAGTAGCCTTGGCAGTTGTTTATCCCCAACTGATGTTTTGCTAACCACCAACTCTTTCTGCTGGAGGAAGGTGGAAGTCCTTTTTATAGACAAAGGAAAGCCCCTCTAAGGGGAAAATGTTGTATTGCAAAATGCTTCATTAGGGGCTAGAAGGGTGTAGACTTGATGGGTTGTGAAAAGTCCTCCAGGGACACAAATAGTGGCTTTGTCATCTGCCTTCTTCCACCTCATCTGGCAGCAAAATGAACTCATTTCAGAGCATCTGTCAGGGAATTGCGCAGCAGGTGTCCAAATGGAAGTCAGGGACGCTGACATGAACTTGTACCCTGTTTCCCCTAAAATAAGACATCCCCTGATAATAAGCCCTCCCCAAAAATATTTAAACACATGTGCAGCTGGTCCCTGCCATTTCCTCTGGTTTCCTCCATGCACCCCAAAATAATAAGACCTCCCCGAAAATAAGGCCAAGTGCTTATTTCAGGGTTCGAAAAAATTTAAGACAGGGTCTTATTTTTGGGGAAACACGGTAGTTTTAGATAGATGATAGATAGATAGATAGATAGATAGATAGATAGATAGATAGATAGATAGACAGACAGACAGACAGACAGACAGACTGATAGATGATAGATATATGATAGATGATAGATAGATTATAGATAGATAGATAGATAGATGGATAGATAGATAGAAGATTGATAGATGATAGATGATAGATAGATATAGATATAGATATATAGATGATGTAGATGTAGATGTAGATAGATACTATAGATATATAGATACACACAGACACACACACATATCAAACAAAATAGGCAAACGGGCATCATGAGGTAAATCTCAGAGCACACAGGGCACACAGAAGAAAAAAGGTGTGTGGGGGGGGAAGGAAACTCCCCACCACCACCCATAGCAACCCAACACAGTGCAGATTGCCTCACACAAGGGCCAACGCTCTCCAATCAACTCTAACTGTATAATATATTTGGTTCATTATACAACCCCATTGTTCCAGCTACTAAATTTAAATATCTTAACAGCATCCCTAGCTATCCCTCTTTCGTGGACTCCCTGGGGATGCCCTGCTTCCTTTCTGACAACATTTTCCTTTCTCCTGTAGATTCTTACATGCCCTGCCTTTCCAACTGGCGAATGCTGCACTCCGGTGGGCCCGACCTTGTTCTTTTTTGCCAAAGAAGCAACTTCCGTTCTTTCAAAGACTTTCAACTGAAGGATCCAAGGGACATTTAAAAAGTGCCTTCCCGCAACAGTATTATTCTTACTCTTTTATAATTTAAGATGTATTTTTTTAATCTGTACATAACATGTTCCTTCCTACCGGTCCCTTGCTCCTGCAGCCCATCAGTAAGTCAACTTGGACAGATGAGACTGTTCTGGCTTTTGAGAAGGGCCCTGGGTAGCAGGAGGCTGGCACCCTCCTCGAGCGCCTCAAGCCTCAAGCATCCAAACCAGAATTGCACTTTGACCATTCAACTTGTCTTTAATGGATGGAGACAATGAGCACTATCGTTGCTAGGCCCTGATGTATTGCAACAGGGAAAAATCAGTCTCTGGTAGTAGGCCTTTGTATACAGATCAGGTCTTGTGGAAAAGCTTTTGTTGTTGTTGTTGTTGTTGTTGTTGTTGTTCAGGAGCAGTCTTTTGCAATTGTGTGGTTTTCTTAGAACAGGCTGTGAGAGCTGACTCGGGAGTTTGAAAGCTAGGCCTTGGTGGCCTTGGAAAACCACTGGAAACTTTCTTCCAAAGGGAAAAAAAATAAGACCAAAGTCTCATGTCTTAACTGCACAAAAGTAACTGTGTTGATACAGCAGGGAAAAGTGATAGTGGCTAGCCAACCCTTGAAAAATCCTGGGTAGGTTACAGACTATCTCATTTTTTTTAAAGAAACTCTTGCTATTTTTCGAAAGGATGAAAATCTGCTTCCTATTTGTATGTGGCATGTTCTACTCAGTTTTTTTTTTTTTTATACTTGGTGGACCAAACAAAATGTAGCACTGCCTATTATGCTTATTGAAGCTTTCAAAATAAGTAGAAATTAAGTTATGCATGAAGGTTATTCTTGATGAATTTGACCAAGTCATTTTAATTCATGAATGAGATGGGGACTGCTTTTTAATTCATTGATGAAGGATAAATGGCATGATTTCCTATCATCATCAAGAAGAAGAAGAAATGGGCAGAATTCCCTGAACTACTTTGGAGTAAGCCTTTTTAAAATGGAATTCCTCATAGTTTCAGGAGATCCTGCACTGAAGAACTTATCTATAAATATTACCTCATGGCTGGATTGATTCAACCTGGTTACTGAAGTAAACAATTTCTGGGTTTTCATAATATGTTGAACCAGACACTATGGGATAAGATTACTAGCTTACTAAACCACAAACAAACCATAATTGACATGAAGGCCAACCATACTTAGCAATTTATGCAAATATAGCCATTGGATCTTGAACTAAGTTGTTTATGAATATTATGTGAGCCAAGAAATAGAACTCATTTATCTCACCCACACCTGTTCCTTTAAGGTTGTCTAGGTTGGAACCGTCTCTAACTCAACATGCATTTGCAATAATTGTTGTGCTGATGTTTGAAACAAGGCTTGTTGTTTCAGCCTGGATGTTTTGAGATAATCAGGTCTTGCTTTAACTTCTCTTAACTTGCCTGATAACTTCTGACCAAAGATTTTGAGGTATGAACAGTTTAGGATAAAGCCACTTGACAATGGTTAGGTTCTTCAACTGTTTTTAATTCAGAGAACCAACTTGACTCCTTTTGTTTTACAGCACTTTTTGCAGCTAGGAAATCAATAAAGCTAAAGATGCTTCAGTAGATCAGTCTTCTTCAACTTGGTACCATCCAGGCAGGGGTGAGATCCAGTAGGTTCTAACAGGTTCTGGAGAACCGGTAGCGGAAATTTTGAGTAGTTTGGAGAACCGGCAAATACCACCTCTGGCTGGCCCCAGAGTGGGGTGGGAATGGAGATTTTGCAATATCCTTCCCCTGCCAAGCCCGCCAAGCCACGCCCACAGAACCGGTAGGGGAAAATAATTGGATTTCACCCCTGCATCCAGGCATGTGGGACTTCCCTTTTTGATGGAGTCAGCATGGCTAATTTATTTGGAGACTATAAAGTTGGCAAAGTTGATACAGAGTTTAATTCACCAAATAGATCTTTTGATGAAATTGTCTCCACTCTAGTATTATGAAGCTGTCTCTTCTTCTGAAGCCTTAATCTAGAGGGATCACTTACTACGCTTGTCTTATGGACGTTTATGAACTATGATTTTAACTTCACGGAAGAGTATTTGCCTAACAGATTGCCCCAATATGAAATTGCCCACATAAGACAGGAAGATAATTGGGGTTATTAAACAGCTGTGATGTCCTGGTCAATTACACAAAAGATCTCTTGGATCAGGCACACCTGAAGCTTTAGAGCATTTAATTTGCCAAAAGTATCCTTTGTATAAAGTCCCTGTATTAAACTGTGCCAAAGAATTACAGTGGTTCCTGCAACCAATCCAGTGCCTTATGCAGAAAATGGAAGTTTGGCTCCATTGGCCCCTCTAGGGCCTTTGGTGCAGCCCTCTATGAATACAGCCAGCTTCCCCTTGAGCCTGCCTTTCTTTCTTACGTTGTAACAGCTGCTTATTCTTCAGAGTCCTCTGTTCCGTGGTTGCTAGGTCTGCTAGGAACATCAGGGACATGGGTTGTACTCTTTTCCAGGAAGTAGAGAACTTCTGAACTCCTCAGCAATTTCAGTCCCATCGAGATTGCTGAGAAGGGAGGCTTCATGGTAAAGTGCAGAGAGGTAGATATAGTTGTCTAGATATGGCCCTCATCCATCTCCTGAATGCAGCTCTCAGGGCCACAATGCCAGAAAAAAGGTGGTAGGTTTAGCATGCTTGATAAGATTTCTGCTTATGGATCTGAATTTTGCTCGTAAGGCCTGTGGTTTAGGAGATGGCTTTGAATTTCAAGGGAAATCAATGGCTGTGCCAAGTGCATGGTTTGCATCAGTGAAAATTCTAGTTTTAGAGTGATCTCAGACAGCTGGGAGAAATCACTTTTCCTGTGATATACCTGGAGAGCTGCTGCAAAAACTGTGCTGCTGAATGATAGGCCAATGGTCTGACTTTATGATACTTGTCTGCATAGGGAAAGCCACTTAGTGGGAGGCACAGGACTGTAGCCTTAGCGTGATATTCAGACTCCCCACCCCAGGTTTAGAACAGGACACAACAAAGGTGAATGGATCATATAGTGTTGGCACTTTATGGACTAGAACTCTTGATCCTTCCTCCCTTCCTCCCCTTCCTGTTAAGACTTCCTCATTCCATTCCTTCTGTGACAGTATATGGAAAAGGGGTGGTGCCTTTTATTTCTGGCCCCTTAATATAAAAATTCATTTGAGCAAACTCTTCTAACATTAAACACAGTATTCAAAATTCTAGTATTGTTTGCTGGTGGGAAGGGGGGAATTAACAATATCTCCCACCAGCCACATACGAATCGACCATCTCTGCTTCGGGGTGGGGCAGGGCAGGGAGAAGGTTATGCTACGTTATAAATCTCTTTGGCTTCTCTCAATCAAAGATGTCATCTGCCTCTTAAACCTGGCAAATTTTAATTAGCATCACTATTGATAAAATATCCTTACCTCTTCATCCACTACCGTGTTTATACATATGAAAACCACTGGCTTAGGGACACCTTCACTGAAATCAGTCACACTTACTTGCTTAAAGAAGGGGGCATGTATCCAAACCCCTAAAGTGATGATTATCCTTTGATTAATGTGTAAGTCTATCCCTGGCCCCTCTGGTTCTCTTCTGTGTGTGTCTTTGTTACAAAGAGGAAAATAAACATGCCAAGGGAACTAGCTATCCCATTTCCACCTGTTCTTGTTGATGTGATAAATACAGAATGGATAGCTCCTTGTCCGAACTTTAGTGGTTTCTATGTAGTTGTACCCCTGCTCCACTAAGCAAACTACATTGAGACTTGGCTTACTGGTTAAAAACACAGAATGCTGTTCCCAGTTATCATCAAGATGTTTCATTTTGTGCTTCGAGAGTTCATGGCTCTATATTTATAATCACTTAATCAAGCCTTGTAACTAATAAAATGTTGTCTCAGATGCCCACATTTCATCCAAGACCAGGCAATGAAAAGAATTGAAGTACAAACAGATGTATGTACTGTATGTGATTGAGACAGGGCAATAGCGTACAGGAATGACTTGAGAAGAGTAAGTTAAAACAATGGCGAGATAGTGAGGAACCACAATTAGGCAAGCTTCTGAATGTGTGCCAAAAACACTGAACTTGAACGATTGCTAGGTAATGTCTTGGTAAAGGCCAGAAAGTGAGTAATGCAACCCTCAAGCTTAAGAAAGATTCTCTTACTCTTGAGCCCTTGGACAAAGGGCAGGAGCAAATTGCAAGTAGCATTGTAAAGGTTTGTAGTGGCTAGTTTGCTTTTCGTCTGGCACAAGGGCCAGACATCAAACCTTCCTGCTGCAGTACAGCCAAAGGACAAAAGACATTGTGCCATTCAGAATGTTTGCCTTTTCCAGGATGGGAACTTAAGATCCAGCTCGTAAAATGAAAACACTCATGAAAAATTTCAAATGTGAAAGCACCCTTAGAAATAAGAATGAATTTGACACTTATTTCAATGCTATATAGAAAACCAAGGGAGAACGTTAGGGTTGTAGCCACTTCGATTTCTGAAGCAAACACTAATATTCTCCTCCAATATACCAAATGGGACCAATTCTCCACTCAGCTTTCTCTCAAGAGGTTTCTGACCCTGTTCATGGCAATGCTAATTCCCAAGCAGGCAGAGTATTCTTGGTGTTACTTCTGGACAGTTTACAGCATAATCACTTCAGCATAGTCCTCCTGTGTAGCTAGATGTAACTTTTTTGTACATGTGAAAATTATTATTGATTATACTGTAAGCCAATGCCTTCCTTCCTCTTGAACTGTACAGAATTTCTACTAATGGGAGAAGGGGGGAAAAATAAAACAGAACCAAAGGCTATACACCTTTGCATTTATTGCCAATGAATGTGTCTTTTCACCTCCCTGGGTTGTGCGATTCTCCCCCTCCTCCCAACTTACAGTTGCTCATTTGAGAGATGCTGAATGGAACATGTCTCTTTGCCTTGAGAAAGCTACTAAAAGTGTCAGACCCAGCCCCCAACACCAGTCCCCCCATCTCTGAATATGTTTTGAATTTCTTGGGATTCCTAAGTATACTTTGAAAACAGCTCTGAAATTCTCTAAACTATGTCACTTTTACTTAAGATCACCTTCTCCGAACCAGAGATGGCAGCCATAATCTAGTCAATTGGGAGGTCAACTTTTGAGAAAAAGCTGGTTTATAAAAAAGAAATCTTCAGGAACAAGTTGTGGAAATAATCTATGTGCATGTAATAAATTCTAGTACAAGGTTATAAATACGGAAGTATGGCATCCATCAGTTAAAAATGTGGAAATCAGCAATCTGATCAGCATTTGTAGCTTGTTTATTCACACAATTATTATGGATGAATCTCATACTCACTTTATATACACCCAGCATGGCTACTTTGCCACACGTACGAACTTAGGATATTTGCATATCCTCTCTTCCCTTTTTTAGATCTATACCTGCCAGCATACCTTCAAGTCCTCTGTTATTTTTGGGGATTATAGAGGCAAACATAGATCCAGTCCAATAGGTTATGAAAATACTCCTTTGAAGTTTTTTTTTCCCTAAAATCATTTGGAACCAATATAAACTAATTTTCTACAGGAGGCCATAGATTGGTATTTTCAGTCCAGATTTATTATAAATATTGTTTTAAAAATTCCATTAAACCCTTAACTCACAAGGGGATACTGCAACCAGGGAAAAGGATCCAGTCACAGTGATAACCTTCCAGAAGATCATGTAGCCCATTCTTGTCTCCAGATTTGACAAGACTGATGCTGTATCTCAGCTGTTTCCTGCCGCCATTTTGCATCTAGGCCAAAGGAGGCTCTGGGATAGTGTGGCCCTGGTGAAGTCTGAGTGGAGACAGACATCATTCATTCTGGTGCTCAGATGCAATTCCCCCAATCCTCTGCTGGATGATCCAAGAGCTGGGTTTCAATTTTGGTGATGCCCTCCAGATCCACAAGGGACACCTGAACTTTCCTCCCTGTCCTGATGCTTGATGTAGACTGGTGGTGTCACTGGAGATGACTGCTGCCAACGGGCAGGAGCAGCCGCTCCCATCTTAGAAGCAGGTGAACGTAATGAAGAAGACTGTGACCCAACGTGCGGGGTCCAGCAAGAGCAGTGCATACACTTGGCTTGGATGCCACCAAGGCTAAAACAAGGCAGAGTTGCCACAGGAACAAGGACTGAATGCTTTTCATACAACGGTGTTGGGGGTGCCTCAAAAGAGGCAGGGGTCAATTACTGGTCACCCAGTTGCTGCAGCAGAGTCCGCCGCCGACGTTCCAGCTCCCCTTCGCTCAGCTCCTCGCTCTCTGAGGTGTCCCAACCACTCTGACAGCAGAAAGAAGGCAGGTAAGAACCCCTCATCCAGCCTTCCCTCCAAGCCTTCCTTTTTTTCTATCTTCCTCCATCCTCCATGTCCTAAAGCAGGGATGAGCAATTCCCTTTATATGGCCCCTAGAGCCCCAAGAGATCGAGACTGCTGAAAACAGAGAGCAGTTCTTGCCATTTTGAGGATGAAATCTCCTAAAACAGACATATCACTATATTTAAAAAAAATATTGTAGCCATATCTCTCCCCAAATTCCGCCCTAATCGCCCCACCTATTTGTGGTCTTCAATTCCCCACCCAAAAGGGTTAAGACAGGGCTGGGGAACTATGGTCCTTTTATGACTTGTGGACTTCAACTCCCAGAATTCCATGCTAGCTCAGGAATTCTGGGAGTTGAAGTGCACGAGTCATAAAGGCGCTATAGTTCCCCACACCTCTGGGTTAGGAGAAGCCATTCCTGGGCTGGGATTCTGCTTGTGCCCCCCCCACCCCTCCCAAAGTCTCACCCGCTCCCTCCGAGTGCCCCGGGGAGGGGAGTGGCCCCTCCCCTCAGGTCGCAGAGGCGCCTTCCCTCGCTCCCACTCTTCCGCCCGGCTTGGCTCCTTCTTGTGCTCAGCTTCGCTTTCAGGGCTGTTCTGTAAAAGAAACGGTTTGCGGGGTGGGAGGGGCCTGGGAGGAGAGGGCCTGGGTGACCGGCCCATTTGGTGACAGAAGGCTAGCACAACCAAGGAAGGCAAGTGAGCCCCAAAGATTGTAAACCAGCAATGCACATGTTGCGATAAAACAGTTGCAAAGTACCAAACTCTGCCAGGTGGGTTTGGCGGTGCCTCAGAACATGTGTACCTTCAATCCTGGCTGCTCCCTTGAATCCCCAGATAGTGTTACCTGCTCCTACTCTGTGGGTCGAGACCCATGTGGAGGGAGCTGCCAGGAGAACGACTCCTTTTTTCCAAGGAGCTTGGTTTTATGCAATTGGTCCTTTTCCATCTGGGTCTCTCCTCTTGCCTCCCTTCTGCTGTCACCGCCTACTCACCGACTTGTGCCGTTTCTTCTTGCTCTTCTTCTTCGGCCTCTTGGCACGCCTGGGGCTGTGCTCTGCAGGAAAACAGGAAGTTGTGTGCAGACGGGGAGATGGGCCGTCCCAGCCTTCCCCTGGGATGACCTCAGCCAACTCCCAGCAGTGATTTCACGGCAGCAGGCCAAGGATCACACAGACGTTCTGGGAAGGTGGCCGAATATTGGGGGATGGGGTGATGCAGATGCTACCTATCAACGGATTTTTCCAATCAAATTAAGGAAGAGCAGTTTGCATGCTGTGGGAGTTTCCTCATTTTTAGAGTGCCAAGAGCCGCCAAAGAACATGTATTGAAACTTGTATTGGTGAAAAGGATTTCAGCCCATCATTTTTTGTGAGTTTTAAAACAAGTTAAAATAGGTATGTGACTCCAGTAGTGTTGCCTGGGGTGGGGTGGTTGTCAAATGGGAGAACCTGATGAAAATAATGTGTTGTGGGCCCTGCTGTCCCATTTGAACATCATCTTGACATTGTGCAGATGTTCCAAACGGATAGAGCTTACAGTCTGACACCACAAAGCTTTTGTCATTTGGACAAAAACGACAGGAGCCACAGACAACTTTCCTAAGCCTGTCATGCCCCTTCATGTCTTAACTTTCAGCAAGTGTTGTGCAAAATGTGAAAACACATCCCCAAAATTTACTCCCTGAGTAAATTTTCTCTTCATCCACAACATGGTGCTGTGCCCCTTGAAGGCTGAAAAATGTATACTTCAAAAACAGAAAATGCAACCGCTAGCAACAATAACGTTGCCTGTCCTAAACAAGCCGATGCCTATGGATTTGTTTTATAGGATTTACATGTTTTTTTCCAAATACAAAGACTGCTGCCTAAGTTTCCCATAAGGACTTCTTTTCTATGGAGCTAGGCAGTTTCTCATCCACTCCAAGCCTTACCTGAGTCAGGGGAAGACGAGGCCCCTGAACCTGCGGATTCTGAGTGGTTTCGTTTCTTGCGCTTGGCTGCTCGGTGGGGATGATCTGAACCGGATTCTGAGCCCTGCAGGAGAAAAAGAAGGACTCACCAGACAGCCTCTGCCAGAGGAAGAGTGGAAGAAGAAATAAGCCAAAGTGAAGATCAAAGGTATCAAGGAGGAAGAGGAGCAGGAAAGGATCAGGCCAAGCTGCTGCATTTTTAAGTTACTAAGCAGCACAATCCTAGATCTTGAACCAACTTATCATCCATCCTGTACAACAATAGCTAGCTTGCAGAAATCACCCCCACACCAGGCAACCTTCTCATTAGAACAGCTTTTTCTAAAGCTAATTTCCTCCAACTCTTTGTAAGTCCCCAGTCAAGGTGCCTTAATTTAAAGCTAAACAGGTCCTGATCAAGCTTACCAACCCTTGCCAAGTAAGAGATGAGCCCTCCTGAGGTCTAAGGTGGCACCTCTGGCTTCTAGCCCCTTATCCTACTGCATTCCCACCCCACCCACCCGCCTTTGAGTTTTTCTGGCGCAGAGGGGTCATCTGGCTTAACAGTGGTGAACAGGCTGGAAGAGAAAGCTTTGGGGGAAGGGGGTAGGAATAAATGTAGTTTCCAATTGAAACTGAAATGCCATTCCCAAAACTGAAAAGCTCAAAGTGCAAAATGCCCCTTTTTGCATATGAAATAGGTTGTTTTGAGCATTTCAGAAGTGCTTCAAGCTCACAATAGACTGCATCTCACTTGGAGCAGAGCTGTTTCCGGTTCAAGATACTTTCAAAACGCTCTAAATGAGCCTGACTTGCATCTGAGACAAGGTGCTTCAAATTCCAAGTGGATGTGATGGAAATGTGCACCTGCAGCAACAGAGGGGCAAGGATCTGGCCAACTCAAGAGCTTTCCCAGAGAGAGGCCTGGATTAAGAGACTGTGCAGTCCTAAACTGGAGGGAGGGAAGAGGTTCCTCACAGACCCTGGCCTAGAAGCTCTCGGGATATATCTAGTAGCATAGAAGTTACTGCTTTAGTTCGGCAAGATTCTGTCAGGGTTTAGTTTGGCAAGATTTGGTGTAAGCAAATTAAGGACTGGGCTTGATTGGATTTTGCTCTCGTCTCTGGGATTGAGCCTGACAGTGGCTTAGTTCAAGAGATGACATCTGGATTCCAGGAGAATCCAGATGCCCTTGGCCAACATTTTTGTATTTGCGCACTCCATTGAGTCTGTCCTCCCCAAATCTCACCGAGGCAGAGTGCTTGCGATGGTGTTTCTTTGGCTTCTTGGCATGCTTCTTGGCCTTGGTGTGGAAATGCTGGCACTCACTCTGGGGAAAAAGGAGGGCTGGGTTACTTGGGCCCCTTTGGAACGTGGCCTTCCCAGCCACTGTCTTCTCTTCCCCTAAACTCTGCTGAAGATGTGACCTAGCCTGGTAACGAAACGTTTGGAATCCAACCCACAAGCTCAGAGAACGAACCTCCACCCTCATCCTACACCAGAGCTACAGCCACCATCGCAAACTGTCTTCTCTATCCTCCTTCAGCGCAACTCTACTTACTGGTCCCATGGGGTTTCAAGCAGATCCCTGGCTGGGATTCAACTGCTCCGCCAGGCCCAAACAGGTGCTGCTCACCTCCAGCAACTGCAGGAATTCACGAAAGAGGCGGATCCGTTCTGATTCAAGTGTGATCTGCTCAAAGGCAATATTGTTGACAAACCGCTCTCTGACCTGGCCAAGAATAAGAAGCACATATCACATCCTTTCCTGGAATATGCAAGATTTTTTTTTGTTGGGGGGGGGGGTGTTCATGGGATTTCCAATCTTACTGATGGCAGGAGACCCCACCACTGTATTCAGACACAAACATTTCAAGGGATAACTAATTGGTGACAGAGCTCGGATGCTGCTAGAAGAAGTTAAAATTTCTTTGAGCCCATGGCAAAAAAAGTTGACGCCTTTGGGCCTAAGCCACTGTTTTGCTACTTTCTCACTCAACCGTGGGAGGAGATTTCCAATTTCTCTTAAGTTGGTTTGGACAGAAGCATCCATTGTTTTGAGACAAAGTTATAGATCAACCTGCTCCAAAAATAAGGCTTCCAAGTGCATCCTTGTAGGAATCTTTCCTTCTTAGGCTGGCCTTCCTCCACTAAGGAGGCATTCAGAAGCAGAGGGGTGGGTTTCTCCAAGGGTGGGAAATGCACATGTCCAATGCCAAAAGATACACTCAACAGTTGGACCGATTGTTCTATTATTATCTAGATGTAATCTGCCATCCTCTTCCTTTAGCATCCATTTGACACTCGACTGGAAAACCTGCCCTGCAAGGAGCAGAAGATCTCACCTCATCCCAGGGGGTATTGGGCTCCAGGGGAGGAGCTGCCTGACGCAACATACTCTTGAAGGCGGCCTCCTTCCGCCTCATCTTCCGGGTTTCCTCCTTTTCCCGTTCACGCTCCCGTGCCTCAGCCTTTTCCAGCAGCTGGGGGGTGGGGGTGGGGTGGGAAGGCAGAGAACAATCACCACAGAACATTCCTATCACTAAAATATCTCCTCAGTGGTTTAACTGCCTCTTCGTTTTATTTATTTATATCCCAGCTTTTATTAATTTTACAAATGATGCAATGTAGTGAACAGATCCGACACACCTTCCTCCTCCTATTTTCCCCACAACAACAACCCTGTGAGGTGAGTTAAGCGGAGAATGAATGACTGGCCCAAGGTCACCCAGCTGGTTTTCATCACTAAGGTGGGACTAGAACTCAGTGTCTCCTGGTTTCTAGCCTGGTGTCTTAGGCACTACTACACCAAACTGGCTCTCGTTCATAAACCTGCCCCTTCCTAGATTTGCCTGACCAACTTTTGCAAAAGCAGCCATCACCTTTTCTGTCTGCAGCTCGCTTACTTGTAAAGATGACCTTTCTTCCAACTGGACTGACCCCCTAATGCCCAGCTGCCACACTGGCAGCATTATTAGCCCCAGCATTATTAGACAGAGAAGAGAGACGCTCCCAACAAACATACATTTATTTCAATATGATAGGGGATATCATATGTCTATGGAGATTCTCAGTCACCCAGGTCACGGTTATCCCAAAAGGGCTTTTTCAAGAGGCAACTGGACTTCCTTGTTTTTCTTTGAAGACGTTTCGCTTCTCCTCCAAGAAGCTTCTCCAGAAGCGAAACGTCTTTGAAGAAAAACAAGGAAGTCCAGTTGCCTCTTGAAAAACCACCTTTGAGACATAACAGGGGATAGTTACCAAGCTGAAGAAGCATAGGATCCCACCCTGCCCCACTCACACTGTTGAAAGTTAACTTTATGTTGCCAGCATCCAGTGTGGCAGCACGTTTGTCAAAACTGATGACATGAGCAAAGTCCTCAAAGGTTGTATTTACTTCCACACTGAAGCTCCGGTCCTACCAAGGAGAAAAGAAAGGGAAAAGGAGAGAGGCGTGAAAAGACCATGGTTAAACTTTCCTTCCCTCAGAGCCCTGGTGTTTACTTCTAAAACATTAGGAATCAAAGAATACTAAAGTAAATCCACTATAGACTTCAATTTTTTTAAGGGTTTTCTGAAAAGATTTTTTCTCTGGATCAGGTAGTGGTTGGAATTGCAGATCAGCTCGTTCCCCTTGCCTGCTTTCATTTTAAAGCAAATACAAGCATCAGAACGTGACAGACCTCTGCCCTGTACAAAGAAGGATGCTTCAAAGGGACTGTCTTATGGTTGTCCTAAAACTGATGATGGTGTTGCCTAAAAAGGGCCCCAGCTAACTGGAATCACAGAGGGAGACATAATTCCCTCAATGGAAATAGCTTCCCAAAAGTATTTCTAGCCCATATTCTGTTGTTAACCTTCTAGCCACACCTTGAGAATATCTTTGATGATCTTTTTTTCATCATGGAACCGGGCCTTCAGATCTTCAACGTAGAATTTAAAGAGGTCAAGCGGGGTGGAGCCTGTGAACAGAAGAGCAGCAGGAAGTAGCCCATGCATGCATTATTAGCGCTGGGCGCAGAGGATCCGCCTAACCAAGTTTCCAAGCAGCTTCTCAGATTTTGGGCCCAAGGGCATATAAGGCCAACATTTCACTGAAACTAAGCATGGTCCGTGCTTGGTTGGAAAATTACCTCATCGTGTCCATCAGTTTTAAGTTACAGGATAGAAAGCAGGATATGAAGTAGAATAAACGAGCAATAGATGATCAACAATTCTATCTGAAACAAAATAAATTGTCCACGCCTCCTATTCCTCTATTACTTATCCCCCTTGGAAAGTCAGCAACCAGAAACACACACCGCAGTGTGTCCTCTGATGCTCTTTTTACTTAGGTCAGAATAGGTGACATGAAAGTCCAATGGGTGGATATATGGCCCTTAACGTCCTTGAGGCAAGAGAAGATGCTCAGAAATTCCTTATGATGGGTTACCGCACAGACTATAATGGAAGAACAATGAAATCCCCACAGTAGAAGTATGGATTGTGAAAAAAAAGTCAGAACTGGAAAACTGGCCTGTTGATCAGAGAAAAAACAAAACCTTTTTTTGAGACTAAAAACCTTACATGGACTTTTTGCTGAAAGAAAAAAAGATGATTTATGGGTTTGAAGATTAAGAGAAACTTGGATAAAATGAGGAGCTAAGAGGGAAGAAGGATTACAAAATTGTAACTGCCTACTGAAAACAAGGTTGGAAGTCATTATATGTCTTAACTGTAGTTCTTTTCTCTTTTTGCTTCTTGCACTTTTTTGTTTTTCCTTTCCTTTCCTTTCTTCCGTTCCCTTTCCTTTTTTTCAATTTGCCTTTATTGTATGGAAAAACTCTTAATAAGCACAAATTAAAAACCTCCTTATGATGCATATATTTATAATTCAAGGACACATTTGAGGGCTTGCTTAGAAGGCAAATCAAAATAGAAAACATTTCCCTTAAGGCAGGATGCATGAAAAATCTTGAAGTAAGGCAGGAGATGCCACTTAGTGAAGCCCCTGACTCAACCAGCCTTCTTGGTTCATGGAGTTTAATCCCTGGACTTGGGTCCAGTCCTCAGCTTTTTCAATGGGAAGATCTCAAATCTAATAAACAAATATTTGCAAACCCAAGTGCAACATTTCAAGTCATCCCAAACACCACCCAGGAAGATGGATCCATGCCCATAATTTTGGGAAGACCTTTTCTGGAGAGAGGCAAGAAGGGAGGGTGAGATTCCTGCCTGAGGCTGCTTACCAGGTTGGCCCAACATGTTGGCAAAGCGTCGGTCGGTGCTGAGGGAGGGATACAGCTCCATCCAAGTGGACATGGAGTGAAGGCGTCCGCTTTCGTGAAGCTCGTCCAAGAAGGCCTGAGCAAGAAGCAGCCTGGTTATTCTACGATAGAGTGAGAGAGATCAGGGAGTCAGCCCCTCCCCCAGTCACAGGCCCTGTCAGGGAGGCCATGTGCCCCAAAGCAGGCCCTGAAGCCCACCTCCCTCTGCCCTGACACAGAGGTTTCCTCAAAGACTTCCTTCCATCTACCCTTCCAACGCCCATTTGGAAACTCAAACATTTCAGATACCATAGAGCAGAGGTCTCCAACCTTGGCAACTTTAAGACTTGTGGATTTCAACTCCCAGAATTCCTCAGCCAGCAAAGGAAAGCTGGCTGAGGAATTCTGGGAGTTGAAGTCCACAAGTTGCCAAGGTTGGAGACCCCTGCCATAGAGCACTCCATATACAGTATGAAGGAAGGAAGAAAAAAGCAAGAAGCAAAGACACTGGGATGAACTGCAAAATTTGACTTGAGAAGTACAAGTTTTAAAAAAGCTAGTGTCAGAATTTTGCCCCCAGTTCCTGGAAAACTTACACTCCTGTGTTCCAGCTTCTTTATCATACTTCCCTGGAGATGTCTGGACAATTATTGTGCAATTTGCCTTACAGTTTGCCATTTTCCAGAGTGTCCAGGCAATGCCGTGAGCACAGAACCCATATTTTCGCTGATACATCTGCCGTGCTCTACTCTCATTTTAAGTACAGGTAGTACTCCACAATTAAGCCCCAAATTTGTTAAGTGAGTTTTGCCCCCATTTTACAACCTTTCTTGCCATAGTTATTAAGTGGATCACTGCAATTGTTAAGTTAGTAATGCTGTTGTTAAAGTGAATCTGGCTTCCCTTTTGACTTTGCTTGTCAGGAGGTCACAAAAAGCGAACACATGACCCTGGGACACTCCAACTGTCATAAATATGAACCAGTTGCCAAGCGTCCAGATTTTGATCATGTGACCATGGAGTTGCTACAATGGTCAAGTGTGAAAAACGGTCGTAAGTCCCATTTTCAGTGCTGTGTTCAGTAAATTCATACACTCACAAAATGAAGGTTTGTAAGAGATGGCCAACCTGCGATTAAAAAAAATGACAGTAAGAGAAAACCATCATGCAGCATTGCAGGAGGCACAAAAAATGTGAGAAAATAGGACTGATGAGGTGTACTGGAATGATCATCACGGATGAGGATGAAGTGACTCTTTTCTCTACCACAGCAACACTCAACCAGTGTGGCCAACAATAAGGAGTACTAAAAGTTGTTGTTCAGGGGTATCTAGAGCAGACATGGGCATTTTACGGCCCCCAGGCCGTATATGGCCCTTGGGTGTCCCTGTCCAGCCCACGTGAGGTCGATCGGAAATTAGAAATCAAATGTAAATAAGGATACGCTATGCGACTCCACATTTTCACAGTCTTATCATAACATGTAAATTCTTACCAGTAGCAGCTAACTCAAACCATAGAATTTGGTGCTTTATAAAGTAATATTGAGCAAAATTCAGTACAGCCTATTGGTTCAGCCCTCAGGAGCAGTCCCAGTTCCTTGGAAAAATTAATTGCCCACCCGATTTACAGGGTCATACTTGTCCCCCTTTATTGTATCACTTATCATGCTCTATTGGGGCTTTTATCATCATCATCATCATAATCATCATCATCATCATCATCATCCTCTTTTAAAGATCCCATAATCCCTTACAGGGTGGAGTCTGGGCAACGGAATGGAGCTGAGTGTTTACTGGCCGGATCCCCTTCCTGTCGCCAACGCAGAGTTTTTTTCAGCCGATATATTCCCAGTGTGCCCAGAGAGAAAAATATCTGCCTCTACCTAGGATCAAACTCTATTGGGGCTTTCATGTTCTTCCAAAAGCCAAGTAATCCTCACACTGGAGCCTATCTGGGCTACTTTTGTTCCTCCTCCCTTAAATAAAAACAACATGTTTTCTCAATTTCTCCGGTGCCTTTTTTTCTCTTTTGAAGAAAACAATTGGGGGGTGGGGGATGGATCAAGAGAGACTCTGCAAATATTAGGAGAAAGGAATAGGGGCATTCTGCAGTAACAGTTCTCTGAAACTGATTAGGAAAATGGAAGAAAGTTTCATATAAGGAGTATAAAATGGAGATCAGGATTTATGGCTCCATCTTAACTGTTTATCAGAAGCAAGAAAGCACTCCACAGGTAATCCTCAATTTACAACAGTTCCTTTTGTGACTGTTCAAAGTTATATCAGCACTGAAAAAAAGTGATCATTTTTCACACTTACGACAGTTGCAGAATTCTCATAGTCATGTGATCAAAATCCAGACACGACAATTGACTCATATTTATGACAGATGCAGTGTCCTGGGGATCATGGGCTCACCTTTTGCAACCTTCTGATAAGCAAGGTCAATGGGGAAGCCAGTTTCCGTGTCATTAACAACTACAATGATTCATTTAACAACTGTTAGCAAAAAGGGTTGTCAAATAGGGAAAAATTCATTTAACAAATGTTTCACTTAGCAACAGGAATTTTAGGCTCCATTGTGGTCATAAGTTGAGGACTACCTGTATTTGCCTATAAATAAAAAAACCAAAACGTATACAAAACACAGTTTGCAATTTGGAAGGCAGGAGAATCTGCAATGATTTAAAAGGTCAGCACAGGGGAAGAGAAAGCACTACCCCAGTTGTGCTGCAAATCTGTGGGAAGGTCCATGAACAAAAAACTGAGATTTTCTGAAGCAGTGTTCCTTAACTTGGGAACTTTTAAAAAAATATGGACTTCCAACTGCCGGAATTCTCCAAGCAGTCATTGCTGGCTGGGGAATTCTAGGAGTTGAAGTCCACCACTTCTTTAAAGTTCCCACGGTTGGGAAACACTGCTTTGAAGGGTTGAAAGTCAATGGGAATTCCTTTTAACTATGACAGAAAAGGGATGCGGTGGCTCAGTGGCTAAGACGCTGAGCTTGTCGATCGAAAGGTCGGCAGTTCAGATCCCTAGTGCCGCGTAACAGGGTGAGCTCCCGTTACTTGTCCCAGCTTCTGCCAGCCTTGCAGTTTTAAAGCACGTAAAAAATGCAAGTAGAAAAATAGGGACCACTTTGGTGGGAAGGTAACAGTGTTCCATGCATCTTTGGCATTTAGTCATGTTGGCCACATGACCACGGAGATGTCTTCGGACAGCACTGGCTCTTCGGCTTTGAAACGGAGATGAGTTGGGAATTCCCCTAGAGTTGGGAATGACTAGCACATATGTGCGAGGGGAACCTTTACTTTTACCTTATGATAGAAAAGCAATAACTGGCAATAACTGCTCTCTCTGAGAGCATCTTCTCTCACTATTATTCAAAAACTAAGGACAGCCAACATTGTTAGGAAGCTGAATTCTAGTATATCCAGTCCTTTTCTGGAATTTTTTATTTTTTTTTTATTTTTTAATTTGATTTATATGCCGCCCTTCTCCGAAGACTCAGGGCGGCTTACAATGTGCTCAGCAATAGCCTTCATTCTTTTGTATATTTATACAAAGTCAGCTTATTGCCCCCACAAACTGGGTTCTCATTTCACCTACCTTAGAAAGGATGGAAGGCTGAGTCAACCTTGAGCCTTGGCGAGATTCGAACCCTGCAGTAATTGCAGGCAGCTGGTCTTAATCAGCTTAATAACAGGGTGCCTTAAACCCCTGTACTACCAACACTCCTAATCATAATCAAATCAAATAATTAGCTAGCTACAAACAGGCCAAAACAAAATAGTGACAGTGTTATAAAAAATGATTTTTTTTTCTTTCCTGGTTTGTGAAAATCTTGATCTATTTATCTTCAGGTGATGGACAATAGAAACACTAAATGATGATCATTCTAGATTAATCTTCATCCGAGCAGCCTTGTTCAATGTAATGCTCTTCAAATGTGTTGGAGGACAGGTACTAGGATTCCCAACTACCATGGCTGTTGGGAAGTCTGACGTTTTATTCCTAAAATATCTAGCAAACGCTAGGATGAAAAAGACTGAATCAGTAGTCCATTTACCATTTAGCCTACTATGGACTGTGACAGCAATAAAAGGATTTTCCTATGTTTTCCTGGATTTTCCTTTGTTACCTGACTCTTTTAATTAAATTTTCCCAATTTGGTTGCCCTTCTGATGCCCAGATTCAAATCCTGGAATCTCTCAGTTAATATAGTTATTGCTGAGAATTCTGCAGGTTGACACCACCTTTGGATCCTCTAATTGCAGGATTGCCTCTAATTCTTTCAAGTGCTGATGACCAAAATCTACAAGGCATGGAATCCTTGCCACTGTTCTTGCTTTGAGAGACAAACCACACTCTTCTTTCCAAAGAATCCCCAGAAAAATCCTCCTTGGCTCATGGGTTGCGATTGCAAATACCTGGAAGGCTTCCCTGTTCTTCCGCTGCTGACGCCTCTCCCGTAATCGACCCCGTTCACGTTCCTCCTCCTCCTCCCTCTCCAACGTCCGGATGTGTTCCTCAAAGCAGATTAAGGCATCCTCCTTGTCCATGTCTGAAAGAGGAAAAGTTGGGAGCAGGCCAGACTAAGCTAAGAGATAAAACCATGGTGATCCGGGAGGAAAAGTACAAGTTTATTCTGTAATGAGACGTGTCAGGGATTCAGGCACAGACAATGGGGAAGAGAACATAAGACAGTCCCCCGTGAATGAAGGTTCTAAGCATGGAGAGTGTCCTACCTAAGATGGGAAGTTGTGGCCCACCCTGTCAGCAGGGCAGCAGAGAGGCCCAGCGTTCGAAACGTTATGACCAGGGTGGGCTACTGGGGATTCGCAGGGGTTCGGGAGAACCTCTAGCTAAGATTCTGTGCAGTTCAGAGAACCCCCAAATCCCACTCCTGGCTGGCCCCACCTCACCCCTCCCAGGAGTCCCCAAGTGGCCCGTTTTGGATGCAGGTAAGTGCAGGACGCGAACGGAGGTTTGGGGAGGGCAAAAAATGGGCCTACCAGCCTCCAGAGGGCCTCTGGAGCCTGAGGAGGCTGTTTTCGCCCTCCCGGAGGCTCAAGGAAAGCCTCTGGAGCCCAGGGAGGGCAAAAACGCCCCCCTTTCCCCCATCGTGGTGCAGGAGGCCGACTAGGCCATGCCCACCCAGGAACCAGGCAAAGAACCCCTTGCTAAAGTTTTTGAAGCCCACCCTTAGGTAGGACAGCTTGTTACACTTCTAGAATTAAGCTTTCGTGACTTCTAGAAAGTAGCAATTAGATACACTACCCAAATAACCTACACTATGGCTTAATGTGAATATATATAGTTCTCATAGCGTGTGAAGACAAGAGTTAGAAAGATGAAGGTAGGAGGAACCCGGGACAATGAGATGGTGGAAGATGACTCACTTTGTAAGTCTTCGTCTTCGGCAAAGCTGGGGTTGTCCATTAGGTACTGCTGGGCCTCAGACCAAGTGGTCTGGAAGCTGACACGGCTCATGCTGTCCAGGATACTCTTCAGAGCTTGAATGTTCCTTTTGCGGAGCTGCTTGGCATGCTCCTGGGTAGGACAGAAGGGGCAGAGTTAATGCTAGGACTGTGGGTTTCTGCTTGGAGGTGCAGGGCAAGGGACGAAAGCGCCAGGATGTCACAGTGTAAACTGCAATCTTTTTGTAAGTCAGGTCACACACATATATGTAAGGGGAGGGGCTTTTGTCAAAACAACTTTGTAATTCAGATGAAACCGTGGATTGGACTCTGTGGATGTTGGTGGCCAGTATCTATCTCAGGAATCTTGGATTCCTGCCCTCAATTTCTGGGAGCACGTATCAGGATTAGTTTTTCTGCTGTTACTCAGGAAGGAAGGCTATGGGGGAAGGATGATGCCTGGACTTTTTTTTTTTTTTAACTGCTATCAAGAGCTCCCACCCTTGACCCGTCCTTGACTTACCTTCTCTTTCTTGGCCAGAAAAAAAAGAACGTCATCATAGATCTCCTTGCGATCCCTTTCAGGCACCATGGCCCACACTTCCAGCTCACCAAACATTTGCTCAGCTTTCCTGAGGAGGGAAAGAGAAAAGAAAGTTGGAGATGGAGGGTTGGGTGACAACCTTCAAGGGAGGACAAATAAAGATCCAAGGACATCTTAGTCTATGAAGCAGGCAAAGTGAGTTGCTCGAGGACATCCATGCTTGGAAGAACCAAGCAACAGTCCCTCTACTTTGATCTGGTGAGGACAGAGTTGTGGCAACAGAAAAAAAATAAGAGGGATACCTGTAACAGAAACCACCTGTTTCGTGTCTAAACAGGGGAAACTGGACTGCTTAGCATAGCCAAGGTAACATCTCTTTCCTGGTCTTCAAGCTGCAACCCGTTCAGTATTTACATCTCTAATTCTGGCCCACAGGAAATCCAGCAATAAATTCTAGGTTCATTACTGGAAAATGCAGCTCCCTGTTCCCCAAAGTGCTAAGTCTCTGCCAGGTTCAGACATACAACCTTGCAAAATTATTCATCCATCACAGTTGATGTTATTCAAGGAACTGGGCCAGCCACACCTAACCTATTTCCTTCGAAGGCTCCTTCAAGACCTAGCCAGGAAGACACCACTTCTCTTAGCAATCTCTAAAACGGTCTTGAGAGAACCATCCAGGCTCCCAACCTTCCCCAGCTGGGTTGTTGTTCCACCAAGCATCCCGATCCTCGTGTACCTGTAGCGGGTGGTAGAATTCATTTTGCTGTGTTCTTCCAAGAAGCGTTGCAGTTCTTCCTTTGCCTCCTTTGCTCGCAGCCGGGCCTCTTCCTTTTCTTCCTTGTCCCGTTGAGCCTTGTAGGCATTGAATGCCTGCTTCTTCTCACTCACCTTGGGCAAAGCACTGGGACACACAGAAGCCGGAGGTCAAGAGCTGGCTCACATGGGCAACAGGCAAAGAAAAACAGGAGACCCAAATTCTAGTTCCCAGAATGAGTAAATGAGGTGGATGGGCAGGGCGCTCCAACTGAGCTCTCTCTGTAGGGCTTTCAGCATACAGGTCTGCAACTTGGACTCATTGTCTGACAAGGAAGGGAGGGAACTAGATGCGTCCACCCAAGATCATACCTGAAACGGGGGTCACTGCTAATAAGCTTCATGGCCTGTTCCCAGGATGCACTAGCTGGAACACCCTAAAGTCAGAAAATGGGGTATTTCAATCAAGTTGTACCATCACCTCCTCCTCTTGGACTGCACCAATTAGGCCTGCACTGCCTTAATTTGGCAGGCTCCTTCTTTTCACCCCCCCCTTTTTTTTTTTTTTTTACAAATACAAGAGTCGGGGTATAACAAGTTTGCTGTTTTGATTTTCTTCTGCTTGAACTTTCAGGCAAAATATTTTCCTCTCCTCCCTGCTGTCTGGCAAAAGAAATGATTGATAGGTAGGTAGGTAGGTAGACAGAGATAGATAGATAGATAGATAGATAGATAGATAGATAGATAGATAGATAGATAGATAGATAGATAGAAGACAGACAGACAGATCAGCCTGCCAGAGGGAGAGGTTCCCTGACATTGTTCTCTTATGGCAAGGAGAACAGGTCCTTTCACTCTCAATGCAAAAAGCACTCAGGACACAAAACTTCCCACCATTTTCCTGGCAGGCTAAGCGACGGGCAAAAAGAAACTGACAAACTGGCTCCGATTCCTAGGAAGGCTCTTTAATTCCTGTCCTCCTTTCCCTTCTCCAATTATTACCTTGTCTTTGAGCAGCTCCTTAAAAGCTTGTTTAGCTTCCTCTTTGTTGCTCCAGGCACTGCCACTGCCACGATCTTCTTCATCTCTCCGGAGGGGATCACAACTGCCCAAGGAAAAGCAAAGCATTTGGACAAAACGTGAAGTCAAGCATCGATTGAGATTTAACAATTCAACGGATTGCTGCTAGGAATTCCAGGTGGACAGTGCAGCCTTCCATACAGATAAACCGGCAGACAGATGGAGGGGAGTTCCATCCCTCTGCCTTCTCTACCACTCTTTTTTGTCCTGCAACCCACAGTTTGAAAATCTAGGCAGGCTTAATCTGGCATTCCTCGATCTGATGCTTTCCTGATGGGTTGGAGTAGAGAGATCCCACTATCTGCTAGACCAGTACCTCTCAACCTTGGCAGCTCTAAGATATGTGGACTTCAACTTCCAGAATCCTATTTATTTTACTTTTTTTACATGTGATATACAGGGAGTCCTCGACTTACGACCACAACCAAGCCCAAAATTTATGTTGTTAAGTGAGACATCTGAGTGAGTTTTACACCATTTTATGACCTTTCCTGCCACAGTTAAGTGAATCACTGCCGTTGTTAAGTTAGTCACATGGCTGTTAAATGAATCTGGCTTCTCGGTTGACTTTGCTTATTGGAAGGTTTGCAAAAGGGGATCACATGACTCTGGGACGCTGCAACGGTCATAAATATGAGTCAGTTGACAAGCGTCTGAATTTTGATCAATGACCATGGGGATGCTGCAATGGCCAGAGGTGTGAAAAATGGTCATAAGTCGCTTTGTTCAATTTTTTGAATGGTCACTAAATGAACTGTTGTAAGTCGAGAACTACCTGTAGTTCTAGGACAGGGTTCGGCAAACTTAAACACTCAAAGAGCCACTTGGACCCGTTTCCCATAGAAAAAAAAACACACCAGAGCCACAAAACCTGGGTGGGCGTGGCCAACTCGATGTCACTCACTCATCCAGTCACATGACCCCCCTAGCCACGCCTACCCAGCCACAAAACCATTCTCTCCCTCTCTCTCCCTCTTCCTATCTCCCCCTCTCTCCCCCCATGTCTCTCTCTCTGTATCTCTCCCTCTCTTCCCCTCTCACCCCTCTCTATGTATCACTCTGTATGTCTCTCTATGTCTCTCTCTCTGTCTCTCCCCCTCCCTTCGGGTGACTGTTCTCTTCCCGCTCCTCTGGCCATCGCCTTGCTGTTTCATCCCCCACCCCCAGCAGCTCTTCGGCTGAGTGCGGAGGGTGCGAACTCCAGCCTGAAGCGGCAGGAAGCAAAGGCTGCCTTACGTGCAAATGTGGCGCGAAAGCAGCTTCTCTCCTGCACTCTCCTCCTCCTCCCACTCTTGTGATGCCCTGGCCGGTTATGGCTGAGCTGGGAGCATGCGCACACGTGGAGAGACCCTCCTTAAGCAAGCCGCTGCTCACCCTGCGCGCACCTTTCCTGAGCTTTGGCGCTCGCTTGAGGAGGGTTTCCCTGCACGTGCGCATGCTCCCGGCTCAGCCACAGCCGGCCAGGGCATCACAAGAGTGGGAGGAGGAGGAGAGTGTGGAAGAGCCACACTCAAGGGGCCAAAGAGCCGCATGTGGCTCGCAAGCCGTGGTTTGCCGACCACTGTTCTAGGACCTATTGTATATCTTTTTAACTTGCTCAGTGTTGAATGTTATATGTCTATAACTTGAAGGTGCTTCTGACACAAATAAAGAAAAAAACTCCCAGAATTCCCCATGCAGGCTGGATAATTCTGGGAGTTGAAGTCCACAAATCTTAAAGAGTGGCTAAGATTGGGAAACATTGTGTTAGAAAGCTGGCAATGGCCTGGCTATAGATCAACATCTTCCCTTTACTGTCCCCTCCTCTTGAATTACCTGCTGGTGACCTCCTCCTCAACAGCAGTCGGGACTCCCTCAGTCCCTGGGGTCTCTTCAACACCCCCGGTGCCTTCCGTGTCTGAGGTGGCTGCGGAAGACGGGGTGGGACTGGCAGGGCCCGACAATGGCGGCTCCGGTTGCTGAGGTAGCTGTTGCCTTCTGGGAAGGAAGAAGATGGCAGCTATGAATATTTTGCAGTAGAACAATACAAGCCTGATTGCACAGTTTAGAGAACTTTCCACACAATGGATTCCAGCCCACTCTATCTCATCAAGGCAGGAAAATGAGAGAAGAGACATAAGACCAGTCTCAATCAGTCCAAACTCCACTCAGCCCCTTTTTGGGTTCTGCGTTTCCATGGGGATGCTGAGCGTTTTTCAGTTCCTTGCCACCATCAAGCAGAATTAGAAATAGAAATTTTATTTCCAAGCAAAATGGCAAAGCTCAAGTTTTCTGATGGTTCTGTGACCCAGATGCCAGGTTCAGCAGATCTTCCAGAGAGATGAATCAACCTCTAGGGGAGGCTTGGAAGAAAAAGGAAGCCCTCAGCCCTGCCAGTGCTCACTCCATGCCCATGTCTCATGGGACAAACCCTGCTGGGTAGGTCTGCCTTTTCTCCTGCCCAGCCTGCTCTTTGAGCTCTTCTTGATGCAATCTGCTTCCGGGAACTTACTCTGCTTCCTCCTCTTCCTCCTTGATCAATGCTGAAGGACAAAAACAGGAAAAGGGTCTCAGACGAAGATTGTGGGAAGCAGGACCCCACCCTAGATTTGATCCTGGAGACCCTCACCTTCAATATCATCTAGCTCTCGTGGCCTGGTCCAACGTGACTCCTTGCTCTGAGTGTTGTAGTAATAGGATTTCCCAGTTTCTGAGCGATACTCACGCCAAGGACAGCGTGACAGCAAGATCTGCAGAAGCAAAAAAAGACAGTCTTAGCAAGTGTAGAGTGAGTGAGAGTGAGTGAGTGAGTGTGTGTGTGTGTGTGTGTGTGTGTGTGTGTGTGTGTGTTGTGGGGTAAAGATCCAGAACCTTTTATCCTTTTCTGAAAACTTATGCACTGATGGGCCAATCCGTATCTATAATCAAGCTTGCCTGTCTTAGTTAATGAACTGATTCCTTTTCTGCATTCATACAATACCCTGAAATCATAACATTAACCAAATGGCCAATATGTTTAACCACAAAAGCCTTCTTTTCTATTAGCCCTGACTTGGTTTTGAAGCCAAGAGTGGCAGTTATATCCTGTGTCTTAAAAAGCATTTGGTTGTCTGCTTGAGAAACTGAATTTTGAGTGAGAACCAGTTTGGTTTCTTATTAAAGGGTTATTTACAAATTATACTTACTAAGGAGTTATTTTGCTAATGGCCATGTGACTCTTTTTTTCATTTAATAGTTCAACAATTCTTTCCTCACTTGGAGGTAAGGCTCCTGGTGGCCTTTTAAAGCAGGGCTGTCAAACTCCCGTCTTGTGGGCCAGTTGCGTCACGCGCTGGCCACGCCCACGCCCAGTTTAGCGAAGGAGGAAAAAGTCCTGATTTGTCACGTGCCGCCACTGTGATGACGTGAGTTTGACACCCCTGTTCTAAAGCATCTATCTGGTTCACATCCAACCAATGGGAGTAAGTCCTGTAGTCAACAAATTCTCCCAGATTCCACAGAATAATCTGAGAGAATTTGATGGACATGGTTAGACTTAAAGAGATTCCAACCCTATCAATTGCTGAATGCAGGAATGTTGGAATCGCAACCTCCCTGACAGATGTCCAGGTTCCAATTAGCTACCCACAACGAAGTAGAATCCATCATGATCCATGGAGACTGTTTCATGCAGAAGCAACTCTTTGCTGGTAGAAAATTTCCCCCAAACATTGGTTGAGATCAGCCCCCTTGTAAATTCTAGCTGCTGGTTCTGGCCCTGTCTTCTGGAACAGGCAACAAACCCGTTTAATCATTTGTATCCCAAATCCCTAAATCTTCTCCATGCTATCCACTCTTCCTCTGAGTGCCTGTTTTACAGTTCCTTATCGGCCTGATCATCTCCTATATTTATATTCCAGGAATTCTTAGGATTATGACTGCAACTCTACTTTTTAGGAGAAATACCAGATGGGATTGCTGCCTGAGATGGCTGACTTTCACTTATCAGAGATCCAATATAAGAGGGGAAAAAATCAATGTCTAAGTTGCTCCAGCAACCAAGCATAGCAACAACTCTCACCTCTGCCTTAGACTTGAGTTCATCTGGCTTTTCCCAACTTGATTGTTTGGTTTCAGCATTATAATAATAGATCCGCCCGTCAGGGGCTTTATGATCACTCCATGCTGGCTTCTGTAAACAAAATTCAAACTGAACCAAATCAAGCTGAGATCCAGTTGGGCAAATATCCATAATTCACACACACGCATCCCAAACAGACACAGATTCAGAGAAGAGAAACCACTATGTTTACTTCCAACGAAAGCACAAAAACAAAAAGGCAGCTTTGTAGCTTTTATGAAGTTGTGTGAGCAACATCTAAAGCAAATCTGGTGGGGGAGGAGATATTTAGGGAAGGTTAATAAGAAACGTTTCCTACTGTTAAAGTACAAAGATGGAAAAGTCAGCATTTGGATCTTCCTAGAAGAGGCAGAAAAATGATCAGTGATGGCGAACCTTCGTGTGGAAACGTTGAGCACGTGTGCGTGCGCTCGCCAGGGCCGTACTCTGGAAAAGTTGAACTTCCAGGTTCTAGCACATGTGCGCCTGATGATCAGCTGACTGGCGCACATGCGCAGGCCAGTTTTTGGAACTGCCATGAGCGTGAAGTGTTTGCGCTCCGGAAAAGCCGAACTTCCAGGTTCTAGCCTCCACGTGCACCCAAAGATCAGCTGGCCGGTGCGCATGCACAGGCCAGTTTTTGGCACTGCCGTGCACGCGAAGGGATCACGCTCCGGAAAAGCTGAATTTCCGGGTTCTGCACACCCAACAATCAGCTGGCCGGCACGCATGTGCACACCAGTTTTCGGCACTGCCACAAACGTGAAGGACAGCTGATCATCACGCACGCATGCGTGCCAGAAACCCGGAAGACAAACAGGCAAGGCCGCGCGTGCCAGGCGACATGGCTTCACGTGCCACTTTGGCCATGCGTGCCATAGGTTCACTATCACGGACCTAGATCTTCCTTTTCTATGGGCACTCAAACAAGACCCTGCTCCAATTTTACCCTGTCAATAACCCTGTGAGATAGGCTCTCATCCTCTACTCTTGGGATTCTCTTGAGCTGATTCTGCAGAAGATACGTAAATTGGATTTGGGGTGTGAATTCTGAGTTACCGTAATTTCTTTTAATCCAGATAATAAAACTCATTGGATTTTCCATCCCTTTTTGCTAATTATGCTATTTGCAAAATGCTTCTTCTGGCTTCCCCTTTATTCTATCCACTGAAGACTTTTGCCATCATCTAGAGCTCACATACACCTTTACTTTTTCTCCTGGGCCTTGTAAGATACTTCGTTTATTTTCTTGGAGAGGAAGGGTAGCTTTTTAAAAACTTATTTCTGAACATCAAATACTAGAGAAGCAGCATAGGGAAACCAAGCAAAGAATTAAGACTACACTGTTTCCTGGGATAAAACACTAACTTATTTAGGAGACTTTCTCCAGATGTTTATCTGTGCTGGTCATGATCACCAGCACAAAACAATGGAGCTCTTTAGCTCCCTGGTGCGCCTTCTGTGAACCATTTTTGGATCAGTGGAATGACAACATGCAACCCTGTTTTGCTTCCTGGAACACAAAGAGAGGACATCAAGAAACCTGACATCTTTTCTCCACTGAGACTTTTTACCTTTCGGCCTGTATCCAACACGGGAGATCCACCAAGAATTACATTTTGTTGCATAGCGCCTGCCAGGGGGTTGGGGATCTGAAATTTAAAGCGGCATTTAAATTTAAAGCAAAAGAGGAGAAAATAAAATAAAATAAAATAAATCCCGGGATATAGGGGAGAGGAAGGAGAAAAAAAGACATTTGTTTGTTTCATTCATTCATTTGGAAAATGTATTGGCCACCATCTTACCTCAGGATAACTCTCTTTTAGTGCTTAATCTTATATTCCTACCAGTCAACCTCCCCCAATTTGATAACACCTTTACATCTGCTATTCCACCTGGCATGTTCTTAATTCTCAACCCCCCCAACTAAGGGCCATGCCTACTGGGACAGTGGGAGTGGCAAAAGACAGAAAAAAAAGCCTAGATTATGAGAAAGACAGAAAGGCTATAGATCAAAACCACAAAGAATACCAACACATCCCTAGTGTCTCTACCAAAAACACTACCGTAATTTAGGACTTTCCTCCTTCCTGTCATCTTCAATTTTAGGTAAGCAGTTCAGTGCCCCTGCTTTCGGTTTTAAGTAGATTGTTCAATGATTAGCTTTACAGAATAGATGAGGCCAATAAATATGTGAGGTTTATGGTATTGGGTGAACCCAATCGATTTCAAGCAAAGTTAAACAAACTACGCTTTGACATCTCTGTAAGAAAAATATAGATGTTAGCCCAAACTTTGAAGAGCTATTTATTATTTTGAAAACCTTATGATGCATTTAATTCCTTACATAATTCCTTAACTCCACATCTAGGAAAGCATTTGTCCAGATACTCACCACAGGTGGTGCTTGAGTCACTGAGGCTAGAAAAAAAGAACAGAGGTTAGAAAAGTGAAACAGTTGTGGTCAGGAATCACTCATAGAAGAGACCCTACTGTCCTGCAGAGAAGCAGCAGGTGCCAGGAACAGCAAATAGGGCAAAAATAAGATCTTAAAATAAATTTGTTGGGTTAGGCCAATGGCCTGTCTAATCCAACTTTTTGGTCCAGAAAAGCCAAACTGATGCCTCCAGGAAGCAGGGTTTCACTGGGCCCTTACTGTATGAGAGGCAATTAGGATGGTTCGCTTGGAATGGAAGAGGATGATATATCTTGGAATCCCATGATGCATTTAATTCCTTACATAATTCCTTAACTCCACATCTAGAAATTACCGACACAAAATACAAACTAGAGTGAGAAATACAGTTGCAATAAAGAACCAGCTCACGTAGTGTTGCCAATTCCTACCACTCTTCTCCATTCAGAACTTTAAAAGTTGTACAAGGGGGAGAAACTCAATTGATGCAGTCTACATTCAGTCAAGCATGCAAAGATAAAAAGCCCCAAATCTCTATTGCTGGGGGAAACATGGCATGATTCTCTACATCAGATTTAATAAGCATCTCTTGAGCTAGGTCACACCAAAGCTATATTTAAACACATCCCTGAAGATACTCACTGTTGGATGGGTCAGTAACAGGAGCTGCCTATCAAAGAAAAAATCAAATCAGATCAAGCAGCTTTGTTTTTCCTTATACTAGTGCTGGCCATGATCAATCTTTCTTTATCGCACTTTGCTTTATTTATTCATTTTAACCTTAAAGAACTAAATTAAAAGCTTTATGTCAATTCATTAACTTTGTTATGGCCACTCATCAGCATTTTATGCAATTATAGAATGTTAGAAAGTACAAATTAAAATGCACAGATGTTTCTTAAAATCAACAGAAATAAATGAAAGAATTTATTATAGAATTATAATACTATAATTGGAAAAAAATTAAGACACCTAATATTAAAACTAATGAATTTTTTCATTAAAATGAATTAACTAGTTAAGGAATCTAAATAGCAGAAATAGAATTGAATACTTTTTACAGCAACAATAACAATATATTTATCAGACTGCAAGGTGAGACCTCAAGTAGCTTACAATTACAATAAAAACAAATAGAGAAAATAAATATTTGGGGAAAGGACAACTCCCACCCCACAATTTCAACAATCCCTCATGAGTCAAGGGGAATGCAAAAACACACCTTGGCCTATCACTGTTTTGAAAAGCCAAATTTTCAAGATTTTTTTTAAAGCACAGGAATGAGGTCAAACAGACCTCTGGAAGGATGGTATACTGGAATGAATGCATGAACAAATGAACGAACGAATGAATGACAAAGAAAATATTAAGTCATTCTCTCTTCAAACTGGTTGGGGGGGGGGGATTTTGGTCTCCGAGTTTGCAAAACAGAGATGGGATCTTTCATTGTTCTCTCCATGGTCTAGGCTAGGGCTTTTGGGTATTGTAGTTTTGCAACAACTAAAGGACCACAATCCTAGTGCATGCCTGTTTCCTACCATTTTCAAGTGATGCTAAAGCCTAATCAGCTATGCTTATATCTCTGCACTGAATTCCACACCTTGATCACTTCATCATCCATCAACTGGGTGTGCTCAACCAAATGGTTAAAGAGCATCATGTATCCGTTTCCAAATGAAAGAGGCAACCCTGTTATGAAGGTCATTGCAGTATGTATGCAAGCTGTTGTGCCACATCCTATTCTAATTCCCTAAATCACTGTCTTTTTTGACACTCACTCCTCCAGAAACAGGAACAGGCCCAGCTGGCACCCCTGGCATGATCATCCCAGGCAGCATTGGTGGCACCATCGTGGGCATCTAGAGACAAAAGGGAAAACCAAGCCATTATACTTATTGCAAACTGGGGGAGCAAAAGGCAAAGAAAAAAACTGAACCAGCACTACCTGACCCAGGGGTGGTGGTCCAGGCATAGGTGGAATCAGAGGGGGAGGTGGCATCATGCCGGGGGGCATAGGTGGCATAGGAGGTGGCCGTGGTCCCATTGGGGGCAATCCCATGGGTGGAAATGGTGGTGGGATCCCAGGAGGAGGCATCTAGGAAGAAGAAAAGAAATACATATACCTATGCCCAAAGCAGAATATACTCTGGCCCAACCACAGATTAAGTCTCAATCCAGCAGCATCACACTTCAAGAAGGAAAGGATGCTGGTATGCCCAGCATTACATTTTTATAATCCTACCTCAGTTATGTGCAACTGGCAGCTTAGATAATGATCCCAAATCTACAATTTACCTTTACGAGCTAATCTGTAGATTATGGCCACTTAAATTCATGGAATGGACCAGACTGAGGTAGACTGCACCACAGTAATTAATGCTCCAATAAATACACACAACTTCTTTGCTTCCTTTCCATCTGATGAATTTAGATCACAAATTAAATTAAATAAATAAATTCATTGGAAATAAATAATAAAACAATCAAAGGAAATCCCATATTGTCATAGGAAGGATGAGTTTTTGTGTAACAATTAAGGTCTGGATTTTATTTTTGAGGTAACTTGAGGTAATTTCATGTTTCACTTTTTTTAAAGCTTATTTTCATTTTATAACAGCACCTAGAAAATATAGAAAAAAATGACTTGGCTGCTTCCAAACATAGCAGAAGTGATTTCTGATCCAACCTCAGGTGCAGAAGCCATGAACTTTCAACTCTCCAAACTGGAACCCAGTCAAAACATGCTTCAGGTTTGCTCCCATTTCTCTAGGCCTTGCAACCATAACATAGAATAGACCAAGGACACCTCTCATATTTCCATAAAAACATTTAGGATACTGTTAAATACAACTTGTATTATGGTGAACTTACAAATGGAGGGGGTAGAATTGGTGGTGGTGGCCGTGGGGCAGAAGGAAAAGGAGCTGGCTGCCCAGGACTGCCTGAATCTGGAGTTGACTGCAAGCATAAATACATAATAAAAATATGAGTGGAGGTGGAAGGGAAGAATAGTTAATGAGTTAAGAAAGGCAAAGGCAACTGAGACGTAAAACATTGGATGTTGGGTTTGAGTAGAGCAAATCTCCATTTAGCCCTGAAGTTGACTGATGCTTGGAAGATATTCCATTCTTGATGAGAATGATGAGAGTTGTAGTTCAGCTGCCTGGAAGAAATCAAGTTGGAGAAACCAAAGCTAATTTCACTTATAATGAAAAAGAAACTTAAATGCTTTAGCAAAACTATAGTGAAACACAGTGGTACCTCGGTACTCATCGTTAATTGGTTCAGGGAGGCTCAATGAGTACCAAAAATGGTGAGTACCAATCAAAATTTTCCCCACAAGAAATAAGGCAGCTGACAACAACAAGTTCTAGGTTGTGTGTTGAGTACCAAACAAATGATGAGTACCGGGACAAAATTTTCAAATCAAAATGCGTTGAGTACCAAATTTGATGAGTTTCAAAGCAGTTGAGTACTAAGCAATTGAGTACCAAGTACCAAGGTACTGCTGTATTCCAAATCTTTGAATTGAACCATTATTTTTCCAAGTCTGCATCTAGGAATTCTATTGACAGGAACTTCAAAAGTCCAATTGCGCCAGTTCAGATTTGTAATGAAGATGGACGGTAGTGTTTGGTAAGGGTTGTTTGCCCACTTGTGTTCCTCCGGTATTTATTCCCCAAATATAGAAATTAACATCAACCCCATGAAGCCAAAGGGGAAAATTAACAGGAAAAAACTCTGTAAATTGCTGTCCTCTAGCGCAAAGTATGAATACAAATAGATCATTAAATGCTGGGTCAGACCAAACGTCACCTGGTCTAGTATCCTACAACTTTCAGTGACTGAAAGAAGGCTTCATAAACATGCATATCTTCTCCCTTGGCCTGGTTTCAGTATCTGGCAGTCATGCTTCCTTTCTACTGAAGAATCTCTTAGCTATTATGAGTAACAGCCACTGGTATATCTTTTTCTCCCTCAATTTTTCTGTGCCTATCAACCCACACACTGCATTGACTGAAGCTGACAAGAATTATAGCTCAACATTGTGAAGCACCACCAGTTCCCTGCCCCATCTCTTAAACACAAATAAAATCATATACACCAGTATCTCTATATCTCATAGAAGTACATTCTTTGTAATCTAGATTAGGGGCACATTCCTTCATTCTACCATTTTCCTAAATCTAGTGCCCAGTGAGTCATTTCAAGTTCTCATATCTCATTTGACAATTCTGCTCTTCAGATATCTCAGCTGCAATTCCATACTCCTCAATAAATGTCCTTGGTGGCTAGTCTTAGGCGCTGCAGTCCAACATCTGGGAGTGGGAGTGGCCCACAGATTTCCCATTTCTGGGTCAGGTTACTTCATGAGAAAACAGATGTCTAGGCCTCCCCCATTATTCCTCTCCTTGGCCATTTACTGTAGTTTATAAACATGGTTTTTCATAAATACATTTTACCCTGGAAATATTTTAACCCATTGGTGGCCTTTTTCTACATGTTGTGCACTAATCATATTTTGGAAGCAAACTAGATTAAAAAGTATAGAGAGAGCGAGCAAAAGAGCAGGTTCCAGGAAATCTTCTATTAAAGTAAACAATATTTCCTGGAGCTGCAGATCTTACTAAATACCACCTCCTGTATATTTCTCAAAGACCAAGCATAGCTCTTGGCCTTCAAAATACCGTAAGTTAGGGAAAACCCCTGCCTTAAACAAAACAAAAAAGTTTATAGTAGACAGATAGTTGTAAGGTATGGCTATATATATTGGGATGAACAATTATAGTTGTATATTTGGATATAGTATTAAGTCTGGCCTGAATAAGTCAAGGTCCTATATTAGGAAAAAGCTGTTTGTTTGTTTGTTTTGCTTGAAATTAAAACCTAGAAAGCTGCCTTATAGAAGCTTAGATTCTTGGACCTTTTAGCGAATTTATCAATTTTTCCTGCTTTACTTGGAGAATGCACTTTCTACAGGCAACCAGATGCTTCTCCACTGAACAATCTCATGAACAACCCTCAAAATTCATCTAAGGCCAGACTAGGATTCACACAGGTTTTAAAATATGGTACATTTAACAACACATCAGGCAGATATTTATTTCCGTGCATCTTCAACTCCCTTATCTTAATAATACTCTCACTCTCTCCAAAAGCTGTTCGGAAAATTCAGTCCACTCCTTCACATGGCGTTTTAGATTGCACTGTGAGGAACGGCCTTCTTTAAACGCATGCATCTTTAATGCAGGCATCTATGTTTACGTTCTACATACAGTTCACATAGAAACAGCCATCTCTCTCTCTCTGAACCTACAAATTCTTTTGACAGTAAACCAACATCCACATCAAGTACACTCTTTCATATGGCCCTACTTTGACGTACATATTTAAATGCACAAAAAGCACTTTCTATGTGCTATGCCTCTTAGCCGGTGTCTCTGCCCATAGTGCATAGAGTCTTGATTGTGTGACTGGTTTTAAATGGGTACATTCCCAGGCGTCTAATTTATTTGCAGTGTGCCTCCTCCTGCTGGGGTTGAGGTGTCTGCGGGTGGTTGAAGATACAGAGAAGATCAAAAATGCAGTAGACTGAGAGTTGACATCCTTGCGGGCCTTGACCAAAAAGGCTGCCTCAACTCAACACGCTCGAGGGACGTTGCCCACTCAGATCCCTGCTCTTGGAATAATAAAGGGAGTAAGGGATCTACATTTCGCGTGTGGATGTGCACCTATTCCTTTTCCAACAGTTGCACGCGGCTGCTTATGAATGCCTCGGTTTCGAGCTGGATGCTTCTGCAATTTCTCCGCACCGCGCACATCTCTCTCTCTCTCTCTCTCTCCATCCGCTTGCCAAAGCCGGGAACTTGCAGCCTCTCCCCGCTGCCCATCTTCATCCCGACCCCGGAGTCTCCCATCCGCCCCCCTCCCCCCCAAAAAAAACCCCGTTACACGCGCCTTGCCACAGACCCGGGCTGCGCACGGAAGGAGCAGAATGGAGGCAGATTTTTTTTTTTTTGGGGGGGGGGGGGGGGGAACGAGGGCTTTTCCATCCGGGCAGCGAATCGGGAGACAAACGGCCCGCGGACGAAAGTGCACGCCTTCCCTACCCCCCCCCCTACTCCAGCCCCCACTCCTCCCTCGCAGGCCTGGATCGTGCCACAAACGCACCCCTCCGCCCCCGAACCCGATCTCCGCCCCGGATCTTCGGGGGAGGGGGGGAGGGGAGAACAAAGCAGCAGACATTACCATGGCTGAGCTTCGGATCAGCTGGGCGTGCAGGCGAGCCGCTCAGCCCACCCAGCAGTAAGGGCGCTCGCGATTGGAGGAGGAGAGAAGGAGGCAGGAGGGCGAAGCGAGCCAGCCGGGAGAAAGCCTTTCCCCGCCAAGCCCGGGTCTCGCGGCGGGTGCGCGAGCGCAGAGAGCGAGTTGCTGCTGGGGGGAGGAGGGGGGAAGGAAGGGCATGCCGGCCGGCCGGCGGCTCAGCCAACCTGAGCCTCTTTTCCTCCTTTGCAGCACGATCTTTCCGCTACGTCAGGAGGCATCCTAACCTTTGGGGGGGGGGGGAAGCTGGGAAGAAGGCATGCCTCTGAGCATGTGCAGAGGAACCGCCTCTCCTCCCAACTCTGCCCCTCCCTCTCTCTCCCATATCGTTAAAATATCCGAGCCTCTTGACTCGTTCACAATGGTTCTTCACGTACCCTTCTCACCAAAGCACAAGGCAGTTGAATTAAATCGAGATTCCCCCACCCTCCTCCCTTGGGACAAATAGGTTGTCCTTATTATGTATAATATATTCCCTTCCGCTCTTGGTCCGACTGCGTCGGAGCAGCATCCCAAATCAACCTGCAAAGAGAGTCCTGCGATGGGGAGGAAGGAGGGATGAGCAAGGGCTTGGCTTTTCTAGCGCTAGATTGGCTCATAATTTCAATCCCACAGAATAAAGTGAGTCACACTTTCCAGGCTGTACGGACGTTTTGCCACTAGTTATCAATTATTTAAATCGAACAGGTTTCAGCTGCCAGTGAATTATGAGGTATAAAATAGTTAAAAGGTTTTGTGAAAGTGGAATATGTAAAAAAATAAATAAAAAGACTTCCATACCTGGGTTGCAAAAACGTAGTTTCATTTTTCTGTATTTGTTTGCTACCGTTATCTGAACTGCAGATGGGAACTGGAATTTTATTAAATTTGATTCCACTCTGTTTATAATCCAGATGATGACATGGCAGCATCTCTGAAAAATTTCATAAGGCTATCAGTCTTCTGATATAGTGGTCACCAACCAGTGGTACATGAGAAAATTTTGGTGGTCCGCAGAAAAATTATTTGCATTTTTTATATTCCACTAAATCTTTTTTAAAAATTCATATGAGTGGTCCGTGTGATTTAAAATTATGAATTTAGTGGTCCCTGAGGTATAAAAGGTTGGTGACGCCTGTTCTGATAGATCAGCCTCCTGAGAGGATCCTATCGGAA
Organism: Pantherophis guttatus; assembly: GCF_059756535.1. Lineage (NCBI taxonomy): Eukaryota > Metazoa > Chordata > Lepidosauria > Squamata > Colubridae > Pantherophis > Pantherophis guttatus. The sequence continues at coordinate 136,913,047 of NC_142064.1, read as the reverse complement.
GCAGCATGCAGTAAATAATAAAACATGAAGGCTAAATCAATTATAAAGGCTTGGACCTGAACTTGCCCTGCCATAATGTTCAGGAGAGCGATTGCCAATTGGAAATGCTGGATAAGGGGAAATACCATCAGAGAATTTACCAGGGGTGAAATCTATTTTTTTTTGCTACCGGTTCTGTGGGCGTGGCTTAATTAGTGGGCAGGGCTTGGTGGTAAGGTGACTGGGTGGGCGTGGCCAAGTCAATGTCACTTCTTGCCCTTTTTTAACCTACAAAACACAACACAACACAACACAACTGGCTCACCCACAATGTAAAAGCAGGTGTGCTAGACCCAAAATGGCCCCGCAACAAGCAGGAACCTCACACAGCCACAAAAAGCCCCCCAAAAAAACTTTCACACTTTACACGCACAAAATTCCACATGCAGCTTTGTGAGATTTTGTGTGTTTGTGTAGTTAGAGTGAAACACTACAGAAACACACTAAATCTCAGAAAGCTGCACAAATATTATTTTATTTTATTTTTATATAAAAGCTAAATTTAAAACTTCCTAAACTTTAAATGGCTAGGTCTAAAAAAAGAACAAATAAAAAAAAACCCAATTAACTATTTTTTTTAAAGCTCCCAAAGGGGAAAAAAAAACTTACCCAATAGAACAGGGGTCTCCAACCTTGGCAACTTTAAGACTTGTGGACTTCAACTCCCAGAATTCCTCAGCCAGCTTTGCTGGGAGTTGAAGTCCACAAGTCTTAAAGTTGCAGCTAGAGCTGCTCACCGATGAGCTTGATTGCAGGCAGGGAGATTCAGTTGCTTGCTGACGCAATGGATTGCAGGTATTACAACGTTGCGACCAGCAGCTAAGGTAAGCAAGCTGGAGACTAGGGCGGAGGGGGGGAGAAAAAAAGAAACTTTTTTTCTTTTACATGGCTCTGGCGATCCAAGATGAGTTGCCTGGTCAGAGCTTGGCTGGTCAGAGCCATTTAAAAGGAAAAAAAGGCTCTGTTGATTGCGGGGCTCAGCTGGACATGGGGGGTGGGGGCAGGGATTTTTGCTACCCGTTCTCCGAACTGCCCGCCGCCATCGCTACCTACTCGCCCGAGCTGGTCAGAACTGGGAGCATTTCACTCCTGGAATTTACCCAATATTTCCCCAAAACTATCCTACAATAATATGTGTGGTGTTAGTAATACTACCTAATCTTGTTCAGGTATAGTAAAAATAGGCTGCAGGAGTAGCACATGGGAGGAAAATACATTCATTTGGGAGTGAGGAAGAGCACTGTGTGAAGCCCAGTCATTAGTAAATGGTTTTTTAAAAAAAACCTCCAAAGTGATCGTTAATAATGCCAAGCCAGCAAAGATGATGTTTAAACTATGAACTGAGTTAATACATTAGTTTAAATTTGAAAACAAATGTAGTGTATTATGATTTAATCTAATGTGTTTTAAAGCATACCATACTCTTCCTAAATGCCTTGACTTAGTTCTCACGTTTCTGAACTTTCTTAAATCACATTTGCTTTGATTAGCTATTTTGAAATTCTGAAACAGTTAAGATATTAGAAATTTGTTCATTCATCTTGTAAATATTACAAAATGATCTCACTATACAGCTTTTAAGCAGATTTAGACTTCTCTGATAAGGAATCTCACAAAATAAATGTTTTCATAGATATGTAGTGCGCCCCACAAAAGACTGCTGGCAATTGGGCCCTTCTATCCCTTTTCCAGGTTGCCAAAACGTGGCCCAGGCACATCAACACTGTTTGGAGGGTGTTATAGGCTTTAATTACAATAATGATTATTAAGAAAAAATCAAATCAAATTAAGCATCACAATAATATAAAAAATTAAAATGGTGAGCAAAATGTCCCAGAGCCTGTCCTCTTTGGCCAAATAGCCCCTCACCAGTCCTGTTGCCTCGGTATGTCCTCTCAGACCCAGTAAGAGGCCTATCCAGTCTCCCTCTTGTGGCAGCCAAGATAGTCTGTAGGCCGATAGTAGCCATCTTCTCTTCCTTGGGATGGAAATTTCACAATGTCTTTTTTCTACGCAATTTTCTAGGATTTTATTTACAATCAACTTGTACTGTTTATTGGCCCTTGCTATTGCAGGTGGCACACATCTGTCGAAGAACCATCAACTTCTCCATGGCTCACATCAATATGGAGGATTCTTATAATATTGTCCTTTCTTATGGACAAAGGACCTTTCACTTAAAAGTGAGCTCAGAAGTGGAGTGACCGCGAAGGGCACAACCCTAGAGCTGCCCAAGGTCAGGGCCATCAAAATCAAGAGCAACCAGTCAGATGACTCCGGCGATGAGGATCCCGCCTTGCAGTCAGGCGAGTAAACTGCACAGCACACTGAAAAACCTCTCCAGTAAATTGAAAGGCCTCAGCATTTGTAACAATCTGATCGGCAAGCATGGCAGCTTTCCAGTTCCTTAAGTGAGCTAGAGAACCTCAAGTTCCTGACAGAGAGCGGAGACAAGATCGAGGGTAATCAACGAGCAAGCCACCCTCTTCAGGATCATCTTCAATGCTAGGATAAATGCCTTCCTGGATTTTTGAAGCTAGCAGAAGCCCACAGCAGGAAGTGGCAATGGGCCCTCCAGCATGAATGTGAGCAGCGCATCCGCCTGGAGGAGACCATTGAGCAGCTGGTCAAGCAGCACAACTTAGAACGGGCTTGTCGGGAAGTGCCCACCCTCTCTGTGAACCCTGCTGCTCACACACTGCAAGGAGGAAGCATGCAAAATGGAAAAGCAGAAGCCAATAATGAAGATGAAGTGTGATGGCCCCATCGGATGCCAGCTTGGAAGAGGAGGAGGAACTGGAACCGGTGTCATCGACAGGGATGGCACAACTCCCCTGGAATATCCAGAAAGCCCGGGGGCACAGGATGATGCAACCCCAGGTTATCCAGCAGGGGGAGGGGCAGTTGACTGGATGGTCAGCTGCTTGCAGGAGAGGATCGACTGCCTAGGGCCTGATCCATGGTCGAGGAGAGAGAAGTAGAGGGAGGTACAGAAGAGGTCAGTGAGGTTGCTCGCAAGGAAGCAGCGCCGCCCTTCCTCACACAAAACACTTGGTGTGGAGTGATTTAAGGGGGAGGGGGGAAATGCATTTATCAGGAACAATTGTTTGCTTTGATACGCAGCTTCTTGGGTGTCTAGTATAATTGGCTGCAGCCACATGGCCCCCCCACACCCAAGCCCGCCCTTTGTGGTTGCCGTTCTCCCTCAGTACTGCCATAGTCTCCACACCCCGGGCATCCCTCTCCCTCTCCCTCTCCCATTGCCTCTCATAGATGATTTATCATGGGACAAATCAATAAAAGAGATAATTCAAACTGGCAGTCGATACAATATACAGTTGCACATCTGCCACTCCCATTGAACCAGTGGTGGGTTCTAACCACTTTTACCACCAGTTTGCATTGTGCACGCACGCCTAGCTTGCGCTTTGCGCAAGCGCATTGAGTAGAAAAACAGCTAAGGCATGGCAATCCACTCTGCCGTACCTTACAGCTGAGCTAAAAACAAAAGAAATAAAGGTAGGTAAAGCAAGGGGGCAGGAGGGAGGGTCCAACTGATGTTTGGAGCAAACCGGTTCGCTCTCCTGTCAAGATTTCCACTACCGGCTCTCCCAAACCGGGGAGAACCGGTAGCAACCCACCACTGCATTGAACCATCCCCTCTCCCCACCCACATCAGGCCGCCAAGCCAGAAAGGTTGGGAACCGCTGCTCTAGATCAACCACAGAGTAAGTCTCAATCCAGCAGCATCACACTTCAAAAAGGAAGGGTATACTAATACTGGTATACTAATATTGCATTTTTAAAATTGTACCTCTGTTATGTGCAGCTGGCAGTTTAGATAATGGTCTCTGTTGCAATATTTTCAGGATCAGACTCAATAATTAAGATAAGAATTATATATTCAAATAAAGCTCTGTTTAATCACAGATGGCATTCTATATTCACTGAATATTTACAGATAGAAGCAAGGTAAAAGTGGTGATCAGCTTCTTATATACACAATGGGTGGAGCTATATGTACAAGTGATGAGTCATGAATACATTATAAGTCAGAGAGTCAGTTAACCCTTGATATTCCTTATATACATTATTTACAGAGTAGGGAAAGAGGCATTTATATCTAACAAATCCCCCTCTAAATGCCGATTGGTTGTATGACACCAATTACATTCTTGTTCAGGACTATACATTACATGCAGTTTGGAAGTTAGATATTTATGTTGTTTACCGGGCAAAGGCTTTGTTAATATATCAGCTATTTGTTCTGAAGTATCACAGTGCACAGCTTTTATAAATCCATCGTGAGACAGTTGTCTCACATGTTTAAACTTTATATCTATGTGTCTAGATCTCTGCCCAATAGCATCAGATCTAGAGATTTCAATAGCTGCTTTGTTGTCTTCATTCATGATGAAAGGTAAAGCAGGTTTCTTCCAAATTTCAGAGATCAAGTCATTAAACCATACAAGGTTATTTGCAGCTTTAGACAAACAAATGTATTCTGCTTCAGTCGTTGAAGTAGCTACTAGTTCTTGCTTGCCGGTGTACCAATAAATTGGACAGTTATTTAGAAAGAAAATGTATCCTGATGTACTTTTTCTGCAAGATGTATCTCCTGCCCAATCCGCATCTGCATAACATACAAGTCTCGGTTCCTTGTTACAATTTGGTTCTAATACAAGACAAAAATCTATTGTGCCTTTTAAATACTTTAAAATTCTTTTGATAGCTTCCCAATGATATATTGTTGGTTTACTGACATACCTAGATAATAAATTGAGTGGTAAAGCAATATCTGGTCTAGTCCAATTAGATATATAAAGGAGTGAACCTATAATTGACCTATAAAACGTGTTATCTTTGAATTCCAAAGATGGTTCATTAGTATTTCTAAGAAAGTCAGTTTGCATAGGTGTATCACAAGGTTTAGCGTCCATCAAATTACATTTGTTCAAGAGTTCTAAAATCTTATCCTTTTGTGTGAGCTGGAAACCCTTCTTTGTTTTACTGATCTGTACACCAAGATATTTGTTTACTTTACCTAATGATTTTAGTGAGAAATGTTCATTTAATTTGTTTACAAACATTTCTCTTTTTTCTTTGTGTTTACCAATGTACAATATATCATCTACGTAAATTAACACAAATTCAATACAATCATTACTCCTTTTGATAAAGAAACAGTTATCAGCAGAGGTTGCATTAAAACCCATGGTATTGAGTACTTTCACTAAACAATCATACCATCTTTTACCGGATTGTTTTAATCCATATAAGCTTTTGTTTAACAACCAAGTCTCATTCCTATTAGTGTATTGACTATGAGGGGCCCTTACATATATTTCCTTATCTAATTTTGCGTGTAAGTACGCAGTTTGTATATCGTATTGGAATACATCAAGGTTGAGTGCTGATGCTACCACTAAAGCTGTTTTGACACTCTCGGTCCTTACAGTAGGGGAATAAGTGTCTGTATAGTCCTCTGGATATTTTTGTGCGTAGCCTTGAGCAACTAATCTAGCTTTATATAATGAATTGCCTCCTTCCAAATTTTTAATTTTATATATCCACCTGGTGCCAATAATAGTTTTATCTTTAGGAGCAGTTATGGGTGTAAACACATTTAATCCTTGCAAACTTTCCATTTCTTTTTTCATAGCAAGCTCCCATTTTTCTTTTTCTTCCTGGGGAAGTTTTAGAACTTCATCATATGTATTGGGAGTTGTTTGTTCGTTATTCATGTTCATTATGTAATCCTTATATTTGTTTGGCATTTTATTTCTGTTGCTTCTAAAAGTTCTTTCTGGTTTACTATTGTTGTCATGCATATATCTTGCTTCCTTTTTTGTTAATGTATCAATTTTTATTTTGTGTTGGCTATTCGTCCATGTTTTTGTTTTGTTCTTATGTTTGTTAGTATTTTGTATGTTTACAGTTCTTTCTTTATGGTGTTTTGTTTCTAGGTGTTTGTTTGGGAATATTTCATTAAGGTGTAATTTAGACCAGTTGGCCTGTTCATGGAACACGGCTGATCTGGAAACTATAAATTTATTATTACTATCAATGAACCTATATCCTTTTGTGCCAGTTTCATATCCCATAAATTTAAGCCTTCTGGACACATTTTCTCCCTTCCTTCTCAATTGTTTAGGTATGTGTACATCTGCGGTGACCCCAAAGATATGCATGTGTGCCAATTTTGGTTTTCTATTATACATCACCTCGTATGGTGTTTTATTTATGATGCTGGACCATGTTCTGTTTTGTGTATAATTTGAATAGTGTAGGGCTTCTGACCAAAAATGTTTGCCTAAACCAGCATCCTCTAATGTACATCTAATCATGGTTTGTAATGTGGAATTCTTTCTTTCTGCAATTCCGTTCTGGAATGCTGAAAATGGACTGGAAGTGTAATGTAGCATTCCTCTATCCTTTAACCATTGAGAGAATTCTTGAGACATGAATTCACATCCTCTATCTGTCATGATCTGTTTTATTTTAATATTGTGTTGTGTCTCTATGCGTTTATAAAATTCCTTAAATTTTTGAAAGGTCTCATCTTTATGTTTTAATGTGTAAACAAAACCATAGCGGCTATAATCATCCACTATTGTTAAAAAATAACGTTTCTTATATGTGATTGATGGGGTAAGCGGTCCTACTAGATCCATGTGTACTAAGTCAAAAACTTTATTGGTTGTTCTAGTAGATTTTTTTGGTTTGGAACTAGTTTTCAGCTTTGTGGATTTACATACTGAGCATTCTAAATAGTTTTCACAATTTTTTATTTTGATACCTTCTGCGTGTTCAGTCATTTTTTGTACTACAGGAAAACTGGCATGTCCTAACTTTCTGTGCAATATATGAGCACATTCATCATGAATAGGCTTTCCTATTTTTGGTTTTTTTAAATTATGTGTATCATTATGATCATGGGTTATTTTACAATCATCATTGTCACTATTGCTGACATTTTCATCATCAGTTTCTATACATTCTTCAACATTTGAATCAACATTATGTAACCATTCTTCCTTTGCTATGAAGTAAGGTAGTCCCCCTTTAATCATTACAGTACCTATGTTGCATTTATTTTTCTCAAGGATTGCTTCTCCCTTTGAGAAAGTAATATTAATGTTAGATTCTCTGCTAAGTTTTAAAGCACTCAATATATTATGTGGTATTTTGGGTACTAGCAATACCCCCTCTATTTCTCCTAAACCAGGTAAAGTTACATTTCCTTTGCCTAATACTTGAACCTTTTCTTGGTTAGCTACTTTTATTATAAACTTATCTTCTGTGAAAGAAGACAATATACTTTTATTATTGGTGGTGTGATTTGTGGCCCCAGAATCTATAAGCCAATTATTGTTATCATTTCGCATTGTTTTTGTATTGTCATGTCTATTTAATCCATTTAGTGAACCAGATTTTCTATCTCTTGAATTTTCTCTGCCCCCTCTATTTTCTCTGTGGTTTGGTGGGCTTCTATATCTGTGTCTGTCTACAGAAGATTGCCTATAATTATATCTGTTTGTGTATTCTGGTCTACGCCTTTCTCTTGAAAATCTGGGACAATCTCTTCTATTGTGTTCTCTGGATCCACAATTATGACATCTATATGATTCATTATGTCTGTCTTGGAAAGCTACTTTTCTGAGAGTTCTATGTTCCGTATGATTATTAGAGCGACTTTTTCTGTAGTTATCCTCAGTTATCAATTTATTGGATAGATTTTCTATTGATAGATATCCTAGGTTAATGGTATCTAAATGTGACATAAAATTGTCCCATGATGAATCAAGTGAATTGATAATAACACTTTTCATTGTTTGGTCAGAGATTACTTCCCCTCTTAACTGCAGTTCAGCTCTTACTCTGTTTAAATATATTAAATGTTCACTTATAGAAACCCCTGGTTTTACTCTGGATGAAAAGAAATCTTTAGACATCCTTGTCGTAGTGGCTACACTGTTGCTGTGAAACAAATTAAACATATATTGAATGATTTCTGAGACAGTCAAATTTGATTTGATGCTATAATACATTGCAGGAGATATACTAGCTATTATTATAAAAAAGGCTCTATGGTGTAGGTTATCTATCTTTAAAGCCCAAGGTCTTCTTGGGGGATTGGTAATGAAAAATAGCAGATTCTCTTTCATGAAAATAACCTGAAGCTGTTGATACCATTCTTGCAGGTTATTTCCATCCACCTTCAATTTTGGAAAATCGCTGGGCAAGTTCCCTATATTGTTTTGACCGTTACTCACAACTTGAGGCAGTCCGTGATCTTGTAAATGTCTAAAGTTGCAGAAAGGTGTGGGGATGTCAGCAACAAGTCTGTGTGGCTCTTCCAGAAATTCAAATCTTCCCGGGCTGTCTTCGAGTTTTCGCGCATGCGCAGTTCTCATTTTGCTCGTGGCTTCGTCGTAGAAGGTTCTCTCCATCGCCGCCCGATCGTTCGGCTCTTCCTCAGACGATTCGGTCTCAGGCTCAGTCTTTGGTGTTTTGCTTGCAGCGATCGTTTCTCTCTTTCTCTCCCGGATAATGTCGCTTGCTTCAGATTTCGGAGTGGGGTAGAATCGGCAAGGTTCTCTGGGCTCGGGCGTCGCTGTCCTCGAGTTCTGGGTAGTGTCAGGCAGTCTTCGATTTGCTGGTTTGCTTGCTTGCTTCTCCGGTGACTTTCTGGATATTTTTAATTTCGGTCCAAATGCAGCAAACAGCGTTTTCATGGCAGACTCTATTTGTAAATTTATTGAGTCTTCTTCATTTTCCGTCTCTGATTCTTCAGAGGTGTGCGATTTTTCTTTCTCATTTTTCATGTCGTGCAGAGTTTTTCGCGCCAGACATTTTGAATCTGGCTTTCTGATTGGCTCAGCTTCATCCATTATGGGAGTCAGTTGCAATGAAGATGGCCGCCATTCAAAATTTCGCGCGGGACCGCTGTTCTCCCTCTTCGTTGTATTTTTGTCTACAAATTCAGCACTTACTGTTTTTGGGTCTTTAGTCTTTTTATTGGTGATGTGTTTCTCTTTCGCTGCTCCGTTGTTCTTTATTACATCTTGGAGTTTCGCGATGAGATTTTCATCACTCTTTTGACTTTTCAATATCTTTAATATTTCTGACCTGAGTTCGTTGTTTTCTACTTCGCTTTGTTCATCATCTTCATTTATTATTTCTTCATCTTCTGTAGTATATTCTTCAGGTTCATTTGAAATAGCGTTTGTGGATTCATCTATTATTTCTGAATCTTCTTCCATCTCTTTACTGTATGCTCTGGTGTTGGGTCTATCTCTTTTTGGCATTATCGAGTCCTTATTGAGTCTATCAAACCATCCTCTGCTACCAGATTGTTGCAATATTTTCAGGATCAGACTCAATAATTAAGATAAGAATTATATATTCAAATAAAGCTCTGTTTAATCACAGATGGCATTCTATATTCACTGAATATTTACAGATAGAAGCAAGGTAAAAGTGGTGATCAGCTTCTTATATACACAATGGGTGGAGCTATATGTACAAGTGATGAGTCATGAATACATTATAAGTCAGAGAGTCAGTTAACCCTTGATATTCCTTATATACATTATTTACAGAGTAGGGAAAGAGGCATTTATATCTAACAGTCTCGACTCAAGGCTACACTTTACATTTATGAGGTAATCCATAAATTATAGCCGCTTAAATTCACAGAATGAACTAGATTGAGATAGCCTGCACCACAGTAATTAATGCTCCAATAAATACAACTTCATTTCCCTCCCATCTGCTGAATTTAGATCACAAACTACCCAGGCACAGAGTCATCCAATCCCTTATACCAAAAATAAGGAGCTTATAGCCCTCGAGTCCTTGCCTGGCTATAATAACTCTTGTCAGCATGGCTAATAGTAAGTGATTATTTTAGTGGTAATTCTGCAACATTAAGAGAGTCCTAAATGCCTATCCTTTTGTAAAACACAGTTCATAGTGAAATGCTATAATAAGCATAATGGTAATTTTAGAAGCGTGTGTCAATGTACTGATATCAATTTTACATTAATCCAAAATTCATCCCAACACCCATTGTTCAATTATTTGTAGCAGAGGTTTCACTCTGTAGTATATGTAACTATGCTGGCTGGAGAATTCTGGGAGTTGAAGTCCACAAGTCTTAAAGCTGCCCAAGTTTGAAGACCTCTGGCCTAGATCCTTGGGGGAAGAAGGTTACCATGTAACAACCTAGCCAGCAGTAAGGGCGCTCATGATTGGAGGAGGAGGAGAGGAGGAGGCAGGAAGGCGAAGCGGGCTAGCCGGGAGAAGCCTTTCCCGCCAAACCCGGGAGTGCGCGAGCGCATTTGTGCTGGCAGCTCAGCCAACCTGAGCCTTTTTCTCCTTTTCTCTTTTTCTCCTTTGAAAAAAAAGCTGGGAAGAAGGCATGCCTCTGAGCATGTGCAGAGGAACCGCCTCTCCTCCCAACTCTGCTCCTCCCTCTCTCTCCCATATCGTTAAAATACCGGAGCCTCTTGACTCGTTCACAATGGTTCTTCACGTACCCTTCTCACCAAAGCAGAGGCAGCTGAATTAAATCGAGATCTCCCCCCCCCCCTTTGGGGCAGATAGGATGTCTTTATTATGTATAATATATTCCATTCCGCTGTTGGTCCGACTGCGTTGGAGCAGCATCCCAAATCAACCTGCGAGGGGTGGAAGGAGGGATGAGCAAGGGCTTGGCTTTTCTAGTGCTAGACTGGGTCCAATTTTAATCCCAAAGCCTGAAGTGAGTCACACTTTTCCAGGATGAACAGAAGTTTTATCATTAGTTATCAATTATTTAAACTGAACTGGTTTCAGCTACCAGTGAATTATGAGGTATAAAGTAGCTATGTTTAAAAAAGAAAAAAAGACTTCCATACCTGGGTTGCAAAAAAAGTAGTTTGATTTTTCTGTATTTCTTTGTTGCCATTTTCTGAACTGAGGATGGGAATTAGGATTTTATTAAATTTGATTCCACCTTGTTATAATCCACGTGATGTCATGGCAGCATCTCTGAAAAGTTTCATAAGGCTACTAGTCTAAACTTGAAAACAAATGTAGTGCATTATGGTTTAATGTAATACGTAAATTTAAAGCATACCATACTCTTCCTAAATGCCTTGATTTAGTTCTCAGGTTTCTGAACTTTCTTAAATCACATTTTCTTCGATTAGCTATTTTGAAATTCTGAAAATGCTAAGAGATATTAAAAGTAATGTTTTTTTAAAAAAAAACAGCCATTCATTTTGTCAATCTTATAAAATTATCTTGTTTTACAGCTCTTACTTAGGCAGATTTAGACTTCTCTGATACGGAATCTCACAAAATACAAGCATATTTTCATAGGTAATTTTTGCAAGTCCTTTTATATATTTCTAAAAAATGACCTAGTAGTTTGTGAGGATCTTTATAACAAAGAACTAGCTGAATACCCATGCTCCACTACGAAACTATGTGATCGGACTTGATAAATCAAAACTTACAGCTTGAAAATTAATGAGCAGTTACAATTGGCCTCTCCTATCCCCTTCTCTCCCTCAGGCTTGCCCCACAGAAGCCTCCCCTATCCTACCCCCTTCTCTCCCTCAGGCTTGCCCCACAGAAGCCTCCCCTATCCTACCCCCTTCTCTCCCCCAGGCTTGCCCCACAGAAGCCTCCCCAATCCTATCCCCTTCTCTCTCCTGGCTTGCCCCACAGAAGCCTCCCCTATCCTACCCCCTTCTCTCCCCCAGGCTTGCCCCACAGAAGCCTCCCCTATCCTATCCCCTTCTCTCCCTCAGGCTTGCCCCACAGAAGCCTCCCCTATCCTATCCCCTTCTCTCCCCCAGCTTGCCCCACAGAAGCCTCCCCTATCCTATCCCTTGCTTGCTGCTGTGAAAGTAAAACAAACTGAAACTCCTCTGCTTGTGTTTTGCATTTGGAACAGATTTCTTTTCAGGTGGGGAGGGGGAGTAGAACTCCTTAGCATCAGAGCCTGTTAATCATAATATGGGAAATACTAATGCTCTGATGGTCATTTAGAAAAATCGTTTCTTAGTGAGCACCTAGAAGCCAAGAGGAACATACGTGGCAAATTTCAAGTTTGTAGGCTTTACAGTTCTGGAGATTTTGTGATGATGCGTGAGCGGTATTTCACTTTTAAATATGTAGATTATTCCCCAAGCTCCTGAGTCTTCCAGATATGTGGAATTACGGTATAACTCAGTTTATTCATAACAAATATGGGGATAAAAGGAGATAAATAATTATGCTACAAATTCTTAGAGGAATTTAAGGTGAGATGAACAGTAGTCACAAGTAATATTTGGCCAATGTTTATCCTTCCCTCAAACATGTTCAGAGAGGTTGTAGTCTTGAGAAGTATGTATGACAACCCAGGATCTTTAATCTTTAGAAACCTCTTTTCAGAGAGTTTTCTCTTCTGTTTCTCTTCCTTGCTTCTTTTGGGAATAGCCACAGAATTGGACAAAGTGTACAAAAAGACTCACATTGGGTTTTTTTAAAAAACAAACTGAAAAGAGGTAAACAAGTAAATCCATTCTCTTGAGTTTTCTATTGTGCGGCCCTCAGCTGCTTTTGTCCCTTGCATAAACTGGCTTGAAAAAAAAGGCAGAGTAATAAATTCCTGTCTGGACTTCCACCTCTTCCTCCAATTTGGCCACAATGTGACCAGAATTTGTTTGTTTGGTTGGTGATTAACGTGGCTCCCAATTGCTTGATGTCCATGTTTCTTTCCCCCCCACCCATTGATGCCAAGTGATTAAAAAAGGGACACCAGTTTTTTACAGTTCTTCTAATTACTTTGACTACAAGGGTAAATTTGATATAACTTTTTTTTTTTAGTAATGATCTTTATTTAAAAAGTTTCAAAACGCCTGCTCTTCATAGAAGAGGCTGCACCCAAGATTTATAAAAAGTGACAGAGGCCAAATAACACTAATAAAACTTGAGTAGTAAAAATGTTCAATCACAGTGTAATACCAGTATTTTACCTCTTCAAATATTGAGAGGTCAAACAGAAATATCAATATTTGCTGTTGTTTTTTAAAGTGGAGAAAGGAAGAATACACACACAAAAAAAACCACTACCAGGTAACTAGATAAATTTAATATTTTATTTATTTAGTATTTATTTGTCAACAAGGAAACAAGTAACAGTATAGACATAGACATGGACACATGAAATTTTTTTGGCACAAATAAAAGGATATAAATAAGCAAAACATAGCCATAAACACATAAAATGAGTACATATAAATGGGAACAGTAGGACAGGGACGGTAGGCATGCTAGTGCACCTATGCACAATATAACTCTTGTGGGCTTCACCCAATTAAAAGGACACTCTCCCTAAGAAATGCATTTCAGATGTTGAAAGGGGGGGGGGGATAAGCTTTATATAACAGACAGTTGACTAGGAAATGGTCATCCAGGGCAGATTGTGTGTGTCTGCTTCTGTGTGTAGGGATCAAATGCCTCCAGTGCATACACTAGCCAATTGGAATGGTGGTATTCAGAGGTGGTATTCAGCCGGTTCACAACGGTTCACGTGAACTGTTGGCGGAAATTTGGCCATGGTCACCGAACTGGTAGCAATTGCCAGCTGGCCATGCCCCCAAACCAGTCCCCCGGTCGCTGCTCACTCATCCCGCCCGCCATGTTCGTCACCACGTTTTTCGCACACGCGCATTGCATTGCCCTGCAAGTCCAGTGGGAAGTGCATGCACGAAGAACATGGTGACAGCAGCAGCTTTTTCCATGACCTTCAGTACTTTTTGGTGGCCTGCAGCCAGCCGCCACAACCACAAAGGGGCTCTCAAAAGAGGCGGCGGCTGGGAGGCTTCTTTGCCAGCTGCTTTCCAGCAGTGGCGGCTGGCTGGGGGCCACCGAAAACTCCAGACAGCTTGCCTTCTGGACTCTGGACCAGCCACCGCAGAAGGTAAGCAGCCCAAACAAAGAGGCGGGGGGGGGGAAGGAAGCGGGGCTAGAGTTGGGGCTGCTAAAGGAGGGGAAATGGGGGCGACTGGCGAACGGAGGGCAGGGGTAGATAGGTGGAAATTCCAAAATTTTTCCTACCTTTTCCTGTGGGCGTGGCTATGTGGGGGGGTTATGTGACTGAGTGGGCATGAGTGATGTCAAGTTGGCCACGCCCACTCAGCCACATGCCCCCCAGCTAGCCACACCCACCGAACCGGTAGCAAAAATTTTTGAAACCCACCACTGGTAGTATTTGTCTAAAACAACAGAATGAAGTGCAGCGCGTGGATCAGACCTTTCTGTTTGTGCTAGCTGAGGAGGGAAGACATTACTTTTGATGTGGAGCAAGAAAACTCAGGTGGAGGACATCTTCCCAACAGTATAAATGTGGATTGAGGATGACAGCATTTATTCCTGCCCTCTTCAATGCAGAGGGGCAAGTAGGGAAATGCAGAGCAGCCCTCTGTGTGTCCCAGCCTATTCTGTCATTTCTTAAAAGTGGCTTTTGCTTTAATCCTTATGGGAAATGGCTGGCCTGGAAAACTGTCCTATCAAAATGGCCAGTGAAACAAAGTTGTCGTTTTTTTCAACTGCTGATAGTCCACTAGAAAAAGGAAAGTGTTTCAGTACACAGGAGTATCCTGGCAAAAAAGCCAGCTGTTTAGTTACCTGCACAGTTGCCAGCAGGTGGTGCCTTAAGACTTCACAATTAACACAGCAGGCACTCTTGAGTAAAATAAAGGCTTGTTTTTTGTGATTCTCCCTAAGGCTAAGCACCACTATTTTCACTCTTTGCAGTACAAACATCCTATTGCGCCTTTTTTTAATGCCTGAGCTGACAAGCACTAATGCTGGATTAAAAGAGTGCAGAAATTATACATGTTTTGCCTCTAAGGGGCATTTGCACTGCAATTTTCAAGTGAGGTTAAGACAAAGATAGTGAATCATGAGGATATGGCATTAGAAAGGTTGCCAGGACATCTTTGCACTCTGGATAGGAATCTGTAAGATCGGCCTTGACTTGAAGAAATAGGTCAAAATCAAAATCTCCCTCTGAGCTTTCCCAGTGGCCCTTTTATTTTAGAGCAAAAATCTATTCTGACACTCCCCCACAGCTGCAGTATTTAGTTTCACTTTTTTTTTTACTTCATTGTGATTATTTTTGTTCTTGTCTCTCAAAAAGTCAGATGCCATTTGAAATACAAATCCCTACCATTTGTAATAGAAATTTCTGTGAATGAACCATGTCTCCCCCGTGAGTCTGTTAGGAATCAGGACCATTTTGGAAAAAAGCTGATTTAGGATACAGGACAGTCCCGCGTCTGCTTTGGCATTAGCAGTGTCTCTGTCTTTGACTTTGAATTTCAATCAAGCATCTAATTTTTAAAAAACCCTGTCATGCTTTCAAAATTGCAAATGTGCCACCAAGCCAAAAAGGTGGCCTTCTGCAGACAAATGCTCTGCTCTGTTCCACTATGTGAACAATACTGAAATTAGGTGCTTTGAATTTTTCTAATATCTGCTTTTATTTGAAGTGAGCAAACAAGGTAGCAGGCCTGCATTGGGGTGCAGAGCAATGCCTTTCTTTCCAAGGCTTTGCCTCCAAAAACTCTTTTGTGTGTTTGTCATCTTCAGTTAGCCCAAACAGTGCATCATAGCACAGACATTTTTGAATCAAGGTACCTCAAATCTACCAACTTAACGAATGCATACAAATTCTGCGATCCCTTTCCCCTATGTAATTGAAATTTTAAGGATTGTCACACCAGTGGTGTTTACAAAGTTATGACCTGCTGCAGTGTCACGGACGGTGGTTAGCCGTAGTCACATGATTATGATTTCAGATGCTTCAGATTCATTTCAGATGAATCAAGGTCAATGGGGAAACCAGCAGGAATTTGCTACCTCTTTAAGATTTCTGCTTTTGTGCCCGCCACTGATCATTCTGTTTGTTTAGATATCTTGTAAAGGATGACCCAATGGTCTATATGGGTTATCTAGTCACATATTAAAAAGCAAAGGGTAAGTTCCACTTGGCAGGGGTCACTCTTTCATCATGAACTCCCACTGATGAAAATCAGCCAACTATCCTAGACTCCCAGAAAGCAGCCTGATTTGATAAGATAACTTGCCTAGCCCCTAAAAGCCCCCAAACTTCCGATAGTGGAATGAGACTCATCCCCTTTAACACATTTGAAAAGAATTGTGCTCCTTTAAGAAGATTCTTATAAAAGGTACAAATTAATGTCTAAACTCTTTCCAGAAATAAGGAATAGAGAGGGTAAGTAAAACAACTACCCCCCCCACTTCCAATCAACAGTCTTTCTCATATACTTACAGTGGATTTGGTAGACATGAAATATCAACTACCATTAGCTCATTTTCATTTGAGCAGCCGGAAAACAGAACAAAAAGGTATAGCACGGTTTCATCCATTTAAGAGGCTCAGAAAAAGGCATGTGACACAAGCTATCATCTGTAAATCCTTACTAGGTTTACACAAAATTCCATAGTGACAAAACTTACAGCATCTGTGGATCTGTTGCCAGAAAAATTACAAAATGTACTCTCTGTTAGAGGATGAAAATGGAAGTAATCCTGATATGCAGTGAGCATGGCAGAGATTAACCAATTTGCATGTGTCCCACATGTCTTTATGTAGATTTTTTTCTTTTCTTCTCCTACGATGTGGCTGAACTTCATCTCAAGGTCTCAATTGCAGCAAAGAAATTCAAGCTCTCTGTCATATATAGATGTTGACATGACCCACTGTTGATAGACCATTTAAAAGCCCCAACCCATCATTCATTATGCATACCTAGAACACCCAATTACCTCTTTAGCATTTCTGAATGTAGCAAACTAAGCAAAGAAACTTTGACATCTTAGGAGCGTGCAGGCAACCACAAGAACAATCATTACAAGGAATACAAATTTCCAGATAATGCCAAAGGCATACAAACACTAAACAGTGGGAATTCGTTCCCCTCTCATATCTGCCTCTATGCTGTGAACTCTTTTGTTAGCAACAGTAAAGCACTGTGGTTAATATTGAAGCAGGTAACTCTTTAAAGCATCTCTGAATGCTCAAGAAGTGGTGGAATGTCTCCTCCGAGATTTAAGTCTCAATGACCACCATTTCTACTTCCTTGGAGAATCTCCTGTCCTTCCTCAGCATGTTGATGATGCTCTCAGACTTGATCAGCAAATTGCAGCCTAAAAAATATACTCCAAAGATAACTGTTACGCAAAGCACACACAAGACAGCAATTGGTACCATTTTGGCTACTGGCTGGTTCTTCTGTCCTCCTTCAGCTTCCGAGAGCTCCCTTACAAGAAAGCAAGAAGATGTCAAGAGAGAGTCCATGGTGGGGGAAACTGTCCCAAAAGAAGAAGAGTCCTTGGTGGAGAAAGTGTTATTCATCATCTTGGGGCTTGCAAGGGGATGATCTGCAACAGAATCCTCTTCCTCTCAAGGTTCCTTTCAGCAGCCTTTTGCCTGGGTTGTATAGTGTATATTAAGCACTCGCTGAGTAGGATCGTGGCTGAGAGTCATACAGGGAGGGTTTATGCAATACTAAGTGAACACATTATCTTCCAGCTTTGGGCAGAGGGCTGCACTGCCTCTTTTTTGGAGAACTATACAATCCTGTTCAGGGGTAGAAGACCGAGGGCTCGTAACAAACCTCCCCCAAAAGAAGGATATGATAGGGGATAATTTCACATTTTCAAGCCAAGTTATGGAATCTGAATCTGATCATCCTTCAAAACTGTCGTGTAGTAGAGATTGAAAACAATGTACGAGTACCTTGTAGTCAGGAAAATATCTTGCAGACACTGTTAGGGAAAACCTATTGCATGCATTATTAAACAAAATTGCAAACAATTTTTTTTACCATAAACATTTGCACAAAACACATCCAATTTTCTTCTTGAACTTCTTGAAATTGACAGATACCATATATCTATTTCAAAACAACAGTGAATATTTCAAATCTCTCGAATTATTCTCTGATAAGGTTGTTTTAAGGTTCAATTTAAGTTGCCAACATCACTCCTCCATGTGCTCCTTTTATTTATTACTGCATGCTTTTTTCTATGAATTCTGTATGATATTGCCTCCATCCCATCTGCAACCCAGAAGTGAGAGAATTTTGAGTCATTCTTCGCTGTAACAATATTAAAGCAATGTCACACCCCTTAATCTGACACCATCTCACAATGTTTAAAATTAATTCCCAATTTTATGACCTTTTGTACTGTGGTTGTTGGGCAAATCATCATGGTTGTTAAATGAATCACACAGTTGTTAAGTGAATCTGTCTTCCCTCATTCATTTTGCTTGTTGGACGCCGGCTGGGAAGGTCACAAATAGTTGATTATGTGACCTCAGGATGCTGCAACCATTGTAAATACATGCTGGTTGTCAAGTGCCTAAATTTTGATCATGTGACAGTTGTAAGTACAAGGATTGATAGTAAGTCACTTATTTCAGGACCACCTTAACTTTCAACAGTCATTAAACAAATGATTATAAATTGAGGACTAGGTCTATGGGGGGGAGGAGAAGGAACCTTTAGAAACCAGTGACTAACTGGCTTTAATTGGTCTGGTAGACCTACTATGGGATACCTCTCCTTTCTAGATGTTGACTTTGCATCTTCTCATCTATTTCAGTTGTGGCTACAAGAAAAACCAGATTCTTTGCCAGTCTTTCTTTATTTTTCTTAATTTGGACATGGGAATATCATCCTTGGGTAAGACTGAATGCAAGTCTACTAGGACTGGGGTCTCCGCCCCTGGGCTGCGGCCCACTATTGGGCCGCGGCCTATTCACAATTGGGCTGTGGGCCAGCGCACAGGTTCCGCTATCCCCCCCCCACAGCTGTGCTGCCAAGCCACAAAGATTGGGGGACCGCTGTATTAGGAGATCAATATTTCCATTATTACAGATAAGGACTCATCCTATGGCAGCTCAGTGCATCGTTATGCACAAGTGTGCTGTTGTAATAATCAAGTTATATTTTTATTTTCCTCCCCAACAAGGAAAAGAGTTTTTTTTTTTCATCACAATACTTCTCTATTTGTGGGTGATGGGGACTGTAACTCAGGTAATGGTTTCTCAAAAGTTCTACTGAATTATGTGGTTTCAGAAAGATTTTGGTGAATAAAGTAGCCTCACTGGGAGGGGCACATTAATGTTATCAACTCTAATCCTGGTTCATTTCAGGAATGGAGTGATGGTGGAACTTGGAATGTTTCTTCCAAATTAATCCAGAACCAGGTTGGGAAGGGCTAATCCATCCTGTATCATTAATTTAGGATTCTACAGGCCCTTGCCTTCAAACTTTTAACTCCTGGACTCACACAATGACCGATTGTAACAGCATCACAAAGAAGAGCTGCAATTGAGTGTTGGTATTTACATTGCCCAGAAGAAAAGATAATTCCCGTTTTGATTGATTGAGTCTCTGCTTAGGCTGTAATTGCTTGAGAGCGAAGCATTTTGAGATAAGCAGAATTGTCTCAAAATATCCCAATTCTAACAAAATGAAAAACAACCTTCTTTGTGGTAAGCTTGGAAAAAGCTGCTCTCATGAAATATGAACATCATTTTCTCCCTCAAAAAAACATAATGGAGTCTGAGTCATAAGGGTGTGCAACACAATGGGTCTGTAAAAAAGCTAGCACCCATCCTTCTCCTAGACTAGAAGAATGAAATATTTTGATAAATATTAAAAAGGCAGAATATTATATTTCCCTAAATGAGAAATTGAGAAACATGGGTTTTTTTAGAGGGAGAAAGCAGCCCCCACCTTTCTTAATAACCCTCAGCAGATGTCAGCACTTACGAGATAAATTGCTTATTGAGATCTAGGTAGCTCTATTCATAGGCAAAAATTCCCTGCAGCAAGGTCTGAACAAAGGTAGGATAAATAAATAAATAAAATAAAAATAAATAAAAAGGATTAGCCTTCGACCATAATAGGAATTGCCCAACAAGCCCCTTCATTGCATTAGCCAAACTTCAACCAAACTTAGCTCAGACAAACTCCTAGGATTTGTACATGGCCCCATGAGAGTCTGACAACAGCCAATAGAATACATGTTCTTGCACAGGAACAGGAAGTTCAAGTGCAAAGCCCAAGAAAAGGTATAAAAACCCCTTACTCTCAACTCCATGTAGTCAACTGCCCAGGACCTCAAACCCATGTGGTTCTGCTTTATCATAAACCAACTTTCTAAGCAGCCTCCATGTTTCCAGTGTCTTTCTCCCAGCTTGGAACTGAACCAGATGCAGTAGTGGGTTGCTACTGGTTCGCCCCGGATTGGGCGAACTGGTGGTGGCGGTGATGGGAGGCTCCGCCCACTTGCCCGGACACTTCTGCACATGCGCAGAAGCATTGCGCACAAGCACACGTGCACGCACCCATGAGCAAGCCAGTAGCAACAGGTTTTTAAACCTGCCCCTGACCAGATGGATATTTTTCCCAACAGGTCAATGGGAGGTTAATGTGTTTATCGAAATGCCCAGAAGAGATTAATTGATTCAATAACTAACTTCAATGGAGTTAGATTTAGCTCTGAAAGATACTGAGCATGCACCAGGACAGATTATGTTTCTCACTGTTCCCTGCTGGTCAGTGAAAAAGGGTTGCTGATGTTATGAAACCTTACCAGTACTACCAGAAGGTCTTGTACATAGTAGACATTTTCAGGAGAACTTTTAAATCCGCTAGCATGACTTGTGTGCTGTTAAAACCACTGAAAAGGCAATTTGATTGGATGGATAATAATAATAATAATAATAATAATAATAATAATAATAATAATAATAATAATAATAATAATAATAATAATTTTATTTCTATACCGCCCTTCTCCCGAAGGACTCAGGGCGGTGTACAGCCTATTTAAAAACACAAAACAAAACAATTAAAATTTAAAATCATTAAATAATTAGGCTCCAATTAAAATCCCAGAAATTTAAATTAAATTTAAATTAAATTAAAATTATTATGTTGATAGCCCGGCCTGGCAGAACAACAGGGTCTTCAGTGCGCAGCAAAACATCCGGAGGTCGGAGATTTTACATATTTCCGGGGGCAGTTCATTCCACAGGGCTGGGGCTCCCACAGAGAAGGTCCTCCCCCTGGGTGTCGCCAGCCGACATAACTTGGCCGATGGCACCCTGAGGAGACCCTCTCTGTGGGAGCGGACTGGTCGGTTGGTGGCAGAAGTCGGTCTCGAAGGTACCCGGGTCCTATGCCATGGAGCGCTTTAAAGGTGGTAACCAACACCTTGAATCGCACCTGGAATGACTGTGTTTGTGGATTTATTTATTTTTTTACTAACTCTGTGACTTTGGTCCTTTGATAGAAGCCGGATCTTCAGAAATTAGCTGGTGCAGATTGTTGGAGGAATAAATTAGTCTAGAATGAGATCAAGCCACAGTCTAGATCAAGCCACAGTCAAAGGCAAGGTACAGGAGTCATTTGAATATTTGGCAAAACCTTCGTTTGATGCCTCTTCTTTAATTTCAAAAAGTTGACACAATATCAATGGTAGATGAACTGTCAAATATAATTATCTAGCCATGCCTTCGTTAAAAGCACACAAGGTCCACCCTCTTCAAATTATTGGCAACCCACAAAGAAATATATATTTCAACAAATGTGGAAAAACTTTTAAAGATTTAAAAAAAGAAGATAAGCTAATAGACGTTTGTACAACTCAGACAAATTGCCACTAATAATGTTGTTTGTGTAATATTCTTGGCAAGTTACATTTTTTGTTGCTTTTAGGCTCTTCTGAAATCAATTCCATTACCAGTTTTAAAATATTTTACCTGATTAGCAGGACAACACATGAGCACTGTACAATATGAAGCAGATGTTCCAGACAGCTGGATGCAAAAATGCCACATTTGTTAAGAATTCTCACTGGACTAGCCAATCCAAATGTAACTATTTTTTAAAATTAATTTAAGAACTCAAGGGGATATAGAAACAGAGTTCTCCATATTTAACCTCACATGTTTATGTTTAACTCAATGTTTTTGATTCCTAAATCCTTAATATATGCATAGATATTTGTTTGGAATTGGATTCTGCTGGATGCTTTGCCAACATCAGTTTGTAAAATGTTATTCCATTAGGCAGCAGTCCAAAAACTGTCCCTGATAAAATACTTGTTTTGTACAATAGTAATTCCATTGATTGACTGCCAACATTTCAATCCCTATTTGTTATTTTAACAGTAATTTATCTATTGCACAGATATTAGCATATCTCCCTGCCTTGGAAATCTCTTGGCTGATCTCTGCTGTTCAAGATCCTTCTTAAAGATCAGCTCCTATATCTTCATCTGGGAGTTGTGGGGGACAATCTGCCTGGCCAATGCAAGAAGGCTGGCTAGATTCTGTCAAAGAGTGGGTTTTAACCGTTAGCAACATTATTTTGTCAAACAAAAACCAATCCTGCAGAAATGAAGGTTCTTTTACATTTCTTCTAATGTTTGGCTTGAAACTGTAATCTGCCCTTTATAGATAAAGGTAGGCTTCAGTGGCTAAGATGCTGAGCTTGTCGATCGATAGGTCGGCACTTCAGCAGTTCGAATCCCTAGTGCCGCGTAACGGGGTGAGCTCCCGTTACTTGTCCCAGCTTTTGCCAACCTAGCAGTTCGAAAGTACGTAAAAAATGCAAGTAGAAAAATAGGGACCACCTTTGGTGGGAAGGTAACAGCATTCCATGCGCCTTTGGCATTTAGTCATGTCGGCCACATGACCACAGAGACATCTTCCAACAGTGCTGGCTCTTCGGCTTTGAAAAGGAGATGAGCACTGCCAGTGGTGGGATTCAAGTAATTTAACAACCAGTTCTCTGCCCTAATGATTTCTTCCAACAACCAGTTTGCCAAACGGCTCAGAAAATTAACAACCGGTTCTCCCGAAGTGGTGCGAACTGGCTGAATCCCACCACTGAGCACTGCCCCCTAGAGTCAGGAACGACTAGCACCTTTACCTTTACCTTTTAGGCACTGTGCCAATAGACAACTTCCTTGGCATTCACCAGCCTTCCTGACGTTAGTTTTTAAGATACTTTTAGCTAATAGAAATTGAACAGGAATCTGGCATTGTCAAAGCATAAACCTTCACCATTATTTGCAAGAATATTGGGGGCTTCTCCCAAGTATCTGGGAAAAATAAAAATGGTGTGTGTATGAGGTCATTGCAGCTCAGTGTTTAGCATGTTAGGAACAACTGCAGTGCAGAGCACATGATTAAAAGAGCCACATTATTCTGATGAAGAGAATATAGTTATTTTTTCCACCACAAACCTGGTGAGAATCACTGTTGAATTCAAATATTGTAAAAAGCCAGGCCTTGTTTCGGTCAAACTCATTTTTGGAATACATTACAGAGGCCTGATTCATACACAAAATACCCTAGAATTCACAAACTAGAATGGCTGAACTTAGACATTATTTAATTTTAATTTAATTTAATCGATTTGTTGTAATTGCCAACCATTAGACACTGGGCAGTTTACAAAACCCAGGAATCAGTAAAAGCAATTAAACACACATCAAGAGGACTAAAACAACCAGAACAATAAACCATACACTACACATACCTTGGAGACCCCGCAAATACATTAATCCCAAATCTGAAACACAGGCAAGTCTTAAACGCTTTCTGGAATGTGAGGATACAACGCTGTGGTGGCGCCGTGGTTAGAATGCAGTACTGCAGGCTAACTCACTGTTCACTGCCAGGAGTTCGATTCTCATCGGCTCAGGGTTGACTCAGCCTTCCATCCTTTTAAGGTCAGTAAAACGTGGACCCAAATTGTTGGGGGGCAATATGTTGACTCTCTAAACCGCTTAGAGAGGGCTCTAAAGCGCTATGAAGCAGTACATAAGTCTAAGTGCTATTGCTAGGCCATCCTTATCTCAGGGGGTGGGGGATGGGGAATGCTTTTTCCAGAGGGCAGGGGCAGCCACAATGATGGCCCACTTCAGTCCACCAGATGGCAGAAAGGATGTGGAGTGCACCCACTCTAAGGGTGGGCAGAAACAATTGGAGACAGTTGTCCCTCAGATAACTAGATCCTAAATTAGGAAAGGCTTTATAGGTGACAATCAGCACCTTGAAGTGCACTAGAAAACCTACTGGCAACCTTTGTGGCTTACATAGCAGCTGTGACATGTGGACTTAATATGAAGTGTCCCTTACTGCTCACGCCACTGCATTTTGTACCAGCTGTATTTTCCAGGTGGTTTTCAAGAATAGACCCATAGGCAGCACATTGCAATTGTCTAGTTGTGTGATGACCAGGGCACAAGTGACCATCTGAAAGACTTCCGAGTCAAAAAGGCACAACTGATGAACAAGATGAAGTAAGATAGCAATAGCAATAGCACTTGGACTTATATACCGCTTCATAGTGCTTTTACAGCCCTCTCTAAGCGGTTTACAGAATCAGCATATTGCCCCCAACAATCTGGGTCATTTTACCCTCCTTGGAAGGATGAATCAACCTTGAGCCTGGTGAGATTTGAACTGCAGCTAGCTGTCAACTGAAGTAGCTTGCAGTACTGCGCTCTAACCACTGCGCCACCTCAGCTCTTAATGATGATGAACTTCATGGTAAGCAAAACTGAAATAATACATGTGGTGTGAACCCAGTACTTAGACTATTGCTGCGATTCTAACCTCTTTATGTTGACACATTACATTTGATTAAAATATTTGCAATGGTGCTTCACCCAATATGTGAAGCCATCATGTGATTTGTTGGCTTTGATTTAGCAGGTTGTGTAAGCCCAGCTGTGTTGCTTGTAATCCATAGTTCATGACTTGGCACATTTTATGAGCCCAACCAATTAATGTTTATTTTATAAACCTGTAGTGGCAATAATTGCCCATTATCAAAAGAATGCTTTCTGTAATTAGTATCATGGGATCTCCTGAGATTATCTTTCTAATTTTTTAGATTTTCTGCATATTTCATATTGAATTTATAGTATCTGCAGGTATGTCTCAAAGAGATCAGTCTGACAAAAGCAGCATTGCCCTTTGATGATGAAAGCTTTTTGTATATAATCATAAATTGACGATAGGTGTAATAGTGTGATGCTACGGATATAGATTATCACTCTACAGAAGCACATAATCTGAGGGGAACATGGGCTCCTGTTTTAAACTCTGGAAGTCTCTGCTCTTGGGATACAGCAACAGTTATCAATATGAACCAGTTGCCAAGCACCTGCATTTTGATCACATGATCATGGGGATGCCGCAAAGATTGTACCTGTGAAAAACTGTCATAAATCACATTTTTCGATGCCGTTGTAACTTTGAATGATCACTAAATGAACTGCTGTAACTTGAGGACCACCTGTACTCTCTTTCTATTGCAGCTGAGCTCAAAGCCAATATCCAGACTGGGGTCCCATAAGGATGTGCTGCTCGTCTTGGCTCGTGATCCCTGCAATTCAGTGCTAGTCCTCTTGCCTGCCTGTAATAACTGCTGTCTCCAAACATCACCTCCGCTGCTCCCTCTGCTTGCCACTTTCTTTTTTATTATTAAGTTTTTTATTTTTAAATATATATATATATATATATGTATTGAATACATGAACAGTGTGGCTTCTGGATATTAATTTTGATACCAAATAATAATAAAATTGACAGTTTTGATAACCTTACATTAATCATATTCACATCATTCTAGTAACATTGTACATAATATAATCATCTTTCAACTTCTTTCACCTACCTACTGATTTTGACATGTTACATAACAATATTCATAGTAGTATTTCCCCCCTTCTGATTTCTACCTATTTCGTATCTTGAAAACACCAATCTTATGTTACGCCATTTTCTTATATTGTTTTCCTACCCACACACACATACTGTACACACACCACCCTTATTGTTTGCTATTGTAAGTGGAGAGCAGGGTGGTGGTGGCTGCCTTTAGATGTCATCACTCTTTGAAAACTCCAGGGTGTGGCTCAATTATTCCAAGGCAGCCGGAATGCCGCCAGCGTGGATGCTAGTGAGTAAAGTTCTGAGTGAATGAATGAATGCATCCATGTGGGAAACAGAATGGGAAGTGTTTCTGCTTGGCTGCAGTTGTTTTTCCCAAGCGCGGACAGCAACCCTAGCATTTTCACGCAATAATATCTTTGTTTTTCATAATTGGTATTATTTCACAAGCTGCAGAAATTCAGAATTTTGCTTATGGCATGCAAATCTATGGATGAAAGAGCGGAGACTCAAAACAAAACATTTGACAGCCTCTTTAAGCAAGATTCTGCTGATTTCAATGTCATTTTGGTGTTTATGGCAGTTTTAAATTTAAGCCCAATTGAGTGATGGATGGTATCTTACTCTGGACAATTTCTAAAGCCTAGTACAATAAATAGGAATTAGACCAATCCTTTCTGTTTACTTAGAAGTACATTTTATTTTTTTTATTTATAAAATTTATTGGCTGCCCATCTTATCATAGGGTAACTTACAGTTACAACTTAGTTAAAACATAAAATGTTAAAACCAAACCTCTAAATCACATTGGGGGGGGGCAGGGGTGGAGTGGGGGGGGAGGTGAGATGTTATTACTCAATCAACCACCTCCATTGCACTGTTCCCCCACTCAAGCCTTTAAGCCCTTAGGAAAAGTTAGGAGGGTTGGAGCCAACCTCACATTGGCTGGGGCGGGGGGGAGATGTTCCAGAAGGCAGGAGCAGCAGCAAAAAAGGCCCTCTTCTGGACACCCACCCCCAGCAGGTGGAAGGGACCCGCAGCATGCTTCTTCTCTCAGAACGAACCAATCCCAATGGGGTGAGAAAATCCGTCAAGTAACCTGGACCCATTCTATGAAGGCATTTAAAGGTGATCACCAACACCTTGTATTGCACCCAGCAGACTGGTAACCAGGGCAGCTCGTGGAGCAGTGATGTTACAAGGGTCATTCTTGGGGGGCCCAAAACTACCTGCGCTGCCACACTCTGCACTAGCTGTAAATGGGTAGCCCCATTTAGAACTATTCAAGGAAGTTTAGTGGGATTACTCTTGGAAACCAAGATTACCACAAACATCTGTGAAAGTTCTTGGCTGTTCAGGTTTTTTTGCAATTTAGATGAATAGGGGATTTTTCCTATTGAGCCTAAATATCTGTAAACTGAATCATCATCTCTCCGATAGAGGGAAGTGAAAGACAGCAAGAAGGGCATATTAATAAAACCTAATAGAGCCTTGGTAGTACAGTGGTTTAAAGCACCCTGTTATTAACACAGCTGCCTGCAATTATTGCAGGTTCGAATCTTACCAGGCTCAAGGTTGACTCAGCCTTCCATCCTTTCTAAGGTAGGTTAAATGAGGACCCAGTTTGTGGAGGCAATAAGCTTTGTATAAAATATACAAAAGTATGAAGGCTATTGCTTAACACATTGTAAGCCGCCCTGAGTCTCCGGAGAAGGGCGGCATATAAATCAAATTAAAACAAAAACAACAACAAAAAAAAACCTATTCCTGTCTTGTCTGCTGCATCTTTCTGAATGGTGAATTCTCATTCCCAGCTCCCATTCATCTGTGTTTTTTTCTTTTTTGGATCTGAAAGCGTTTTATAGGTAATCGTTTGGTATTAATTCCACAAAAAGTCATAATATTGTGACTGAGCACCACTGGGGAATATGTTCTTTCCTATTCCTTTTTTAAAACTTATGTTAATATGTGCAGTCCTGTAGAGCAGGGGTGTCAAACTTGCATTGTCATGTGATGTATTGTGACTTTTTTTCCTTCACTAAACCGGGCATGGCCATCGCCAGTGTGCGGGCTGTGAGTTTGACAGCCTTGCTGTAGAGAATAAGGAAGATGACATAGATGGAAATATGCAAAAGCCATTACCAAAGCAAAGGAGGCCGAAACATTTTTTAAGTCCCAAGAAGGTAATGTTTAGAATTAGCTCAGGTGGACACTTTCCTGATTCACTCAAGTATAAGACGGGAGAGGACTTGCAAGATTCTGCTATTATAGCCAATCTCAAAAGTAGGCTTCTAGCTTCCCTGTAGAGTTGATATCTAGGTGCGACTGACAAATCCAAAATTATGTATTTATTTGGAAGTAGAATTTTGTTAAGTGATTCAATAGATGTATTTTTACATGAGAGTTTCTGGTAGTGTAGCATGCAGTTAACAAATGACAGAGTGGTCATATTTATCAGACCTTCCATATCCGTTGCCCTCCATCAGAAAGATTGGAGCAAAGTCCTCATCTTCCCACACTGGAAGGTGTCAGGCCTTCCTTAAAAAGGGAAAACTTTGTTAAGATATATTTGTCAGGATACAAGGAATCAAATGAAAAAAAAATATTGTAGAACTCTGAAATCATGATGAAAGAATTCCAGCAACTGTCATGTACGATATGCAAGCTAATACCTGTTCAGATTTTTCATTCCAAACTGAAGCCAAGTTCTGTTAGGTGGGAGGTAAACTTTCAATCTGGTCCTGGTCCAATCATGTATCAGGCTGCTTAATTTTGACCAGGAAAGACTAGCTTTCCCACAAGAGCTGTTATAGTTCTAATCCTACAACAAATGATGTCAAAATACTGCAAAATCTGGCTTTATTTTCAGTATGACTGATCCAAATATATGAGGTGATAACATTTGCATATCATAACAATGTCATCTTTCCTCTCCAAATGCCTCTTCTGGTAGCATCTATAGCAGTGGGTCTCAACCTTCCTAATGCCGCGACCCTTTAATACAGTTCCTCATGTTGTGTGACCCCCAACCATAAAATTATTCCTAAAACCATTGAAAATATGTGTTTTCCGATGGTCTTAGGCGACCCGTGAAAGGGTTGTTTGGCACCCAAAGGGGTCCCGACCCACAGGTTGAGACCCACTGATCTATAGGGAGGCTGTGTCCCAAGAGATCAAAGCACTAGTTTGTCATCCCTTTGATGCATGTAGAATAGGAGTGGGATCATTACTATCATTGTGACTGTTTTGACTCCCTCTTTTAGGTATCTGTAGACTACAGGAAGTGAGGGACGGATTTGGAGTAGGAGGAATCTCAGAAAGTCAGATGTTTGGCAGTATTATTAGGGAGGTAGGAGAAAGGTACAGACAGGATTTTTTAATACTTGGGTTACAGCATGTACACAATAGGTAAATTCTAGTCAATAACCCCACAAGTGAGTGGGCTGAATTTATGTGTGCTAGGAACCCACAGAGCTGGGAAAATTCTGAGTCAGAATGTGAAGTTTGAGTTTAAAGGAGTGCTTTGAATTTTGCTGCTCAAGCCGCAACTTCTGCTTAGCTTTTGGTTAAAATAATTAGATTTTAAGTGAAACAATTGCTTTGAAATTGGCTATGATAACGGCATCCATTTTGAATGAACATTCCTCATAGCAACTATGTTCAGAGGTAGCTCACAGCGGGTAGAGTTCCAACTACGACTGTTGGGGTTTTAGGTTAGTGCTTAGAAGGGAAGAAGAGCTGGATGAGAATCCAGCAGTTAAAGGGATTTGTAATTCAACAGAAGACATATTTTTATACTCCCCTTGAACAGCCAGATCTGCAACAAGAGATTTCAGGATTTTGCTAGATGATCAAGACAAAGAGGGTCTATTTCTGAGGAATTCAAATCTGAACTAAAGTATACAGTACCTTTGTTGTACCAACACTGAACAATTGCACACTACGTGGTCTTGTTGATCCAGAGAATAAAAGCCAAGCTGTTACTGAATATGCTCTCATGGAAGTCATGGCAGTTAACAATTTATAATTTATACCATTTATAAGCTCTGCTTATATGGTAGCTACCCAAATGAGATGTGAAATATTTTTTTTGTCAGTACACACAGGCTGTTTATCCCACAAATTAAATCCAGCGAAACATCGACTTAACTAACCTTCAAACTAAAATAATATAAACTATCCCAATCCATAATTTAATTTTATAGTTTCTTCAATTCTTAGTTTAAATTACAGTTAAAGGTTTGTTGCCTAACCTGCTGGTGTTGAAATGGAAGGACGTTTGTCCAGGCTAGGAACTTATTTGCCAGCTTGTCAAGCAGAGAGATGACTTCTGCCAACTCTACATTCAAGATTGACTATGAAATGAAAACAAATCCAGCTGAAAAGACAGGATTCCCCCCTTGATTTCCAAGTAATTTTATTCCAAATACCTTCGTCTGACCTCCATAAAATGCACATAAGATTACAGCTTAACTGAAAACACCAAAAACATTAACCAAAATATGGAACTGGGAACAGCATATAACAAGATCTTGGGGCAGAGTGCATTGAAACACACATTTAGAAATGCTTCTCTGTTCAGAATTAAAGTCTATATTCAATATTCTTCTGTAAATTCTTGTGCGTCAAACTGCAGTCACATATGCTCATTTTAAAAAATAAGAATTGCATAAATCATGTGTGAAATGCAGAAGCTCAACATTTTAAGGGATGACCGTTTTTATTTTAATCAAATTACAACACTTTTTTTAAATTGCTGTCAGTATTCAAAACTTACAAGTCCAATTTTGTTTAAGGGGAATCATTTGGGAATATTAATTTTTCCCCACCTTCCAACAGCTTGAACAATCCTATATTATTATCCCAAACTTGAAATAAAAGTACTTCATTCCAACAAATAGTAAGAATACATGAAGTTACAGCCAGCCAGACAGTTGACAGTCATAAGAGTCTTCAACAGTTTATTAGAAATAATGTAGACATTAAAAAATCCCCACTGCTTTGAACACAAATTGAGGTTTTCAGGCTTATAAGCTGGTCAAAAAAACAAAAGATCCAATAGTGTATTAACATTTTGTCACTCGCTTTCATACCAACAGTGCAAATACAATTTGGTCTAAATGTACAGATTGATAAGCAACAATGTACAGGCTCCCATCTCCATCGCAAGAGATTCATGAGCTCCGAGGATCAAACAACCAAGTGTACACGCTTCACCCATTTTAAATTTTAAAGGGGTCGCTAGTTTTAGCTAGGATATCTTGAACACTAACTAGTGATTAAATACAACAAAGTGAAAAGCATTAAACATTAGTGGAACATACCCTGAAGACACCCCTGGAGGTACAGTATTTTACCAACTTAAATTTCAAAAGCCAATTAGAACATTGCTTCAGCCAATTTTGTTCCAGCTACAAAATCAGAAACTTGAGTTGTCTGCAGTCCACAATGTAAGAGGGAAAAGTATACATTTACCACTTCATGTAAATTGAGTTTACCCATTGTGACATCTTACAATGAGGCAAAGAGGCCTTATAAACCCTTTTATTGCAACTGATTTGACTGCCTATACCTCAGATATTTGTGTGATTGGGTTTTTGTTGTTCCTTGTTTGGAAGTCTGGAAAACTTTCATGCTAACATTATTGCCTCATGTAGCTTAAGACTGCCCTGAACAATGGTATGCACCAATCAATGAAGCTGCTTAAAACGGGTTGAAGATGAATTAAAGGATGCATTTTCTGTCTTTAGAGCTATCAACTCAGGAATTCTTATCTCAATTATGAAATGTTGTGATGAAGTCTTTCCCCAAACCCCAACATTTGTCAGTTTTTTTATTCCAGGTCTGGCATTTCTAAAGAAAAAAGAGAAAAAGATATGGGTTGTGGCTTATAGCAATAGCTTAATTATTGTCAAGAAAAACATCTATAACTTTCAACCTCCAAAAATATGACAATATACTATTTCGTAGTTAAGCTAGAATACACAAGGTTTGATAGCTTTCACAGATATCTGGATTACTACTCTTTATGAGAATATGTCCCGTTGCATACAGGTAATCCTCAACTGGTGTCTGGTCATTTAGCAACTGTTTGAAGTTTCGATGGACCCCAAAAAAGGGATTTATGAACCAGAATCAACATTTCGATGTCCATCCCACCCCATGATCACATGACTGCATTATGGATGCCCAGCCCACTTTTGTGGCCATTTACTTCATTTTCCAGCAAAAGCCACCTACAGTGAAGAATGAGTTCATGTAACAATTGTGCTATTTGCTTAACAACTGTTGCATTCTCTTAATGACTGCTGCAAAAAGGTTGTAAAATCAGCCAGTCACATGACCCACTTCATGATCATCACCATTTCTGACTGAAATTGTGAATTCAATTATAGTCATAAGTCAATGACTAATCATATCCTTTCCCAAATGTGCTAAGATCTGGATATATAATGGCAATTTCCCACTATGTTTTACATTTTCCAATCACAGTGGAAGACACACTAATCCTTTCCTATTCCTCCAGAATTATTATTCCACAGGACTGGGGGCCAGGGAAGAATAGATTGGTATGCAAATACAAGAGAGGCTACCTAAACATCAAAGGCAGTCTTTATAGGCCCTTGTAGATTTTACATGGGCAATATATTTATAATTCCAACAAACTCAAAATGTTTATTACACTGATGGGTAATGCATAATAGTTTATGATATCACCTCTGCTAAACCACAACTTGAAAAAAGAAAGCCAACCCCACGTTAAATATTGGGGGAGGAGCAGTTAGCTGTGAAAAGAGAATTCTACCATTTGGATACTAGTGAGTATTGTCAGATTATAAGGAAAGGAACTCACTAAACATATAAATAAAGAAGGAAAAAATATAGGTGGTAAAAGAGATTCAATTCTAAACATAATAGTCTAACCTGGTAGGTGTACTGATGTACTAATACATACCCTACATACCCTACATAAGGTACCCTAGTGAGCAAGGGTGATGTAGAATGTAAGCCTCAAGTATTACCTCTGCCCATGAAGTGTCAACAGACAGAGGAAAACTGAAAATAACTGTTTGCAGCACTAAAGGATTTGTAACCAAGCAAACCTCAGCAATAAAAATTATTTCCATGCCACCTAGAGTCATTTTATCAGTGAGATCAGCAGCATAGGAATTTAATAAACAGGAATAAAAAGAAATATGTGAAAAACCAATTAATGTTTTCTTACTAAAACAGATTTCCTGCTAGGCCTCAACTTTCATGCTTAAAATTACTGGCTCCTGGATCAGTGGTGAATGAGGAATTCAAAACTACAGTGATAAACCAACCAAAAACATATTACTTTTGAGCTCATTTGCCACTATTTGGTTTCCAAAATATTGGTCATTAATCTATAAAGCCCTGAACAACTTGGGATTTCATTTCCCAAAGTGGCCTTCTCCAATCTAATGTACTCTAAATCCTATCACCTGCTGAAATTTATAGGAGTGTGGAATCACTAACCCATGTGCAAAATCTATCCCAATGGTTGACTGATGATTTAAAATAGGTTAGAAAAAGTACTTGATACTTAAGTTGCCTTATATACAGTGGATATTAAAAGTTTATATATCCATTAAAATGCCAGATTTTTGAGATGTAAAAAAATCAGACTAAAAATCAGACATTTCAGCATTTTCCTATCTTTAATCTGGCATATAAACTGAACAATTAATAGAACATATAAGCTCGTGATGGCACACGTGCCAGGTGGCACGCAGCGCCCTCTCTGATGGCACACGAGCCATTGCCCCAGTTCCGTTCTGCCGCGCGTGCACAGCACCACCCAGCTAGTCTTTGGGTCTCTGCCACACATGCGCGAGGGCCGGGACCCATGTGGGGGGGCTGCGCGCACATTGCATTTTGGGGGGTCGGGTGTAGCCATCACTGATATAAGCAATACAAGCACATAAACTGTACTTAAATCTTTTAAGGGGAAAAATAACATTAAAAATGAACAATAATGTGCTTGCGTAAGTGTGCATACTCTTAAACTAATACTCTGTGGAAGCGCTTTTGATTTTATGATAGCACTCAGTCTTCTGGAGTAATAACTTATCACCACAGTACATCTTGCCCTAGGAATCTTTGCCCACTCTTCCTTGTAAAAGTGCTCTAAATCTATCAGATTGCAAGGGCATCTCTTGGGCACAGCCCTCTTCAGGTCACCCCACAGATTTTCAATTGGATTCAGGTGTGCCATTCCAAAACGTCTTCTGGTGAAACCATTCTTTTGTTGATTTGGAGGTGCTTTGGAACACTGTTGTGCTGAAAGGTGAAATCCCTCTTCATTTTAGTAGAGGCCTGATGTTTTGTGCTGAAATTGACCGATATTTATAACTGTTCATAATTTCCTCCACTCTGACTACAACCCCAATTCCAGCTGAAGAAAAGTAGCCCCAAAGCATAATGCTGCCACCACCATGGTTCACTGTGGGTAATTAGATGATGTGCAGTGTTGTTTTTACACAAAACATCCTTTTTGGAGTTCTGGCCCAAAAATTCAATCTTGGCCTTATTGGATCATAGCATATTTTCCCACATGCTTTAGTTATTTGATGTAGGGTTAGGGCTAGGGTTTGCAAAATGTAGCCAGGCTTGGATGTTTTTCTTTGTTTGAAAAAGGCCACCCAACCTAAAAGCCCAGATATATGAAGAATACAAGAGATTTCTGTCACATGTAGTGCACAATCACTACTTGCTACAGCTCCTTTAATTGCTGTCGGCCTCTTGAACTAGTTTTCTTCTTGCTTTTTCATAAATTTTGGAGGAATATCCAATTCTTGGTAATGTCACTGTTGTGCTAGATTTTCTCTCCTTGATGACTGTCTTCACTGTGTTTCCTGGCCTTGGAAATTTTTTTGTACTCTTTTCCTGACTGATACCTTCCAACAAGGAGATCCCTGAGGCAACTGAGTAAATGTCAGAATAATACTACTAAAACAGCTGAACTTTATATGGGCTTGCTCAGAGTCACTTCAATTGATGGCAGGTGTCTACTGATTACTATTTAATATCAGTTTGTGATTGGTTAATTATGAACACAGACATATCCCTACGCATACTTATACAATCATGTTATTGTATGCTTTTATTGTCATTTTTCCCCCTAAAAGGAAATTTGTTTTGCAATTGAATTGTACCACTTCTAAAGGTAGAAAAATTCTGAAATGATTTATCTTGGTCTGATTGTTTTTTTACAACTCAAAAACCTGACATTTAACGTGTGTGTAAACTTTTTATATTCACTGTACAAAGAACTTTTTAAAAAATAAAATTATCAACAGCAACATTAATTAACTATCCTTGATTGAAATAGAAAGGATGAGGTATAGGAGAAGCAAACCAATAAATATTAACAAGTTCCCAGTATTTTCTTAATTTTACAAGAAGTTGAATACAGTAACTGAATGTCTTAAAGCAATCAACTTACTTTCATCATCACTATCTGGTGAATCCTGTAACAAAAAGAGACAAAGTTAACAAATAAATTCAAAGTACTGCTTTAAAAAGCCATATAGCAGTAGATATAAAAAATTATTCTGTGGCCTCCATAAAAAAGCATTTTTAACATCAAATTTAATATTGCAAAATGTGCAAGTATCACTTTTGTTCCAAATTAAGTTCATGTAGGCATTTCCAAAAGAAGTTTCTATGCACGTTTACATGGTGTTATCAACAATCATGGTTAATACTTCAGGTGAAATATGTCTTATAGAAAGCTACTCACATCATCTGCTCCATCTACTTCTGGCAAATCTACATCTTCATCACCACCCATGTTGTTCATCATCTAATTACAAAAGCAATATAATATTCAGTAAGGTTTCAGATTGTTATTTTGGAACTGAGCAACCTAAAGCATGGATGTCAAACCCGCCGCGTCACATTGCTGTCATGTGACATTTCATGATGTTTTTCCCCTTTGCGGAGCTGGGGAAGGTGTGGCCTGCATGTGACCCATCCAGCCCATGGGCTGCCAGTTTGACACACCTGACCTAAAGGAAGTTTTACTCCTTTTTATACCAAGAATTAAACTTTACCATCAATAATAGTGCTTAGTACCTATTAAGCCATCCTAAAGCATTGAACCCTTTTCAGGTTCCAATCAATATCACAGAATCTCTCATGATCATATACATAAATGATTAAAATAACTCTTAAATAAAAATGAAATCATGTGAAACTGACATTCTTATGTGAAATTTCATGAGATCACTTCAGCCCTTTTTAAAAAAACAACATTCTGTGTTACAAATATATAAATGTTCTGCAACAGCATTATAATCAAGGACTCATTGAGGCCATGTTGTCAGCATTATTCTTATATAAAATATTCAACTTACTTCAGAAAAGCGATCAAAATTGGACATATCTTCATCAGAATCATCTTCCCAATCTTTCCAGTTGTTAAAATCCACACTAAGCCAATTGAGCTATGGATATAGAAAGTAAACATTTAAATTCAGGTTCCTTGTAATCAAGTGAGCATGTTAAATAATGTGAAAAGTTTAGGAACCTCCAAATGGAAAAATGCTTATTTGCTTCTCTTCTACTGGTAAGTTTTCCATCCTTAGGAAAACTAAGAGGAAAAGGAAACAAAATCACCTCCTCTCCACTTTGCTTATTACAGCAAGCCTATTTATCACCAATGACATAGAATTCTCTTCATTAATGCCTTCCCCATTGTATTGTAATTCCTTAGTATTTATAATTTCAATCTGATTATGAGAAAAGCAGTTTTAATAGGCCTGCCTCAACATTTATACTTACAAATATGTTCAACAAGGAAAGGAAGAATTAGACCAAAGACCACCCAATCTCTTTGTTAGAGAATGAATGTTGAATATGCACCATGGAATATGAAAGAAATGAGTTTGCACATGTGACAGCTTATAAAAGACATGGAATAAACACATACAGGACAGTTGTACAGTAACTGATAAATGTTCTAATCTCGAAACAACTGTTTCAAATGTTCTGAGTTTGAAACAAAGCACAGGTGTTTCATATATTGTGCTGTGATTTACTTCCCAGGCAGGTAATATTTTATATTCAAACACAAAGACATACACGTTAAGGTTGTGTAAATGCAAAGCTTTGGGCTGGTTGATTTGTTGAGCTTTGTTAACATGTACTTTTTGTAAATTCTTTTTATCTTATTGATGCTGTGCTTCAGGTTGCATTGTTGGTTTAAACTGGTTTGTTCTACTAGGCGGGCTTTACTCTATGTATATTTCCATGCCCTTTTTATAATTTCTAAAATGCTTTTAAATATATCCAAGACTGTGGAATTGTCATTAGGCAAGCTCTCTTTTTAGCCTGTATTGAGCTTATGTAGTTTACTTTCCACTGACTCAGTTCTATATTACTACTTTTTTCAAAATGTGTTAGGCTGGCTGATTTAGAGCTTGGGGCAGGTACTTATTTATTATTGCATTGTACAATATAGGTAGTCCTCAACGAATGATCACAACTGAGCCCAAAATTTCTGTTGCTAAATGAGACATTTGTTAAGTGAGTTTTGCCCCATTTTATGACCTTTCTTGCCACAGATGTTAAGTGTATCAATGTAGTTGTTGATTCACACGGTTAAATGAACCTGACTTCCCCATTGATTTTGCTGGTCAGGTGGTGTCAAAAGATGAACACATGAACCTGGGACACTGCAACTATCATAAGTATGAGTCAGTTGCCAAGCTCTAAATTTTGATCACATGACCATGGGGATGCTGTAGCAGTCATAAGTCGCTTTTTCCAGTATTGTAACTTTGAACAGCCACCAAGTGAACTGTTGTAAATTGAGGACTACCTGTATATTAATGGTATATATAGAGGATTTCAATAAGCACGCCTGCACTGTAAATTAAAATTTTTAAATTTTTAAATTTTTTAAAACAATAAAAAGTCATAACAAAGGCTATCATTTTATTAGCTGGGTGGTTTCTTTAGTTTTTCCTTCCTGGGGCAATGGAGATATATTATTATTTTAATTAAATGCTAAATGAAATAATGCTGAGATTAGTTCTCTTTGTCCTATGTTAATGCATTTGCCAAGATTCTAGGTATTTAGTTTAAGGAAGAAACTGCTGAAAACGGGATAACAGGCTTGGGTTTTTAAAAATAATAAATCCAGGATGTTGAAGTATTTTAAATTTTGAAGCTTAGCTATTCTTTTCAAGCTCAATTAAAATATATTTCTATTTTATACATATCCCAACATGTATGGCTGAGTATTCAAAAAATGCAAAGTGTGTTTAGAAGGAGGGCTTGTTTTAATAGTTTAAGAGTGGTGCAAAATGGTACAGTAAAACAGTTTTTACCTTAGCTTTCTCTTTTGTTAACCGTGGCCATGACTGGCCGGATTCTCCTTTTCGTAAACAACATAAAACAGATCTGTCTGTTCTTTTATGCTTGGATTCCTAAAAATTTTTAAAAAGTTCCTTTATAATCAATGTATGTCTAGTTCTTATAACATGAGATAGAGTAAAACTATTCCTAGGTTATACTATAAAGAAATCAGATTTACCCAATTACATGCTAAAGAAATCAGATTTACCCAATTACATGCCCTCCCACCACATATTGTTTTTTTATATAATTTGCCATTAGATGGTTTTTCTGAATGTAAAAAAATACCATTTTAATACGAAAGTGTATTCAATCACATGGTTCCCAGCCTATAGTATGGTACAATAAAAATGATGCAAATACATAAACATAATAATATACTATAGGAAATACATAAGATCAATACTCTATTTCCAATTGTATAGAAGAGCCTGCTCTGCTTAAATCCAACCTAATGAATTCCTGAACAGCACAAACTCTTCAATGTATATTACTCAGTGTTAACAGAGACAGCCACTAATAATTCTTTCCCAATAAAATAACCATGCAATCTGTAATTAGTCACCATCTCTCTAAGAGGAATGGCAGTAGTTGAGGTGTAAAAGAAATACTAAATCAAGTGCATCAGTGAAGGGGTATCAAACTAAAGTGCCCTGGAAATGAATAGCAGTAAAAAAAAAAAATCAAATATGTATGCAGAATTCCTTGTGGTAACACAGTTCTAGGAATTTTACAAACAAGCAGGTATGTATAATGAGCTTTGTTAAAAATTTGGCATTATACAAATAAATGAGAATAAACAATAAGGATGAGAATTTGGTATCTTAACTTTTCTACATAATCATAGGCTTGGCTGTCTAAAGTGTTAAAGCAATGTTTCTGTTAAAACTAAACGTATGATTAAGAAAGGAACTTACGTTTGGATCAATGGAATTATAAAGATCAATTTCATTTAAATGTTTGTAGTTATCATTTCCTCCAAGACAACTGCAAGAAAATAAAAACCAAGTACTCTCAATATCAACAAAAGAGCCAATGTATTCATATCAATGCAGTTCATGCTCAGTTTTCAATCTGTTGGAGTGGGCAGCTATAATAAATTTAATGAAATAAAATTATTTACTTACGTGAATGTAAGTTTGACTTTGTCAAATTTTACATTAACATCTTTACTGTCTTCAACACAAAATTCAATAAAGACGTAATCCCTTCGGTCATACCACTTTGCTGAAGCAGGCTGCCTAAAAATAATTTGAGAATTAGATTAATACCATTATCCAACAACCATCTGACATACAATAATACAATACAATATTGGTTGCTAATATAACTACTAATTTTTCATTTTCCCCGATTAGTTTTTTAAATACAGCCCTATTGTTTGTTGTTGTTGCTCTCCTATTTTTTACATGAAATTAAGACTGCTTACAAATTCTCTGTTTTAGTTTTCTAGAGTATACAATTATGGCAACTTGCAGTTTGGGACTGGACTAAATTGACTGTCAGTTAGGCCTCCCCTGCAGCTTTGGCTAAATGCAATAAGAGCAATAAAGTTTTTCCTTTTTAAAAACTGCTTTAAGGTCAAGCATAAAGGTAGGCCAAAATCTATGGATGTATTTGAACGGTACACCTTTTTTTGTCTCTGCACAGACCCCATGTTTGGAGTTGGGAAGGGAATCGCGGGTCTGCCGCCCGAACCCGCGTGTTTCAGGTGGCGGATCTGGCCAGGAGGAAAGAGAAGAGTCTGCTGAGGAGGAGGACGGGGGCGCGCGGCTCTGCAATGTGCAGAAAAACACTTTTAGGCGTCAGCGCTACAATCTCCTCCCCGAATCCAAAGCACTTCCCAGTTCTCCGCTGCACATTGCAGGGGAACTGGCTGCCACCTGAAGCGCGACTCTTGAGGTTTGCATTTTGAAATCCGGGCAGCGATGGCTGGAAAAGAGGAGTGTTTCCCTTTAGGGGCTCCCATTCAGCTCAGCTTGGCTCCTGGGCTCAGAGAGGGTGCGGCAGCGGCGGCTCCTCACATTGCTGGGGAGTGAAGTCAGCGCGGCCAGAGGGGTGACCAGCCGCAAATCGTGGCACCTGCCTTGTTCCCCAAAGCTGCTGGGCAGATTCCCCCCCCGCCCCCCCACACACACACACTGTCCCGAAGAGGGAGGGTTGTTCCTCAGGCTGTGTTCTGTCCCTCCCCCCAGAGCATGCGAGGGGTCTCTTTGGGGGAAAGCGAGTAGTCCCTGCACCTCTCGCTTGCAGGAGGAGGAGAAAGGCGGCGCCACCTTAAATGCTGGTAGGCAGAGGTAAGATACTTTTTTCTTTGTTTTCCTCCCCCAAAATTAAGGTGCATCTTATACTCCGGTGCGTCTTATACACCGAAAAATACGGTACATATATATTTATATTCCTAGAATTATAAGAATATCTCTAGTAATCTGTCTCTGTGTGTCTCTCCCTCCCTCCCTCCCTCCCTCTCAATTTCATTCCTCTTCTATTTAGAAAAGTTATAAGTTTCTTATACTTGAGAAATCATTAACTTATACTTTAGTTAGCTATAAAAATGATAGGATTCCTAAATATATGCTGGTAACTTCAGAACTAGATAAAAAATTATGGTGCTTCCCCACCCACTCCAAAAAAAGTCTACCTGATAACTGATTATTTAACTACCAAACTTTGGAAATTTAAATTTTACCTATAATAAATATGGCAAAAGTAGATGGTTATAAATTAAGGATAAGTTGAAGTCTTCATTTCAATTTCCATTTTTTAATGCAGTAGTCCACAGCCTGCCAGAAACTGGGCCTCATCCGTACACCCTCGGGATCTAGGCAATGTGTGAAACCACGCTCCCCTGGTCTACAGAAAAAATGCCCTCCACAGAACCATTCCTTGGCTTCAAAAAGGTTGGGGGTTGCTGTTTTAATGCAAGTCCCAATATTCAACAGTCTAGAGACAAAAGAAGAATGGAGGATGCAGTAGACAAGCTTGTTAATGAACAAACTGTCTTTTTTCTGGATTCAGTATTAATATTTTCATCTACAGAATTCCAGTTTCTATATTTTAATAGTTTGACTTAGAGGGATCAACTGCAAATTGTTCAAATACATCCATAGATTTTGGCCTACCTTTATGCTTGACCTGAGGGTTAGGCAGCAGCAGCAGCGACTCCTCACATTGCTGGGGAGTGAAGTCAGCGCGGCCAGAGGGGTGACCAGCCGCAAATCGTGGCACCCACCTTGTTCCCCAAAGCTGCTGGGCAGATTCCCCCCCCCCACTGTCCCAAAGAGGGAGGATTGTTCCTCAGGTTGTGCCCTGACCCAGATCCCTGCCGCCTGGAACTGGCCGAAAATGGCCAAAGAGTGGGGGCCGGTGGGTGGGCGGGGCTACATTCGGCGTATAAGATGCACCCAGATTTTCACTCCCTTTTTGGGGGGTAAAAAGGTGCGTCTTATACACCGAAAAATACGGTATCTTCTAAATCCTGACAAATTGAAAGTTATTTAGAAGATACAAGAATCTATAGCCAATTTATACTAAGTGGCACACAGCACTTTGTCTTTCTCCAAACGCTAATTTCTAAACTATAGATACAGCAGAATTTTTTCTTATTATAAACATCATATCCAATAAAAGAGAGTACATGTAGTTCAGGGTTGAATTCTGAAGTCACTTGGTGCTCTTGGCACTTGGTTATTTCCTTGCAGATGTTTCATTACCCAATTAGTTAATCATTCTTAGCTTTTTGTTGTCTCTTTTAGAGTCTGTGGATGGGATTTATTCTTATGTGTCTATTGATAGCTGAACATACCTCAATGGCTTGATAACTACACATAAACACTATTCAAAAGGTAATATTTAAAAAGCTAAGGTGGAATAAAAAGACCAGAACACAGTATTTACAGCAGACAACACCAGACAATCAAGCAGATATAGAGTACTGTACCACAGAGAAAACCACACTCTTACCAACTGGGCAAGCAACTTTATAGAAGCAAGGAGCAAACCCCACACTCACCAGCACTGATGATGTTACCTAGTGGGGTAATGAAATATAAGAAAACAGCCAAGATCAAAGAGCACCAAAAACTCCACATATCTTCAGATTCTTTATTCAGGGAAACTCCAAATAAGTGCTATAGAACTACAGCACAATTCTTACTGAGTTAGTTACTGCTAGTGAGAGATGAAGCATTCCTTCACATTTATGCTATTGTGATTCACATTAAGGTAATAAAACCTCTTGGTTCCAACAATAAAGCAAATACATGGCAATGATCTGGACAATCCTTGCATTAATGTGCTAGCTCTAAGAACAGCTATGTAAATTCTTTTAGGACTGGATTACTGTTATGTTCATAAAGGACTTACAATGGGATCCTAAGTTTTACCCAGGAGACCAATTATACAGTCACATACCGTATTTTTTGGAGTATAACATACTTTTCTCCCCATAAGAGAGGGTGAAAATTTGGGTGCATCTTATACACCGAATATAGCCCTGCCCACACACTGGCCTCCTGGAAAATGGGGCCGCAGAGGCAGCAATAGGCTATGGCCGTGATAGTGAACCTATGGCACGTGCGCCACAGGTGATTTTCAGGCCTTCTGGGCCCACTGGAAGTAGGGAAACAGGCTTGTTTCCTGCCTCCAGAGGGCCTGGTGGTTCTGAGGAAGGCCCGTTTTTTACTCTCCCCAGGCTCCAGAGCCCCTCTAGGAGCCTGGGAAGGGCGAAAATGGCCTTCCCCACTCCCCCGGAGGCCAGAAACGACCTGTTTGCTGACTTCCGGTCCCACCAGAAGTTGGCAAATGAGCTGTTTCTGGCCTCCGGAGGGCCTCGGGGGTGGGGGTGGGAGGCTGTTTTTGCCCTCCCCAGGCTCCTAGAGGGGCTCTGGAGCCTGGAGAAAGCAAAAAATGGGCCCACCATGCCATTGCATACCAAAAGCGTGGGTACGCGTGTGCGCGCATGGAATTATGGGTGTGGGCATACGTGCCCCCTGCTTTTGGCACATGATGGCAAAAAGGTTAGCCATCACTGGCCTATGGCAATCCCTGCAGCCTGAAACAGCTGACCTTCGGGAGGCCGATCCAACTGACAATCAGCTACTTGTGCTAATCAGGCTGTGCTGAAACTGAAATTGAAATGGGCTGTTTACTGAAAGGAGGCAAATTGCTGGGAAGCAGAGGCAAGATTTTATTTTCTTCTTGTGCTAATCAGAATGTGCTGAAACTGAAAATGAAACAGGCTGTTTGCTGCAAGGAGGCAAATTGCTGGGAGGAAGAAGCAGATTCCCCCCTCCCCCCGTTTTCCTCTCCAAAAAAGGTAGGTGCGTGTTATAGTCCGGAGCATCTTATACTCCGAAAAATAAGGTACTAAATATAGTGAATAGGAGGCAAATCTATAGAATGTCACAAATTTGTAACATACAACTTCTATTAAACAGTTACTCATGTCACAGCATATAGCTAAGTTTTGTTGCCATGATCTTGACATAAACAAAGACAAAGCCACCACATCAAGAGAATTGCTGCAATCAAAGCAATAAGCATCAAAAGGCAGCATACAGCTATGCACAATTGCATCCTCTTTTACTGATTATTTTACACCAAGTTGAATACTTCATATTGACTCTGATGTACAATTACTACAAGGACAACCATTACCTTGAGACCAATGGTGCATTTTCTTTTTTGGAATTTCCTGAATCTGGAATTTCCATATGTAAAACAAAATCTGTTCAATTCCAGAATGGTCTTCACATTGTCTTCAAAAAGATGAGGGATTTTTTTTTTAAAAAGCAATTTCGATTGTAGATTTTTTTTTTTACAGAATTCTCTGTAATCCACAGAGGTGCAGTAATCCAGAATTACTGTAAACTTTTTGCTTAGTGTTTGTAAGAACTGTATTGCTCAGGTTGCCCAGTCACTTATTTCTTCTCAGTAGGAGGCAAAAACTTTCCATTATGCCTGAATTCTTGCAACTGTTGTGCCCTACAAACTAGACTGAAATTAAATTTGAATTTGATTTCTAATTCCTGGTTTGGGAAGGGTAAAACTAGTTTGCCTCCTCATGAATTTTTCATTGGTTTAGTTAGCAGGAAGAACCAAGTAGGGAAAATAGGGAATGGTAGAATTTTCAGCAATTGTGGCTTAATGTTAAATTCACAGAGATTTTTGCTACTTTTAAGCATACTCAGAATTGGGACAAATTTGGAAGAACAATGCTACAGTTTTTCAAATATTTAATTCTGTAAGAATTTATATTTTAAAAAATTATACAATCTATTTGTCCATTTAACCTTACTGTTCTAGTAAAGCCGCACAGAGTCCCTTGGGAGTTGGGCGGCATAGAAATGCGACAAAATAAAT
Source organism: Pantherophis guttatus (assembly GCF_059756535.1). Taxonomy (NCBI): domain Eukaryota; kingdom Metazoa; phylum Chordata; class Lepidosauria; order Squamata; family Colubridae; genus Pantherophis; species Pantherophis guttatus. Next base: position 136,868,478 of record NC_142064.1, on the reverse strand, counting down.
AAATAAAATAAATTTAAAATGTAACCATAATTCTAAAATTTTATCAATGATTCTCATTTTAATTAGGACTCGTTTTGAAAAAAATGACATGGAATATATTTAAGCCTTAAGACCATGTTAACATAATTATAAATGGGAAAAATACTTAAGACCTCAAAAAACAACTGGATTGCAAACAGGCATATTTTTATTTTAAATTATTAAGAATTTAAGTCAATTCAAATTGGGCTTAGAGTATCGGTAGGAGTTTTAATGTTTCAGGTTATATAAACCTAATCTTTCAATCAACTGCTACCATCAGAGTTAAGCAATTTACTTCCCTTGATTATCAAGTAAACTTTTATCTTTAAGAAATCCTATTGCCTTGTTCATGAATTGTAGTCAACTAGATGCACAATATTATTTCCCCAATACTAAAAGTCAATTCTATCTCAAATGTATTTCAAAAAATTACTAAAAACATTTGGCATAACATGTAATTTTCAATAGTACAAAGTACTCCTTCATATTTTGACAAAGATTTATACTCTAAAAGCTGGAGCCTTTCAGATTACAATGGACAATCAGAGTTAGCTTAAATATGATGCTCATAAAGTTAAACAATTTCAGTTTTTTGACATCAGCATCATGCAATTATTATTTAATTTCCTTTACCCCTTTTTTCACTTAAATTATTTGTGCAATGTATTAGTTTCTGAAATCTGTTATGGCTGAACAGTCAAAGCATATGGATTTTTTTCTGAGTTGTTAGGCCCTGTTGCCATTGTATAGGACCCATATAGCACCCATATTTTCTTATAGATGTATACATGTAGTCCTCGACTTACGATCATAATTGAGCCAAAAATTTATGTTGCTAAGTGAGACTTTTGTTAAGAGAATTTTGCCCCATTTATGACATTTCTTGCCACATTTGTTAAGTGAATCACTGCAGTTGTCAAGTTAGTAAAACAGTTGTAAAATCAATCTGGCTTCCCATTGGCTTCCCACTGACAAGCCAAGTGGTTCCCCACTTGGCTTGTCAGGTTGCAAAAGGTGATCACATGACCCATTGTAGTCATCATAAATGAGTCAGTTGCCAAGCGTCTGAATTATGATCACGTGACCATGGGGATGCTGCAATGTTTGTTAAGTGTGAAAAATGATTATGTCACTTTTTTGTGTCATTGTAACTTTGAACACTCACTAAACTGTTTAACTGTTGTTAAATCAAGGACTACCTGTACTGCAAGGAAGATCATTAATAGCAAGGGTTTTTTTTCTGAAAGCTTATCTAACATTACTGATATTCTTCAGTGAAGGGACTTTCCAAAATGGTTCAAAATAACTTTCTTATATGAAGTATTTTTAAGCACTCAAATGAGATTTAAAAATGCAAAACAATCAAACCCACTGTAGATATTGATGTACACTGCAAAAATAGAATTTGATATATTAACCAAGTACCAGAAATGTGCTGCTATTCAATTCAAATTCAACAACATTGTGCCAGAAAGGAACTATTTTGGTTTATGCTTTACATAGTTTAGGAAACAGTTTACCTATTGTCTCCTCAAGATTTAATTTAACAAATCTAACCACAAAATAAATAAATAAATAAAAATTACTGAATTCATTTCCTGGACTTTAAAGCACCAGACTGTATATAGCTAAGATGCTTGGACTTGCATTCAGTAGGGTTAAGAATACTAGATGATCATTGCAATTATCCTTACAACAAGGACACAATTTTTGCTTGGAATAAAATAGAAAATAAAATCTGGTCAGTAGAAATTCAGTTACAGGAAGATTTCAACAAACTACCAAGCAACAATCTTATATAAAAACAAATGGCAAGAAATAGGTGTCATCCATACTTAAACCTCAAAGTGAATAGTTACTTTTCACCCTGTTTTAAGAACAATACTTTAAATTTAAGAACTGTTAAGGATTACTGAAATATACTAATTTCGTCCTAATGTCATATTTTCAACTTCTTATATAATGACAAAACTATTGTTTTATAAGGTACTAAATTCTCATCATCCTAAATTCTCATTTGAATTGCTATATACAGGGTTACTATTTCATTCTGGAATACCTAGCAGCAAATACTGTTAGCTGTAACTCAATACAACAGTAAATCTTAAAGTTGTGATGCATGTGAATTAGGGAAGGGAATGTGGAAACCACAGCATGTTCCATTTTCCTTACTACCTATGCATTCCCAACTTTTCACACATTTAACATTGGGATGTTATTTTGTCACAGAAACTCCGTTCTTAAAGCCACAAGTTGGTACAACCCTTTAGGAGCATCCTATTTCTAAACTATGTTCCTAACAGCATTATATGACAGCAGCTAATGATTTAATGTGTTTTCCATTAAAGACTTCAGATCCCTATAAAAAGTCCTACGTAGGACTTAGTTGTTGGTACTTTCAATTATCAATTATGGCAGTAGTTTGTCTTTAAGAGAGGTTTTAAGTGTGTAAGCATAACTAATATAAAACTTATGTATGGGCTGCAGAGTTAGCCCCAAATGAATAGTTCATCTCTTGATATGGTGAATATGTAATTTGTCTCTGCATCTAAATCACACAAACCATAGTTTACGTAACATCTTACCCATAAAACATGAAGACCCCAATTTGAAAATGGCTTCCAGTTCTATTTGAAGACAAGGCTTACTATCAATTGTACTAAGCCAAAATGCTTCAATCTTTTAAATATTCCAGGTACAATTTCAGAACCATCTTAAAACAGTATGTTTAATTGCATATTACACCTGCACAGCAAGCAGCATTTTGCATTCTTGTCAGTGTAAATTTATTTTGTCAAATGTCATTCTCAAAAAACTTTCTGACTTGATTGAGCTGAACTTCATTCCACAATCAAGCAATAGCAATATATTCTAAATATAAAAATCTTCACTCCCTCCCCTAAAAAAGTATTCAGCCCCAAAACATGTGCCAATAATGATATTTAAAGAAGACATTTCTAAATGTTCCTAAACCATTAATGCAGAGCAACCACTCTTTCCACACTAGTTTGGGTAACAAGCAAACAAGGGAGCAGTCCAATATGGAGTTTTAATCTGGAGTCTAGCATAATTATTTCTGTTCTTGGTAGAAGTTTTCATCTACACCACACATTCTCTCCTAGAATTTTGCTTCCCTCAACTGTTTTATGCCAAACTGAAATCCACTTTCAGCTTGGACTAAAGCTGCTATTCTATTAGAAACTAAAGAAATTCATTGGAGAGCATTTGGAAGGTGAGGCCTCCCCTCTTACACCTACAGGAAAAATGAAAATGATGATGTGCAAATAATAAGATAGTTATAGCAAACCCTTAGGCAAAATCAAAACTGTAATATAACTTCAAGATACTAAGATTAAATCTTCAGTTATAGCATAATTCTTGCTGACTCCATGAACATATCTATGTAATTTTCTTGGGAGTATGATAAAAATTGTATTTTTCCAGGATTTCTGATTTTCCCATCTAACATACAATTATGGTATATCTCAGTGGTCCAGTCACCTGGAATCAACAGACTCAGACACACATATTTAGTACTAATTAGAATCTTTAATATTTAAGATTATTTAATATTTAATATTAAAGATTTAATAGAATCTTTATTAATAGAATTTAGGTTCTATTCTATTTAACTTTGAAATAAAATAAGGTTAACTAGATATCACCAGTAACCTGAGCAAAACATAAATTCTTATATTGGCAAGCCCTCTGAACCTTTCTAAAGAATCTTAAAAGGCTAGGTATATTTCCATCATCTTATGTCAGAACAAACTGTTTCCAGAGCAACAAAACTCATTCAAAAATGGATTCACAATTTACTTTGAGATTACTGTTACCAGCACTGCAACTCATCCCCAAGTATTCTCATTTGTTATAAATCTACCCATGAGCACTCCAGGCAACAGTAAGTAGGATTTGCCTTTGGTTTTCTCTTTCACTATTGCTCATGGGAGTTCCCCACCACCACCACCACCACAGTACAGTATGTACAAGCACATTCTTCAGCCTGATCTCCATTATTGTTCCTTTTACAAGCCCACAAGTCTTATTCCCATTTTAAAACATATTTCAGTACAGTACAGTAAGGAATACTGTGGGGGAAAAAAAAAAACCAGTTATGTTCTAACCCATCCCAGTAAACCGCAAGAACTCCACGCTATTTCATTCACATTTTGATCTCCTTGGCTGCATTATTCCCTCCCTTCACAGAAATCTTGTCTCCTGTATGACCTTGCTTCTCTTAGCTTCTAAAATAAAAACTGCTTTAAAGCTCTCTTCCCTACGTGTAACTCCCCACCCCACCCTACCTCCCGTTTAGACAAGTAACCATTTTCCTCACAATTTCGCCTGGCACATGCCGTTTAGTTCTCTATACCAGATATTACATAACACAACCAGGTTTTAGTTCGCCACCTCCCCAAGGATTTTGACCGCTCCAGCAAGAACCACCTTAGTCGGTAATTTCGATACCGATTAAAGGAAAGGGAAAAGAGAAGAGAAGGTCGGTTTAAGTTGGAGCCTATGACGGTGGCGAGGTCTTCGAGGCAGTGGCGGAGAAAGTGAGCTCCGCACGTGCACAGAGGCACTCTTCTCCTATCGATTTAAAGAAGCAACGCCCGCGTAACAGAAGGAAGAATGGGGGGGGGAGTGGGGGGAAAGCCGCCCCACACGCCAGAGCAAATCCCGCGTTAGGCCGCCTTTCTCTCACCGCTCCATCATTAAATACTACCGGCCACACACCCGCTCCTCTACCAGATCTAGGCTCAATAAAAGGCACGGGCGGGTCTCTGAGGGAAAGATTTTCGCCATTTCCAGATAATACACATTCATCCATCCGGCTGCCACACGCCAAGGGACCATCCGAAGCCACTTCGACCGTTCCCGGCCCGCCTCACTCACTCACATGGCGAGCGATGTTAGCAGCGACGGCGGCTCCTACTCGTGCTCTTTCCTCTTTCTCCGTCTCTCCAAAGGGCTCGGGCCTGAAAAAACGAAGGCGGGACTGAAGGTCTCCCGGCTAGGACGAGGTGGTGGCAGGGTGGCGATGGGAGCGGCGGCGACGGTAGGAGCGGCGGCGTCTCGTCCTCGGGGCTGAAAGGCCTGCTACCCACAATGCCGCGCGTGCGCGCGCTCTCTCTCGCTCTCTCGCTTCTCCAGCAACGGCGGCTTCCAGGCAGCTGGTGACGCAGCAAAATACTCACCCCCCCCGCCCCACAACCACCATCCCTTTCAGGCATGTGAAAGTACGCATGCGCACTACTCGCCACCACCTTGCCGCTTCGTCGTCCTCAACGGCGGGCTTACCAAAAGCCGCCGGATGTTTTCTTCCGCGCATGCACGTTCTCCCCCCACCACCACATACACACGTTCCCAGTACGCATGCGCAACGCTGTCTTTCGCGCACATTCTCTTGCACGGCCCGCCGTCACAATTCAGATAGCGACGCATGCGCGTTTTTAACTTTCGCGCATGTTCTCGTTTTTTCTGGACCTTCTAGGCTAGGGTGGGTTTGACCCCTATTTTTAGCGCATGCGCAGAAGATAAAGGTTTACAGTTATAGTTGCCTGGCCACCTCTGGTCGGCTTAGGGTTGGCAAAGGTGATATACTTGCTTGGTTTGATTTAGGCCGCTCTATTATAAAATGGTGCGATTTAATTTCACAATCATTGAGCTGTACGTGAGAGAAACTCTGATTCCCAAAGCAGATGATTAAACTTGTGCCACTTGAAAAATCCTGAGTTCGTGATATTGTATAAGTGCACAGAAAAAGAATCCTATTGTACATGTCAGAAAGTGAGAATAAAGGTGATATAACCATATTTAAGCTGCAATTTCTAGGCAATTTCTAGACAGCAGCAAAGGGAAAGAGCAAATTATAGCTGCTGCCACACTCAGGTTCTGATTTTTATAGTTAGGATCCGAGCCCTTCCTGTTTTATAAACCTTTCAGCACAATTTAAGACAGGGCCATAGGGTGGTTTAGCAGATGCAGAGCCCAAAAGTACTGTAGCTAAAAAACCCTAGAACTAAAAGTGCGCACAAGCAAATGTATTATTTCGGTTTTATTAAACTGAAATAATACATTCAGGGGTTTATTAAACCCCTTTTTTAGTCTTTTTAGTTTTTTAGTTTTAAATTGTCATGGGGTTTTAAATTGAACTGTTTTAAATTGGGCCAGTTATATAATTCTTTTAACAATTTTAAATTTTGTATCTGCATGTGTTTTAGCTCTGGCTGTTCACCGCCCTGAGTCCACTAGGAGAAGGGCGGTATACAAATTGAAATAAATAAAATAATAAATAAATAAATAAATAAATAAATAAATAAATAAATAAATAAATAAATAAAAACTGCAAATTAAGTATACTTCCAAAGCAGTAAGACCAATTGAATAGAATAGAGTTTAGTTTGGACCATGAAGACAACTGTTGGTCAGAAGCATCTATACTTTTAATTCCAGTGAAAAAGTTGATGATAGGTGCTCGCACACAGCTTCATTTCACCTCATGTTAAACTGCATGTTAAATTCGGCTTAGCATGAGATGGGGACTCAAGACACTGACTGCAAAACCAGTCACGTGGCAGTCCAGTCATAGTTTTCCATTCAAATTAGACTCCTGAGTTTGTGTGATTGTAGGGAAAGTTACACAATCAGAAACACTTCTACATAGTAGGACAGACCAACCCAGACTGCAAAAATCCTCATGGCCAGATGGAAGCAGAGATGCAGAAAATTGTGGCCTGATTTTTTGTTTTTTTTTTATTTTGTAGCTTGCATTTGATAGCCGCCTTGTAGGCTTTACATTGCAGACAGTTCAAAATAATGTAGTATTTGGACATTCAAGGTGAAGGCTAGCAGCAAGACATTGGTCCCAGAAACTATGCCATGGTCCTTCATTCTAGGTTGAGGAGTATATGATTTCATCAAATCCAGTGGCGCAAGTCACACGTTTTTCTGGCAACATAAATGCAGATAGTTTTAGAGCAAATGGATCCTATTTATCAACCACCGCTATAGTGGTTAAATTGAAATGTTTTTTTAAAAGATCTTTTTATCCAGCCTTTTTCATTTTTTATAAAAAGCTAATTTTTAATACCTTATTTTCCTAGTCATATTCAAACTAATCTGAAATTGGAAAGCATCTACAACAGCTTCCTAAAGCTATTGCTTTCCTTAAAATAATTGTACGATAAAGCCTTCATCCCCAAAGGAGAAGTGAATTGAGTGATCTGAAATGGTTATCCCTTCTCCCCGTTTTACATTTCCTTTGAAACTGACAATACAATGGGGCACACGATGTGCAGATATGCACAGAGCATATACATAGGGGCAAAAGAACAGCCATTGATTTGAATCTCAACCTGTAAAAGCTTATCTTATTTTCTTTTTGTGATGTTAGGAAGACATATAAATGACCCCACTAGAAAAGTGCCAGGCTTTGAACTACACATCAGCAATGGACAATCCTGAATAGGATTTGCAGCTCACATGGTTGTTTGCTAGGACTCTCTGTATAAATGGGGCATAATATTACCCCTTCAGTATGACTGAGGGTTCCCCTGTCAAAATGTAGATCACATCGTGACCAGACACATATACCAGTATCTGATATTTTTAATATAAACAATGCTGCGTTTCAATGAGATAGTCAAGACATTGGTATTTGAACGCAGATCTTTTTTAACATTTATATTTTATTGTTTTACTATTGTTTTAATCTAGATGAAATGTTAATATAGATTGCTAGTCCATGTATGATATGCCTTACACAAGTAAATAATTTATGATTGTCTTCTTAGCCCATGCCATGGGTCACTCACATTCCATGGTTCCATGTCATATGAAGAACCTGCATAGAGAGTAGTTTAATTCCTTTGAAACTGGATCAACTATTGGAATAGTGGTTGTAGGTTGCAGTTTATAGCCATAGCTGGAGTTCACTAATGCGGTGAAGGTATGTAGATAGATAAAATTGCCACAGTGCTGTGTGAACTTCTGTCAAAGGAACTCCCCCACTTAAAAGCTAGTTTACAAAGAAAACATTTAGTGTGTTGTCATGATTTCTGAAATGTCTTGCATTCTTGACATTCTGCAGGGAGCAGTGTTTGTATTTCAACATAACACTTGAAACACATTTATGATGCCCTAATTCAGTGGAGAGGAATGAAACTGGGGAAACACTTTAATTAACTTCCCTGTAGTTTGTGAAAACAGATCAGCCAAGGTTAAAAGAAGAAACAATGGAGACGTTTAAGAACGTATTTGTTTAAACAAATTTATAAAAGAATGGAGTAAAATCTAATAGTCAAATGCAACTTTTCTTGAGCAAAAAGTCATATTTTCCCTTTAGGTGGTCTGCTTGGGGGTACATAAATAGGCAAGTTTAAGGATTTAATCTTTATATTTAACTTATAACATCTACCCCACTGCAATTTTATGGCTCCTTATTATGGTGATTTTAGTATGGTTTTATCTGAATTTAATATTGGAAATAAGCTCTAGGTATAGGGAAGTGTTAGTAGCACTGTATTGTGAAAGATGGAGAAACATAGTGTACTGCAAAGTCTTTAGCTCTGCATAACAAAAATTCATTTTAACAGGCCATTTGGGGAACAGGGGTATCTGTCATTTCCAAATGTTCAATAAATATGAAAATATGTTATGACAGCAATTTACATCTGTACAATGTTGCAGATGTTATTAAATTCAGAAGACTTTAACATAAATTTAATTGTCTTGTACAGATTAATTCAGATACAATAGATTTGCCATTTTGGGAACAGGGAGGGCTGTCTGAATGGAAATGGTTTTTTAAAAAGAATTTTTAAATCCACCTTATTATATTTTTTATAAATAATTCAAGATGGCAAATATACCTTACTCCTTCTATATTTCCCACAATAACCACCTTGTAAGACGAGTTGGACTGAGAGAGTGATTGGCTGAAAATAACTGAGCTGGCTTTCATGCCTCAGGCACAACTAGAACTCAAGTTTCCCAGTTTCTAGCTGTTGCCTTAACCACTGCACCAAACTCCCATAGCATCTAAAATCCATTAAAAGGGGCTTGGTTAAATTGAGGTTTCATTGTATTCCTCATTTTATCCTACCACTCTAACCTATTGTTAATAGTTATTGATAGGAGTTCCTATTATGTGTCGGGAACATCAAGCTATATTCTTTCATTGTCATAGAAATACTGTGTTGCTATGTTTACTCTTATTAAATGTATTAATTCTCAGTGTAAAGCTTATATATATTTCTTCACTGTAGTCTGAAAATAATAAGTTGTTAAAACAAAGCAAAACAAAACACATTACTGTAGATGTGTAAGAGAATTTTTCCTGCCACTTCCTTTCTTCAGGAGTAGGAAAAAAACAGTACGGCATCTCACTTTGTTTCAGTAAATTATACTCTACAGTATTTTGTACTAATGTGAACTTGTAGATAGGGCATCATCAGAATTTGGGAATCATAGCCAGATTATTGTCCCTATCTGAGGTTGTAACTGCTGCACCAAAAGTTGTTTTTGAAGCAAAAACAAAACAAAAAAAAAAAGCCCACTTTATCCAAGCCAGACCATCATCCTATAACTGTTCCTCAGTAAGATTTTAATCTTAACTTTTTTGAATGATAGCTTCATAATACATTGTAACAAATTTTTATTTATAATTTTAAGAAGTCAATTTTAAAGAAAATTGATTTCTTAAACCACAAATCTCACTTGATATTTAAGTAGGGGATGGGCAACCTTGGAGGGTTTGGAAGTTGCATCTAATACTTTTGAGAGGCGAGGGCCACGAAGTACATGTGCTCCCTCAAGGTCTGAGATTTTGTCATTGGAAGGGATTTGGGGTGGGTCACATAACACAACTTGATTAGAGTAGTTCAGTGCTGACACTAAACTACTCCACACATTTCCAGTTTTGTTAAGGACAGGAAAATTTCAAGTTGACAAGGGTCAAAAAGAGGAAAATTGGAGGGCATGCATATACAGCCCCTAAGTTGGTCACTCCCATTTTAAGTCATACATGTTAAAGAGATTAATTTTAAAATTGTTCCTATAACTCATTGTTTCTTTTGGTAGCTGGGAGATGTTTCTAAAGTGAGTTGTTGCCAGAATGGGGTTAAATAAACCCAGCCTCTCCTCCTGGTAACTAGGTAACCATGAATGCTGATTTGCAATGGGAACAGAAAACATTGAAACAGGTGCATTTTCTCTCATGGAGCCTGACATAATGGCTGGGCAGAATATCAGGCCAGGATTTCAAGGTCTGTATGACATTATTATCAGGTCACTTACCAGTCTCACAAGAAACCTGGATTATTGATGCAGACAACTGCAAATGAATTTGCAAACTACAGGAAAATTACCTTTTAATTCAAGAAAGTGGGAGGAGTGCTAGAAATCAGTTGATCATGGCAGTATCCAGTGGATTGGGAATGATGGTTTTCTTTTGGTCTGTTCTTTCAACTGACTTCATCACCAGCTTTCCATTGCCAGGACATTCGTAGTTATCATCAATACTGTACCGTATTTCTTTGACATCCATTAGAAATCAATGACATTAATTTAAGCGTTTAACCTAATTATTAACTGCACTGTTATTTCCTCAACCTGTTTAGTCTTACCCTCCACCTTTGCTAGATAGTAGTGTAACATGCAACTGATACTTTATGCAGCAGATGAAACCACTTAAAATGTATATCTAATTCATTTCTTCATCTTAGAGTCTAAATTAGAAACTGAGTTTACAGACAAGCTAGCATGTTTATACCCTCATAGAATTTAAAACTATAATGAGAAGCCTGAGACTACCCAGATGTTCTACTCTCATCTTTTTCATTCTGGATTGGGACTGATAGGAACCAGGGATTCATGGTAGAGGTCCCCCACTCCCATCTTAAAGTCCTGAATTATGATAGGTAGTATAAATTAATATCCTTGATACTTTTCAGGCTATGAAACTGGCAACTTAATTTTGCTTTTTCTAGGCATCTGCCATTATTTTTGGTACATTTAAGCAATAGGATTTAGAATATTTTTCCTTGTTAAATACAGAGTGCATCTAAATATGCCTTCATTAACACAAGTGTGTATTCTCTTTTGTTGCTAACTCATTTGAAGATGACCTCCAAGGACCATACATATGGGGATGTATTAAGAAAACTAAAAAAATGAAGGCAAAAATGTTACCCATATGTACGATAGTAATTTTTCATTTTTTTAAAAAAATAAATTTTATTTAGCTATTTATTTAAACATTTACTAATTTTGAAAATTGCCTTATAAATGGTCTTTGGGAAAAAAATTATGTTACTTAATCTTTCTAAAGTTCTATATTATACAAACATGTAAGCATACAAAAAAACACTTCTCCAAATAAACACCTTGCCTGGATCAGGTTACTTTATCATAAAATGACTGTTCATTTGGTTCATATAATAAGAGATATTAGCAAACATTTTACAAATACAGTACATTGGGAAAGTAAAAACATGAATTCTGACACTACAGGACTGTACTTTAAAAAAAAACACCTATATTTTAGTTACATTATATTTTAATGTAACTCATTAATCAAATCAAGTACAAATTTAAAATTTGTGTTTATATATATATACACACACACAATTCCAGCCCTGCCTTAGATGTAAAGCCAGCTGAGGAACTTTGGGCCAGTCATTCTCTCAGCCCAACCCAGAGTTCTGGGGAAAATAAGAGAGTAATAGTGTGCATTTGCCACCTCGAGTTATTTATAAAAATAAAGGTGGGATATAAATAAAAATAAATACGCAAAGTGTAAACAAGTTCCTACATTCATGTTTATCTAAACTTAAAAAGCTTTTTGCAAATGGCTTCAGCCGATGACACTCAATGTTTTGAAAACCCCCAAAGTAGATTTAAAAAACCCAGAATAAAACTCTCTAAACCCATCCCTTATGTTAGAAATTAGTCAATCCTCATACTCTATCAGTAGGAATAATACGTAATTTCAACAGTAGATTAAGTCAATCCATTTGAATAAAATTAGACATTTTGGAACAAGCAGAATTTTTGTAAATGGTACTTAGAATGTAAGAATTATGAAGGATTTAAAAATAATTATTTCAACTGTATTTTTACAGGCTTCAGGGTTGGATGGTTGGAGTCAGCCTGTGTAATTGTGGTTTTGAGTTTTTATGTTGTTTTTATATTATTTTAACTGTTATCTGTCTGGGGTTGCTACAGCAAGATGGATGGTCATACAAGCTGAAACAATAAAAATAAAATAAAATGTTATGCTATAATATTTCTGTTAATTTCTTAAAAGTTGCAGAACAATCTTATCTGGAAGGGCATTGATGCAAAGGAGATCCAAATCATTTTTCTACCTATTCTGTGGTGGAATATACATAAGCGATCCAGATTTATCAACAGGTAAGGATATAGGTGGTGTCATAATACTTTGCTAAGGTCCACAAAACAATAATCCTGAATAGTTGCTGTCCTACCAATTTATCAACAGGGAAACAAATGGAATCCACAAATGAAGAGCTGTTCCCAACAATGCAAAATCTCTGAGTTGCATATACTTGTCCACTTTGCCAGGTGTTTTTTTCAAGCAGAATCTCTCTCCTTTTACGTGACTGGATTTATTGCAAGTGAATTTATCATCATGAAATGTTTACATTTTTTATACTATAAATGAATTAATTGCATGCGGCAAAATACCCAAAGCATCAGATTTTTGAAAGGCAAATACAGATATGTTATCTAAAAACAACCCAATTTCTAGGGTTACATATTATATGCCATATGTATTGTTATCTCAACATTTTTAGAGTATCTTTAGATACTCTGAGTCCATTGCTAATAATTATAGACGTTTGCTGATTTGGATTATAAATGTATAATTTATAAATCTTATAAATGTAAAATCAGGTTTTAATGAGATCTTTGCTAACACCACCCTCAACTTCTACAGTATTAGTTAAGGATAATTTTACATCACACTAGTAAGAATCATTTTAACAGCGTTAAGATTTCCTACACAATGTTCTCTACTTTGTGTAATGTATTTTACAAGTAAATAGAGGTAATAGCAGACTCCTCTTTATGGACCTGCAGATTTAGTTCAGTAATAAATAACAAATGAATGTTGTAAGCTACCCAAAGCCACCTGTTTGTCAGTTGGATAGCCATATAAATGTGTATAATGAAATAAGTAGTTCAAGATACTCTGTATTTTCCTTTACTATAAACTTTGAATTGATTACATGAGCCACTTAACCACTCTGATCAAGGGCATCTGTATCAAGCCACAATGTATGCAATTATATTTAAGTACCAAAATCATGTAATATGCATATTGACATTTTAATGCATGTGTCATTTGCCACTCTACTCCCCCATGAATATGATTGTAAGAATCTATCCTCTTCAAGAGACCTGGGAACAAATACTGTGTTTGCAGTTCATTCTATCCCAGAATATTTTTAAAAAAATTGTTTGAACAATCCATACTGACCAAAATTTGTATCATCATAAAGCATAATGGCTTACTAGACACATGTTAAACCAGAGGAAAACCACATTAATTAGCTTGTTGGGGAACACAGAGTTGCATTCTAAAGCCAAACATTTTTTTTTATCTAATGCCAAATAAAATCATTATTCACATCCATTAATCACATCCATCATTATTCACAGCCAGCATAGGACAATGTACATAAGCCAGTATCTTTCTCTACTTTGAGTGGTTCCTTTCATGTTTAAGGTAATGATGCTTTATGAAAAATGTGGATCACTGAGAACTCTAGAAAATGAGATTATAAAACATATGTACTGATGCACTAGCTGTTTGAAAGCTCCATTTACAGCAGTCCTGTCAAACTGGTGGCCCATGGGCTGGACGTGTCACACCTACCTCAGCTCCACAAAGGCAAAAAACAGCACATGATGTGATCGAGTTTGACACCCATGATTTATAGTATTTCTATATAAAATGGATCGACAAATGTTTATAAGGTAGCTGAATAAAACCCCAAATATCAGAAAACCACCATATGCATGATTATTAAGAGCACCAAAATGTCATACTTTAATATGTCTGCTTATATTGAAGACTTTTTTCTATTTTTTTCCTTATTTTTTAAAGCCACATTTTTAATGTATCTGAAAAATGTGCAGTTAATTAAGTAATTTTCCAGGGGGTAGAAAAATGGCACATACTTTACTCCTAACAAAACAAATGTAAAAATCATAAAATTATGCAAATTTATTTATAGAAGGGACAAAATCTGTTTTCCCAATACTCCGCATGACCACTCAAACCAATGTATGATAAAGAAATATTCAAGATAGGAAAACAAGCAAAGCTGTAACTTACTGCTTCCTTAGCATGGGAAAAGACAAGCTATCATTCTGTCATATTCACTGAATATATTCACTGCTTAAATTTCAGTTATTTGTAAATCAGTATCAATGTTGCAAGGATGCAATCTGACTGTTCAAGAGCATGTCTTTCACCTACTTTTCTGCAGGATTTTTTTTCTTTGGTTCTCTTTCACAAATTGGTTCTGCATAAACAAAGTTAAGTAGTATTCACACACAGTAATGCTACTGCTGAATTTCTAATAAGAAGCTATAATGACAGCTACAGTATTGTTTGGTTTGCCTTCTAGGTACAATACTTCATATATGTATTAATCAATAAGGATAAAGAACGGAAGGAGTTCAAATTATAAATCAGCATTATAGTTAAGACCTATTGTAACCACAGAAACTGTAGCAAAATCTTTTCAGGGATTGCTGAAACAGAGACAACATTTCTCTATCAAGTATATTTTTAGTGAGATCATTAACAGGAAAATTGTGATTCACAACCACTGTTTCTATGATTGCAGCTTCATCTACCAGTATTAAAAAATGATTCACATCAAGCCATTTCTTTGGCACTCTAGCAAAATTTCAAAGAATCAGTAGAAACTTTCCAGCAAATAAGAAATTCAAACCAGGATCATTAGCCACTATTTTTTTTTTCCAATTTGAGGATTCTAACTTGTTGTGGAAAGCAAATAGGTGTAAAATCTTTTTAAACCACTACTTTTATTTAACTGATAGAAATAGTACAAATTTTCAATTCAGCTGTAATATAACACCAAAAAGTCCTTTCTGGATGGCTACATCGTCAATTCCTGGAAAGAAACAGAAAAGAGCAAGTGAGAAACAATCTTTTTGTTTATTCCCTTAGGTGGTGGGATGGGAATGTTCACAGCAAATTGTTTAGCCACCCAGCCCAGCCAAATGACCCTGAGGGCTATTATTGTAACTGCCTGTGAGGTCAAGGAACAGCAAGGGTACAATTGTTGCTGTGACAAAGCACAGGCAAAGATACAGTGCCTAGTTCCTGAATAGTTGCCTAGGATATAACATTGAGCACCAAGGCATTTATGTAACCCCCGAGGAAACAATATTGCTGCATTTGTATTAGAAGCTTAAAGAGGTTTAACTGGACTATCTGGAAACAGATGTTTCTCCTATAAGTCACTTCTCTGTTTCACTGCATAATCTATAGCAGTTAACCTAATTTTTAGAACATATGGCATCTTGATATCCATTTCCCTTGTATTCTAACAATTACTAGCAAACATACTGAATAAAAACAGAACATTATTCTTGTAATGAGCTGGATAATCAAGTGAAATAACCACTTAATATGCCGATGGTCAATTCTCCCAACTATCTTCTACATTTTGGGGTACAGCAGCCTAGTCACATATAGCACTCAATCATGCACTTACCATAATTGCATTTACGATATCATTACTGTTATTCTTTAGGGCACGAACTGCTTTTGCCCGGGAAACATTTGCTTGGGACATAACTAATTCAATGTCTTTCACCTCAACACCAGTCTCATCAACCTGGAAGGAAGAAGATAGATAATCTCTCAAGGCATCTGCCACGTTTTTCTGTCAATCAGGAAAGTATTACTTTTTAATCCTCAAGATTTCACAGTAACTATAAGAACTTCTTAAGATGCCACAAAATATAGCCTAATGAAACCTTACAGATTGTTACAGACATTTTGGTAACTTTAAAAAACTCATCTATTTTCATTTTTTAATCTCATGAGTAGAATGGAATAACGAGCTTTCCTGGACTGGTGAAAAATATACCAAAATAGAGAGTTTGTTATAAAATCCAGGGAAAACAAATCAAGAAAAAGAGCAAAATAGAGATTCATTGCTGTATGTAATTGTGCTCAAGCACAATTATAGTTATTAGGATCATGCATGGCAGATAACTTAGTTAACAAATGGATGCCTCTAGCAAAAATTCACTAGAGATAACAACCAGCACTGTTTTTTTAAAAAAAAATTCACAGTACTCCATTCAGATGCTGGAAGGGAGATACTGAAGGAGAATATTCATTGATAAATAGGGTCAGTTTCTTTTTGCCTGCCACTTAAACAGAAGAAAATATTTTAAAATGATATTTGAAGATTCAAAAAGGATGTTGAAAAGCTGATAAGTTAAGTGGTATAGCACTTTCCTGGTTGCAAGAATAGAGGTACATGTATACTGTAAGTACTACCGTGACATAACCATGAAAGAAATCTGGAATGAATTATATCACCTGCCTATTGTGGATCTGGAGATATAAAGGAAGCTAGATGTTTACAAGAGATGGAGAAGGTCAGCATGGGCAGGCCAGTATACATAAATAAGATACAAAGCAGTATCAGGCTCTTTTTCTCACTGCCATTTCAGTTTGATACCTTTTTTTAGCCGGATACTACCCTCAGTAAGTAGTTTTATATCCACAGGTAGGGTCTTCTAACCATACATGTTTCAGCAGACAAAATTAGCAGCAGTGATTTAGCATAAACTGCTAGATGCATGTCTCAAACTTCCTGGAAAGTCCACCTCACACATTCAAGAGTGATGCTTACCTCCTCCTCCTCACTTTCTTCTTGTACAGTAGGAGTCTGTGTGTTTTCCTGAATGTTTGAAATAGCTTCTCCTTGCACTTTGAATTTCTCAGCAGCAGCCAGCTGTGCTTGCTGAGAGAGATCTTCAATCTGGTAGAAATGGATGAGGGGGGAAAAAAAGCCAATGACTTGTAGATTTTTTGATTATCTAAAATCAGGTAGTTTATAACTGACAATGCTAGTGGAATGCACGCAAAGAAAGCAAAATAGACAACTTTATAAATAGTGATACTGATAGGTGCTGCAGTTTGGAATGAATTCTTCCCTTTCACAAAAATTTTAACCCTTCTCATGAAACAAACCACACTGATCCATATGAATCTGTTGTCAGAAAAGTCCTGCAGAGCAAATGTTCTTTGTTTATTTGAATGGTAAGCCCAAAATTCTAACTGGTAGCAAATCTACTGATAGTTGCAGAAACAAATGGTAAAGACTTCCTTGCTGGGGATTCCCTAAATTCAACTTACCTTTGCTTCTCCAAAAACTATATAGGTATCTGACGCAGGACTTTTATATACATCTGGCTTGGTGATGACAAAAAGGATGTTCTTGGATTTCCTGATGGTAACTCTGGTTACACCTGTGACCTGACGAAGGCCAAGCTTGGACATCGCCTTAAAAACAAAACATAATTGTTCGAGGAAAAGATTTAGACACAGAGCACCTGAGTTAGATTAGTAAATTAATTGCAGATAATAAGCCACAGTGAGATCAGAACACTGGACTTATCAAAAAGGTCCCTTTTCTACAGCAGGTGGCCTGGTTTTCACGATTCCTTTCGTCATGTGGGGAAAAGTCTAATTCATTGCAAAATTACTCCTAGTATTTTATTTCATTATTTAATTTATATAGCCACCCACTTCATACCTGTGACTCTGGGTGGCTTACAGTAAAATAGACAAAAGCTATTAAAATATATAAAAGTGCATGGCAGCTGAACTTCATAAAGTAATCGTCAACAAAGCCAAGAGGCAGCCTCCATCACAGTTTCGGGTTCCAGGCTGGGCACAAACCTAAGTTTTCAATTTTAAAAAAGGCCAGCAAAAAGGTCAGGGCTAAGGGGGAATGAAGTTCCACAGTTTAGGTGCCCTGGCATTAAATGCCTTCCTCCTGCATCCTACCAGCTTATACCTGCTCAACTCAAGGCACTCAGAGAATGTCCCTCCTGCTGGACTGGATGGGTACAAACAATTGGGGAAAGATAGTCCCATAAGTTAACACAGTTGTGAAAGGCTTTAAAGGCAACTACCAGCATCTTGAATTGTGCCCAGAAGCCAATGCAACTTGAGAAGCACATGCACTGAAAAAACAATGCCATTAACTATCTGTGCCACTGCATTTTGCATCAGTTGAGGCTTCCAATTATTCCTCAATGGCTTCATGTACAGCATATTGCAATGGTTATGATCTGGAGGTTATAAGGACTACAAGATGGCCAGTGTAATGGAAGACACACTCTTTACTGTTTGATGAATGTAGAACACCTAAATAATCCTTTCCTGAAAGGGAAATGGCACCTCCTTCTCAAAACCCAGAATTTTGTGCCAGTAATGTTGTCAACCATGGGTTCTCTCTGTTTCACCTTCTATAAAATAAAGACTGCACTTCAGAGCTTGATTGTTTTTAGAAAAAGACTTCTTTGGGCACAAAAATTCCCTGAAGAGAAGCCAACAGAGATGTATTCAAATATATTCCTTTCTCTGATATTATACAAAAATTTGAAATTTTTGACAAGTTGAGTGTAAAAGTTTATCTCATGCCCTAAACATTTCCTAGTAGGACAAGCAGGGGCTTTGCCAAAAGGAGACGGAAGTAATGGGTTCATTGGTATCTTCTAACTCACCTTAAGCCCTCTTTCGATCAATAGCTTTTGCAAAATAAGGATGTGCTGTAAGAAATGACTTGTAGAAACAGCAACAACAAAAATCAAAGTTTTGAGAGTTGCAGTAGAACAGGCACTGCAAGACAACCCTAGCTGGTATATGTTTACATGATTAAAGATTCAGGGGTACCAACAGTTTTTGTTGGCTGAATCAAGCAAGCCACCAGTAACTATTAATTTAATCTTACCTTCCGTGCTTTCTTTTCACTCCGGCTCTGTTTCGCTTTGCTAACTGGTTCTTCATCTATTTCAGCTGCTGCTGCAAGCTGCCAAGAACACCACATGCTTTTTTTAAAAAATGCTGATCATCATGAGAATGTATATATGCGTAACATCACCAAAAAGCCTCCAGATTAAAATACAGGGCCAGAGTACTCCCAGTTTGTTTAATTACTCCCAGCTTCTTGCACAACTTCAATACTGAACTGTTATTTCTATACCAACTCAGATCACAATTGTCTGTGGAGAAGCAGGTTTATTAGATAGTGTTCCCTGTACATTCTTCAGAAGAGAAACAAGTTCTGGGTAAAACTGAGCGAGGTCAGAGATAGGATGACAAACATTACAATCCACAGCAGGGAAATTCCTCATTTGCAATATTATCTATAACTACAGCACTCAAAATGCTAAAACAAAGCCAACAACAACAAAAAAGATAATGAAAGGGAAAGGAAGCAGGGCATAATGAAAAACTCAAGAATAGCAATAGCTGTATCTCCATATTTTGGAAAAAATATATAGCAGAAACAAATTCAAGAAACTGCCCAGTTAGCATCCATTTTAGTTTATCTCTCTAACTCCTGAAATGTTCTGTTCTTCGCATGATTTATTAAACACCTACTTTTCACGATGTATTACATATATTGGATATTCTTCCCCTAGTTTCATGTTTGAAAATCGTAGCATATCAATTTTAGATACATATCCATTGTATTTACCATTTCTCTAACTGGTATAGACAACATGGATAAAAATTGTGTTATAACTATGGCACAAATTAGAATGTGCACTAATGTGCAAAACTAATTATTGCAAATCAGGGTACACAACCTTTTTTTTGAGCTGAGGTCTGCACATTGCCTTTGAACCGATGGATACAATTAAAGCTAGGAACAGGGCAAAAACTAAAGTTCCACTAAGCTGATCATGGCTAACTTTTCATAATTCTCACTTCCACGCTAGGTAGGAGGCGATACATGAGAAGAATTGAGATGTAGAATGAGTAAGCATTATCCAAACCTGATATTGCTGACCCTGACTGAGTAGCTGTGCAATTTTTTTTTACGTTGCATGTTATTTTTAAAGAGTAGTTGAAAGTGTCAGCCTCTCAGCAGCTGGGAGTCCATCAAAGATAGCTACCATCTGATCAGGATATTGCAGAACATCTATTATTAATTAGCAGGTAAGTGTTTACCTTGGTCAGAAAAGCACAACTGCAGTTGTGCCAATGTAATAGTATCATCTCCTTATGCATTTACTAATTTTCTTGGTCTTAATAAAAATTACAATGCGGTGGCTAATTTTGGAGAATGCCAGGGCTACACCCCAGGATTTAGAGAGTGGTGTTTACATGCAGTTTAGATCTCAAGTTGTGATCACCTGTTATAATGGATGTTTTGAATATTGTGGTGTTAGATCTTACCTAACTAAATTATGTATTCACAATTGCTATGTGAGTTTTTTGAGGTTAAAATATACTTACTTTTACAGCCCGGCCCAAGCATATGAAATACAGTTTATAGTGTTCTTCGTTCCCTTTCTCACCTGCGCCTGCTGTGTGGTGGCCTGCGTGGAGTCCTGTTCTTCAAGTTCTGGCACTGATTCATCGCTGTCGGATTCTGTTCCAGAACCTACAGAAATCAACACACATAATTTCTTTCCAACTTGGTCGCTCTTGGGAGTGGCAGGCAGGCCCAGGCAAAACATGCAGAGCTTTGCAGCTTGGTTCATGAAGAAACTATTCTTTTATTGTGCCAACATTGTTAAAAAACACTTTGAAGCCAACATACTTCAGAAATGTCTGATAGTAAAAGAACATATCCCCAACCTTCTCCACACACATAGAAAAGAAGTAATTTGTAGACAACAAAATTCTGAAATGGCAGTGATTTAATATAATAGTGGTTTAACTTATGTGGCAATAGGGCAGGGAGTTTATCTTTGTTCAATCAAGGTTCCCAGGAAGAACAAGTTTCTTAGAGCAAGATGTTAATCACATTCTCAGGGTAAAGATATTGTTTGATTTAACTAGTACTTTAAAAAAAAAGAACATGACAGTTTCATTCTGGCATAATTTGGCCCATGATTGTAGACTAGAAATATGCTATGGACCTGAATACCTTTCCTCATTATACATAGTTTCCCTTCCGTTTCACAATTTGTGAGACCTAGGATCTAGCATGATGTGTACACAGGACAAACAACAACTAGCACCAATTAAGACTGCTTCAAAGTGGATTCAGACATCCATGTTTTAATTATGAGTTACTGAAGCAGCTGGGTACACACATGGTAAGCCAAAGAAATACCGGTTTAGTACACAGTATGTCATTCAGAAGTATGGTTTAAATTTGTTCTGGCAAACTGGTTATCCTATATTAAAGAACAAAGGAACACGAGCAAGAGAGAGGAAGATGAAGAAAGACTGCTCAAGTTCATGGCACGTTCCCAAGGTTTTAAAACAACCAAATTTATGAAAGATGTTTGCAAGGACTAAAGTGAACACTAATTGATTACTCACTTAAAAAGTAAAAATATTTTAAAATTTTGTAATTATTTTGTATTTGTATCTTTCAGAGAGATAACTTCAAGACAATCCTCCCCACCACCATTATATGACTGCCATCTCTGGATGCAAGTTTCAGTGAACTGCTAGCTCACATGCCTTAACATCTGTGTGACTGCAATGCAAGAATGGAATAAATGTGATTACTGACAAGAAAGCATGTTCAGGGCAGAGTTTTTCTGGAACAATCACAACTGATATCCCCGTCTGTCTCACTAATACTATGTTAATTCCAAGTGATGCTAAATCCTGACACCTTTACCCCAAATTGCATATGCATGTGACTACATTTAAGTGACTGAAAACTGGACAGAAATACCAGACTACTCATTTCTACTCTCTAACAGACAACACATGAATTTAACACACAGTATATGCAAGTATTTAACAGAAAGCTTCCTATTTATACATACCCACCCAAAATACAGTTGCAAATATAGACACTGAACAATAAACTGAAGGAGGACATCAAAATTAGACCACAAATTCTTCTAGAATAAGGGTAAAATACCACCTCGTAGCACAGAAAATATCATGAAATGCATCTGCAATTAACAAAATCTACTAGATATGCAACCACAGGCAAAACACTAGAAACAAAAAAAGCAGGCTGAAATGAGAGTGTGCCATTGAAAACAAAGAGGTGATTACAGTTTCTAGGTTAGTTCTCTCTCAGAGATATCAGCTCAGACAAGGCTTATGACACATCTATTAAACACACACATCATGCCCAGTGATTCAACTTTCACATTAGTAGTGTATGGTCTTAAACATAAATCACGAATCACAGTGTGCACAACAAACTTCAACTATGGTAACTTAATCTAGGTTTATTTTGACTTAGTAAATTTTAAATCCTAAATGGCATGTTTCTAGTCTAACAGTCAAAGCAGAGGGAATTCACACTCCATGCCTGTACAACTAAGTTAGTATTCAGTGAGTGGTGTTTGATATCCATGCACACAGCAAACCGAAGAGGCAAATACCCTTGTCATTCTTCAGGAAAGGCTGTTTGACAGGAAGAGGAGGAGGTGGTAAAGGAGCAGTTGCTGGAACCTCAGCAAGGGGCACAGCTGTCTTAGGAGAGAAGTCCACCAGGACTGGCTGCAGAGGTGACTCCTCAACATGTACCTCTGGAGGGATCAAGGGTGGCAGCTCGTCGTCTTCAAAGGTAGTAGAGATAGGGCTGGGGGTAACTTCAGGTGCTAAACCAGGTACAGGTGCAACAGGGGATGGCTTGGGAAGCACAGAGGAAGGCTCTAGCTTTTTCACAGGGGTAGAAGGAGAGGGTGCAGGAGAAGCCAACTGAGTGAGACTGCTTGCAAGAGGAGGAGTAGAAACAGAAAGATCAGCAGGTGCAAGAGGCAAAGGTGCCATTTTCTGGGAAGGCATTGCCTCCCCAGTTGAAATGGAAACCTGACTCACGTCTAAGGCCGAGACAGGGGGCAATTTGGGGCTAGAGACAGGACTAAGGGTTACTGGAATAGAAAATGCTGCTGCAGGGGAAATGGGAGGAGTCACTGCAGAAGACAGAGGCGCAATGCCAGGAGGAGGGATGACAGAGGCTACAAGGTCAGGAGAGGAAAGAGGTTTAGGAAAAGTAGCAGGGGTTCCAGGAACGGTCACTGGTGCAGGCACCACAGAGGGTGCTGTGTGAGAAACTGCCATTGTTGGGCCCACAGGAGAAATTATCGGGGCAGGTGCAGCTGGTGTCACTGAAGCTGAAGCAGTCTCTGCTACAACTATAGGTGATGCCTGAAGTTCAGGAGGAGGTACCTCAGAAGCTGCTGCTGGATGGGAGGCAGGTGCCAATGAGCTAGGAGTAACCCCTTCAGAGGCCACAGGAAGGGCTGTGGATCCAGAAATAGGTGCGGGAATATGGGCAGTAGGTGTTGCAGGACTAGAAACATACTCTGCCATAGACAAAGAGCTAGAAGCAAGTTCAGAAGTTGAAAATGGCTTCATAGCAGATGCTGGTGAGACAAAAGCAGGCTCTACTGCAGCCACAGGGCCAGAAACAGCTGCAGGCTGAGAAACAGGTATCCCTGGAGTTACAGAAGCAGATACTGAAGGGGCAGGAGCTGGTTCCAAAACAGATGGAACCATCTTGGAAGCAGGTGGCGAAGGGCCTATGGGAGGCATTATCGGACTAGAAACAGGGGCTGAAAGGGGAGCAGCTTCCACAGGGGGTCCTGTAGGAGTCACAGGACTAGATACAGTTTTCACAGGTTGCCCTTTGGGTAGTCCTGGAGCAGAGATTAGTCCTGATGCTGTAGCAGAAGGGAAAATGGGCTCAGGAATAGGCACCGAAGGAGGAGATTTCATTGGGGGTGATGGAGGAAGCGGAGGTGTAAGTACAGAGCCTGATGAGGACACAGGATCTGAAGAAATTTCTGAAGAGGAAGCCGGTTTTACAGAAGGAAGTACCGTACTCAGTTCTTTAGGCTTAGACACTGCCGTGCCCAGTGAAGTAGAGCCAGAAATAGGAACTGAAGTGGGACTCTCTGGCTGTGAAGAAAGTGGCACAGGACTGGAAGGGCCTATTGGTGTTCCAGAAGGGGCTACGGACCCAGAAGCAGGCTTCATTATTGGACCTGCTGTGATTATAGCATCAGCAGGATGTTCTGAGGGCGAAGGAGGTTTCACAGGGGACTTGGCAGGAGCCATCTGTTTAGAAGCCAACATTGCTTTGTCTAGAGAAGTAGTTACAGAGTCGGGAACAGGTGCCAAAATAGGAGTTTGTAGCTGGGAAGAAACAGATAGTGGACCAGACACAGGGCATACTTCTGGGGCTGCAGGACCAGATGCCAATTTCACAGGTGGTAGAGAACCAGAAACAAGTTTGCCATGAGGACCTTCAGGTAACAATGGTGTAGGAGCAGGCTTTGCTGGGGACATGATACTGGATTCAGGATCAGAAGTAGACTTTGCAGGTGGTATTGCGGGAGCAAGCTTTGCTGGAGATGAAGGATCAGCCCCAGAAACTTTAGGAAAGGAAGCCGGGATCTCAGAACTGGAAATAGGAGCCAAAGGAGTCACAGGATGAGATGCAGATTCTGTAGGTGACCCTGCAGGACATCCCGGAATTGATACAGGCATTGGAGAAATGATGGGACTGGGAACAGTCATAGAATCAGGAAGAGATGGAACAGAGCTGATGGGTATGGAAGGCTGGCGAGGGGGAAGAAAGGATGAAATGTGAGCCACTGGATCAAGAGTAGGGGTTGCAGTGTTAAGGATAGGAAGTGTTGGTGATAAGGCAGGAGCACCTGCAGAATTTGGAGGGCAAGGAGTTGGACTAGAGGGTGAAGCCACAGTAGGAGCTGGAACTTCAGCGGGAATGGGAGCTGTAGTCAAAGGAGGAGACACAGGAGCAATTGGGAGAATGAAAGGAACTGGGCCAGGAGATGATGGAACTGGAGAAACTGAGGCTGCAGAAGTTGTCCCTGCTGGGCTTATAGGAGATGTTGATGGAGCAGAAGTAAGGGATTCAGAGGAAATTCCTGAGGCTGGGGGAGAAGTTACAGGCCCTAAAGGTAGGGGTATACCAACAGGTGCAATACCAGCCATAACTGGTGGTTTCACGGGAGAAAGGGTCTGAGATAACATAACTGAGTCAGCAGAAGACAAGGCAGCATCAGGAGTGGCTTGTACCGTAGAGACAGAGGTAACCAGTTCTGGTGGAATAGTAAAGGGACAGAGGCTAGCAAGGGGAGAGTTAGCATCACGGCATGAAGAGGAAGGGTGGAGGGGGCTATAAGTAGAAGAGGTGGAAACAGCTGCTAAAGGAGAAAAAGTAAATCAGCATTGGAAAAAGAACACGTAGGAAGAAAAATGAAGTTATCTATAAAGCCTCCCACATAGAAGCGCTATTACTTGTAGGGGAGAAATTATTACAGCTGTTGCCAGAAAATATTTTTTTTCTCCCATCCCAAGCAACTTTTCTTGGATACATATTTATCTTTAGCCAATATATCAATGGCTTGCTCTTGTGTACCGTATTGTATTATATTACTCTTTATTATGTAAAATATTATTTTAGTGTATTCCAATTTGGCAGCATGCACATTTGATGAATAAAACAAAACTGTCTTTGCAGCCATAACATTTCAGAAAGACTCAATATTTCCCATGAAGACACATGTAGAATTAAGCACTCAAAAAGCAAAAGTATAAATGTTCTTTGAGTTGAACTCATTTCCTAGTCACTTTAGAGAAATATCCATGTAATTCTTTCTTTTGAGATATTACTTTCTTATTCTAGCCATTTCTCATAGTTTCCCACCCAACTTAGTTTTTTTGACATCAGCTAAAGTCAGCTTGATGCTGCTAAATAGCCGGGCAAACTACTATACCATAGCTAAGCTATTCAGGTAGTCGTTGGTTAACAACAGCCTAATTCTGCATCTCTTCAAACTTGCGTACAGTCTTGAAAAAGTAGATTATGACCGGTCCTCAAAATTATGGCTGTTGCAGTATTCTCAGTCATTTGATCATGACTTGGGCATTTTGAAACTGGTGGGCATCTACAATGGTCACAGCATCCCATGGTCATAGTATTGCTACTTGTGACTCTTACTGGCATACTTACTTACTTATTGACAAAGTCAATGGGGGAAGCTGGCAATAAGCCACAAGTTGTGGTCATATGACATCAGGTTTAATTTGCTTAATAACTGCAGTGGAACTGTGTAAATTGGATACAGTCATGTGAAGTTTCACTTAACCACATTGCTGAATGCTAGAATTGTCAGTCCCAATTTCGGACATTATGTGAGCGTTAATTGTAGTTATCACTCCTGGCACAAATGAATCTTACCATAAATCCAACCCTTTAATATGTGCTAGTAATCTTTTATTTTTATCACTTTCGTTTTAAGATAGTAAACCTGCTAGTTCAGGAAACAAGTTGCAGCATTTAAGCTTGAAGCATTCAGTCCTCTGTGGTGCACTGGAATTCAGAAACTTTTGTCATCTTTTTAAATGAGGGAAGCCTCTGTGATTTCAAATTAAGTTTATTGCAGAAGCCTCAAGTAAATCAAATCATACTGTATCAATATGAAGCATCCCCATTTCAGGCAAAGCATTATAATCTATGAACCCAGGCATCTGATAAGATAAGCTAAGGACAGAACTTGAACATAGTTTTGGAGCCTGGGTTCAAGTGCAGTGATACCAACTACCATCCACTCCCATCAGACTGTATGCCATATTAAAGTAACTATATTAGTTCAATACCATAAATATACTGTTTAAAATGGCATATGCTAAGAACAAATACCTGATGCTAGAATGGGAGGCTGAGAACAGACTGGAGGTGCTTCAGCAGCACCAGGAAAAGAAGCAGGAATGGCAGATGCTGAATGAGCAAAATCAACAGTTATTAAACAACACATCGATAAAACAGGAGCTAGAACAATTGAGAAGATTCTATTCTTTCAGCTCGATCAATACAACCAATAAGACCTCCACAATTAAAGGACTTTGGATCAATTCATGGAAGTTGTGAGGATTCAAGGCTATTAGTTTTGATGGCACTGTAAATGCCTCTGAAGCCAATCTACCAAGAGACTATGGGCTTCCTTCTACAGTTGGTTGATTTTGAAAACAGATTGCTGGACTAGATGAGCCAGGGTTGTGATCCAATAGGCCACTTGCCTGTGTTCTTATATACTTCACAAACAACAGAAAAGCAAATCATTTGCGCATTAGTGACCTGCAAGTCTCTTTGGTGAAATTATATAGAAAAAGCCAGAAGTGTGGGACAAGGAATCTGATGTGACTTAAGGGCTCTGGTAACTTCAAATCTTCCTCTAGTTTATTTTATTTAACTTATTAATAGAATTTATATGGCTACCTAACTCATAGTGACTCCAGGTGGCTTACACAAGTAAAATCCCAAATACAAAACCCAATATACACTACATTACGTTGGACTGGCTTTTCCAAACTAAAGCAAAAAAAAAGAGAGAGGAGAAAGTAGTTTTATAATGAGGATTTGCAATTTCATTTTAAAAAATAATACAATCAAGAGTCCTTTATTCCTTTATCTAGACTAATGAATCAGCTGAGCAAAACCTTTTGCTAGTGTAATAACTCTAACAGTGTGAGTTGGGATGACAACAGGACTGGGATGACATCCAGAATTCAAGGCAAATATAGCAAGAGTGATGTAAAAGCTAGATCAAGCATGCGCTCAGACTATATCAGTATGGAAACCAAATCTATGAAACTCAATCCTATTCCATCTTGAAGCGTATGCCTTTCTGCTGCTTGCACTTAAAGCTCATATCTTAATTCAAAATATTCCAGAAAAAATGCTGGAATCCACAAGATGGAAGGGATTAGCCTCAATCTCGTCATAACTGGCTGTTTTATAAACTATGAACTCACCTGGTCTTAATCCTATATTTTTCCATTAGGCAAATATAAGAGAGAAGGCAAAAAGGCACACTTAACTACTCTTAATAGCTCATTTAATAAGGAAAACAGTCACATTAAAAGATTAGTGCTTCATGTGCCTGTGCATCAAATCTTAGCAAAACTGGTGCAGCAGTTATAACACATGATCGTAGGAGAATTGAACATATATTCCAAAATAAAGAGTAAAAAAAGTTCTGGAACAAGGTAGCAAAGCAGCCCAGGATACATACACTTTCTATGTACAAGAAAGTGATACGGTTCATCTTAGTAAGTAGAACTATTTCTCCATGAAGGACTGTACATAGACATGAGTCTAGCATTAATTTGAAAGGATTATTTATTGATGCTTCCACCATTAGAAACATTTTAGAAAAGATACAACATTTCATCTGACTTCCCAATAAAATGCCTATTGGAAATGAAAGGAGGCAAACCTAGTACAAATAGTCCTGGACTTAAAAGTCACTTAGCAACCATCTGAAAGTATAACGGACCCCCCCCCCTCGCTTGTGACCTGGATTCAAAGTTCCGATGGCTGCCCCCCCATCATGTGATCTCATTTTGGGTGCTTGGCAACTAGCCCGCATTTATGGCTATTGGCAGTGTCCTGCAATCACGTGACCATGATTTATTACTCTCTCTCTCTCTCTCTCTCTTTTTTTTTTTTTGCCAGAAACTGGCATTGACTTCTAGCTTCTGGCAAAAATACCCATTGGGGACAATGGGTTTGCTTAATGACCATGAATTCACTTAATGATTCTGGAGATTCCCATGACTGCTGCAAAATGTGTTTTAAAATTGGGTCAGTCATGTGATGACCCATTTAACGACTGGCACAACTTACAAATGTCATTCCGGGCTTTCAGTTATGAGTCAAGGACTATTTGTAACACTTTAGGAAAGGATCAAATACAGTACTGAACAGCTGAAGAGCGTCTATTGTTTTTTCAAATTTCTGCAGTTTATCAAGAAACAGGAAGAATCAAATCTAAGGCATCAGATTAAACAGAGCTGGCATTTCAGAAACACTGGTGTGTTACAGTGTTTTTCTTTCATTTTAAGTCAGATGTTATGCATGGCAATTCTAGTCTGCTGCTTTAACTTCAGACCTACCTGAACACTCTAAAGCAGTCCCAGCCTGAGAATCCTTGCCTCCTACCTCAGGATTCTTGGCAGCAACTGGCTTGCTCATCGTTTCCATGGGGGCCCCAGGAGCTGGAGCTACAACAATAGTTTCAACCATTCAGAAATCCTACAAGGCCGCTATATATGCCTTTTGAGGTCAGCTGCTCAAGTGTAAATATATTCAATCATGCAGAAAGATGTGAGTTAAACTCAGTTGCAAAAGACAAAAAGCACAGGAATAAAAAAAAACACTATAGAAAATGTCAATTCCATTTATATTAGAAATGAATTTGACAAATCAAATCATCTTTCTAACCAAATTAGTGCCATTGTACTGGCAGTTTTGAAATGGAAACCGTCTTCATGGTTTCCTCAGATTGTGACAAGATGTTTACATGCACTCATCTGAACTCAAGTTAACAGCAGCTGCTGAATGTTAATAATGATGCATCAAAAGCCAATCTAGATGAACTCATGGTGCGTTAGCAGGCATGAATACAACACTTCAACATAGGATAAAAGCCAGGAAAGGATAACTTTAAAAAAAAAAGTCGTCAGAAACCGCTTCCTATAATATATACTGAAATCCATTTTGGATTTGGAATGAGTTTTTTTTTTCCCTGTACCAGAGACAGGCCAGTTTAAAACGGGTCTTTATCAATCTCATTACAGGCCAGTTGACAAGTTTAGATAAGTAAATCTGAAGCAATTGGAATATGGTAGAGACAAATTAAGAGTCCATGATTGTGAATGCAGATGGTCCTTGTTTAGTGACTGCCTCATTTAGTGACCATTCTCAGCTAAAATGATTAAAAACTTTAGAACCAATCCTTGCATTTTTTATCTTTGCAGGCCTGTGAAGCGAAGCAAAGCTGAAGATTATAAGCAGAATCATAGTTACTTAGCAACTGCTTCGCTTAATAACAAAGTTGCCAGTCCCAACTCTAGTTTCTAAAGAAAAAGACTACTTATACTGGTAGGTCCACTAATCCAGTGGTCCCCAACCTTTTGGCACCAGGGACCGGTTTCAAGGAAGACAATTTTTCCACAGATTTGGGGAGGGGGGGGGAGAGAAGGAGCAGATAACCTAGATCCCACGCATGGGCAGTTTTTCTCGCCTGCCACTCATCTCCAGCTGTGCCACAGATTGGTACCGGTCTGCAGCCTGGGGACCACTGCCCTTGCTCTCAATATTTGAGTGTTCTAGACACCCTGTTTCCACTATAGAGAGAAGTCTACTGCACCTTTTTCCTATAATGGGGTCAGGGAATTTTCTGGGATAGAAGTCCCTCTTGGGCTGTGAGGATGGGGAAATCATCCTTACTGGGAACTATTTTCTGCATTTATTTGTGTTAATTGGCCAAATTATTGTTTGATGAACTGTAAGTACTGGGCAAGTACTTCTAGAGTTAGCGGAAGGTTTGATCATGGCCATTCATAGATAGCAGAGAAAACTTCCTTAAAAATATCTTGGTGCGAGATTGGCAAAGAGCTCTTCATTGCTCTCCGGTGCTAGGATTGAGAGGGACAACTCCTACATACAGAGAGTTTGATTACATTACCTTGTTGAAGTCCGCATGTAGGAAAGGCAAGACCTGGGAATAAAATCTGATGTTGTAGAGCAGGGGTGTCAAACTTGCATTGTCACAGCATTGTCACGTGACGTATTGCATATTTCCCCCCCTTCACTAAACCGGGCATGGACACGGCCTGTGCGTGACGCATCCGGCCCGTGAGTTTGATAGCCCTGTTGTAGAGCCTCCCTTCATTTTGGGCTCAGTAGTCGAAAGCTTCCCAGGTGAATTCATGTGAGTAGATGGTTGAGTCACTTGGATTCTATAATAGTATGTATGATTTTGTAACTATTTCTAGGTTGGCGAGATAAATCCAATCTCCTGGCACATAATTGTAACCAAGTGATCCCCCTTGATTTAGTCTATTGATGTCCAGAAGCTCTTTTTAAGAAACTGATAGGTTGCCTAGATTGAAGTATCAGTTGGATGCTATTAGCATACTCAATGTAATTCTATTCTCCAGTTGTGAACTAGCCTCAGGAGCCTGAGTTAATGGGGATGGTGAAGGTATGTAGCAGGTCTTTGGGCCATGTGGATTTAAAGATGTTTACTGTCCACAATTCCTGAGATAGGGAGTTTGAGATGAAGTTATTTTGCCTTGAGCTGATAGGAGCTATCAGAACATCCTTGTTAACTCAATATAATTTGCTTGAACATCCTGAGGCTGAGCTCCTTACCTGAGTTCTAAACCTCAGCAGTTGAACTTATCTGATGCCCAGCCCAGAAGTTGGTCTTATTCATAAGCTTTGATTTGCTCAGTTTTGGTGGTGCTATATTTTCAGAAACTATTTCTCCTAAGCAATCCAGCCTCCTCTCTTGAGGGTGATGTTTCTGATCAATAAAACCTGGTCAGAGAGCCAATTTTCCCTTCCCAAGAGTCACAACCTGAGAGATGTCTTCACTTTCAGTGGAATTGATAGGTAGGAAAGGAAAGGAAATTTCAATAATACATTGATACAAGCAATTATCGAATCCTGGAGACTATGAAAATCATAAGTTCCAGGCATCTGGTTTGGAGGAATTATGTGACTGCTTGTTGGTCTCTTCTCTTCTTTACAAGGGAGATCAGATCTCTTTGGTGCCCAAGATGGTGTCCAGGTGCTGTAGGGCATGTGCTGGTTAACATATGCTCTTGACTCTTTGATGGTCTAATCATGATTCATACCCTTTGCCTGTTCAAAGGGAACTTGAGTAGCAGGTTATTTACCCATACGTACTCCCTATGATTTGAAGTGGACTATGATAGTTAGTGTTCTGACCTAGGCTTCCTGAGAAAGCATAAATCACAATCTTAGTCCCAAAAAAACTCTTTTATTGAGACGGTTCACAGTCTGTGAAGATTCCGACAGACGTCTGCTCAAGTTGACTGTCTTTCAGGGTAATGTTGATAAGCACCCAGCTTTATCTTCCTTGAAAAGCTGCCAGAGACCTAAATGTCAATTAGTTTTGCAAGGCCAAACTGAGCAGAGCTTGAATTGACTATATGAACTAATTGCTTCCTGCAAAGGCTCACATCTGTTTGCTCCTCTTTTATGTCTTATGGGAGGGGCCAATCATCTCCAAGCCTTACTCCTGAGTCGCCCCCCTTTTTTTTATTAATTGTTCTTGCCTTTTGGCAGCTCTGCGCATGCGCACACTGGGAACAGGCTTACAATGTTCTTCTGCCTCGGTGATGTCAGATTCTGGAGGCAGCACATAACTACCAGATGGCCCTGGCCCCCTCTCTGCCTCCGATGTAAAGTCCTCGTCCGAGCCTTCCCCAGACTCCAGGACTGGCCCACGTTCCTCCCCAACCTCCTCACTGTCCAAATCTGCTGCCAGCTCTGCTGGCGGGCCACAATAGTTACTATCTCCTTCGTGTATATTCTGCGAGCTGACTGGCTAAATGAGAAATTCCCTGATGCTGAAGCCCATGGAATGTTCTAGATTGAAATGTGTAAATGGGCCACCTGTTGAGTCTAGTAAGCCTATGGCATATATTTTTTTTTCTAAAGACTCACTGGCTATTCTTTTTAGATATTATTAATATGGAGAAGAAACCACAAACTCTTTTACCCACGAGATCTCTAAGGCTACTGAAGAGGCCACGTGGGTGAGAGCCTGTGATTTGATGATACTTATAGTAGAGGTTTTGTTGGTTTATGTGACCAGGAAGAAATGACATTCTTGGGAGGAGGGGGCCTGTTAAATGTGTGAGATTATTTTTAGGAATGTGGTATGTTATATGAATTCAAAAGTAGGGCAGTGTGGTGGTCATTGTTGTTACCTAAAGGAGCAGTGATAAATCTGCTGGTTCTTGGCAACACTATGTTGGCTTAATTCTCTTGAAAAGATTAAGCGTGGACTTAGAAAATTAGAAATTAAACTTCTTATTTGGCCTCATAAACCTCATAGAAAGCTCCAAGGAATCTCCAGACACTATGTTGATGTTCATTACATTGCTGACTACTAGGTTAACATCTCCAAAAAAGCAAAGTGAAAGCCATGAAAACTAAAGAAAGGAAAAGGAAAAAGTGTCATCAGGGTGGTTCTAGCCATGGTAGCTTGCCGGCTTGTCTACTCTCCAGAGAAAACCAGGATTAGGGAAACTACTGCCTTCCACAGGAAGTGACTTCAGAACCCTTTCTAGATCTCTGGAATCAGGAGAGGTGTATCTATTTCTGAATGCCCTTGCTCTGATGTAGGAGTAGACTGCCCAGAAGAACATCTCTGCTGCCCAGACCATTCTTCACAGAACACTCAATGGAACTCCAAAGTTCCCCTAAGCTTTCAAATCACACCTGCCATTGTCGGGATAGAAACGACTATATTAACAATTCAGAACTGGACAGTAAAATAATTAAATTTAGGTTTTATTATACCTATAATTTATAATTATAAACCCTAAGTTTAATTCCTGCCATATTACTGTATCAGCTAGGTCTCCATCTCTCTCTTTGTAGCTCTCTGTTTCTTAAATGTTTCAATAAATACATTAACTTATTTACAAAAAAGAAATAACAATCCAGTAATGGACAACAGCTCCACTACGCATAGGACGGGTGTTGGCAACCTGCGGCTCCGGAGCCACATGTGGCTCTTTGGGCCCTCTGCTGTGGCTCCCTGTCCCATCACTGGTTGGCCCCGCCCCTCGCCTTTTATTTTGGTTATCTTTGGAAATCCGGTCTGGCTGAGGAACGATTGCCAGCTGCAGCAGCTTCCCTTTGGGCAACCCTCCTCCCCTTGTTATCCTCTGGCGGGCTGTGGCTGAGCCAGGAGTGTGCACATGCGTGGAGAGACCCTCCTCAAGTGAGCACCAAAGCTCAGGAAAGGCGTGTGCGGGTCGGGCGGCCGCTCACTTAAGGAGGGTCTCCCCGCACGTGCACATGCTCCTGGTTCAGGCACAGCTGGCCAGGGGATCACGAGAGGAGGAGGAGGGGGGGAAGGAGGGGGACGGTTGCCCGAAGGGAAGCCTCCACTGCTGCTGGTGATCTTTCCTCAGCCAGCCTGGATTTCCAAAAAGAAGAAATAAAAGGAGTAACGAAGCGCCCCAAGAAGAGCTTGGTTGCTTGGCCCAGCGGCGGCTTTGAGAGAGAGAGAGAGGGGGGGGAGAAAGACAGAGAGACACGCACACAGTGATACACAGAGAGGGGGGGAGAGAGGGGAAGATAGGGAGAGGGGGAGAAATGGGAAGATAAGGAGAGGGACAGAGAGATACAGAAGGGGGAGAGACAGGGGAAGATAGGGAGAGGGATACAGTTGGAGAGAGAGAGACACGGGGGAGAGATAGAGAGGGGAGAGAGGTAGAGGGACAGAGATATAGAAGGGGAGGGGGGGAAGAGAGAGAGACAGAGAGAGAATGGTTTTGTGGCGGGGGGTCATGTGACTGGGTGGGAGTGAGTGACACTGAGTTGGCCACGCCCACCCAGGTTTTGAGGCTCCCTGTGTGTTTTTTTCCCTGTGGGAAAGGGGTCCAAATGGCTCTTTGATTGTTTAAGGTTGCAGACCCCTGGTATAGGAGAAGCCAAGTCATACATCATGCAGTATCCCTTAAGCTTCCAGCCAGAAATGTGGCAAATAATGAAATCAAATTATTTGCTATCCAGCATCCAAAATTCCCTCAAGACATATCACTTGAAACATAATAGATAGTATAGTTCAAAGTTAGTAAATCAAATATAGTAAAAGTATGCACACAACACAGCCAAACACACTAAAATATAACCAGGATTTTTAAAAAGCTCATAGCTCACAATTCTAATTCATCAAAAATGAGGCACACTTTTTGCCAATCTCATGTATAGCTAGGCACAGCATGCTTAATAAATGCCAATCTGAGATTTTTTGAAATAGAATTCCTGATTTCTTTAGAATTTAAAAATATGATGGTTATATTTTTCATAATTATCACTTTTCTTTCCTGAAAAAAAATGTCAGACATTTACTAGCAATATCATTTTAAAGCATCCCAATTATTCTGTAAGGTCACTCTGATATAAAAGCTAAAATGTTAAGCGAGTGTCTAACATCTAACGTGCGTTATAATATTAAGACAACAGCTCTAACATCTCATCTGATAACCCCAACAAATATATATATGAAGAAAAAAATCCAGTAGCTTAGATTAGTGTTTTCCTTACAATATACTTTAAAGGGCCTAATGTCTTCCCATTGTTCTGGATTAAAGTTAGCATTTGTGGGGAGTGGAAGGAAAGCTGTTCCAAAATTTCAATGAAACAGAGCATCTAGTTCCAGCTTGCTCACTCCAAAAACATTGTATCCGATCCCCCAAACATGTATATAGTCATTTCTAATGTTTACCCTAAATTAACCATACAACAGCTCTATATGGAAAATCTCTATTTTTAATACCACTACTACAGATAACGAGGATGAAATTAACAGATGATTTCCTTGGGCAAAGGCATGGTAGAAAGCATGGAACTCTCTCCACAAAGGACTGCTATGGGTCTCCATGCTGATGGAGAATGTATTCTAAAGGTATATAAATCATCCAAAATACTAACCTGTCTCAGCCTGAGGCTGGGGCAGCTCCTGTTCTGTTGCTGGGACAGTTTCTGTGGCTTCTCCAGGCATTTCTGATAGAACAGGAACAAAATAAAAGGTAAGTTATTTTTGCCCTATTATTTTATCTATTATAACATTGTAGAATACTTTAACTACAATAAAGTCTTAATCTGTTGCAGTCACAATACCCAGGCAAACCACTTATATGGGAATTTTAGGCACTGTATTAAGATATTAATCCTAAAAAAAGCAAGTTACAAGTAGTCCTTGACGTACAACAGTTCGCTTAGTGACCATTCAAAGTTACAACGGCACTGAAAAAAGTGACATAACCATTTTTCACACATGACCGTTGCAGCATCCCCATGGTCACATGATTTACATTTGGATGCTTGACAACTGACTCACATTTATGACGGTTGCAGTGTCTTGGGGTCATGTGAGCATCTTTTTGCAACCTTCTGACAAGTTAAGTCTATGGGGAAACCAGATTCACTTAACAACAGTGTACTAATTTAACAACTGCAGTGGTTCACTTAACAAATGTGACCAGAAAAGTTGTAAAATGGGGCAAAACTCACTTAACAAATTTCTCACTTAGCAAGATAAATTTGGGCTCAATTGTGGTTGTAAACTGAGGAGTACCTGTATTTCTATATTCAACTAAAAGTTTTAAAGTATTCAAAAACACTGATCTATTTTTCATTTTTGTAGTCTTATAACTGCCTTATTATCTCAGTTAAATGGTCAATGCTTTTGATCCAGCAACAACAACAAAAAAATCAGGTCCAATTATTGGTCTGAAGTTACTAGTGTATATTCTGCCAGTTCAACTGTGGAAGTTGTATGCACCTAACACAAGCCTCCACAGCCAAGTTTCATTACTAGATATTGCTCATAGTTTGAAAAGCTTTTATACCAGTGGTTCCCAACGTTTTTTTTGGCCATGCCCCACCTAAGCATCTCTAAAATCCTAATTGCCCCTCCCCCCCCCCACACCACATATAATTCTTACTTTACTCAAAAAGTGCACTCTACTCACATGGAGGAAGCCTAAAAACTTGGTTCAAACAAGGTTCAAATTGCCATTAAAAATCAAATTGCCCCACGTTGATTGCTTTATACCAGTGTTTCCCAAACTTGACCCTTTGAAGATGTATGGACGTCAACTCCCAGAATTCCTCAACCAGTATGCCTGGTTTGGGAAAACACTGCTTTATACCCACAACTTCTACCCCTTCCCTAATGAAGCCTGCTTCTGATTTAGCAAAGCTCCTTGTTTTTAATTTTATCACACCACCATCAAGGTGTACTTTTTACCAAGTCAACATCCCTTCTCAGGCCACTTCAGAAAGACGGGCTCTGAACAAGGGG
The DNA here is from genome assembly GCF_059756535.1 of Pantherophis guttatus. Lineage (NCBI taxonomy): Eukaryota > Metazoa > Chordata > Lepidosauria > Squamata > Colubridae > Pantherophis > Pantherophis guttatus. The sequence continues at coordinate 136,831,308 of NC_142064.1, read as the reverse complement.
ACAGGTTCAGTATTTTCTCCCTTCCACTAAATATACGATGCCTGCGTGTTTCGCCATCATTACAACATTCCACTTATCGTCCTGCAAGTTTTATCACTAAATTTTTGCCCCGTCTTCGCTCAGTACCTTGATCTGACGGGGCCGCCTTCCAAGAACAAAGTTTGTTGCATGTGTGAACAGCAAGGAGGTTCACTCTCCTGGCAAAAAAAACCCCGTCGCCCTGCTTGGACCACATGCAGAAACTCTAGGAGGTCGCGAAAGAGTCCAGCCCAACTCTGACCACAACTTCCCCCTTTCAATTCTTTATATAAAACAATATTCAGGGAAAAGGAGGGACCGTTTAGCAGAGACCCCAGTCCAGCCACCGACCACAATTGAGCATAAACTAGGACCGGCCCAAGAATGTTAAGTTCTCCCGTTTCCAAGGGGAAGACCTTATTGGAAGCACCTTATTGGAGTCTTCCTAAGGGACGGCTTCCTTCTCCCTGCGCTTTCATTACCGAACATCCTTCTTCCGTCCCCAAACTCCAAGGGAGCCTCTCCCCTTGAACGGCAAGGCCGCCCTGACGCCGCAGAACCCAGAGCGGAATGGCCCAAGCGGCCTATTTGGAGCCCCCGCCGAATCTAACCGTCCCAGGCCGCCCCGCCACCCTCGGCCCATCCTCTGGAACCACTTCAGCTTTACCCATTTTAAGGGGCTCCCCACCGGCCGGGTTACGGAGCCGTCAGAGGCAGATGCCGGCGGATACAAACGGCGGACCTTACCGTACGAGACGATCCGGGTGCAAGATGGCGGAAGAAAAAGGCAAGAGAGGGGAGGGGCAGCCGACTTCCGGTATGCGTCGGAACAACTTCCGGGTCCTAAAAGAGTCTGTGTTTACCACGTGCTCTTTCGGCAACGCTTCCGGACTCTTCAGAAGGTTGCACGTTGAAACTTCCAAGCAAAATTTGGTAGAAGTTCCTGACTCCAAACAAACAAAACAAACAAACAAAAAACAAAACAAAACCCACCCATCAGTCATCCCAAAGGTGCTTTTTTTTCAAGAGACAACTGGACTTTGTTTTTTTTTTCTTTGAAGACGTTTCGCTTCTCATCCAAGAAGCTTCAACCCACCATCCAGTCAGAGCTGAAGAAGCTTCTTGGATGAGAAGCGAAACGTCTTCAAAGAAAAAAACCAGAAAGTCCAGTTGCCTCTTGAAAAAAAGCACCTTTGGGACAACCATGACCTGGATGACTGAGAATCTTCATAGACGCCCATCAGACATCGACAGTAGGAAAAATAAAGATGAATTAGTTTGTTTATGAATAGATGGGTCTTAATATTTGCTTTATTGTGTAGTATCCATTTACTTATCCAATTGCTGCACCGCCCATTTCACTTAAGTGACATGGGAGTTTAAGTACAAAAGTATAAATGCAGAGATTAAAAACAATGAAAGCCAGGTTAAAAAGCTGCTTAAAAAGTTAAAAGAAATGTAAGGAATACTCTCAAGCCACCAGGGTTGTCTATCACACTTTAGACCTCCATGCTAATTGGCAGAGCCAGGGTCCTGACAATCTTCCGGAAGGCCAAAAGAGTGGGGACCGTCTCATCTTTGGGGTAAGATGTTCCAAAGGGTGGGAGCATCAGCAGAGGAAATCTCTCTTCCTGGATCCCATCATTCAGAATTCTTTAACCAACGGGATCCACAACTTATCTTCTCTGCCTGACCTCTGCTGGGATGGATCGATGTAACAGCAATAGCAATAAGATTTATATACCTCTTTAAAGTGCTTTACGGCCCTCTCTAAACAGTTTACAGAGTCAGCCTATTGCCCCCAACAATTTTACCCACCTCAGGAGGGAAGGCTGAGTCACCTTGAACCTGGTGAGATTTGAATTGCCAAACTGCAGGCAGCCGGCAGTCAACAGAAGTTTCCTGCAGTACTGCACTCTAACCACTGCGCCACTGTGGCTCAGGACGAGATAGTTCATTTCCGAACATTAGTTACAGTGGTGATGAATGCATTGTTGGGAGACTTGACCACGTTAAGGATAAATCCTGGAGAAAATCGATGTAGTTCCTAGGAGCCAGAAACAACTAGATGGCATTAGTCAATTTCCAAGATTGAAGCCAGCCTTTGTTTTGGCTGCGAATTATGAATAGAAGAGTTATAGTTAATCATCTCTGGTGGTATCGTAACTGGCGGAAGCTGGGCTAGAGTATCAGAAAGGTGCGCTTGTCTCGAGAAAGTCAGCAGGGAGATGTTGGATTGGCGGAGAAAATCCTAATGTATCTTACAGTGCGGTTGTGAAGATAAGGGGAGAAAAAGCGGGAGAATATACTGTTTTCCTGCGCGTTTTAAATAGATTTCAGGCAGGAGTTACTATCAATTTCATGTCGGGAAAGCTTATCTTGGTTACAACAGAACCAGATTCAGTCCCCTAGCCTCAGGGATCCAAATGGGAGACCCCCCAAGTGGGTCCTGTTTTTTCTTGACCCTGGGAGAACTGGACAGAAGTAGCACTGTCAGGTTCTGTTAAACAGATACTACATAAATGTGCTTGCATTAAGTGTAGTAGTCTTGAACTCAATGGGAATTAATTCCAAGTAAACATACATAGGATTAAGTTGCAAGTAAGGTTCTTTTCAATAGGCTGCATGGTATGATTTCTTCCTTTTCTAGAGCATTATAATCTCCGCAGGAGACTTTTCCATGTTGCCATGTCATATAAACCTAAATCCATATGCTAATGATGTTGCATGTCAACAGCAGCTTCTATAATCTTGAGTGTCCTATACATCTATGGACAATGTACTGTTCTTCCATTCTTCCATAATAGGGTGTTTTAATTTTCCGTGCTCTAAACCAGTGAAAATACAATGGGAATCCCATTGATTGATTGATTTGTCGCATTTCTATGCCAGACTGGATTTTCCAGTCCTCTGGCAGTTCCCCATTGCTCCAGGATCAAAGTTGCATGTTTGGATGTAGGAATAAGTTAACAAAGCATGGAGATTCTTTTAAACCTTAAATGTGTGTATCCAAGATCTTTTGACAAGATCTTCTGCTTGTGAGAAAAGTACCCCATAAATCATTACACAAAACAATGCAGTTCTTCAAAAGCCTAGTAGTACTCCTTCATGGTGGTCCTTAGGTCTTCTGTGCATACTAACTATCCACTGAGATAACTAGTGAAACAGGTGTTTTGGCCAATATCCTAAATGGTGTTGTTCTGTGTGCAGACATACTGAACCGTGAACCAGCATAGACATGCTGAACCTTTCATTGGCCAAGACTGCTTTGCAGGATGGTGTTAGAAAAATATGCAGAGGCCTTGTATGGAATGCCTATTGCCCCAAAGCCCCAACTACACACAGCCAAGGAAACCAAGAAAACAATTATTTGGTCAACTGACGGAGTTAAATAAATCCCTTCCAGGCACATGCTTCAGGTTGTTGTATATTCTACAAGCAATTCCGATGGGTGTGTAAGGGTTAAGCAAACATGTCACTTTTCAAACTTTTTTTTTTTAAATGAAACATTTAAAAAAAAATAAATTATGAAGATTTGGTGCTTAAGTGTAAAAGAAAACAGACTAAAAATGAGTTAAAATGATATCATTTGCACAAAATTAGAAAAATCAAAATACACCAACAGAGGAAGAATTGATAAAAATATCTTAAGAGTGTGCCGAGATGGACAAATTAACAAAAGAACTTAAAGAAAAGGAAGATACGGAATACTATGTAATATGGAACAAATTGCACAACTGGCTGGAGATTAGAAATAGTAAACAATAATGAAAGGGGAGAAATCATAAATGTAAAAGGTTTATAGGACAATGTATAAAATGTACAAAATTAATATCATAATTGTTAGGAATTATAATGTAAATAAGAGAAAAAGGGATAAGAAGGAAAAGTACAGTATAAGGGGAAATGGGGGAAGATGTAAACACTAGAAATTGACCGTTACGAAACAGTTGTAAAAAAGGAATTTATATTATGTGTTTTGTGTTTGTTATATTGTGTTGTGTTATAATTTTTTTTTTAAAAAAGAAAAAAGTTAAAATGAAAGAAAAAGAAATTAAGACTGTAACAGGCACATAGGTTTTACACATTTATAGAACCACCTTTTACAGTAGCCCCCCCCCCCTTTTTTTTAACAGAGAAGGGACCATTCTGGAGGTCCAATCAGGCCAATTTTCATCTGGCTAAGAGATTATAGAAACTAAAGGATAACTATCTCTGCTATCGTAAGAAAGACTGCTTTATTGGAAGTAAAATAGAGCTGAAAAGTCTGAATTTTAGGTATTACATTAGATGGCTGCATTTTACTCTTATATTTTGCCTGATTTTAAATTATGGACAGATTTTTTTTTTTTTTCTGTAACACGGTCGTGCACTGGCCCAGCAAAAATTGCCACTGATAGCGTTTATCGGCATGTGGACCTCCATTCCCCCCCCCACCCGTAGTATATATAAAATTTTATGACTCCTTCAACCAATTTCAACATGGATGATATCGGTTTGCAATACTTGTATGTTTTGATTTTAGAAATCCCCGATATACAGTTTTACTTTGAAAAAGTCAAAGACACATAGCATTGGGTTGAAATCCATCTAAAAGTGGGCTGCTTTAGCTTTTTGGTGAAGGACTAGATGATAAAAATCAGATCCACAGGCTATCTTTGGCAAAGGACCATTCGTTCATGACTATTTGAGATTATAATGGCGTTATGACAAGTCCTCAGAATTCCAGACATCCCAGGATTCCTGCTGTCATATGATCACAATCTGGGCACTTGGCAACAGGTTTCCACTTACAACTAGTTGCACGCTATTTACAATCTTCCCCGCCGGCTTCCCCAGAAAGTCAATGGGGAAGCCAGCAGGGAAGGTCACAAGTCACTTGGGTAAGCCTCTCCTACCTGTGCACCCCGCTTCAACTCTGTGCTTGTGCACACCTGCATATCCTCCCCCGTTTTCCCCATGCCTCCCTCACATCCGACACAACACACACCATGCCTCTTTCGCACCTCCTCACCTGATATACACTCAGACTTCCCACCCCACCCTCCCCAGCAGCAGTCACTTACCGTATTTTTCAGAGTATAAGAAAAAAGAGGATGAAAATCTGGGTGCGTCTTATACTCTGAATGTAGCCCCGCCCAGCTTCTCAAACGGAGGTTTCAGAGGCTGAAAAAAGCATCAGAAACGAAGCTTCAGAAAAAAAGCACCAAACAAGAGCTTCAGAAAAGAAGCCCCCAAACAGAGGTTCAGAGGCTTTTTTTTTCTGAAGCTGTTTCAGAGGCTTTCAGAGGCAGGATTTTTTTTTTTTCTAAAACAGAGATTCAGAAGTTTCAGAGGCAGGAAAAAAAAAAAAAAAAAGCAAGGCACAGAGATAACAACCAAGGAACCTGTTGCTAAAATTCACCTCTGGGAACAGCTGATTGGGGGTATTCCGGGAGGCCGATCCACCTGCCAATCAGCTTTTTTCTTATTTTCCTCTCCAAAAACTAAGGTGCGTCCTATACTCTGAAAAATACGGTACCTGCCTGCCTGGGACTTGCAGCTTCCTTCTGGCCTTTCCACTGACTTTTGTTGTGGGAAGTGGGCAGGAAGTTGCCTCACCTAATGACCTTGGGATTTAGTTAACAATGGTAACTGGGACTGCAGGGATTGCTGTTGCTAAGCAATGCTAACGCACTTCCTAATTGCATTGCTTAGCAATGAAAATTCTGGTCCCAATTGCCACTGTAAGTCGAGGATTACCCGAAATTCTTAAAAACCACAGTCACCAGTCAAAACTGCCTGATATTCGCTTGTAATGTCATGTCAAATAAAGCATAAACGTGTATGTTACATACTGTATGCTGCAATATAAACCCCTATTGTTTGCTGTTTGACAAATATATATCCCACTGATTATACACTCCCATGTTAGCAAAACCAAGTATTTATTTTATATGGCGCAGGGCTGTTGAAACCTGAATGGTTATTAACACTTTTATCGCCTCTTCTTCAGCAAGAAAAGCCTGTTTTGACCTTGTCTGTAAATGGCTGATTTGTGCACAAATCTAGCAAAACAGTCAAGAGTTCTACTGTATTTGAATGCAATTATCTGGCCACATGAAGCTGCCTTGTGACAATGCACTGTGTCTTCAAAACTTCAGAAATCCATCTGCATGTCTTTAAGAAAAAAAAAGGAAAAATAATTTTAAACACAATTAAGGCATACTGTGAAGAAACTTAGTATGTTATACAACAAATTATGTTACCCTCCTCCAAAATGCAGAGGAATTAACTACAATTCCTTTTCTGCGTGGCAATTGATAGGGGTCATAGTCTAGCATACCTGGAAAGGCTGTTTCAGTTACAGGTAGTCCTCCACTTATGACCACAATTGAGTCCAAAATGTCTGTTGTTAATTGAGACATTTATTAAATGAGTTTTGCCCCATTTTATGGCCTTTCTTGCCTCAGTTGTTAAATGAATCACTGCAGTTGATAAATTAATAACTTGGTTGTTAAGTGAATTTGGCTTCCCCATTGACTTTGCTTGTCAGAAGGTCGCAAAAGGTGATCACATGACCTTGGGACACAGCAATGGTCATAAATATGAACCACTGGCCAAGCACCTGAATTTTGATCACATGATCATGGGGATGCTGCAAAGGTTGTAACTGAAAAATGGTCATAAATCAAATTTTTCAGTGGTGTAACTTTGAATGGTCACTAAATGAACTGTTGTAACTCGAGGACCATCTGTAATTGTTAATGTTGAAGGTAGTAGGGAGGGGAAGTATATTTTGCAAAAGTTTTCTTCTTTGAACTTGAAAACAAATGATTTGGAAACGTCTACAATTTCCTCACAATAAGTGGCAACCAGAGTGTATTAGGTATAAGTATTTATCACGTGAAGCCAAAATTACTGTGCAATACTTTGGATTAAATTTCTAAAAGTGCTTTAGTGTGGTACGGGATTGCAAATACAGCACCTGCTTACAACTTTTTAAAGCAGACCCACCCTTTCCTGTGCTTGTACAACTGCCCTCTCTTGATGATTCATTCAATTATCCAAATGTTCTGAGCTAAACATGATAGCACTGAATCATAAACGGATCATATGATTTATACAACCGACACAGCTACAAAATTGACTTTTGTGATTCAATGTCTTGCATCAATAGGCTAAGAGTTTCTGTCCCAAGTAACCTCAAGTTGACATCTTTGCTCTGCAATACATAATACATTTCCTGATATTGCTCCCAAGCCACCCAGTTCACAATTTGAAGCAAGAATAGAAAAGAATAATAGAGTAGAGTAGAGTAGAGTAGAGTAGAGTAGAGTTCTTTATTGGCCGACTGTGATTGGACACACAAGGAATTGTCTTAGATTGCTTAACTGTTTAATTAAAGAAGCCATAGTTGCCTGATTCCCATATCCTACCATTTACAAAGTAGAATGTCAAGTTCAAAAAAGCTACTTCATATTTAATGTAATGTGTGAATTTAGCTTCTCTCTGTTAGCAATAGCCAATAACAAAGAGGAAAAAAAAAACAGTATATTTTTTGTATCAAGTTATGTTGCTGCCCATGTCGCCATCATGACCCTGATGTCACTGAAACAATTTGGGGAGGGGGAGTTGAGTTGGCACCCTTACCGCTTTCTTTCAAACGTTGTCCTTTGTAAGATTTCTCCATTTCTTCTAAGAACTGTTCGAAGACTTTCACGTATGGAGCTAGACTGGTTTTCTTATAATCTGTTTAAAAAAAAAAAGATTGGGAGGGAAGAGAAAAGACTCATTTTATTTCCAAATGTTAAAATCACAACTACCCTGTTTCCCTGAAAATAAGACATCCTCTGATAATAAGCCCAATCGGGCTTTTGAGCACATGCACTAAAATAAGCCTCCCCGCTGAAAAGCCCTCCCCAAAAATATTTAAATTCAGAGCTGCAAATCAGGTAAGATGGCAATAGGAGCCCCATCTTGCTCCATGCACCCCAAAATAATAAGACCTCCCTGAAAATAAGGCCAAGCGCTTATTTCGGAGTTCAAAAAAATATAAGACAGGATCTTATTTTCGGGAAACACGGTACTTAAGCAGAATTAAGGAATTAAGTTTGGCTCCCAGCTGTCCATTTGCTCCAATCAATATGAAAAAGATTAACCTCACTTCCAGGTCAATGCTTTATGCATTCCTGATTTGACTCCAAAGACATACCAGATTTAATTCTAATTATGTCATATTTTTCTATTTGTAAACATTTCAGAAAACCGACCTGTTACATCTCAATTAACCACCTGTCTTGCTGTGCTGCTTATTACTATTATTATTATTTATTTTTACAACAAATAGGGTAGCCTTCATCAAATGTCTATCCTTCACACACTTCCCAGAAAGGCAAATCTCTCACAAAAGATGTCCCAAAGATGCTTTTCTAAAAGGCAACTGGACTTTCTTGTTGTTGTTGTTTTTTTTGAAAAAAAAATGCTGACTCTGGCAACACATACTAAAATTGGAACACAGAAAAGATTAGCATGGCCCCTGCGCAAGGATTACATGCAAATTCACGAAGTGTTCCGTGTCGTTTTCAAAGGAAAAAAACCCCAAGAAAGTCTGGTTGTCTTTTGGAAAAAGCACCTTTGGGACAGCCATAACCTGGATGATTGAGAATCTCCATAGATTCTCACAGAAGATACGCTCACTTCCCTTTCAATTCAAATACATAGGAGAGAAAACAACTACAATGTTCCTCTTTTTTGCACTACTGATATTCAACAGCAAGTCACCAAATGATAGCATTGGGGCAGAAGGAAGGAAAGGCATTAAAACCGAAGTAGGCTTGGTGCACTTATAAAGTTTGGTTTGATTTGCTGATTATACCAAGGGGGGAAATTGTCTAAAAATCATAGTTCCAATGAGATACAGTGGTATCTAAAATTAGCTGATTGGATCCTTTGGTAGTGAAAATAATTTTAATAAATGGTTGTAATCTTGTTTTCAAAAAGCTTTACACTAAAAACATTTCCAACCTATAATTTTGCAGGCCCTTTATACAAGGGTATAAAATAAGAGCAATTACACACAACTGAAGAATTTAGTGCTACCAACACGGCATTTTAACCTGTTCCTCCTCCTTTCTATCTATGCATCAAGGAAATGACACACATTCCCAATGACAACAGAATTGGCTAAAGATTTGTCCTGATCTCTTCTACGACAGCACTCACCTCGGCTTTTACGAGAGCTTTCCGGTAGACCTTCAGTTTCCTTTCCATTTCCTTCATCTTTCCCAATCATGTCCAGCTCATGACAGAGGTGGCTAAGGAATAGAACAAAAACATTGGAAATCCCACAGAATTTGGCCAACCTATATTGATCATGATCATTTCACTGAGCTTGGCTCCAGTAAATTGACAGTTTATGCAGTGGAACTGATCGATCCACTCAATTTTGTTTGAAGAGACCGATTGGGTACATCTATCACATTAAGTGATATTATGCATTTTCTTTTGCTTGAGCCACTGAGTGAATGTAGGCACTATAATGTTTAATCCAGGGGTGCTACTCAGCAGGTTCTGGAGAACCAGTAGTGGAAATTTTGAGTAGTTTGGAGTACCGGCAAATACCACTCTGGCTGGCTCCCGAGTGGGGTGGGAATTTGCAATATCCTCCCCCCAGGAGTGGGGTGGGAATGGGGATTTTGCAGTATCCTTCCCCTGGAGTGGGATGGGAATGGAGATTTTACAGTATCCTTCCCCTGCCACGCCCACCAAGCCACGCCCACAGAATGGTAGTAAAAATTTTTTGAATTCCACCACTGGTTTAATCCTACCAATTGTTGATTATGCAACAAAATAGTGGATAAATAGCTTAATGTGTTGGGTGAACCTAGGCACCATCTCATTCCTACCCTTTCTAGATGCATGTTTGTCATAAATCCCAAAAAGATGATCCATACCCTATAGTGGGGACAGAAAATGGATCGAAGTCATCCAATTTCTTCAGGTCAATTGGAACTGAAATGCGTCCTGAAAGAGATCAAAAGCAGCATTACAACAGCTTCCTTTAAAGCAGAGTTCCCCAACCTTTCTGGCTTTGCAGACCGGCCCGGGGGGGGGGGGGGAGAGGGGGGAGAGAAGAAGAGAGGGGACAGTTCCATGCGAGCGGTGATAAGTCTGCACACGCACAGCTCCATTTGTGTGAGGGGTGGGCACGCATGCATGCCGCTCGTGCAAATGGAGTGTGCACATGTGCTTCCTTGCTTCTCACACAAGTGGAGATATGTACCCATGTGTGAGTGCTTGCCCGCCACTTCCGCAGCCCGGTTCTGAAGGGTTCAAGGCCCAGTAGTGGGCTGCGGCCTGGATTTTGGGGACCCCTAGTTTAAAGACTACTAGTGGGAAGAGAAAAAGCATGCAGCAAGGGACTACATTTCCGAACAGCTCCATGAACTGGCTAAATGTCCACATAGGAACTTTTCCAGACCTTGGAAAGGTCTGTCTCAACTTACAACATTCATTAGTGACTGTTTAAAGTTACAACATCACTGAAAAAGCGACTTATGACTATTTTTCACACTTAACAACCATTGTAGCAGCCCCATGGTGATCAAAATTCAGACCCTTGGCAATTGACTCATATTTATGACAGTTGCAGTGTCCCTGGGTCATGTGATCTTCTTTTGCGACCGCCTGACAAGCATTGTCAACGGGGAATCCAGATTCACTTAACAACCATCTTACTAACTTAACAACTGCAGTGATTCGCTTAACAACATTGGCAAAAAAGGTCGTAAGGTGGGGCAAACTCACTTAACAAATGTGTCATGTAGCAACATAAATTTGGGGCTCAATTGTGGTCATAAGTCGAGGACTACCTGTATTGTCCTATATTCAAAGCACACGCTGGGAAACTCAAAACAACAATTTCACTATTTAGTCTCTTAATACAGAAGAGTAAAAAAAAAACCAAAACGTTTATCTGTTTTTTGGCTCTTGGGTCCTGCTTGTTCTTCCTAAAATGACATAGTAATATAGGACTTATTTAATTCCTAACAGTATTCTCAATCCTAACATATTGCTTTAGATTGATTAAAACTCTCAAACTCCAGAGACAACATGCCCATTTCTATAGTTACAATTTTATCTTAGCATTAAATGCAGTACCCATTTGTTTTTCACAAAACGACACCTTTAGGCATCAAACCACATTTTGCATTTTAGCATTATTTCTTCCCACTGCTCATAACTGAAAACACTAACAGGGAAATGTACATTTCAGAAGCAGCAGAAGGAACCACAGATACGATAGACAAAACAGTATGATGCTACTAATGATGCTTACCAGTAAATCCTCCCTGTTCTCTATGCTCAATTTTGCATACATAGCATTACCTTATTTTATCTTCCAAAAAGCCTGAAAGTAAACCAGGTTGAGAGATAGCAAGTGGCTGAATATCAAATAGTGATCTCGACGGTTGAAATGAATTTCCTGTGTTTCCACCTCCAGCTTCAGCATTCCCTGCCATTTTAGGCCCTCGTCGGATTTCCATCAAAAAGAAATATGCGGGAGCATTGTTCAGCAACTGACCTGTTTTGGGGTGAACGCTGAAAGGGCTCTTCAGCAAATGATTGATGCCTTTGCTAACGTTCATATCCAGGCGGGGAAAACAGTACTGTAGCATAATCTCCATTTCAGAGCGTACCATTTTCTTCAGAATGAGAAAGAGAAAAGGATTAATACAAACTGGCCTAACTCAAGACAATGCCCAGGTCTAGCTCACTCAGTATAGGTAGTCCTCGACTTACAACAGTTCATTCAGTGACCGTTCGAAGTTACAATGGCACTGAAAAAGTGACTTTATGATGATTTTTCACACTTACGACCATTGCAGCATCCCCATGATCAGGTGACCAAATTCAGATGCTTGGCAACTGGCTCGTACTTATGACGGTTGCAGTGTCCCAAGGTCATGTGATCATCTTTTGCGACCTTCTGACAAGCAAAGTCAATGGGGAAACCAGATTCACTTAACAACCGTGTTACTAATTTATGTAACAAATATGGCAAATATATATATATATATATATATATATATATATATATATATATATATATATATATATATATATATCTATCTATCTATATATATATAGATATATATATTAAAATGGGGCAAATAATTAAATTTCTCACTTAGCAACATAAATACTGGGCTCAATTGTGGTCATAAATTGAGGACTACCTGTATTGCCCGGGCAAATCAGCTTCCTGCCTTTCTAAGATTTCAAATCCGAGTCTTTCTCTTTCTTGTTTGGAGAGCTTGGAGGCTGAACTTTGGGTGTTTTAGTACACCCAAAGCACTTCTTGTACTATGATACATCATCATCATAATTTTGTATATTTCCACATTATCATCAACTGAATTTATATGCCGCCTGACTTCTTATAACTCTTCTCCAATCACTGTTTGGGCTTTTTTTTTGTAATTCAGCAGCCAAAAAGCTTTAAGAATAGTTGTAGCTCCCTCTTCAGACGCTCAATTTTCAATAAGCTATAAATAAACCTTTTACGGTGGAAGAAAGTGCAGCAGGGAGAATCAGCCTACTAAAAATAGAAAGTGCTGTTGCATTCTGGATATGTCAGCTTTCTGTCTTGATGACTCTCATTTTATCTCTGCTTATTGATTTTTGCAGGCCCACAAGTGACCCTTGTGCTCTCAAAATCCAGCGCAACTTCAGAAGGCAGAAGCACCAAGGTTTAATCACAAAGCATACTCCAGTCTTGAGTTATTGACCTTTTCAGCACTACAACTTAAAATAAGAATCTCACTCACCTATTAGCAAAGTTCTACCCCAGTGTTAATTTTGCATATACGTACTATTTATTTTACCTTTTTTTCCAGAACTTCCCAGCGCTGCTCTGAATTATGCTTTTTACGGAATTCGGAACGAAGATACTCTTGCTCTGGTGGCAGAATGGCTAAGGACTTTCCAGGTTAGGCTCTGAAGCAAAATAGCCAACTTTTTGTACTTTCTCTGAGAGGGATAGCTTTGCCTTCTTTCAAAAAGACTTGCATGTCAGTCTTCTGTTCCTGGTATACAGTAGGTCAGATGGGCCCACTTCCAAACAAAATCAGTTCTCTCTAAATTCGGTGTTTCTCAACCTTGGCAATTTTAAGATGCAGGGATGATTTCAACTCCCAGAATTGTCAGGGTTGAGAAACTCTGCTCTAATGGGACTTACTTGCAATTAAGTCTGCTTAGAACTGACACTTTAACTTATATACAAACCTTGTTATGTGTGCTACTGAAGAAGATGGGAAAAACAGACTTTTTTCCCCTGTGCATGTGAAAATATCTCCCATTTTGGAGCAGTCCTCTGGAAAAGCTCTCTTCAGGAAGAAAATTAGACCAGCACGGAAAGCACAGGCCTGATTATTCTTGACCTTTTCTAGCTAAACATCCTGTTCTACTGCCACAAATAATTTGGGGAAAGGTTATCACAGGAGTTGATTCCTTTTAGGATATCCATTGGGAACCATTATTCCTTCTGTTGTTGCCGGAATACAATTGCTATGGGAGTTGTAGTTGAGCATCAGGAATTTAATAGATTCCGCCCCCCCCTAATTGCAAATAAGCCATTTATCCCATTTTCAAACACTGATGGTTTCTTACTATACTTCCTCCCTCCATCTTAATCTTCTCTGCTTTCTCTCAGAAATAATGTCCCACAACCAAAGACCAAGTATAACCACACACTGTCTATTAGAAGGAAAAAGAAGGCAGAGGCGAAGAAGTTGTCTAAGGAAGATGTTGTCCAAGAAGCTTACTTGCTTCTGCCTGAAAGATGCCTTGGCCAATTAATGGATTCTGTATTGATGAGGGGTTTTTTTTGAGAGTGGGAGTTTATTACATTCCCGTTAGAAATAATTTTACTTCCTGGCTACTGCAACAATCCAGATGCTAGTCTGTAGATATCTGGATTATGTTTTACACATTTTCTTGACCATTTATGGGTAGTCTGGCCAGATAGTCGTACAAAAATACGTTCTTTGCCTATTTTTGTATAACCTCGACTCCATCTTTGACAATCCAAAAAGGATATTCTCTGGAACCAAAGCTAACAGCTTTTCCCATTTTTCTTTATTTCCAAGTATGTCCTGACCAACGAGAGCATATTCTTTGAAGTAACGTTTCACTATATCCAATGATGCTCTGAAAAAGAAGAGAGGAAAGCCTCAGAGAGATAAATGGTTCCTGAATGTTTTAGGATTTTGTAAGAGAGAGAATGTCAGGCAGATGCAACTTTCTCATGCAGAGAAAAATAAAACAAGTTCTGCTGAAGTCATTTCATCAGCATTTAATTTGCTCCTGCTTGAAACTGGAGGATTTAGTTTATAGCATTTATAGCAGTGTGCAAAATAGCAAGTCCTAATTCTACATCGACACCACTTTTAAGTATAAGGACAAAAAGGCATGGGAAGAGCAACACTTTATTCTGCAGATTTTTGCCAATATGCTAAGCACTTCTTTCAGGATCTGCGCGCATAAGCAGTAAAGTAATGTAAAAAGTGCCAAACAGTATTATATATCATCTGAGAATCCAAAATACACATTTAAAGGTTTTTAAGTCTAAGCTAGTTTCTTCATGTCAGCATGGGGCGAATTAGCGAAAAGATTTTAACCAGCACTTTAGTATCACTGCCTGGAGACCTTTATCCACCTGCTCATTCAAACCAGAGCTGTCATCAGGATAGTATTAAGTATAAGTAAGTCACCCTTGGCAATTGCCAACAAGCTTACCTGTGGTTAAAAGCTTCAGATTCTATACTAAGTTTTGTCAATGCTTCTTCTAGAAAGCGGTAGCTGAGTTGGAAACAGACCGCAGCAGTAGGTGGTCTCCTCTTTAGCCACATCAAGAATTGCATCTATCCTGATTCATACCGCCACAAGGCAGAGTGCTCTATTTATCTAGATGTATTTATTTGATCTGATGCAACTCGAGTCCAAATAATGCTAAGCTCTTGCTTAGACCACACTTCCTTAAACCCTACGATTCTCAGTTCAATTCAAAAACTGTTTCAGCTTGGAGTGTGGCATCCACGGCCTCTCACTATCGTTGAACAGTAACCATTGCCCAAAACAAGGGAAATTGCAATTCAACAATTTTTGGAAGGCTCCCTACTCAAATTGCTAAGATAGATTTTAACTGGAAACCAGAAGGCACCAAGTTCCACTTCATGGCACCTGCACACATTAACTGACCTGATAAAAGGATGAATGTGTTTATCTGAGAGAGTTACTTTCTTGATGGTTCCTTCACCTCCCTAGAAATGTTCAAGGAAAAGCAAGGTTAGAATCTGTTTATGTCTGCTTTCCTCCCCTTTGGACATGAAAATCTCAGTGGTACTTCTGGCTACACATGTCACAGAATTGGGACATAGTGCTGAATTTTCTGCCTCACTTGTCTCTTTTCCCAACATTTCAGTTGCCCCTCATGGCACCATTTAGTTCATCAATATTAAAAAAAAAAAAAACAACCTGAAGGAAAAGTTAAAGGTAAATTTCAGCTAGTGAGCAACACAGTTCTAGGCTGCATAAACAGAGGGATAGAATCAAGATCACGTGAAGGGTTAATACCACTTTATAATGCCTTGGTAAGGCCACACTTGGAATAGTGCATTCAGTTTTGGTCGCCACGATGTAAAACAGATGTTAAGTCTCTAGAAAGAGTACAGAGAAGAGCAACAAAGATAATTAGGGGACTGGAGTCTAAAACATATAAAGAATTGTTGCTAGAACTGGGTATGTCTAGTCTGATGAAAAGAAGGACTGGGGTAACATGATAGAAATGTTCCAATATCTCAGGGGCTGCCACAAAGAAGAGGGAGTCAAGCTATTCTCCAAAGCACCTGAGGGTAGGACAAGAAGCAATGGGTGGAAACTAATCAAGGAGAGAAGCAACTTAGAACTGAGGAGAAATTTCCTGACAGTGAGAACAATTAATCCGTGGAACAACTTGCCTCCAGAAGTTGTAAATGCTCCAACACAGGAATTTTTTTAGAAGAGATTGGATAACCATTGTCTGAAGTGGTGTAGGGTTTCCTGCCTAAGCAGGGGGTTGGACTAGAAGATCTCCAAGGTCCCTTCCAAATCTTGTTATTCTATTTCTATTTCTAAAAATACTGGAGCCTCATCTTTCTGGGCATCTAGGCAATCTGATAAAGCATACAATTGGTTTTAATTTAAAGAGTTCCCGCTAAGAGCTAAGCTAACAGCATTTTGCGCTGTGAAGTCTAAACAACATATGCAGGGAGTGGGAGAGAACAGAAGAGAACTATGTTGATTTCCAAACATGGAGAACACACTGAACTTATTCATACATTGTGCTAAGCCCTGATTTGTTGAATAAACTGGGTGTGTGGGTCTCCGTGTATGTGTCACACACTACTGTATAAAACTATACTAGTGGTTTTCGAACTAGTTGGGTAAATTCACATTGTGCTAAGACGAAGCTAACTAAATCATATTGACCTAGCTTATTACATAGTTTATGTCTCATAAAAGGACAAAGGACAGGCTCATGTAATAGTTGTGTAGGCAAGCATTTGACCTGCAGAACTGTGCTCATATTGGCAGCTATTTCATAATTGCATTGCTCCTCCTTCAGGTTCTCACATTTATTGACTTTTTATTGTTTTGGCCAGGATTTCCAAAGAACACTTAAGTCCCCCTTTACCGATTCTCTGCTTTTCCCATTAAACAATTAAAGAGGCAGAAAACCTTTCCTTAAATGATTTCCATTCCGAGCAGCTGTGGTAAAAATAGAAACAATGCAGGCCTGTATTACAGCAGATAATTATACTGTGGATTTTATTATACTAAGAATTTATTTCTCTTGTTTTCTTGGTTCCCCCGCTCCCATTTCCTCATTTTGTGTGCTCTCTTTTCAGTTTGAAAAAAGGATGGGAAGGGCAAATTTTTATGGATCCATAAACCATTCTAGGAATCTTTGTGGTTGAAGAATGGATTAAATATAATGTACGCAAATCAATAGCACCTCCATTTACTGTCTTTACTCTTTCCAGATGCAGGCTCTGATATAACAGCCTATTGTCAAGACTGTACTCATGCGTGATTAATCAAGGCTGACTCCGCCTTCCATCCTTCCGAGGTGGGTAAAATGAGGACCCAGATTGTTGGGGGCAATAAGCTGACTCCGTAAACCACTTAGAGAGGGCTGTAAAGCTCTGTGAAACGGTATATAAGTCTAAGTGCTATTGCTATTCCCTCACCCTTTTGATGTGAAGGTCTACTTATTTCTTCCGGTAAATGACAGATAGGTAACTTGAGTCCACAGGATAATACCCAAGCTGCTGTTCTGTAACTCCCAGCATCCACACTAGTTGCCCTGACAAAAATTGGTGCCAATTGGAAATCAAAACTGCAGCTATTAAAATCTGCCACTTCAGACCTGGGAAACTGATTTTTTTTGAGTTGCATCAGCTGCGTGGTTATTTTGGAGAATTCTCTCCTGGCCCTGCCCACTGCAAATCTCATTACAAAGTTCCTCTCTCGTTACAGGAACACACCTTGACTAGGGAGAGATATTCCACTGCGGCAGAGCGGAGAGTTGAAGACCACTTCCTGACAGCATCGTCACACACCCAGCAATGGACCCCTCTGCGTCCTGAATACACCCACAGTCTATGCTGAATGCCGAAGTCCTCTGCAGGGACAGAAGGAAAGCCAAAATAAATAAATAAATAAATAAAAAATACACTATTTACATTACCAAACAAAACTTAAGAGCTATAAAAATTTACATTTATTCTGTTCAATACAAATCTGTGACACAAACTATGGCAATCTGTAAACAATGACTTCTTATAGAATGTGTTGAATGAACCCAATTACGGCTTATTTATAGTTAAAGCCATGGCTGAAGACAGCCGATCAAAGAAAATAGCAGCTTGCTTAACAGCTACAGCAAAAAAAAAAGCTGCACCGCTGAGTCAAAACAATGCAAATAAGAACAATAAACAGGAATGCTAGGAGCCAGTTTGCCATTTATTTATAGCTTACTTGATACTGTACATTTCTGCGTTTTACTGTATAGTTTAGTCTTCTATTTCAATTTTGAGTTTGATTATAAACAGCTTCAAGATTTTTCTGAGATGAAGCAGTAAAAAGATGTTTGAATAAAGACTCATAAATACTGAAAGACCACTAAATATGACTATTTAAAAGAATACATGTATTGTTCTCCGCTATAAAACATTTGATGAGAACCAGTGGGAGTAGACCACACAGCTCTTTATAAAGGTAGCGGCCCCTGACTGATTATGGCTGGTCCTGAAAAACCTAAGCAGAGTTGGACTTCATTCATCCTTAGATGGGAGACCACCAGGAAATCCTGGGACTAGTTTGGAAAGATAATATAGTCCCAGAAGGTGGCAGTGAGATACTGTTTCTGAGCAAACTACTGTATTTTTTGGACTATAAGATGCATCTAAATTTAGAAGAGAAAATCAACAAAAAAAGTTTTTGGCCTCCGCGCGCCCCATTTTCAGCTCTTTTTTCTGCTCATTTTCTAGGCTTTTTTCCTGCCAATTTTCAAGGCTTTTTTCAGCCTGTTTTCAAGGATTTTTTAGGCCGTTTTTTCCCCAAAAATTTGGCCAAAAAAACCCTCGAAAATGGGCCAAAAAACCCTCGAAAATGGGCCGAAAAGCCTCAAAAATGGCCTGAAAAAAGCCCCCCAAAAGGGTCGAAAAAAGGCCTGAAAAAGGCAGAAAAAAGGGCATTTATTTATTTATTTATTTATTATATTTCTATATCGCCTTTCTCCCGTAGGACTCAAGGCGGTGTACAGTCAAGAAAGGCATGCAGAAGGAAAAAAAAAAGCGGTTGGCAGGTGGGTGGGGCTTCGGCAATATTCGGTCTATAAGATGCACAGACATTTCCACCCCCTTTTGGTGTGTGTCTTATAGTCTGAAAAATATGGTATGTATCCTATCCTGACATGTTAACATATCACCAAGAATGGTGCTCTACTCAAGAACAGGCAGAAGCATCCTCCTTCAGATGGGAGCTAAGACATGTATGAACTGAAGGATAGAAGAGCTGAGCACTGCAAAGAAAACTCAAGGAATGCGCCAAACCAAAGACTATTTGGCACATATCTACTAAAAAATAGAAATGGGTCTATCCATCTTTCCTATTGTCAAATGATAGATGAGGTCAATTCTTCTCAATCCAGTGCACTCCAGATATTTTAGAATTGCTGCTCCAATAATCTCCAGCCAGCATGACTATAGTTCCCCAAAGTGTCAAATTAGGGAAACCCCAACTAGCCACTGTCAAGAATATTTGCCAATTCACTCAGACAGCCATGAGCCAATATCTGTTCTTCCTTTCTTACGTGTAATGGGCATGCAAATATATAGGTTTCTCCTCCAACTGTGCAGGACCAAGATTAAGTAGCAGGAGGCTAGGAATAAATTAACTTTGATATAATTTTATAATAAGGGACGCAGTGGCTCAGCAGTTCGAATCCCTAGTGCTGTGTAACGGGATGAGCTCCCGTTACTGGTCCCAGCTTCTGCCAACCTAGCAGTTCAAAAGCACGTAAAAAATGCAAGTAGAAAAATAGGAACCACCTTTGGTGGGAAGATAACAGCGTTTCGTGCGCCTTTGGCGTTTAGTCATGCCAGCCACATGACCAAGGAGACATTTTCAGACAGCACTGGCTCTTTGGCTTTGAAATGGAGATGAGCACCGCCCCCTAGAGTCGGGAACAACTAGCACATATGTATAAGGGGAACCTTTACCTTTTTAATTTTACAATAAATCAAAGAAATATAGTTCACATGATTATCCCCGTACAGTTAATACATTTCCTACCATATTAAAACTTGCACTTGGACACTAACATGTTTTGGAGGGATGCCTGGAGGCAACTGAGGTAATTCATTGCTGTAAAGGGAACTATAGAACCTAACATCTGTACATCCCGCAATAATCTACCTTTCTATGACTCACCATTAATGTCAACTTGCACAACATGGAACACGATTTAAAATTTGTTATCAATTAGATATAATCCCCCCCCCCCGGCCCTATTACTAAAGGATGGGGAACATCATGAAACAAAGACATGCCTTCTCTTTTCTTTAGGCCAGGCACCTTGTGCAGTCAAGAGGGTTGACGCAATCACATAATTCTGAGATACTTCTAGGCTGCTCAAAGGCGGATATGTTCTAGCTTTGCTAGAGGAAGAGTGGACAGCCATAGGGATTAGAAAGCTATCAGCCACTTACCTACAAGGGCTCGGTCTATAACGCGGATGGCAATGGTCATGAGAGTCCAGCATTTGGAACAGATCTCTGCAGAGCTGAAAGAGACAAAACGATTCCTACTCATAAAAAGGACCTAAAGATCATGTAAACATCGTAGTCAGTAGGTAATCTTTCACTTACAACTATTCATTTATAGTGACCATTCAAAGTTACAATGGCACTGAAAAAAGTGACTTATTATTGTTTTTCACTCTTAGGGCCATTGCAGCATCCTCATGGTCAGTGATTAAAATTCAGATGCTTGGCAACTGGTTCACATTGGTGACGGATGCTGGGATCACATGATCATCTTTTGATAAGCAAAGTCCATAGAGAAGCCAGATTCACTTAACAACTGTATTACTAATTTAACAACTGTAATTGTTCTGCCCCAGCTACGGACCCCAAAGAACGCAGCACACACAAACTCTATACAAAGCTTATTTTACTCAAAAAACTTAGTCTTTATCAACCAAAGGCTGTTAATAATTTTGCAGAGAATCCAGACGCGAAGGAGAGTGAACTGAAGTTGTTCCCTGCAGCTTGCTGCAAGCGGCGTTCCTCCTTAAATAGGCTAAGACAATGGCCAATTAGCCCCAAGCCTTACTCTCAAGGAGACCTCCTCTTGAGGAGCCATTCCTGCCTTTTGGCAGCTCTGCGCGCCTGTGCATCGAGAAGAGGCTCCTCCTCTTCGTCCTCTTCACTTAAAGGAGCTTCTGGAGGTTCTGAAGGCCCTGGCTGAATCCCCGCCTCTGGCACCACATCTTCTCCAGCCTCCTCACTGTCCGACTTGAGCGCCAGCTGCACAAGCTGCTGGTGCAGCACACCAGCCTCCTTGTTGTCGGAATCAGCTATAATCTGCACAGGCCACTGACGGACCACAACAGTAATGATGGACTTAACCGCTGTGGCAAAAGTCATAAAATTGGGCAAAACTCACTCAACGGTCTCGTTTAGCAACAGAAATTTTGGCCTCAATTGTGGTTGTAAATTGACCTGTACTGTACAGTCTTGAATTCTCTTCCAGCTTGTCAACATGGCCAGTGGTAAGGATGGGATTTTTAGTGCCACACTATGATTTAGGTAATTTGTGCTAATACACTTACCAATAAGTGCACTTATTAGAACAAGCTTTATTTCCAAGCACTGGTTTGAAATGCATATGTTGACTTAATCACATTGCTTAAAAAAGAAGGCAGAAAAGCAGAATGCTTTCCCACCAATAACTTGGACAGTGTGTGGTAGAATTGTTGCCTTGAGATTTAAAAAATAAATACAGCTAAACGAAGCTGGGAATGAGAACTCTTTGTTCAGAATGGGAAGATCTAGTTTCTCAGAGGCAACTGGCAATACAGTCAGTTGTTTTTATTATCTTGTCCCCTGGCAATCTTCCTTGCCTGTTGACATACAATGATAATATATCATAAAGTTTGGAATTGAGTACAACCACCCCTTGTATGTTTGCGTGAAAATAAGGTCCATTGTGTGCAGTGTGGTTTACTTTTGAGAAATACCGTATTTTTCGGAGTATAAAACGCACCTCCCCCCCCAAAGGTGGTGAAAATTTAGGTGCATCTTATACACTGAATGTAGCCTCGCCCACCCACTGTCCCCCACCCTTTGGCCTCTGCCTCGCAGCAGATACCTCCTTGCAAGCAAACAGCAAGAAAAAACAGCTCCTTTCAGCTTCAACACAGCCTCATTAGCACAAGTTGATTGGATTGGCTTCCTGACTCTCAGCTGATTTGCTCTCAGCTGTTTTGTGCAGGGCTCTGCTGCTTGCTGCAAAAAGGTAAATTGCTAGAGCAGATTTTTTTTTCCCCTTGTGCTAATCAAGCTATGCTGAAAACAAAAATGAAATTAAAGCAGGCTGTTTGCTGTAACGAGGCAAAATTGGGCAGAGGGAGATTTCTTTTTCTTCTTTTCCTCACCAAAAAAGGTAGGTGCGTCTTATACTCCGGTGCGTCTTATACTCCGAAAAATACGGTATTTATAATACTGCTGCCCAAGGGATTTCATTATTCAGAAAACCGATCTTTTTGTAGCTAGAGGAATAGAGACTTTGTCAGGAAGGACCATCTGAACGGTCTGTAGATCCAAGTACAGTACATCATGTTCTTTCTGCATAATATTTTTCCCATTACGAATTGGCTAATGAATATCAAATAACGATCGCAGAAAGATAAAGCTACCTGCAGCATTGCCTAACATCATCATAATCCGTCAGGTCTATATCAAACACCAATTCCTTTTCCTGAGCTTGAAAAGCACCCATGTGGACGGTGTTATGCTGGACAGGCTGCAAAGAAACAAACAAAACACAACCCAGAATGAGCTCAAGTATTAGCATCATACTATAATTTATAATCTAAATCTCATTCCTTCATTACATTTCAGACTTCTGCATTTTTTATTTTTTGTTTTGGCCACCGATATGCTGTCAAGTCATTTTCAGCCATTCAAACAATACATCACAGAGGAATAGGAAGTCTGGATAGGAAGCATTCAGGAATGGCTGCAGAGGCTTTTCAGGATCATTCGCTGTTATAGGAGGTTGGAAAACAGTTGTTTGATGTTCCAAGTGACATATGAGAATAAACAATAAAGAATGATAAACATTCCAAGATTATATACTGCTCAAACAATAAAGGGAACACAAACAGAAGACATCCGAGATCTGAATGAATGAAATAGCCTTATTAAATACCTTGTTCTTTACATACAGTAGTTTATACACTGCTCAAACAACTAAAGGGAACACAAAACTACTGTATGTAACGAACAAAGTATTTAATAAGGCTATTTCATTCATTCAGATCTCGGATGTCTTCTGCTTGTGTTCCCTTTATTTTTTTGAGCAATATATATAATCGCTGCAAAGCCTTTTCTAAATTCTTATTTAGAGTATAAAAGCTGAATAAGAGCACTACCAAATACCTATTTTCTGTATGTATCCCAATATAGGTAGTCCTCGACTTATGACCATAATAGAGCCCAGAATTTATATTGCTAAGCGAGAAATATGTTAAGTGAGTTTTGCCCCATTTTACGCCTTTTCTTGACACATTTGTTAAGTGAATCACTGCAGTTGTTAAGTTAGTAAGACAGCTGCTAAGTGAATCTGGCTTTCCCGCTGAGTTTGCTTGTCAGGAGGTCACAAAAGTGATCACATGACCCCGGGACACAGCAACCGTCATAAATATGAACAAGTTGTCAAGCATCCGAATGTAAGTCATGTGACCATGGGGATGCTGCAACGGTCGTAAGTATCAAAAATGGTCATAAGTCACCATTGTAAATTTGAAAGGTCACTAAATGAACTGTTGTAAATCGAGGACTACCTGTACTGTATATTAGTGAATAGTAAACACATGGATGTTCAGGTAGCATATCAGGACAGCTTTCATCTGTTAATCCCCATACGTTTGACATATTAATAACATCAACAAAGAAAATAGGATACTTTATTTGGCCAAGTGTGATTAGACACACAAAGAATTTGTCTCCAATGCAGAAGCTCTCAAGTGTACATGCAAGTGTACATGTGCCCATGCCCATAATTCAATGTGCCCCACCCCCCCTGTGCATGCATATGCTCCCCCCACTTTTGGCACATGATGGCACAGTGGGCCCGGTAGGCCCATTTTTTTGCCCTCCCCAGGCTCCAGAGGCTTTCTAGGAGCCTGGGGAGGGCAAAAACAGCCTTCCCCACCGCCCCAGAGGCCCTCCAGAAGGCCAGAAACAGCCCGTTTCCCAACGTCCGGTGGGCCCGGAAGGCCGGAAAATCAGATGGCTGGCACGCGCATGCACGTGGAGCTGAGCTAGGGCAACGTTCGCATGCCCACAGATATGGCTCTGCGTGCCACATAGGTTCGCCATCACGGCTCTAGGCACTTTGGGGGGGCTGTAATTTGAATAGATTTTGTAGGCACCCGGCTGAGGAAGACTGCTTCATATCAGAATATTCCATTCCATACCTTGTGCGAATACACGGCTCCAATGTCAATTTTATATGGACACAATTTTTGGATTTCTTTTTCCAATTCCTGTGGGGTGTTGAAAGACTGATACCGCACATAGATATCATCACGGAGTGTGAATGAGAACTCCCGTCGCTGAAAATAGTTCTTTGACACTACAAAAGGAAAACACACAATCCCATTTTGGTTTCATGGCAGAACATAAAAGTAATTTCCTCACTTCTCAATTCTTCCACAAATCCATGAGATGGTCAGTCACTAAGTATTAGATTCTCTACATCAAGCTTTCCTTAGAGGGTCGTTTCAAGTATATAAGCAATGCATATGATGCAAATGGAAAGTTCTGAAAAATGCTACTTATCTACAGTAGTGGCCAAAATTGTGGAAACTTTTTGGGAAAAGTGTATTTTTGAGGTTTGATGGCTAATAACACCACTTTTTTTTTGGAGTTTCAAGATGATCATATTCCACTGCTGGAATGGCCCGGGAATAGCCCAGACCTTAATACAACTGAAAATCTATGGAGCCGACTAAAGAAACTTGTTAATCAGAAGTGACCCACCAATAAAACCCAGTTAATAGACGCAATCATTCAATCTTGGTATTACATTATAACAGCTGCAGAACTAAAAGACTTGGTTCACTCCATGGGAAGACATTGTAAGGCCGTAATTCATGCTAAAGGTTACCCAACTATTAATTGATGTGATTTTTGTATATCTCATTTTTTCTACGTGTTTCACTTTTCTTCTTTATACTGTAACTCCTAATAGCAAATCCTTCATAAAAGTTATTGCATTATTCTTGATTAAATTATCTTTCCATTGATATATAATTTAATGGTACTACTCCAAAAAATAGTGTTATTAGCTAGTTTCAGAAAATACACTTTTCCCAAAAGGTTTCCTCAATTTTTTGTCACTACTATATTATCCCAGGTCAGTCCTTTGATATAGGCCAAGTCAAGAAACAGACTCTATGGGAATTCTAGAACTCCTTGTTATTGATACACCTGTAGGCTATAAAAACAGAATCTGGCTTATACTAAAGTCAAGCAGGCTAAGTTTATGTCTCATGCTTTTTTACTGTTCAGACCAAGCCCCCATTTTGCTAATAGTCTCTGTATACTTCCATTCTCTATATCCTGGTGGGTAATGATAAAGAATGCAAACTGGAAGAGGTGCAGAGGACAATTGATCAAACCTATTATTTGCAGTAAGCTGAGAGACCAGATTGTTTGGGTTCCTCTTTCAGAGTTGCTCCCAAACAAACTTTATAAACTTCGGCAGCACATATACTAAAATTGGAACGATACAGAGAAGATTAGCATGGCCCCTGCGCAAGGATGACACGCAAATTTGTGAAGCGTTCCATATTTTTAAAAAGAGCCTGGTGGCACAGTGGACTAAGTGCTGTTAAAGTAGCACTTAAGTTGCCAGCTGCCTGCAATTATTGCAAGTTCAAATCTCACCAGGCTCAAGGTTGACTCAGCCTTCCATCCTTTCGAGGTAGATAAAATGAGGACCTGGATTGTGGGGGCAATAAGCTGACTTTGTATAAAAAAGAACACCGCTTAGGGGTGGCCGAAAGCCCTACTAAGCAGGTATATACAAAAGTATGAAGGCTATTGCTTAACGCATTGTAAACCGCCCTGAGTCTCTGGAGAAGGGCAGCATAAAAATCTAATAAAATAAATAAATAACTTTTCAAAATGACCAAAATCCTTGTAAAATGCTTTACAGCTGCTAACCAACATTGCTTCCCACCCACCACATTTGATTCTTTTGTAGCATATATTCTAAAATGTTTTTTTCTTAAATACCGTCTCTAAAATCCAATTGTAACGAGGTCCCTTTCTACTTGTTGTGTAACGTACCTGGTACTCAAAAAGATACAGTGCCTCCAAATTTGCTTTGTTCCTGGCTTCAAGTCAATTTAAGTGGTTTGGGGAAAAAAAAAAAAAAACCACCAACACATCTTGCATCAGTGAACACATCCACACAGTTAGAGGGTGTGTAAAGAACACAGTGTAAAGAACAATGTAAAGTCACCTAGCCTGATCAACAGTTCAGAGGTTCGAATCCCTAGTACAGGTCTCCTGCGTGAGCAGGAGGTTGGACTAGATGACCTCTAAGGTCCCTTCCAATTCTGTTACTGTTACTGAAATCTGGTCAGCACTTGTTGCAAAATGTCATTTAGGGACCCACTAGCCTGCTTGCGCCAACATCAATGCCCATGTCCCTATCCTTACCTTAAAACCCCACAAAACGCGTGTTGACCTCCTTTAACCCACTTAAAGCATAATCCCTTCCGATTTTACAGAAGTGGAGCGTTCAGCAGCCGAATTTTGCACATGCTCGGAGTCACGCATGTTTCAAACTGATTGAACAGTTTCCTGCGGACTTTCCCTCGCCCTCCCACCGGGGTCCCGAAACGCCTCGCCCCTTCCTCACCATCGCCGTAGCGGAGCCACCGGCCGTAAAGGCCGAAGGGGAAGAGGCGGCGGTAATAAAGGCGCAGCAAGTCAGGCAACGAGCCGGGATCGAAGCTTGCCATGATCACAGCAAAACAGGAGAGCGCGGGAGAAGTTAGGCACCACCCCCTTGCCGCTTTAGAGCCAATCCGAACAGCGGACCGCCTTGTCTGACGGGGACGTCTTGGTGCTTCTGGGAATTGTAGTTCCAGAGGGAAAGAAAAAAAAGAAAAGTCGGACAGAAGGAGTTTGCTGGTTCTAAAGTGGCCTCTGTCGACCTCCAGTGGTTTCCTCACATTGTGAAGTGTGGGTTTTGCCTGAGAGTTTGTCTATTCATTTACGTTCCGACTTTCTACTTCAGTGAATACTCAGTGAATACATAGGACCAGGGGATTATTTGAGGATTTAAAAACCTGTAACCAGAAGGAAGAACACTGGCAGCACAGCCGAACTTTCCTTCCGTCTGTGAAGGAGCCTTTACCATGGAAGCGTAATTTTGCTGCGTCCTTCAGACCAGTGTTTCTCAATCTTAGCAAATTTAAGATGACAGCACTTAAAGTCTGGAGATGCTGGCGGGAAGAGCATCTATCCATCGTACTTCTTAAGCTATTCTAATATAGAGAAAAAGCACCAGAATTTTTAAAAAGGATTTTTTGCTGTATCCTGTGGCATTTGCACTTAATCTCAGCACAAAGATGCTCTGATAACATCTTTTTTGTCTGTTTTGTCCCCATGACATGGTTTTAATTTCATTCCCAGCCCCATGAGTGATGCAGCCTGAAGTCATATATACCTGAATATTTTGACTTAAGGACAATTGTTTTTGTACATGGTAACTGCATCGAGACTATTTCATTCATTCTGGTGCCAAAACAGCTTCCTCCTCCTCTTTTTTCCCATGATAATAACCTCTCAGTTGGACTGAGAGAAGGTGATCCGTCCAAAGTCACCTAGCTGGCTTTTGCAGCTAAGGTGGGACTAGAACTCATGGTCTTCAGCTTTCTAGCCTGGTGCCTTAATCACTATGCCAAACTGCAGACTAGCAAATTGGCAAACATGCACAAAGATGGGAAGACTGAAATACCCACACTGGAGGAATAGTTGGTGAAGATGACACAATTTGTAGAGAGGGCAAAATTGATTTGTGTGATTTAGGGAAAATTTGGTTAATGATTAAAGTCCACTTTATGGACTTAAACAGAAAAAGTGAATTTGTAATTTATGGGTCTGATGATTAGAAAGGTAGAATATGGAAAGAATGGAATCATGATTTAACCTTACAGAATGAAATATAACTGTAACTGCTGTAAAGAAAATTGGAAGCCGCTCCTTTCATGTCTTTTTTCATTATTTTCTATTAATCATTTTTTCTTTACTTTCTTTTTTTTAAATCTGTATTGTTTTTACTTTGTAAAAAAGCCTGCAATAAAAATCGACTTTAAAAAATGTTAGCTATTTTTACAATATGTAGTGTAGACTACTATGACATTGGAATGATTTTAATTTTAGTATTGATTGTGTTGGTCAATGACCTAAATAAATGACGACGATGACAATTGAATGCCAGGCACCTATTAAAATAATATTTTCTCTTCTAGTCTAACACCATCGAAATGAAGCTTCAAGATGCGTAACATTTGCTGAGCATTGCCCCCTTTTGCCTTGGAGAGAAGTGGAGGGACTGCTGTGACTTCAAACAAAAGCAGGATAGGAATCAGCAATGGGATCAGCAAATCTTATGCAGTTATTTTGTCAGCTCAAGGATAACTTAGCAATTAGGAAAGGTTTGAAGTCTGGTGAAAGATTGTTTGAGGCTTTCTGCCAAAACTGGAGTTTCAGAGCTACAAGGAAGCCTCAGGGAAAACCAAATTGGCAAATTTCTATCCACCTTGAAATGATATATGGGATTATGAAACTGGAAAGAATGAATTGTGAAATTGATTATTGATGTACTTAAGTAAGTTTAACTGCTTAACAACCAGTATGTGCACCTTTTTAATGATCGAGTACAAACTAATTATAAAAAGGGTGACTTGTGTATCTTTGCTAAGGGTACAAATTCCAAACTGTAAATTGTCGCTTTCTGCTCTGCAAGCACTCATTCCCCAAATTTTCTTTTTAATACAAACACAATATAAAAAGTTGAAAAGATAGATTAAATATATCAATAAAACAAATAATGAACTCATTTAATGATGAAAAGTCTAGTGACAGGCATGCCTGTTTACAGCACTCCTAATTTTTGAGAAAGTGCTGACCAAACACTTCTTGAGGAAAGACATTCCATGGCTTGGGAACAACTTCAGAGAAACTCTTTCCCACATGCCAGAGTAGCAAGCCTCTGACAATGCAGAGGCCTGTTTCTGCTGAGCTAAACAGCCAGGTTGATATCAGGACAGCCAGCCCTTTAGGTCAGAGGTGGGCAACTATGGCCCTTTTATGACTTGCGGACTTCAACTCCCAGAATTCCTGAGCTAACATGGCTGGCTCAGGAATTCTGGGAATTGAAGTCCGCAAGTCATAAAAGGGCCATAGTTGCCCACCTCTGCTTTAGGTAGTCAGACCCCAAACCATTTAAGGCTTTAAAACTGAATACAACACATTTAATTGTGCCCACTAAGCAACTGGCAACCAGTGCAGAGCGTTCATGTCAGGCATCTCACGCTTTCAGTGGTTAGAAACCTGGAAGCTTCATTTTGCATCAGCTGCAACCTCTAGACCCATTTCAAGAATAACCCTGTGCGGTCCACATAGTGGCGCATTTCAGTTTAGCTGTGACCTGTACATTATGCAGATGGATAATAGTGAGATCTACACGTCTAAAGTTCAGCCTGACTTACAACTGTAATGGAGCTCGCCCAGTACAGACATAAGTTGTGACAGTTGTAAAGTGGATCACCCATGTGATGGGACTGACTGATCCAATTTTATGACCTTTTTTTTTGGCGATAGTCATTAAGCCACCGTGGCAATCGTCAAGTGGACCAATTGTTCACTAAGGGCCGGTTTTACCAAAAACCAGAAGTAAATGCTGGTTTTTGGCAAAAATAGCATAAAACACAGTCGTATGATTGTGGTTGTAAAATGGTTGTAAATGTGGATGAGTGGACGAGTGCCTGATGTGGTCATGTGACCACGAGGGGGGCAGCTGTTGGAACTTTAAAACTGGAATGGAACTAATCCCAGGGAGGTCCATCATAACTTCAAACCAATGGTGAAATCTAAAATTTGTTACTACCAGTTCTGTGGGCGTGGCTTGGTGGTGGGGAGTAATGTGACTGGGTGGGCATGGCCAACTATTTTTTTTTTTACTTTTAAAACCTTTTTTTCTACAACCTCTTCGGCGAGGTTGTAAAAAAAATGCTTTTAAAAGGCTCTGACAATCCCAGCTGGGTTGCCTGATCGGCAGAGGCTTTTTTTCTTTTAAGAGGCTCTGACGATCCCAGCTCCGAAGACGCCGAAGAGGTTGTAGAAAAAATGCTTTTAAAAGCCTCTGATGATCCCAGCTGAGCCGCACGATCATCAGAGGCTTTTTTAAAAAAATTTTAAAAGCATCTTTTCTGCCGAAGAGGTTGTAGAAAAAATGCTTTAAAAAATAATTTTAAAAAAACCTCTGATGATCGTGCGGCTCAGCTGGGCATGTGGGGGTAGGGCAGGGATTTTTGCTACCGGTTCTCCGAACCACCCGCCTCCATCGCTACCGGATCGGGCAATCCGGTCTGAACTGGGAGCATTTCACCCCTGACTTCAAACACTTGCTAGATAACCAATTGTAAATTGAGGACTACTTTTACAAAAATACCAAATTTCTTGACATGGAACAGTAGTTCATTTGTAGCAGGAGAACAGTGAAAATCCACCTCTAGTGTGTCTGTGGAAATTCTCAGTCATCAAAGTCATAGTTGTCTCAAAAGCACCTTTCACCTCTAGTAACATTTCAGCTGTGCTGATTTATTCCAGGTAAAGTTGCATAGTCAGAATTGGCCACGCTGCTGAGGAGATTGTTTGCTAAAGGGAAGGTGCAATGAACTACAGAGCAGCTATAGCAAACATCATTTTATTAACCATTAATCTGTGAATTGGATGTTCCATACCAGTTCTCATGGGAACACATTGCTGCCGATTGACATCAGAAGGACGACAGATAGAAGAAAAAACACCAGGAAAGTTGGTTTAAAAACGAAACGAAACAGGAAACCCAAAGACTTTAAATTTTGACTTGTTTTAATACACAGCAAGCATGTGGCTCTACCTGGCATTGGCAGTTTTGCTGTACTTTGTGATACGGTCCTATCGGGAAAGACAGCAGGTAGACAACCTGAGAGAGAAATATGTCTTCATTACCGGCTGTGATTCTGGTTTTGGAAACCAGCTGGCCAGGCAACTGGATGCCCAGGGTCTGCGGGTGTTGGCTGCTTGTCTCACCCAGAAGGGAGCACAGGAACTGGAGAGGCTCACATCGGATCGTTTGAAAACCACCCTGCTGGATGTCACCAGTACTGAGAGCATTGAGGCAGCGACTATTTGGGTAAAAGAATGTGTGGGGAACAAAGGTACAGTAAACAGCTTCTCAATAATCTGGAACAGATTATAAATTGATTAGGAAAGTCTCTTTATGAGATTAAATATCTCAGAAGGCTTATGATTAGGGAGAAATGATACATTTTAATGATATATTTAATCCTAGATCATGGGATTATGTAGTGCTGATTAAAACATTATTTCAAGGTGTTTTGGCTCTTAATTTAATTTTATTCAAGGAAATTTCCCCTTAGGCTAAGAAACACACATAGAAGATTTTTGAGGACTCCCAGTTAAACTAAAGATATTGACATGAAGAGGAAAAATAAATTTGTTTTTATATTGACTGATCCCCCCCCCCCCCTCTGCTCAGTGTGGGCCAGATTTTCAGTCTTTTTCTTGTGTAAACTTTTACATACTTGCTGTCTTTTCTTTGCAGGACTCTGGGGCTTGGTAAACAATGCTGGAATTGCGTACCCTGCCTCCCCCAATGAATGGCTGACCAAAGAGGATTATATAAAAGTGCTGAACGTCAATCTAATTGGGCTGATTGATGTGACACTGCATATGTTGCCTTTGGTGAAGAAGGCCAGGGGAAGAGTGGTCAACATGTCCAGCATCATGGGTCGACTGAGTACCATGGGAGGTGGCTACTGTCCCTCAAAGTATGGAGTGGAGGCCTTCTCTGATAGTCTCAGGTAATCTCATGCCGCTTCAAATAGCAGATTTGAGCAGATATCTGAGAAGGAATAAATGTTTCCACGTTCCTGTCCCAGATAGATGATGATGAGGAAAGTGGAACTCAATCAAGGGATTTGCTAGGTGTCTATTATAGTCTATAGTCTATAGTCTATTATATCTGGTCTGATCTAGGAAAATAGGCCAAGCTTTTATTTCGTTAAACTGTTGAGGAAAATGGTTTATTTTCTGAAAATCAACCATGTTTGAAAAGAAAAGTTTAGCTATACAGTTAATGTATTTATTTCCTCATCTTTTGAATATATAACGTGCCTTTCCTTCAGGAACTTAAACTAGACTATATACATAGTACCCAGATATCATTGCCATAATAACCCTGTAACATAGACAAGGCTGAAAAAGGTATACTAGGTGACTTTAATTCAGTACATGCTTGCCAAAATAGATGAATCTCTGCCATGAAATCCAATGCAGAGAGCAATAATTTATTAGTATTCATTAATAATCAAGTGAAACAAAAGATGGGAATTGCTTAAATGGCAAAGAGAACATTTCCATGGCAGGATTGATGTAGAAATGGTATTGTCTCACCAGATTGAAAATGGTCAGATTGCATTTTTGCTAACCCGCAAGGTTAGCAAAAATGTACCCAAATGTAAACCCGATCTGTTGGAAGTGTAAAAAAGCACAGGGAACTTTTTATCACGCTTGGTGGCTCTGCCCAGAAATTAAGAAATATTGGAACAAGATAAAAACATGGATAGCAGAAATAACAGATTATGAAATTGAATTAGAACCCGAAATTTTTTTATTAGGTATGATTAAAAAGAACATTAGGAATGACATAAAATATTTAATACTTCACATAATAACGACAGCTAGACTAGCGGTAGCGCAACTTTGGAAAACAAATAGATTGCCAACTGATCAATCTATTAGGAGCTAATACAAAAGATATACACATGCGCAGAAATGGACAAATTAACCTTAGAGTTACAGGATAAGGAGGACTCAAAATATTTTATAATATGGAATAGATGGTACCAGTGGATAAATCAGAGGAGGCCAAATGGGTAGAGATGAAATTTAGAGGAAATTAATATAATTAAAAAATGCACTGTCAGATAGATAGAAAATGAAATATGTCACTGTAGGTTTGTATATATGTATATATAATAATATAAATTAGTTAGTAGTTGAAGTTGTTTATTGTATATGTATATGTAAATTTGTTTCTTGATTAAGTTAACTTTTAACTTAATCAAGCTTTTGTATGTTTTAAATGTTTTTAAGAATGAATAAAGTTTTGCTTTTTAAAATTAAAAAAAAAAAAAGAAAATGGTCAGATTGCTTGAAATGTCTTATGCTCTGCTAGAGGAAGAAGCAGCAATCCCAGGTAGTGACTCTGAACTGATAATTTCTTTCTAGGCGTGAGATCCACCCATTTGGGGTGTCAGTAGCCATAATCGAGCCAGGCTATTTCCGCACATCCATGACTGACATCCCCAAAAATCTTGAGATCCTGGAGCAGCAATGGATCAAAGTCCCAGAAGAAATCAAAGAAAGCTATGGCCGGCCTTACTTCGATGCATGTGAGTCTTTACGTGGCTTGCAGGCTAATTGGGGGAACCTTACCAGGAGTCAGAAGTTGGGAGGGACTGTTGCTCAGCATCAGTAGCACCCATCATATGGGTGATTGAAGGCCACCCTTTTGTCACATGCATTGAAGTCCATTTTTTGGGCCTCTTGGTTGGGTGTCAGTGCTCAGCTGTTATTAACACCTCTGATCTAAGGTTGTCCTTTTTTTACCTCCGGTTATGAAAAGAACTGTCCTGCCCAAAGCAATTGGCACTTAGGTTCCTGATATAGGTGTGCATGTGAGGGAAGAAGCACGGGAATCCACCAATTGGGACCATGTTCACTCAGATCTGGACAGAAGCCCCAGACATCATGGTGGCCAAAGTGGATGAATGAGTTGAAATCTGGAGGGGATTTTTTAAAATGGTCTTAATTTCCAGATGCTTTATAAAGTCACGGGGTGAGGAAAATTCTTCTGGGCTATTGGATGAGGAAGTAACGCAGCCTGGGAGAGTCAGCCAAGAATGACTTCGAGTTTCTTGGTGTCCTAACCCTGGATGTCAAGGCATCAATTGGACCATTCATGGGCTTGACTTTTCTCCTGGTCTGAAAGTCCTCTTCTAAAACACAATTCTGCTTTTCCATGCTGAGCTGCAATAACAGAGCTCATAGAGCTTACCTGTGCTTTGGTTTTTTGTAATAACTCTGGGAAGAGACTGACTTTTCCCATCTTAGAAGTCAGAGAAAGCTGCCCTTAAATTTAAAAGCTATCACTGTCTTATTCATGTAGTAATGAGAAGGCTTTTTTATTTATTTATATTCTCTCTGGTATTTTGACCCCACATCTCCATACTGACTTCCTTTCTTTCCCTTCCACCTGCTCACTCTCCCTCCCTCCCTCCCTCCCTCCCTCCCTCCCTCTTTCTCTCTCAAAACAGTTTACGAGATGTTCAAATACAACCTTGCAACTCGTTGCTGCACAGACCTCTACATGGTGACTGACTGTATGGAGCATGCTTTGATATCCAAGTACCCTCATACACGCTATTCTGCTGGATGGGATTCCCGGTGGATCTTCATTCCTCTCTCTTACTTGCCCACTTCCATCACCGATTTTGTGGTGACTCGATCTTATCCTAAACCCGCTCAAGCTCTGTAAACGGAATAGGGTGGAAAAGTTGGGAGGAAGGAAATCGATGAATAGAAGTTCCAACTGCCAACTTTGGCCAATCCATGCAGTTAAAAGTATGCCAGTGCCAGTTTTTGCCCACTGTAAGAGTGATTCCAGACCAAGGGCACTTAGCTCTTCCAATCCAGCCACACTGAGGCTTGTCATATCAGCAGAGTTCCTATTGACCAATCATTCACAAGGCCCCTTTTGTTCACCATTTGCAGATCTCCAATGCTTTAGGCATAGTGGCATCCATAGCTGTGTGTGTGTGTATGGTCTGGATCTTGCTAAGAAAATCTTCAGCCAACCAGCCAACTACTCACTTTCTTCATCCAAACTAGCCAAGGACAGAGAATGCTAGCTAATCATTATTTGAAGTTTCTCTTCTAAACCTATTCAGTCACTGATATTCGGCCTCTGAACTTCCAATTGTCCATGGATTAATGCATATCCTTTCTTCGCAAAAATATCAAATAACTTACTAGCATCTTCCCTTTACACACACGCTGCCCATGGATTTCTGTATGTGTTATTTACGTATGTTTACATTCTGGTAGGCTGATATGAGGATGGCCGCAAGAGAAGAGAGTTGTTAAAAAACGAATAAAAAAATACCCTGAAAAGCCTCAAAATGCTTCAGTTTATAATTATGAAAGTAGAACAAACCACATAAAGGCAGACTTTTTGCAAACCCCGTGACAGTAGTCTAAATACGTCGTATACAGGTAGTCCTCTACTTGTGACTACAATTGAGCCCAATATTTCTGTTGATAAGTGAGACAGTCGTTAAGTGAATTCTGCCCCATTTTACAACCTTTCTTGCCACAGTTGTTAAGTGAATCACTGCAGTTGTTAAATTAGTAACATGTGAGTAAGAGAAGTTTGGCTGAGGCTTTGGTTGCTGCTTGGAATGAGTAAATAGCAGCCTTGGATTGGGACACACCAGTGATGGGATTCAGCCAGTTCGCACCACTTCGGGAGAACCGGTTGTTAACTTTTTGAGCAGTTTGGCAAACTGGTTGTTGGAAGAAATCATTAGGGCAGAGAACCGGTTGTTAAATTACTTGAATCCTACCACTGGGACACACCTATGCGGACTCTCCACGTATGTGGATCCCAGAGGGTCCACTCATTTTCGGAAAGACTACAGGAGATGAAGTAGCATAAGAGGTATCTATGGCGATTCTTAGTCATCCAGGTCATGGTTGTTTCAAAGGTGCTTTTTTCATTTCATTTTTTCATTTTCATTTTATTAAATTTGTATACCGCCCTACTCCCGAAGGACTCAGGGCGGTGAACAGCCATAAAATAAAACATATAGATACAAAATTTAAAATAGAGATAAAACTAATTAAATAAATTTGGCTGAACCATTTTAAAACCCCAATAATTTAAAACCAAATTTAAAATTCCATTTAAAAGAAGAAAAGTTTAGGTCAGGCCGGCTTGATGGAATAAGAACGTCTTAAGCGCGCGACGGAAGGTACGCAGATCCGGAATCCTCCGTATCTCCGGGGGGAGCTCGTTCCAGATCGTAGGTGCCCCCACAGAGAAGGCTCTCCCCCTGGGGGCCGCCAGTCGACATTGTTTGGCTGACGGCACCCGGAGGAGCCCCTCTCTATGGGAGCGTACTGGTCGGTGGGAGGCTATTGGTGGTAGCAGGCGGTCCCGTAAATAACCAGGTCCTAAGCCATGGAGCGCTCTGAAGGTGATAACCAAGACCTTGAAGCGCACTCGGAAGACCACAGGGAGCCAGTGCAGCTCGCGCAGGAGAGGCGTTACATGGGAGCGCCACATCGCTCCCATCACCACCCGCGCGGCCGCACTCTGCGCCAGTTGGAGCCTCCGAGTGCTCCTCAAGGGGAGCCCCATGTAGAGAGCATTACAATAGTCCAGACGGGAGGTGACGAGGGCATGAGTGACCGTGCGTAACGAGTCCCGATCCAGAAAGGGACGCAACTGGCGAATCAGGCGAACCTGATGAAAAATCCTCCCGGTCACGGCCGTCAAGTGCTCTTCTAAAGACAGCCGTGAATCCAGGAGGACACCCAAGTTGCGAGCCCTCTCCGTGGGGGCCAATGCTTTGCCCCCAATAGTCAGCGATGGCACCAGCTGACTATATCGGGACGTCGGAAACCACAGCCACTCGGTCTTGGATGGGTTGAGTCTGAGCCTGTTCCTCCCCATCCAGATCCGTACGGCCTCCAGGCACCGGGACATCACTTCAAGGGCATCGTTGGGGTGGTCTGGGGTGGAGATGTACAGCTGGGTGTCGTCAGCGTACTGATGGTACTCCACCCCGAAACCACGGATGATCTCGCCCAGCGGCTTCACATAAATGTTGAACAGAAGGGGCGAGAGGACCGATCCTTGTGGCACCCCACATATAAGGGGCCTCGGGGTCGACCTCTGCCCCCCTGTCAACACAGACTGCGACCGGTCGGAGAGAAAGGAGGAGAACCACCGTAATACGGTGCCTCCCACCCCCAACTCTTCCAACCGGTGCAGCATGATACCATGGTCGATGGTATCAAAAGCCGCTGAGAGATCTAATAGGACCAGGACAGAGGAACAGCCTCTGTCCCGAGCCCTCCAGAGATTATCCACCAACGCGACCAATGCCGTTTCCGTGCTGTACCCAGGCCTGAAACCCGACTGGAACGGATCTAGATACGTCGTTTCATCCAG
The DNA here is from genome assembly GCF_059756535.1 of Pantherophis guttatus. NCBI lineage: Eukaryota > Metazoa > Chordata > Lepidosauria > Squamata > Colubridae > Pantherophis > Pantherophis guttatus. The sequence continues at coordinate 136,793,865 of NC_142064.1, read as the reverse complement.
GTACTGGGGAAGCTGTCGTGCAACCACACTCTCAACAACCTTCGCCACAAAGCGAGGTTTTTCTGAGAGGTGATGAAACATATGTATTGCATATGACAGCTGCCTGACCATCCTATTTCAGGAGATTTACCTTTTGTAAATAAGAAAAGGTCATGGGAAGCTGGGCAGGCTGTTCTGAGGATTATGCAAAGCATCTGTCAGATATTGGCTCAGATCTTCTCAGTGTTAGCCTCAGGTTGTGGTGAGCATTTCCACGATCCTTTGATACTGTCCCAAAAGGAGGAGGAAGAGAATAAGAAGAAAAAGAAGAAAAAGGAGAAGAAGAAAAGAAGGAGGAGGAGGAGGAGGAGGAGGAGGGAAGGGAAGGAGGGAGGAAGGAAGGAAGGAAAGAAGGAAGGAGAAGGAAGGAAGGAAGGAAGGAAGGAAGGAAGGAAGGAAGGAAGGAAGGAAGAAAAAATGCTTTTGAGAAGTGGGCAGGGGCGGGAAAAAAAAGGGGGGGCACCCTTGTCATGATAAATCAAGAGCAGATTAAAAGCAGGGTGAGGGAGGTTGGCAGGAAAGCAGCCACAGCTCCAAAATGGTGTGTGTGTGTGTGTGGCCACTTGACCCAGTTGCTTGGCTACCAGAATCTGATTGATTGACGTCGTCACAGTGGCTGAACTTTGATGAAAAGGAAGCCAGAAAGAAAAGAAGAAGAAAAAAAAAGGGGGTGGGGAAGTTGGGAATCATTTTAAAGTAAGCCAGCAGCATGCTGAAACCCACCTTTCCATCCAGAGACACGCACCAACAGACACATGCGCACCCTTCCATGGCCAACTCCAAAGTTCATCCCAGCCAACCAACCAATGAAACGTGATTAAACATTAACGTTTCATTTAATCTAGGGGTGGGTTTCAAAGCCCGTCAATACCAGTTCATTCGTGGGTGCGCGCATGGGCTTGTGTGCATGCGCAGAAACGTCCGGGTGGGTGGGCGGAGCCTCCTGCCACTGCCACTACCAGTTCGCCCGATCTGGGGCAAACTGGTAGCAACCCACCACTGATTTAAACCTACGGAAGGGGTTTGCGAGTTGGTGCATGTCTCTTGCTGGAAAAGGAGGTAACAGATCCCGGGAATAAGAATAGTACATTCCAGCCACTCTCTTCGTCTCCTACCCAGCGCTATCCAAAGGCTGCTGGCAAAGCCTCTCTGTCAACCCCCACCCCGCAACCTCACCAACCAAACACTGCTGGCAAACGTGACACCACAGCCCTCCCTAACCACCACTGCTTTCCAGTATTGCTGCTGCTATTGCCTCCTGTGCCTCTCCCCATCAGGCATGCGCCAGAAGCTAGAAGCCCCAGAGAGGCGTGTTTAATCGTCTGCAGGGGGGAATTAGCCGTGAAGATTTGGCTTGTGGTGCACCGGTCATGATTAGGCAGCTTCAGAGAAGTTGTGGTGGCAGTATAACAGCGGTGGAGGACCAGCTGTGGACAAAGGGCTGTGGTGGGTCAGCCGTGCTGGAAAATCCAGGGTGAAATGGGCAGGGTTGTGTGGCCGTATCAAGGCCTCCATGGAGATGACACATAGCCGGATCCCGTAATGAGAATGACCTGAGTTATTTAGTTATTTACAGTTTTTATAGACAATGCAAGTTCAAAATGCTCTTGGGTGGGTACAAGTGTTAAAATTCTATAAGCAACAGTAGAATAAATCAAAATGATTAAAAATAATAATGGCAATAAATTAATCTTCCTCAGGTGAGGGCCAATAACCGTTTAGCTGGGGCTGAAGTCCTGGTGAAAGAAAAGTGTCTTTAATGATCTTATAAAATCCATGAGGGTTGGAGCTTCACAGATATCTGGGGACAGTGTATAGGGGCCAACACAAAAATGTTGTGTTATGGACTCCATCTGCAGTCAGTAACTCAACAAGGCTTGAAGGGAGAAAAGAAAAGAGAAAAACAAGCAAACTGAGCCGCCCTGAGTCTCCGGAGAAAGGCGGCATATAAATTGAACTAATAATAATAACTGAGCAAGAAGACAAACAGAGAACAAAGCTATCCAAAGAAGATGGTAATGCAATCCAGTAAGTGGCCTAATTTAGGCCAGATGAAATCAGAAGATGGCCCAACGTGAGATACTGATCACCAGGCAAAAAGCAAAGTGTAGGTATACTTACGTATACCTTGGGAACCCCAGATATAATTGCTTTCAGAGGGCACCAGGTGCTCCTTCCCTATTGGTTAACAATTCCTGCAGCATCCAGAGACCTACTAAACCTTCCTCTGACCAACATACTTCAACAACACTGGTAAAATACACCTCTGTGGCCTGTCATCAACATCCATCCTTCTCTGTCACTATGTCAATCCCACCCCCACCTCCTTCAGTTGGAGTTTCTCCCTTTTGCCTGATGCAACCGCTATTCCAGAATCCCAAAATCTTGCTCTGGATAGAGGAGGTGCTCTAATGTTTTCCCTTCCCTCCTTAAACCAATCAGAATCGGTATCAGATGCCAGAGCCAGAATATGTGCCAATTAAGTAGTTTGGACTTTTAAGAAATGGAGCTGCCAAACATTGTGACTCTTGGGACAAAAGGGGAAAGTACACACACTACTTGAAGCATCCCAACTTCTTTCTGTATCGGAGTAACCTTTCAAATGAATTACATTGAGTATGTACTTTCCCCTTTTGTCCCAAGAGCCCTAAATATATTTCTCTTTGAATTCTTCATCCCCTGCATTGAGAGAAGTGTGGCAGGGCAGGAGTGTGCAAGGGGGAAAAACACAGTTCCAAGTCTAGGAAGGAATGGTGGAAAACAGGACATATTTTCAGAGTGGGTAGAAGCTATAAGTGAAAGCTGATGAGATTAATCAGTACACGTATGGAAAATGGTCTAATAAACTTGTCTGATTTCTTAGACAGATGTAAAGGGGAGACATCTGGTAGAAAGTTAGACATGCTGTTCAAAACTCTTGGTTCTGGTGTTGCCAATCAGCACAGTGTAATAAAAGCCCTTGGCATGATCTACATAATCCCTGAGGAGATCATGAGTAGCCTACAATTCCTGTAGAAAAGGGGAGAGCTCTGGAATGAGGAGGACCACAAAGCATTTAACATTGCTTGCAACTATACATGGCTTGAAGCAGTGACATAAGAGAATAGGCTTGAACGGCATTAACATAGATCAGGATAATTGTCAGCAAGAGAGGGATTGCTCCAAGGTGACATTCATCTTCTCTACTTTGCCATCCAATTGTGGAGGATGGGCAGAAGATGGATGGGATTTTACATCCAATAAATGAAGTAGAACAAGGGTGTCAAACTCGATTTCATTGAGGGCCACATCAAGGTTGTGTTTGACCTTGGGGAGGGAGTGGAGGGGTGTGGCTAGGGGGCATGACCAGCTCGACATCACTTGTGGGAGGGCTCTTGTGGTGGCCTGGCTGCTCTGTTAGAGAAACGGGCTCCCGAGCTCCGTTTTTGGCTGTGACAGCCTCCTGCAACCCTCTGCCAGTGAAAACTGAGCTCAGGAGGACTACACGCTGTTTTCGCTGGCAGAGGCACCCCCGGCCAGTCCTTCATTGTTTCCAGGGCGGCCTCGTGGGCCAGACCTAAGCACCCCATAGGCCGGATCCAGCCTCTGGGCCTTGAGTTTGACACCCTTGAAGTAGAACTTTCTAAAAACAAATTCATGGCCTGTACAGTTATGAGATATGAGGTAACTGGGGATATGAAGTAATTGGAGAATACCCAAAGGTGCTTTTTTCAGGAGGCAACTGGACTTTATTTTTTCTTTCTTCTTGGAAGACATTTCGCTTCTCATCCAAGAAGTTTCTTTAGCTCTGCTTTTCTCTTCTTGGATGAGAAGCAAAACATCTTCCATGAAGAAAGAAAAAATAAAGTCCAGTTGCCTCCTCAAAAAAGCACCTTTGGGACAACCATGACCTGGATGACTGAGAATCTCCATTGTTGCGGAAGTGAAGAGGAACGAAATGAACCCTTTTAGTGAGATGGTCAATGATTCCTAAAATCACAACTTGTCTCTTGGTGCCTGGTAGGTGTTTCTTCTGGCAAGCTGGAATGGAAACCAAGAAAGTATTCTGTAAGAACCGATTCTCAGAATGATAAAAACTTAGTCAACCATGAATTATAAAAACCATATGAATCATATGAACCATGAAGCTTTGCCAAGCTTCAGTTAGAGCTGCGGTGGTGCAGTGGTTAGAATGCAGTACTGCAGGCTACTTCTGCTGACTGCCGGCTGCCAGCAGTTTGGCAGTTCGAGTCTCACTGGCTCAAGGTTGACTCAGCCTTCCATCCTTCCGAGGTCGGTAAAATGAGGATCCAGATTGTTGGGGGCAATATGCTGACTCTGTAAACCACTTAGAGAGGGCTGGAAAAGAACTGTGAAGCAGTATATAAGTCTAAGTGCTATTGCTATTGCTATAGTTCAATTTTGCACTGTGGACATTTCATTGCTTTTCCAAGTTTTTGTATACTATAATCTTGCTACAATCACCATATACATCAGGGGTGTCAAACTGGCAGCGGCACATGATGTATCGTAACTTTTCCCCCCTTCGTTAAACCGGGGGTGGGGGTGGCCAGTATGTGACGTATCTGGCCCATGGGCCACGATTTTGACACCCCTGATATACAATATTAATTCCCCATATTACTTTTTTAATTCCATAAAGCACAGCAGAAATAATGCTGCTTTCATCATGATGTTGGTCTGTAATATCAGTTGCAGGCATTCTTCTGGAGGATGAACACTGCTGCACACAATTCAAAGTAAATTTGATTTATCCAACCTCCCTATATTTAGAAGAAAACTGCAAATACCATGAGAAACATTCATAGGTAGTCCCCGTTGTGTTATGTTGTGAGTAGTTTTATGACCACTCAACACATTCACAAATGATGCAGCGTATTGTGGTTACATGATCACTATTCGGTGCTTTGCAACCAGTGTGCATTTATTACCACAGTCATGTTTGCAATTTGCTTTGCAACTTTGATTCTGAGAAGCAGAGTTAATAGAGAAGGCAGAAGGAAAATAATAGGCTGCAGTCATGTCATGTTTCATGTAGAATGGAATCCGCGTGCTCCTGTTGTGAACCGGTAGTAAAGGTAAGTAGAGCCCATCCCTGAGATGTTCCCAACATAGGCCTGGATGTTACCAGCAACCTGGAGGGCCTGTGTACAAGTAAGTTCATTCTTGATAGATAGTGCTAAATTACCTTCTTTCTCGAGTTTCCTGTTCCTCCGAAACAAGATACAGGTAGCCTCGCTTAATGACCAATTAGCGATCTTTCAAAGTTACAACAAACTTCCCCAGATCTACTTATGTCGTGATTCTGGAATTACGAGAGCTGCACACGCCTATGATGGTATTTTGGGTGCTTGGCAATTGGCTTGCATTGACGGCTGTTTGCAGCATCCATTGGTCACATGACTGAATTTTTTACCATTTTTTGCAGGTCTGGTATTTGCTTCTAGTTTCTGACAAAAAAAAAAACCCACCTATTGAAGAAAACAAGTTTGTATAATGACCATGATGTTTGCTTAACAACAGTGGCATTTGCTTAACATCTGTTGTAAGAAAGGTTGTAAAATCAGGCACAGACCACATGGTGGTCCAGTTTGCTCAATGATCATTACAACTTATAACTGTAATTCCAGGCTCACTTATGGTAGTAAGTGAAGGGCTATCTGTGAGCCCATCAAACCCAATGGTTCCTAGTGGCATTCATCTCACTATTCTTCTGCACCAGTGGTGGGATTCTACCAGTTCAGACCGGTTCGGGAGAACCATTTGCTCTGACTTACAGCCGTGAGCGAACCTGTTCTCTCTTTCTTTGAAATGGGCCCACCCGTCCGCCCCTGTGTTATACTCACCTTTATTTCTGCTTCTGAAGCCCAGCTGATCGGGGCAGCAGAGTGGATTGCCGCTTTTCAGCTGTTTTCCTTGCTCTCAGCAACATGGAAGTTCAATTTTCTGCAAACTGCACACGTGCACGCACTCAGCGAACCGGTTGTTAAACCGGTAGGATCCCACCACTGTTCTGCACTCCCTATATCATAGTTGTATTAATATCTAATGACGTCCTTTTCTATTTTGTCTGGCTTTATTTTAATAACAGCAAGCTAATAGCTCTACCTCATGTAGGTGGTTTTGCTGTATTTTGTGATATGATACTATTGAGAAAGATAATTGATGGACAACCTGACAGGGAAATACATTTTCATAAGGGGCTGTGATTCTGGCCTTGGGAACGAGGTGGCCAGGCAGCTGAATGCTTGGGATCTACAGGTGTTGACTGCTTGTCTCACCTCAGGAGGAACACAGCAGCTGGAAAAACTCAGATCATTTGAAAACCTTCCTTCTGGATGTCATCAGTAGTGAGAGCATTGAGGCAGTAACCAAGTGGATGGAATAATGTGTGTGGGGAAAAGGTAGAGAAGCCGAATTTTTCCCGGTCTTTCAAAATATGGGCTGAGTGGCCAATATTTCCTGGACTTATAACAAAGAATCATCCCTTTAAGTTATGTTTGGGTTTAGATTTGAAATATTGTCTGAATCCAGCCATAATGACCTGAAAAATGATGGGTTGATAGCAGCGGTGAAATGTACCTACCTGTGCTACTGGTTCGGAAATGTGACCGCATGTGCGTCTTCTGTGCATGCGCAGAGCCTTCTGCACATGCTCAGAGGGTCAAAAACGGGATGTAATGATGTCCTGGCAGGTGGGTGGAACCTCCCGCCGCCGGCCTTACCGGTTCGTGTGAGCCGGATAGATCCGGCTGGATTTCACTGCTGGTTGATAGCTATGTTTGTTATGACAACTTAGCCAACTATGTCTTAGTCATAAAAGCACAATTAAACAATGAATTAGCATGATTTGCAAATCAAGCATATCATTCCTAGCATCTGTCTACTTAACTACTATAAAGAAGCAAGTTAGATAGAGAACCCAATTTGGTTTGTGGTTAAGGGGACATTTCCAGATGCATTTAAGCAAGCCCTGGTTTGCCCCCTCCTTAAAAAACCATCACTGGATCCCACCTGCCTGGACAATTTTCATCCAGTTTCCAACCTCCCATTCTTAGGGAATCCCAAAGGTGCTTTTTCAGGGGGCAGCTGGACTTGCTTGTTTTTGAAGACATTTTGCTTCTCAACCAAGAAGCTTCCTCAGCTCTGACAGGATAGTGGGGAATGGAAGGATTTACATTCCTTGCAGACAGCTGGTCATCCTTTTAGCATCCTTTTAGTGGGTCGTTACAACATTGGAGGTTTATCTGTGTCCTCAGGGTCACCTGAGTAGTGCAAACGGTTCCTGTAAGTCTGCATTTTTTCCTCTGGAAATCCATTCCTACTCCCAACAACTCCATTCCACGGGTGTTCATCCCAAATTGTATAGCTAAAAGTCTGTGGAGATTCTCAGTCATCCAGGTCATGGTTGTCTCAAAGGTGCTTTTTCAGGAGGCAACTGGACTTGCTTGTTTTTTCTTTTGATTCTTTTCATTCTTAGGGAAGTTTGTGGAAAAGGTGGTGGCCTGGCAGCTGCAGAGGGTCCTGGATGAAATTTCAGTCAAGATTCAAGGCTGGTTATGGCATGGAGACGACATTGGTCGCATTTGTCTATGATCTCTTGTGAGAGCGAGATGGGGATGGTGCAATCATCCTTGCTCTGCTTGACCTTTTAGTGGCTTTCAAGACCATTGTCCATGGTATCCTTTTGGGCCGGCTGCAGGGGCTGGGGCTGGGTGACACAGTTATGGGCTGGTTCAGCTCCTTTCTCTGTGGCAGGTCCCAATCGGTATTGATAGGGAGTAAGAGGTCTCGGCCCTCAGCCGCTATCCTGTGGTGTACCACAGGGCTTGGTACTTTCTCCAACTCCTTTTCAACATCTATATGAAACTGTTGAGGTATATATTGTATGCTGATGATAGCCAACTCTATATTTCCACTCTTGGTGACCCAAGTGATGCTGTGGCTGCCCTTTTGCGGTGCCTGGAAGCTCTAGGGGCCTGGATGGGGTGGACAACAGGCTTAGATTGAACCCTGGTAAGACTGAATGGCTTTGGGTATGCCGGGCTCCGGGCTCCAGGACTTTGTCATCTTTGACTCTGGATGGAGTGGCATTGCCCCAGAAAGATCCAGTCCACAACTTGGGAGTTCTCCTGGACTCGTGACGCTGTTTGAGGAACAGGTGGCAGTCACGGCTGGGAGAGCCTTTGCACAACTTCATGTTGTGAGCCAGTTGCAGACAGGATTCCCTGAATTCAGTCATTCAGTCCCTAGTCATCTCACAACTGAACTATTGTAATGCACTCTATGGGGGGCTACCTTCGAAGAGCATTCAGAAGCTACAGCTGGTGCAGAGTGTCAGATATTGCCTGCATATGATGCACCAGAGACTAGAAGGGGTTAAGTCTTGACAGACATCACATGTGACTATATCAGCCAATGAACTCTCTTATTGGACTCTTACCTAGAAACCACTTGGATATCTTCCCTTTTTTTCCCTCTCTCTCTCATCTATCTCTCAGTGAGACAACACGTGAACTTCTCTCTCCTCTCAACATCTGAGTCATACAATTAGGGTAAAAAAATGAACAGGACACCCTGTTCATTATCGTATGCATGTATATATTTGTAAATAATAAAAACAACCTTTTGAACCTGAAGCTGTATTGACCAAATAACTTCCTCATAGAATCAAATGAGCACAATCATCAATATATATCTGATACAGAGTGCGGTAGCATGGGTAGTTTTGGGGGACTGAAGAATGGCCCCTGTAACACCATTGCTCTGCGAGTGTGATGACTCCCTTGGATGCTTCCCCAGATACCTCTACAGATGTCAGTTTGGAGTAAGATGAACCAGTTCCAGGCACATCTGGAGGGGAATTGGTTAATGACTTAGAGTAGCTGTCTGAGAGGGATTTGGCTGGAGCACAGCTGCAGCAGGACAGTCCTGAGGCTTCAGGTGGGGAAAGCATGCAGCTGCAGCCAGTCAGTGATGAGGAAGAGGAACTGCACCTGATCCAAAAACATGCAGGGCAGAGAAAAGGCAGGAGCAGAGAAAGTCAGCCAGATTACTTGCAAGGAGAAAGCCTCGCCTTTCTTGATGGGCTGCACCAAAAGTTGCCTATATAGCGATGCTGGGAACAACGTATTCATTTCCTAGCTGTGTGTTTTTTGATCATTGTGATTCTTGCCTTGCTTTGGATTGACACCATGCCTTGACTTGGATCGTGAACTCTGGACTTTTCTTGCCTCGTGAACCCTCTTGTATTGTTGATTTAATTTTGTCTGCTGGGTTTATTTTGATTGGGAAACTTCCAAATGCCTTGTGGACTCATTGGCCATTGCTCTGTGGACTAGCATTGGTCTGCTTGTGGCTGGATTTAATTGGGACAGTTCTGGGTTTTTGGTGAAGGGAGTTGCGGGGGAATATTAATAAGCTCACTAAACAACAGTTACATGTGTGTGTGTGTGAGCGAGACAGCACAGCGAGCTGCACCGGTTACCAGTTTGCTTCTGGGTGCAATTCATTTTTTTAGATGTTTTTTATTGAATTATAAACAAAAATATAAAGACAATACAAAGACAAACGAAATCCCATCATCTACATACCCACACCACATTCTACATATATGTTTTAGTCATCAACAGAATATATATTATGTTACTTTATGGATTAGTATATCCATACTAATTCTGGGTGCAATTCAAGGTGTTGGTGATCATCTTTAAAGCCCTTCATGCTACGGGTCCAGGTTACTTGTGGGACTATCTCCCCCCACTGGGATGAGATAGCCGTACCACTCGTGCCGGCAGAGGAGCTATGCAACGGGTTTTGTCAGTCTGATTATTCTGGATGGCAGGGTCCAGGAATAAGGCCTTCCTTGCTGTTGCTCCTGCCCTCTGGAACATCTTGCCCCCCGCCACATGAGGTTGGTTCCAACCCTCCTAATGAAGGGACATAATAATAATAGAATAGGTAGAATTAGTGGGACAAAATAGTAGAGTCAGTAGAATTGGTTTGACTTGCTGTTTTGCTTCTGTAAAAATTGCTTTGCTAAGAATTAGAATTGTGTTTCTACCAGTGATCTCTCTGGGGATCTAAGGATAAAAGGATGTAGATTTAGGAAAACAGAAACTTTTTCTTTCTTTCTCTCTCTCTCTCTCTTTCTCTCTCTCTCACACACTCAAACACACATGGAGGTGAACTTCCAAGTGTATCTGCCTAAACAAATTCTAGCAGAAAACTGATGCAGCTGATCCTCTGATAGGCAGAATTAGTGAAGGTAAAACTCGTTGTCTGGTTATTCTGGCCAATATTAGAGACCGCCATACAGCACTTATCTACACCCAACTTGGTTGATATATAGAATGAAATCCTCTAAGACTAACAAGCGTAAAAGTCCCTTAAATCTCTAAATCGCCTTTGGGTCTCTTCGAAGCAATTCCCAATCACCTGATTCAATCTGAAGATATGACTGAATGATTTGTACAAATTTAAATGCTTACAATTATGTGTCTCATTTAAATAATATTGTTTAGAATCCTATGTTTCATGTCATGAGTGAGGCAGTCCATACACTTGCGTGAAGAAGGAAATAGGTATGTAAGTGTTCATCAGGAACATCTGAAAATTTATTCCCTTCTATTTTAATTCAGGAAAAATAATCTGATTATCTAATTGCATGAGCAAAAATATTTTTTAGCTAGTGCAACAAAAATTATTATTTCCCTTCCAAAATGCAGCTCCTTAGACACCCCAAATCTAATCCACAGAGTGCCGCAAACATTTAGGGCAGATTCTGAGGCTACCCAGAGCTTGAAACGAGAAGAGAGAAATTAAAAGTTCTGATTACCATCCAGTGTTCTAGTTGTGCAACCCTGGATGCTGCTGATAAAATTTTATAATCATTGTCATAAAGAAACACATCATTGTGTTTATGGAATAGTAAAGTATAAAAGACACAAATACCCATTTTTTTTTTAAAGACAGTAGTTAATTGTTAATTTGTTAATGTGATGTTAATGTGACATCAGACACAAAAATGAGATATGTGCTAAAGGGAGTTAGTGAGCAAAGCAAGAGAATAACTTTATATGCAAAGTATAATACAGACATGAAATATACATGGGTAAGGTAATGTTCGATTATGCAAATATGAAACAGAATATCACATATCTCTGTTATATTCTTTTCAAAAGCAATAGCAACAATCCTCCAGCTTATCCTGATTAACGTACAACAAATATTCCCAAATTGGCCTATGATGAAATTTGGTGTTTCTGAATTTATTTAGTATTCTATTGCGATTATTCATCCTTCCAATTCAGACTATCTCATGGCTGTCTTCTTAGTGAGACAGCTGTAAGATATTCCTAGGGTTGAAATACCCTGTTTCCCCAAAAATAAGACATCCCCTGATAATAAGCCCAATTGGGCTTTTGTGTGCATGCGCTAAAACAAGCCTCCCCCTGAAAATAAGCCCTCCCAGAAAATATTTAAACGCAGAGCTGGAAATCAGGTAAGATGGCAAGAGAAGCCCCATCTTGCTCCACGCACCCCAAAATAATAAGACTTCCCTGAAAATAAGGCCAAGTGCTTATTTTGGGGTTCAAAAAACATATAAGACAGGGTCTTATTTTCGGGGAGACATGATAATGTTTTTATGTTATTTATTTAAATAACTTAAATGGTGGCCTATCTCGGATAGTGATCCTAAGTCATTCACAACAATCAATAAAAACAATAGAATAGAATGAAGCACCAAACCAACCAAACTATTGAGTGCCTGATTCAACCCACTTCCTAGCTCAATGCTTAAGGAAAGAGCCAGATCTTCATGACCTTCCAGAAGACTAAAATGATAGGAATCCCCTGAACTTCAGGTAGGAGTCTGTTCCAAAAGCTGGGGTTGCTACTGAGACGGAGTCCCTCTAGGGCCTCATCAGATGAGAGCATTAAAGGGAAGGAATCTGGAGTGCCACCACACAAACTGACCTAGTGGGACAAGCAGATCTCTTGGGGAGAGACAGTTCCACAAATAACCTATCCCTATGCTGTGTATAGTTTAAAGATGATAACCAGCACCTTGAATTGTACCCAGAAGCAACGGAGAGCCAGTGTAGCTCAGACAATAGCAGTATAACTTGGATAAACTGTCACAGGGAGAGGGGGGCAAAAACATGTGTGTGCAGTGGTGGGTGGCCCCCGGTTTGGACCAGTTTGCAAGAACCGGTAGTAAAAATGGCAGAAGGCTCTGCCCACTGACCCGGATGTCATCATAGGTGATCTGCGCATGTGCAGAAGCATATGCGCTCCTGATGTGAACCGGTAGTAAAGGTAAGTAGAACTCACCCCTGTGTGTGTAGCTGTATTCTGCAACTGTTGCAATGTATGTATGGTTTTTAAGGGCAACCCCATGTAGAGTGGATTGCAGTAATCCAGTCAGGATTTTCTCTCTCCTTTGGACATCATTTAAAGGCAGCTGGCAATGAGGATGGGATTACCCCAAACTGAGGCACAGAGATGAGAGCGAGTCACTAAGCTGAACTGTGACTACGAGACCTGAAGCCGCAGTCAGCGACAAGAAGTCATCCAACGATCCTATAAGAAGTCCCCCCCATCTATGGAAAATGGCGGCCTCGCCCATTTTTGCCACTTTCAATCCAGTGACAGAATCATGGGACACTTACTTGGAAAAGTTCGAATGCTTTTTAATGGCAAATGAATATACCAGCATTTTGAACGATAGAAAGAAAGCCTATTTCTTAACTTATTGCGGGAATGAAGTATTTGAAACAGCAAAAAATTTACTGGCCCCACAGAAATTACATACCGTACCTTGGGATGTAATTAGCGAAAGTTTAAAAAAATCATTACTCCCCCATTCCCTCTGTGATAGCTAGGAGGCATGCCTTTTATCACAGAAACCAAAAAGAAGGGGAAAATATAAATCAATATATTTCGCACTCCAAGCTGCACTTCTTTACTATGAATTTGAACACCTCAACAATGCCTTAAGAGACAGGCTTGTCTGAGGCATCAGAGACCTAAGGTTACAGCACCATCTGCTGACCAAAACCATCCTCCCACTACAATTGGCTTTAGATGAAGCCCAAGCAACAAAGCTGTCCAACAAGTCAGTTTCTGAAATACAGCTCACGAATACCTCAGCTTTTACCACCAAAATAGAGGCTGTCCATTCAGAAACAGCAGACATAGAGGGGGACCCGGTAAAAGAAGATGAAGAAGAGGTTCACCGCCTCAAGCTGCCCACCAGCAACAAAAACAGCAAGGAGAAACAAATGATCCAGCATTCATGCCTGACCTGTGGTGGAAATCACCTATGAGCTACATTCAAATTCTGAAATTCAGATTGCCTCAGATGTGGAAGGAAGGGTCACCTGGCAAGAGTATGCAAAACCACCCAGCCCACCTCAAGGCCCACAGGTAAACCCCAATTTTTAAGAAAAACCCCTTTCAAAAATTCAAGCAGGGGAGAAGACCACTATACCATTAACAGGGATAGCTACCCCCTAAAGAAATAATTGGCCAAGCAAACAGTGATAGGAAGAAATATTTTTTTTATTACTATTAATTTAGAGGGTTCTCCATGTAAAATGGAGGTGTCAGCTCCGACGGGCCAGCCAGCCCGGAGCTGCCATTCGGAGGGAGCCGCGCGTCCAATGTCCAGCACAGTCACCATCCCACCAAGCCCAGCCAAAACGTTCCCATGACATCAGGAGATATACAGTAAGCTCTGTGGCCACACTGAACCCCACCTGTGTCAGAAGCAACCGGAATCCAACCGGCCCGAGAAATCTTGCCGAACTGCCGGGATGCCACGTGGCTGCCAAACAGCTGAGGGACATGGCGATGACATCACCCAGGATGGCAGAGAGGGACGAAAGAGGCCTGAAAGGCAGTGTGGGGGCTGGAGGAGGGAGAACCCAACTGATTAGATAGGAGGTTTTGGCAAGCAGGCAAGCAGGAGGTGTAACTATTATGCTGGCTTAATGCTGAGAGCAATTACTCTGCAACACATGGGAGGAAAGACGCACATGATTGGGTGATGGGAGGGGTGGTGTTTATTATATAAAAGGTGGCAGGGAGCACAGGCATGTAGCCCTAAAAAAAGATTCAACATAGATTGTCAGTACATGCCAGGAAGTTAATAAAAGAAGGCAGCAACAGACCAGGTTTGTGTCCTTTCTTTTGCATTTGTTTGGAACTTGACAGGAGGTAGACACAGGATCATCCATGTCCCTGATGTCATGGAGCTCCATCAAACAATTGGTTCCCTATATAACAAGAAAGGCCATCAAACCATGCCCTATTAAATTAAGAGATGGAACTTTCACAGGGTGTCTTCCACTCATCATAGTGGAGGAGCTTTTCCCTAGTCTTTTAGGCCTTGAATGGTTCCATTCACTGGGCCTCTCCATCTCAGGCATTCACTACATCCACAAACCTGTCACGGCAGACCTGATTAAAGAGTTTGACACTGTCTTCACTACTGGCCTGGGTACCTGGCCACAGGAACCCTGGCCAGAGGAAAACCCCTTTCCTGTGGCCTGGCCACAGGAAAACCCCTTTCCTTTAACTTAGATCCACAAGTAGCACCTATACTGTTAAAGCCCAGGCGAGTGCCTTTTGCACTCAAAACCAAGGTAGATGAAGCCATAGACAAGTTACTGGCACAGGGCATCCTCAAGGCCACTCCAAATGGGAAACACCTATAGTCACACCTGTTAAACCTGACAGGTCTGTGTGAATCTGCGCAGACTACAAATGCACAATTAATAAAGCCCTCCAGAATTGTGCATATCCTGTGCCAGCAGTGCAGCATTTGCTTCACTGCCTGGGGGAAGACAAGATATTTGCCAAATTGGACCTTACCCAGGCCTATCAGCAGATCCCTGTAGACACCACTACAATGGAGGCTCAAACTATAGTTACACATAGAGGGGCCTTTAAATGTCATAGACTTCAATTCGGTGTTAGTGGTGCCCCAGGGACAGTCCAATGCTTGATGGAACAGCTACTCCAGGGCATCCCAGGGGTTGTACCCTATTTCGATGACATCCTGGTGTCTGCAGAAAACCTAGCCTAACTGATTGAATGCCTCCGAGCTGTTTTACAGAAATTTCAAAAAGCAGGGCTTACCTTAAAACAAGAAAAATGCAATTTGGCTGTAAAGGAGGTATAGGGTAGATGCCTCAGGACTGCATACCAATACAAAAGTAAAGGCCATTCAGGGGGCTCCAGTTCCCAAAACCAAAACAGAGCTAAAGGCCTTTTTGGGTCTTATTAATTTTTACAGTTTATTTTTGCCCCACAAGGTTTCAGTGGCAGAGCCTCTACACAGACTTCTAGACACTAAGTGACCTTGGCTATGAGGATCAAAAGAGACAGCCGCTGTTGTGGTCCACCAGCAGCCTGTGGAGTTGGCAGCAGAGTCAGACAGTGAGGAGGCTGGGGAAAACAATGGACCAGTCCTGGAGTCAGGGGAAGACACGGATGAGGGCTCTGCATTGGAGGCAGAGATTGGGCCAGGGCCATCTGGGAGCGATCCACAGACTCTGGAGCCTCCAGAGGTGGATAGCAGAGAGGCAGAGGAACAGGAGGAGCCTGTTCCTAGTGCACGCATGCAAAGAGCTGCCAGAAGGCAACAGCAGCTAAAACGAAAAGGATGACTCGGGAGTAAGGCCAGGAGATGATTGGCCACTCCCATAAGGCTTAAAAGAGCAGCAACCACTCTTGGGATCTTTGTAGGAAAACAACGTTGCTACAATTGTCTCTTGTCTTGCTACATTTGTTTCGTGTCGGAATCTCTTGCTTCTGAACTTCTGCCAAGAAAAGCCTTTGGCAGGGTGCCAAAGAAGTTAAGGTTGGTGATAAGGCCGAAGAACTGTTTATGAAGAATTTGTTTTAGACTTAATTTGGATTTAATTTGGACTAAGATGGGAAGGAAGTAATTCTCAGCTGTTCTAATAAAATATGTTTGTTTAGGACTGATTGTGTCTGGTAATAGCTACTTGGGCCTAGGTCACAACAGCCACCTTCAAGGCAGTAAAAAGCCTCCTAACCTCAAAAAGCCTCTTTCTACAATATAATGAACGACTACCCCTTTTGCTGGCATGTGATGCCTCCCCTTATGGCATAGGGGCTGTGCTGAGTCATTAATTACCAACTGGAGTAGAGGCACCCTTAGCCTATTTTTACAGAACAAAACTATGGACAAGTAGATAAGGAAGCCCTAGTCCTAGTTACAGGGATAAAGAGGCCATGCGAAACGGTAGTAGAGGTAAGTAGAACCCACCCCTGCCCAGCACCTGCTAACACAGTGCTACTGATTGAGAATCTACCAAGCCTACTCACAGCAGCAGATGTGGCTAAGCACTCTGCAAAAGACAGAGAAATTTCCACAGTGTTGAACTGGGTTAAGAGAGGCTGGCCCTCCAGGCCAGAGAGAGGGTGTTTACTGTGGGGAAACAGAGTAGTCATCCCCGGGGCCTTAAGAGACCAAATCTTAACAACCCTGCATGATAGCCACCCTGGAATTGTACACATGAAATCTCTTGGCAGAAGCTATGTCTGTGGCCCCAGATGGACCAGGCCATTGCTGACTGGGTCTCTGGTTGCCGACAGTGCCAGGAATCTAGGGCAAATCCACCTAAAACTCCCCCTATGGAGTGAGAAAAACCAAGAGCCCCTTGGTCTTGCATTCATATAGACTTTGCAGGCCCAGTACAAGGCCAAATGTTTTTAATAGGGGTGGACACCTATTCAAAGTGGAGTGAAGCTGATGTCCTCCACTATCACAGATTCAGATTCATTAATCAGAGGTCTCCAAGCCCTGTTTGCCACCCATGGGATTCCAGACACTCTGTTCTTTGACAATGGGCCACAGTTAATGGCTGGACCATTTGAAGTATACCTGGCCAGGCAAGGCATAAGACACATCCTCACGGCCCCTTTTCATCCTGCGAGTAATGGCTGGGTTGAGAGAACTGTAAGGTCAGTTAAGGAGGCTTTATCGAAATTGGGACCAGGGGACTGCCACACTAAAATTTCAAGGTACCTTTTGATATGGCATGCCACCCCATGTCCAGAAACGAATCAAAGTCCAGCTGAGTTGTTGATGGGGTGGAGAATAAAAACAAACTTGGACAAACTGCATCCTACATATTCTCCTGAAATGCCCAGGGACTCCACATCCAAAATTAGGACATTTCAACCAGGACACTCTGTGTATGCCAGGAATTATTCGGGACACCCCCTATGGCTGGCAGGGACAATCACAGAAATTACAGGCCCCAGATCCTACAAACTAGAGCTGGAAGATGGACGAATGTGGCGATGCCACATTGACCAATTAAGGGGTCGGTGGAGAACTAGGACACACTTACATGCAGCAGAGACCAAACCAAACCATCCAGACAAAAGTTTTATTATAGGTGGACCTAACAAAACAGAATCGGGAGGTGAGGCTTGAAGCACAACAAGAGGCGAGAACGACTTACCACCCGAAATGGACTGTGTTCCAGCGTTGCCCGCTGTGAACCGGTAGTAAAAGTAAGTGGAACCCACCCCTGGCTTTGCTGCTTCAAATGTAATGCTAAACAACATTTTCTGCTAAACAAGAAAAATAGCTACATATAGAGTTTATATTTTACCTCAGAGTGTCTGAGAAGGCTTTCACAGCAAATTTGGAAAGGACATATCCACCTCTGTAGGCTGCCAGTCTTCCCGCCAAACTGGACACATCGACCACTCTCCCTCTGGCTCTCCTCACCAGGGGCAGCATGTGGAGTGCCATGTCAATCAGCCCAAGCAAGTTGATGTCCAGCACCTTGGCAAAATCCTCCTTCTTCAGCCACTCATTGGGAGCAACTAGACAATTAATGCCTGTGTTGTTTACTAACCCCCAAAGTTCTGTGAGGAGAAATAAAAGAGGGATTCTGGAGGAAACAACTTCATCATTATTTATTTATTAAATTTACTTGCCACCCATCTTGCCACAAGGTGACTCTGGTTTGCTTACAATGTTAAAAGCAGTAAAAGCAAAAAATAAATATTTCTAATAACTATAAAATACAAATTATATTTAAAAGATGAGGAGGGAAGGCAGGATGTGTGTGTGGGGTGGTGCAATCTACTATTAGTCCATCAACCATCTCTAACATGATACTCCACTATTAGGGCCCCAGCCAACTGGCAGGGCCAGGTCTTCAGGCCCTTATGAAAGATCAGGAGGGTTGGGTCAGCTCTCACCCCAGGAGGCAAGATGTTCCAAACATCAGAAGCCATGGCAGAGAAGACCTTTTCTCCTGGGCCCCACCAGCCAGAATTCCTTGACCTCCTCTACCAGCCCTCCGACACTCCATTTGGCCCTCTGTGGGCCTCCCTCATCCCGTTGCAGGCTGAAATGGAGCTTCCAGGAGCTGGAGGCTCCATTTCGGCCTGCAATGGGCCGGGGGAGACCCATGGAGGGCTGAATGGAGCATTGGAGGGCCAGATCCACCCCCCCGGAAGCTCCTTTTAGGTCTGCAACATGCAAGATGAATGTTGCAGAGTAGTTTCTTGTTTGCAAACGCTAGGGGGCACTTATTGCATAAGTTCGAATGTTCGCTAAGGGAACGCTCGTAACCCGGGATTACGTGTAATCATTATATATAACAGCACAAGTATGAAGAGGTAATTGTCAGGCCCAAGCTCAGGGATGAAACAGTGAAATCCAATCAAGTCCCATTCTTTATTTGCTTACATCTAATGAGCAGAATCTCGTCAAACTAAAGCTACACTTTTCTTATCTACTAAACATATCTGGAGAGATTCTAGAGTGTGGCTACCCTGAACCACCCTAATCCAGCTCAGACTACTCTTAATTTGGGTTTCTCTCTGATGGAATTTACTCCCGGACAAATGTTCACATTCCATCACTTCATTCCGGAAAAGATGTAGCAATCCCACCATTAAAAAATAGTTTGTCTTGCAAAGCAATGATGTACAATGATGTCTTTCTTGCAAACAATAAGAATACGCCTTGCATCTTCATAACATAAAACTAAAAACTGAAATTATTTTACATTGTCAAATTGAAAAGCATAAACAGGATCCCAATTCCAATTTGACCAAGGTTTTTCATTTTTAACTGTCATCATCATTGATTTTAGCACTAAAGGACAGTAAACTAACTATTAAAACTAGTAAACAATATTTTTTATTTTGCTCTTTTACTTTTCATCTCTTCCATCATATATATCAATATATAATACACCTAATTTTTTGAAAATTCAATCTTTTGATTCTTGATATCATTTTGTTAATGCGCAAAATGGAATAAAACAACCAATTTGTTGACCCTGAAGCTGACTTGACCGAAGCCATCTTGGAGCTTCAGTGTTGCTACACTGGAGCTGAGGGAGAGGGAGGGGGGATTTGAGATAGCTGAGAATTTGTAGTCAAAATAAAATACTTTCTCTTGGGAACCAAGGATATTCTCACACCTGGTCAGAGGAAGGAGGAGTGATGTCACCAGGCAACCAGATAGAGCCGTGATTGGATCATGTGACTGATTATTTTGAGAAAGTAATAAACTTTTACTTTTGATTAGGGGAAAATCGCAGGAACCTTCAGAGTCAGTTTTCACCAGATCTGTGCCAATATAATATATCCAATAAAACTATTCTTTGAGGAATCTTCCTGCCTCGGAGTTTTGCTTGCTATGGGTCTATTACTTGGAACCCTGACACAATTTAGATAGAGTTATCATTTTAAATGAGGCTATTGTGACACGTTTTACCTTGGATACAATATCTCTCTGTCTCTCCCTCTGCCATGGTAGGGTTTGTTGTCTGCTAACAAATATTGGCTACCATGATGCTGAGGGCATGTCCATTCTGTGTTGGCTCTTGGGCATTGACTTCCAAGATCATTTTAGTTTGTCAGCAAGAGAGATGGGATGCATGAAGAAGCTTCTTGGATGAGAAGCGAAACGTCTTCAAAGAAAAACCAGAAAATCTGTTCCTTCTTGAAAAACAGTGGTCTAAGGCACCCTGTTATTAAGCTGGTTATTAAGACCAGATGCCTGCAATTACTGCAGGGTTCGAATCTCGCCAAGGCTCAAGGTTGACTCAGTCTTCCATCCTTTCTAAGGTAGGTTAAATGAGGACCCAGTTTGTGGGGGCAATAAGCTGACTTTGTATAAATATACAAAAGAATGAAGGCTATTGCTTAGCGCATTGTAAGCCGCCCTGAGTCTCCGGAGAAGGGCGGCATATAAATCAAATTAAAAAAAAAAAAAAGCACCTTTGGGACAGTCCTTGATCATGTGCCCAGATTCTCCATAGTAGAAACAGAGTTCTCAATCTCTATGCCTCTGCCGTTCTTCTGTGGATGGGCATTGTCCGGCTGTAACAATTTGCATAGCCTTCTCTCCCCCTTGATCAGCTTCATTTGATGTAAGGGCAGTGAGGACTAGATATGGGAGATGAGTAGATAGCTTGCGATGGTTGAAACCATCCCAGATCTCTTCTAAACGTGAGTCAATTACAATTCAGGTTCTGTAGATTTGATTCAGGGTCTGGGGAATTCCCTGCCTGATGAATTCATTTGCAATTCTATCATTCAGGCCACATCTGAATTGTGCTATCGGGGAAGGCTCATTCCAATTCAAATCTGCTGCAACTAATTTGAATTCTTCAGTTAGCGTCTTATTCTCCAGTTGCCTTCTTGAAGTTGCTGCATTGTGCGTGTGGCAGTGTCTTCTTGGATGAAATTTCCAAAATATTGTCCATAAGTTTGCTATAAAGTGTTGGTGGCTATCCATGATCGGTCATTGCGCTAAATTATAGGGAACACCCATCTGGCAGCTGATGCTGTGAAGAGGCTGACAGTGAAGGACACTCGTGATCTGATCATTGGAAATTACATTGGTCTGGTGCTGATGAATAAGTCGCATGGGGCCAAATTTTGTCTGAGTTTCCTGCAAACCTCTCAGGTAAACAGTCAAGGGGTTCTCTGTGGCAGGGCATCAGCTGCATCAGTGGAGTAAGATAAGGGCCAACAGAATTCATGGGGTTGCTCGACTTGGTTTATGGTAGCTGTGCAGGGATCCCAAACTGATGACGCATTTAACCCTGCCCTTGGGCTTAGCCTACTCACCTCCTACAGATTTATTGGGATCTTTTGCTGGTACAGGTAGTCTTCAAATCACAACCATTTATTTAGCAACTGTTCTAAACAAATTTAATTTAATTTAATTTAATTTCCAATTTATATACCGCCCTTCTCCCTGAGGACTCAGGGCGGTGTACAGCCAAGATAAAAAACATAGAATACAAATATTAAAACATTTAAAAATATATATAAATTTTGGCCCAAATTTAAGAATCACAAACTAATTAAAAGAATTTAAAAATTTCTTCTAAGCCAACCCGGCTTGCTGAAAAAGATGGGTTTTCAGGGAACGACGGAAGGCATTGAGGTCCTGGATTCTTCTTATCTCCGGGGGCAACTGATTCCAGAGGGTGGGAGCCCCCACAGAGAAGGCCCTCCCCCTGGGGGCCACCAGCCTACATTGACTTATGGCCATTCCTCCCACTTGCAACTGTCACAGCATCCCTAAGTCACATGATCAAAACTCAGGTGCTTGGCAACCATCATGTATTTATAACAGTTGTAGCATCCGGAGGTCATGTGATCACCAGCTTGCAACAAGCAAAGTTAATGGGGGAAGCCCATA
Organism: Pantherophis guttatus; assembly: GCF_059756535.1. Taxonomy (NCBI): domain Eukaryota; kingdom Metazoa; phylum Chordata; class Lepidosauria; order Squamata; family Colubridae; genus Pantherophis; species Pantherophis guttatus. The sequence continues at coordinate 136,772,096 of NC_142064.1, read as the reverse complement.
AGACCGCATAACAACTGGTTAATAACAAAAGGTTGTGAAATCTTTTTCTTTAAGGAAAGAAATCTTTAAGGAATAGCTCACTTAACAACTGCCTTGTTTAACAACAAAAAATCTAGTCCCAATTGTAGCCGTAAGTTGAGAATTACCTGTAACTGACTGAAGAATGGTATTACTTATTCAATTTGCCTGTGGTTAAAAGATGGGTTATGAGATGAAGCAGGGGTGAAATGCTCCCGGTTCGGACCGGATCACCCGATCTGGTAGTGATGGCGGCGGGTGGTTCGGAGAACCGGTAGCTAAAATCCCTGCCCGCCCCCATGCCCAGCTGAGCCTCGTGATCATCAGTGGCTTTTTAAAAAAACTTTTAAAAGCATTTTTTCTACAACTACTTCGGCCGAAAAAATGCTTTTAAAAGTAAAAAAAAAAGCCTCTGATGATTGTGCGGCTCAGCTGGGATCGTCAGAGGCTTTGAAAAGCATTTTTTCCCCTACAACCTCTTTGGCCAAAGAGGTTTCCCAGCTGAGTTGCCTGATCGTCAGAGGCTTCTAAAAGCATTTTTTTCCTGCAACCTCTTCAGCTGAAGAGGTTGTAGAAAAAATGCTTTTAAAAGTTAAAAAAAAAAAATTGACCACGCCCACCCAGTCACATTACCTCCCAAGCCATGCCCACAGAACTGGTAGTAACAAATTTTAGATTTCACCCCTGAGATGAAGGGTTTTGTTACCGAAGAGGAAGTGAAAAAAATCACAGAATTGTTAATTCTTGCCATGATAATAATAATAATAATAATAATAATAATAATAATAATAATAATAATAATAATAATAATTTTATTTCTATACCGCCCTTCTCCCGAAGGACTCAGGGCGGTGTACAGCCTATTTAAAAACAGAATAAACATCAATTTAAAACAATTTAAAAGTATTAAATAATTTGGCTTAATTTAAAACCCCGAAAATTTAAAACATCCAATTAAAAATCATGTTGCTAACCCAGCCTGGCGGAACAATAGGGTCTTAAGTGCGCAGCGAAATACCCGGAGGTCAGAAATCTTACGAATTTCTGGGGGCAGTTCATTCCACAGGGCTGGGGCTCCCACAGAGAAGGCCCTCCCCCTGGGTGTCGCCAGCCGACATGACTTGGCCGATGGCACCCTGAGGAGACCCTCTCTGTGGGAGCGGACTGGCCTGTGGGAGGCTATTGGTGGCAGAAGACGGTCTCGAAGGTACCCGGGTCCTATGCCATGGAGCGCTTTAAAGGTGGTAACCAACACCTTGAATCGCACCCGGAAGACCACTGGGAGCCAGTGCAGCTCGCGCAGGAGGGGTGTCACGTGGGTGCAACGGGTTGCACCCATAACCACCCGCGCGGCCGCATTCTGGACCAGTTGGAGCCTCCGAGTGCTCTTCAAGGGGAGCCCCATGTAGAGAGCATTGCAATAGTCCAACTGGGAGGTGACAAGGGCATGAGTGACTGTGCGCACTATCACTATGATGATAGTGGCAGGTTGTTTTCTTTGGGGAAGGGGGTTCTTTTTATAATTTTTTCCTTGCATTTTTTTTCTTTCCTTCTAATTTGTATCTTTTATTGTTGTATTTAAAAACTTCAATAAAATTATTTAAAAGAAGAAAGAAATTGCCCCTAAACACTTAAAGCCATCAGAAGGATATAATCCTGACTACAGGGAATGTTAGATTCTAGAAGTTAGCTCACAAGGAAGCTCTGGAAAAGTGATAAATATCACAGCATTCCATGTATGGAAGCTAGAACTGATGCTCCTTGTCTGTGATAGTAATGCATGGTCCCAGAGGAGCCAGCCTGAGGACCTGATCCCCTTTAAAGTCACTGAACAACTAGGGCAAGTGACACTAATGCCATTGAAGCTGGGAGTAAAAATGTTCCTAGATATGTAAGGGCAAATATAACCCTGATCTGCACAGGTACTAAAGGCATAGATGTAAGCTAAGGGGTGTGTGTGGCTTTCAAAAGCCTGATTATCAAGGGGAAGGATACATTACCAAATGTATCTCTTACTAACACCTAGGAAACCCAGACCTGAATAGCAATAGCACTTAGACTTATATACCGCTTCATAGTGCTTTACAGCCCCCTCTAAGCAGTTTTACAGAATTAGCATATGGCCCCCAAACAATCTGGGTCCTCATTTTATCCACCTCGGAAGGATGGAAGGCTGATTCAACCTTGAGCTTGGTGAGATTTGAACTGCCAAATTGCAGTCAGCTGGCAGTCAGCAGAAGTAGCCCTCAGTACTGCACTCTAACCACTGTGCCTTCATGGCTCATGAATATAGATATTGGGGAGAAGATTGTTCAATTAAGTCAATCAAATCTCCATAAGATGATCGTCACCCCATGAGTAGTAAAGATCACTTCCCTCACCTCCAGATCAAGAAACAACTAGGAGACAGAAAGGTTTTGGCTATGTTGGAAGTTTGGTTAAAGGGAGGAACAAGTAAAGTGAAAGCTTGAGAAATGTTAGTGTCACAAGTAAATGCCTTATTCTTTATTATGTAAATAGTACATGACCAGAGTATCAGGGGTTAATTTATTCTCAACTATTTAATGTATTCATATTTAACCACTCCTATATCTAGCTCCACCCCTTGTATATATAAGGAGCTGCATGTATTTCCTCCGTGCTTCTATCTGTGATTATTCAGTGAATATAGAATGCCTTCTGTAAATAAACAGTGCTTTATTTGAATAACTAACTCTTAATTCATTTATTGAGTCTGATCCTAAAAATATTGCAACAATCTGGTAGCAGAGGATGGTTAATTGACTCAATAAAAACTTAAATATGTCTGAGAGAGAAAAATCCAGGAACAAAAAAGTAAGACCCAACACCAGGGCATATAGTAAAGAAATGGAAGCAGATCAAGAAATGATTGATGAATACACGACTGAAATATCGAGAGAATCTGAAGACTGCACTACAGACAACGAAGAAATAATGGATGAAACTGATGACCAAAAAGAAAACGAAATAGAAAACAACGATCTCAGGTCAGAAATACTAAAACTTTTAAAAAGCCAAAAGAACGATGAAAACCTCATCGCGAACCTCCAAGACTTATTAAAAAACAACAGAGCAGCGAGAGAAAAGCACATCGTTACAGATGAACATAAAGACCCAAAAACGGTGAGCGATTTGCCTACAGATAAAAATACAGCGAAAGAGAAAAGTAACGGTCCCGCGCAAATTTTTGAATGGCAGCCATCTTGGTTTCAACAAACACCCAAGACGAGCGAAGCAGAGCCAATCAAAAGGCAAGATTCAAAATATCTGGCGCGAAAAGCTTTGCTCGATGCAAAAAATGAAAGAGAAAAAATTTACACCTCAGAAGAATCAGACACAGAAATCGAAGAAGCTACAGTAGAAATGCAAGTAGAATCTGCAATGAAAACGCTCTTTGCAACTTTTGGATCAAAGTTGAAAATCACGAAAGAATCAGCAAAAGACGGCAGTCAAAAAATAAAGAAAAGATTAGCAAACAAGCAAGCTTCTCAGAATCCACCCGCTTCTACTCAAACGACGAGAGCACCGACGCCCGAACCTAGAGAGGCCTGCAGATACCAACCCACACCGCAGACGATCCCAGGAGGCAGCGTTCTCAGCAAAAGAAAGCGAACGTCCAATACCACCAGGACTCCCAAGATCGAGCCAGAGACCGAGTCATCGGAGGAAGAGCAATACGAGGGAGCTGCAGCAGCGAGAACCTCTCACGACGGCTTCAGGAACGAAATGGACAACGCGCATGTGCGAGACTACGCAGACAGCTTCGGAGGATACGAGGGACAGAGAGAGCCATTCAGAATCGTCGCCAGCATCCCCACGCCATTCTGCAATTACCAACATTTAGAAGATCACGGACTTCCCCCAGCTGTAAGTAATGGATCTAACAACATTGGGAATTTACCCAATGATTTCCCAAAACTGAGAGTAGATGGTGTTAATTTACAAGAGTGGTGCCAACAGCTCCAGGTTGTCTTACTAAAGGAAAACTTATTATTTTTTATCACCAAACCCCCCAAAAGACCTTGGACATTAAAATTGGACTGCCTACACCATAGAGCATTTTTCTTACTAATTTCCAGTATATCTCCTGCCATGTACCATAGTATTAAGCCAAATCTGACTGTATCAGAAATTGTTCAATGCATGTTCAAATTGTTTCATAGTGAAAGTGTAGCCACTACAACAAGAATGTCTAAGGATTTCTTCTCTGCTAGGATAAAGCCAGGGGTTACCATAAGTGAACATTTAATATCTTTAAACAAAGTCAGAGCAGAACTGCAATTAAGGGGAGAGATAATTTCAGATCAAACAATGAAAAGTGTTATTATTAATTCATTAGACCCATCATGGGATAACTATATATCTCATTTAGATACAATCAATTTAGGATATTTATCCATAGAAGGCCTATCCAATAGGCTAATAGCTGAAGATAATTCAAGGAGAAGTCGTTGTAACAATCACATGGAACATAAACAATATAAGAAAATAACATTTCAAGAGAGATATCATGAACCAATTAGATGTCACAACTGTGGATCCAAGGAACATAATAGAAGAGATTGTCCCAAATTACTTAGGGAAAAACAAAAGACAGATCATAGAGATAGATATCACAACAGACAATCATCCATTGATAGATATAGATATAGAAGTCCACCCGTCTATAGAGAACATAGAGGGGGCAGGGATAATTCAAAGGATAGAAGATCTGGTTCATTGAATGGGTTAGACAAACATAACAACACTAACATACATAAATCAGAAGACAACGATTGGCTAATCGATTCTGGAGCAACAAATCACACTACACATAATAAAAATATATTATCTTCATTTGTGGAAGATAAATTTGTAATCAAAGTAGCTAATCAAGAAAAGGTTCAAGTCTTAGGTAGAGGGAATATATCCTTACCTGGTCTAGGAAAAATAGAGGGGGTATTGTTAATACCTGAAATACCTCATAACATACTTAGTGCAATAAAACTAAGCAGAGATTCAGGCATAAATATAGTCTTCTCAAAAGGAAGTGCAACATTGGAGAAAAATAAAACAAACATAGGTACTGTGATTATCAAAGGAGGCCTGCCTTACTTAATGACAAAAGAGAGATGCTTACACAACATTGATTCCAATATGGAAGATAACAATGACATAGAAGATGAAAATAATAGTAATAGTGATAATGAGGAACATGAAACAATTCATAATAACAAAGATACATCCAATGGTAAAAAACCTAAAATAGGTAAACCAATCCATGATGAGTGTGCTCATGTCTTACATAGGAAATTAGGACATGCCAGTTTTCCTGTAGTACAAAAAATGATTGAACATGCTGAAGGTGTTAAAATAAAAAATTGTAAAAACTATTTAGAATGTTCAGTGTGTAAATCTACAAAACTTAAAACTAGTCCCAAACCTAGAAAGTCAACCAGATCAACCAGCCAAATTTTTGAATTGGTACACATGGATCTAGTTGGTCCATTGACACCATCAATCACATATAGAAAACGCTATTTTTTAACCATTGTGGATGACTATAGTCGTTATGGGTTTGTCTATACATTAAAGCACAAGGATGAAACTTTTCAGAAATTTAAAGAATTTTACAAACGCATAGAAACGCAACATAACATTAGAATAAAGCAAATTATGACAGATAGGGGATGTGAATTCATGTCAAAAGAATTCTCCCGATGGTTAAAGGACAAAGGGATGTTACATTACACATCTAGTCCTTTCTCTGCATTCCAGAACGGAGTGGCAGAGAGAAAGAACTCAACATTACAAACCATGATTAGATGCACACTAGAAGATGCTGGCTTAGGTAAACAATTCTGGTCAGAAGCTTTACAATACTCCAATTATACACAAAATAGGACTTGGTCCAGCATTGTAAATAAGACACCATATGAAGTAATGTATAGTAGGAAACCAAAGATAGCACATATGCATATATTTGGAGTCACTGCAGACGTACATATACCTAAACAGTTGAGGCGTAAAGGTGAAAACGTATCCAGAAGACTTAAATTCATGGGATACGAGACAGGCACAAAAGGGTACAGATTTATTGATAATAATAATAAATTCATAATTTCAAGAACAGCAGTATTTCATGAACAGGCCAACTGGTCCAAAATACATCTCAATGAAATATTCCCAAACACCAATTCAGACACTAAACATCAAGATAAAACTACTAGAGAAGAAAACAATTACAACTTACATAAAAACAAAATCAGAACATGGACAAACAGTCAACATAAAATAAAAACTGATTCATTAACGAAAAAGGAAGCGAGGTATTTACATGATAATGATAGTAAACCAGTAAGAGCAATCAGAAGCAATAGAAATCAGGTACCAAACAAATACAAAGATTATGTAATGTATATGGATGGAGAAATATCAACACCAAACACATACGAGGAAGTATTGAAACTTCCCCCCGAAGAAAGAGAAAAGTGGGAATCAGCCATGACTAAGGAAATGAACAGTTTACGAGAGTTGAATGTATTTACACCCACACATGCACCAAAGGATAAAACCATTATTGGCACTAGATGGATTTATAAAGTCAAAAACTTAGAGGGAGGCAATACTTTATACAAGGCTAGGCTAGTTGCACAAGTTTATGCTCAAAAATATCCTGAGGATTACACAGACACATACTCTCCCACAGTAAGAACTGAGAGTGTTAAAACAGCTCTAGTTATAGCATCAGCACTTAAGCTAGATGTATTCCAATACGATATACAAACTGCATATTTACATGCAAAATTAGATAAAGACATATATGTAAGAGCCCCTCATAGTCAGTACACAAACAAAAATGAAACATGGTTGCTAAACAAAAGTCTATACGGATTGAAACAATCTGGCAAGAGATGGTATGAATATTTAGTCAAAGTACTCAAAGATATGAACTTTAATGCCACTACTGCTGACAATTGTTTCTTTGTAAAAAAGGAAAATGACTCTTTAGAATTTGTGTTAATTTATGTGGATGATATTTTGTACATAGGTAAACATAAAGAGAAAAGAGAAACTTTTGTAACAAAACTAAATGAACATTTTTCTTTGAAGTCATTGGGAAAGGTAAATAAATATCTAGGAGTTCAAATTAGTAAAACGAAAAGAGGTTTCAAACTTTCTCAAAGGGATAAAATTATAGAACTTTTGAACAAATGTAACTTAAATAATGCAAAACCCTGTGACACTCCCATGCAAACTGATTTTTTAAGGAACACTGATGAGTCATCCCCCGAATTTAAAGATAACACACTTTATAGATCTGTTATCGGTTCCCTTCTATATATTTCTAACTGGACTAGGCCTGATATTGCTTTGCCTCTCAACCTGTTATCCAGGCATGTTAGCAAACCATTACTGTATCATTGGGAAGCTGTCAAGAGAATACTAAGATATTTAAAGAATAGTCTAGATTTTTGTTTGTTATTAGAGCCTAATAATGTTAAAGAACCCATTCTCACGTGTTATGCCGATGCGGATTGGGCTGGCGATGTCACTTGCAGAAAAAGCACATCTGGTTACATATTTTTCCTTAACGATTGTCCAGTTTACTGGTACACTGGTAAACAAGACTTAGTAGCTACCTCAACTACTGAGGCAGAATATGTTTGCCTATCTAAAGCTTCAAATAATCTTGTATGGTTTAATGATTTGTTGTCAAATACTTGGAAAAAACCTTCTTTGCCTTATATCATACACGAAGATAACAAAGCTGCTATTGAAATATCTAGATCTGATGCTATTGGACAAAGGTCCAGGCATATAGATATAAAATTCAAACATGTGAGACAATTATCGCAGGATGGATTTATTAAGGCAGTTCATTGCGAGACATCAGAGCAAATAGCTGATATCTTAACAAAACCTTTACCTTCTAAACAACACAAATACTTAACTTCTAAATTACAAGCTTTATATTGTTCTGAATCTGAATGTAATTACTGTCGTATATCGAATCGGCATTTAGAGGGGGATTTGTCACAAGTAAATGCCTTATTCTTTATTATGTAAATAGTACATGACCAGAGTATCAGGGGTTAATTTATTCTCAACTATTTAATGTATTCATATTTAACCACTCCTATATCTAGCTCCACCCCTTGTATATATAAGGAGCTGCATGTATTTCCTCCGTGCTTCTATCTGTGATTATTCAGTGAATATAGAATGCTTTCTGTAAATAAACAGTGCTTTATTTGAATAACTAACTCTTAATTCATTTATTGAGTCTGATCCTAAAAATATTGCAACAATTAGGCTCCACTGAATAGAACACTTCATGTACAATATATTGGTGGAGAAAGAATTCTCTGCATTTGTAGCTAATGATTGTCTTTTTATTCAAAAGCCCTCTAGGCTAGCATGAATGAAAATGTTCATGCTTCCTATTGGCTACCTGATGCTCTTCTGTGCTGATATGTTGGTTCACTGAACGTTGACATGTAATGGAATCACCAAGCTTACCGTGATTACACACACGGCCTCTGATAGTCATTCTATTTTTTGAAACAGCATATGTGTATAATGTTTACTTGCATTTTAGTTTATATAGTGACTACCTCACTTTGCGATGTGCAAATATTATGGTTATGTAAGCAAGAAAGAGCAACAGCAACATCCTTTGCTGGCTATTCCTATATAAAGATTATACTAAGGTGGATTGCTGCACAACAACATACCATAATGCTTTCCAAGGAGAACAGAATTACCTATCTCAGGAAATATGCTGTATGGTTTCTTGACTCTCAAAGGGGGAGGGGGTCATGTGTCCTCTCAACTTACTCACATTATAAATCAGGTCCTGCCTCTCTACAGTGGTAACTCAGAAGTGGAGCAATGGGTGTATCTACTCTAATTGTTATGATGCCTTGCCACATACAAATGTTCTGATCTTAACATCTTGCATGATGTTCTACTCTGGAGCTGGATAGGTTACTATATTTGACCTGTACCTGGATTTAAGGACATCTAGTTTCTCCATTCTCTGTCATTCTTCCAAGCAGGGTTCAGCTATGTGGCTCTTTCTGGCTCTGACGGAGAAATACGTCTTCATCACGGGCTGTGATTCTGGTTTGGGAAACAGCTGGCCAGGCAGCTGGATGCTCGGGGTCTGCAGATGTTGGCCTCGTGTCTCACTCCAGAAGGGGCAGAACAGCTGGAAAAGGTCACATTGGACCGGTTAAAGACCACTCTGCTGGATGTCACCAACACTCAGAATGTTGCAGCAGCAACTGAGTGGGTGAAAATCTGCGTGGGGAACAAAGGTGATCGACTCTGTTTATTATCTTTTTCATGTGGGAGCAGTGTGAAAAAAATGGGCTCGTTTCAAGCCATCAGGTTTTACCTCTCTAGGAGACATAATGCTATTTTTTTCTCAGTGGGTTGGGCAAGTTCATACTGTACATTAAAATAGCTGAAAAGTGCGAAATTGCCAAGCTCTGGCTCATCAATTTGGACAAAATGTAATGTAAAGACCTAACAAAGCTCTTTATTTTATTTTATTTTTTAGTTAGCACTTTTCGACCGCCAGTCCCAAATCATCATTTAGTTTTAAATTTTCTGTCTTCTCTTTTCATGAGAAAATTCTGTTATGCAGAATTTTTTATTCTGCATAACAGAATAACAGAGTTAGGAGGGACCCTTGAGGTCTTCTAGTCTTGGATTCACAAGGACAGTAAAACACAAACTTAGATCACTCAAACCAGTCAGCCAGTCAAGGCAGTGTTACTTTACTTCAGATGCTAGAGTAGCACTTTAGCTGGATAGACGGTTGACCAAGTGACTTCTGTGTCTGTTACTGTGCAAACTTTTCTCAGCGGACTGGACACGTTCATTGATTAAAATAGCTGAAAAGTACAAAATGGCCAAGCCCTGGCTCCAGGGGTGGGTTCTAAATTTTTTTACTACCGGTTCTGTGGGTGTGGCTTATTTTGTGGGTGTGGCTTGGAAGTCATGTGACTAGGTGGGCGTGGCTAGCTGGTCAGAGTCATTTCTGGAAGGTCCTCGCACTTACGACCAGTCCTCGCACTTACGACCCGACTCATTTGTTTGCTTTTAACACTTATCAGCTGTAGGACGGCCCTTTGAAGCCCCATGGCAAGAGTTTAAACAGTTTTTTTCCCTCTAGTCATCAGCTGGGACTCAGGAGGCAGCAATAGATTGGGGGTGGGACCAAATAAAAGGTAAGAATAACGTGGGTGGGTAGGGGGGGTGGGAGGGCGGGGGGGGAGAACCGGATTGGTGATGTCATATCGTCACCGCTACCGGCTCGGCCGAACCGGGCCGAACCAGGAGGAACCCACCACTGGTGCACACGCTCTTCTGCGCATGCGCAGAAGCATTTTGATGACGTCGGGGTCAGTGGGTGGAGCCTCCTGCCTTCTATAGAACTGGTGCAAACTGGGGGCAACCCACCACTGGTGCTATCTAACAAAATGAAATTCAATGGTGAAAAAAGTAAGGTTCTACATTTAGGCAAGAAAAACCAAATGCACAGGTATAGATGGTACCTGCCTCAATAGTAGTAACTGTGAGAGGGCTCTTGTAGTCCTAGTGGACAATTACTTAAATGTGAGCCAGCAGTGTGCTGCAGCTGCCAAAAAAGCCAACACAGTTCTAGGTTGCTTTAACGGAGGGATAAAATCAAGATCACTTGAAGTGTTAATACTTCATATTTAGTTAGTTAGTTAGTTAGTTTATTATATTTATATACCGCCCCCTCTCCCGAGGGACTCGGGGCGGTGAACAGCCAGCAAATAAAATACACAGATACAAAATTTAAAACAATATTATAACAATATTATTTATAGGGGGCCCCAGTGACTCACATGGAAAGATGGTGGTCCTGCGCACCGCTGAGGTCGGCAGCTCAATTCACATGAGCGAATAAACCATGTAGGGACAAGAAAGGAGCCTCCCCTGATTGCCTACCAGCATTCAGGCATCCCATGGATAAAAGATAACACCGCCCGAAAAAATTCCTTTCACAGAGGCAGCCAGCCCCCTTGGTGATCCCTGGCTAACATGTGCCATATGCAAAAAAAAGCCCCCCAAGCAAAACCCAAACCATTTTATAATGCTTGGTAAAGCCACACTTGGAATACTGCATCCAGTTTTGGCCGCCACAATGTAAAAAAGATGTGGAGACTCTAGAAAGAGTTCAGAGAAGAGCAACAAAGATGCTTAGGGGACTGGAGGCTAAAACATAAAGAACGGTTGCTGGAATTGGGCATGTCTAGTTTAATGAAAAGAAGGACTAGGGGAGACATGATAGCAGTGTTCCAATATCTCAGGGGCTGCCACAAAGAAGAGGGAGTCAAGCTATTCTCTAAAGCACCTGAGGGCAGGACATGAAGCAATGGGTGGAAACTGATCAAGGAGAGAAGCAAACTAGAACTAAGAAGAAATTTCCTGACAATTAGAACAATTAATCAGTGAAACAACTTGCCTGCAGTTGTTGTGAAATTGTGAATGCTCCAACACTGGACGTTTTAAAGAAGAGACTAGACAACAACTTGTTTGAAATGGTATAGTTTTCTGCCTGAGCAGGGGGTTGGACTAGACTAGAAGACCTCCAAGGTCCCGACCCTTCCAACTCCATTATCAACTTCAAGAGTTTTTTTGTTTGTGTGCTGAAGCTACAGAAAAGCAAGGACATTTCCTTCACGAGAGAGTTCTTATTTCTGTGTCTCTTCTTATTGCCCAAATGATTATGGGGAAAGAAACAAAGTAAACAAATATATAATTAATAAATCAACAGTTTGGCTTAAATATACGTTTGACTAATTAATGAAATCAATAATACATAATGAGAAAATGTATTATGTCTCCTAGAGTGTGAAAACCTGATAGCTTGAAACGAGCCCATTTTTTTCACACTGCACCCACATAAAAAGGATAATAAACAGAGTTGATCACCTTTGTTCCCCACGCAGGTTTTCACCCACTCAGTTGCTGCTGCAACATTCTGAGTGTTGGTGACATCCAGCAGAGTGGTCTTTAACCGGTCCGATGTGACCTTTTCCAGCTGTTCTGCCCCTTCTGGAGTGACACAAGAGGCCAACACCTGCAGCATCCAGCTGCTTGGTTAGCTGTTTCCCAAAGCCAAAATCACAGCCCGGATTGAAGACATATATCTCTGTCAGGTTCTCCACCATTTGTCTTTCCAGGTACCATCTGCAAAGGTGCCAAAAGCCCACCAGGGCATCCAGAAACAGCTTGGAAGAATGAGAGAGAATGGAGAAACTAGATGTCCTTAAATCCAAGTTCAGGATATGTAATATACAGGTCAAAAATAATACAGTACCTATCCTGCGTCAAAGTAGATCATGAGATAAAATGATAAGATCAGAACACCTGGATGTGGCAAGGCATCACAAAGTTCAGAGTAGATATACTACTGATCCATTTCTGATTTACCATTGTAGAGAGGCCTGGGCTTTCAAGTGTTAGTAGGGGAGCATTTTTACTTCAGGGTTTTGAAAGGCCCTCCACCTACCCACTTACCTTAGATCTATGCCTTCAGTACCTGTCCAGATCAGGGATACATTTGCCCTTACATATCTAGGAACATTTTTACTCCCAGCTTCAATGGCATTAGTGTCACTTGCCCTGGTTGTTCAGTGACTTTACAGGGGATCAGGTCCTCAGGTTACGCAACCGTGCATTGCTATCACAGACAAGGAACATCAGTTCTAGCTTCCATACATGGAATGCTGTGAGATTTATCTCTTTTCCAGAGCTTCCTTGCGAACCAACTTCCAGAATGTAACATTCCCTGTAGTTCGGGCGCACCCAGCTGTTCAGGGTTATATCCTACTGATGGCTTTAAGTCTTCAGGGGCAGTTTCTTTCTTCTCTTAAATAATTTTATTAAAGTTTTTAATTTTATTTTTTTTAAAAAATAATATTTATTAAATTTCCAAAGGTTAAAATACACAGTACAAAAAGAAACATAATACACAAAAAAGCAAGAAAAAAACACACACACAAAACAAAAAATATAGACAACCAAAAACAAACATATCAAAATTTCAATACTAATAACAACTTTTCTGCATCAGTATCTCTAACCTATTTAACCTCTTTACACAAATTCTACTTCTAAATATCTCTATCTTAAACTTACATCTTTATTTCAATTATCTTGATTTCTATTTACAATTTGATCTCATAACAAAAACATCCCTTAAGTTTTATGTTTACTCTCCAGCCAGGAATACCATTTATTCCATATTAAATAGTACTCGGTGTCCTCCCTCTCCTTCATTTCCAGAGATAATCTGTCCATCTCTGCACATTCGTATATTTTTTTTATTATGATTTGATCCAGAGGGGTGTCTGATTGTTTCCAATTTTGTGCTATCACAAGTTATTAAATTTTCTTAAATACAACTATAAAAGATACAAATTAGACAGAAAGAAAAAAAATGCAAGGAAAAATTATAAAAAAAACCCGCTCCCCAAAGAAAACGACCTCCCATTATCACCATGGCAAGAATAAACAATTCTGTGATTTTTTCACTTCCTCTTCAGTAACAAAACCCTTCATCTCATAACCCATCTTTTAACCACAGGCAAATTGAATAAGTAATACCATTCTTCAGTCAGTTACAGGTAATTCTAGACTTACAGTTGGGACCAGATTTTTTGTTGCTAAACAAGGCAGTTGTTAAGTGAGCTATTCCTGATTTCACAACCTTTTGTTGTTAACCAGTTGTTATGCGGTTTTATGGCTTCCTCCATTAACTTTGCTTGTTGCAAGCTGATGATCACATGATCTCCGGATGCTACAACTGTTATAACCATGGAGACCTGGTTGGGGCAGGAGGGGGGAATCCCTCTCTCTGATTTATGCCTCTCGGGCTTTCGTGTGCTGCATCAGCCGCGACACCAGGGAAGGGGCGGGGTGGTGGTGGTGGTTGTTAGAGAAAGTCTTAGTCCTAAGGAAGTCACTGTCCCTCAGATAGGCGGGTGTGAGTCTCTTCTATTGAAGTGGGACCCTGGAGTTCAGTCGGGCTTGTTGGTCACATACCTATCTCCCAGCTACATTGCCACAGCCCTTCCCACACTGCTCGATGTCTTGACTGAAGTGGAACTTGAACTCCCCAACCTTTTGGTTGTGGGAGATTTCAATCTGCCTTCGATTGGCGAGTCATCTGAGACAGTCCGGGAGTTCATGGCCTCCATAGCAGCCATGGACCTGACTCAGGTTATTCAGGGCCCAACTCATAGTGGAGGACACACACTCGACCTGGTTTTTCTCTCTGGGCAGTGGATAAATGGTCGTGGTAGTGGGGAACTTTCCATTGCCCCCCTGTCATGGACCGACCATTCCCTCCTTAGACTGGACTTTCAATCTACCAACCCTTGCCGCTGGGAGGCGGGACCCATAAAATGGTTCCGCCCCAGGCACCTGATGGACCCAGAGAGGTTCTTGACGGAGCTTGGGAAATACCCCACCTCTCAATCTTGCGATTCGGCTGAGGCTCTGGTGGCATCCTGGGAACGGGCGGCTACCGACGCCTTGGACAGAATTGCACCTTTGCGGCCTCTGATCCAACGCAGATCCCGGGTCGCTCCTTGGTTTTCCATGGAGCTCCGGGAAATTAAACGTCAGAAAAGACACCTAGAGGAAAGTTGGAGGTCCTCCCGGTCTGACTCTGATTGAACACAGTTAAGAACACATATTACGTCTTATCTAGTGGCGATGGAAGTGGCGAAGCGAGATTACTTCGCTGCCCTCATTGCATCTGCAGAAAACCGCCCAGCGGCCCTGTTTTGTGTGACCCGCTCCCTCCTCAATCAGGGAGCGAGGGAAGACCCTTTACAGGGCAGAGCTGAGGATTTTGTACAGTTTCTGCATGATAGAATCGCTCAGATCCGGATCAGATTGGACTCTGATTGGGCAGAATCCAATGGGGAGACTAGGGTAGGTCTTGAGAGTAATATCTGGGTTGAGTTTGACCCTGTTTCTGTCAAGGAAGTGGACAGGATTATGGGTAAACTTGGTTCCTACACTTCTTATTGGATCCTTGTCCCTCCTGTTTGGTTTCAGCTGCCAGGGAGGTGACTAGAGACTGGATCCAGGCAATTGTCAATGCTTTGTTGAAGGAGGGGGTCTTCCCCGCCTCTCTTAAGGAGGCGGTGGTTCGACCTCTCCTCAAAAAGCCTTCCCTGGATCCAGACTCACTTAATAACTATCATCCCGTCTCCAACCTTCGCTTCATTGCGAAGGTTGTTGAGACTGTGGTGGCGCAATAGCTCCCACAGTTCCTGGAAGAAATGGAATACCTAGACCCGTACCAATCGGGCTTCCGACGTGGGCACAGCATGGAAATGGCATTGGTCGCTCTGGTGAATGATCTCTGGCTGGCTCGGGATGGTGGTTGTTCCTCCATCCTGGTCCTACTTGACCTCTTAGCAGCTTTTGATACCATCGACCATGGTATCCTACTGCAGTGACTTGTGGGGTTGGGGGTGGGAGGCACTGTTTTACAGTGGTTCTCCTCCTACCTCTCAGGTCACTTGCAGTTTGTATGGGCGGGGGGGCAGAGGTCTACCCCAATGCCCCTAAATTGTGGGGTGCCTCAGGGGTCGGTTCTCTCCCCCCTGCTCTTTAACATCTATATGAAGCCGCTGGGTGAGATCATTCATGGCTTTGGGGTGAGATATCATCAATATGCTGATGATACCCAGTTATACATCTCCACCCCAGACCACCCCAGAGATGCCTTTTCCGTGATGTCCCGTTGCCTGGAGGCGGTACGGGCCTGGATGGGTAGAAACAGACTCAGACTCAATCCCTCCAAGACTGAGTGGCTGTGGATGCCGGCATCTCGGGTTTCAGAAGCCCCATCACTTTTGATGGGTGGGGAAAAACTTGCATCCGTTGATAGGGCTTGCAACTTGGGTGTCCTCCTGGATGCTTGGCTGTCCCTAGAAGACGGCCGTGACCAGGGGGGCCTTCGCACAGGTTCACCTGGTGAGCCAGTTGTGCCCTTTCCTGGACCGAGATGACCTTCGCACTGTCACTCATGCCCTGGTTACTTCCTGCTTGGATTACTGCAATTCCCTCTACATGGGCCTGCCCCTGAGATGCACCCGGAGACTCCAGCTGATCCAGAATGCAGCCACACAGGTTGTTACTGGAGCCCCTCGTTACTCCCATATAACACCTTTCCTGCGTGAGCTGCACTGGTTACCAGTGGTTCTCCGGGTCCCCTTCAAGGTGCTGGTTCTCACCTATAAGGCCCTACATTACTTAGGTCTGGGATATTTGCAGGACCTTCTCCTGCCTGCCTCCCACCATCCTGTTCGCTCACATAGGGCTGCTCTCCTCAGGGTTCCCACGGTGAGCCAATGTCATCTGGCGGTGCCCAGGGGTAGAGTGTTCTCTGTGGGTGCTCCCACCCTCTGGAATGAATTACCTACCGAGCTCCGGATGGCTCCTGATCTCCGCTCCTTCCGTTGGGATCTGAAGACTTGGCTGTTCAAGCAAATAGGCTGACTCTGATTCTGGGTTTTATTATTTATTATTTATTAGTTAATTTGGTTTAAAATGGGATTTTGTTGTACATGTTTTTAACTTGTGTTCGCTGCCCTGAGTCCTTCTGAAGAAGAGTGGCATATAAATACATGAAATAATAAATAAATAAATAAATAAATAAATAAATAAGTGATGGTTGCCAAGCACCTGAGTTTTGATCATGTGACTTGGGGATGCTGTGACAGTTGCAAATGGGAGGAATGGCCATAAGTCATTTGTTTAGAACAGTTGCTAAATAAATGGTTGTGATTTGAGGACTACCTGTACCAGCAAAAGATCCCAAAAAATCTGTAGGAGGTGAGCAGGCTAAGCCCAAGGGGAGGGTTAAATGCGTCATTGATTTGGGATCCCTGCACAGCCACCATAAACCAAGTCGAGCAACCCCATGAATTCTGTTGACCCTTATCTTACTCCACTGATGGCAGTCGATGCCCTGCCACAGAGAACCCCTGACTGTTTACCTGAGAGGTTTGCAGGAGACTCAGACAAAATTTGGCCTCATGCGACTTATTCATCAGCACCAGACCAATGTAATTTCCAATTATCAGATCACAAGTGTCCTTCACTGTCAGCCTCTTCACAGCATCAGCCGCCAGATGGGTGTTCCCTATAATTTAGCACAATGACCGATCATGGATAGCCACCAAAACTTTACAGCAAACTTATGGACAATATTTTGGAAATTTCATCCAAGAAGACACTGCCACACGCACAATGCAGAAACTTCAAGAAGGCAACTGGAGAATAAGACGCTAACTGAAGAATTCAAATTAGTTGCAGCAGATTTGAATTGGAATGAGCCTTCCCCGATAGCACAATTCAGATGTGCTATCAGATGAATGATAGAATTGCAAATGAATTCATCAGGCAGGGAATTCCTCAGACCCTGAATCAAATCTACAGAACCTGAATTGTAATTGACTCACATTTAGAAGAGATCTGGGATGGCTCCAACTAACACAAGCTACTACCTCCTAATTTGCCATATCCCCCTCCCTTCCAGATTCTAGGCTATGAGCAGGCTGAGCCTGAGGAAGATGGGGTTAAATGCATTATCAGTTTAGAATTGCTGCACAGCCACAAAAGACTCATGTCCAGCCCCCTGCAAATCCCATTGATCCTTATCGAGCACCAGTTTGGCTTGACTGTTAATAGATCAGATTCTTGTGTTTCGGTAGCATGGAAATAAACTTTTAGTGCTTTGAACTCAACTCTTGTTCTTATTACTTTGCCTGACAAAAGCTCTAAGAGTTTAACATTAATTGACATATATACAATTCAACATTCCACACCTCAACTGTTAAGTATAAGAAAATCACATTTAAAAGGCACAATATATTCTCAATATCCTAATGTAAACAAACTGAAAGAAAATCCAAGTTTAACATCACAAAAAGAGACCATTTCTTCTTTATAAAAGACAAGCTCCAAAATACATTTCAATTAGCAATTTATTCCCTTTAACTATACATTCCATATCACCAAACTAAGCAAGCCCATCATTAATCTGTAATCAATACTTTGATTGTATCGATATACAGATTAGGGAAAACAGTGGGTGCCATGAACAGGATACCAAGAGAGTGATGAACTCAGGGGAAAATGGAAAAAAGAATGATTAGGGACTAGTACCAGGATGGCAGTCCCTGACATACAAATGAGGTGGATTCTACAAGGAACAAACCAAAACAATAACTTTAGCTGCAAAACATAAAGCAGACATGAAATATACATAGTCAAGGTAATATTTCATAATGCAAATACAAAACAGAATCTCACATATCTCAGCTCTATTCTTTTCAAAGGCATCTTATCTGGATTAATACACAACAACTGTTCTCAAATTGGACTATGATGAAGCTTATGGTGATGGTGATCAGTGGCAATGGCAATAGGCAGCAATTGGCGGTGGTAGGTGGCGATCCCCACAGCTTAGAACAGCTGATTGGCAGTATTCTGGGAGGCCAATCCAACTACTGTACCAATCAGCTGCTCAGCAGGGAAGGCTTCATTGGTTCCCAGCAACGGTAGCAGCTCAGCTCAGTTGACCGGTGGTGGGTGCAACAGAGCAGAGCCCTGACGAGCCACATACTGGGACTGCAATAATGTGCTGAAGCTCACCAGGCTGTTTGCTGCAAGGAAAGGACACTAGCCAGATGAATACCGGATGGATGCTGGGAGGCAGAGGCAATTTTTTTCCCCTTGTTTTCCTTCTCTAATGTGTGTCTTATGGTCCGGTGTGTCTTATAGTGCGAAAAATACAGTAAAACATCTGCAAGAAAACAACCAAGCTCAGAGAGCATCAAGGACCCCACAATACATTTCTTGCCAGAGGGAGTATGAATGACTTCAGTAAAGTATTTCTAAAAGGAAGAAGTAACCCTCTTGATCCAGGCTGACCAGAAGATGAGAAAACAATTACAAGAAATAGCTATGAAGGGGAATGGAAGGAAATGTTGGAAGGAAAAATCCATATGGTTTCCAGCATCTTTTGCCAAGCTGGGAGAAAGATGCTGGAAACAGTATGGAGGCTGATTGGTTTATTGATGAAGCAAAACCACCAACCACATGTGATTTTGGGACAGCTGACAAAATGGGAGTTGAGAGTGGGTGGTTTTTATACCTTCTTTGGGCTTTGTATTTGAACTTCCTGTTCCTGTGCAAGAACATGTCCTTTAATATTTTATTGGTTGTCAGATTCCTATGGGGGTCATATAGGGGTTATGTAGGGGTCATAGCTGGCTCTGTAGGCAAAAGAGAAAATACAAATCCTAAGTGTTGTCTGAGGTAATCTGGTCAACCTCTGGGTTTATTGTTTATGTGAGCTCCCAGGTTTCTGTGACTTTGAACTTGGGCAATTCCTATTGTGGCTAATGGCTTTCATCCTGTGTTGGATCTTTGGTGAGGGACTGTTTTCTAATCCTACCATTCTTCCTTTGTTAGTTGTGCTGCAAGGAGTTTCAAAATATCCCGTCTTGAATGTGTTTCTGCCTGCAGTGTTTGCTTTGCTTATGAATAGATAGTTCATAAACATTCTATCTAGAATAGATCTAGAAGATAGTTGGCTTCTTCTTTCAATAAGCTCTTTATCTAAGTGCTGGCATCTTCTGTGGGCTATTAAGAAAAAGTGGGAGATGCTTTCTATCTTTAAAACATGTTTCTCCGTTTCTCCTTTAGGGAAAATAGTTTATCCTGCCTTTTTAATATTTCCCAAAATATTTCATTCTTCTAGGAGGGGGGTGCTTCCTACAGAAAGAAGCCCAGAGCTTTTTAATTAGAACCATTTACTCATCCATGCTGCACACAAATACTGTATGAGGAGAAAAGACCTGCGGTTCTGTTGTGTATGTATCTATTTTGTGCGGGAAATTCAAATGTACAGTGAATCCTGATTGGTTCTTGGTTGCCTCCGGAAAGTATATAAAGAGGGCTGTTGCCTGTGAGTTTTTGCTGAAGTCTCACCCTGAATTAAAGAGCTGTTGTTACTAGCCTGCTTGTGCCTCTCATTATTCCTGCGCTACAACATTGGCGACGAAGGTGGGATAGAGGCCACAAGAGGCAATTCAAAAAGAGCTTGGAGTTTCAGCCAGGGTGACGGGCAAACACGGAGACACGGCATGTCTGCCTATGTTCCGCCAAAACCCTTCGACCCGACCCGAGAGAAGTGGGGATCGTATCTGACCAGGTTCGAGTGCTCCCTAGAAGCGAGTGAAATGCAAGGGCTTTCAGCGAACAGAAAAATGGCTCTGTTCTTAAGCCACTGCGGGCCAGATGTATTTGAGATGGCCGAGTCCCTTTGCGAGCCAACCCCAGTCCAGATGGTTCCCTGGGACGTCCTTCAGGCTAACCTGAGAGCCCACTACGCTCCAGTTCCGTCTAAATTCGTTCAGCGCTACGAACTCCGGCAACGAGTTCAAAAAGAAGGGGAGCCAGTCAGTGCTTATGTAGCCGTGCTTCGAAAAGCCGCAACACATTGTGACTATAGAGACTTAGACGACGCATTGCTTGAACAACTGATTTGCGGGGTTCGAGACACCCGGTTACAAAGGCGTCTTTTAGCCAAGCCAGACCTAACGCTAGCCGGTGCGCTAGACGAAGCCAGAGCACACGAGGCCTCAACGAAAGCTTCGGAAGTGCTGCAGTGACCAAGTTCAAGCAAAGACGGGCCGAAAACAGCTCCCGTCCACAGAGAAGAGGTGCGAACCAGCACAGAGGAAGAGTCGGACGAGGACGTCTTCCATACAGACAAGAAATTGAATGAACAAAGCCGCCGCCACAAGAACTGCCCTAGCTGTGGCGGGGATCATGAGAGACAATCGTGTAAATACAGAGAAGCCATTTGCAGGCGTTGCGACAGGAAAGGCCATTTAGCGCGAGTTTGCAGAGCTCAATTTCTGCGTAGTCGAAAGCCACGTGACTACCGCGACCAACCAGAACCGGCTCGTTCAAAATAGCCAATCAAAGATGACGGCACGAGAAAACGGCACGAACCTCAAAAGCGGGAGACCTACAGCACGAGAATCGGCCAAGCCAGCACAACCGATGACGAGAAAGTCTACACGAAAGTAGAAATCAACGGCAAATCCTGCGAAATGGAAATCGACACCGGGTCTACGCTATCGATCATGTCCTGGTCAACCCTCAAGGCACTCCTGTCCAAGCTTCAGAAGAATCAGCTGTTCCGTCAGAAAATCTGCCTACTCGACTACCAGGGAAACCGAGTTCCCGTTGAAGGCGTGGGCACATTCCGGGTCACCTATGGCGAGTTTTTTTTTTTTTTTTTTTTTAAATTTGATTTATATGCCGCCCTTCTCCGAAGACTCAGGGCGGCTTACAATGTGCTCAGCAATAGCCTTCATCCTTTTGTATATTTATACAAAGTCAGCTTATTGCCCCCACAACTGGGTCCTCATTTCACCTACCTTAGAAAGGATGGAAGGTTGAGTCAACCTTGAGCCTTGGCGAGATTCGAACCCTGCAGTAATTGCAGGCAGCTGGTCTTAAGCAGCTTTAATAACAGGGTGCCTTAAACCCCTGTACTAACAAGGCTCTTGTTCCAGAAAGAGCTGCCCTTGACCGTCATTAGCAAGCCCCTACCAAGTCTACTGGGCATGAAATGGTTCCGGGCCCTCGGCATGGGCTTCACGGGCGTTCACAGCATCAGCGGATCATCACTTAAAGAAACCCTGTTCCACGAGTTTTGGGACATTTTCGAAGAGACTCTAGGCAAGTACATGGGGACCCCTATATCCTTTAATTTAGACCCCAACGTAGCGCCAATTAGACTGAAAGCAAGGCGAGTTCCCTTTGCTTTAAAGCCCAAAATTGATGCGGAGCTCGACAAGCTCATTAAGCAAGGGGTGCTAGTTCCCGTGGATCACGCTAAGTGGGAAACCCCAATAGTCATGCCAGTCAAATCGGATGGCTCAATTAGAATTTGCGCTGACTATAAGTGTTCGATTAACAAGGCGTTGCAGCAGAGCGCCTATCCGGTTCCAATAGTCCACCATCTACTACACTCCCTGGGGCCTGGCAAGCTATTCGCGAAACTAGACCTTGCGCAGGCGTACCAGCAACTGCCAGTAGATGACACTACGGCAGAGTCACAGACAATAGTAACTCACAGAGGTGCCTTTAAATGCACCAGGCTTCAGTTCGGGGTCAGCATCGCCCCAGGACTTTTTCAAAGCACAATGGAGTGCCTTCTACAAGGCCTCCCAGGTGTCATCCCATATTTCGACGACGTTTTAATTAGCGGACAGGACGAAGTGCAGCTGGGCCAAAGGGTTAGACAAGTCTTAACCAGATTCAGAGAAGCGGGACTTAAACTCAAACGAAATAAATGCAAAATAGCGGTTCCATCAGTGGAATTCTTAGGCTACAGAATCCACGGCACTGGCATTCACCCCACAGAAAGCAAAGTTAGGGCTATCCAAAGCGCGCCCACCCCCAAGTCGAAATCCGAGCTGCAGGCTTTCCTGGGCCTTCTCAATTTCTATACGATGTTTTTGAAACACAAAGCCACCGTTGCGGAGCCTCTGCACAGGCTCCTGGGAAAAAACGTTCCGTGGGTTTGGGGCAAGCGAGAAGCGACCGCATTCAACGCAGTTAAGAGACTTTTGTCTGAGGATAGTTTCCTCATCCAGTACAATTCTGAACTACCTCTAGTATTGGTCTGTGACGCTTCACCCTTTGGCGTAGGCGCGGTTTTAAGCCATAGACTGCCGAATGGGTTAGAGGCGCCCATCGCCTATTACTTTTGCACTCTGTCTAGTGCTGAAAGGAACTATAGCCAGCTAGATAGGGAGGCACTAGCGGCTGTAGCGGGGGTCAAAAAATTTCACGAGTATTTGTTTGGCTGCAACTTTGAACTCATTACAGACCACCAGCCTCTTTTGGGACTTTTGGCTGGAGATAAACCGACCCCGGTGGCTCTATCCCCCCGGATGACCAGATGGTCCATTTTCTTGGCCGCATATTTGTACAGACTGCTCCACCGACCGGGCAAAACCTTAGGACATGCTGATGCCCTCAGCCGATGTCCCTTGCCCGAACTATTGGACAGCCCGACCCTGGAAGCCCCGATTTTACTGCTTGACATTGTTTCCCTGGGCCCCATTTCTTTGAACGAGGTGGCGAGGGTTTCTGCCAGGGACTCTGTTTTGCGCATAGTAATGGGCTGGGTAACGAGGGGTTGGCCTACCAAGATGGATGGTGGTGATTTCCAATTTTCCAACAAAAAAAAATGAACTGTCAATGTTGGGGGGCTGCTTGTTGTGGGGAGACAGGGTGGTCATTCCTTCGCGGTTAAGGCACAGAGTTCTAGAAATGCTGCATGAGGGACACCCTGGTGTTGTTCGTATGAAAGGCCTAGCTCGTAGCTATGTTTGGTGGCCACATCTCGACCAAGATGTCACTGAGTGGGTGGGGAAGTGTAGGCCCTGCCAGGAGTCCCGCCCAGATCCTCCCATAGCACCCGTTTGGGAATGGGAAAAACCAAAGGGACCGTGGGGGAGAATTCACATCAATTTCGCTGGCCCGTTCCATGGCCAGAATTTTCTTATTATTGTAGATGCATATTCTAAGTGGCTCGAAATCGCCTTAATGCCATCTACCACTTCTGAGGCTGTAATCAAAGTACTCAGAAAACTATTCGCAACACACGGGTTGCCGGACACCCTGGTATCCGACAATGGGAAGTGTAGGCCCTGCCAGGAGTCCCGCCCAGATCCTCCCATAGCACCCGTTTGGGAATGGGAAAAACCAAAGGGACCGTGGGGGAGAATTCACATCAATTTCGCTGGCCCGTTCCATGGCCAGAATTTTCTTATTATTGTAGATGCATATTCTAAGTGGCTCGAAATCGCCTTAATGCCATCTACCACTTCTGAGGCTGTAATCAAAGTACTCAGAAAACTATTCGCAACACACGGGTTGCCGGACACCCTGGTATCCGACAATGGGCCCTAATTCATGGCGACTCAATTCGAAGGCTACCTAGCCAAATTAGGCATAAGAAATGCATTACCCGCTCCTTTTCATCCGGCTTCTAATGGCCTTGTTGAAAGATTTGTAAGAACGGCCAAAGAAGCCCTCTCCCGACTCAATGCAGGGGACTGGCAGGCTAGAATAGATGAGTTCTTAGCGGTACAGCATGCCACCCCGTGCCCCACTTCGGGCCGCAGCCCAGCCGAGCTTTTAATGGGCCGAAAGCTACGATGCGTTCTAGACAGACTGCATCCTAATTACTCCTCCGATAGCTTCACCAGGGAAGGGGGAGGACTAAGGCATTTCGAAGTAGGTTCACCAGTTTTTGCTAGAAGCTACATTAAAGGGCCCTTATGGGTAGAGGGAACCATCATAGGAATTACCGGTCCAAAATCATACACAGTTGATATAGGGCATGGTAAAATCTGGAGGAGACATATAGATCAATTGCGTAAACGTTTACCAAACGAAAACTCGTGTCCTAACTATCCAAGTCTTCCTGACACAGCTACCTGAAGCCCGAGTAAGCCGGAATACTTATCTGGCAACCCTGAGCCAGCGCCTCGCCAGCGAGCCGACACTCCCAGCCGGAGATAGCCACACCTCCGGAGAAATCCAGGAGGTTCCATTGGCGGAGCCAGGAGAGACGGGAGGTCCCTCCGACCGGCTCGACGCCTCGCCAACAACTCAACTGCACAGGTCAACCAGGATTAAGACACGCCCTGGTCATCTGCGTGATTTTGTATGTAAATATGTAAATAGATAGAATAAGTGCCTTCTGGGAGGGGAGGGGTGTTGTGTATGTATCTATTTTGTGCGGGAAATTCAAATGTACAATGAATCCTGATTGGTTCTTGGTTGCCTCTGGAAAGTATATATAGAGGGCTGTTGCCTGTGAGTTTTTGCTGAAGTCTCACCCTGAATTAAAGAGCTGTTGTTACTAGCCTGCTTGTGCCTCTCGTTATTCCCGCGCTACAACAGGTTCTGTCTTGGTTTACATTTTCCAATAAGCTATTGAGACGGAAGATCACTTAAAAGCAATTTATTAGAGTATTCCAATAAAGTGGGGTCTCCCTCTGAAAAGGGGAAACCTGGAAAAATGGCTTTCATTTACTTTTATAGTTAGTGCAACTAAGAACTTCAAAATAAAAGTTGATTGGTTTATAAATAATCATCTGTCCAGTTACATCGTAAGAATTTATATGTAAGCATTTAGGATTGAAAAGAACATTGTATTCTGAATAAAAATAAAACAAACATTTGCAAGAGAGAAAAATGTGAGAATGTAAGATATGTTCCCAGCACTTTCCAGATTTGGGCTTGAATATTTGCTTTGTTCATGGAGGCTTGAAAATAGATGAAAAGGAAACCTTTATCTACAATGTATGGAATGCTTTCCTGCCAGTTATGGTTTCCAACCTTTTCTTGAAGGTTAAGGTTTATGTCTAATTACTGGCAATACATTTGCAAAAGGAAATTTTAAAATACAAGAAAACCCATGTTAGCTAGCCAATGTAACAATATACTACAAAAATCATATTTCAAATATTACAAGTCATTATGGTGTGACCCTCAAGGGAAAGAAAAGTTTGCCATGGTCTTTCAGAACTGTAAAACTGTAAAACTGACCTCAGCCCAAATGGTTTGGCAGATTAATTTAGCCATTGAAATGCTGTCATGCATCCTCTGCCTGGCCCATGCTTTTTTGCTTGCTAAATTCAAAGACTATCTCTCTACACATCACTTGGCTTCTGTACAAATGGACTTGATTTCTCAGGCAGTTCTTGGCCTTATTGATGATGTAGACCGTCTGGAATATTATTGCAAAGGTACCTCCCTTCCTAGAATCACATGGGCCATTTAGGCAGGGGTGAAATGCTCCCAGTTCGGACTGGATCGCCTAATCCGGTAGCTATGGTGGTGGGTGGTTCGGAAAACCGGTAGCAAAAATCCCTGCACCCCCCCACCATGCTCAGCTGAGCCGTGCGATCATCAGAGCCTTTTTTTTTTTTTACTTTTAAAAGCATTTTTTCTAAAACCCCTTCCGATGAAAAAATGCTTTTAAAGTAAAAAAAAAAAAAAGCCTCTGATGATCGCACGGCTCAGCTGGGATCCTCAGAGGCTTTTCAAAGCATTTTTTCCTGCAACCTCTTGGCCGAAGAGGTGGTTAAAAAATGCTTTGAAAAGTCTCTGACAATCCCAGCTGAGTTGCCTGATCGGCAGAGAGGCATTTTTTAAAATGACTCTCTGACGATCCCAGCTGAGTTGCCTGATCACCAGAGGCTTTTCAAAGCATTAGAAAAAATGCTTTGAAAAGTTAAAAAAAAAAAAAGTTGGCCACGCTCACCCAGTCACATTACCCCACCACCACCAAGCCACGCCCACAGAAGCGGTAGTAACACATTTTACCTTTCACCCCTGCATTTAGACCATCTATTCCAACACCCACTCCACTCAGAGCCTGAGTGGCGTAGGAGGCTAATGCCTCCTACTAAGGCAGCATTTAACATCCAGCTGCTTGCAATTACTGCGAGTTCAATTCTCACCAGGCTCAAGGTCGACTCAGCCTTCCATCCTTTCTAAGGTAGGTAAAATGAGGACCCGGTTTGTGGGGGCAATAAGCTGACTTTGTATAAAATATACAAAAGTATGAAGACTATTGCTTAACGCATTGTAAGCAGCCCTGAGTCTCCGGAGAAGGGCGGCATATAAAAATAAATAAAATAAAAAATAAAAAAATCCAGAAATCCAAATGAAAGCATACTAGATACAATGGATGACTTCCTATCGTCTTGTTTTAAGAGCAATAAACAAACAAACAACTTTTTGCAAATCTTTCTGTTCTTTTACTTCAAAGATTGAAGACTTTTTAGTTCTTAAACAACGGGGCTGAAAATATGCATTATTCTTGCGTCAGTGAAATTGTCTTACCAGTTTTCACTAATACTGAAATTAATTTGTTTGCTCATTTGGACAACTGTAATATATTTTCTGCAATAGAATCTACACTGCTTGTGCTGGCTTTGGAAGAAGAATGCTCAACATGTAATCTGTTATTGCAGCTGGGAAATAAGAGAGAGGCAGAAGGATGAATTTTGTAAACCAGCCGGCTGAGTAACGGGTACGAGGATAGCGAGATGTCAAAGCATGTTCTATGCAATCGGTGACCAAGCACAAGTTCTTGCTGCTCATCTTCACGATTGTGCAGATATATTTGTAATCTAAAAAACATGAAGCAAAAATCAGTCAATGGGTTATTTTTCTATAGTAGTTTCTAAGCTATATTTTATATAGAGGAAAAAAATGAGGATTCCAACTCTCTGTTCTGGGAGAAAGGTAGAGTGGCAGACAAGGTGTCAGGTACTCTTGTTGTGTGCAAACAACAAAGAGCAAACAATGGAAACCTCTCTCCTCAGCCCAAACGGGTAGCTGAAAATATTTATGATGCTTCAAAAGTGGAATGGCTATGAGATGGGTAGGGTCTGTCAACTCAAGGCTCGGGGTGTGTCAACTCAAGGCTCGGGCCTGTCATGAGGTAAACTGAGATAATCACTTCAAGCAGGATGAATTAAGCATCCTGAAAGGGTATTAAATCGTTATTTATCATGTTATTTTATTTGAACTGTGTGACGATGGAGAAACATGGGATTTTCTACCGAATATAGAAAAATAACTGGGCTAGTTTGCATTTTGACCATCAGCGAGGGGATGAAGGGCAACCGTTCCTGACTTATTTCAGGCAGCCAAATATCTTGTATTGGCTTTGGTTAACTTTATGATTCCTGCTCCTGCTGCTTCTGGATAACACATACACATACAAATACCCTTCTAGGGTTCTTCTTTTACTCACAGGCATCCAGGTATGGTTGTCCATAAAATTCTTTGACGTGTGGGGGTATTTTGCTGAACACACCCTGTAAGTGCTTATCTGGGTTAATGAGCATATTTGTGATAAAGCCTCCAGGCTCAATGATGCTGGTTCTGATTCCGAAAGGAGAAAGCTCTCGCCTGTATTGGAATAAAAGGATTACTTTTGCATAAGGAGAGTCTGTGAGGTGGAGGGATTAAGGTCTTGGACTAGGAGCAGAGAGACTGAGCTCTTACTCTACTCCAGCCACAAATGCTCCTTCGGGACTTGGGCTGCTTACTCCCTCTCAGTCAATCTAACTCAGAAAGTTATTGTCATGGAAGAAATAGGAGGTTGAAGTAATATTTAAGCTGCCTTGAGTTCCATTGTGGGTATTTCAGAGACCTTTCATTTTTGTGCATGTAAAAACTCGCAGCAGTTATCATATATAAAACAATCTTCCACGACTCTTTTCTAATTGTCTATCCAGTTCTAGTTTCAACTGAATATTGATCTTTAAAATTCTTTGTATCTTTGTGTGTAATTTGAATCCAAAATTGTCTGGCTTTTCTGCAAGTCCACCAAGCATGATAAAATGACCCTTCGTGTTGCCAACATTTCCAACATAGATTGGAAGTACCTTTAGACATTTTAAAGACAATTTTTCTGTAGTCATATGCCAACATTAAATCATTTTATAAAAATTTATTTTAAATTTTTATTTAAAAAAAATAAATAAATAAGAGAGAGAGAGAGAGAGAGAGAGAGAGAGAGAGAGAGAGAGAGAGAGAGAGAGAGAGAGAGAGAGAGAGAGAGAGAGAGAGAGAGAGAGAGAAGTTCCCTGAAGATGGGCTCCAGCACAAGTCCAAAAGCTTGGAAAACAAAAACCTCTGGTCCTGGTGACCGACACAGATTAGATCCTGAAAGAAAAATAGCTACTAAATTTCCATTTTACCTCAGAGTGTCTGAGAAGGCTTCCACAGCAAACTTGGAGAGGCAATACCCGCCTCCGGGGGATGCCAGTCTTCCCACCACACTAGACAAGTTGACCACTCTTCCTCTGGCTCTCCTCACCAGGGGCAGCATGTGGAGCGTCACGTCAATCAGCCCAAGCAAGTTGACATCCAGCACCTTGGCAAAATCCTCCTTCTTCAGCCACTCATTGGGAGCAATCGGATAATTTATGCCTGCATTATTTACTAACCCCCAAAGTCCTGTGAGGGGAAAAAAAGTGGGATTCAGGAGGATCTTCATTAGGGGTGGGTTCTACTTACCTTTACTACCGGTTCACAATAGGATTGCGCATGTGCATGCGCAGATTGCTGATGACGACATTCGGGGTGGTGGATGGGGCCTCCCGCCGGTTTTACTATCGGTTTTTGCAAACTGGTCTGAACCGGGGGCAACTCATCACTGATCTTCATGATTCTGTCTTGGAATAATCTTAGCTGGAACCCCAGTTCCTTCAGTTCTGCTTTTTATGCCATGTATAATTCCCAAAGATAAAATTTGTTAATACACCCTCCCCCAAATATGAAAGTCAGCAAGAGGGAGGTTTGTTCCACACCTTTTTATTCAGATATTTGCCAATCTTCTGTGAAAAGACCTGTCTTTAGACCTTTAGAAGGTGTGCATTCCATAAGGATGGCGAATCAGGTATGGTGTAGTGTTGACAGTGCTGGTATAGAAACCAGGACATTGAGTTCTAGTCCTGCTGTAGGCCCAAAAGCTGTATGGGTGACCTTGGGCCAGTACTTTCTCTTAGCCCAACACGCTCACAGGGTTGAAAATAGGAGGAGGAAGAAGTACAGGTAGTCCTCAACTTATGATGACAATTGAGCCGAAAACTTCTGCTGCTAAATGAGACATTTGTTAAGTAAGTTTTGCCCCGTTTTACCACCTTTCTTGCCACAGTTGTTAAGTAAATCACTGCACTTGTTAAATAAGTAACATGTGAATAAGACAGAATAAAATAAGATAACCTTTATTGTCACTTTTGCTGGGTATATACTGGCACATATTAAAATGAAATTCTGATGCCCCCCCCCAAAGTATGTATATTATGTATGTATGCATGCATGTATGTATGTACACGTATGTAGATACATACATACATAGAAGGAAGTGAACTTCGAATAATCTTTTTTGCCATTCCCACCACAGCCCTCCTGTCCAAATAAAACAGTAATACAATATGACAGAATGCTTTCAATCCTTCCTTTATCAAAAGTGGTAAGGACAGGGGAAGGAAGATGTGCTCATATGACGCAGAAAGCAACCAAACTATCCTACTCGTTATTTGCCCACCCAGAAACTTAATATTACTAACCACCTCCACAGATGAATCCTTAATACACAGAGGTGTATGGATGTGCCTGCCTTTTCCAAAATCAACAATGATTCCTTTGTTTTTCCTACATTTAGAATAGGCCACACCCACCCCACCTCTGCAAATGGGATAAATGCCCACAATGGGTTGCTGCAGCGGAGACCCTGCAGTGAAGCGGGCATGGCCAGGCAGCTGCGCTCAATTGTCCTAGCCCTCTACTATTGGCTTCCCCATTGAGTTTGCTTGTCAGAAGGTTACAAAAGGTGATCACGTGATCACGGGACACTGGAACTGTCATAAATATGAGTCCATTGCAGTGGTGGGTTTCAAATTTTTTCACTACCGGTTCTGTGGGTGTGGCTTGGTGGGCATGGCAGGGGAAGGATACTGTAAAATCTCCATTCCCTCCCCAATCCAGGGGAAGGTTACTGCAAAATCTCCATTTCCTCCTGATCAGCTGGGACTCAGGAGGGAGAGAATAGATGGGGGTGGGGCCAGTCAGAATTTTTACTGCCGGTTCTCCGAACTATTCAAAATTTCCGCTACTGGTTCTCCAGAACTGGTCAGAACCTGCTGAAACCCACCTCTGGTCCGTTGCCAAGAGTCCGAATTTTGATCATGTTACCAAGAGGATGCTGACATAAATGTGAAAAATGGTTGTAAGCCACTTTTTTCAGTGCTGTTGTAACTTCAAAGTTATTAAATCAACATTTGTAAGTTGAGAACTACCTGTATTATTTATGTTTGCTCTGTGAGATACTTATAAAATAATAAAGATAAAGGTTTCCCCTGTTCAGTCATATTCGACTCTAGGGGGCAGTGCTCACCTCCGTTTCTTAGCCGAGGGTGCCAGCGTTGTCCATGGTCGTGAGACCGGCCTGACTATATGCCGAAGCACAGAGAACGCTGTTACCTTCCCACCAAAGTGTACCTATTTATCTACTTGCATTTGCATGCTTTCCAACTGCTAGGTGGGCAGGAACTGTGGCAAGGATGGGAGCTCACCCCGTCATGTGGCACTTGGGTCTCATATCCAGGCTGTCAGCTTTTTAGCTGACAAGTCAGCATCTTTAACCACTGAGCCATCACGCCCTCCCTAAAGTAATAAAGGCAGGATAAAAATCTAATAAATAAATAGTCAATAAATAATTGGGGCCCTGTGAAATATGAAGGAAGGCCTTAAGGTCTCCTAGGAATTTTTTACTCTGGCAGCCTCCCTCCAAGCTGGTTTGTCAGAACAATACCTGAAATGTGTCAACTGTTGCTTCAGGCCTAAGGAAAACAGTTAGGGCTCAGCCCAAGACTCTCGACCCCTTGTTGTTTGATCTCAGGACCACAAGAATACATAGGGTAGTAATTCATGCTGAATTGAACTTGCTAACCAAAAACAGACATAATTATGGTAAATTATGGTATGGTATATTTCCATGGCATTAATTTTAGCCCAATCATTTTATGTCCTGATTTTGGACAGGGAGAAAAGAAAAAGCATAGAGAACTTGCTTTGGGAATCTGAATGATTAGACTTAAAGATACAGTGCAGTACACTGCAAAGGTTTTGCATAATAATCCCACTGTATACTTTTATGAAACATTTGTGGGTGGCGTAGCATAGGCATTTTTGTTTAAATATCAAAGGAAGGATGTATTGCCTTCTTAGAAGATAGGAAAAAGAGAGAAGAATAACATTTTATAACAAAGCTATCCTACCCAGAAAATATGCAGTGTTTTTGTTACCCTTATTTCAGAGGTGTCAAATTCACGGCCCGCGGGCCGGATGCTGGCCACAGCCACCCTCAGTTTAGCAAAGGGGGAAAAAGTTCCAATAAATCTAGTGACGACATGATGACATGAGTTTGACACCCCTGCCTTATTTGAATTAAATTATGGTATTATCATCATAATTTATGGGATTATTAAAGACTAATACTATTCTTTAAGATACTAATAATTTATTATTATTTTATTTTTATATATTTATTAATATATAATATATAATATATAATATATAATATATAATATATAATATATAATATATAATATATAATATATAATATATTACATTACATTATATATATAATATAATATATAATAAAATAAAATAAATTTATATATTTATTATTATTACAAAGCAAGCAATGTCTGTCCTTCATGCCAATCTTTTAGTTATAGTCAGGATCAGAATTATTTTTTTTAATGTTAATGGTTGGGTAAGTATCCATATCCTGCATTTCTGTAAAAGAGAGAAATTGCATTTTGATTGCAGGAAAATCACAAAACCCTGTCACATTAAAGCCCCTGGTGGAGGGAAGCATGTTTTGCACTCGACAGGATAAAAATTTAGTGTTTGCAATTATTATTTCACAATTTTTCTCCTCCTGGTGGAATATGGCATAGTAGATCCTGCTTGGCATCATTTGTTCATTTAAGGAGGAATAATTGGGTTATATTCTGTCCGAATTGATGAGCCAGGGCTTGGCCATTTTGTACTTTTCAGCTATTTTAATGGATGAATTTGTCCAGCCCATTGAGAAATGTTTGCACAATGACAGCCATAGAAGTCACTTCATCAACCATCTTGTAAACCGTCTATCCAGCTGAAGTGCTTCTCTAGCATCTGAAGTAAACTAACACTGCCTTGACTGGCTGACTGATTTGAGTGATCTAAGGTGGTTTCTTGCTGCCTGTGTGAGAAATGCTTGTTTTATTGATAAAAAAATGCTTTTTGGGAAGATATCTGTTTTTTTGTGCCAATTTCTTAGACTACGTGATACTTGCTTGGTATTTGGGATCTTGTGTATAAACTTTTGTTTGTGGTCGCTTGTTTTACAAATAATTTCCAAGTGAACTTATTCTGCAAAATAAAATTGATTTAATCTCCATCCTTGGTGTGTGATTAATTGGGCTAGCCTACCAGGCATTGAACCCAGGTTTTGGGGACAATAAAATGGAGGAGAATTTCGGTTCCTGATGAGGACCTTAATAAATGTGAAGAAAAACGGAAAAGTGATACTAGTACCCTGTTTTCCCCAAAATAAGACATCCCCTGATAATAAGCCCAATTGGGCTTTTGAGCGCATGGCAATAAGGCCAAGCACTTATTTCAGGGTTCAAAAAAATACAAGACAGGGTCTTATTTTCGGGGAATCATGGTAGGAAATTGGAACAAGGAGTGCAAAGTGCAAGATTAAATAAGGTTAACTGAAAGACAGCTTTGCTAAAACTCAAGGGTAAAAATTAAAGTTGCAACAAAATATATACATATTTAATTATTAAGACTAAGTAACTTGGCTATTGAAATTGGTTACACAGGAACAAAACTTTATTAAAGGCAGAAATAAGATATGTTATAGTTCATTGCCCATCTAAATTTTTGGCTATGCTTTAAATACAACAATGGCAATTTAATATGTTTTAATTAGAAATGAGCAAAATATATTTAAGAATTATATTAAAAACAGAGAACCTATGATAATTTGCTAAGCGTATATTGATTTTACTCTGAAACCTACTCAGTACTGATAATAACATATATGTAATTTGTAAAAGTTAACTAGCAATTTCAAATATTTAGGAACTGTTCTCAAGAAAGGCTTAAATGAATTATGAAAAAAATAATAATAATATCCCCCCAAGATCAGCTTTGGATTTTTTTTTCATAACATATCCATTTTCACAAACGTAAGAAACGTAAAGAATGTTAAGGATTATATTAAAAACAGAGAATCTGTGATAATTTGCTGACAGTATATTGATTTTATTCTGAAACTTATGCAACACTGACAGTAATGTATTTGTAAAACTTAACTGGTGATGTCAAATATTTAGGAACTGTTCTCAACAAAGGCTTAAATGAATTATGGAAGAAAAATTATATTCCCGCCCAACATCATCTCTGAATTTTTTAAAAAATTATATATCCATTTTCCCAAAGCTTCTGAATTTGTTTAGGCAGCAGATATCTTACATTTAGACTCTTCAAGAAAAAAAAAAAAGATAAATCTGCATAAAATAGGCCCCTCCATGTCATTTC
Organism: Pantherophis guttatus; assembly: GCF_059756535.1. Taxonomy (NCBI): domain Eukaryota; kingdom Metazoa; phylum Chordata; class Lepidosauria; order Squamata; family Colubridae; genus Pantherophis; species Pantherophis guttatus. The sequence continues at coordinate 136,737,776 of NC_142064.1, read as the reverse complement.
TTTAATGATTTCTCTACTCACTTCAGATCACTGCTTTAAAGAGGATATTGATTGGCTCTGCTTTTCTTTTCTCTGTTCCTGAATAATGAATGAAAAGGTGTAAGAGAATCCAACAGATCCTAATTAATAAGTTCAGTGCTGAACATTTGCCAGTAATCAGTTCAGTGAGAAGGAATAGACCTCTGGGTCAAAATCTGATTTCTCCTAAAGTGGGCACAATAATCACTCCACTTTACAGCTGTGTTTTTAATTCAGCTGTTAGATCATGCCCACTTTAAATTCCATTAAATGCTTCATTTGCAAATGTGGCAGATCAAACTGCGGTAAAGACTAATGGAGCCATTTCTTTCCTTTTTTTAGTTAGCGCCAGTGGTGGGAGTCAGCCGGTTCGCACCTATTTGGGAGAACCGTTTGTTAACTTTCTGAGCAGTTCCGAGAACCGGTTGTTGGAAGAAATCTCCTTTTGTCTTTTTTCCTCACTTTACAGGCCTAATCCTGTCAGGAAGGCAGGAAGGAAACATTTTGGTGTTGTTTCTAACCTAATCCTTATCTTTATTGCCCTAATTACAGAAACTGCCTCTCTGGTTAAGCTTTATTACATTGTAACAGCTAATGGTTCTTGGCAGTACGCCCCAACTAGCTGGAACCTGAGCTTCTCTGGAATGTTTTTTTTCTTTGCTGGTACTTTGCTTTTCTTTGCTTTATTAGGGGCTTTACTTTCTTAAAGGGGAAGGGTTGTTTTAAGTTTTTTACACTGCTTTACTGGTTCCTGGCACTGTCCTTTTGGGCTGTACTTCCAAGAGGCAGGATGCAAGCTTTCTTTTTTTCCTGCCTTTCTGGAGGCATGTGATCTTTCCTTAAATCTGGATGATTTCATTAGGATATCTTGTGAGGAGAGTGAGACCAGCTGGTATCTTTAAGTGGTGCAAATGGATCTAAGGATTACTTCTCCTGGGTGTGAAAGGGTGCTTTGTCAGTTCATTGAGCACAGGAGTCTCTTGTCTATAGGGATTCAGTCATCCAGGTCATGCCTGTCCCAAAGGTGTTTTTTTCAAGAGGCAACCTGGACTTTCTTGATTTCCAGAAAGTCCAGTTGCCTCTTGAAAAAGCACCTTTGGGACAGGAGTCTCTTGCACTGCTTTGGAATGGCCAAGGCACATGATTGCTCACTGATAGTAAGATTTTTAAAAAAAAGGAGGTAGGGGTGTGGATCTTCCAAATCATTTTAGTTTTATTATTTATTTATTTATTATTCAAATTTCTATACCGCCCTTCTCCTTTCGGACTCAGGGCGGTGAACAGCCAATGTAAAAAACATTTATACATAAATACGATTAAAAATAGATTTAAAATAATTAAATTTGGCCCATAGTTTAAAATTTTAGTTTAAAGTTTTCTCTCATGATAATAAGGCTTAGTAACATGGCATGAGGCTTGAAGTTTATTTAGATATCTGTGGCATATACTAATTTTATTGTGATCCTGACAAGCTTGGGAGGCTTGAACCTGGGTCCCCTATATAATTTGTTAATTTGTCTCTTTAGCTCGGGATTTTGTAGCCCAAATATGCCCACCCACTTTCTGGAGAGCTTAAATGACCTCTCTGCTAAAGGAATTTACTTTATGAGAAAGAGTTGGCTGCTGATAGTTATCACTGCATTTTAACTATTTTAATTCCTCAAGGTGTCGAGCCTTGCAGCACGCTCGACTACCATGCGATGACAGCAGCAAGGAACATACATATGATATACATACACACGGGGTACACGGGGTGATGGTGGCACTGGGTGCAGGCAGTCGTGTGCGGGGTGTGGGGTGGAGGTGTCGTGTGCGACGGGTGTAGGGCGGTTCATGAACGTTGCTGCGGAAGAACGCTCCAGATCACACTGAAGCCCGATATGCTGATGAGGGAGGGTGTGGTACTAATAACAAGGGCATGGTATTAAGGAGGAAATGGAGGTAATGAATGGGCTATTTAAACGCTCACCAACAGGGATCCATAGCGCTGATTTTGTTCGTTTTTGCAAATCCCAGCATGTGTCTGGAAGCCGACGTGAATAAACCAGCATTTTACAAAGAGCTGAACTGTGTTTGCTGAGTTTTGCTTGCGTCTTGCACAGAACTACTGAGAGGAAATCAGTGCTCCCCCCCTTTTCTGGCTAGAGATGGTGGAGGGCATGGATAAAGCCGCTGCTTCACCGGCCCTGGAGGAGAAGGGGTCACCACCCGACGTGGAAGAAATTCCGGTTGAGCCTCAGCTTTCAGTTCGGCCGAAGGAACGAGGACGAAGCCGCAGTCAGGGTGAGGAGACTAGAGAGGCTGGGCTGGCTAGGGGTGTGGCCAGCCAGGCAGGATCGGGGGAGTGGTGGCAAAGTCCCGCTTTGGCTGCTCTGGCTGCTCACAAAGACCCAACGTCACCCCCATACAGCGAAAGGTTTTATCGATGGAGAGAGAGACGTTGGGTTGACAACGATGACAGGGAGTGGAGCTACTCAACAGGACTGGGCCAATCCACCATAGAAGTACTTCGGGAGCGCTTTGGGGAAGCCAGCTTTCGTGACGCCCAGTCCTGGCAACTGTGGTTGACGGGGACTGAACCTACAACCGGCTGGCACCCATCCGCTACAGGACAAGAGACTCGGTTCCGGTTAGCCAGCCCCAAGTTGCAGGTGGGCCCTTCCCTAGGTGGTGGTTCCTGGCCACATGCCACACACCACCCAACACCCCAACCTGTTGGATCGACAACTATGGGAACGGTACCTGGCCTGCTTCACTCAGTTCCGGGACAGGTTGCCGGGTCCAGGGGCCTGAATATTTCAGGTCAGGCACCTCCAGGACCGGCGGGGCAGCCGGGGGTGTGGGGCTCCCAACCAGTATGGGGACCACCCCCTTACAGACCACGTTTGATGGTAACCCCGATCGGGTGGCTCTCTTTCTAAGCCAGGTACTTAGCTATATCGACCTGTATGGCCGTTTGTATCCCACCCAATGGTCTATGGTGGTGGCCATTACAACAACTCTGACGGGGGAGGCTGCTGATTGGGTGGCGGATCTGCATAACGACCATACCCGAGAGCTCACCAATGTTGGGCTATTCCTGGAGGGCCTCAGAGTGCAGTTCGAAGACGATACTCGAACCCAGGTGGCAGAAGGAGAGCTCGTAGCTTTGAAGCAATGGGGCTGCCCGGCAAAAGAATATGTGAAAGAATTCCGCCAGTTAGCAGGGAGAGTGCGGGGGTGGCCTGAATGCATGCTGGTTCACCAGTTTCACCTTGGACTGGACCGCGATTTGCGGCAGGCCTGTGTATATAGGGGGATGCCACCCCGTCTGTCCGAATGGTGTAAAGCTGCTATTGACTTGGACGTTGGCTTAAGGGAATTCTGGGTCAGAGGTGGTGTGATGGTGGCACTGGGTGCAGGCAGTCGTGTGTGGGGTGTGCGGTGGAGGTGTCGTGTGCGACGGGTGTAGGGCGGTTCATGAACGTTGCTGCGGAAGAACGCTCCAGATCACACTGAAGCCCGATACGCTGATGAGGGAGGGTGTGGTACTAATAACAAGGGCGTGGTATTAAGGAGGAAATGGAGGTAATGAACGGGCGGGCTATTTAAACGCTCACCGTCAGGGATCCATAGCGCTGATTTCGTTCGTTTTTGTGAATCCCAGCATGTGTTTGGAAGCCGACGTGAATAAACCAGCATTTTGCAAAGAGCTGAACTGTGTTTGCTGAGTTTTGCTTGCGTCTTGCACGGAACTACTGAGACAAGGTACTCTGGCATCCTACCTGATTTGTAACTCTGACTTGCAGGTATTTCTAATCTAATGATTGGTATTTAAGGCAGCTTTTTGCAAGCAAAGAAGCTTTTTGTATTTTTGTACAGATAATCCTTGATTTACAACAGTTCATTTAGTGACCATTCAAAGTTACAATGGCACTGAAAAAAGTGACTTATGACCGTTTTTCACACTTACGACCGTTGCAACATCCCCACGGTCACGAGGCTGGGCGAGGCAAAGCGCTCCTTGACGTGAGTGATGTCAAGTTGGCCACGCCCACTCAGTCACATGATCACCCAGCCATGCCTACCCATCTGGTTATTAGGGGAGAGAACTGGTTATTAAATTATTTGAATCCCACCACTGATTAGCACTTTTTGACTACCAGTCCCAAATCATGGCCATTTGGCTTTAAAATGTCTGTTTCCTGTTTTCATGTGATTTGCTTAAAAGAATAACAGAGTTGGAAGGGACTCTGGAGGTCTTCTAGTTCAATCCCCTGCTCAAGTGTGATACCCTATACTATTTCAGACAAACTGTTGTTGAATCGCTTCTTAGAAACCTCCAGTGATGGTGCAACCACAACTTCAGAAGGCAAGCCACTTCACTGATTAATTGTTCTAACATACAGGAAATTTTTTTTTTTTTTTTTACAGGAAATTTCTCCTTACTGGTTGGTTTTCTCCTTGATTGCATTCCATCCATTGCTTCTTGTTCTGCCTTCAGATGCTACTCTGCATACAGTGAGCCGTTGTGGCACAGTGGTTAGAATGCAGTGTTGCAGTCTAACGCTGCTGACTGCCAGGGATTCAATCCTCACCGGTTCAAGGTTGACTCAGCCTTCCATCCTTCTGAGGTCAGTAAAATGAGGAGCCAGACTGTTGGAGGCAATATACTGATTCTGTAGACTGCTTAGAACGGCTGTAAAGCACTGTGAAGCAGTATATAAGCGCTAAGTGTTCTTGCTACCTTGCAAAGTCATTCTTAACTTAAATCCTTAAGTCCATATTTCATAAGATAAATTAAAAATAGGAGATACAAGTTTGATCCACTTTACAACTTGCTGTTTCTATTCTTTTCCTTTTATAGTTTGTTTCCTATAATATCATGATCAAATCATATGTTATTTTAATTAATATGTATTGGACCTTTTCATTATAAATTATTGTACGGGAGCATACAACCTTTTAATCTAAATCATCGCACAGGGGCACAAAAGAGATTCAATCTGTCCCCTAGCTCCTTTATTTCCAAAATCTACTCCCATCACCATTGACTTTGCCCCTAAAGGTTAATAAGCCAGCTATTAAAAACAAGTAAGCAATGCTTTTTAAAAACTTTTTTTTACATTTCCTCTCTTCCATCATATAAATATATAATATGTCTCGTGAAAATTCAGTCTTTTGATTCTTGCCATCATATTGTTAATGTGCAAGTTGTAATAAAACAATCAATTTAGGAAGAGTGATCATTTTAAATGAGGCCACCATGACACACATTTCTCAACTCCCTCAGCCTTGGGTTTTTGCTATGGTAGGGAGGCATCTGCATTTTCACAAATGGGTGCCCTTCAGAATTTGCATGGATTCTGCTGATTTTTCATGTGGCTATACTTTTTATTGTTCCATTGTATTTATGCCCTCTGAGAAGATGAAGGCAGGGTCTGTCTGATGCATCTGCACTTTTTTTGATTGTTTATGCAAGGCAGCGTGGTGATTTAGCTCCTCCTTGAGGTGTACATGGGTTTGAAGCACCAGGGTCTGTAGGGATGATTGTTATTACTATGGACATGCCAATCACAACTGCCCCATTCTGGAAAGCTTCTTTAGCACGGTTGCTGTCTATTGCCTACCTGGGCTACTTCCAGCTGCTGCCAGGCATGAGTTGAGAATTGGTCTCTGTGTTGATTCACTGCCACCACCTCTATTCCCCTTGTTGGATTAGTTGGAGACAGAATTTGCTCATTATCAGTCCCCTATATTATATACTATACTAATCAGCATACAGCTTAGCTGATTTTGAATGTGAGTTTAATGAATTCTGTTGTCTATGGATTCTGTATATCTTGTCTTAAGTCTGAAGCTCTTAAATAGCACATTCTATATCAGTGATGGCTAACCTTTTTGCCATCGCGTGCCAAAAGCGGGGGTCGCACGCACATGTGCCCACACCCATAATTCAATGCGCCCTGCCCCCCGCGCATCCGTGCATGACCCCTCTGCACTCCCCCCGCTTTTGGCACGTGATGGCACAGTGGGCCCATAGGCCCATTTTTTGCCCTCCCCAGGCTCCAGAGGCTTTCTTGGAGCCTGGGGAGGGCAAAAATGGCCTTCCCCACCCTCCCGGAGGCCCTCCAGAGGCCGGAAATGACCCATTTCCCAACTTCCGGGAAGGCCCGAAAAAATCAGCTGGCTGGCTTGCGCATACGCGCCATAGCTGAGCTAGGGCAATGCTCACGTGCCCACCGATATGGCTCAGCGTGCCACCTGTGGCACGTGTTCCATAGGTTCGCCATCACCGTTCTATATCTTATAAATATCTGAGAAGCGTTAGAAAGAATTTGCATCCCTCAAGAGATTTTTTTTTGTCTCTGTGTGCTAAATCCACACAAACACAAGGCTATTTCCTTCATGAGAGAGTTCTTATTTCTATATCTCTTCTTATTGCCCAAATGATTAGGGGGAAAAAACCCTATATGTATAATCTCAATTTAAGAATCAAACTAAACCAGTACAGAATTAATAAATCAACAGTTTGGTTTAAATATGCATCTGACTAATTAATGAAATCAATAATACTTAATGAGAAAATGTATTATTTCTCCTAGAGAGGAAAAACCCGATGGCTTGAAACAAGCCCATTTTTTCCACAGTTCCTGCAAAAAATAGCACATAGGATAATAAACCGAGTCGATCACCTTTGTTCCCCACGCAAGTTTTCACCCACTCAGTTGTTGCTGCAACATTCTCAGTGTTGGTGACATCCAGCAGAATGGTCTTTAACCGGTCCGATGTGACCTTTTCCAGCTCTTCTGCTCCTTCTGGAGTGAGACAAGAGGCCAACACCTGCAGACCCCGAGCATCCAGCTGCCTGGCCAGCTGTTTCCCAAAGCCAGAATCACAGCCCGTGATGAAGACGTATTTTTCTGTCAGGTTCTCCACCATTTGTCTTTCCAGGTACCATCGACGAAAGAGCCAAAGGCCCACCAGGGCAGCCAGAAAGAGCCACATAGCTGAACCCTGCTTGAGAGAATGAGAGAGAATGGAGAAACTAGATGTCCTTAAATCCAGGTACAGGTGAAATAAAGTAACCTATCCTGTTCCAGAGTAGAACATGAGATAATATTTCATCAGATCAGATTTATCTCAAGATCATTGGTTGCTTCGTCTTAGAACATTGTGATTATTTTCATTGCCCAATTTTTTAGCCACTAGCACTTTAAGCTTCTGTGTATGCGCAGAAACGGCACACGCGTGCACGAACCAGTAGCAAACCCCACCCTTGCTTTGGGGCCATCCATGCTAAACACCCACAGCCTTGTTTCCAGTGGTTCTGGATAGAACTTTTGATGTTAGGTATATAGTAAAGCCGTAGATTGTTTAAGTTGAGTCCTCTGGGATGACAACTCTTGGCCAACTCGCTGTCTGTTGATCATGCAGGATGGAACCTGGGCCGGCAGGTCCAATAGCTTTGAAGAGAGACCTGTGCCACTTTATCAACAGCAACAATCAGTTGGCTCCAAAGGTACAATGGCACCTTCATGGTTTTACGAGGCTTTCTCCCTAGATCAGGAGTCCCCAACCCCTGGTCTGTGGACTGCAGCATGCCAGAAACAGGGCCATGCAAAGGAGCAAAGCCCCATCTGCAGGATGCAGTCCGCATGCGAAACCTTGGGGAAAAAAACCTCTCCATGGAACCAGTCCCTGGTGCCCAAAGGGTTGGGGATCGCTGCTCTAGATAATTCATTGTCTGGGTTGGCTGAGTTCAGTTCTTGTCTGAGCAACTTTTCCATTTCGGCGAGTCTGGAACCTGGCTCTGCTAGCATGGCCTATGTGTGGGCTAGACCAGGAGTGGGTTGCTCCTGGTTCGGACCGGTTCGTAAGAATCGGTAGTATAACCGGTGGGAGGCTCCGCCCACCGCCCTGGATGTCATCATAGGTGATTTGCGCATGGGCGGGATCCCGTTGCGAACCAGTAATAAAGGTAAGTAGAACCACCCCTGGGATAGATCCAAATCAGCTGCCTGCCCTTCTTGAGTTTATTCTGTAAATCTTACCCATTAACCATGTTTCTTTCCTTGTTTTTGCCTGTTCCTAGATTGTAACTGGCCAGATAACACAGAGAGAGAGAGACGTTTCTTCCATTGAAGGGGATTCATTCCAGCAAAGACCGATGTTTCCTCAAGCCACAAGATTAGAAAGGCAAGAGGAAGGGGAGCAGAAGAACCAGCAAAGGCAGGTGGGCCCAGCATTTTCCTTCCCCATTGTTTCTGGCTGGCAAGACCGTACAAGCTGTATGGTGGGCCTGCGTGGTAGCATTCTTCTTTCCCTTCTGAAAACAAGAACCATTTTGAAGGGCCCACAATTCATTATGGCCAGTCTGAAAATGGCACTTTCTTCTGGGCCGCAGCCATGTGGACTAGGGACATGGAGGGGATGTAGCAGCTTGGTCTCATTCCCAATGCCACAGAGCTTTCAGAAGGTGGTCCATGGTAAAAGGTAAGCATTAATGGAGGTGAGGAGCAGCATTGGGACCTCAAGGGGCAGGAAGTGGAACATGGGGTATCTCAGGGGGTGAGGGAAGCCTTGTGAGTCATGAGACAGGTGGGTTTGTGCCTGTGCTAGGTCTCCCAAAACCTTCCCCCACCCCGAGGCACCCCATGCTCACTTAACGTCCCACACGTTCATTTAATGATTGCGTTGGGGAGAGCAGGGATGGCTGGTTGTTACATGAGATATTTCATTTAATGCTTGTCCCGACTTCTGACCTTAATGGTTAGGTTCCATTGTGGTCATAACTCGAGGACTACCTGTATTGTTGTTGTAGATGAGGTTATGTCCAACCCATAGCTTGCATGGGTTGGATATATAAATAGACTATATTATATACTACTTTATATGCAGCCAAGACAATTCCTCTTCACTCAGTGCAACCCAGGCAAGTCAAAAGGTTGGACAGCCATCGTATACATGCAGCAAAGAGGCTCAGCTCACCTATTAATGAGTGCCAAGAGATATTCATTCTTTTTAAAGTTAAAAAAAAAAGGTTTCTCTAGAGGTGACTGGGGTAGGAAGGACTCATTTCTACATTAAGACTACCTTAAACAAAGAGTTGGGTGGTGGTGGGGAGACTGTTTTGTTTCTAAACACACCTCTGATTGGTGTGATTTTTACAGGTAATCCTCTACTTATGACCACAACTGAGCACAACATTTGCATTGCTAAATGAGGCAGTTAAGTGAGTTGCACCCCGTTTTACAACCTTTTTTTGTCAACCATGTGGTTTTTAGTGAATTATGTGGTTGTAAATGAACCTGGTTTGCCCCTTTGACTTTGCTTGTTGGAAGCTTGCTGGAAAAGTTATAAAGATGATCATATGATCCCAGGCCAGTAAAATTGTTTATAAAATCCTGCCATCGTAAATTCAAAGAGTTACTAAGCAATTGGCCATAAATCAAGAACTACCTGTGCATTGCAATGCCAGCTCCTGTAAAGCTGTCTTTTGTTTCATTACTACTTCAACATTCAACTGAGGGCTTCATGCAAATCACAGGGTACTGCGGCTCTTAACTAGCATTTGGCTTTACACCACACTGTATGAATGCAGGCACCGAGGAGGTTTTCACATCTGCGTCAAATTGACCTATTGAAGCCCTGGAACAGGTGATTTAAGTCACACTGCCACGGTGGCATTAAAAAAGCAACTCTCCAAAGGTCTTGAAGCAATGGGGTTAGCTTCAGAACTGTGCAATTGGCAGGTTTGACTTTTGTAATTTGCACATGTCTTTTACCTCCATTCTCTGTCTCTCTCATGTCTGATTAAACTGACCAGCCTTCTGGGAATTTTTTTTTTTTCCTGGTATATGTTACGGAATGTTTTTATTTGCTGTGCTTTCTCTCGGTGAGGCCTGGTGCATTCCTGGATGTATCTGTACCAATATGAGCTCAACAACAGACTTGAAATAAATCCATCATCACTCATGCTTTGTTTTGCCTAATCTGTACCTAAAATATTTACCGTATTTTTCGGTGTATAAGACGCACCGGAGTATAAGACGCACCTTAATTTTGGGGGAGGAAAACAAGGAAAAAACTTTTTATCTCTGCCTACCAGCATTTAAGGTGGCGCCGCCCTCCTCTTCCTCCTGCAAGCGAGAGGTGCAGGGACTACTCGCTTTCCCCCAGAGACCCCTAGCATGCTCTGGGGGGAGGGACAGCCTGAGGAACAACCCTCCCTCTTCGGGACAGTGTGTGTTTGGGGGGGGGAATCTGCCCAGCAGCTTTGGGGAACAAGGCGGGTGCCACGATTTGCGGCTGGTCACCCCTCTGGCCGCGCTGACTTCACTCCCCAGCAATGTGAGGAGCCGCCGCCACCGCTGCCTAACCCTCTCTGCACCCAAGAGCCAAGCCGAGCTGAATGGGAGCCCCTAAAGGGAAACATTCCTCCTTTCCAGCCATCGCTGCCCGGATTCCAAAATGCAAACCTCAAGAGTCGCGCTTCAGGTGGCGGCCAGTTTCCCTGCAATGTGCAGTGGGGAACTGGGAAGTGCTTTGGATTCGGGGAGGAGATTGTAGCACTGACGCCTAAAAGTGTTTTTCTGCATATTGCAGAGCCGCGCGCCCCTGTCCTCCTTCTCAGCAGACTCAACTTCTCTTTCCTCCTGGCCAGATCCGCCGCCTGAAACACGGTACACTTTTTTTTGTCTCTGCACACACCCCATGTTTGGAATCGGGAAGGGGATCGTGGGTCTACCCATACAGTACGGATGTTCCGCTGCCATTCCTACTAGGTAGGATTAAAACATATTATGCAAAGCACAATTCAGGTTTATCATTTCAAATATAAATTTGCTCCAGAAAATTATTTTTCCAAGCTTTCTTTAAATTCATTTTTTACAAACAAAAGCACTGATCAAAAATGTCATCGGAAATGTGCGGTGGTTTATTGCTTTTCTAGAAATTGTTGCTAGGATTCTGTAGAATTCATAAGCCTTTCTAGGCCAGGTCAAAGAGCTGCACAAAGTGTACCTTGTTATTATTTCTACAAGACCCACTCAAGTCAATTAGTGTTGCAAGGCTTAAGATGTATGACCCAACAGTTCAGAGCTGATGAAATATTATTGGCTCTTTTTCTAGATATTGATTATTCTGCATTATACAGGTAGTCCTCAACTTATGACCTCAATTGAGTCCAACATTGAAATGGTAGAGCAGGGGGCTGGACTAGAGGACTTCCAAGGTCCCTTCCAGCTCTATTCTATTCTATTCCCATTGCTATGCGAGACAGTTGATAAGTGAATTTTGCCCCATTTTACGACCTTTCCTGCCACAGTTATTAAGTGAATCACTGCAATTGTTAAATTAGTAACGCCGATTGTTAAGGGAATCTGGCTTTCCCATTGACTTTGTCAGAAGGTTGCAAAAGGGAATCACGCTGCAACCATCGTAAATATGAGCCAGTTGCCAAGCGTATGAATTTTGATCATGTGACCGTGGGGATGCTGTTAAGTGGGAAAAATGGCCATAAGTCACTATTTTTCAGTGCCACTGTAACTTCAAACAGTCACTAAATGAACTGTTGCAAATCGAGGACCACTTGTATTAGGATATTAAACCCTTAACAGGAAACTATGGTTTGGAGGTTCATCCTGACACTGCTTGTGCTGGTTTTGGCCAATAGTAGGTCACTATGAAGTCTGCTACCCAGCTGGGCAAGTAAGACACTGGAAGGTAGAAGAGTTTGGCATCCAAGCCACCACTGTAGCGAGCACGAGGGTAGCGGGAGGTCAGGGCATGTTCTATGCAATCAGTGACCAAGAAGAGGTTCTTGTTGCTGCTTTCCATGAGGATTTTAAAGGACTTCAAAACTGTATGAAGAAAAAAAAAAAGACAGAGTAAATTCTACAATGACTTACTAGCCACTTGAACCATTTGATAATTCAAGAAACCAATTGCTCCTTGAGAGCCAGCCTCTGACCAAGCATTCCCTGACCTGGTGCCATTTTTTCCCCCGCAGTTACTCAAGAAAAGAGTTCTGGCTGAACAGATGGGGACAACGTTGGGTTGTAAAAGACCACGATAAATCACTGTCACACATGTTGTGATGGAATGTGCATTTGGAAGAGTAGTGGGGGAAAGTTTTGGCAACACAGACCTTTCCTGGGGACAGGCCAGATTAAGAAACTGCATCTTGAGCTGGATGTGGAGATGGGGGAGAAGGTGTTCAGATAGCCATCCGTAGATTCTCTCACTATACAGCTACCATGTTTTCCCGAAAATAAGACCCGGCTTTATAAATTTTTTTGCCACCAAAAAAGGCACTAGGTCTTATTTTCAGTGGCAGTGTCTTGCACTGATTCACCTTGCAGTGGCGGCACCGACAACCCCACCTAGCAGCAGCCCACTGCCGGCCCACTTCTGCGGCTACTTGTCACCGATTGCGTGAGTTGCCCCCATCCTCTGTTTCGCTGTCAGAGGCCTTCAGGAAAGGCCTTTGCAGCCAAGAAACGGGCTCCAGATTGACGTGCGTGGTACCCCCGGCCTTGTTTTGCCATCAGAGGCCTTCTGAAAAGGCCTCTGCAGCCAAGAAACAAGGTCCAGATTGATGCACATGTTGCCCCTGGCCTCCATTTCGCCTCTGAAGGAGAAACAGAGGCTGGGTGCAAGGCACATGTCAATCCGGAGCCCATATCTTGGCTGCAGAGGCCTTTCCTGAAGGCCTCTGACAATGAAACGGCAATTGGGGACGGCGCGCACAAGTGGCCACAAAAAAAGTGGGCTGGCAAGGCAGGTGTCAGGGTGTTTGAGGCCTGGTAAGTAGGGTAGCTCTACCCCCCATCCTCACCCTAGCTTAATTTTTACCCATGCGCCTTGCCCCAGCCCATGCATCCCGGAGTGGGTAGGGTGTTAATCAGGGCTTATTTGAAGGGGGGGGGGGTAGGTCTTATATTGGGTGTATGTGTAAAATCAAGGTAGGACTTACTTTCGGAGTAGGTTGTATTTTTGGAGAAACACGGTAGTAGATTATAACAGCGGTCCCCAACCTTTCCAGTTTGGTAGCCCAATGGGTGGGGGGATGGTTCTGTGTGAGCGGCAGATACATCTCCATTTGCACAAATGGAGCCTTGTGCACAAGTGCCCGCTGCTCGCACACTTGGGCAAATGGAGCTTGTGCACGTGCATACTTGCCCTCCACTAATGCAGCCTGATTCTGAACGGGCCATGGTGGCCCATTTAGGGTGGTGGTGGTTCTCTGCTCACGTAAGTGGAGCTGCATGTATGCATGCACTTGCCTGCTGCTCACATGGCCCACTTCCGAATGGGCTGAAGGCTGGGGGTTTGGGACCCCTGAGTTAGAAGTTTATAGCATTAAATTGGCAAGATTCTGTCCATTAGGTGTAAGCAATTAAAGGATGGAATTCAGATTTTGCCCTGTCATCTCTTGGACCTGATTTATATTATAAGTCAATGCTTATAATTAGCAGTGTGGAGTCAAGTTTCACATTACTATCTTGTTTTCTCATTTCAGACAGATAATGAGCTTCTTAACTAGTTTTATGGAATATATATTTTTCAAGTCCTCCATGGTTTTTTGAACTGTTGTGGGTTCTGCATTTTTGGTACATCCACCCACAACCAAATATATATGCAATCTAGAGCCCAGTTGCCCAAATTTCAACTCACAGTTATCAAAGTATAGTTGTCCATAGACTTCTTTAGTTTCAGAGGGTGCTTTGTTCCACGAAGTCTGGAAGCTCTCTAATGAAAATTGGAGAATGCCTGTACTGAAAGCACCAGGTTCAACCATGCTGACCTTCATTCCAAATGGAGAAAGTTCACGCCTGAATAGAATAAAAAGGAAGAATAAGGAGATGCAGAATGAAGAATATACAAATCTGCAAAAATCTATTTTGAATGCTAAATTCCAAGTGTAGACTTTTTGCATATGAGGAAATAGTCAAAGACTCATTACAGAACATAGAATAAATCTGCAACACAATTATCTTTTCTTGCTCAATTTCTATATTTTTTTTCAATAAGGGGGAAAGGAAAAGCACTTTCAAACAAATTGGTAAACTTTGGGAAGTTGCTTAATTTAAGATAAACATTTCTATAGATTTTTTATTTTTCTCTTTAGTTAAAATATGTCATGTTGGTATCAGTTTTGTGTCCATATGTATAAACATACATTTGTTTGATAGAGTAAGATATCTGTTTACTTATTTATTTCACTCTACTGTCCAAGGCTATAAAGGATTTTTTGTGTCTGGCAGATGTGAGGATGAAAAAAAAAAGAGTCCAAAAGTAACTTTTCCCAGACTGGACAGCAAATGCATGTCCTTTTTTAAAATATACGGAACAATTAAGGAATGGCATTCAGCTTTATAGTAACACCAATCTCTTTGCAGTTTCTCCTTTCATTCACTGATGCTTCTTGGAATGATCATGTGACAAAATACAGCCGGCATTTTTCATATTGAAAAAAATCTGGAAGAATTCCATTGGTCATCTGCTGCTTTTGAAAAAAGTGGTTAGGTATACCTCTCCAGTGCCTCTGTGGATTTGTTCCTTAGAGGAATGATGAATGCTAGCAGAGTCTTCCTTATGACTACTGTTCATCCCAATATTAATTCTTATTAAAGTGAAGCCCCCCCCCCACCGCGACTCCTCCAAGAGGTAGGAAGGGAATGCAGCATTTGCAGAAACCCAATGCCAGAGAAGGAAAGGAGGGAATGAGCCTATGGTGTGTGTGGCAGGGGTTCAATATTGAGGAGAGGCTCTCTGAGTGCCTCCTCAGAGCTGGTAGAGGAGGGGTGGGGTCTGGGGCCAAGTTTATCACTCTGAGTAGGCAGAGATAAAAACAGCAGGCTGTCCTGGCCACTGCAAAACTATTGTTGCAATTCATGAACTGTAGTGAGCCCAGAGGATGGCTCTGAAAGACAGAGGGAAGACCTGTTACTAAGCCAATGATCAGATAAACGATGCTTGAGCCAGACCAAGAAAGGAGTTTACAAAACACCTCAGAGAGCAACTCGTACCCCAATTCACATGAAGATAAATAAGAAGGGAGGAAGGGAACCACATTCAGGCTTGCAAGATTCTGTTACTACAGCTGTTTTAGTAAAAGTAGCTTTGGATCTACACGGTGTTTGTTTTTTGGTCTGGGCTCATTTATCCGATTGTTGCCAGGTTAATAGACCTTTCCTCTATTCTTCAAGGCCATCTTCTATATTCACTATATAGATAGAAGGACAGAAAGCCTCTATCATTTTTATCTGCTAAGGGCATCTGCATTCTTTAGGAATCCTTTGCCAGCTAACATACAATTTGGCAGTGGGTGTCCTTTCTGGGTATGAGATTAATGCTGCAGCTTTCCTACCAATTGGGAGGGAGGAAATGAGAAGGAATTGGGTTTTCCAGCTTTCAGAGTATAGCAGGAAGGGACAAATGTTAGCTGGCAGAGGTGAAAAAAGAAGATCTATTGATGTTCTGATTGGACATTGATTCATTGAGATAAAATGAAGACAAAAAATGGGAATCTAATTGAACATTTTTCTCTTCAAATTCAACCCTACCAGAAAATGATTCATTCCATTGAAGTTGTAAGCTGCCCAGAACTGCTTGACAGCGAGATGGGCAATACATACTGTAAATTTCATAAAATATAAATGTAATAAATAAGCAAACAAACAATTCCTCCAGTAACCAATGAGCTCCACTGCTATTTTCCTATTATTTAGGCGTTCATAACACTACAAAAATGGTAAGAACCTCAAGGCCAGCCCTCTCTGTTACTCATTAAAGCAAGCCTGCCATCTTTCAGACTTCTGTGTAAACTAGAAAAAAGATGTGACCACTTTAAAAGCCACCTTAAATAGGAAGTGGGCAACGAAGAAATTGATTAATTTTGAAGCTGATAAACAGCTTCCTTTCTCAAAGGCAACAAACAAAAATATCTTGAATTTAATCAAAGCTGTCAGCATTTTATAAATATGGGACAAAGACATTACCATTTTTTCATGAAAAATTGTTGTAGAGTAGTTGTAGAGGCATTAAGGCTCCTCTTTTCAGAAAGAGAGCCATTTTGGTCTAGTGATTAAGGTGCTGGCTTAAGTGAGTTCTAGTCCTGCCTTAGACATGAAAAACTATCTGGGTGGCTTTGGGCCAGTCAGTTTTTCTCAGTCTGTCCCACGTCACAGGGTTATTGTTGTGGAGAAAATAGAAGGAGGGAGGGTATTAGGTATGATTACTGCCTTGGGTTGTTTATAAACAATAATAAAGGTGGGATAAAAATCAAATAAATAAATAAATAATATGAAACCAACATTTCATGGGGAAGCAGAACTTATCGTTCTGTCTTTTAATTTAACTGATTAAACAGGCTATAAATAAGAGGTGAAGGTAAAGGTTTCCCTTGTTCAGTAATAGAATCTAGGGGGCAGTGCCTATCTCCATTTCTTAGCTGAGGGAGCCAACGCTGTCAGCATATTTTAATATTAAATGTCTTGTCACATCAGGGAATTTCATATTCAGAGCCTCTCCAAAGCTGGTTGAGGAAATGAAAAACAGGGCCTCTATCAGAAAGCATTTGCAGGATGCTCTGTTAGTGTTTCTATTGGCAACAATTGTCAAGATGAAATGCTTTTATTGATTAATGTAACAATATATGTAACCTGCCTCAGTTGTTAGATTTTGGGCAAGATACCACAAGCACAACATAAATAAGAATACAATGAAAAATGACATCAATGCAATAGAGTAATACAGGTAGTCCTCGACTTACAACAGTACAATGGCACTGAAAAAAGTGACTTATTACCATTTTACACACTTATGACCATTGTAGCATCCCCATGGTCACGTGATTAAAATTCAAATGCTTGGCAATTGGCTCGTATTTATGATGGTTGCAGTGTCCCAGGGCCGTGTGATCCCCTTTTACAACTTTCTGACAAGCAGTCAATGAGGAATCAGATTCACTTAACAACTGTGTTACTAATTTAACAACTGCAGTGATTCACTTAACAATGTGGCAAGAAATGTCGTAAAATGGGCCAAAATTCACTTAACAAATTTCTCACTTAGCAACATAAATTTGGGGCTCAATTGTGATCGTACATTGGGTACCTGTACTCAGTTTAACCTTTTCCACAACAGAATGGTCTCTGTATAAGTGTATTTCCTTTCCTCCTGGAGGTCTTGATCCCTAGAACCTCATTTAAAGCTTGTTATAATTTATTTTGGTTTTCAACCAGCACAACCAAAATAGAAAGACCTCCAAGAATAGGGCTAATAGCTCCAGATTGTACAAATCAGAATGACCACTATGCGGTAGCATCTAGACTTAAAACTCAAATTATCTCCTTGCATTTAATTGATCAGATAATATAGCTTATTTTGTTTTTTGGCTCAGCATGTTCCATGAACCAAGCTATTTCTGTTTAAAATAAATATTTTATGATTTTAGCATGTTAAATTATAACTTATTCAACAAACCACAGCATGCAAAGCAAGGTTTAGGGCAAAAGTGCAGAAGGTAAGGCCCTATGAAACTCTTAACTGTGGTCCCAGGAAGTTCCCCAAATCAAGTGCTAAATTATAATTTTGATATAACAGGCAAAAATGCTAAAGGCATGCCCAAATAGTCTTTACTTCCACATTTCATTTTAATTAGCTTTAAAATAAATAAAGTAAAAACACATCTAATTTTTCTACTGGTCCCATTTACTACTATTTGGACAGCACACTATTCCAATGTTGAGGGGTCAGCTATGCCTAGACAACTTGTTCATTCCTATTTCCCCTATTCCTCCATTTATTTTTAAATTGTTCTTATTTACTATTGTAAACCACTTAGAGAGGGCTGTAAAGCCCTATGAAGTGGTGTATAAGTCTAAGTGCTATTGCTATTGCAACTTGGATATTGCCCGCCTACCAAAAGATTGTTCCTCCAGCACCACTTTTATCTAAAGCAAAGTAAGTACATGTTCAGATCTTTGAGGCAATCCTTAACAGACACAACCATATTTTACAGAAATCATTGTAGCTCAGACTATCAGAATCTGTGCATCTACTTCTGTCAGACCTGGAAGCCGTCTTTTATGTTTGGGCCTTCAGGCCTGTCACATCTTTTTCTGTGGAAAAATGGGAGGGGGGATTGCATAGAGTGTAGATAATATGTAGTCAAAATAACATTCCTTTCTCAGAGAGTCAAGGATGCATTGCCCTGGCACCTGGAGTCAGATGACTGGGAGGTGTCTTCAGTTTGGACGGTGAATGATTGGACCATGTGATGGACATGAGGGTGCTGGGCAGGGACTTGAACTTTCACTTGGGTGGGAAAACCTGGAAACTTTCAGATTTGGGTTTTCCCAGATGTGCCAATATGACTTCTCTAATAAAAAGTAACTTTGAGGAAATCCAAGCCTTGGAGTTTTCTTTCGTTGGGGGTGTTACTTGGAACCCTGACGTCGTCTTTCAAATGGAGCTGAAAAGAGATCCATGCACTTCAACTAATCAAAAGAGAAAGTTAAAGCTTACCTCAAAACATCTGAGAAGGCTTCCACACCATACTTGGATAGGCAATACCCTCCTCCAAAGCATGCTAATCTTCCCATCACACTGCTTACATTGACCACTCTCCCTCTGGCTCTCCTCACCAGGGGCAACATCTGCAACGTCACGTCAATCAGCCCAAGCAAGTTGACATCCAGCACTTCGGCAAAGTCCTCCTTTGTCAGCCATTCATTGTGAGCTATGGGTGCACCTTTACCTGCATTGTTTACCAAGCCCCAGAGCCCTGAGTAAGGAGAAAGAATACATGGTCATGATGTCCCTGTCATTCTAAATCCCCACTTATGTTCAGAACTGGAGCATTAGATAAGAGCCGCGGTGGTGCAGTGGTTAGAGTGCAGTACTGCAGGCTACTTCTGCTGATCACCAGCTGCCAGCAGTTTGGCAGATCAAATTTCACCAAGCTCAAGGTTGACTCAGTCTTCCATTCTTCCGAGGTCAGTAAAATGAGGACCCAGATTGTTTGGGGCAATCGGCTGATTCTATAAACTGCTTAGAGAGCGCTGTAAAGCACTGTGAAGTGGTATATAAGTCTAAGTGCTATTGCTTTGCTATTACCACTGCTTTAAGGGTTGTATGAAATATTCGTTGTCACAACCAAAATGGCCCATTTCCCCAAAACAAAAAGGGAGGGAAGTGATGACACTTATGCCGTGACAACATCAGAGGAATGACAAAGGTTACATGTTGCATCATGGCTGTGTGCTCGTTTGTGTTTCCTGAGACTCTGAATTACTATAACCCGTGAGCTAATGTGGATGTACTTCAAGTTTTGCCTGGGGGGGGGGGGGTTTATGTTCATTTATTGGACTCACTGTTTGAACAGCTTGCTGTTTGTATTATGGACTAATTGGCCATTGTCTGGGGAATTAATCTGGGATTGTTTGTAGCTGGCTTCAGTTGGGACAATTTTAAAGCTGGGTGAAGAGAACTGCTGGGGGAAGACAAATCCCTCCATAAACCCCACTAACGTGTGAGTGTGAGTGAGTGGAGCAGCACAGTATGTGTTGACCCTCCACTGGCTAAAACATCTTTGGAGAATTATGGAGGATGAAAATATTGCACGGGTGAGATAAATGGCTTACTTCCGTTCTCCAAAACTGTTTAGATTAAGGTAGAATTTCCCAACAGCTGCTTTTCAAGGAAAATTAAATAAGGGAAGAGTCCGTCTTCCCTTTAGCTCCCTTTGTTTGTTATTTTAATTGTGACAATGCTGGATACTCATGGAAAATTTACTCGCTGCCAAAGACATAAAACACTTTATCCTAGCAGCTAATATTTGAAATTAAGTGTAGGCAGTCCTCGATGTACGACCACATTTTCCATTGCTAAGCAAGGTGGTTGTTAAGCAAGTCATGCCTGATTTTATAATCTTTTATGCAGTCAAGTGAATCACGTAGTCGTTGAGCGAATCCAACTTCCTCC
Source organism: Pantherophis guttatus (assembly GCF_059756535.1). Lineage (NCBI taxonomy): Eukaryota > Metazoa > Chordata > Lepidosauria > Squamata > Colubridae > Pantherophis > Pantherophis guttatus. Next base: position 136,717,784 of record NC_142064.1, on the reverse strand, counting down.
ATTGTCTTTTGCTTGTTGGAAGCTTGTCACAAATGACAATCGTGTGACTCTGAGACACTGCAACAGTCATAAATAGACTCCAGTTGTCAGGTACCCAGATTTTGTCTCATGTTACTGTGGGTATGCGGCAATGGTCATAAGTGCAAGGACCAATTGTAAGTTGCTTTTTCAGTGCCATTGTAACTTTGAACAATTGTAGATTGAGGACTACCTGTACCCAAGTCCTTCCATCTACATACATACAGTAAGTATGGCCAGAGCACCGATATAAATAGAAGGAGTTGGTTACCTTTGTTCCCTACACATGTTTTCACCCATTCAGTTGCTGCTGCAACACTCTCAGTGCTGGTGACATCCAGCAGGGTGGTTTTCAACCGGTCCGATGTGAGTCTCTCCAGTTGCTGTGCTCCCTTCTCTGTGAGACAAGCGGCCAACACCCGCAGACCCCGAGAGTCCAACTGCCTGGCTAGCTGGTTCCCAAAGCCAGAATCACAGCCGGTAATGAAGACATATTTATCTGTCAGTTTCTCCACTGTCTGTCTCTCTCGGTACCATCGACGAAGGAAGTAAAGTCCCACCAGGACGGCTAGGTAGAGCCACATAGCTGAAACCTACCAGGAAGAAGCAAACATTATGAATGAATAGGGAGAGATCAGTGGTGGGATTCAGCCGGTTCGCACCACTTCGGGAGAACCGGTTGTTAACTTTCTGAAGTTTGGCAAATTGGTTGTTGGAAGAAATCATTAGGGCAGAGAACTGATTGTTAAATTACTTGAATCCCACCACTGGGAGAGATGTATCTTGCAAGCTTGGGAGGGCACAGAATTTCCCTTTGGAAATCATTGGTTAGTTGCGCTTTCTGGTGGGAAGATTAAAGACCTTTTCCCATTGATGAACTAACCTTTTTTTTAGTGCCACTGTAACACTAAATGAATAATTGCAAATTGAGGACTACCTGAATCCAAGCCAGGGGTGAAATCTACTTACCTTCCTTATTGGTTCAGAAGTGCATGTGCCGCACGCACGAGCAAAGCGAGTGGGCACGTACAGACCCTCTGCGCATGCGCAAAACCTTACAGCCATTAAGTCCTTAAGTCAGCACAAAATTTTACCAACACAAAATTTACCTCCTCCTCTGTTTTGCTATGCTATTTTCCATCTCCTGGATCAATTCCTAGCATCACCCTTCAAGGAAATGCTGAGTGGATTTTATGCACGTTGAGACTGCCCTTGAATAAAGGGGAAAATACAACTTAACACAAGATAGCTCTGGGCAACTTAAGACCTTCTCATTCTTGCAGACAGGGCTGGAAGCAACAAGATGGCAAAAGGGAATAAAAAAATATGTTTGTGTCAGAGTACATTTGCACTACGGCTTAATTTCAGGGGAACAGGCAGAAAGTCAGGAATCCCTGCCCTGCCCTCTGTTCTCTGGATCAAGGATTAGATTAAACAATTTTGGGGATTTGAATTTAGCAGGAAGTGTTAGGTTTGTTAAACAAATACTGAGAAATAATTTAGCTGTGCATTGTCCTAAAAAAAGTTCATAATACAATTGTCTTGGAAAGAGATTTTGTGATTAGCTCAACTACGACTAAATGCTGAGATATTCATTATATTTGAATTAAATGTAATATTTAATTCAAATATAATTTATTAAGAAATATGCAAGGATGTTAGCAGACATGGCAAAATTGACTGATTAAAGAAATAACACTTTCTAGTTTTGTTTCCATTCAAAACTACTCTTGGATTTTTTGATTGAAACTGAAAATAAGGTTTTAACTTTGGGTTTTGTTGGTTAGATATGTTGATGATGATAGAAGTAATGTTTGTTGTAGTTCATTCTACCGTAGATCAAAGGGACATTAATTTATAGTTTCTATCAAGGTGGATAAAAATCAATGATTTTTTTTTAAAAAATAAAAAAAATGGATTTTTTTTATTTAAATCAGATTTTTTTGATTTTTATTGAATTTATTTTAATAAAAAACTTTTGGGGTAAAAATCTATCGTAAGATAGTTTTCTATTTAAGATACATAAATTATTTAGTTTATTCAGCCTGAAATGGAGCTTAGTTATGTAGCACGAGGCTGTATATTCTGCAACACTGGGACTATCGAGTCAACAAAGGGTCAAAGGAGTAGCAGAGATGACAGTTGCTCTTTAAAAATTATGATTTAAATCGAGTTGATTTAAATCAAGTCTTTTTACTAGTGATTTAAATCGACTCGATTTAAATCAAAGCCACCCTGGTTTCTATCTATATAGAAGAAAGTCAGAAGTTCCTTTATTCTTAAAGCTTTTTTTTAATGTTACTGTTGCTTGGACTCCTTAATCTCCCCTTTCTTTGCTTTTTTGTATTGAATTTGAAGTTTTGAATTAAAAAAGAGAAATATACAAGGATTGAAAAATCTGATTTCCATCCTAACTTCATCTGGATAAGAGAGAAGCACAAGAGACAGAAAACATTTCGAGCAGACTTTGATCATTTGATTTGTTGGGAAGACAACTGAAATTATGAGTACTGGTATTTTATCCCACATTTCTCTACTTATTGGACAGCGTTTGAAGGATCAGAGGCAGTCTTCCAAAGAAACTTCATTAGAGAGGGCGCTCATTTATCTTAGAAATTCAGCTACCCTGCTGGAAATGTCCATGGGGTTAATTTAATATTTCTCTCCTTTGATGTAAAAGCTTTTTTCCACTTTCCTCTTCACAATCACCACCATATTATTTTTTTGTTAATTTATATGCCGCCTATGCCTGAAGGCTCTAGGTGACTTAATAGTCAAGATTAGCATAAAATAAAAAGCAATCCCCTTCAAAAATAAACTCATAAACTACTTCATAATATAAACAAAATTGGTATGAAAATAACAAATGTACAAAATAATGTGCCTGCTGAATTCTAACCTTCACTCAAAACAGACCTTCTTCCTGCATTAGATGGCACACCCAGGTCTTAATGCCTCTCCTGAAATCCAGGAGTAAAGGGACACACTGGATATCTGCCGGATCCTAAGACTATCTTGTACAGACAGGATCTGGAAGGAGCTGATTTTTTCTGATGAAATGATAAAATAAAAACAGGGAAAGATGGCCGTCTAAATATCTGGATAGTCACAATTGACTGCTTTAATTGAGGAAAGAACATATTCAACATTGTTCCTACTTGGAAACAGCTTCTGGACTTTGTGCTCAATATAGAAAAAGTGAACTCTTGACGTTGGGTTTTACTGATTAATAGAGTCTGTTGTTAGTATTTCTTAAGCAAATAACTGAGGCTCTAATTTTATGTTGTACTTTGCTGCACTGAAAAAAGTTGGGGGTCGATGCTTTTGAGGGATCTTCTCTGAGCTTGCTTGTTTTCTTGCAGGCGTTTCACGACCCTAACTAGGTAACATCATCAGTGCTAGTGAAGAGTGCTGCTTGCAGTCAGTTTATATTCTGGTGACTTGTTTGTCTGTGTGTGTGGGGCCATCTGAGAGATTCTTTGGTTGGGTTGTTTACTGATGGCTTTTTGGCAGATTCTTGACTGGGATATTGTTTACTTGACTGTCGGTCTGAAGTTAACCTTGGAGATAATCTACGCTGATCTGGGTGCTGATTACTGGTGGAGAGGTGCTGGAGTCTTTTTCTCTTTTGGGCTGGTTGATTGTCTCTTTTGCATAGTCTATAGATGATGTTAATATCTATGTGTCTATTGATGGCTGATTTGTCAGAGTGTCAGGTTTCTAAAAATTCCCTGGCATTTTTAGACTTGGCCTGATCCAAGACTGTCACATTTTCCCAATTGAAACTATAGTTAGATCTGTCTATAGCAATGATGGCTAACCTTTTTGCCATCGCGTGCCAAAAGTGGGGGGAACGCAGGGGAGTTGCGTGCACATGTGCCCACACCCATAATTCTATGCGCCCCACCCCCTGCACATGTGTGCGCAATACCCCTGCGCTTCCATTTTTGGCACGTGATGGCCCGGTGGGCCCGGTAGGCCCGTTTTTTTGCCTTCCCCAAGCTCCAGAGGCTTTCTAGGAGCCTGGGGAGGGCATAAACACCTTTCCCCACCCCGCTCCAGAGGCCGGAAACAGCCCATTTGCTGACTTCCGGTGGGACCGGAAGGCCCAAAAATCAGTTGGCTGGCGCAGGCATGTGTGCCGGAGCTGAGCTCACGTGCCCACTGATATGGCTCTGTGTGCCACCTGTAGCACATGTGCCATAGGTTCGCCATCACGGGTCTATAGGTTGTGAAATGAAAGAATTTTTGTCATGTCTTCTGACTGCTAGTTGGTGTTCATGGATGCGTTCTGCCAGTCTTCTGCCTATTGGTCCTACTTAGTGGTTGTTGCAGTTCTTACATTGTATGTTGTAGATGACTCCTGTTTTTTCTTCTGGGGTTGCTGGGTCTTTTGGTTTGCTTAGGATGTTTTGAAGGCCTTTAAGATCGATGCTTTTATACTTACAGCCTGTAGAGATTCTCAGACATCCAGGTCATGGTTGTCCCAAAGGTGCTTTTTCAAGAGGCAACTGGACTTTCTTGTTTTTCTTTTGAAATTTTTATACTTAACACTTTTCTTCCCCCTTTCTTCCTCTTTCCCCTTTCTCCATTATATTTATTTTCATTTGTATTTTATATTATTAGTAAAATTGATACTAGACAACTGGATATCCACCTAGGGATTTAAAACTGGCAACCAGCACCTTGAATCATACCTGGAAGTGTGATTCGGTCTGAGCTGGTTCCTCACCTTTCAGACCTTGACAGTCATCAGGCACTGGATAACAGCATTACCTGGTTGTCTGAGGTCAAGCTGTACAATTGTGTAACATTAGCATACTTAGGATGCCAGAACCCATGCTGATGAATGACCTGATGCTGATGTTAAAAAAAAACAAAAAACTGGACAAAGCTTTGAGGTTCTCCACAAAAAAGAACTTTCTCGGTAGTTCTCTATTTCCTATTTGAAACCACCTTTTTAGGAAGGAGGAGAACTACTGAATAGTAATGTAATGTCTCTTCCCACCTCTCTTTCCTAGTTTTGGTCCAGGAGGACACCACGGTTGGTGGTATTGAACCGCCCCGAGATCTAAGAGAACCAGGAGGGTTGTCCTCCTCTCATTCCGGTCCCCCCAAAGTTTGTTCAGATGAAATGGCTGAGTGTTAAACAGTCATTCAATAGCAAAGTCAATGGGGAAGCTAGATTCACTTTACAACCATGTTACTAACTTAACAATAGCAGTGATGCACTTAACAACTGTGGCAAGAAAGGTGGTAAAATGGGGCAAAACTTACTTAACAAATGTCTCACTTAGCAACATAAATTTTGGGCTCAATTGTGATCGTACGTTCAGGACCACCTGTACAAGACTATCCACATTCAGCAAATGTATAGATTTGAACCACTTTCCCAATTCTCCTTCAACACTTTCACCCCAATGTTATTCAGGCTGATGGTCTTTTCACCAGCAATATTTCGCTCCAAGAGGGATTTCCAGAAAAAAAGATGACATTAAAATTTCACAGATTTTTTCACAGTAGTGTTTCTAAGCCAGGGTCCTGGATAGCTAATTAATTTTCCATTAATATTTTCAGTTCATGGAAAAATGATTTTTTTAAAGTGTAAAAATTTAGTAAAAACTGTCCCTCTCTGCCCCTTCTAAAGCTGGCAGTACAGCTTTGAAAGAAGAAGCTTAGTAGAAATGTGTGGATAATTTAAATTTGGTCCATGTCACTACAGGATGCAATCAGTATTTACCAGTAGTCACTAAGCTGTTCCATCAAAATCTCAGTGAACTATTGTTTTGAATAAAAAAACCAAAATCCAAGACTGCTGTTACAAGTACATTTCTTCAGCACTCATATTTTTCAGATAAATCCATCTCTTTATTCAACTTTCTGTCTTGTTTTTATACTTTTTTTTGTGGTATGTTGCCCAGAGTCACTTCTTGTATGATGGGTGATCCTATACATTTGATACAAACCAACATACATACACTCTCCTTAAGATTCATATTTTTGGGGGTGGAAACATATTCAATGTATTAAAGGCAACATTTCAAACTAGCCGATCCAAAGTGATTTACAATATTGCAGCAATACAGACCCAAATAATACATATATACATCCTGCAATAAATTCATCATCAACAAGATCTGTAGCTCTGCATCTAAAAATAAACATCTTCCCAAAGCTTCTCAAACAGCTAGATCTGAATAAGTTTTCGGAACATTGTGTACTTTCGTTAAAATAACATTTTGGTGCGCGGTTTCTAAGAGACAAATGCTGACATTTTGTTCTTCTCTCGCCTGTCCTGTCCTTCTATTTAGTCTCCCCAGGTTTGCGTTCACTATCCACTTTCCTTTTACATTTCTAGAGCAGAGATCGAAATACGTAACCACCGAGGTGAAATCCAGCAGGTTCTGAAGAACCGGTAGTGGAAATTTTGAGCAGTTCAGATAACGGGCAAATACCATCTCTGGCTGGTCCCAGAGTGGGGTGGGAATGGAGATTTTGCAATATCCTTCCCCCAGGAATAGGGTGGGAATGGAGATTTTGCATTATCCTCCCCCTGGAGTGGGGAGAGAATGGGGATCTTGCATTATTCTTCCCCTGGAGTGGGATGGGAATGGAGATTTTGCAGTATCCTTCCCCTGCCACGCCCACCAAGACATGCCCACAGAACCGGTAGTAAAAGCATTTGGATTTCACCACTGGTTACCACCTGATGGGATTCTCCTTCCACCCGAGAGCTAGTTGTAATGGGGCGTGCATAAGCGCACCAGCGTGCCTACCGTCCTTATTTATTTGTACTCATTTCACGAGCTCATATACTTATACCTGTTATCTCGTACATATTTGAGAAGCTAAATAAAATAAATAAATAGTTAGATAGGCTGGAATGGCAGAGAAATCCCAGTAATACACAGATACGTGCATACCCACTTTGTCCCTCCATCCTCACAAATAGAAATTCCACACCCGAGGCTTTTCTCCACCTACGACGGGATTGCATCTCCCCAAAGTGTAAAATAAATAACGTCCTGCTTTCTGGCGAGCTGGATTTGCTGTATCCCACTGGCCAGGGTCCGTGTGACTCACCTGCAGTTGATTTAAGTCGCAGCTTTAGATGGTCGTTGGAGGCAGCGACGGCTTTTCTTAGCTCCTCTCCCCACTTATACCACTCATTTCCCCCCAAGGTGCACAAGGCGGGCAGCGACACTGGAGCCATCGCATTGGCCGCCAACAGCTCCTCCCTTTGTTTGAACTTCGTCTCAAGCAAATTGGAACCAAGTTTATTTCAGAGAAAGGCTCTTCTTTTTGGAAACGAAATGGAGGTGGGCACAAAGGCAAGCGAGCAGATGCCTCCATTCATCCAACAGAGCAGGGAAAAGCAAGAGGCGAGCGAAAAAAGTCTGGAGCGCGCAAACACAACTGCGCACAATCGGAGGTCCCCGACAGGACCCATAAAACGCACTATTGCACGTTATTACCTGTAGGCGGGACACTCTAGCACACGGAAAACCCCCTCACCTACTTAACTCTGGGATTGTGTGTGTGTATATATATATCCATATTTTTTTTGGTAATTGATTACAGTATATACTAAACTACAAAGTATATACACGTGTTCGCCACCTTCAGTTATTTCTACAAGTAATCAAGGCGGGATATAACTAAATACAATAAATAAATGCATGCCCCGTATGGCTTCCCTCTGTGGTGAATTGGCCAATTTTGCCAAAAACGTGTCCTCAGAATTTAAAAGCGAGCACAAGAAAGTTGGAAAGCCCGGACATTAACAATAACAATAGCAAGGCAGCTTTTAAAAATTACTTTTAAAATCATGACAAACCACAAAGTAAAATAACACACAAAGATACAAATACATATATTGTCAAAAGAAAAAAAAACACTTTAAAAACCAAAAAATACAATAAAGGAAAAAAGGTAAATTATTTTAGCAGTAATTAGTTACGATTCTATATATAGTTATTCAACACAATATTCAAGGGCATATATATTTCTAATGCATTTATATAACTTAGTTTTTTTTAAAAAAGACCTATTTTTTATATAAAAAATATAAAATTATTTTGTAAAAACGAATCTCATGTTTCATTATACTTGTTCATACAAAGTCTACAACTATAAGGATTTCATTTATAGGTAGCAATTGCGATCAGGCAGTTTTTTAATTTTAATTTTTTTTGGCTTCATTTTTTCCTACAGGAAATTCTTTTTTGTGCCACATGGGCACCATTAGATTCAGGGTGAACAGGGGTTAAAACCCAAAATGCAATAATGTATATTTTGCAGGCATTTCCGACAACAGAACTATTTGTTGATTTTGCAAAAACAATTTGCTGCATAAGGAGAGATGCCTATTCAGTCATCCGGAGAATGATATTGTATTAACCTTCCCCTCAAAAAAATTGCAATATATGAAGTAATACATTGAAATAGAATGACTAACAATCAGATGAAATGAGATCTACAGTAAATGTTTTGGCTTCTATTTCCTAAAGCACTTCTAAGCAAATGGGAGTGTGAATGAGCCAAGCATCTTTTGAAGACTGAATTCAAACTGAAGAGGACTAATCATCTATGTGAAATGGCATATTGAGTTTTTATGCAATAAGAAAATAGATGCAAGGAGTGCTAACTTTACTCTGATATTTTCTGATTTGCACAATAGAGAAATGACGTGCCGGAAGGATAAGAACCCTTCTTTTTCTTTCTTTGTTTCCCAAGCTGGAATTCTAAGAAAAATCACCCAGATATCAATCGAGGTTAAGGATATTATATTTTTTCACCCAAAATTACAATTACTTTGGATGTGAGGCCATGCTAGGGCTGCCTTTTCATTGCCTTTTATAGGCTTTTTAGTTTAAAGATTTAGCCAGTCATTATCAGTAGAATAATACTGTATGTTATGACAGATGTTTTTTTTCTTAAAGTGAAGGCAGATGCCTCCTTATTTAGAGTATAGTTAAATATATGTTGCCTAATCTACAGATAAAACAATGGGCATTTTGTCTTTTTTTTTTTTTTAATTTGATTTATATGCCGCCCTTCTCCGGAGACTCAGGGCGGCTTACAATGTGCTAAGCAATAGCCTTCATTCTTTTGTATATTTTATACAAAGTCAGCTTATTGCCCCCACAAACTGGGTCCTCATTTCACCTACCTTAGAAAGGATGGAAGGCTGAGTCAACCTTGAGCCTTGGAGAGATTCGAACCAGCAGAAATTGCAGGCAGCTGTGTTAATGACAGGGTGCACCAAACCACTGTGCTATCAAGGCTCTTTCCTTTTCATCTTTCCTCTTACATTATTATAAGTATGTGTTTTCCTTTACACAGATTTTGCTAGATGGTATTTGTTTATACTGTTGGGAACCAGCATTACTATTTTCCTTTTACAACCTTCCCTTATTGTAAACATAAAATGAAAATATTCCAATAAAAGTGCTTGCAAATGGAAAATTATTATTATTAAATGATTTACTGTAAAGCACTAGTAGGCTGAATATATACTGATAATTCTCCTAAGTTTACGAAAAGTCTTGGGAACATCTCTGTATGGGACTAATGGATAGGCAACTAGGAAAAAATCTTGGAACTTTGTTTTTATATATGATAACTGCAGCAAGATTATTATACTCTCAAAAGTGGAAAGGCTTGATGATATCCACAGTGGAGGCGTGGCTGGGGAAGATGATAGAATTTACAGAGATGGCTAAACTAACTTCTTTCATTGGAGAAAAGCAATGATCTATATTCATGGCTAACTGAAAATCCTTATAGACGTTTTGCAAGAAACAGGAAAAAAATGTCTTCATGATTTGTGATTTTGATGATTAGAAAAAACTGGATAATACATAACAATCATAATAAGTGAACTTATTTTTGTAACTGTAAAATGAGAGTTAATACTGTAAATGTACTTCTGTGTGTTGTAGAAGAAATTGGAAGCTTCTTTTTTTTATTTTTTTGGTTCTCTTTGTGCACTTTTTTCTCTTTCTTTCTTTGCTTCGATTGCTCTATATTAGTTTATGTTCCTTTTTATGTTTTTTGGAACACTTTTAATAACATTTATAAAAGGATGATTGACACCTCCAACTTTTACCCAGCAGGTTCAGCAGTAAGATTATAATAACCTTCCTTGTTACAAATCCAAATGTCAATTCTTAGTTAAACCGAGTTATCATGTTTCATTTAAATGTCTCATTTAGGGACAGAGTTCCTTCTAATTTGGCAAAATTCTACTTCAGTTTTTAACAAACCTCAGAATTTTTGATCAAGAGGGAAATCTCTAGTGGTGAAAATCTGACAATAAGATGGAATTTGTATTCCTTGCAATTTATTTATGAAAATATATGTGTTCAACTTACTTGAATTTCACAAAAAGAATTCCTCAATTACAGCATTGGGATCTGTGTTGTCTTTTCTGTTTTTACTGGGTGGTGTGCTGTCTGCATTTATGTGTTTGTTTGTTTATTTACTGGTATTTATTTACTTACTTATTTATTATATAGTATGCTGTACAGCTTGCCAAATTAGAATAGAATAAAATATAATTTTTTATTGGCCAAGTGTGATTGGATACCCAAGGAATTTGTCTTGGTGCATATGCTCTCAGTGTACATAAAAGAAAAGATACGTTCATCAAGAATCATAAGGGACAACACTTAATGATAGTCATAGGGTACAAATAAGCAATCCGGAAAGAATATCAATATAAATCGTAAGGGTACAAGCAACAAAGTTACAGTCATACCGTCATAAGTGGAAGGAGATGGGTGATGAGAATGATGAGAAGATTAATAATAGTGCAGACTTAGTAAATATTTGACAGTGTTGAGGGAATTATTTGTTTAGCAGAGTGATGGCATTCAGGAAAAAACTGTTCTTTTGTCTAGTTGTTCTGGTGTACAGTGCTCTATAGTGTCGTTTTGAGGGTAGGAGTTGAAACAATTTATGTCCAGGATTTGAGGGGTCTGTAAATATTTTCACAGCCCTCTTTTTGACTCGTGCAGTATACGGGTCCTCAATGGAAGGCAGGTTGGTAGTAATTGTTTTTTCTGCAGTTCTAATTATCCTCTGAAATCTGTGTCTGTCTTGTTGGGTTGCAGAATCAAACCAGACAGTTATATATAAATATATTTTAAAAAATAATCTTTATTTACATTTTCTATTAAAAACAAAAAGAGAATGACACATTATATAAATAACAAACAAAACATACAAGACAACACAACAAAAACCAACAAAACTAGCATACCTATAAGCAGTACCTTAATAACCTAGTACTCGGTACTGTATATCTATATTATAATCCGGAGAAGACAGAACATCTTACATATCTTTATAAAACAATTAGGTCTATCCAACCTCACTTTACTTGTATAATATAAGTTTCTCAGTACATATAGTTCCTCTTCTAATTTGGGTTATATTTTCCTTTTCTCTAGCCACCTATAGAATTTTTCCCAAGATAAACATATTTGTGTTTGATCTCTATCTTGTAATTTTTTGGTCAATTTAACTGCTTCCGCACAGTCTAAAATCTTTTTTATAATAGCTTCCTCTGATGGGATACTTTGATTTTTCCAAAGTCGAGCATACGCCAATCTCGCCGCTGTGATAATATGTAATGCAAGATACCATACATCTCTTTTAATACCTTCCGGTTTGGAGCTGAGCAGGCATGTCTCTGGTCGCCATTCAATCGTTTGATTTAGAATCTCATTTAGCCATTTTTTTATTTTCCCCCAGAATTCTACTGCTTTCGGGCACGTCCACCACTGATGATAATAAGTGCCACGCTCACACCCACATTTCCAGCATTCTGCTGATTGTCCAGTGAACATTTTAGCTAGTCTATCGGGGGGAGATGCCATCTGTATATAATCTTGTAAATATTTTCTTTATATGCCGTGGAGACTACTAATTTCATATTCTCCCACCAAATCTCTTGCCATTTCTCTAAATGGATTGAATAAGCAAAGTTTTTTCCCCAGGCGATCATTGTATCCTTAATTATCTCATCACCTATCTCTATTCTCATCAACAACTTATAAGTTTTTGAAATCATGCCTTTTTCTTGGCCCATCAAAATTTTGTCTAGTTTTTGTAACTCACCATTAATACCCGTCCTATTTCTGTCTTTTTTTTATTTAGATTGGATCTGTAGATATGTCCACCAGTCCACTTGTACCCCTTGAGAGTTCAATTCCTGTTTAGATTTTAATTTTCCTTGTACATTCAGCAAGTCCTTATATGTTAATTTTTTTGCATAATTATAGAGTTTAGGGTATGTCAATGCTTCTAAAGGTGATATCCAGCACGGTGTTTTAATATAATATTTTTTACTAACTTTTTCCCAATTTCGAATCAAAATATTTCTTATGTAATGTCGAGTGAACCATTTGCTTTGTGGGGTATTGTCTCGCCAAAGTGCCATATGCCAGCCCTGATGTGGAATGATGTGATGTGGAGATGGGTGATGGGAATGATGAGAAAATTAAAAATAGTGCAGACTTAGTAAATATTTGACAGTGTTGAGGGAATTATTTGTTTAGCAGAGTGATGGCGTTCAGGAAAAAACTGTTCTTGTGTCTAGTTGTTCTGGTGTGCAGTGCTCTATAGCATTGTTTTGAGGGTAGGAGTTGAAACAATTTATGTCCAGGATGTGAGGGGTCTGTAAATATTTTCACAGCCCTCTTTTTGACTCGTGCAGTATACAGGTCCTCAGTGGAAGGCAGGTTGATAGTAATTGTTTTTTCTGCAGTTCTAATTATCCTCTGAAATCTGTGTCTGTCTTGTTGAGTTGCAGAACCAAACCAGACAGTTATAGAGGTGCAGATGACAGACTCAATAATTCCTCTGTAGAACTGTATCAGCAGCTGTATATTATAATAGTTTGTAGCCAATAATTGATATTAGAAAAAATGTTCATATTACATAAATATTTATTAGGTATGTATGCATGCTTGTATAAATAAATAATACAGCGCTACCAAAATGTGACAGTTTAATATTGTAAGCTGAAACATTTTGTGGGGAAATCACAATTTGTGATAACACGCAAAATGAAACCTTTACTTAGGAATACTGAGGCCCTGCTGTGGATAAATTTGTCATTAGGCATAATAAAAAATTGCTTAACGCATTGTAAGCTGCCCTGAGTCTCCGGAGAAGGGCGGCATATAAATCAAACCAATAAATAAATAAAAAAAGGCAAAAGTAACAGATTAATACAATGACATTAAATTGACATTTTTTCATTGTGAATGCCTGGGTGAAGCCATTAAATATTAACTTCTTCCTACCTGCTTGCTTGTGAAAGTGGAATATTTAATGTTTCCTCAGGAGAAAATGTTACGTAGGTTCAAGGATCAAGCCCAATAACTCATAGAAGTCATTTCTTTTCTATTAAATATATTTATTGTTTCTATTCTTCTTCTTAACAGGTATCATGACAGGAGAGAGAGCTAGAGTGAAAGAGTGGGATGGGGCTTTTATACTAAGGAGGCGGAGTCAAGGTAAGGAGGAGTTATGAGGGGATGGTTGTTGGAAAAGGGAAATAATATTTACATTCTTTTGATATATGTATATCAATCAATCACAGGGTTAGTCATTTACATATGACAGAAAATCGTCCTCCAAAGCAATTTGAGGCACATGATAATAAAATCCTAAAATTGTTCATTAATTTTCACAGAATTCAAAGGGACGTATTCCTAACTTTGTGGGTAAACACATATCTGTGGCTCAGAATAGATCAGATGCTTTGGCTGTTTCCAAGAAATTGATGTGTTTTTATGTTTGATGGAGCTCATGTCTGAAACTAAACCTGAAACATATTTATATTAAAAAATCCTAAACAATGTTTCAAAATTGATATTAATGACATCTACAGATATATAAAGAACATCAAAGGTTAGAGGTCTTACAAATGTCAAATTTATTTTATTAGATTTAGGATTAAAAGTAATTAAAATATTTCATTTCAAGTTTACTAGACATCTCAGAATATATACTGAAAGAATAGATGTCAGTTTTTCTTTGCTGGTGTTATAACAAAAATGAAACGTCATTGACATTTTTTGGAATAACTTTTTTACTTACAAAAGTAGATTTATAGGGAGATCTTTTACTATTAAAGATTAACATTTAATATTTAAATATTTAATGTTATATTACATTATGTCCCAGAAGTTTGGAATCTGACTATTTTTATGGTTGTACCAGACCTGGGATGTTGCTAAGAGAATTATTTTGAGAAACTGGAAAAAGATATTATTCTTGGTATTAAGGACTGAATCCAAGAAGTATGTAATTTATCTGTTTTTGAAAAGGTAATTACAACATTTTAATGAAAAAATGGTGCAATATGTTTCATCTTCAATGAAAACAGATTAGATTAGATATGCAGATTAGATATGCAGAGTTTGAATATTATTTTTAACAAGGTTGACTTCAAAAGGATTTCTCAAATGGATTCTACATCCTTAAGCAATGCTTTGCTGCTGTGCTGATGAGCTGTGCTGATACAATATTGCAGGCTAACTCTTTGTACTGCCAGCAGTTCGATCCTGACCGGCTCAAGGTTGACTCAGCCTTCCATCCTTCCAAGGTTGTTAAAATGAGGACCCAGACTGTTGGGGTCAATATGCTCACTCTGTAAACCACTTAGAGAGAGCTATAAAGCACTATGAAGCAGTGTATACAGTAAGTCTATGTGCTATTGCATGATCATGCTTTAGGGTATCAGTGCATATACTGTATGTATACAATATATACAAATATATTATGCAATATATGCAAAATGTAGATACTTTTCCATTCCAGAAAGCCATATCTTACTCTGTTGGATTTTTGATGATATTTGCTATTTGCCATTTCTTCCCTTCAGTGCTCCTTTAGAATAGCTTTTTTGAGTATCTGAGAACTTCGAGTCCTAATGGAAATATATCAATAGCTCTACAATGAACAATACAGCTGTTGTGCAAGAGCATAGGTTTGTGGAACATATTTTACAAATATTACAGGAAAATATTAACGTTTTGATTTGCAAACAATAGCAGCTCCAGGGCTTCTAATAAACACTCATTACATTTCATAATTTTACATTTCAATTTCCAAATGAAAAATGGAAAAAAATTTACTTCTATACATTATAGGTGCAGTTTGAAGTACAGTGAAATATGAAACAGAATACTATCGATTGTGGCACCAAGAATAATTAATTATCTTTTCAAATGATATGGCTATATATTATATCCAACACAGATTTAAAAACAGCAGAGTTTTAATTGTCTGGTTGTGACCTGTATCTTGTTTTTGTTGACTCAGTGCAGACATCCCAATGTGGCAGCCCTTTGATTGGATCAGAAAACAAATTCCACTCTATGTCATTGTTTCAGAGTACAATAATATTGTACAATGCAAATAATACTGAAAGTCTGAGCAAACAAAGAGAATCAAGTTGGGACAATCTTGAACTCTTCCTTTTTCCCTCCTTTTTCTGCTGTTTACCTAATACGTTTGAATGCCTTCTTCAGGATCATATCTACAATTCTCTGCACCAGTGGTTCTCAATCTTTTCTTCATCATGGACCCTATTTAAGTACCTTTTGTGATCACAGACCCCCAAGACTTAACTCAAAATTTAAATCATAACATTCAGTGATGGGTTGCTACCGATTTGGTTCGGTAGTAGCAGTGGCGGGAGACTCCGCCCACCCGCCCGGATGTCATCATGGATGCTTTTGCGCAGAAGCGCTGCGTGCGAGCAAAGAAAGTGGGCACATGTGCACGCTCCCGTTGTGAACCGGAAGTAAAAATAAGTGGAACCCACCCCTGATAACATTTCTTCAAGACTTCGCAAACCCCATGACATCATGGACAGGCTGAGAATCACTGCTCTACACCAATGTTTCTTAAACTTTTTCTCCAAGAAGTATCTGGACTCAGTTATACAATGATTTTCCATGCTATTGCAGCGTTTTATTGCAGATAAGATCGACATTTGCCTAGTTTCAGTGGGAAATAACATTAGATTGACTTTAAGTATTTGAAGAGGGCCCGCTGGAATTTTAGTAGGCAGGGATTAGATTACTATAAAATTCAAATATACTATAATTATCACTTGAATTTTAGCTACAGTGACTAGTCTAGATTCAATTTTGGAAATAGCTTCCTTTTCCTCTGTTGTCTTCTTCACTTCTGTTTAAGTGGGGTTTCTTTAAAATGAGGAAATACGTCCCTTTAAGACGTTACTTATATCAACTTTCACAAATGACAGATTTGGGAAATGCTAGTTCAGCTGCTTCTTTGGATTTTTTCTCCTGAGGGTTTATTTTTTATTAGATTTTGATTTGAGCTCTCCAACAAATGCTGCTCCAGTTCTTCCATAAGCCAGAAGAAACTCTGGAATATCTCTTCTATCTTCTTCAGAGAACTCTAGGACAAGCAAGGCAAATGTCATTCCACCCTCTCTCCTCTTTCTCCCTCCCTTTGATGATCCATCGCCCCGGCAATATTTGTGTGTGATTGTGCCATTGTTTGCGTTACTAAAGTCTAATAATTGATTTTTGTTCTTGCAACACCTGTATTAACTGATTATAACTTAAGTGCAATGTAACAAAGTTATTGCCTGACTAATGGATGAATGGGAAGGTGAACAGAAGTAAAAAAAATATGGTCAAGAGTGAGGTAAACATTGCAAAATGCTGACTGCAGGAATGACACACCTGGAAAGCTGATGTTCAGAACTGATGTAGTGACTCAGGGAGAGATCAGAATCAGGATAGCAGGGGATTTAAAAAGAAATTATTTGGCCAAAGAATTTGATAGGAGTTACAAAAAGCATGTCATATAAACAGCTGCTGGATGACTCAAAAAAGAGATCTTAGCTGGCCAAGTAAGATTTTTGACTGCTAAAGAAGAGGAAGGAAGGAAGGAAAGGAAGGAAGGAAAGGAAAGAAGGAAAGGGAAGGAAGGAAGGAAGGAGGGAGGGAGGGAGGGAGGGAGGGAGGGAGGGAGGGAGGGAGGGAGGGAAGGAAGACTTCCTGTACCAAATGAGTGATACTGTGTAAGTATGAGCAGGAATTATTACAAATAAATATATAAATAATAAAGTTAAAATATAAAACTTTGGGGTTGGTTTCATGCTTGTGTAGTTTCATATGCCACTCCCATCATCTGCCAATGTAGAATTGATTAGTCTAGTTGCATTTGTAGGACTTCAACTGCACAAGTTCGGTCCTGTGACATTTGCTTGCAATGTTGTGACTTTCTTACAAAAGGATCTAGCATCAGGGCAGTGTAATGCTGCTTTTGACATTTGTTCCTCACCTCTGCCTGGCCTGCAGACACCTTAATTTTAGCTTGTAGTAGTTGTTGAATACAGTCACTTAAACAGAATTGTGCTTCAACTTTGCACAAGATTATTCTGTGCATAATTTTATCTCGGCTTAAAACAGTTGTAACTACAATATTACTTTTTCCACATTGTGTGCATCTATTTATTTTTCAGTTCTGTTTTGATTGACTGCAGATGGGTTAGCTCTGTTGAAGATCTGTGGGTGCTTATTTTTTCTTTTTGTCGATCCTGAACCGTGGGTGGGAATTGTAGAGATTCTTTTACAGAACTAAAGCAACTGAAAACTTTGTTTTCATTAATGCCGACCTACTTGTTTAGGAAATAGCTAAGCCAATAAACACCACTGTCAGCTTTAACAGATTAATAATTTTTATTTTTTTTTCTTGGCATTGGCACTTCTGCTTTGTAGTCTATAGTCATGTGGTTCTAATTTGTTGTCCAACTGGATTTTATGTTCTTTGCCACTGGTACCAAGAGACGCAGACCATGAAAAACCTGAAAGGAAAACACAAGCGTGTTTCTGGCTCTGGAAAAGGACTTCCTTGGTGGTCAGAGGCTGGGGTCTGAGGGTAATGTCATCCAGAATGGAAAAGTGATTAAAAACTACTGTTCTGGATGTTGTCTCCACTGAAAGAATTCAGGCAGTGATCCTTTGTTTGAATGGTAAAAGATTTGTCTGGTCAAAGTAGACAGATTATGATGTAGAAGAGGTAAAATTTAGGGCGCATATTGAAGATGAGAGTGGGCGAGCGGGGGAAAATCTGACTTTTCAAACCACCCAGATGTCCTGGTGGGGCTGTTGAGTCATGTATACTTTATAGGGGTTTATGTAGAGGTCTGCTTTGATGTTAACTCAGCAATGGATATTCAATGATTCAACTCCTACAGGTAATCCTTGATTTATGACCACAATTGAACTCAAAATTTCTGTTGCTAAGCAAGACAGTTGTTAAGCGAGTTTTGCCCTCTTTTATGACTTTTTTTGCCACACTTGTTAAGCGAATTACTGCAGTTGTTAAGTTGGTGACATGGTTGTTAAGTGAATCTGGCTTCCCCATTGACTTTGCTTGTCAGAAGGTCGCAAAAGGGGATCATGTGATCCCGGGTTACTGCAGCCATCATAAATATATGCCAGTGGCCAAGCATCCAAATTCTGATCACATAACCACTGCAGGGATTGTAAATGTGAAAAACGGTCATAAATCACTTTTTTCAGTGCCGTTGTAACTTCAAATAGCCATTAAACCAAGGGTGAAATGTAAAATTTGTTACTACCGGTTCTGTGGGCGTGGCTTGGTGGTGGGGTAATGTGACTGGGTGGATGTGGCCAACTTTTTTATTTTATTTTTCAAAGCATTTTTTCTAATGCTTTTGAAAGCCTCTGACGATCAGGCAACTCAGCTGGGATCGTCAGAGACTTTTCAAAGCATTTTTTTTACCACCTCTTTGGCCAAGAGGTTGCGTGATCATCAGAGGCTTTTTATTTTTACTTTTAAGTAAAAAGTACTTTTAAAGTACTTTTCAAAGCATTTTTTCGTCGGAAGGGGTTGTAGAAAAAATGCTTTTAAAAGTTAAAAAAAAAAGCCTCTGATGATCGTGCGGCTCACCTGGACATGGGGGGGTGCAGGGATTTTTGCTACCAGTTCTCCGAACCACCTGTCGCCATCGCTACCAGATCAGGCGATCTGGTCTGAACCAGGAGCATTTCACCCCTGCACTAAACAAATGGTTCTGTTGTGACCCCGACTCCTGAGCCTGTCTAACAGAGGAAGAGGACTCAGAAGGTGATGGGGAGGAACTGACAAGGCCTCCCTCTCCAGGACCCTCCTCTCTGGCAATGCCTCAGATTCCATCCGAAGGCCAAGAGGAACAGCCTGGGATATGCCAGGAGGAAAGCATACCGCAACAACCACAGATAGGGAGGGAAGATGATGAATCCTGGCTTGATCCCAGGCAGTGTCGGAGGGAGAAGCATGCGCAGCAATGAAAGAGACGTGGGAGGGCCAGAGATTGAGCTGAGTCACTGAGCCACACCCCACAAGGAATAAAAGTGGGTGTGATTGCTCTTCAGGCTTTGTGACGGTCAAAGTTAAAAACCTGAGAGTCACATCGCGTTACCTGAAATCTAAATTGGACCTTGGCCAATTCTTGCTTCGTGGATGACTTTTTGCTACTGAATTGGATTGAGGAGAAATTCTCTCTTGCTGATTGTGAGTGAAAACTGACTTGGTAGTCATTTCGCAGTTTACTGCCAAAACTCTTATCTGCAAGGGTTTCTAGTCTGATTGCTTAATAAAATTTTGGCAGGCGTGCCTGGTTGTGTGTTTACCTGTGTGGGAAAGAGGGACAGAACAGGTTCAAAGTCAAGGACTACCTGTATTTCATGATTAGCCATTGGTCCACAGACAAATTTTCTTCTGCAAATTTGATTTGCCCCCTTTTAAAGTAATCTAAACTAGCAGACTTACATATTATGATAGCCAACCCTATTGTTTACTTATGGTCTTTATATAAAGAAAATTCATTTTTTCACATGCATGATTTATAAGGTGGGGGGTGGTCTGTGGAATGCTTCCTGGCCTACATTTCGAGGAAAAGAGAAGTAAAGGCCCTTTCCCCGTTTGCACTTAATCATAATGCCATCTTGCCTTGACTGTTCTCCTTCTGTTCATGAGATCACATATGTGTCAGATTTCACACCAGTTTCTTCTCAAGGGCTTCAGAGACTCAAGGATTTTGAAAGCTTTTGGTGCTTCTTGCGCCTAGTGAGGTGAATCTAGCAAGTTTTCTACACTGCTTGTCAAAACCCAATTTGGAGAGATTGCAAAGGTATGCAGAAATTGCTTTATGTTAAATAGCATACTGTGAATGGGTGGATGATTATATGTTAAGAAATTTCACTTTGAACAGCTGCCAAGATTAACAAACTACAGATAACAGCAAAGGAGCTGATTTAAATATAGAGCAGTGACCTTTTTTGATCCCCACAGGCTTCTGTTAGTATTGTTGAGCATTACCCATAAGGCAATCTGATTGGTCTGTAAAGAGCACTTGTTTCTAAATTCACTCCCCTTCATCATAGCCAGGTTCCCTTCTTTGGGGACTTTTCTGACTGAAAGTAGAGGCAGCTTCTCTTTGGAGAGATCTGGAGCAAACAGCTCACATTTGGCACAAAGGGAATCTGACTCTGCTCTCTTCCAGCTGCTTTGGATATTTTTCAGGGGTGAGGGGGAATATCTCAGATGGCAATTTTAAATAGTCCACCCTTTTCTTAACTTCTTATACAGCTAGCCCTTGAATTATGACCACAATTGGGATCAGAAATCATTCATGAAGATATTGAAGAGTACTGGGTCTAAGACAGAACCTTATGGTACCCCACACTGGCTGAGAAACCGTACTCAATGAGTAGTCCTTAATGGGCCTACATCTGCATGGAGGGAAGTAAGCAGTGGGGTACCACAAGGTTCCATCTTAGGCCCAGTACTCTTCAATATCTTCATAAATGACTTAGATGAGGGAATAGAAGAGGAACTCATCAAATTTGTAGATGATATTAAGCTGTCAGGAATAGCTAACACTCTAGAACCGTGATGGCGAACCTATAGCCTTGAAGGAGGCGGTGGTGAGGCCTCTCCTCAAGAAGCCTTCCCTGGACCCGGCAGTGTTGGCTAATTATCGTCCAGTCTCCAACCTTCACTTTGTTGTGAAGGTTGTTGAGAGTGTGGTAGCGCGACAGCTTCCTCAGTACCTGGATGAATCGGCTTATCTAGATCCGTTCCAGTCGGGCTTCAGGCCTGGGTACAGCACGGAAACGGCATTGGTCGCATTGGTCGATGATCTCTGGAGGACTTGGGACAGGGTTGCTCCTCTGTCCTGGTCCTATTAGACCTCTCAGTGGCTTTTGATACCATCGATCATGGTATCATGCTGCACCGGCTGGAAGAGTTAGGGGTGGGGGGCACCGTGTTGCGGTGGTTCTCCTCCTTTCTCTCCGACCGGTCGCAGTCTGTGTTGACAGGGGGACAGAGGTCGACCCCAAGGCCCCTTGTATGTGGGGTGCCACAGGGGTTGGTCCTCTCGCCACTTCTGTTCAACATTTATGTGAAGCCGCTGGGTGAGATCATCCGTGGTTTCGGGGTGAAGTACCATCAGTACGCTGATGACACTCAGCTGTACATCTCCATCCTGGATCACCCCAATGATGCCCTCGAAGTGATGTCCCGGTGCCTGGAGTCTGTACAGATCTGGATGGGGAGAAACAGACTCAGGCTCAACCCATCCAAGACCGAGTGGCTGTGGTTTCTGACATCCCGATATAGTCAGTTGGTGCCATCATTGACTATTGGGGGTGAGTCGTTGGCCCTCACGGAGAGGGCTCGCAACTTGGGTGTCCTCCTGGACTAACGGCTGTCTTTAGAAGAGCATTTGACGGCCGTGGCCGGGAGGACTTTTTATCAGGTTCGTCTGATTCGCCAGTTGCGTCCCTTTCTGGATCGGGACTCATTACGCACGGTCACTCATGCCCTCGTCACTTCCCACCTGGACTACTGTAATGCTCTCTACATGGGGCTCCCCTTGAGAAGCACCCGGAGGCTCCAGCTGGTTCAGAATATGGCCGCACGGGTGGTTACGGGAGCGACGTGGCGCTCCCATGTGACCCCCCTCCTGCGCGAGCTGCACTGGCTCCCGGTGGTCTTCCGGGTGCACTTCAAGGTTTTGGTTACCACCTTTAGAGCGCTCCATGGCTTAGGACCGGGGTACTTACGAGACCGCCTTCTGCCACCAATAGCCTCTCACTGACCAGTACGCTCCCATAGAGAGGGTCTTCTCAGAGTGCTGTCAGTCAAACAATGTCAACTGGCAGCCCCCAGGGGGAGAGCCTTCTCTGTGGGGGCACCCGCCATCTGGAACGAGCTCCCCCCGCGGAGATACGGAGGATCCCGGATCTGCGCACTTTCCGCCGCGCCCTCAAAACACTCCTATTCCAGCAGGCTGGTCTGGCCTAACCTCCCTTTTTAAATGCTTTTAAATTGGTTTTATAATTGGGGTGTTTTAAATTTGGCCAAAGTATTTAATGTATTTTAATACTGTTTTTAACGTTTATATTATGTATATTTTACTTTTTTGGCTATTCACCGCCCTGAGTCCTTTGGGAGTAGGGCGGTATATAAATTTAATTATAAATAAATAAATAAATAAATAAATAAATAATAAACAAACAAACAAATAAATAATAGCACGCATGCCAGAAGTGGCACATAAGCCATCTCTCCACACCTGCCAGCCATCGCCAATTGCTCTTCCAGTTTCTGGTGCGCACATACGTGCCGGCCAGCTGGTCTTTGCGTGCGTATGCGTGTGAGAGACCTGAAGACCAGATGACTGGCGCGCATGTGCACACCGGAAACTGGGAGCTCAGCTTCCTGGCATGTGCATGCGTGCCAGGGAGCGACTCTACTGGTTTTTGGTGCTTTCCTGTGCGCGCGCGCGCGCGCATGCTCCCGTTTCTGCACTCAGTGCTGAAAAGATTGCCAACACTACCCTAGAAGACAGACTCAAGAGCCAGATGGATCTTGACAGAATTGAACACTGGACCCTATCCAACAAAATGAAATTTAATGTGGAGAAAAGTAAAGTCTTACATTTAGGCAAGAAAAACCAAAAGTACACATATAGACTGGGTGAAACCAGGCTTAATAGCAGTAACTGTGAGAGGGATCTTGGTGGACAGCCAGTTAAATATGAGTCAGCAGTGTGCAGCGTCAGCCAAAAAAACCAATGCAATCCTAAATTGCATTAACAGAGGGATACAATCAAGATCAAGTGAGGTACTAATACCACTCTATAAAGCCTTAGTAAGACCACACCTAGAATACTGAGTCCAGTTTCGATTACCACACTATAAAAAAGATATTGAGACTCTAGAAAAAATGCAGAGAAGAGCAACCAGGATGATTACGGGACTGGAGACTAAAACATGAAGTATGGTTACAGGAACTGGGCATGGCTAGTCTAGTGAAGAGAAGGACCATGGGAGACATGATAACAGGGTTCCAATATTTGAGGGGCTGCCATAGAGAGGAAGGGGTCAAGCTATTTTCCAAGGCATCCTTGTCTAAACTAGCCAGACAAGGATTAATGGGTGGAAACTGATCAAGAGCGATTCAACCTAGAAATAAGGAGAAATTTTCTGACAATGAAAACAATCAACCAATGGAACAGCTTGCCTTTGGAAGTTGTGGGAGCTTCATCACTGGAGGCTTTCAAGAAGAGATTGGACTGCCATTTGTCAGAAATGGTGTAGGGTCTCCTGCTTGGGCAGGGGGTTGGACTAGATGACCTACAAGGTCTCTTCCAATTCTGTTAATCTGTAAGTACTCATTTAGTATGGTTTATCAGTCAGTTACAAATCCATCTGGTGGTGATGCTGTCTATCCCACATTTTTCTAGTTTACCAAGAAGTAGGTTGTGGTCTTCTTTGTTGAATGCCTTGCTGGAGTCTAAGTATACTTTGTACACCGCATTTCGTTGTCTACTAATTTAGTCACTTTGTCAAAGAATGAAATAAGACTGGTTTGATATGAATTGTTTTTAACAAACTCATGCTGGTTTCCAGTCATAACTTTATTTGTTTCTAGATGTTCACAGATCTGTATTTTGATTATTTTTTCCAGTATCTTCCCAGGAATTGATGTTAGGCTGTAGTTTCCTGGGTCTGTGTTAACCTCCTTCAATCTTGCTTTTTATTTATGTTTGTTTTAATTGTCTTAATAGTTATGGTATCATTTTAATTATTGCTGATTATTGCTGATTGTATGCTGCCCATAGTCATTTTCAGGGAGATGAGTGGTCATATAAAAGTGTTAAATAAATAAATCCTATAATGATTTAATTGATCAGGAGCTCACCTTCTAGACAACATCATTCCCTTACCAGGCTTTTGATTCTAGGACTTTTTTTCCTGGCCTTTCAAATTAAGGGAAATTCAGCATTTTTTTTCCTGGCCTCAAGACTGGGAGACATGTCCTCCTTGTCTACATGCATGCTTCCACTGAGCCTGAGAACTTCTGGTTTTTATCTTGCCAGCTTCATGCCACCTCATAGTACTCCCCTATATTTGGTGGTTCCAGCTGCATTTCCTTCTACCCTCTGCCCTTCAAAACAGGCTGGTCAAGGAGCAGACACAGCCAAGGCAGGATGACACTGAGTTGCTCCTCCCCCCCCCCCCCCATTTCATTGCTTAATGACTGATCCAGGGCTACACAGAGTAAGGAATCTGGGGATGTGACTTGATTTGCTGTAGGGTGTATTCACAGAATATACCATTAAATCTGATACCAGTTGACACCAGCCAAAGCATTGAAAAACTCAAAGAAGAAGGGCAAGATTGGAAGATGTGGAGAGACCTGGATCAACTGAATGGATAACATCATCCTCATCATAGTCACAGAATATTCAGCTAAGAATTTTTATTTTTTAAAAAAAATAGCAATAGCACTTAGACTTATATACCGCTTCATAGTGCTTTTAAAGCCCTCTCTAAGTGGTTTACAAAGTCATCATATTGCCCCCAACAATCTGGGTCCTCATTGTACCCACCTCGGAAGGATGGAAGGCTGAGTCAACCTTGAGCCTGGTGAGATTTGAACTGCTGAACTGCAGCTAGCAGTCAGCTGAAGTAGCCTGCAGTACTGTACTCTAATCTCTGGGCCACCTCGGCTCTTAATATTCTAATATCATTCCAAAAAACCAAAGTGTTATGTACAGGTTCTTCTTTTTTTTTTAATAAAAAGTTTTTTATTTTATTTTTTTAAGACAAACAAACATATAATACATCAGTCCTTCCGTGTGTCATCTCGGTGTTTCTTCGGTGACTTCTTCTTTTTGTTACTCCTCTTCTTCTTATTTCTCCCTTAATAAATTCCATTTTTCTATTTCAATATTTTCCCCAAAATACATACATTTAATGTAAATTTCTCCTGTTTGCTTATTAAATTCTTTATCTATATCTCTTTTTTATCCAATCATAAAATTTCCCCCATATTTTAAAATATTCCATATCCTCTTTCTCTTTAATCATTAAAGTTAATCTATTCGTCTCTCTGCAGTCCAAAATTTTTCTAATTACTTCCCCTTCTAAAGGGATTTTTTCTGCTTTCCATCTTTGTGCAAATACTATTCTTGCTGCAGTTATTATATGTATAATCAAATATACATTTTCTTTACTAATTTTCTCTGGTAGGATACCCAGTAGGAACAACTCAGGTTTTAAATCAATGTGTTGTTGAGTCATTTCTTCTATCCATATCTTAATTCTGCTCCAATAATCTTTAGCTTTTGGACAAGTCCACCACATATGATAATAAGATCCTGGTATTTGGTGGCATTTCCAACATTTAGCTGATTTATCTTTAAACATTTTTGCCAATTTTTCAGGAGGCATATGCCATCTGTAAAACATTTTGTATTGATTATGTAAAGGTTCTTCTTGACTGATTTTTTTCCCTTGTCAACATGGGTTGACAATAATTTCCCAATAAAATCTCTGCGCTTCACAAATTTGCTAAGTGCATTTCTCCCCATCCATTACTTTTTCCTGGTAAGTTTCAGCTATGTGGTTCTACCTGGCTGCCCTGGTGGGGCTTTACCTTCTTAGTGGTTAGTACTGGTAGTGGGAGAGACAGATAGTACATATTCATCACCACTTGTGAATTCTAGCTTTGGGAACAGGCTGGCCAGACAACTGGTTGCTTGGGGTCTGTGGGTGTTGGCTGCTTGTCTCACTCCGGAAAGGGCAGAACATCTGGAAAAAGTCACATTGACTGCTTAAAATCCTCCCTGCTGGATGTCATTAGCACCAAGTGTTGCAGCAGCAACTGACTGGGTGAGAACATGTGTGGGGAACAAAGGTATTATGCCTGACTAACTCTTACTCTGTGTCCTCAGCGCATCCCATAATGCCCATTCTTATTTTTTAAAAAAATTAGAATGCCAATATTATCATGACTTTCTTGCCTAAACCAATAAGCCATTTTTAGACAATGGTGATCAATCAAGGTTCCGGCTACTTTTCTCCAAAGTCTCTCACATGGTATAAAATCACAGGAGGCCTTTTGGTCCATGAAAACAATGTAAACGTTGCCTTTGGGAAGACTATATTTTTGGCTAGGTGGTGCAATATTGACTATTAGTCCACAGTTGAATGACTGGGTTTAAACCCTGTTTGCTCGAGCAAACAAGGATACTGTCACAAGTAAATGCCTTATTCTCAGATGGGGAGAATGTATATACATGGGATATCAGGGGTTAATTTATTCTTCCTTCCTTAATGTATTCATATGTAACCACTCCCATCCTTTACTCCGCCCTATTGATATAAAAGGGGATGCATATTCCTTCTTCTTTGCTTCTATCTACAATCAGTCAGAGAATATAGAATGCCTACTGTAAATAAATAGTGTTTTGTTTGAATACTTCGTTCTTGAATTATTTATTGAGTCTGATCCTCAAAATTACGCAACAGATACATTGTTCTCAGAAAGCATCCAGTGCAAAAGTTTAGAACACAAAAATCTGATGTATGATTTACTGATCACATGTAAGGGATTAATAAGGAGATAATTTGCAGGACCCCCTTTTTGGTATATAGGAAGAATGATGGAATTAAACCATTTTTTGAAGAGCCTTAAGGTGTTATTTCTGATTGGAAAAAGGGGGACTAGCAGAGATGTACCCTAAGCAGAATTAGATTTTAAACATTTTGGTAAAATTAGTCTTTGTCAGGGGCTTTACTATTTTTCAGAAATTTTTGGACTTGTGTGTGGCAAAATTTAGCAACCACTACTTGAAGGTATATTAAACAGGCCATGGAAATATATATTTTTATAACCTGCTGGAGTTTAGTCCAGTTCTTTAATGATAACTTTTTTTTTAAAATTTGATTTATATGCCGCCCTTCTCCAGAGACTCAGGGCGGCTTACAATGCGTTAAGCAATAGCCTTCATACTTTTGTATATTTTATACAAAGTCAGTTTATTGCCCCCACAAACTGGGTCCTCAATTTACCTATCTTAGAAAGGATGGAAGGCTGAGTCAACCTTGAGCCTTTGTTTCTTCTCCTTGAGAAGTTTTTTCTAACTCTTTTTTAGAGTACAAAAATTTTCCTGAGAAGAAAGTTCATGCATATTTGGGTGTTACCTTACTTTCCTTGCAACACACTGTCTACCAAACCAGGGTTTAGATTGCTATTTTAATAGAGGAGGAGATGGGAGCTGCTGACTACATTTTACATTTTTTTGAGGTAAACCAATAATTTGTTGAAATATACTTATTATTTTATAAACATTGTTAGCCACAGTTATATATGGTTTCAAATGAACAACTTCTGAGGCTACAAAAAAATTGAGCCATAGCCACAGGTATTTTATTAGACTGTGCTGTGTTTGCCTTCAACTCATATAAATCTTTCACTTATAAAGACCTGGATGAAATAAACTGTTGGAGGCAAGGGAATCAAGGCCTTGTAAAGAATGGCTCAACTCACTTAATAATGAAGAAACCCATTATGGAAAGATGGTTGCTTACTAGATGGAAAGACACAAAAATATTTACAATGACAGCAGTGGTGGGTTGCTCCCGGTTCGCCCCAGTTCGGGGTAATCGGTAATGGTGGCTGAGGGAAGCTCTGCCCACCCGCCCAGACGTCATGCGCAGAAGTGCCTTGCGCTCACGAAGTGAATGTGCACGCCCATGCGCTACCCATAGCGAACCGGTATTGCTGGGTTTTGAAACCCACTATTGAATGACAGGCAAAAAACATTAATAATTAACTTACAAACCTAAAAGTGTATTTATCATCAGGATCATCAGGCATGGCTCTATCACTGATCTTCAAATAAATGTTTATGGTCAACTGTGGCGACCTCCATCTCTGCAAGATTCTGTTCCTGGAACCTTATAATAAAAGTAGTATTAGCATTCATAACTTTGGATTCTGGTCCATCGCAAAGGGCTGACATATTCTTGATAGGGTAGGCATATTGATTCTGTGGAAGGCCGAATAGATAGATAAATGGAAAGCTGCAAAGATAAGTAAATAGGGTTGTAAAAGTCTTATCTTCTTTGTTTCCACAGGACTTTGAGGGACTGATAAACAGTGAAGGTACTGCAGGACCCAATCTAAGTCAGTCACCCAGGCCAAAGCTTTTGTCATCCCAGCTTTTGGACATGTGCCGGAGCCCATCTTCACGGAACTTCTCTCTAGCAGATGCTCTGTGTTGATACCTGTTTGTATGTGGGTTTTTAGATGCTGATTAGGGTGTGTTTGTGGTTGGCTTTTACATCATTGGTTATCATTTGCTTGTGCTGCCCAGCCCTCACCTTCTAAGTACTTGATATGCTGGTGATAAATCAGCACTCCTGTTGACTGACGAAGACCCTGTTTCCCAGGCTTCAATCACTTCCCTGGTTGTTTTTGTGCCTGCTCGTCCAACAATCTTAGTAGCTGCAAACTTGAATGTGTGCCTTTGTTCGTTGTAGTCTGAGGCTACCAATGAGTTCAGGTCTCCTTGTCTGAAGGTACTGGTCACCCAGCATTGGAGATTTCCTGCTAGTGAAAAAAAAAAACCCAGTCACATTCCCCAACACGGGCTAGGACTGGAGAAGGAGCTGAGTCTGAGTGTGCAGCACCAAGTATTTTTTTCCCCCTTATCCTGTAACCATTTTTCTTGCCATGTTCTCATGAACGTCCCCGAGGCAGTTTAATGTCATTCCAGTTTTAAAATAGAACATTCGAACTGCTTCCAATAGCCCTTTTGGTTTTTTTGGGTTTTTGTGGTTACGATTTGGCATGCTTTTCTGACCATTTGGTTTCTAAAGCCAACAGGATCTGCCAGTACATGCCACTTTAGAGCTGCTTTCTCCCTCTCCTTAGGGGACATTTTTGCCTGACTGCAGGGATGACCAGGCATCTGGTTTCTGCAAAATACTTGCTTTGCACTTTCCAAGTTTACCAGAGTCTGTATCAACTCGGGCTTTATACTCCTTGAGAGTGCTAATTCTGTGGTGCCCAGGAGATTGGATTGAACTGAACCAGAAAAAGAGTTGGATTGTGCCAGCTTTATTTTGCAATTTATGTTGCCATTGGCAGCTGTCCATGTTTTCTGCTGTTTCTACTGACTGTTTGTAGTTCTCTGGCTCCTTAAAAGAATTGTATGAAGAAATGCCAGAGGCGATTGCCTGGATAGCAGAATTGAACATCCAGTTATGAGGCCACTGCTGTAAACCCTCCCCCAGATGTTTTGTACATAATTGCCTGGATTATGTGTACATGTTTACTTCTCTTCTGTCATGTTCTCATTGTATGCTAAATAAATAAAAATTATCTTTGTTATATTTGAGGACTCGTACATTGGCAATACAACTCTCAGCTTGACTGGGAAATACTCTTGAGATCAATATCACGTAGGCTGAGGCCTCAAGATTACTTACCTTACCATCCTCAGCCATGCCTTTTGCTTACACCATTATAATTTTGACATTCCTAGAGTGATCACTGTTTTTATGATCTATCAGCATTGCTGGTTTCCAGGCTGCTGTCCACTGGCTACTGTCCTGTGCTGATATAGTAGGTTTTGTTTTAATTCATCAGCCTGGAGAAACCCCTGTTAACAATCCCTGGTTCCTATTCCATCATTTTGTCCCCCTCTTGCAACATTCCTGTTGAGAGACAAGTGTTTTCACCTCCTTTGCAACCTACCTAACTCATTGGGAGATAAACAGGAGCAGCTGAAGCTTAGTAGTGTGAAGTTTTGGTCAGTGAGGGTGGGAGAGATGAAGCATTTAGCGGGTTAAGGAAATTATTTATACACTTTCAGTGGAAATGCAAAAGCCAAGAAAAGACACATAATACACATGCAGTACCCATGAATTTAGAAAGCTTCTATTGTAGAGTTTGCTTAAGGATTACAAATGCAATCATGTATTTGAGTGTGGGAGAGACAAGGTGCTAAAATGTGCTAGCAATGTGCCCAAATTATGAAGTCTCTCCAAACGAGAGATCAATTCATTGCTTTAGTTTTCATCCCTTGCTACCAACACCCATTGCCTATTCCTTTCAATGCCTGCTCAGTGTTGATCATTACAGGTAGTCCTCGACTTGCAACAGTTCATTTAGTGACCATTCAAAATTACAACAGCACTGAAAAAAGGGACTTAGGAACATTTTTCAGTTACAACCTTTGCAGCATCCCTGTGGTCAAAACTCAAATGCTTGGCAACTGGTTCATATTTATGATGGTTGCAGGGTCCCAGCATCATGCGATCCCCTTTTGCAACCTTCTGACAAGCAAAGTCATTGGGGATGTCAGACTCACTTAACAACTGGATTGCTAATTTAACAACTGCAGTGATTTACTTAACAATTGTGGCAAGAAAAGTTGTAAAATGGGGCAAAACTCAACAAATGTCTGAACAACAGACATTTTGGGCTCAATTGTGGTTGTAAGTTGAGGACTACCTGCATGTGACCTGCTAATTGGCAGTTATCTTTTATAGCTCCCATTCCAGAATTATTTCCTTGTGACAATTTATTTCCTTGTGATCTTTAGTCGGTGCCAGCAGATCTGGTCGGGTAGCTTCCTTGTTCTTTACCCTTTTCTGTATGTCCCAGGGGTGAAATCTAAATTTTTTTGCTACAGGTTCTGTGGGCGTGGCTTAATTAGTGGGCAGGGCTTGGTGGTAAGGTGACTGGGTGGGCGTGGCCAAGCCAATATCACTTCTTTGCCCTTTTTTAACCTACAAAACACAACACAACACAACTGGCTCACCCACAATGTAAAAGCAGCTGTGCTAGACCCAAAATGGCCCCTGCAACAAGCAGGAACCTCACACTGCCACAAAAAGCCCAAAAAAACAACTTTCACACTTTACACACACAAAATTCCACATACAGCTTTATGAGATTTTGTGTGTTTGTGTAGTTAGAGTGAAACACTACAGAAACACACTAAATCTCAGAAAGCTGCACAAATATTATTTTATTTTAATTTATTTTTATTTTTATATAAAAGCAGCTAAATTTAAAACTTCCTAAACTTTAAATGGCTAGGTCTAAAAAAAGAACAACTAAAAAAACCCCCAATTAACTATTTTTTTTAAAGCTCCCAAAGGGGAAAAAAACTTACCCAATAGAACAGGGGTCTTCAACCTTGGCAACTTTAAGACTTGTGGACTTCAACTCCCAGAATTCCTCAGCCAGCTTTGCTGGGAGTTAAACTTTAAGTCCACAAGTCTTAAAGTTGCCAAGGTTGGAGACCCCTGCAATAGAAGGTACAAGGCAGGCAGGAAGGCAGGCAGGCAGATAGAGCTGCTCACCGATGAGCTTGATTGCAGGCAGGGAGATTCAGTTGCTTGCTGATGCAATGGATTGCAGGTATTACAGCAAGCGAAGCAAGGCAGACATTGCGACCAGCAGCTAAGATAAGCAAGCTGAAGGCTAGAGCGGGGGGGAAGGGATTTTTGCTACCGGTTAGCAGGCAACTCAGCTGGGATCGTCAGAGCTTGGATCATCAGAGCCATTTAAAAGATGATCGGCTCTGATGATTGCGCTGCTCAGCTGGGCATGGGGGGTGGGGGCAAGGAATTTTGCTACTGGTTCTCCGAACTGCCCGCCACCATCGCTACCTACTCACCCGAGCCGGTCCGAACCGGGAGCATTTCACCCCTGGTATGTCCCCATTTTTCCTCTTTGAATTTGAATTTCAAGCTTTGAATTTCATCCATCTCTTTCTCCCAATATTATTTTCTTTGAATATGCTCATTCTGGATGCCCACCCACAGCAAGCAAATTTTCATTTATGTGAGAGATAAGTTCTCTCAGGATTAGCTGTAACTATTGATTGGTTATCAGCTTGTAAGTTTGAACTGGCCAATCATGCCGCTGTATTTGATTTCAAGTTTTTCCCAGGCTTTTTCAAATGGACATTCTTGAAGTATATAAGGGAGGGCATTCCCAGCCCAAAAGAGGCTCACACAGACAAGGAGAGAGATAGAGACTTGTATACGCCACAGATCCTCCATGGCTGAAGTCATGTCAATGGAGCAAAAGAGCTGAGTCACTGCCTTGCTCCCGAGGAAGCAGACAAAGGACCAAGAACTCCCTATGCTGAGGGAAGACTCCATGAAGAGCTGATGGACTTCGCTAAGAGGAGAGCTTTTGGCTGTTGGTGTTTTCTCGTAGGCTTTGCTTTTATGTGTTTTTATTAAAACAAATAGTTTCTCAAGATTCCTCTCTCGACTTGCATGCTTTAGTGCGTTTGTGTGCGTAATTGGATCACAGTCTATTGTGCACAGAATCTCCTTCACAATTTATTTATTCCAACCCAAGTGAGGTAAAAGGGACCGGGTTGGGGTGATCTGAGGTGAGAACTGCTTATTTTCACTATAAGCAGAAAATCTAACCTTTATTATAAAAAAATAGTGTGTTTCCCCCAAAATAAGCCCTACCCTGAATATAAGCCCAAGTTTAGGTTGTCATCAGCCAGTGGGCGTGGCCAGCATTGGAAGTGGTGAGGGCTGACGATGTCTGGCAGCAGCTGCAGCCTGTGCACCATAAGTGAGTTGATTATCTGTCCAAGCAGGAGGCAGAGGCGGGGGGAGGCATGCGATCCAGATGCGCCACACTGCTGCAGGAAAACCAAGAGACATGAAGATGAGTCTCCTGCAGCCAACCCCCCCCGGCCCACTGACTTTCACCTTTCTAGTGGCCCGCGTGGTGTGTCCAGATTGTATGCATCCCCTGCCATGCCTCTGCCACTGTCTGCCACTTGGACAGGTAATTGACTCACCTGCATTTCATGGAGTGCACTGACCAAGGGGCCAGCGGGCTGCAGCTGCTGCCAGATAATGTTGACCCTTGCGCACTCACAGCCTTTTGTGTGTATGCTGGGGGGGGGGGCGCCCTGCCGGGCTGATGACCATGATATCGTGTTTCCCTTAAAATAAGCTCTGATTTTGGAGACTCCCAAAGTATAAGACCTGGTCTTATTTTCAGGGAAACATAGTAAGTTGATTGGCATTTGACATCATTATTGGCCAGCAGGTACTGTATTATATGACTCTCTAAAGGTTGTTTGTATCCTTCTTAAGTGGGCAGAACCTTGTGGTCTGCCCCTATCACTATTCAAATAAATTTGACTTGAGCAGATTGTATGGTCTCCAATTATAAATTGGGATGTGGGGAATTTTCCCCTTCATCGGTGCCCTTCTTTAAGCTCTCAAATGTGACAATTTGCTATTTTGAGTCTTGACTAGATCAGAATGCAGAATGCCTGGAGCTGATGGCTGAATTCAGCAAGCTGCCCAGCAAAGAGCTCTGTTGGAATAGCAGTGATGTGGCCCAACTAACAGCAGCTTCTGACAATAGATAATAATGAAGCCTAAGCAAAACCGGTCTGAAGGCAAGTCTTCAGGGTGCAGGTTCAGCTAGAGATGGATATTAGAAGATAATGGGTTGGGAATAAACTGTTCTGTCCAAAGTCTGATACACATAACACACACATGCACAAGGAGTCCAGTCCAAGGCTTTACTTAAGTTTGAGTAATTACAGCAAAGTGTCTACAATATGTGGATATGCACACACAATCTCAAACAGTCCAGAATCGCTTGGAAATTTAACAAGCAAGCTCCTGATGAGCAAAGGTTTTAAGCAGTAGGCAGAAATGTCATCCAAGCAGTATCCAGACTTTTGTAGAGCCACTATAGGTCATCAGCTGGTCCAGATTCAAAAGAAGCATTTCCAATGGTGGGTTGCCCCCAGTTCGCACCGGTTCTATAGAACTGGTAGTAAAACCGGCTGGAGGCTCCACCCCGACGTCATCAGAACGCTTCTGCGCATGTGCTGAAGAGTACGTGCACGAGCGAGCGAAGCGAGCACGCCCGCGCGGCTCCGCTTTGAACCGGTAGTAAAGGTAAGTAGAACCCACACCTGATCGTTTCCACAGGCAGGAGTTCAGGGCACAAAAAACAAAAGGTTCCAGTAAATGGAGCAGTTGTGCCCATGAAAGATTGCTTGCTAGCTGTGTCTCTAAAATAGAGCCGCACCAGTTACAAGCAGTTAATGGTGGGGATACCATTGCCTTGCAAGGAGCTGTGCAGATCTCCTCTGTGGAGCCCTTCATGCCTTAGAACTTGGGGTGTCAGGGGCAAAGGATCAGGACCATGCATTAAGTTGTATTTCAGAACATTTATCACTCAAACCTATACACAAGAATCTGGTCAACTAAAGTTCAATATTAAATTGGCACCAGATAAGGGTCAACAGAAGAGGACTTGGATTGTTTGTGGGAATGTAGTAACTCTAGGCTGATGACATGCTTGACTCCAGCTCCCAGCTCTGCCTGCTCTTCTTCGACATGTGGGGGGAGGTCTTAAATCAGACCCCCTCATCTGCTGTTGCTTCTAGCTGCTCACAGGCTCTGCAGCTAAACCAGCCCTAAGTGTCTCCCTGCTGTTCTCTGAGGCAGGCTGCTATCCCACAAGGTCCTCTGAAGTCACCTCCACCTCAGACCCTTTACAACCAGAGCCCTTTCATTTCTTGATCAATAGGAACACAGCTGCCAAAATTTGCTATTCATATCTACTGAATTTTTCTCCTTTTTTGTTTGGTAATCGTTGTCCGGTGTCATCCTATGTTAAAGGATATTCTACTCCAAATCAATGATTTGAGTGACATAAAAGTGAACATATTTGTGAAAATATAAAAATGGATTGGTCCAAGTTTATGTACAATTTTAAAGGAAATGAATTTCAGTTCCTTATTAAACCTACTGACCGAGATAGGTTTTAGTTTTTTTGCTCAAATGTCCAACTTGGAACTGCATATTTGCCTTTATCCAGTGGATTAATTTTTTTTTTACAACATCTTGCTATAATCCACGTGTCTCATCATTTCCATACACTCATCTCTTGTTTTGCAACCTTGTTATGTTCCAACAATCAGTTTGTGAAGCGAAATGATTGCTAAGTGAACACATGACAGAGACACTGCAAATATCACACACTGGTATGCATCGTCAGGTAAAAATTGGTCATAAATGTGTCCATTGGCTCAGTTTAACTGAGGTAGTTGCTGAATGAGAAGTGGGTGCAGTCTGATTCTCGTACAAACTATGAGTCTGTGATCAATACAGACTTTTGGCTGGTCTGGGGTGGCCATAGGTCAGAATATAATCTGTCAATAGGGTTGGCAAGTAAGAGAGGGGGATGAAGAAGAATTTGCTATCTCGGCCTGCAGTGTAACGGCTATGAGGGTAGACCGAGATTAGGGCATGTTCCATGCAGTCTGTAGCTATCTGGAGGTTCTTTTTCTTCCATCTACCGCCAACAAATGTTTGGTTTACTGTGGATAGAAAGAAAGAATAAGTCAGGTATCTGGACTGGGCAAACCATCTGTTTGTCAGCATAAGAAACAGTTAATTGGCAATCTGGGTTGAGATCTATCCCTCGGCTGTAAAATAGTACTGTTTCTTTCATGCCATGATGACATTTTTCCTGTACCACAGCTATAGCTACCACCCAAAGAGATGAAACTACATTATATATTATAGTATTTTGCATATTGTTTTTATGGTTTTAATATTTTATTGTACATCCCCCTGTGAAGGGGATGGGTGGTTCTTAAATACGATAAATGAATGAATCAATGAACAAGTAAATAAAGAGTTGGAAAACTTGACAGAATATTGCTGTTCTGGTTATATCTTGCCCTTTTTAATATTCCTTTCTAAATTAGGTTGTGCAAGCGATTGGCAACATCTTCATGTGCCACTGCATAGTCTTGCCTTGGCATTGGCATCTATCGTATAAATAGCTATTCTTTTTTAGAGTGTTTAAAATCTCTGGACACCAGCAAATCTTATGAGATTTCAGTCATCACATTCCCATGATCTCGTATCAGAATTCCAAAATTTTGGGGGATTTCAACATTCTTGCCTGAAACTTTCCAATGTTTTTTTTTTTTTTTTTAGGAGATAGAATTATTAATGTGATGTTCTGAGGTGGAGCCTCTGCAGACTTGACAACGGAGCAGCTGATAATAAATTTCTGATACCTTGGGAGGCATAGAGGCCACTCAAGAAAGCAAAAACAATTCATGGAGCTGAACTCCTCTTTTCCCACAAGAGGGTAATATGGGACCTATATAAAGCTGAGAGCTATTTGCTGGATCTGGTTTTTTTTTTTTAAAAAGGCACAGAAGGCTGGTTTTGCTCTCTGTAGGAAATCCTTAGGTGTTATGGTGAATAATCTATTAGGATGTCATTACCTGAAGCATTTTAAATAGTAAAAATAGTACAAGTCTCCTTTAATATATTACAGTGGTGGGATTCAAATCATTTAAATAATAATTTAATAATTTAATTCAAAACACTTTTTGTGAAGCAACTAATCAACACTGACAGGGTAAGCCACTAGTATATGAAAGTAAGAGCAATCTCCACTCCCTTCTAGTACTGATGATGTTACCTAGTTTGGTAATGAAACATCTGTGAGAAAACCATCAAGCTCAGAGAGCACCAAGGAACCCACAGTTCAACCCTGAGCCACAAATATTCTCTTCTATTGATAAACACTTTTTGGTTAGAGGGACTCAGAGCCTGCGTTATATGAGATGGATTTTATTCTAAATTGTGATATGATTTCTGTAAATAAGGAATGTCGAATTATAATGGCTGAGTATTTGAACCTTCATACATCAAAAAAATACAAAGTTAGGGATAAACAATTAAAAAACAGATTTGAAAAAAGAAAGGCTCAGGAAAGAAAAAGAGTGAAAGTGTAAGAAAAAAAGAGGAAAAGAAGGAAAACTGAAAAAGAATGACTTCCAACTTTCCTTGGTACAGATATAAGTAAAAATATATATCAAACTCTTACTCTAAGATTAACATTTGTCTACATTATTTCCATAATCCCTTATTTAATCATCAAAGCCCAGATCAACTTTTAATTTCAGTTTCTCACAAAAAGTCCAGTAATGGTTCATATCGCTTTAATCACTATTTGTTAACAAAACCACAACTGATTTATTTAATTGCACCAAACTCTAATTAAAACAAGAATGGAAAATCCTAAGATTTAGTGTAGACTCATGCTTCTCAACTTTGGCAACTTTAAGGTGCATGGACTTCAATTCCCAGAATTCCTCAGGCAGCATGAAGTTCACCCATCTTAAACTTGCCAAGATTCCTCTTTTACTGGTTCCTACTTACTAATGAGCAAGCATAATGCAAAATCCCCATTCCCAACTCACCCCACAGTAATGATCATGCAAAAATCCCCATTCCCAACTCACCCCACAGTAATGATCATGCAAAATCCCTATTCCCAACTCACGCCACATAATGATCATACAAAATCCCCATTCCCAACTCACCCTAGAGCAGGAGTTTTGGGCCTGGATGCAGTGGTGGGTTGCCCCCGATTTGGACTGGTTCTATAGAACAGGTAGTAAAACTGGCTGGAGGCTCTGCCCACTTACCTGGATGTCATCATAAGTGATCTGCACTTGCGAACCGAAATAGTGATTAAAGCGCGCAGGCGGGCATGATGCAAACCAGTAGTAAAGTTAAGTAAAACCAACCCCTGCCTGAATGGCCTCCTGCACCAACCTGGAAGCCAAAACGGGGCACGTGGGGGGACTCCTGCGATGGGAGGGGAGGGGTGAGGTGGGTGGGTGGGGCCAGTCAGAGGTGGGATTAGCTGATTCTCCAAACTGGGCAAAAAGTTAACAACCAGTTCTCCTGAACTGGTGCAAGTGGACTGAATCCCACCTCTGAATATATATCTACGGAAATGGAGCCCTGAGTAAATCTTGGAATAACTGGCCTTTTCCACCATTTCTAAGTAGGGTGCAAGTAGTTAATAAAGATCTAAAGATTTAAATTGTATTTAATGTCACAATTTTCAGAGGAGAAAGAAAAACAGGAAAAGTACATTTTATTTTGCTTCCTCGTTTGCAA
The DNA here is from genome assembly GCF_059756535.1 of Pantherophis guttatus. Lineage (NCBI taxonomy): Eukaryota > Metazoa > Chordata > Lepidosauria > Squamata > Colubridae > Pantherophis > Pantherophis guttatus. The sequence goes on along the minus strand of NC_142064.1, from coordinate 136,679,373 downwards.
GTTTCAATCTAATATGCAAATTAGATCCATGCATGCTAGGTATTATCTACACATACTTCCCATTTTTTGGTCTCTGATCAGTTATAACATTAGCATGATAATTTTGGGGCATAGTTTTAAAATCTGAATAGCATATAAACCTAATTTACTTACTAGATGAACATTTGTTACTCTGCTGTTGTTGAATTCCTTTACTCTATGCTATGGTCTTCCAACTGCAAAGAAACAAGTTTGCTATCTACTTGTAATTTTTTACATGTCTCAGTATCATTTGTAGCCTAATTCGTTTTTGCAGATTTTCATATTGTTTAAAGCTGTGTCCTAGTTAGGATAATGCAAAGCAGAGTTCGTTAGAACAATAAAGTGTAAACTTTGGTGTGGTTGCAGCAGCTGGAGCAGGGCAACGATTGATAAAATCCATGTAACCACAATAAGAATGTTCATATTAAAAGAAATATTTTAGAGGAAGAGAAGGGAAGAGAATGACCAGCAGAAAGGTGAATTGGCTCATTACAGCAGCAATGGCTACACTGTCTGGAGACTTGAAGAATCCAATTGGAGACAGATTGTCATGGGGAATATCTATGTGATTACTAAGGGCAAACATTGACTTAATGGCACATAACCAGTCAATCAATTTTAAAACAAGTATTATATGCATAGCCACATACACACACCTTTTGTTTTGAAAATGAAAATGAAATAGACGGGACCAGGAATTAGGTAATGTATAATTTTCCATTTATTGTTTCCTGGCTGACATCATGATACCTTCTTCTTCCCCACTTTATTTCTTTGGTTACCAAGCTAACAACTACGAGCCAGAGCTAGTGCTACTGTAGTTATAGGTCTATGGAGATTCTCAGTTATCCAGGTCATGGTTGTCCCAAAGGTGCTTTTTCGAGAGGCAACTGGTTTCATTTGTTTTTCTTTCAAGACATTTTGCTTCTTATCTAAAAAGCTTATTTGGCTCAGACTGGATGGTCCTTTCATTCCCCACCATCCAGTCAGAGCTGAAGAAGCTTCTTGGATGAGTAGTGAAATATCTTCAAAGAAAAACAAGAAAGTGTCCAGTTGTCTCTTGAAAAAGCACTTTAGTTGTAAGATGGAAAGTGCCTGAAGAAACAATGCAGTGCAGTTAGGCTAGTCAATTGTATCGAACAAAAATGCTTCCACTTGAATTCTGTTTTATCAAGTTGCAAAGCTATACTCAAAGTAAAGTCTCAGAGTAGCAGGTATAATAACATATGAGGTATTGCTGATAAAAAAAAAATATTAAAAGTGGTGCTGCCAATAGGAAAAGCTTTGCCTTGAATGGTAATGAGTAACTTACACCAGCACTGTCTGGAATGCTTAAGTTACCCATTAATTTAACAGAACATACAGGATATGGTTAAGAGCTTTACTTTGAGGGTGGGGGCAGAGCTACCACCTTTTTTGGGGAAAATCAATAAGAAAACAGCATCCTTTTTCTGGGGATGGTCCTCAACAATTGAAAATGTTCTATCATGTTTATTTGGTGAACCATTGAATGAATGGGTTGGAAGGTAATTTGGAGATCCTCTGGTCCAATTCTTTTGGGCCAAAGCAAGACCTCATGATGGCAGCAGTGGTAGTGGGATGCTCTTTGTTTTGAAAAAACAAAACAAAACAAATTTCTTCATTTCTCTCACTTCACTGGGATGCTACATCATAAAGACCCCAAGAAGGGTGCGGTTTTCCTTAACAGAGTTGCATGCAGTTCTACCAGCTGCACACATTTCTTATGAGCAAAATCCTGCCCACTGTTCTGGCCCGCCAGCGGCCAGCGGAGCTGGTGGCAGACTCAGACAGTGAGGAGGTTGGAGAGGAACATGGGCCAGTCCTGGAGTCTGGGGAAGGCGTTGATGAATGCTCTGTTTCGGAGGCAGAGACAGAGCCAGGGTCATCCGACAGTTATCAGCTGCCTTCGGAGTCAGATATCAGTGGGGCAGAAGAACAGCTGGAGCCTGTTCCCAATGTGCGCATGCGCAGAGCTACCAGGAGAAGAGAACAGCTAAGGAACAAGGGCCGACTCGGGAGTAAAGGCACAGGTGGACAGTGAATGGTCCCTCCCAGAATAAAGAGGAGCGAACAGGGAGGGGAGTTTGCAGGAGACAATTAGTTCAATTCATTAGGGTGAAGAGTCCTGACTTCTTGCCAAGTAATTACTGCTACAGCGTGGTTTTTGGAAGATATCGGCCTGGCAACTCTCCAAGCCCAATAAAGGTCTGTAGCTGTGAAATCTCATGAAAGACTGTTTGCCCGGACTTTGCTTGAGAGGAATTTTCCTTTAATAAAAGAGGTTTTATCAAGACGAGGAGTCTGCTTCATGCTCTTGGGAAGCCTAGGTCAGAACACTCCCTTGGTACTCGGTGGGATTTTGCTTTTCAGCAGAGGTTGAATCTAAGATGTGACTCTAAAGTAGAGTTCCCCAACCTTTCTGGGTTGGTGGCCCAGTGGAGGGGGAGGGGCAGGTGCCTTTACACACACGTGAATGGCAATGCTAGTGTGAGTGGGTGTATGTGCACACATGCACTGGCTGGCCACAGCCCAGTAATGGGCCACGGCCCACAGGTTAGGGACCCCTGCTCTAAAGTACCACCGACAAAAGTGATCATCCCTCTCTTTCTCTTGCCACCCAGGTTTTTTTGCTTTAGATACCAGCCCCCTAACTCCATATATCCTCTTTCCACCATGATACATAAATGGAAATATGCTCCCACTTAGACTCACGTATTGGTCTCTCAGGAATAATTCTTGCATCTGATGAAATGAACTGTAGTTCACGAAACCTTATGATATGAGAAATAAGCAGTGGTGGGATTCAAGTAATTTAGCAACCAGTTCTCTGCCCTAATGATTTCTTCCAACAACCAGTTTGCCAAACTGCTCAGAAAGTTAACAACCGGTTCTCTGGAAGTGGTGCGAACCGGCTGAATCCCACCACTGGAAATAAGGTCCTGCAAGATTACCTTTTGCTGGCCATGTTACCTTCCTGGTTTACAAAATTTTACACGTTTTTATTAACTTACTTTTTCTCCAGAATTCCTGGCCGTAGAGTTCTTTGATATCAGCTGGTACTTTGCTCCAGAGGGTTGTGAAGAACTCTGCTGCACATTTATCTAGTCCTGTAGAAAATGTACCTGGCTCGATGATGCTGACTTTGACTCCAAAAGGATGCATTTCACGTCTACAACAAAAAAGAACTCTTTAAAAAGTAGGGATTTTCCTCCTGCCTCCAATTAGTATTATTCCTTGCTCCATCTTACTAGATCCCCAAACGTGCTTTTCTTCTACTTACTTTTTTTTAACTGAAGACTTCCCCCCCCCCCCCGAGAATAATCCCAGAATTCAGCCAGAATTTATGAAAACAAGATTTTGATAGCACAAGATCGTGATGGCAAACCTATGGCACGCGTGCCACAGGTGGCACACATAGTCATATCAGTGGGCACGCGAGCTCAGGTCCGGTGGGACCGGAAGTCAGCAAATGGGCTGTTTCTGGCCTCTGGAGGGCCTCCGGGGGTGGGGGGGTAGGGAAGGCAATTTTCACCCTCCCCAGGCTCCTGGAAAGGCTCTGGAGCCTGGGGAAGAGCAAAAAAACGGGCTTTCCGGTCCCACTGGAAGTTGGCAAATGGGCCATTTCCGGCCTCTGGAGGGCCTCCGGGGGGGGGGGGGGAAGGCCGTTTTCACCCTCCCCAAGCTCCTAGAAAGGCTCTGGAGCCTGGGTAGAGAGAAAAACAGGCCTACTGGGCCCACTGTGTCATCACGTGCCAGGAATGGGGGGGGAGCGGGAGGTCATGCACGCATGCGCGGGGATGGGGTGCATAGAATTATGGGTGTGGGCACACGTGCACACGCCCCCCCCCTTCCTGGCATGTGATGGCAAAAAAGTTAGCAATCACTGGCCTAAGAGCTGAATGAAAGAAAGTGACTCAAACAATGAAGGAGATAAAAGATACTGTCCTTTCTATCCTCCGAAGTGATTTTTTTTAAAATTTGATTTATATGCCGCCCTTCTCCGGAGACTCAGGGCAGCTTACAATGCATTAAGCAATAGCCTTCATACTTTTATATATTTATACCAAGTCAGCTTATTGCCCCCACAAACTGGGTCCTCAATTTACCTACCTTAGAAAGGATGGAAGGCTGAGTCAACCTTGAGCCTGGTGAGATTCGAACTTACAGTAATTGCAGACAGCTGGTGTTAATCACAATGCTATCAGTCTGCTGAGCCACCAGGCCCTGCCAATTTGCTATTGGCAAACCAAAAAATCCAGAAGAGAAATTTAATTAGGACATTTGCAGCTTTGGAGGATGGCAGCAAACACATTTAAATAATAACCTCATTATGAAAGAGATTTTAATTTATACCCTTCATAAAATATTCCATTGATTATTTTTGAATATTTTTCCATAGAATATTTTTGACTATCATCTACATTGTGGATTTGCTATTTGCCTACTAACCAAGAATGAAACAGGTCTTAATTTTTGGAGATCAGCCAAAGTTGGCTTTTGGATGCCAGCTGCTGGGCTACCTTTCATAGGAAGTCTTCTTCTAATCTTAAAGCTGAACTCAATTCTTCTGACTTTGCAAACACATTCAGTTTCTATATACGCTAAAAACAAAACTTGATCTCGTGGCACCCTAAAGTCTAATAACATTTTCATAAAACTGAAAGCTACTTGGTTTTTTTTGAGATCAGTCAAGTTTGGGTATGTGGGGTTAGAAATATCATCATCATCATCATCAGATACAAAGGGTGGAAGGGGAGGATGCTGAAAAAGTTGCAGACACCTGTGCTGCCTTTTCCCCCTCCTATTTAAGGCTTCTCCCCAGCAGCACAGCAGAGTTGCCAATAAAAACTGCAATTGTTAGTTATCACCTTTAAAGCGCTCCATGGCTTAGGACCTGGGTACCTATGAGACCGTCTTTTGCCATCAATAGCCTCCCACCGACCAGTTCGTTCTCACAGGGAGGGACTACTCAGGGTACTGTCAGTCAAATTATGCCGACTGGCGACTCTGTCACAAGTAAATGCCTTATTCTCTAATGAGGAAAATGTACATACACAGGGTATCAGGGGTTAATTTATTCTTCCTTCCTTAATATATTCATATGTAACCACTCCCATCCTTTACTCCGCCTTATTGATATAAAAGGAGATGTATGCACCTCCTTCTTGCTTCTATCTGTGATTATTCAGAGAACATAGAATGCCTATTGTAAATAAACAGTTCTTTGATTGAATATTTTGTTCCTGAATCATTTATTGAGTCTGATCCTCAAAATATTGCAACAGACTCCCAGGGGGAGGGCCTTCTCTGTGAGGGCTCCAACCCTTTGGAATGAACTGCCCCCGGAGATACGGAATATCCCTGATCTCCATGCTTTCCGCATGCCCTCAAGACCCTGATGTTCCAACAGGCGGGGCTAAACATATGAACATGTGAATGATTTTTTAAATGTTATCTAATTCTGGGTTTTATTTAATTGACCAAACTAAGTAATAATTTTAATTAGCAATTTTATGATGTTTGTGTGTCTATATTTTTCTTGACTGTACACCGCCTTGAGTCCTATGGGAGAAAGGCGGTATAGAAATACAATCAATCAATCAATCAATCAATCAATCAATCAATCAATAGTGAAACAGATGTAGGGGAGAGAGATGTGCCCTTTGGAAGTTGTGCCGCTAGCAACAAATAGGAAACAGCCAAATAGATGGAAGTATTTTTTTCTTCACAGAAACTGAATTGTCCACAGGGAAAAAAAGAGGCACAACAAAGCAAAACAAACCACTTCATGGAAGGTGCTAATGCTTAACATTCTGTGTATTAATTAAGAAGAAGAAAAAAAGATGGAGGGTGGAGGGAGTTAAAGACAGAACAGTATAAGAAGAGAGCACTGCTCTATGCTAGTAATAGTAAAGGTAATAAAAACAATGTCACAGTTCCAAGCCAAGCCAGCAAAAGAAGAGGCCACACTGAGCAGAACGGGTCTCTTTACTGGAGTCTTGGCTCAGCATGTGGTGAACAATACAAGTAAAAGAGTTTCTAGCCAGCATTACTGGCTTCTGCTAGCCAGCTGGTTTTACGGACTCGGCATGCCCCACCCTCCTGTTCCCTGTTGCTCACTGGCCGGCTTCAGCAATTACTCTTCGGGCCTGGATGGCTTCTGAACCGACTGCAGCTGGCTTGCCTTTGTGGCTCCTCTCCCAGCGTGAGTCCCATCACCCACCTTTGCACCCCATTTGCGCCTGTGTGGCAACCCCGAACACATTGTGGCAACTTGGAACAGCGCGCTGTTTCGGACGCTGATAAACAGTATAGAAGTAATAATAGAATAAAGTATAGAGAAAATAGGGTAGGACAAGAAGCAATAGGTGGAAACTAATCAAGAAGAGAAGCAACTTAGAACTAAGGAGAGATTTCCTGACAGAACAATTTATCAGTGGAACGACTTGCCTCCAGAAGTTGTAAATGCTCCAACGCTGGAAGTTTTTAAGAAGAGATTGGATAACCAATCTGAAGTGTCTGAAGTGGTGTAGGGTTTCCTGCCTAAGCAGGGGGTTGGACTAGAAGACCTCCAAGGTCCCTTCCAACTCTGTTATTCTATTCTATTCTATTCTATTCTATTCTATTCTATTCTATTCTATTCTATTCTATTCTATTCTATTCTATTCTATTCTATTCTATTCTATTCTAAATACAATTTAGAAATAGTATAGGATATGATAACAACAGAAAACACTGAAAAAATGTGTACATTTTACCTTTATATCTGTTTTTTCTCCCAAACCAAGATATTCCCATCCCTTATTAGGAGATATAAAAATTCAGCTGACTCAGCATCTTTTGAGTCTGCATCAATCAAAATTGGGTGCAGTTTAAAAAAGAATCCGTGCCAATCATCATCATCATCATCATCATCATCATCACCACCACCACCACCACCACCACCACCAAAAGCAGAATTAAGAAAATTAAAAGCAAATCACTCGAATGACCATTTTCTTTTCAATATCCATTTTGTTTTTACTGCTAATGGGTAAGTGTTTAATAATGCAATTACATGGATTTCCATTAAACGGCGTGTATTTAAAAAACAACAAGAACCAGAAATCTAAATGCTAGGGTGTGAGAATTTGAAAGAGAAACCAAATCAAGGGTTATCAATGGTTCATTTTGAAAGTAAGGCACCTGGACTTAAACCTGGATAGAAAATGCTCAAGATTTCTATGTTCTTGAACTTAATTTATTGCACATGAAATGAATGTTTCTTTTGTCCAAGCCCCCCAAAGAGACAGTGTCCAAACATGAGATGGTGGTGATATGTTTGTTTGAAACTTGTTTGTTTTGAGATGAGAGGCTAAATGAGTTCTAGACTCATCTCTTCTTTCCCATAGTGATAGCAGGCATAGGAGAGACAGAATGAAAAAAATATCCGAGGGAATGACTTGCCGGAGACTGTCAGAGAAGGCTTCCAATGCAAATTTTGAAGGGCTGTAGCCGCCTCCACTAAAGGCAATTCTTCCAGCCAAACTGCTCACGTTGACCACTCTACCTCTGGCTTTCCTGATGAGGGGCAGCAAGTGGAGCGTCACATCAACTACTCCCAGCAAGTTGACATTTAGCACCTTTGCAAAATCATCCTTGGCCAGCCACTGGTTGGGAGCCAATGGGAAAGCGACTCCTGCGTTGTTCACCAAGCCCCAGAGACCTGTCGAAACAGACTCGTTACTTCTCTTATATGGAATCGAATTGATGGCGCTCTCTCTCTCTCTCTCTCCCTCTCTCTCTCTCTCTCTCTATATATATATATATATATATATATTTTCTCTAGACGCTTATATCTTCACCATGCACTCAAGAGATCCATCAAGCTATTTTTTTCTTATGTCTTTAGTTATCTGAGTAAAGCAGCCAGCAACAAATTTTCTAATTTTTTATTACTAAGATTAGTGAGAATTATTTACATGGAAGATATTTTCAAGACTCTTTTATTAAATAGTATTATTTAGAATCGATTTCTGAGAGTGTGATTTCAAAGCAATGAGAATGTTCAGTTGTATTTTAAATTTTAGGAGGTCATACTATCACAAGTTTAGAAGCCTTGTTTTACTGGCACTGTTGTCACTGAATATGGTTTTTACCTTTCTTGAAATAATACAACATCTTTAAAATATGTGTCATGTTCTGAACATTAACTACTTTTACATTTTCAGTTGAAGCGGCCTGGCAGAGGATAGTAACAAGATAGCTTGAGTCATTAATCTAACCTTTTAAAGACTCAGTCCATTGTCACTGAAGTAAAGTATTTCAAACTGCTGACATTTGACTGAATGGTTCAGAAAGAAATTAAGATCTTCTGAAGAAAAGAAATTGTTCCAGGTGTCTTGAAAAAGATTGGAAAATCATTCCTTATGAACAAAAAATGGTCTCAGGAGAAGACTATCCAGCTATTAACTAGCACATTTTGGGGGCAAAAAATTCAAGAAAAACATAACCGACTAACTACAACTGCCATTGGATAAATCTGATGAATTGGACCTTTCTCAGCCTAGGTATAGACTGGGATTTAGCATTGAAACTTGATTGTTTTTATGGAAGAGGTGCTAAGGAGGAAAGCTAGTGAGAGTACAGCTATTTTATTTCTGCCTGATTTCTCAGTAGTTTTCAAAGTTGTAGCCATGGAATCTGTTCAGTTTAGGACGCTGATACTTGGGAAATAGTGATACGATAACTCCACTGATTTTTCTAGAGTAAGTTTTGTGAGCAATATTGTGGGAGTTTTGCTTGCTTATATTAGTTTCACTATGGAATACTGTATTTTTCGGAGTGTAAAACACACTGGAGTATAAGACGCAGCTTATTTTTTGGGGAGGAAAATAGAAAAAACAAACAAACAAACTACCTACCAGATATTCATCTGGCTAGCGTCCTTAGTCTGGTCAGCTTCAGCACATTAGTTTGCTGGTTTTTAATCCCCTGCTTGGGGATAAAAAACAGCTTCTAAGGCACAGCTGAGGGGAAGCAGCAATGAGAAAAGCAGGCAAAGCACGGGGAGATCGCTTCACCCGGCTAGCGCCTAGTTAGGGCTGAAAAAAAGCTTCTAAAGAACAGCTGAGAGTCAGAGCAAAGCATAGAGATCGCTTCACTCGCTAGCGCCTTGTTAAAGCACAGCGGAGAGTCTAGGGAGCAGGCAAAGCTGGGAAGATCACTTCACTCACTAGCGCCTCATTAGTGCCTTGTTAGGGCTGAAAAAAAGCTTTGAAAAAGCTACATTTGGAGTATAAGACGCACCCAAAATTTCAGCCTCTTTTAGGGGGGGGGAAAGGTGCGTCTTATACTCTGAAAAATACAGTAGGTTATGCAAAGCTTGAAAGGCAATTTGATTCTAAGGTGGTTGAAATATTCTATTGAATGTCTGTGGAGATTCTCAGTCATCCAGGACATGGTTATCCCAAAGGTGCTTTTTCAAGAGGCAACTGGACTTTCTGGTTTTTCTTTGAAGACATTTCGCTTCTCATCCAAGAAGCTTCTTTAGCTCTGACTGGATGGTGCGGAATGGAAGGAAGTTGGCTAGGTGGTTAAAGTACCAGGCTAGAAACCAGGGGACTGTGACTTTTTTTTTTATTGAAAAGTTTTAAAGAATTTTACAAATATTTTCCCATCCCCCCTCCCCCCTCCCTCCCCAACCCTCCCCACCGACTTCCCAGAGCAAAATACAGGGTATAGCATTCAACAAACATATACTAACATAAGCTAACCATCTATAGACTCCTATCTTCCTTTTGTGCTTTAACTCCCCTTTTACTTAACTAAATATTAGTACTTTTCTAAAATCTCTATTTTCATTCATAGACTATTTGAAACTTTTTAGTCTGATATTTGTTGGAACTGTGACTTTTGAGCCCCACCTTAGGCATGAAAACTATTTGGGTGACTTTGGGCTAGTTACTCTCTTTCAGGCCAGCTCGCCTCACAGAGTTGTTATTGTGGAGAAAATAAGAGGAAGAAACAGTATTATGTACATTCATCATTTTGAATTATTTCTAAAAATAATAAAAGGTGGAGTAAATAAATAAAAATGGTTAGGTCCAATTGGCCTCATGCAGAAAGGACAGTATTTAGACTGTACCTTTGTCTCCTACTTGTTCCTTCACCCACTCAGTTGCTGCTGCAACACTCTCAGTGCTGGTGACATCCAGTAGGGTGGTTTTCAAACAAGCCGACGTGACTTTTTCCAGCTGTTCTGCGCCTTCTGGAGTGAAACAAGCGGCCAACACCCGCAGACCCTGAGCATCCAGCTGCCTGGCCAGCTGTTTCCCAAAGCCAGAATCACAGCCCGTGATGAAGACGTATTTCTCTGTCAGGTTCTCCACCATTTGTCTTTCCAGGTACCATCGACAAAAGAGCCAAAGGCCCACCAGGGCAACCAGGTAGAGCCACATAGCTGAAACCTGCAAAATAATGAACTACAAATCAGAAAAATCCTGTGTATTAATGAAATAGCTTCAGGAATCTAAAAATGTCAGCAGCCGATTTGTATTGGCAATAATTTAATGACTGGAAGTGCATTTTGTTGCACCATCTCAGCTTTTCCTAAAAGGACTGATGAAAGGGAACATGGCAACCTTTCCCACTGGATGGCAGCATTTACCATCAGGATACTCTTTCTAATACCTACCTCTACTTCTCCGGAGCTTTTAATACAGGTAGTTGTTGCTTAATGTCCCCTTGTTCAGTGACCATTTGAAGTTAGAATGCCACTGAATGAGAGATACTTATGATAGGTCCTCATAGGTCCCTATGGTTGGGGCCATCATATAGTCCATATAGTCATGTGATCATGATTTGAACGCTTGGTGACTGGCTCGCAATTATGACATTGCAGCATCCCATAGTCATACGTTAACCATTTCTAACCTTCAAAATCCTCCTTCTGTCAGGGACAGTCAAGGGGGAAGCTGGCAGGAAGATGCAAAGAGTGAAAATGTGACTGTGAGACACTGCATCCATACAAGTAGTCCTCAAGTTATAATGGAGCCCGCCCATTCGGTTTGAAGGTCAGGACAATATTAAATGGACTGGCTCAAGTAATGATCAACCATCGGTGTTCTTTCTAGTGTATTCATTAAACGAATGCACGGGTCATTAAGCAGGAATGGGGGAGATAATGCAGGCACTAGATTAGGGCTGTCAAACTTGCGTCATCACAGCATCGTCATGTGACATATTGGGACTTCCCCCCCCCTTTGCTAAACCGGGCATGGGCGTGGCCAGCGCATGACGCATCTGGCGCTTGGGCTGTGAGTTTGAAAGCCCTGCACTACATAATGCAGGCACTAGCCCACCTGCCTCAGGCCTCCCAAGGCCTCCCCTACCCCGAGATAGCCAGGCTTCCTACCTCTTGAATGTCTTGCATGCCGGCCTGTGAAACAATGGGGAAGGAAAACGCTGAATGCACCTGCCTTTCCTAATTCTGTCTCTGCCCTTCCTCCTGCCAAGATGCCCTACTTTTCTAGGGGAAAAAAAAAAGAACCAGTTTTCTAGCCTTTTGGAGCTTCTTAGCTAATCAGCTCTCCGCCCATCAGGTGACCATGAGCACACTTCAAAGCTCTCCTGCCTCTAGGCTTTGGGAAGAGGGCCCTTGCACAAAAGGCAGCAAGCTTCCCAAAACCTTACCTTTTCTCTTTCCTTAACGCCTTTCCTGCCTTCCTCCAAAAGCGACATTTCTTCAATAAAAAAAAAAAAAAAAAAGCTGGGAGGGATAGGCTTGAAAAGAAGGTCCATTTATTGATGAAGGAGAACCACCAACCACATGTGATTCTGGGCAGCTGACAAAATGAGAATTGAGAGTGAGTAGGTTTTTACACCTTCTTTGGGCTCTGTATTTGAGCTTCCTGTTCCTGTGTAAGAACTTGTCCTTTAATATTCTATTGGCTGTTGTCAGATTCCTATGGGAAGTGGATCACGTAGAGGTTACGTAGAGGTCATAGCTGGCTCTACAGTATAGGCAAAAGAGGAAATGCAAATCCTAAGTGTTTGTCTGAGCTAATCTGGTCAACCTTTGGGCATATTATTTATGTGAGCTCCCAGGTTTCTGTGACTTTGAAGTTTGGACTGTTCTGGGGGTGGTGCAATGAAGGGGCTTGTGTTCTGAAAAGGTGTTGGGCAGTTCCTATTGTGGCTAATGGCTTTCGTCCTGTGTTGGATCTTGGGTGAGGGGCTGCTTTCTAATCCTACCATTCTGCCAAGGAGTTTCGAAATAGCCTGCCTTAAATTGATTTCTGCCTGCAGTATTTGCTTTGCTTATGAACAGAGCTATCTAGATACTCACTTCCTCTTTCAATAAGCTCTTTATCTCTTAAGTGCTGGCATCTGCTATGGGCTATTAAGAAAGACTGAATCTGCTTTCTGTCTTTAAGAGCCTGTTTCTCCATTTCGCCTTTAGGGAAATATAATATTCTGCCTTTTTAATATTTCACAAAATATTTCATTCTTCTCGGAAGGTGGGGTGGGGGGCTTCCCACAAAACCATACAGGGTGTGAATGGCAATTGTGTCCAGGTAGTGCCTTTAATCACCCAGTATCAAAACTATATTCAGAGAGTAGTTCCACACTGTATGTTGATATACATTTGATTTATGTCCCACTGTGTGCCCAAAAGCTCAAAGCAACACACCTAGTGCTCCCTTCTCCTATTTTTCCCAGTGGGGAGTTGGTGATGCTGTAAGACAGTTGTGTCAAACTCAAGGCCTGGGGGCTGGATCCGGCCCGTGGGGTGTTTAGATCTGGCCCACAGGGCCACCCTGAAAACAGCCTAGGACCAGCCCATGGTGCCTCGGCCAGCGAAAACAGAGAGGGTTGCAGGAGGCCGTCCCAACTGAAAATGGAGATCGGGAGCCAGTGGTGAAATGTAAAATTTGTCACTACTGGTTTTGTGGGCATGGCTTGGTGGTGGTGGTAATGTTTAATGTGACTGGGTGGGCATGGCCAACTTTTTTTTTTAACTTTTAAAAGCATTTTTTCTACAACCTCTTCGGCTGAAGAGGTAGCAAGAAAAAATGCTTTTAAAAGCCTCTGACGATCAGGCAACTCAGCTGGAATCGTCAGAGGCTTTTAAAGGCATTTTTTTCTACAACCTCTTCAGCCGAAGAGGTTGCAAGAAAAAATGCTTTTGAAAGCCTCTGACAATCCCAGCTGAGCTGCGCGATCATCAGAGGCTTTTTTTTTTACTTTTAAAAGCATTTTTTCCTCTGAAGAGGTTGTAGAAAAAATGCCTTTAAAAGTAAAAAAAAAGCCTCTGATGATTGCGCGACTCAGCTGGGAATGGGGGGGGGGGCGTAGGGATTTTTGCTACCGGTTCTCCGAACCACCCGCTGCCATCGCTACCGGATCGAGCAATCTGGTCTGAACTGGAAGCATTTCACCTCTGTCAGCAGGCCATTTTCGCTGGCAGAACTCTCAGGCCACCACAGGAGCCCCCGGCATGAGTGACGTTGAGCTTGCCACACCCACTCCAACCACACCCACCCCTGCCCCCTGAAGTCAAAAACAACCCTGATGTGCCCCTCAATGAAATTGAGTTTGACACCCCTGCTGTAAGAGAATCACTGGCCCAAAGCAACTGCATGCAAGGTTTCGGTTGGTTGAGGGCCAACTACTCTATGCTCCAAGACTAATCCTGTATTATCTTTCCGTTCCTATGGTCATTGAGTTATGTGTCAGCGTCTCAGAACTGACATAGAAAAGGGAGGAGAAGCCTGAACTTTTGCTTGCTAAATCCCTTTGAAGATTCGGTCTCCTTGGAGATGGGGAGGGGGGAGACATTCCTGTGACCTGACGAAGAAGAAATCAGGAAAGTGACTTGGAAGAAAGCCAATGAGAAGCAGAGAATTGGGGATCGGAAAGGGAGGGATTGGGGGGTAAAGGTCAGTACTGACCGCGAAAGAGTCAGGATCAGGTTGCTGTGCTCGAATAAAGAGAAAATTTCCTTAAAGATCGGCAGTTTGGAAGTTCATTTATTTTGTGATAGCATCGAAACCTGACTGTAATGGAACCTGCCCCTCACAGTTGCAATTTGTGACAGTTGTAAAGAGAGTTGGTCTTGTGACTGAATCAATTTTATGACTTTTTCATGGCAATCGGTAAGCAAACACCACAGTCATTAAGCGAACCCATGTTTCACTATAGGCCGGTTTTTTACCAGAAGTAAATGATGGTTTTTTGGCAAAACTATCATAAAATGTGGTTATGTGACCATGAAACACTTCAAATGACTGTAAATGTGGCCTGTTTGCTAGTGCCTGAAGTGCGGTCACATGTCCATGGAGGTGGTGGCGACCGTTGAAACTTTGAATCTGGGTTGTAAGTACCCCCAGATATGTCCGTTGGAATTTTCCGTTGGAATTTTCAATGGTCACTAAGTGACCAGTGATAAGTTGAGGAGTACCTGAAATTTGTAAAGTAGTAATTGGTAATTTGCAAAAATTTGTAATTTTTTAAAAAAAATAATGCCTTTTAACAGACAAATTGATTGGAAGAGTGTTCATTATTCAAGAACATCTGTTGGATCACATCAGAGAGCAAAGCATTGTGGGAATTGTACAATATTTGCATACAGATACAAATGACATAAATGGGCAGTAAACACACCATTGGGGAGGGTAGCACACCATATTCTCTGCATCCCAAATGTGCCCACTAGGCACATAGCACAGCTTTCCTCCTTGATAGATTTTGTGAGGTAAGAAAAACATTGGACGAAGGGGTAGGAAAATAGGATGGTTGTAAGTGGAAAATGTTGCTGATTAATTCCCATTCTCTGATTGAAGCTGCAGGATTATACAACAGAAGTCTCCCCCGAGAATATTCTCAGATTAATACAGTTTAACACATTGTTTTTCAAATTTGTCAACTTTAAAATGAGTGGACTTTTGGAATTCCCCTGCCAGTTTTCTATCCAGGGAATCCTGGAAGTTAAAGTCCGCACATCTTAAAGTTCCAAGTTTGAAAAGCACTGGTTTAACAATTCTCCCTTTTAGGCTGAGAGAGGTGGCAACATTCGTGGGTAAAGTAGGGATGGATCTTTTTAAGACTCGGGATAGGAAGCCACCAAGAAATTCCTAAGATTGATTTGGGAAGTGAAAAGATATTTCCAGAATTTAAACCATGAAAACCTTGAAAGTCCTAAAAATATCACATTCCCTTTCAACTTTTCTTACAGTTTTATTCCTGGTATTTGTGACTCCAAAAATTACCTGGGATTGGAGACTGGAGATATCCCTTAAAAAGATACTTCAGTAAATATGTACAATTCTGGCACTATACAAAGACAGTGACAGATATCCTTTTCAGCATGTAGTTCTCTTTAACGGAAAGCTTTAAAAAAAATCCTTTGATAAATGGATCTCTTACCTCTTTTAGCTGTTTCAGCTCCTGATATTGCAGAATTTCAAAAAAGATTCTGGTGAATTTTAATTCTGAAAGCTGGACACTGAAACTCTTAGTCAGCAGGTGCTGAGAGACAGAATAGTTCATCATTACTTGCTAGAGGTTTCGGATAGGTTGGTTGATATGATCCGAGAAGGCTGAACTTGATTCTTACGATCATGTGACTGGCATTTTAATGTTAGTTAAGAGAAAACAAACATTTCCATCTTTGGTTGGCTCATTATAGGAACTGAACCTAATTCCCATGAGCTTGCATTCTTAGACTTTACCCAAAGTGGAAAAAAGTATCCGGTGCTTTGTTCAAAGGTTTGTCCATAGAAGGAACCAGAGTGGAACGACCGACCCCCAAACTATTGCATAACATACTCAGAGCACGGTTGCAGAAAACGCTGACTGAGATCTGTTGTCATTGGTAAAAGTGCTACAGCCACACCAAAGGGCAAGTTGGGGAAAGCTGGAAAGAGATGAGAAGAAAACAACAGAGATAGCAGAGAGAAGGGAGACGACTATTATTATTTTTTTTGCTGCAGCAGAAATGTGAGTTTCATTGTGCAATCCTAAAGAAAATTTCTGGCTGCTAAAAGGGAAAACTGAAAGGAAGAGAGACCGGAGGTGGGGGTGAAGGGAGAGTTGGCAAAGCTCAAAGAAATGTCAAAATGTCAGAAATGGTCAGAAATGGTTTAGGGTCTCCTGCTTGAAAAGAGGTTGGACTAGATCAGTGGTGGGTTGCCCCCAGTTCGCACCGGTTCTATAGAACCAGTAGTAAAACTGGCGAGAGGCTCCGCCCACTGACCCTGACATCATGAAAATGCAGAAGAGCGCGCACACGACCCCGTTGCAAACTGGTAGTAAAGGTAAGTAGAACCCACCCCTGGACTAGATGACCTATAAGGTCCCTTCCAACTCTGTTAATCTGTTAAATTTGTTAAAGAAGATCCCGGATCAGGGTATCATAAACACCTGAGCCAGGATCAAGGAAGAGTCAGGCAGCACACCTTTCTGTGCAGGAGGAGGCGTCCACAAAATCTACAAAAAGCTTTTTGTGCAATTCCTGCATGCAAAACCTGGCAAAGAACTAGCAGGTGTAGCAGCCTGCAGGTTTCTGTGCTGTAGACAGAATCCCCTCAAATATAATCTTCTCCCCGTGAAGGAAGGGCACTCTGAAATGGTTAGTCAATGAGGAGAGAGTGTATTGCCATTCTGTGCATGAATAGCAATTGCACTTAGACTTATATACTGCTTCACAGCGCTTTTACAGCCCTCTCTAAGTGGTTTACAGAGTCAGCCTATTGCCCCCAACAATCTGGGTCCTCATTTTACCCATCCTGGAAGGATGGAAGGCTGAGTCAACCTTGAGCCCGGTGAGATTCGATCTGCCAAACTGCTGGCAGCCAGTGATCAGCAGAAGTAGCCTGCAGTACTGCACTCTAACCACTGCGCCACCGTGGCTCATTGATCCTTGGTTTGAGTTGCCGCCTTATGGAAGAGGATGAAGGCACGACAGAGCTCCAAGAGAGGAGAGAAATTTGGAAACATCCTAGAGGAAGACTTATTGCATAGCCATTTGTTATTGGTCTTTAGAAAGCTATCTGGCACTGAGAAGGAGAAGGAGGAAGAGGCTGATGAAAACTTTTATGGATAGAAATAAAAATATGGCATGGGGGGGGATAATTTAATTTGTTTAATTATTTGAGTACAGTAAGTAAATCAGTGACCCTGTTTTCCTTGATGACGCTTGCCAATTCTTTTGGAATAATTTGTATGGCTGGAATGATGAAAATTTTACATCTGCTTGAGATAATGCCAGATGTTGGAGGAAGAAATCTCGAGTGGGCAGTCAACATTGGTGTAGGGATTATGTACTTAAGTAACCTTAAACAGAACCGGGCAATATACACCATACAAAATAGCCCCCTGTAATTAAAGATGGAGAAGTGGCTGGAATACAAGTTTCTGCTCTTCTCTCCACAATCCTATTATTTTCTAGAAGATGCAACTGACCAGGGCAGGCTTTTCCATCTGGTGTCTTCCCAATGTGTAAGAATGAGTTCTTTCAGAATGTTTGTCTCCCAATTATGCTAGGAGTTGTCATATAGAGAGGCAGGGTAAGAATGATACAAACTCAGCCTTAAATACCGTCACACATAAGTGACCTATTACACATTTAACTACATTGAGTGCACTAAACCACGATTTGTTTAATTGCTTTTTACTGAATAAGCCATATTGGGTGGTTTTTATAAAGGTAAAGGTAAAGATTTCCCTGTCCAGTCCTATCTGACTCTAAGGTACAGTTCTCATCTCTGTTTCTTGACCAATAATATGCTAATCCCTAAAGCAAGGTTTGCATATCGTATTAACAAAATCAAATGCCCTACATTATGGCTTAAATCTCCCCCCTTCAGTTCCAGCAGACTCTTTTTGGTTGAACTTCCTGCAGACACTAACAATACAGTGTATCGCAATGCCCTGCATTTGAAGGAAAATTCTTGAGGCCAACTTAAAAGCCTGAGAACCCAAGAACATTTTCTCAGAAAAGCAAAGCTGTTAATTTAGCCATTAAACATTTAGAAAGCCAAGAAATTCTCATAAACTAGGAAAAGATACTGGGTGATGAGCAGAGCTCTGGGAAAGCAAAAGTAAACAACTCCCTAGAAAGAAAAAATGTTCATGAAGTAACTGCCTTTTTGTCCTTAATACAACCCCACCATTGATTTTATAGTCCTGCCCCATTACATCAATGGCCTCACTGACTTCATGAGCAGATGATGTGTTCTATCCTATGAAATGCTTGGTTGCTCTGTCAAATCTTAATGTACTTTAATTTGCATATGTCTATAAAGAGAGACTGTAAGGTAACCTAACCAATTTTTAGGCAATTCTTTCCTGCTGCCCGTTATCAGTAACTGTCAATAAATTAAGTTGTGCTTTCACAGAAATGTACTCATCTGAACATCCAGTTCAGATGAACTTGCAAAAAGGGAGTGAGAATTTTTTTTTTTTACGATACATAAGTGCACTAACGTGCCTATCGTCCCTGTCATTGTATTTTTATTCTTTTATTCTTGTTCTCATTTTTGTTTGACAAATTTCAATAAATAAATAAATAAATAAATAGTGTCATGATTTACATATCTGATTAGATGTACAGGTAGTCCTTATGACCATAATTGAGCCTGTAATTGTAAGTCATGATAGTTGTCGAGCGTCTTATCACCTGACCAGGCCCAATTTTACAACTTCTGTGGCAGTAAAGCAAACATGGCGGTCATTAAGCAAACTTGGCAGTCGTTAAGTGAACCCGTAAATGTGGGTGAGTTGCTGAGCATCCAAAATGCAGTCACATGGTAGGGGGGAGGGGCCATTGGAACTAAGAATCCAGGACGTAAGTACTTTTTCCAGGTCCATTAGATGTTTGAATGGTTGTTATGCAACCAGTTGTAAGTTGAAGGTTACCTATAGAAATCCATGTTTGTAACTCCAGCATATTGAAGGACGTTATGTGTCACTAGATATTTACTGTTCTTATTTCAAAATGGCTTCTGAGTGGAGAGGCCATTTTATGGTCCTGTGCTTTTAGTCCTTGCACAACTTTCTTGCAACCCTCTTTGCCTTCTTTCCAAAGGTTAAGAAAAACAAATTGCTTGAACATTTTTCTTACTTCTCCTATAGAAGCTTCACCTCCAGATAGCCAAGCAGAACAGATAGTTCTTGAGTTATGGTCGTAACAGAGCCTGCCATTATGATTGCAAGTCATGACAGCCATTAGGTGGGGCACCCAGATGATTGCCTTGCATAATGACTCCCATCCCTGTCTCCCTGAGGAGGACGTTAAAGACCGTGCAGGTCATTAAGTGGGACATGGGTTGCATGTGAAGCGAACAAAGACAATCTTTCTGAAGAAAAAACTTTGAGAGACCTTGCTAGGACTTTTCTAAAAACTTTTTGTTGTTTGACTGACTGCCTTTAGGACCCAGCTAGAACTCTAAAGGCAGGTCAACCAAGACCACACATTTTAAACTATTTAGGTTATTTGAAAATGGCACTGTGAAGTATTTGTACACCAGAGCCATCAGCAAAATTCATAATTTATTGTATTGTGGAGCATTACACAATCACAGAGCTAAGTCGTGTCAATTTCTGACCACAAGAGGGCACCAGCAGCTCATATACTGTACAATATGAAACTTTATTTTATTTATTATTATTTTTTTACAGCTTAGTGAATGGGTAATAAAGGACTGGGGGTGGGGTGCCTCTGAAGTTTGATATATACTTCAATAGTAACTAGTAACTCCGCATGCCACATTGACAATAGAAAGTGTACAGCTTGACATTAATCTGAATTAAGATTCTTTAATAACCCTGCAATTCTACAAAATTGTGGTTTGTGCTTCTGGAAAAAAGCATAAGAAGAAAAAGAAAAGAAATGTGGCTAAGAAAGCAGGATAATGTCAATCTTGAACACCAATGCTGTCTTATGGCTTGGATTAGTTTTTAGATGTATCTCCAGACTAGACAGTCTCTGAAGGTGACAGTTTAAAAGGAATTGCTGTCTTCCTAGTCAAGCTTTTCCACCAGAACAGCAAGTGATACTGTATTGTCTACTCTACTCCCTAGAGATGTTAAGGTGCCCATCTAAACGTTAGTGGGTGGATGATGCAGTGTCCTTCCTTCCTTCCTTCCTTCCTTCCTTCCTTCCTTCCTTCCTTCCTTCCTTCCTTCGAGTTTTTGTTTGCTTGCTCACTGTTTTTCCCACTACATATCTGGCAAAGAGACCCCAAAGATAACTCTTTGAGGATTTCCTGCTACTTAAAAAGCAGGACAGAATAATATAGTTCGAAGGGACTGTGGAGGTCTTGTAGTACAACCCTCTACTCAAGCAGGATAATCTATATCTTTTCAGAAAAGTGGTTGTAATGGAGCACCCACAATTTCTGAGGTAATTGTTCTGTCAGGAAATTTTTCCTTAATTCTAGATTGGTTCTCTCCTTGATTAATTTCTATCCATTGCTTCTTGTTCTGCCTGAGATGCTTTGGAGAATAGGTTGACTCCCTCTTCTTTGGTAAACTCCTTACCTTTTAGGAACATTGCTATCATGTCTTCCCTAGTCTTTCTTTTCATTGAACTACTGTAGACTTATCTAATTCCTTCAATCGTTCTTCATAGGTTTTAGCCTCCAGTCTCCTAATAACTTTTGTTGTTCTTTTTTGCACTCTTTCTAGAGTCTCAAGATCTCTTTTATATTGTGATGACCAAAATTGAATGTAGCATTCCAAGTGTGGTTTTACCAAAGCATTATAAAGTGGTACTAACACTTCACATGATCTTGTTTCTGTCCCTCTGTTACTGCAGCCTAGGAATGCTTTGCTTTTTTGGTGGCTGCAGCACACTCATATTTAAGTGATTAAGTGATTACCCGCTGGGGCTCCAAGATCTCTCTCACAGTTACTACTACTGAGCCAGGTACCACCTATTTTATACCTGTGCATTTGGTTTTTTCTTGCCTAAGTGTACAACTTTATTTTTCTCATCATTGAATTTTGTTGTGTTAGAAAAATATGGGCAGATCCAGAGTCAGGCTAAAGAAAAAATATATCAGGAGGAGTCAAACTTAGAAACATTTCTCTGAGATCCTATTTTCAGGAGCTCACTTTTAATCTATCCTGCCCTCCCTGTACAGGCTCACCTGTGCCAATTTCAGTCTAGAGATGCTGATAACCATTTCAGCTTGCTGAAGAATCTCTTGTTTCAAACCCACATAGGGCCAATTAGATTGGACCTGACTGCTTGACATACCTAATGGGCTGGTTTTTTGCTGTGGGAAGTTCTTATCCCTGAGGAATAGACATTTTCATTTTCAATTCCTCCTCTTGGCTTCCAATTGAATGATGGGCTCCTTTTTTATTTTTATTTTTAAAAAAAACTGCCCGAGAAATGTTAGGCATAACACTGTAATGAGGGCAGGCAACTGTTTGCAGGTCCACTGTGTTTTTTTTTTTCCTCCTAAAAGGTAAAGAGGCTTATTTGTGTGTGTTTGTTTTTGTAATAATGGTCCTCCATACTCTGGGCTGATTTAATAGTTGAATAATTAAACTTTAATGGATTGCTGGGTAGGAATGATTAGGATGGTAAATCAAGTTATACTAAAAGTAGAAAAGAAGAGGAGGAGGAGGAAGTAGTAGTGATTGCCAAAACTAGTTGTTCACATTTTCAAATTAAAACAATCTGGGGTTATGATCTTGTCCAAAACCTACACAGGCCTACATAATGATCTACATAGGTAGAACAACTAATATAAAGAAGTAGATTCTAGATTTAAATTGGATGAAGCTAAAAGATATTTATAGAACAGACTTCTCTCATATTTCCCCTCATAGGAATGTCTATTTAAATATGGCAGTCTTTATCAATCTTCTGTCTTGAATTAGAATGTCAGTCTTCCCCAATGTACTATATGTAAAAAGCATGAGTTGCAGAGAATTGTAATGGATGCCACATTCTATATTAAATGAGAGAAAATATTTCCAGGGATCAAGAATGGAAATTTACCTGTCTGTAGTGCCATTGGATCCATTTGAGAAGATGGTCCAAGACCAAATAATAGAATAGAATAGAATAGAATAGAATAGAATAGAATAGAATAGAATAGAATAGAATAGAATAGAATAGAATAGAATTTTTTATTGGCCAAGTGTGATTGGACACACAAGGAATTTGTGTTTGGTGCATATGCTCTCAGTTTATATAAAAGAAAAGATACGTTCATCAAGAATCATAAGGTACAACACTTCATGATAATCATAGGGTACAAATAAGCAACCAGGAAACAATCAATATCAATATAAATCGTAAGGATACTGATTCCTTGAATATTTACATCTTAGGAGAGTTCCAAAACATGATGGGAATCTTTCCTAAATTGTTACATCTCCAATAAATACCTTGTATTCTTCTTTATCCACATTGTAATAAAAGGTTTTTTTTTTTAAATATCAACAATAGTTTCTTCCTGAAGTTTATAGTCTTGCTTTGTAGGTTTGATCTCCAAATTAAACATTCTTGGCTAGCTCTCTTTTCTGTTTCTGCCTTTCTGCCTGATATTCCTTTCTCGGTATTCTTTATATTCTATAAAGAACTGCCAATTTCTTAAAATATCTTATTTCCAAAGTATATCATTGTTTGTATGTGAGTTTCAGTGAAAAGGGGAAGATAATGTTCTTGAACTTCTTTTTCCCAATAATTTATATACTACCTCTATATTCTATATACTAGAAATTGTTCTTTTGCAAATGTTGTTTTGTCCTCAAGTTCCCAAGGAACCACTTGCAATTTTGGAGAACTGCCTAGGAAGGAAGAAAACTGTAATGAAACCAATCTGGAGGATCTCAACATACAAAAGCGTGTCCCTAACAATGAATCTTCAGGGTGACCATTTTAAATATTATCACTAGGATAAACTGAACCAAGGACACTTTTTCATATTAGTTATATGAACACCTTGTCTCTTTCATTAAATGTACTGATACAAGCCATTTCAAAACAGATGTTGGCCATCTGTACTGTGCACCCCCTTCTCAGACAGAGCCATGAATGACTGAGCTATGCAGCATGAACTGGTGACTGGGATGGAGATAATTCTGCCATATTAACCTGGTTGGATTGAATTACACAGGATATTCAAACACATGTAATAAAACACATAACTGAGATCCCGGTGCTCTCTGGGCATCTTGATGCAGTTGTGTTAGTCCTTCAAAGTGGTCCAGATCACAACTGGGTTTGCAACAAAACTGAAGTTACTCTAAACTTGGCCAGGTAGTGTAAATGTGGTCCAGGTTAGTCCAGAATGATTACTTGATTCAGCTCTTCAGCCAAATCCATTTTGTTATGTGTGGAGAGGGCGGGTGGAGAAAACTTCATGAGAAACGGAAGAGATTTAATTATTACCCCTTGTTTGGTAGCAAAATAACATTTTTGGGGGGTATTTCCTCAATATTTATCTGCCAATTTATCATACAACTTTTTAAGATATTAACTGTGTAAGATAGTTATAATTACATAGCACAGCTGAATTTCATCTTTATTTAATGGCTTTGTAAGGCTGCCTACTTGTCAATGAGATTGGGCAGCTTATACAACAAAACAATAAAAAACAAATAAACAAGCTAGCCTGCCATCTAGAGAGGGACAAATCAGATGGATTATACCATTGCTGGTGCTTAGTAGAGTCACACAGAATTCTAACTCTGAGCTTAGTACTATTGCTCCGTTGTAATATCAGATACAACAAGGCTTTTGCCTTGATCCTTAAAATACCCGTGCCTATAGGTTGTTCAAGAGGTGTCAAGCCCAACACCTCTTTTTAAAAAGTTGGTTCAAAGAAAGATGTCTGAGCATGTGCAAAATGCTTTCTCCAATACAGCTCCTCCATTACATCTGTAGATTCTCACTTTCTCATTTTACGTGCCTGTTTCAACATGTCTTTTAATCATCGTGTGGACAAACAAAGGCATGGTCTGCCCTTGGCCTGCATGCTGACTGCAGTTGAACTTCCATCGTGCTCTACCCAGGGAGCCAAGACCCATGTGGCTGCAAGCCTAATTATTTTTGGCAACAAAACCTTACAGCTGGAGCTCCTCACCAGCCTCCCAATCAGTTAGAATAGTGGTAGGTTCTCTCTACACTGGGAACTGGATGGCAGCTGTGGCAATCTAGGTGCCAACTCTCTCCATCTAGCAGTATCATGTTGTGAGTTCTCTAGTCCAACTGACCACACCTGTTTGGAGTTGGGCACTTTCTCTAGCTTTCCTTTTCCCCAAACCTGCTTCTGCAATGCATCCTTCTTACTCCTTTCTGGAGTAATACAGCAATACAGTAATACAATTGCATAATTCCCAAGACTCAGGTGCCAATTGTTTGGCAAAAGGACTTCTGGATTGTTCTTTTTCATTCTGGGCACTGCAGTTCAAGCTGGAAAAGGATCAGAGAACCACTCCCTCAAGTGGAAGCTGGTGGAACAAACCTGATGGTAGCATTGCATGGTGACTCACTTACTTTTGTTCTATTTTAGCTAATTGATTGTCATTCAAAAATATGGCAGATTCAAGTTGTAAATTGTAAATGATCAACACCATTACTTAGTCCATACAATGTTTGTTAAGAATCTCCTTCCAGTTCTCTAACTCTGTAGAGGCTAAGACATCATAAAGCCACCTTAACCTCTTTATGTTGGAATTCATTGTTGGAATGTATTTCTATGCAACTATTACAGTAGTATTCAGCCAGATGGCAGTGTTTACAAGTTTGGATCTATGGTATACTCTACCCTGGGGGTCCCCAACCCTCAATCCATGGATCAGTACCGGGCCGCGGCATGCGAGAAACCAGGCTGCGCAAACAAGTGAAGCCCCATCCATGGGATGCAGGTGTTAAATCGTGGGCGATTGAAGGAAGACTCGAAACAATGTAACTGTAACTCTTTTATTTAACTCCAGAAACAGCAACAGCAATTCAAACCCGGGCAACCCTTTATATAGGAAGGGGCTGTCCCCGGCTGAAACCACTGACGTGCCTTCTAATTTCCCGTTCTCAGGACTAATTCCTGATTGGCTCATTTGAACTGTACTTGATATCTAACACTCCTCCCCCCTAGTTCAGTGTCCGCCCGTCTGGGGTCTCTATGCTACGTAGTCGCGTAAGTAGGCGGGTCGCTTGGAGGTTCGACCGGACCTGTGCAGTTCAGTTGTTCCGGTGCCTTCGGGTTGAGAAGTTGAGGTCCGCTGCTCTCTCTGTGTGGGCTCCGGAACTCTCTCGAACTCGGTCTCCGGCGTGGATTCGCCTCCTTCTCCCACTTTACTTGGCTGTCCCCACCGGCTCCTTTCGGCGCCTGTCGCCTCCTCCGTGGACTCAGGTACATGCTCACTGTTATCTTCTTCCGGGCTGGTGTTAGGCATGTCCAGAACTGGCGTTTGTGTATTGGCCCGCTCTGGTACCGCTTGTGTGTCTTTTCCTTCCCCCTGGTTGTTGTGCTGGGTTTCCCTCTCGACTCTCGTTAATCTTCCCCTGAGCTGGTCGATGTGCCTTTTCCAGTGCTGGCCGTCTGTTGTCTGGACCCGGTAGGACAGGGGCCCCGTCACCTGGGTTATTGTTGCTGGTACCCAGAGTGGGTTTCCGCTCAGGTTTTTTGCGTAGACTCTGTCCCCTGGCTGGAACTCTCGGATTCTGCTCGTGGAGTCGGTTGGCTTCTCTGTGCTGTACTGCGGGTGCAGTCTGTCCAGAGGGGATCTCAGCTTACGGCCCATTAATAATTCTGCTGGGCTTCGGTGGGTCGTGGCGCTTGGTGTAATGTGCTGGATGGCTAATAGTTTATCTAATTTGGCCTGAATGTCCCCTGGGCCTAGTCTCATAAGCGTCTCCTTTGTAGATCTCACCATCCGTTCCGCCAAACCGTTCGTCGAAGGTTTTTGGGGGGCGGATAAGGCGTGCCTTATTCCTTGGTCAGCGAGGAACATCTCGAAGGTGTTTGATGTGAACGGCGGCTCGTTGTCGGAGACTATGAGGTCGGGAATCCCATGTGTGGCGAATAGGCGTCTCAATACTTTAATCACTGCGTCTGCTGTGGTCGTCGACATGAGCACTACTTCGAGCCACTTTGAATATGCGTCCACGATGACTAGGAACGTATTCCCTTTGCACGGCCCTGCGAAGTCGATGTGCAATCTGGCCCATGGTGTTCCCGGGTTTTCCCAGTCGTGGACGGGGGCTGAGTTTGGTGCCGCCCTCGACTCTTGGCAGTTTGCGCAGGAGGACACCCACGTCTCGATTTCCTTGTCCATCCCGGGCCACCACACGTAGCTTCTGGCCAGGGCTTTCATCCTCACGATCCCCGGGTGTCCGTCGTGGAGTAATCTGAGTGTCTGTTGTCTTAGTGTGTTTGGAACAATGACTCTATCCCCCCACAACACGCACCCCCTTAGTCCTGACAGTTCATTTTGCCTCCGTTTGTATGGCAGGAACTCTGTGCTTATGTCTTTTTCCTCCGGCCACCCCTTCCAGATCCAATTTAAAATTCGCGCCAGTATTTTGTCCTTTGAGGTGGCCCTCGCGATGTCGGCTGCAGAAATTCGGGCTTCCTCCATCATCTCGATTAGCAGGGTGGTCATCGCTGGCGCTGGATCCTCCCCCGTTTCTGGAAGTGGGCACCTGCTGAGGGTGTCTGCATGGTCGATTGATTTTCCCGGGTGGTGGAGCAGTGTGTAGTTGTAGGCCGCCAGAAACTCCACCCATCTTAGCATTCTGGGCGACAAAACGGGGGGTGTTGGTTTGTCCCCTGCTATGATGCCTAACAATGGTTTGTGGTCGGTTATTAGTTCAAAACTCCGACCGTAGAGATACTCATGGAAACTTTTTATTCCGGCTACTGCAGCTAACGCCTCTTTGTCCAATTGGCTATAGTTCCGTTCGGGTTTTGACAAAGTCCGGGAAAAAAATGCAATGGGGGCCTCTGTTCCGTTAGGCATCTTGTGGCTCAATACAGCTCCGATGCTGAAGGGGGATGCATCGCAAGTTAGTCTTATGGGTAATGTCCCGCTGTATTGCACTAAAACTCTGTCTGACGTTAAAAGGTTCTTTATGTCTTCGAACGCTTTCCTCTCTCGCTCCCCCCATTTCCATTCTGCCTTCCTGTCCAGTAGCCGGTGGAGTGGTTCAGCAGTGGTAGCTTTCTGCGGTAGGAAGATATTATAAAAGTTAAGCAACCCCAAAAATGCCTGCAGTTCGGTTTTATTTTGGGGGGGGGGGCGCTTCCTTGATCGCTCTCAGCTTCCCGGGGGTGGGTCTAATTCCCGACTCATCTATCAAGTATCCCAGGAACTCGACCTGAGTCTCTGCTAGTTGGCACTTGTCCCTTTTAACTTTGAGTCCCACTTTCTGGAACCTTGTCAGCACCTCCCTCAGCCGCTGCTTCAATTGAGCCGTGTCCCTTGCTGATATTAATACATCGTCGAAATATGGGACGACTCCCTCGATTCCCTGTAGGAGTCGTTCCATCAGGCTTTGGAACAGCCCTGGCGCTACACTCACCCCAAATTGCAGTCTCTTACATTTGAATGCGCCCTGTGTGTAACGATGGTTTGTGCTTCCGCGGTGGCTTCATCTACGGGCAGCTGCTGGTATGCTTGTGCTAAATCCAATTTTGCGAAGATTCTTCCCCTCCCCAAGGAATGCAAGAGGTGTTGGACTACTGGTACAGGGTATGCGCTTTGTTGGAGCGCCTTATTTAATGTACTTTTATAGTCTCCGCACAAGCGTACTGACCCGTCCGGTTTAATCGGTGTCACGATGGGGGTTTCCCATCTCGCGTGGTCTATTGGCTCTAACACTCCCTGCGCGACCAGTTTATCTAATTGTTCGTCTATTTTTGGCCGTAGCGCAAAAGGGACTCTCCGGGGTTTGATTCGGATTGGGGCTACCTGGGGGTCTAAATTGAATGAGATTGGGGACCCTTTGTACTTGCCTAGCTCGTTGTTAAAGACCTCTGCGAACTCCCTCATCAGGTCCTCCTCCCAGGTGTCGTTTCCGATGTGATCGACGCCGGTGATGGCTAGCCCCAATGGCTCGAACCACTCCATGCCCAGCAGGCTGGGCCGGTCTCTGTCGACAATCGTGAGGGGTAGCGTGGCTTTGAATGTCTTGTAGGCTACGTTGAACTTGCCAATGCCTACCACAGGAATTCGGTTCCCTTGGTAGTCGATGAGGGTGAGGCGCTGTCGTTTGAGGTCGCGGGCTGTGATGTGTGGCAGGAGCTTCTTGATTGTTGTCCAGGATACCATCGATAGGCTGGATCCCGAGTCCACCTCCATTCTGCAGGGTCTCCCCTCGATCAAGACTGTTGCCGCCATCTTATTTGCCCTTCCCGCGCTGGCATGGCCGATCACGATGGTTTGATGGGTCTCGCCTCGATCCGCCCGATGGTCATCGTTTCTTTGTCCTCGCCCAAACGGTTGTCTCTTCCCACTTGTCTGGAATTTTCTGTTGTTTGTTGGCGATCGGGGGGGTCTGGTCCTCCTTGAGGCTGGCAAACCCTGCAGACCCTCGCTATGTGCCCTTTCTTTTCGCATCTTTGGCAGATAGCGTCCCGGAATCTGCATTCGGCTCCTGGGTGGTTCCCTTCGCATCCCGAGCACCAGGCCTCTCTCTTCCCCTGTTGTCTCTCCTTGCGATCGGCTCGGAGGTGATGGACTTCATCCTCCTCGTCCTCTTCCTCCGAACCCGATTCCACTTTTTCATAGTGCACGGCCGCCTCCTCCTTTACGGGCGGCCCGCTTTTCATTTTCTTCATAGCCGCCGCCGATTTCTGGGAAGCTTCGGTTGCGGATGCTTCTTCCAAGGCCTCCTTGAATGTAATTTGAGGCCGGGCCAGCAACATACTCTGTAACGTGAGGTCCCTCAGTCCCAGTACTAGACGGTCCCTCATGGCCTCTTCTAGATTCAGGAAATCGCATGCGGCAGCTATTTCCCGCAAGGTCGCCACGAACGCACTGATTGTCTCTCCCTCTCTTTGGTCCCTCCGATAAAACTCATGCCTTCTTACCAGGGATGATACTTGTGGTGCGTAGTGTGCCTTGAGTATTTCTTGCAACGTTGTCCAGGTCATGGTCTTCAGATCGGCTGGGGCGGCAAGCGCTTTTGCCATTTTAAACACTGCCGGGCCGCAATGGGTGAGGAAAAGGGCCCTCTTCCTCTGCTCTGATAAGCTCAGCAGATCGTTCGCCTCCATGAACATATAGAATCGCTCCATGTAAGCTTCCCAATCTTCCCCGGTTGGGTTGAATGGAGCGGGCGGTGTGATTGCAGACATCACGATAGCCGATGATCTGACCGGTGTTTCGGTGGATCGGATGGGTGGCTGATGATTGCTTGGAGATTGATGTGCAGTCCTGTTCCTTCAGATCCCACCTTCGTTGCCAATGTTAAATCGTGGGCGATTGAAGGAAGACTCGAAACAATGTAACTGTAACTCTTTTATTTAACTCCAGAAACAGCAACAGCAATTCAAACCCGGGCAACCCTTTATATAGGAAGGGGCTGTCCCCGGCTGCAACCACTGACGTGCCTTCTAATTTCCCGCTCCACAACAATCCTGTGAAGTGGGTTGACCTGAGAGGGAGGGACTGGCCCAAAGTCCCTCAGCCAGCTTTCCTGCCTACTTCGGGGACTAGGAGTCATAATGTCCTGGTTTCTAGCCTAGATTTCTTGAATTTCCCTCAGTTCTGAAAAAAGATATTTAACATTACTGTCCCTTATTGCTATACCCATTATGAGATACTGGTTGTGTTCTTCATGGAGAAAACTGTTTGACCTTGTGAACAGTCTGGCAGAGTTCCTGATGGGGAAACACACCAAGTCCTTGTCTCCTTCTGAATGCCCCCATTCTTATGTAAGGGGAGAAAAATGAAATATAGGTGAAACAGTTCAGCTATGATGGGGAAACCTCACAGTGGGCGTCTATAGGCTTTCTTCAATGCACATTTTCTAGAATGGTTTCTAGATGATGTCAGGCAAACCAGCACTTCCAGAACCCACCCAGTCTGATCCTTATTGCTGGATGATTTGTTTCATTTAGTGTAAGTTAGATCAAATATTAACACAAAGGTGGGTAGGAACAGTTGAAAAACTTAATTTCTGCACAGAGTTAAAAAATTTGCATTCGGGATTGACATCTCAAAACAAGCGTGCTAAATCTCCTCACAATAGATATTTATGTAGTTCATTCTTTACATCAGCAATTCTGATTGACTCACCACATTTATTTATTGGTTTGATTTATATGCTGCCCTTTTCCGGAGACTTAGGGCGGCTTACAATGTGTTAAGCAATAGCCTTCATACTTTTGTATATACCTGCTTAGTAGGGCTTTCACCCCCCCCACAAGTGGTGTTCTTTTTTTATACAAAGTCAGTTTATTGCCCCCACAAACCGGGTCCTCATTTTGCCTACCTCAAAAGGATGGAAGGCTGAGTCAACCTTGAGCCTGGTGAGAGTTGAACTTGCAGTAATTGCAGGCAGCTGGTGCTACTCAACAGTGCCTTAGTCTGCTGCGCCACCAAGGCTCTTGGTGCCTTATCTTTCTTTTTTAATCTCTGGGCAGATTTTCCTAGCTTCCTTATGGGGGCGCCTGTAATTTATGTCACCTATTTCTTTCTAAGAATTTCTAGCATCCTCTTGTGGCACCATTATTATGAGTGGGAATGGTACAGTATGGAGGGGGAAAAAAATTCAGATTTTTTGGTGCTTCCATAAGGATGATGAGAGGGGAGAATGGCTGCTTTAAATTTGCATGCCTTCCCAATTGAACTGGCCTACCCCTTTTGGTGTGTGATTTTTGGCATGCTCTGCAAGACTTGGTACAGTCCTTGAGCCACCAGAAGTCATATATGTCTGCTTTGAAGCATACTTTCTATCCAAGGGTAAGGGTTTTTTCCAGTGGTGAAATCCAAATTTTTTTACTACCGGTTCTGTGGGCGTGGTGTAGCTTGGTGGGTGTGGTTTGGCGGGCGTGGCAGGGGAAGGATACTGCAAAATCTCTATTCCCACCCCACTCCAGGGGAAGGATATTGCAAAATCTCCATTCCCACCCCACTCGGGGGCCAGTCTGAGTTGGTATTTGCCGGTTCTCCAAACTACTCAAAATTGATGCTACCGGTTCTCCGGAACCTGTCAGAACCTGCTGGATTTCACCCCTGGCTTTTTCTCTCCCTGCCTTGAAACTTTTGAGGTAATAATGCACAGCTGACATTTATAGGCTGTACTGAAAGTACGAGTGGGAGACTGCATCAGATCACTGTGAATATGCAAATAGCTCTAATGGTGCATTAGTAACCCTTCTGGCTGCTTTGTGCCATTAAAAATGATTGCCGAAATGACTGCATTTAGAGAGACATTATAACTTTTCCCCGCTTTGCAAAAATACGTAGGTATCTGATCTTATCAACTTTTCCTGCTGAACAGAGACGTGTGATCTCTATAAGGATCTTCCAATTTGAGGCCTGCTTCTAATTATGTGATATATTTTTTGTTTTGAAATCTCCTCCCACTTGCTAATAAATTTTCCTCGATTCTTTAGCGGCGGCTTCCCATGTAGATTATTGATAATTTAACTTTTTAAAACATTGCTATTTTATGTACACTCCATTCAGGTTGATCTAGAAAAAGCTAGCCCCTGTGAACATCATAGAAAAAATTAAATATGCTTAACAGAGCAATCTGGATACCCCCCCCCCCATACTGTACCATTCCCACTCATAATAATATAGGTCCCATGGTTTATACTCTTGCTAACTGATTTAAGGAATGCGGCGTAAGAAATATATATACACTGCTCAAAAATATAAAGGGAACACAAGCAGAAGACATCCGAGATCTGAATGAATGAAATAGCCTTATTAAATACTTTGTTCGTTACATACAGTAGTTTTGTGTTCCCTTTAGTTGTTTGAGCAGTGTATAAACTACTGTATGTAAAGAACAAAGTATTTAATAAGGCTATTTCATTCATTCAGATCTCGGATATCTTCTGCTTGTGTTCCCTTTATTTTTTTGAGCAGTATATATTTGAAAATAAGTAACCATGAGATAAGCTGATTCTTCTTACAAATATGTATCTGGATTCTATGTGATTGTTAAGTGCAAAAGCATTAGGTAGGAAGGAGCTATGCTCCTTCTCTGTAGCTCTTCTTTAAAAGATAAGTTTTTTATAAGTATTTGTAATGCACAGTCAGGCCTTGAATCCTCTCCTTTTCAGTTTCCAAAGTCTCATTTAAATATTGCATATCTATTGCGAGGGTATTTGCAACCAAGAAACTATGATTGTCCCCTTGGTAGCTCATTCATTGGAACCATTCATTGTTGTTCAATGCAACATCTATTGGCATCTTTTGGTAGTCCTTTTTGATATCATAAAGAGAAACAATTACATTCACCATCTAAATCCCATCTGTGTCCCCTCTATCCTTACTGCTGGAATTCATTGTTGGAATGTATTTCTATGCAATAACTACAGTAGTATTCAGCCAGTGGATGGCAGTGTTTGTAAGTTTGGATCTATGGTATATACTCTGTGCTGTTTTGTTTTAAGTAGAGTTTCCTGTTTTCCTGTTACATATAAACAGTTGAGCAGTACAGCACATGGTGACTGTACTCTTTGTTTGCTTTGTGGCACTATATATAAACAGAATTTCTAACACCATTAGATAGGATGAGGCAGTATAGTAACTTCAACTGTATGCTTCTTTCCTTCGCAGACATTTTTACTTATAACAACCTATAAAGGAAATGATCTTCCTCATTTGCCTGCAACTGGGGCATGAACAACCATCTCTTATCTGCAACAGATAGATCAGGTGGCTTAAAGTCATATTTTGCTATTTCAATTTTTTTCCTGTTTTTTAGAGCATCTTCTTGAATTGAGAAAGTCTGCTGAAGACCAGAATACTTTGAAAGCAGCTGAAAAGCACACATCATAACCATTATCTGTAAATGCTAGTTGCAATGGAAGAAGAAAGAAGAAGAAGAAAATATAGAAAAAATGCTTATGAGATCTTTTTATTTTTATTTCTTGCAACCCCCACAATGTGGGTGCATCGGTCTTGTGCTTGTAGGTCTTTGTGGTGCATTGTCCCCCTCTCTGTATTTTTAACTGCATCTCTCATAATTCCTGACTTATGCTAGCTGGGTGTATGGGATTTTACCCCAAACCATTTAGATCATATCTCTATCCTCATTTTGGGAATCAGTGAAGCACTACTCAGATCATACCTTTGCAGGGAGATCTCAGCAGTAGATGAGACTTAAATAGTCCTCCTTTTTCAAGAGTCATGGGAAATAGCTCTGTCCTGTGGGATTCTGGAAATGTCAGCAGAAGGAAACCTCTACCATTAGGCCCAACTCTGAGTGTGCCAGATCTTTCTGGGTATCCTGCACACTCAAGAGCTGGGCCTAATGGTAGAGGCTGAGCTCTGAACCACTGCTGACTTTCTGAGACAACACAAATGTGACTTGGAAAACCCTGTTCATAGTTTCTCAGGTGTTGAGACCTACATATGGAGAGGCAAGATCTTCAGAAGGAAAGCTGTTGAAGGAAAGCTGCTGGAGAAAGAAAAGATGGCAGCAGCCATTATTATTTCTGTGGAGATGATTCTAAAGCCACTTCTGTAGTCATTTTTTAAAAATAGAAGCCCTCTCACTTGCTAGTCTTATGCTTGGCCCATAACAATGAATCATGTGCCTCACAGTATCAAAACAATAATCCTCCAGAACACCATCTTGACGCCGTATGATTTCATAAAACATGTCAAGGTCAACAATACTGAAAGTGATAGTCGATGCCAGCACCTCTCCAATCTTGACTTATCTCAAAAGAAGCTAAGCAGAGTCAGAACTGGCTGGCATTTTGATGGGAAACCATGAGACAATTCCAAGGATGTATACTCGGCTGTGAATTTGAAAAAACATCCCAGAAAAAGGCAACGGTGAACCACTGTTGTCATGTTGTTCAAGAAAACTACATGGATGTGTCCATGAAGTAATCAGGAGCTGAGTTGATTTGATGGTAAAGAACATTGAATTTGTCACCTTAAAATGGCAAATTAGCAGACATTTTGATTTTCTAGCATTTGGAAAAATAGGAAAAAGAAAAGAAAGAAGACTTGGAGTGCTATTTTTGTGATTGTGAAAGA
This sequence comes from Pantherophis guttatus, assembly GCF_059756535.1. NCBI lineage: Eukaryota > Metazoa > Chordata > Lepidosauria > Squamata > Colubridae > Pantherophis > Pantherophis guttatus. The sequence continues at coordinate 136,645,149 of NC_142064.1, read as the reverse complement.
AGGGCCTTTTATTGTAGTATCTTTTTATATAATCAATTATAATATACTATAATTATATAAAATATATATTTTACTGTAGTATACATTTGTATAATCAAATAAGTATATTATGTTCTGTACACTGCCTAGAATCTCTTGTGAAATAGGCAGCCATACAAATATGACAAATAAATAAAATAGATACATAAATATTAAATATAGAATGTACAAAATCCTTGTACCTACTTCAGACTTCATTTGATTGTTGTGTGTTTTTATGTAAAGCGTCCTGTATGCAGAAATAAATAAATTCAGGAAGATGAGGCTCAAGCTTTTCTTGCTGAATTTATACATAAACTTATTGCTTGTTTTGAAATCCTAGTTCAGACAGAAATCCTTCTGGTCTACCTTTTCCTCATTACAAATGTCATGTGATTCTAAAGGAGAAGAGTCTTAAACTGCTTTTGTTTCTCCATCTTTTTGGAGATCATTGTTTTCCGAAGATTTCAGGATGTATTCTTCCAAAATTCCTCTGCTACGTCCTGGGTCTGGGATGTTTTGACAATTTTAGGAAGTTCTTCTGTTTGTTACTCCTCAAAAATGTCACCCTTTTGTACCCCATAAAAAAAAAAGTACAATATGAAAGGCTGGGCTAATTTTTTTCAGCAACTTCCAAAGACAAAGTTTAAGAGAGAGGGTAGGTTAATTAATTGCCTTAGGTCAGGGGTATCAAACTGGAGGCCTGCGGGCCAGATGTGTCATGTGCAGGCCATGCCCACCCCAGCTCTGCAAAGGGAAAAAATATTGCGAAACGTCACGTGACGGCAATGTGACGCCGGGAGTTTGACACCCGTGCCTTCGGGGATGATAATCTTATAACAAGAACACAATATATAATAATTATAATATATAATATATATATATAATATAATATATATTATATATATTATATATTATATATATAATATATAAAAAGGTGATTAATATAACAACGGCTGTTTTCACATCAAACTACAGATTTTTTAAAAAATCATTTTTTAACTTGAGGTGTTGTGGAAAGGACAAAGCAGATGAATCCCACCAGTTGTTAAACCCCCCTCCCCCCTCCCTACATCAGCAGATGTGTCCCAGCAGTACGGGCTCGGTAAACGCTGATTCGAGCAGATTTGGGGAAAATATCTATTTCTTAACTAGTAAAAGTTATGTTTCATTTACCATTTGGGGTCTCCAACAAATCCAGGCTATCGATTTTAATATAAGTAAGAGTTATACTTCATTTACCATTTACCATTTGGTGTCTCCAGCAAACCCAGGCTATCGATTTAATTCCACAGACCATGGCAAATGGATGGGTGGTGTGGTACACCTTCCTCTTTTCCATTTCAGGGCCTGCCATTTTTAATGAGATAATGCCTCTGGACTTGCTATGGTCAGGCTAGTGCTCAGACATCGAATTCTGCCTTTGTTATATTTCAAGGACCTGGGTTTTCAGAGCTGGATCAAATGGTTCTTGCAACTGCTGCCATCTTTTCTCCCTACAGAGCCTCCCTTCTGCCCTCCCACGTCTGCTCCCCCCGACCCCCAGGAGCTAAAGGAGTATCTGCTGGGCTGAGCCTCATCTGCTGAGATGATAGTGCTGATTATCAATCCCCTGCAGACTTGATAGGGAGATTTAATCATTTTCTTCCCTGCGGTTGTCCTGAGGAAAATCTCTCCTCGGCAGCTTTTCTGTGCCCTGGGAAGAAATTTCCCCCTGGCAACCTGCCTGCCCCCATCAAATACCCAGCTTTGGAAGAAGAATTTTCTTCCAAAGAAAAGGTCCAGAATTGGCATTTCTCTTCTTCTCCCCCACTTTCCTTTCTTCAGTCCTATTAATTTTCTCATACCCAATGGGATAAATTGATTTTTTTTAAAAAACAGGGTGGTTAAAGATGCTTTCAACATCGTGCATAATATTAAGAAGCTGCAAACTCTTTTTTCCAGGGACGTTAGACTTCTGAACACCATTTCAGCCAGGTTCAGGTAGGCCACAGTCTAAACCAGAAGGACTTTCCAGCAGGACTTTTCTTATCTTCTTTAATTCTTAAGTGGGTATGGTCTACATTTCCAGGATTTATTTCATTGATTGAAAGTATTTACAGCTGGTTGGAAACATCTTGAGCTTACCAAAAGGCGTAATACCTTCCCTTTCCTCAAACCAATTAAGATTTCTTATTATTACCTAGCCAGTGAATTGTCACAGGAAAATGTTCTGTGTGTTTTGCTTTGGTTTAATAGCCCTCCCTCCTCCCTTTGATATATTTTATAAGTTTCTATTTAAAGGCCTGAAAATTAGCATTGCTTACCTGGGTAGGATGAATTATTTTTTTTTAGAATACCAAAAGCTGGTTTTAGCACACTTTAAATAGAGTCTATCTATCATTTGCTTATGGCAAAATGCTAGTTCAACTGAATTTTTTCTGTGCCTCTGATAAAGACTTAAATAACTCCTTTTTGGAGGAGACCATCTATTGCCATGATGGCGAACCTATGGCACGTGTGCCACAGGTGGCATGCAGCGCCATATCGGTGGATATGTGAGCGTTGCCCTAGGTCAGCTTCAGCGCATTTCCGGCCTCTGGAGGGGGGTGGGGAAGGCTGTTTTCGCCCTCCCCAGGCTCCTAGAAAGGCTCTGGAGCCTGGGGAGAGCGAAAAACGGGTCTTCTGGTCCCACTGGAAGTCGGAAAATGGGACATTTCTGGCCTCCGGAGGGCCTCGGGGGGGGGGGGGGAGAGGCTGTTCTCGCCCTCCTCAGGCACCAAGAAAGCCTCTGGAGTCTGGGGATCCAGTCTCAGCTGGATCGATTGGACAAGTGACAGGCTGAGGCAAGGTGAGCCACAACTGCAGCAAGTTGGCCAGGAGGCTCCAGGTGAGGACCAGGAGCAGGTGCCGCTCATTAGCAATGAGGAGGTGGTGGAGTCCATACTGCTTCCTGATCCAAGGACAGGTAGAGCAGAGAGGAAATAGGCATAATGCCTGTCAGCTAGACTATTCATGAAGCGGCAACCTCATCTCATGAAGGGCTGCACCAACACTGCCTACTTAACCCCGCCTTGAAGACTTGAGTGTTGCTGGAGCAATGTGCCCAGTTCTGTGCCTTATGTGCTCATGCTGTGTATTGTGGCCTGACTGACTCCTGGACTGCTTTCCTGGACTTTGTGTCCGGGAAAGCTTAAACCTAAACCTAAGCCTAAGCCTAACCCTAACTTTCCTTCCTTCCTTCCTTCCTTCCTTCCTTCCTTCCTTCCTTCCTTCCTTCCTTCCTTCCCTCCTTCCCTCCCTCCCTCCCTTCAGAAATTCATTCATTCATGGGAACAATGAGAGGAGAAATTCTGTTTGCTTGAAGAGGCTGTAGCTTTACCTAAAACATTGAAAAGCTGAATAGGTATACAGGAATAACTGAAGAATAAGGACAACTTTGCTTAGAGGAGAAGGGAAGGGACAGGAAAAGGAAAAATACTTTTTTTTAATGGAAGTGGGAAATCATGCCGGAGTAATAGAATCATTAACCCTTGGAGACTTTAAAGTACGCTTCCCTTGCTTTGTACCGTCACAATTATCCTAGTCATTATATTTGCCAGTTTGAGAATTGCTGAAATAGAAGAAATCAAGGAGAAGTTGATCTCTTCATCTCATGCTTTTTATAGTTTTAGGAGAACAATTCCTCTAATTCCCAGAATTGTAAGAATTCTGAGATATGTGTGCCCCACACTTCTGGAGGACAGCAGGTTAGATAACGCTGACCGAGGAGGAGTGAAAGAGAGAGGTGGTTGAGAAATTGGACTTTGTAGCCTATCTGGGTTCAAGAAGCCCAGGATTAAATGCAGTCCTTGTGAATAAGAAAGAAGCAGTGAGTTCAATTTAGTGTCATCTAGAATGGTTCGTTATAGGAATAACAAAGCACAGATTTCCAGCATTCCTGGTATGAGCACTGGAAACTCCTCAATCTCTCTCTCAGTTTCAGTTATGACTGAAGCCTTTCCAGATTTCCTGCTAATACCCACATAGAATTCATGAATACGGTCTTTCCTCAACAACAAATATCAATAAGAAACCATGTTCAGGATTATATTGAGGTGATAAAGCAGCAGAAGTGCATTATGTCTCCCTTCTTGAATCTTTCTATAATCATCTGATAGATAAGTGACTTGATTCCTCCTGGGAAGAATATTCATATTATCAGGCAGATAAATTCACTCTGATTTGCTCAGAGTTGAACTCGAATTCGACAAGCCCACCTAAGATGCCTGGGGCATGGTCTTGTAGATGTCCCGTATGATCCTGTATGATGGTTTCATATGATCCCCGACCTGCGTACCTTTCACCGCGCTCTGAAGACTCTTCTGTTCCAACAAGCCAGGCTGGCCTAATATGAATTTTATAATGGGTGTACGTTAGTTTTTAATCTGTGGGCCAAATTTTTTATATATTTGATTTTAAATTGTTTTTAAATTTTGTAAATCTATATGTGTTTTAATATGACTGTACACCGCCCTGAGTCCTTCGGGAGAAGGGCGGTATAAAAGTCCAATAAACATCAACATCAACATCAACATCAACATCAACATCAACATCAACATCAACATCAACATCAACATCAACATCAACATAGAGTTATCTAGGATGAGTTTGAGTTTGTAATACCTGATGGAATAGGCAGGGTCCTTCAGATTGTGAGGTTGGCCACTTGTTTATTAGATCTGAGTCCTTTCCTGCCCAGGAGATGATTTGTAGTTGAGTTGGACAATAGCTCAAGAAGGCCCTGGAGGGAAAGAATTACATGGACCCATTTTAGTCAGGCTTCAGACTGGGATGTATTCCTGCTATGTTGTTGGTTTTGTGTTTTGATGACCTTTGTTGGAGCTGGCATTGGGATGGGGTGTCCATCCTTATGCTCACTAATCTCTCAGCAGCTAATCAGTGACTAGCATATCCTTTTAGACAGGCTGTGGGGCTTGTGGGGTGTGTGTGAGCACACTATGTTACAGTAATTATCTTCTTTTCTGTGTGACTGGCTCCAGACAATGTTGGGAGGGGAAATCAGTTCCATAGCTCTTCACCTGTGGGGTATCATGGGATTCAATGCTCTCTGTACAGATAACTACTGGTGAAGTAGGTGCTTGGTTTGGGCTTGGTTTGGGGTGATATACCATCAATACATAGATGATACCCAGTTATATATTTTTATCCCAGGCTGTGCAAGCGGTGCTGTTGATGTCCAGTCTTTGGGTCTGGAAGTTGTGTGGATGCAGAAGAACAGACTTAGCCTGTGGATATGTGGGGCCTTGGTCCTGGGTAATCTCCATCTTTAGCCTTGGTTGAGACTGAATTTGGAGTCACGGCTCCTGCTTGAAGAGTAGGCAGCAGCTGTTCCAAGAGGCTTTGCTCAGATCCATCTAATGCACCAGTTCCACCCATTTCTGGATCAGGAGATTCTTTGGACAGTCATGCTCAGTCATGAATGGACCATTGCAATGCACTCTATGAGGGGCTGCTCTTGAAAAACCACCTAAGAGCTACAGCTGGTTCATAATATTATGGTATAGGCCCGTGATGGCGAACCTATGGCACGTGTGCCACAGATGGCACGCATAGCCATATCAGTGGGCACGCAAGCTCAGCTCCGGCGCGCATGTGCATGCCAGCCAGCTGATTTTTGGGCCTTCTGGGCCCACCAGAAGTAGGGAAACAGGCTGTTTCCTGCCTCCGGAGAGCCTCAGGGGGTGGTGGGGAAGGCCCATTTTTTGCTCTCTCCAGCCTCCAGAGCCTTTCTAAGAGTCCAGGACCGGAAGTTGGCAAACGGGCCATTTTTGGCCTCCGGAGAGCCTCCGGGGTTGGGAGTGGGGAAGGCTGTTTTCACCCTCTCCAGACTCCTAGAAAGGCTCTGGAGGCCGGGAAGAGCAAACAACAGGCCTACTGTGCCATCACAGGAGCGTGGGGAGCGTGGGGGGGTTGCACGCACATGAGCGGGGCCAGGGCACATAGAATTATGGGTGTAGCCATGCACGCGTGCAACCACCCCCACCCCCCCGCTCCTGGCATGCGATATCAAAAAGGTTAGCCATCATTGGTATAGGCAGTAATAGCATGCCATGGTACTGTATATACATAGGACACTATTGTTCTGCAAGCTGCATTGATTGCTGGTTGGTTTCTGGATGCAATTCAAAGTGCTGGTTACCATTTATGAAATTCTTTATGACATGGGGCTTTGTTACCTGAGGGACCATCTGTCTCTGATCATTTCTGCCCATCTGGTAAGATCAAGCAGAATAAGTTTGTTTCAAGTCTTCTTCTCAGTTAAATAATGCCATTTGGTCGGATTCCCAAAGTAGGTCTTCTCTATCAGAACACCTGGAATAGCATCACTCCAAGAAATCCATACGGCTGTCCCCCTGATAGTTACCAGCCAGGCGTTGGGATAGGAAGTTGATTAGCCTCTATGAAGTTTGATTTTGTTTCGTATAGTTCTTCTTTTTCTAGATGTACCTCCTCCCTTGGTTCTTTTATTTTATTCTTCTTGCTTTTCAAGACAGCAAAGCACCCCGACCTGTTGAGAGCTGAGTATTTTTTTTATACCTCTTTAAAGAAACAATAACAAAGATCTGGATATTTACCATATTGGGAAAGGATGGATTAGTCAAAGTGTTCACTGATTCATAATTAAGATGAAATCACCGGCTCTGATTGTGAATAGAAGTTGATCTGCTAGCCAGAATATCACTTGAGGCATAACACGAAGCTTACAAACTGAAAAACAAGAGGTTGGAGGCAAATGCCACATTAGGGAGAAATGGAAAGCACAAAATATTCATATTTTCCCTCCCTTCCCCCCACTTGGTATGCATTAATCTTCCAGTGCAACACAAGCAAAGCAATAAAAATAGAACATAGTACAGACCAATCTTAATAGTATAATTATATTATTAGGTAGTTTCACCTTTTCAAATGCCTCAGAGGAGAAGAAAATGAGTTGTTTGCATGATTAAAATGTAGAACTGTTCATCTCCAGTGCCGTGGTGGAAAAGGGCAGAAGTGCCAGAATATGCATTAAAGTGTGCGTGTTTTCTACAGGTGTGGAGAGGTGAAACAGATTGGACCAAAGAGACACTCTGAATTTCCTTGGCTGGTAGATTAACACAGCTACCACTTTCAGGATGTCCCAATTTATTTTCACTTCTCACTGAAATGCCAATTGCTTTTGTAGATTGGTTAAAGATCGGTTAAAAAAAGAAGAGAACAGTTTTACATTTCTTCAGTTATTTTGACCAAAAGGAAAACTTGGCAGAACTTGGGTTAATTTTACCCAATTAAAAAACATCCCCTGTCTCCCCAAAGAAATGTACTTTAGCTGCTGAACTGGGGGAGGAGGACTCCCAATGCAGATGTTACCTAGTGGACTAATGAAACATCTGCAAGCAAGCCACCAAGGTCAGAGAATATCAAGGACTCCACAGTTCAATCCTGAGCTACAGATACTCTTTTCTATTGAATCATAATTCCAGCCCAATATAGTTAGCATCAACAGTGAAGGAAGCTGGGAGCTATATCTCAGCAACATCTGGTGAGCAGGTTCCCCCCCCCCCGCCCATTCATGAGTTACAAACTGGCTCATGCTAGATTTTTTTCTCTGAAGTTTAAGATTCTAGTCCTGTTTACTTAGAACTCTGCTTTATTCCTAAAAGTAGTATGTGGATCAAAACTCAGGCACGTTTCTGTGCCTCTTGAGTTTCCCACTCATCTTCTTGTTTCTTTAATAGGATTTTTTAGCCCTGCACTATCCCAAAAGTTTCAGGATAGAGAATAACATTTAATAGCAGAAATTCAGAACATTTTAATTAAGTAAAATTAAGTGTAATTACAGCTTGCATGTGGCAGGAAATGCAATGAGTGGTGCCATTAACAAGTCTGTTCGTAAAAGCAGATGAAGAGACCACACCAATGTTCATAATGAGATGTTGGAGTGGAATACTTGTTATAAGTATGAATAATAGATGATTGTACGTGAAGAGCACACGATTCAAATTCAAATGCTACCTGTTTTCAGAACACTGACAGAAACAATAATCATTCAGTAGCAATGTTTTTTTATTAATCACATTTTCCCCCAACTCATCTTATCTCTTACAAATCAGGATATGGAACTTTTGCAGATATTTGAGATCCAATTGTTAAGAGACTTATGAAATTCTCGGTGCTCTCTGAGCTTGATTGTTTTTTTGTTTTTTTTGTAGGCCTTTCACTACCCAGCAAAGTAACATCATCAATACTAGAAGGGAGTGAGGTTTTCTTTCTGCTTACATACAAATGCTTGCCCTGTCAGTGTTGCTGGGATTTGTTGTTTTCTTTTGGGTAATTCCTTGATTGGACTGTTGTTTACTGTTTATTTGTTTAAGTCAGTAGTTCCTTGATTGGGGTATAGTTTACTGCTTGACTGTCTTCCTTTCTGAGTCTTCTTTTGCAAGATTGGATGTAAGTTTGTTGGTCTAACTGTCTGTGATGTCACCCAAATCTGCATTTCCAGTTTATTCTAATGTGCAACCAGAGATGGGCTGCTGCCGGTTCGGACTGGTTCGGACCGGTTCCGGCGAACCGGTAGTTGTGATCCGGGGGTGGCCCACCCTCCGTGGCACTATTCCGTCCTATATCGTTGTGTTTTTGAAGCTGTAAGCATGTGTGGAAGGCCACATACACAGAAGGTGCATGCTCACATTTTCGGTGCTGGGTGAACTGGTTGTTACAACCAGTAGTAACCCACCACTGTGTGCAACAACCACCCACCAATTCTGGAGAGTAGGAACAAAAGGACATCATCCCTAACCCAAATACAGCCGAAAGCTGATGGCCGCTCTGCCCATGTTTTCTGGTTAGAAATGGAAAGTGGCAGAATTCTTCTCTTGCTGTATCAGCCCTTCTTATTCAATCTGACTAAATCAGCGTGCCTTGAGTCCCATCAATACAACAGTCTCATCTGATGGGATCCAGAAATCATGCATTTTCTGTCATCACTCCTGCCTTCTGAACCAGCATTTCTCCCGAGATTTGTGTGGCTTCCAACCTGATTTTCTAAACAAAGCTCTTAAAACATACCATAACTTTTGCCAAGGCCTTGGTCTAGCTGATGGTGGGTCCTCAACAGTATTCTTGGTGTGCGGGATATATTAAGTCTTATATGTTGCTTTTTTTAAAAAAAAAATGTTTGTTACTTTTTAAGTTTTTAACATTGTACATTGTCCAGAGTAATTTTGAATCAGGTAGCCTTACAAATGTAAACACACACATGCACATCAGTGGTGGGTTCCTCCCGGTCTGGCCCGGTTTGTGCGAGCCGGTAGCAGTGACGCTATTACATCACCGAACCGGTTCTCTTTCTTCAGGAGTTGGGCCCTCCAGCCCGCTCCTGCGTTATTCTGACCTTGTATTTCTGCTGCTTTCTCCCAGCTGAGAGGTGCGGCAGAGTGGATTGCTGTACCTCAGCTGGGCAGATTTGCAACGCGCTTGCCCGAAGCACTTGTTTGGTGTGCCTGCGAGCGAACTGAGCATGCGCGTGGCGATCGTGCGCAAAGCACACGACCGAAGAGGTGATCACGCGCAAAGCACGCACACAAAGAGAACTGGTAGTAAAGCCGGTTAAAACCCACCCCTGATGCACATGCGTTCACACGCGTACACACACACACACGCACACACACTTCTTCCATTCAATTGTGCCTGCTTCTTGGAGGCTTCCTGAACAAGTCCCTGCAGTTTTCTTGACAAAGTTTTTCAGAAGCGGTTTGTCACTGCTTCCTTCCAAGGGTTGAGAGGAAGTGTCTGTCCCAAATCCAGCTGGCTTAGCAGGACTAGAACTCACAATCTAAAACCAAATCTAAAATAAAAGGCATGCAATAGTACCGTTGCTATCAGGATATTGGAATCAGATCATGACAGGGAATCTATCTGAAGAGGAAGAACAGTTTCTGAAAGAAATAACTTGGTTTAATATCAGTATTAAATTAGTTTTAAACCAACCTATTTACTTAATTAGAAACAATAATAATTTCTTTTTTAAAAAATCATTTAGAGATCTGGAAAAATATAACAAAAGTTATTTTAAGATGGAAGACAGCTGCTGAGGCTGTTTTTCTCAGATAAGAAGAATGCCGGCAGAACAAATTGAATATTTTACCAAGGATTTACTTTTTATTTCAAATAATCCCACTAAGAATTGAGTAGGAGTTCTGAGTCTTGCTTTCTAATGAAGTCCTTAATATGTACCCAAGTACTGTATAAAATTGTGGTCTTTAATGCTGGTAGTAATTTGAAACGATGACTGTTACCAAATCTGTTCACCACCTTCTAAGTGATATCCCCAGTTTGGCATAAGTTTTTGCAGCTTTAATACTGTCGTCAAGCCAACACATCAAAAACACTGTCTGCAGGGAACAAGTTCCTTTCTCAATCAGAAGGGAGGTTTTTATGCACTAGATGGAATCAGCCAGGCATGTCTGGTTGGGAACAGGCCCCCAGTTTGAGACAAGCAGATTGCCGTCAATACTTCCTTCAAAGACACCCTATTACAGTATTGCAATTCTAGTAGGTACAGGGAATAAAATGATGCTAAAAAGGACCCAACGGTGATCTTCCCCAATGAAGATGACTCAGATTTTCCCCTCAGCTCTTCCCATTCCATTACAGATTATTGGGTTCTGGGAAAACAATAGCAGAGGTAGCCAAATAACATAAGGTAAGATTTTGTGAAGGCTTCCAGGCCATTCCTTTTGTTCCTCAGAATCACTGCTTATCTTTGAATCCTTTTTGTGAACCAGAAGGAACCTGGAAGGAGTTTGCTTGCTTTGTCCTCTTAGGATCATTTTTCACAGTTACAACTTTTGCAGCATCCCCATGTTCTTGTGATCAAAATTCAGAGGCTTGGCAATTGGCTCATACTTATGACCATTGCCGTGTCCCAGGGTCATGGGATCATCTTTTGCAACCTTCTGACAACCAGAAGGAGCCTGGAAGGAGTTTGCTTGCTTTGTCTCTTATTTTCTTATGAAAAGAAAAACCACCGTCTGTTTTTGATTAATTTGGGTTAATGTGAGCTTGTTCCTGCTTTGTTGTTTTCTTTTCCAGAGCTGAAACCATTCAGAAGAAATGCAGATCTTCCTCTCCTTCCAACTGTTGGAAGCTCCATCTAAAGTTGACCTGGTAGGACCAGAATGTGGGGCACAACCTGCAAAGGAAAAGTGATTCTTCTGCTCCCCCGCCCATTTCTGTCTCCAACCTAAAAGTATTCTCCCTATATATTTCTCTATTAAGTATTATTTGTGCAAAAGATGCTTAGCAATATGTAGGTGTATGCGACATCTCTCCCTCCCTTTCCCACTCTCTCTCTCTCCCTCTCCCTCTTTTCCTCTCTTCCCCTCCCTCCCTCCCTCCTATGACACACAACCTTCAACCTTCTGGCTTTCCTCACTGGTGCAAGAATCCCTCTATTTCTGCTTTCTCCTATAGTCAAACATTGTATACAATGGACCCCTTCTTTAAATTTCACCTATGTCCCATACTACTCTCTCCAAGCCCTTTCCCCATTCATTCTCTGCTTTCCAGGCCAATCTCCTATTGACCTAATTGTATAACCTTCCAAATGTTATGTCTTTGTCACAGTGAATTAAATGTGCTCTTTTCTGAACCTCCTGCTTAGCTCTCATTGAAACAAAGATGCTCCTCGCTGAATTCTTTGCCTTCCTTTCATTGCAACTCTTTATTATTTGATTGTTTTCTACATCGGATTTAAATATTATTTGGTTTATATTCTCCCCAAACTGCCAATTGTTTATTATTCGATAAGCTGTAATATCATTAGTCTCAAATAATAATTGCTTGAGAGAAATAAAGATATTTATTACATCAAGATAAATACATTGCTTTATTGGGAACTAATTATAACCAGGGAACTTTAATAGCTATAATGTAAAGATCCTACAATAGTGGTACTGTGGCAGCTTCCAATTTGCAAAAGGCTCTTCCTAAAACTCTTCTGGAGTTCTGTGTGAAAAATTCACCTAATTTGGAAAAAAGAAAACAATGCACCAAATTTTTTGGTCTTTAAATTCTATTAATCTTCCCTAATCAGGTGCCCTTCATGTTTGACTGCAGTTCCTATTATCCCCATCTACCTCGCTGGGAACAGTGGGAGTGGACATTCAACATCCAATATATTTTGATATTGCGTTGCGGGAAGGGGGAGGGAAGAGAACAGATCCCAGTTTCAGTGTATGGGTCATGGCCAGCTTGTCCACAACCTATAGTTCCCCAGCTGTTGAGCTTGTTTCTCTGTAGTATTTGTGGTAACAGTGCACAGAATATTCTATTGGTGTGTTTTTCGCTTCCCTGGTTAATGTGCTTTTATTTTGACAAGGAGGAAAAGGGTCTGTTTAAAAATAAGCCTATTTTCATTGCAGGTGATGATCAGGCAAGTGAACTCTATAAATAAAACGGCCTCTTTGCTTCCTCCTGCCTGCTGTCTTGCCTGGCAGTTCATCAGTGCCTCTATCGTTAACCCCTTTGTGCCAGGAGAGCTACAGCATTTCCAGAATCCTAATTTCTAAAAGGCCTTGCTCTCTTCCAGATGGATTGTGGCACACAGGCTCAATCCATGTAGGTAGGCAATGACCTGGGCAGAGGGCAACAAGGACTCTTGCTGCCCCTACAAATATTCTCCAGCCTATCCCATGCTCTGCAGAAATCTGCCATTTACATTTCAAATAGCCTTTTCCCCCCCACATGTCAGGGAGAAGAGCTCCTGTCCAACAGTCTAATTCCAAAAAATGCTATGATGGAACCAAGAGACCTGTTAAAGCAGGAATCAAGAGGTGGCAAATGATACAAAGCCCCCTCTTCTCTTTATTTATTTATTTGTTTGTTTGTTTGTCAAACATGTACATTCTCATCATTGGCATCCTTCAATCTCAAGAGACTATGGTATCGTGCTCTAGAAAGAGGTCCTTAGAAACAGCATCTAGTGTGACTAAAAAGGCCAATTCGAGAGTGGCAATCCCTTCCACACTGAGGGCAGATACATTATGTCCCCTGCCCAGCCCCCAGATTTCGCTGGTTCCGGGACTGTCTCTTTGCCTCAGCCTGCCGAACAAGTGTTTCTTTGAATTGGAGAAGGCCATGCTGCATCTTTAGCCTCCAAGCTGAACGATCGGAGGTCAAGGTTTCCCAGTTGTTAATATCCATTCCCAGGGCCTTTAGGTCCCTCTTGCAGATATCCTTATATCGTAGCTGTAGTCTCCCTCTGAGGTGCTTTCCCTGCACTAATTCTCCATACAGGAGATCTTTCGGAATCCGACCATCAGCCATTCTCACAACATGCCCCAGCCAGCGTAGATGTCACTGTTTCAATAGTGTATACATGCTAGAAATTCCAACATGTTCCAAGACTGCACTATTTGGAACTTTGTCCTGCCAGGTGATGCTAAGAATTCGTCGGAGACAGTGCATATGAAAGGTGTTCAACTTTCTCTTCTGCCGTGCGTAGAGGGTCCAAGACGCACTGCAGTACAAGAGTGTGCTCAGGACACAGGCTCTATAGACCTGGATCTTTGTATATTCCATCAGCTTCTTATTAAGCCATACTCTCTTTGTAAGTCTGGAAAATGTGGTGGCTGCTTTACCAATATGTTTATTCAGCTCAGTATCTAAAGCAAACATGTACAAGGTAGCAAGTATAAGTATGAACATAAGCATGAACAAAGGAAGTAAATACTGATAAATGGGGACAGTAAGACAGGGACGGTAGGCATGCTGGTGCACTTATGCATGCCCCCTTTAAGGTTCTCTTAAGAATGGGGTGAGGTCCACGGAGGCAGTTTAAGGTTAAAGTTTTGGGGGTTTGAGGATGTAACAACAGAGTCAGGTAGTGTATTCCAGGCATTGACCACTCTGTTGCTGAATTCGTATTTTCTGCAATCGGGTTTGGAGCAGTTTACCTTAAGTTTGTAATGCTACTGGCTTACTATCGGAGGGGAGTTTGGATGGTATCAATGGATCAATTATGGGGAGTGGAGGGCAATATAACTTTGCTGGAAGAGAACTCTATTTAACCCATCAGAGAGGAGAAAGAGAATGACTGGAATGAGGTTGGAGGCAAGGTGCAATCCAGCATGAAAAAGGAGGAAGTGGAGAATTTAAGATTGAGGCCTTGGAGAATGAGGAGAACTTCAGCAAAGCCTGCAGAGTGATCCCTTGGAGGAAGAAGAAAATGGGGAGGGATTATTTGCGTGTCTTGGAAGGGATCATTTATTGTGCATTGATATATTATGCTTACGCTGTATGTATGTGTCGGGTGTCTCTCCTAATTTTACCCTCACAAACACCACCCTGTAAAATAGATTGGACGGAGGTCCTTTTTCTATTTGCATTTAACTCTGATCTCATCATGTTCTGCTGTATGCCCACAGTGAGATGTTGCCTTAATCTCTTCTACAGCCCACAAATGAGAGAGGCCTTTAAACATCAGCAGCTGTACTTATTGTGTAGTGGGATTCAGTAGGCAAAAAGCAGACCAGCATAGTTACAACAATATTTATTGACTCAAAACTGGAACTGAAGAACAGCAGGCAATTGCCTGTAATTTATACTCTAGGCCCACAGGGCCTTAATCAATCATAGTACTTGAAAAAGCCCGCCCAAATATGAATGTATCAGGTTTCCCTCCAAAACAGTTGGAGTTAACAGTTAGGGTCATCTAAAGGTTAGTTTCACTTTAGCAGGACTTAACACAACTATATACATTCAATACATAACAGTACTGATGTATTTCCCCCTGTAAACCAGCAATGTCCGATGACAGCTTCAAAGTGGTATACAAGTGAGTATGTCCAAATTATGTGACCAGCAATGGATCGAGGAAATAGGTGCTTATTGGCCATTTCAGACAGATACCCTTTCCCCCAGAGTCCAGTTGGTTCTTTTGCTGGTATTTTGCAAAAGAACACAGCTAGTCCCAGCAGTCATGTTTCACTAGAGTACCAAAAACATACAGTAGCATTAGACTGGCTGGCTGGGTGGTTTAAATTCCATAGCTTTTGCTGGTTTACTGCAAGATTGAAATAGCAAAACAGCAGAAGGATGGGACCCATTGTCTCCTAAGAATAGGATAGAGGAAATTTGAAGTCAACATTTGTAGCCTAAAGAAAGAAAGAAAAAGTAGATTGTAAATAAAACACTTGGTGCCTTATTTTGTATTATATTTTCTCAAAATTGAAATGGAATGGAATGGAATGGAATGGAATGGAATGGAATGGAATGGAATAGAATAGAATAGAATAGAATAGAATAGAATAGAATAGAATAGAATAGAATAGAATAGCTCATAAGTTGTAGACAAAATTCCCATGAAGTAAGCCACCTAACTGCAAGTGGCAGCTTTTCCAGTGGAGTCTCCTCAGAGTCTATAGAAATTCTGGTTGCTTGGATTCTTTTTGGTGAGGAAGGAGTACAGTACTAGGACTGTTTCCAGTGGTGGGTTGCCCCCGGTTTGTACTGGTTCTATAGAACCAGTAGTAAAACTGGTCAGAGGCCCCACCCACCGACCCTGATGTCACCAAAACACTTCTGCGCATGCACAGAAGAGCGTGTGTGCGGCCCCGCTGCGAACCAGTAGTAAAGGTAAGTAGAACCTACCCCTGACTGTTTCCTATTGTAGTTGCCAGTTGATAGCTACAGAGGCACAGAGGTGAGTTGCCTTCCTTTGGGGCAAGTATAATGTTTGATCAATGAATGGCAGGGATTCATCCGTGGTTTCAGGGTGGAGTACCATCAGTACGCTGACGACACCCAGCTGTACATCTCCACCCCGGATCACCCCAACGATGCCCTTGAAGTCCCGGTGCCTGGAGGCTGTACGGATCTGGATGGGGAGGAACAGGCTCAGGCTCAACCCATCCAAGACCGAGTGGCTGTGGTTTCCGATGTCCCGATATAGTCAGTTGGTGCCATCACTGACTATTGGGGGCGAATCATTGGCCCCCACGGAGAGGGCTCGCAACTTGGGCGTCCTCCTGGATTCACGGCTGTCTTTAGAAGAGCACTTGACAGCCGTGACCGGGAGGATTTTTCATCAGGTTCGCCTGATTCGCCAGTTGCGTCCCTTTCTGGATCGGGACTCGTTACGCACGGTCACTCATGCCCTTGTCACCTCCCACCTGGACTATTGCAACGCTCTCTACATGGGGCTCCCCTTGAGGAGCATCCGGAGACTCCAACTGGCGCAGAGTGCAGCCGCATGGGTGGTAATGGGAGCAACATGGCATTCCCATGTAACACCCCTCCTGCGCGAGCTGCACTGGCTCCCGGTGGTCTTCCGGGTGCGCTTCAAGGTTTTGGTTACCACCTTTAAAGCGCTCCATGGCTTAGGACCTGGGTACTTGCAGGACCGCCTACTACCACCAATAGCCTCCCACCGGCCGGTACGCTCCCATAGAGAGGGGTTCCTCCGGGTGCCGTCAGCCAAACAATGCCGACTGGCGGCCCCCAGGGGGAGAGCCTTCTCTGTGGGGGCACCTACTATCTGGAACGAGCTCCCCCCAGAGATACGGAGGATCCCGGATCTGCGCACCTTCTGCCGCGCTTTAAAGACCTTACTATTTCACCAGGCCGGCCTGGCCTAATTTTCCCCCTCTTTTATAAAAGATTTTTAATTTTTAAATATCTTTTAGTATTTTATACATTCAATTTTAAATTGGTTTTAAAAGTTTGGGGTTTTAAATTTGTCGGGGCCAAAATTATTTAATTTGATTTTATTCTACTCTTAAATTTTGTATGTATGTGTTTTATTGTTTGGCTGTGCACCGCCCTGAGTCCTTCGGGAGTAGGGCGGTATAGAAATCAAATCAAATAAATAAATAAATAAATAAATAAATTCATCAGAGAGTGGCTGAATGTGAGGAATATGAAGTATCACATAGTAACACAGAATCATATCAGTGGTGGTTGCCCCCAGTTCGGACTGGTTCACAAGAACCAGTAGTAAAACTGGTGGGAGGCTCCGCCCACTGACCCGGACATCATCATAGGTGATCTGCACATGCACAGAAGAGTGTGTGTGGCCCTGCTGCGAACTGGTAGTAAAGGAAAGTAGAACCCACCTCTGAATCATATGGATTCTAGAGGATTCTGGGTGGTCACACAAATGTTTTGGTCAACCCTACAAGAGCCTTGGTAGTACAGTGGTCTAAAGCACCCTGTTATTAAGACCATCTGCCTGCAATTATTGCAGGTTTGAATCTCGCCAGGCTCAAGGTTGACTCAGCCTTCCATCCTTTCTAAGGTAGGTAAATTGAGGACCCAGTTTGTGGGGGCAATAAGCTGACTTTGTATAAATATACAAAAGTATGAAGGCTATTGCTTAGCGCATTGTAAGCCGCCCTGAGTCTCCGGAGAAGGGCGGCATATAAATCAAATTAAAAAAAAACAAAAACCTGCCAGTAGAGCTTTGGTCCAACTGAAAGAACAAGCATCCAATTGCCTTCATAGCCTGCACTTTCAGTTTTGTGTTATTCAGCAAAAATACTTCCAGCACTTATCAAGGTCAGAGTGGTCCTTGCTTGGATGTTAAGATTTTGTTAGCGAAAACTTATCTGCTTTCTTTTGTTCTAGGAATTATTGCTGAACATCACTAATGTACTTATCAAAACTCATCTACTTTTTTCAAGGTAACAGGGAAAGATTTTACCAGTTACACCAGTCTTTAACTGCCAAAGTTTTTTTTTTTTTTTGAAAAAGGCAGGAACATTGGTGGCACATTTGCTTTAATCTTTATATTTTCCTTGATTTCCAGTTTATGTTGCTATTTACACTTACGTTTTGTAAAATTTAATAACATTATGAATACTGAATGTTCACGTGGGCTGATTCCAATCAGAGGCTCATGATTGATCTTATGATGTCAGCTGATGCCATCAGTTGCATTTTTCGACCTCCATTCATTGAAGCAAGGCTGCAATTGGACAAAAGCAAGCCAGCAAAAGCTTCTGGTCAGTATATTGAATATTTGTCATGTTCATCCTTGATAATTCTTTTTCTCTTTTGCCTGTTTTTTAACCAGGTTTAAAAGGCAGCATTTTGTTCAAAATAGGCTTTTGTTAATAGATTTTCAAAAATGTGTATTTGTAAGATGGGGAGGAAACAGAAAAAAAAAAGTAAATAAGCATTGAAAGTAAGCACTCTTGATTTAGAACAAACAGGTTTTTTTTTCTGTAACACAAAAGTAATGATGAGTGGAAAATGCTTTGGCAGATGAAATAGCCAAATAATAATCCACATACCCTATATGGAAGTATGTTATTTGTCAAATTGCTAATCAAAATAAATACACACAGAGTTAAGACTAGAAATCAATGGAAAATAAAGCACAACAACAAAAGGAGCGGAAAAAAACCTCAGAGCAGCCACAAATTAAAAGTTTGTTGTCGCAAGATGATGTGGGGAAGTTTATTAGCTGAAAAGACTGTAAAGGGAGCTAAATTAATTAATTAATGTTTGTCATGATGGTTCTCTACTTCAGCATGCGGCTTTGTAATGCTTTGTTTCTGCAAAGGTGGTTTGAAAGTTATGTGAGTATATAGGACACTCTAGTCCATGAAGGGCAGCTGTATGGGCACGGGGAAAGACGCAGCTACTTTAAAGGTTTGTAGACAAGTATTAAGTTTGGACTTCTGGCCTCCAAAATCCATTGTTCAATTGGGCTACACTAACCTTGTTTGGGATTTCTAAGAAGTTTCTGCATAGTTACTGGGGAAAAAAGAGTACTTGTGATAAGATAGGCTTCGAGTGGATAAAGCGGGGTTTTTCTTTCCCTCTCATGTTGTGATTTCTTTTGTTCTTGGGCTGGAAAGGAACAGCGAGTCCTGTAAAACCAAGAAAGCCCATTCTGCTCGCACACATCTTAGCTTTTTGCTGTTGTTTTTGCTAGCACGGTCAATCTCCTTTTTCTTATTACCTGGGACTTCTTATGAGCTTCACAGCTCCCAGATTCAATTCTATTTAATGACAGGGAGAAATCGATGGCTGCTTGGCTTTAAAGCACCCCAGTAGTAATTCCGTGGGAGCCATCATTGAATAGAAAAGCAGCTGAGTTTTTCTGTCTCCTGCCATCTCTTTCTCTTCTTGCTGGGATAACATTTTTGCTTCTTTGCTTTGAATCTTGTCTATCTCCCCTGAACTGAAACCTGGAATGTTGAGATTAGTAGAAGGAAGAAGCTTTAGAAAAACATTTATTTGCATGTTAAGTGGAAACAAACTGGGCTGTTCTTGGTTTTGTAAGGACTAACGTGCCAACAGGATTGACATAAACAGCATTCTTCAAAACACTTTTAGCCTGGATATTCGGAATCTCTATCTGGTGATTTCAATCTAGCCCTATTCCCTTTCTGTGCTTCTTTCCCTTCCTCTGAATTGCCTTTCTGCAATTCTAGAAATGAAAGATTTGTGAGAAAGTCAACACCTTGTCCTCCACCAGGCACGATCAAACATAAGAAACAGAACATTCTGAAATACTTGCAGCATTCTAGATTTGTTTTTAGTCCAGCAGCTGAAATCCTCATCCACTGATAGTTTCAACACTATGAAAGCATCTTCATATTTTATTGTTATACACATTTTCTTTCTTTATAATTTTCACTTCTGAAGAGGAACCAGTTTTGCCTTTGAGATGAGTAATGTCAGTGTCATTGTTTTTACATTTTTTTTTTAAAGATGACAATTTATATCCATAAATACAGGGGTATTTTGATACTCATTGTTAATTGGTTCCAGGAAGCTCAATGAGTATCAAAAATGATGAGTACCAAACAAAATTTTCCCATAAGGAATCATGTAGTGAGTCACAAGGCAGCTGACAGCAATAAGTTCTAGCTTGTGCATTGTATACCAAACAAATGATGAGTACTGGGACAAAATTTTCATGTCAAAATGAGTACCAAATTTGATGAGTTTCAAAGCAGTGGAGTACCAAGGTACCACTGTACAAAGTAAAAAAGAAAAGAAAAGAATTAAAAGAAAAAATAGGTGAAGAAAACAAAAAATAAAAAAATAAAAAGGAAATAAAAAAATAAAAAGACAGTAAAAAAAGAATACACAAACACTCTTGATTTACTAATACAAAATGAAGCAAAATATTTTAACATTGGACATATTGAAATTAGACATAATCAGTGGTGGGATTCAAGTAATTTAACAACCGGTTCTCTGCCCTAATGATTTCTTCCAACAACCAGTTTGCCAAACTGCTCAGAAAGTTAACAACCGGTTCTCCCGAAGTGGTGCGAACTGGCTGAATCCCACCACTGGACATAATGGGTCCAGAAATTAATTTTAAGAGGTTTTTTTGCCTATGTGGACCACCTGTATTTAAAAGGTACTATGAAAGAGGAATAAGTATTACCAGACTGATTTGAAAATAGTTTTAAAAATGACAGACTAAAAGAATGGTATGGAAAAATATGTTGTAGTGGACATATAAAAGAAACTGACTGATGTTAAAAAAGATATACAAATAACATCTAAGAGAGTGACCCTGATAATTTTCTTATATTGAATTAACAAGAGAGGCTTGTTAAAGCTTTGAAGAATTTTGTGAGACAGGCATTGTTTTTACAATGGGAATCTCTATGGCATTTCATTGACTGTTTATCTAGGATGGCATTTTGCCCATGCTTGTGGCTGCTTTGCCCAAAAACCTGTTTGAATAATGAGGAAAATCAGAATTCCTGTTTAATCCTCCTCAGCTCACAAACTGCACAATATCTTCTGTCATGGCTTTGGTAAGCTTCCATAGTTTAATATTTTGTTAGAAACATTCAGAAACACTGTTAGCGCACAAGGGATGAGAAAATATTGTTTATTGCTCTTTGAAATGCTTTTCCCGCAAACCTTGTAATCAGATGAAAATTGTGCCTTCAAGTTGCATTTACTAAATTCTTTTCCAACTCTATCACTATATGCAAGAGGTTATAAATTAAGCTCCAAGTCCCTCACAGAGTATGTAAAGGAGAGTTGAGTGCTGTAAATGTTAAATATTATGAAAAACATATCATTTGGCTCTAAAATGGTTCAGCATTCATACTCCACCAGTTCTCCTTCATCTTTATTTTAACCCATATTGAGTCAGCAGCCTGAACAGCTTGCAAGCTACTTCACATGGTCTCTTCAATGTTAATATATAGATATGAATTTATTCACTATATCTTTCCTTTCTTCTAAGAATTCTTTTTTTAATCGCAACAACTCTGCGAGATAGGTTGGGCTGGGAGATTGTCATGAATCCAGAGTCACCCAGTAAGTTTCCTTGTCTAATTTAGACCCGATTGTGGGCTTAAAACTGAGTCTCCTTGTTCCTGGGCCAACATCTTAACCCCTGGATCTTTCTGTGGTGTTATCTCTACCTACACAATAGATAATATAGTGTTCTATTGATAAAATCCAACAATAGGCAATTTGCCGCCCCAGGATACCCAGCCTTTCATGCTAGAAGATTCTAGGCTCCCTCTATTTTTAGATTGTCTTAATTCAGGGATCAGCAACCTGCTGTTCTGGAGCCACATGTGGCTCTTTCACCCCACTGCTGTGGCTCCCTGTCACAAAATATGCATTACAACCGCTAATGTGCGACACGCGCCAGCATGCGATTTATTGATCTTTCCAACTCCCAGTAGGCCAACCATGGATAAATCCAAGAAAAGTTTTAGAAGAAAACAGAACGTTTAATTCAATTACATATGCTAGTTTTGTGGCTGCTCAAGAAATAGTCAGGCACGGGAAGGGTTTTATGGCTCCCGGTGTTTTCTTTTCTGTGGGAAATGGGTCCAAATGGCTCTTTTAGTGTTTAAGGTTGCAGACCCCTGTCTTAATTTATACTAGACAATCAGTGACCCATTGGATCATCGTTTCAAAGTTATTTCCTAACCTAAACAGAAACAGAAGGAGATGGAGGTAAAAAAGCAACGGGAGTGGGAGCTGGATTAACAACTACAAAAGCTTTAATTCTTCTAGTTGGAATACAGATAGATCAGGTTTGGGTTTCCAATCTAAATGGGATTTTCTAATAAAAACTTGTCCTCTTGTGTTTAAACAATAAACACCACTCTTTGAGATCCCTCTGTTAATTGAGCTATTTGCTTTATTATTATTTTTCTGCATCTCTATTCTGCCGTATAAAATTACTGTCACATTGTTTTCCCCTCCTGCATCTCTGCATTAGGAAGGGCAGAGGCATCTCCTGTGTTTTGGGTTTTTATTGGAGCAAGTGACTTCCCACCCTGTTTCCTGCTTCCCATCTTGCACTCAACCAGTGATGGTGAATTCCTGAACAAGTTTGCAGGATGGTGACAATCCCACAATTGATATAACAGAGCCTGTAGTACAGTGGACTAAAGCACTGTTATTAACATCTGCTGCTTGCAATTACTGCAAGTTCGAATCTCACCAGGCTCAAGGTTGATTCAGCCTTCCATCCTTTCAAAGGTAGGTAAAATGAGGACCCAGATTGTGGGGGCAATAAGCTGACTTTGTATAAATATACAAAAGTATGAAGGCTATTGCTTAACGCATTGTAAGCCGCCCTGAGTCTCCGGAGAAGGGCGGCATATAAATTAAAGCAAAAAAACATAACAAAACTGTGCAGTGGGTAGGCTGGGCTAAATGTACATTGAGAATGCAGAAGGAATACTTCATGATGTGTCACAGCTTGAGGTGTGCTTCAAGAGGAAATGATCATAGATACAGACAATGTCTTGTTTAAGGAAAATGGACAGCCAGTAATATTTCTTAAAATAGCTTCAGTACTGAATAGAACTATTCCACAGAGGCAACAAAGACTCACTACTGTCTCTTGCATGTCTCCAGAATTAATACCAAATAAAAACAATTCAGGATGAATATCACTTTCATTGTTAAAATAAAGTCACACTTTACTTGAACATATAATGTAAGTTTAACAAGAGCCTAAGACTGTGATGGCGAACCTATAGCACGCGTGCCCAAGGTGGCATGCAGAGCCATCTTTCCAGGCACTCAAGCTGTCACCTAACTTACCTGCAGCTGCGCATGCGCATGTGCCCCAGCAGGTGTTCAGGCCTCCGGTGTGCATGCGTGAAATTCAGGGGACCCAGCTGGTCTTTGGAGCTCTTCTGCGCATGTGCATGCATTTGTACATGCGTGCGAGAGTATTTGTGTACAGTGACCGCATGTGCAGATGGCATTCATGCATGTGCATTGCGTGTGTGAAAACCACACACATGCGCAGATGGTGCGATTGCATGCACAGCGCACGGGGGGAGCTGCATGAAATCTGCGCGGATGACACGTGCAAAGTGCATACTTGTTCGGCACTCGGTGAATAAAAGGTTCGTCACCACTGGCCTAAGATACCTCGAATGTGCTAATGGGATGAAAATGTCCATCTCATCACTTGCTAAAGCAATACTTTACTGCAAGCATGCAGCATTCCAGTTACAGTAATGTAGGAGGAAAGGGATTTGTTTATCTCTTTCCATGCAGATATGTGCAAGTGCTTCTCAGCTTTTTCTGTAGCAAATGATCATCTGTCTGAATCACTATTGTCCTACTCAGGGGTGGGTTCTATGTACCTTTACTACCGGTTCGCAACGGGATCAAATAAAATGGAGAACTCCTAAGATAATTGAATCCAGAGTTAAAGCTACTCAAGTGGCAATAGCTCTTCTGAATTAAAATTGAGGTGTCAGAATTGATAATATTAGAGGCCACTTAGCTCACTGGCTTTCTTGGTTGTCTGAATCTGATGAATTTCCAGGTGGGAAATTTTACATTAATTTTGTTGCAATATTTTCAGGATCAGACTCAATAATAATAGTAAGAATTAAAGGTTTAAATATACTTCCTTTTATTTACAATAGGCATTCTATATTCACTGAATATTCACAGATAGAAGAAAGGAAAAGGGTGAAGGTGGCTCCTTATATATACAATGGGTGGAGCTATAAGTGGGAGTGGTGAATCATGAATACATTAGGAATTGAAGAATAAGTTAACCCCTGATATCCCATTCATATACTATTTACACATTAGAGAATAAGGCATTTACATCTGACAAATCCCCCTCTAAATGCCGATTCGTTATACAACACCAGTTACATTCAGATTCGGGACAATACAAGATATGCAGTTTAGAAGTTAAATATTTGTGCTGTTTAGAAGGTAAAGGCTTTGTCAATATGTCAGCTAATTGTTCTGAAGTATCACAGTGCACTGCTTTAATAAATCCATCCTGAGACAATTGTCTCACATGTTTAAATTTTATGTCTATATGCCTGGACCTTTGTCCAATGGCATCGGATCTAGATATTTCAATGGCTGCTTTATTGTCTTCATGCATAACAAAAGGCAAAGCAGGTTTTTTCCAAACATCTGAAATTAAATCGTTAAACCATACAAGGTTATTTGCAGCTTTGGATAAACAAACATATTCCGCTTCTGTCGTTGAAGTGGCTACTAGTTCTTGTTTACCAGTGTACCAGTAAACTGGACAGTCATTTAAGAGAAAAATATAACCAGATGTACTTTTTTTGCATGACGTGTCTCCAGCCCAATCCGCATCTGCGTAACATACAAGCTTTGGTTCTTTGTTATCACTAGGTTCTAATACTAAGCAAAAATCTAGTGTACTTTTCAGATATCTTAAAATTCTTTTAACAGCTTCCCAATGGTACATTGTGGGTTTGCTGACGTGTCTGGATAGTAAATTGAGTGGTAAGGCGATATCTGGCCTAGTCCAATTAGATATATAAAGAAGTGAACCTATGATTGATCTATAAAATGTGTTATCCTTGAATTCAGGAGAAGATTCATCAGTATTTCTAAGAAAATCAGTTTGCATAGGGGTATCACAGGGTTTGGCATTGATTAAATTGCATTTATTTAAAAGTTCTATAATCTTATCTCTCTGAGTAAGTTTGAATCCCCTTCTAGTCTTATTAATTTGGACACCAAGATATTTGTTCACTTTACCTAGGGATTTCAACGAGAAATGTTCATTTAACTTATTTACAAAAGTTTCTCTTCTTTCTTTGTGTTTTCCTATATATAAAATGTCATCTACATAAATCAATACAAATTCAATGTAATCATCACCCTTTTTGACAAAGAAACAGTTATCAGCAGTGGTAGCATTGAAATCCATGGTCTTAAGTACTTTTACTAAACAATCATACCATCTTTTACCAGATTGTTTTAATCCATATAAACTCTTATTCAACAACCAAATTTCATTTTTGTTGGTGTATTGACTGTGAGGTGCTCTTACATATATTTCCTTATCTAGTTTCGCGTGTAGATACGCAGTCTGTATGTCATATTGAAATACATCAAGGTTGAGTGCTGATGCTACCACTAGAGCTGTTTTGACACTCTCTGTTCTTACTGTGGGGGAATACGTGTCAGTATAGTCCTCCGGATATTTCTGTGCATAACCCTGTGCAACTAATCTAGCTTTGTATAGAGTATTGCCTCCTTCTAAATTCTTAATTTTATATATCCACCTGGTACCAATAATTGTTTTATCTTTAGGTGCTATTGCAGGTGTAAATACATTTAATCCTTGTAAACTTTCCATCTCTTTCTTCATAGCTAGTTCCCATTTTTCTTTTTCTTCACGAGGAAGTTTTAACACTTCTTCATATGTATTAGGTGTTATTGGTTCACCATCCATGTGCATTATGTAATCTCTGTATTTATTTGGCATTTGATTCCTGTTGTTCCTAATGGCTCTTTCAGGCTTGCTATTGTTATCATGCAAATATCTTGCTTCCTTTTTTGTTAGTGTGTCTGTCTTTATTTTGTGTTGGCTATTTGTCCAAGTTTTGGTTTTGCTTTTATGTTTGTTGATATTTTGTTTTTCTATGGTCCCTTCCTCATGAGATTTTGTTTCTTTGCATTTATTTGGAAATATTTCATTAAGATGTAATTTAGACCAGTTGGCCTGTTCATGGAACACAGCTGTTCTGGAAACTATAAATTTGTTATTATTATCAATGAATCTGTATCCTTTGGTGCCAGTTTCGTATCCCATGAATCTGAGTCTTCTGGATACATTTTCTCCCTTTCTTCTCAACTGTTTAGGTATGTGTACGTCTGCAGTGACTCCAAAAATATGCATGTGTGCTAATTTTGGTTTCCTATTATACATTACTTCATATGGCGTCTTATTTATGATACTGGACCAGGTTCTATTTTGTGTGTAATTTGAATAATGTAAGGCTTCTGACCAAAATTGTTTGCTTAAGCCAGCATCCTCCAATGTGCACCTAATCATTGTTTGTAATGTGGAATTCTTTCTCTCTGCAATCCCGTTCTGAAACGCAGAAAATGGACTAGACGTGTAATGTAGCATTCCTCTATCTTTTAACCATTGGGAGAATTCTTTAGACATGAATTCACATCCCCTATCTGTCATAATTTGTTTTATTCTGATATTGTGTTGTGTTTCTATGCGTTTGTAAAATTCCTTAAATTTTTGAAAGGTTTCATCTTTATGTTTTAATGTGTAAACAAACCCATAACGACTATAATCGTCTACTATTGTCAGGAAGTAACGTTTTCTATAAGTGATTGATGGGGTTAATGGACCTACTAGGTCCATGTGTACTAAGTCAAAAATTTTGTTAGTTGATCTAGTAGATTTTCTTGGCCTGGGACTAGTTTTTAGTTTTGTAGATTTACATACTGAGCATTCCAAATAGTTTTCACAATTTTTTATTTTGACACCTTCTGCCTGTTCAGTCATTTTTTGTACTACAGGAAAACTGGCATGTCCTAACTTCCTATGTAAGATGTGAGCACACTCATCATGAATTGGCTTACCTATTTTTGGTTTTTTTTTATCGTGTGCATCTGTATGATCATGAGATATTTTACATTCATCATTGTCACTGTTGCTAATGTTTTCGTCATCTGCCTCAATACAATCTTCTATATTTGAATCAATGTTATGCAACCATTCTTCCTTTATTATCAGATAAGGTAGGCCTCCTTTAATCATTACAGTGCCTACATTTGTTTTATTCTTCTCCAAAGTCGCTTTTCCCTTTGAGAAAACTATATTAATGTCAGAATCTCTACTTAGTTTTATGGCACTTAGTATGTTATGAGGTATTTCAGGTATTAACAATACCCCCTCTATTTTTCCTAGACCAGGCAAAGTTACATTCCCTCTGCCTAATACTTGAACCTTCTCTTGGTTAGCTACCTTTATTACAAATTTATCTTTTGTAAATGAAGACAATATATTTTTGTTATTAGTAGTGTGATTAGTTGCTCCAGAATCAATAAGCCAATTATTGTTCTCATTTTGCTGTATTTTAGTGTTGTCTTGTTTATTTAGTCCATTCAGTGAACCAGATTTTCTATCCTTTGAATTTTCTCTGCCCCCTCTATTTTCTCTGTAATTTGGTGGGCTTCTATATCTATGTCTATCTATGGAGGACTGTCTATAATTGTATTTGTTCCTATATTCTGACCTATGTCTTTCCTTTGAAATTTTGGGGCAATCTCTTCTATTGTGTTCCCTGGATCCACAATTGTGACATTTGTATGTTTCATTATATTTTTCTTGGAAAGCTACTTTCCTAAAAGGTTTGTGTTCTGTGTGATTGCTAGAACGATTTTTTCTCGAATTGTCTTCTGCTATCAATTTGTTGGATAGACTTTCTATGGATAAATATCCTAGATTGATAGTGTCTAAATGTGACATAAAACTATCCCATGATGAATCAAGTGAGTTGATAATAACACTTTTCATCGTTTGGTCTGAAATCACCTCCCCCCTCAAGTGCAGCTCAGCTCTTATTTTGTTTAAAGATATTAAATGCTCACTTATGGAAACCCCTGGTTTTACCCTAGATGAAAAGAAATCCTTAGACATTCTTGTGGTGGTAGCTACACTGTCGCTGTGAAACAAATTAAACATGCATTGAATAATTTCTGAAACAGTCAGATTTGGTTTGATGCTATGATACATTGCAGGAGACACACTAGATATTATTAAGAAAAAAGCTCTATGGTGTAGACAATCTATCTTTAAAGTCCAAGGTCTTTTTGGGGGACTAGTGATAAAGAATAGTAAGTTTTCCTTCATAAAGACAACCTGGAGCTGTTGATACCATTCTTGCAAATTAACGCCATCAACCCTTAGTTTTGGGAAGTCACTGGGTAAGTTTCCCACATTATTTTGTCCATTACTTACAACCTGAGGTAGTCCGTGGTCTCGCAAGTGTAGAAAATTGCAAAACGGCATGGGGATGCTCGCAACGAGTCTGCGTGGTTCTCTCACCAGTTCATGTCTTCCCGGACCGTCTGTGTAGTTTCGCGCATGCGCGTTGTCCATTTCTTCTTTGACGTCGTCGTGGAAGGTTCTCTCCATCGCAGCTCGCTCGCTCTGCTCCTCTTCAGACGAGTCGGTCTCTGGTTCGGCCTTGGGAGTTCTGGCGACGGCGGCTGCTCTTCTTTTTCTTTTGTGGGCGTTGTCACTTGCTTCGGTCTGTGGTGTAGGGCGGAATCGACAAGGCTCTCTAGGTTCGGGCGTCGTCGCTCTCGAAGTCAGGATGGGAGCGGGCAGGTCTTGAGGTATCGGCTTGCTCGCTCTCTTCTTCGGCGGCTTTTTGGTAATTTTTAGTTTTGGCCCAAATGCAGCAAGAAGCGTTTTCATCGCTGACTTTACTTGGGATTTCGTTGAGTCATCTTCACTTTCTGATTCTGACTCTTCCGAGGAGTTTGAATCCTCTTTTTCATTTTCGTTATCTGATAACGTTTTTCGCGCCAGAAATTTTGAACTGAGCATTTTGATTGGCTCTGCTTCGTTCACCTTGGAGGCCTGTTGAAACCAAGATGGCTGCCATTCAAAATTTCGCGCGGGATCACATTTTTTCTTCTTCTTAATGACTTTCTCTGTAGTCATATCACTTACTATTTTTGGTTCTTTAGACTTCTCATTAGTGATGTTTTTCTCTCTCGCTGCTCCGCTGTTCTTCAGCATTTCTTGGAGGTTCGCGATGAGGCTTTCATCATTCTTCTGGCTTTTTAATAGTTTTAATATCTCTGACCTGAGTTCGTTATTCTTTATTTCGATTTCCTCCTGGTCATCATTTTCATCTATTATTTCTTCGTCTTCAGTGGTGTATTCTTCGGATTCTCTTGAAATTGCGTTCGTGGATTCGTTGATTATTTCTTGTTCTGTTTCCATTTCTTTGCTGTAGGCCCTGGTGTTGGGCCTATCCTTCTTAGACATTTTTAAGTTTTTTATTGAGTCAATTAACCATCCTCTGCTACCAGCTTGTTGCAATATTTTCAGGATCAGACTCAATAATAATAGTAAGAATTAAAGGTTTAAATATACTTCCTTTTATTTACAATAGGCATTCTATATTCACTGAATATTCACAGATAGAAGAAAGGAAAAGGGTGAAGGTGGCTCCTTATATATACAATGGGTGGAGCTATAAGTGGGAGTGGTGAATCATGAATACATTAGGAATTGAAGAATAAGTTAACCCCTGATATCCCATTCATATACTATTTACACATTAGAGAATAAGGCATTTACATCTGACAAATTTCAAACTGTGTGAGACTGGGCTGATAACAGAAACTCCTGAAAATATGTGAAGTTTTGGGTTGCATCTGCCTGGACTATAGGTGAGGGTAAACTACTACTATTCTGTAAATCTCTGCTTTGAAGACTATGAAACGACACCTGCTTAATCCTACCCTAATTTTTTCTACAGTTTTCTTTCTTTCTTAACAAAAATCCAAAGATAACAGGCAGAACTAAGGGATAACTCTGAGAAGTTTATCCTTCTATCAATTCAGTGTCATCCTTGAGTTCCCTCTTTCTCTATATTCTTTTTCACCATTAGCACTTTTGTTAGCCTGCTGGGAAACCGATGGCAAACTGATTCAATAATGGATTTTTATTACTCCGGAACAAAGGGGAAAAAACATGAAAGCTCTTATGCTGTCATTAGCCCCATGAGGATAAAACTCACGGGCCGTAATGTAGACAAGTTAGAAATCTCTTAAGAGTTTCTAAGGGTGTCTGACAGGTAGTTCTAATATATAAGGAAAAAACTTCTCCGGCTTGAGTTTGTGACTGACCAAATCTTCATCACAAAACAAAATAAAAATAGAACAGAACTGATTTGTTTCCTTATTAAACCTGTTTGGAAATGGTGTCGTTTTGTTTTTGAGTCTTTTTACTTGTTTGGGGGGATTGTTTAGGGCAGGATTTCCCAAACTTGGCAACTTTAAGAGCTGTGGACTTCAATTTCCAGCCTGTTTGGGGAATTCTGGCAGTTGAAGTCCCGTCCTCTTAAAATTTGAGAGATTTGAGAAACACTAGTGTTGGGCATATATATCTATCAATTCCTGAAACGGAGTCATTTCCACTACCTTAGGAACTACAGTTCTGTGCAGGATGGATGCATTAGAGCAGGGCTCCCCAACCCCCAGACCGTGGCCACCTACCGGGCCGTGTCCTATTCAGAACTGGGCTGCACAAGCAGCTCCACTGGCACGAGCGGTGCCCCAAATGCTTCTCTCTTGCATGAGTGGAGCTGTGGCCCAGTTCCTCCCCCCCACATAGCCGGGCTGCCAAACCGCCTGCTCCCTATGCCCCAAAAGCGGAGCGGTGAGAGCAGAGGCTGAGTAGGACAAGTGTGCCCTGCTCAGCTTTGCTAATTCACCGAGGCTGCCTGCGCAGGACTCCTAATCTTCTTTTGGAGTGTCAGGAGCCTCAGTGAGCCTGAAGGAGCACAAGACTGCGCCCCACCCCCCAAAGCCTTCTCCGCACCATTTTGCAAATGGCTGAAAGGCTTCAAGGGAGCAATCTCGTGCTGCTTCAGGCCTTTAGTCCCTTTGCAAAAGCTTTTGGCGCAGAGAAGCTAACGGAGCACAAAAACCATGCCCCAAAGTCTTCTATCTTCCGTGAATGGAGCTGCGTGCTTGCGAGGCCCAGTTCCCCTCTCCTCCCACCTCCCCCAGCCGAGCTGCCAAGCTGCAAATGTTGGGGACCACTGCATTAGAGAGGAATGGCAATTTGAAAGATTGCCTTTAATAGATAGGCCAGAAATTCCAACAGCTAGTTGTTTAAATGAACTGCAGCATTAATTTATACTCCTGTCATGAACAAAGTAATCCCAGGCATTACTGGCTTCATTTTGTTGCACATCTCAGGGGGAAAGAATGACTGAGAATTCTGGAATCCTTTCAGTGGCAATTTTATCCAAGATCTAACAAGACTAAATTTTACCATTGCTGCACTAGAGGAAAAAAAAATCTCAGGAATTTCTGGAAGAAGAATTTTTAAAAAATATGTATAGTAAAGCTTACATGATATCTATGGAGGGCTTTTTTTTTTTTTTTTTTTTTGGAGGAAGTAGGACACTTTTCTTTATTGGAGGTGTGAAAATTAAAGATGGATGATTGGCCATCTCTTAGGATTTGTAATAATGGATTCCTGCACTGGGAATAGTATTAGACCAGACTATTATCAAGATCTATTTCCTTTTTTTTTTTCCTTTTTCTTTTTTGAAAATAATTTTTATTCAGCATTTACATCTTTAACATCTTTGTTACATTTTTACAGCTTTCCAATACTGGCATCTTTGATAATATCTATCTTATCTTTTAATCAACTATATACATATACATTTTATATACTACTTACTAATTTCTATATTCACTACAATCTATACCTATCTATTACACATTAACTATTTCATTCCTCTCTCTTACATTTATACATTAATTTTAGATTCTTTCTCCAACCAGTTATACCATCTATTCCATGTTTCGTAATAAATAGTTTCCTCTCAGTCTTTTAGCTCCATTGTTAATTTCTGCACATTCTAGCACCTTTTTTATGATCATTGTATTTGATGGAGCAAGCCATATTTGATGGATCTATTTTCATTCTATAATTCTATAAGAAGTGAACAAATGAGGGAGTGTGATGCACTTGGAGAAAGTCTTTAATTAATTAATCCACTGTGACCCTAAGTGGAATTGCATCCTCCTTCCATGCCTATTTATCTTCTCTCCAATTTAGAATCTCAGCTAAGAGAGTATTACTGAGCAAGAAAACACTGCTGGGGCAAAGTTTGAACATTTTCTATGTTATAATTCTGACTTTGAGTTTCTCCTTTGCCACCTCTATGAAGTAAACACACACACACACACAAACACACAAGCACACACACGCACACATACGCACACACACTGCCATCTAGTTGTGGACATTCCTACTATACATGGAGATTCCTAATTTTTAAAATTGGGAAACAGAAGTAGGTTAGCTCTGTGTATGTCCTGTCCTACTTGTATGCTGTTGTGAGTTGTAAATAACACCAATTTTTACATAAAGTATTATAATGGCAATAAATAAGGGAAGGAATCAAAGATGGCCGATTGCATCATAAGTGCAAATGTATGTGATGTGTTCCATGTCTGGAAGGCTTCTTGTCTCCATTCAGACAAGAAGCCTGAAAAAGCCCTTCTCAATAACAGAAGAAGTCATTTTGCTGATGTTCTGTTTCCATCTCTCAGAACTGACCTCTTATGTATTTTGTTTAATTGAAAGTATATTCTCGTATTATTCAACCAGTATAGGTAGAAATCTCAATTCATTTTAAGCAGCTCTAAATACACATCGCCACCTCCTCAGGCTGTCTCTTTCTTTGATAAAGGAAAAGACAGTGGGGCTCTTGGGATTTGGCAGAAGATCTGTGAAGCCCTTGGAGAATTAGTCATTCATCCTCAACAAAGGTATGTAGAAAAGGAAGCAGAATCACAAAGTGTATCTTGTTTTGCCTGATTTCTTCCTCCTAGTTTGGCATTTACTGTATACTTCTTTGCCTTTGTTCTGGACTCCACCGCACATAATATATTGGATGTATTTCACTCATAGTTTCATTGCATTCTCATTTTAAGCTTTTGGAACCAATTTGCTGGTGACCAGGAGACCATCTGCGCTAGCATCAAATCCCAGGACAGTGGTGGCATGCAGACACAGCACTTGCCAGTTAATTTTCCTGACATAATTTTTCCCTTAACGTTCTACATTTATTCAGGCAGCCTATTATTTTTTTGGAGGGGGTGGGTGCGTGGGGAATAGCAGTTCTAGACTTTTACCTTTACAGTTGGAAGATTCAATCTATACAACTGATTTGGCAGCTCCTCCTCACCCCTGCCTTCACTTTGCTTTACTGATAAACTGACAACTGGCAATTGTCTAATTCACATTTGATTTTCACAGAAAGAACTGATTTGTGGGCTGGAAATATTTCTCTCTCTTCCCCCCCCCCCCATTTTCTATCATTGATAGATAGGACAACTGGCTTGAACTGTTTTTTGACGGATGTTCCATAGTAAACAGAATTGTGCATTGATGGTGTAAATTGGTTTATTACAACTCTCTATTTTTATTCTGTATCTGACTTGCACAACAGCCACTAGCGTCGTTTGAGAAATAACCAATCGGCTGCTATCAAATGTTACCACTGCCAGGAAGGATCCGCTACCAAAGTCTAGTTTTTCACAGTCATTTCCACCCTTAAAGACAGGCTGCTAAGCATCTCCAGGCCTCATGGATATTGATGGATCCCTCGCTGGTGCCGCACTGCTAGCTGCCAAATAGTTGATTGGCATTTTCCTTTGTACCCTGCAATTATTGTTAAGGTGAAGTCAGCTCTTGGAGGTAGCTAGAAAAGAAGTACCAAACATGACTCCCTTTATTGTAAGGTTATAGTAACACAAATTTGCAAGTCTGAAAATATATCTGTCACCCCTCACCTTTACAACCAAAGAAACTAGGGACAGTCCCTTCTGAGATATTTGCCATCTGTTCATTCCTTCTGCAGGCTCGGCTGCTTCTTACCTGATTGTTGTCTAGTCAGTGGCTCTTCCTCCTCTTGTCTCTCAAGGACATTCTCTCAGACCATTAAAGGTAGTCCTCAACGTCCGACCGTAAAGGAACCTGCCCATTACAGTTATAAGTAGCAATGGTCATAAAACAACCCAATTGTTTTGACTTTTTTGTGATGATTGTTAAGTGACCACCATAGTCATTAAATGACCACTGTGATTGTTAAGTGCTATGGTCATTAAGAGAGTCAATTGTTTGCTAGGGACCAATTTTTGCCAAAAAGAAATAAATGTCGGTTTTGGACAAAAACATAATAAAATAAAGCAGTGGTGAAATCTAAAATTTGTTACTACTGGTTCTGTGGGCGTGGCTTGGTGGTGGTGAGGTAATGTGACTGGGTGGGCATGGCCATTTTTTTTTTTTTACTTTTAAAACCATTTTTTCTACAACCTCTTTGATGAAGAGGTTGTTAAAAAATGCTTTCAAAAGGCTCTGATGATCCCAGCTGAGTTGCATGATCGGCAGAGGCTTTTTTTCTTTTAAAAACCTCTGCCAATCAGGCAACTCAGCTTGGATCGTCAGAGGCATTTAAAAGAAAAAAAGCCTCTGCCGATCAGGCAACTCAGCTGGGATCATCAGAGCCTTTTGAAAGCATTTGACGATCCCAGCTGAGCCACGCAATCATCAGAGGCTTTTTTTTTTTACTTTTAAAAGCATTTTTTTTGGCCGAAGAGGTTGTAGAAAAAATGTTTTTAAAAACTAAAAAAAAAAGCTTCTGATGATTGTGCGGCTCAGCTGGACATGGGGGGCAGGGATTTTTGCTATCGGTTCTCCAAACAACCCGCCTCCATCGATACCGGATCTAATGATCCGGTCCGAACCGAGAGCATTTCACCCCTGAAATACAGTTATGTGACTACAGGACACTGCAAATGGCCCTAAATAAGAGCTGGTTGCTAAGTACCTGAAATGCAGTTCAGGGAAGGGTCTGGCTGTCAGAACTTTGGAACTAGGTTGTAAATGCCCTGAGGAACACTTTCATAACTGTGAATGTCCACTAAACAACCAGTTGTAAGTCAAAGACTACCTATACAGGTGCCAATGTGGCTCTTTTTCCTTTAAAGTTCTGCCAGCCTGTTCCGTACCTTTATTGTGGACATTTTAATTTAGAACTTCTATTGCAGATGTTTTTTGTTGTTCATTGTTATTCTAAACTACTTTGAGCCTGGAATATTCACTCAGGGGTGAAATCCAGCAGGTTCTGACAGGTTCTGGAGAATCGGTAGTGGAAATTTTGAGCAGTTCGGAGAACCGGCAAATACTACCTCTGGCTGGCCCCAGAGTGGGGTGGGAATGGAGATTTTGCAATATGCTTCCCCCAGGAGTGGGAAGGGAATGGGGATTTTGCAGTATCCTTCCCCCAGAGTGGGGTGGGAATGGAGATTTTGCAGTGTCCTTCCCCAAGCCACGCCCACCATGCCCACCAAGCCACGCCCACAGAACCGATAGTAAAAAAAACCTGGATTTCACCACTGTATTCACTGTATATTCAATGATGTACAAATGGAAAATCAATCAGTGTGTCATCGTATGGAGCTAAGAAAAGAGCTCAGTCTTTCCTATCTATTTTAATTTACTTTTTATTTTAATCAGATCCTGCAATTGTGGTTGTCAAAAACAATGTCAAGGTGAACTAATTTTTTTCCTTTACCTGGTGCCGTTTCATCAGGAGGATCTGGGCTCTGTCTCTCTTTAGCGAAATCATTAGAACCACCCACCTTCTGAACAGGAGAAGAAGAAGCAGAAAACTAATTGCCGCCTTTGTAAATAGATAATAACGGCTGTAATGACATATTATTGCACTAATTGACTTATGTAAGTTGTTCTGTGAGCCTTGTGAGATGGAGAGCAGGATAAAAATACTGAAAATAATAATAAAACAATCAGGCTGCCCTTCACACCCCAGGTGCATCTGAACAAAGCTAAAGAGAGGTGAGAACACGCCCCATGCAGAGGAATCCTTCCGCACAATTTGTTCCTCCAGGTCTTCATTTAATCTAGTGGAAGAGAATTAAACTGCTTCCAGAACTTTCCAAAAGAGAAGAGGCTTTCTGAGATTATCCCATTATACTGACATTTATTTATCACGGTGTTGAGGGGCACTGAGTGAATGTCTTGACTTTTATTCAACATACTGATCTGTTCATATCTATAGCATCTACTGGTGGGAAAATATCAATTGGTATGTAAGGAGACATTACAGGTGGTCCTTGACATACAACTGTAATTGGGCCTGCCCATTATAGTTGTATATCATGACGGTCGTAAAATAGGTCAGGTACCTGATTTTTACAACTTTTTTTGCAGCAGTCATTAAATGGACATGGCGGACATAAAACAAATGAGACCCTTATTAAATGGTCATTAAGTGAACCCATTGTTCACTGTGGCACAGTTTCATCGAAAATCAGAACTGGGTTTTGGCAAAACAGTTATAAAAGGCATTATGAATGTAACTGGAGCAGTGGTGAAATCCAATTTTTTTTACTACCGGTTCTGTGGGCGTGGCTTGGTGGGCATGGCAGGGGAAGGATACTGCAAAATCTCCATTCCCACCCCACTCTGGGGCCAGCCAGAGGTGGTATTTGCTGGTTCTCCAAACTACTCAAAATTTCTGCTGCCAGTTCTCCGAACTACTCAAAATTTCCGCTACCAGTTCTCCAGAACCTGCTGGATTTCACCCCTGGACTGGGAGATGCTGCAAATGGCTGAGAAAGTGATCAAGTTGTGGAACATCCAGTGTGATCATGTGATTGTGGGAGGGGGTGACTTATCAGAATTTTGGAACAGGTCATAACTCCTTTTTCCAAGTAGATCATAAATCAAGGACTTTAAACAATCATAAATTGGGGATAACATGTAATCCTTCTTGAGCTACCTTCTCTGTGGTGAGTTACCATCCTACCATGACAAAGAAGACTATAGACAATACTTGTTACTTGGGAATTGTTTGAGTTTTTATAGAACACAGGAATTCCCTCAATGGTATGATGAGCATATCTGGAAGAAAGGAATAAATTGCTATTAAAAGAGTGGCCTTCTTGATCTCTTCATCACCATAGGGCACCTGTTATGTTCTTTTCTGGATATTTTTTTTGTAGCAGCCTGTTCCTCTCCTATTCAGCTTTTCATATAAAATTCCCTCGTAATGTGATCAGTAAATCAGTACTGAAAGTTTAATCATTAGTACCTCCTTATTTCAACTGCCGAAATACTGGCAGCCCTCAAAAACTGTTTTATAACTTCTAATTCCTTCTGTGAAGGAATTTTAAAGAACAATTTATCTCTAATTCGAAGTGTTAAATGAATATTACTCCCAGACCCAATGTGTAAATACATATTTTTAAAGAGAGAAAACCAATATCTTGGAGGGTTAAAAGACTAATTTTGAAGAATTAGCACTTCCTTACCTGAGCCTCAGCATTGACGCCATGTGGCTACTGTATAGTTTACAGATTGTGTTTGTGCATTTTCACATCATTATTTGTTTAGAGTTTGCTGCTTTGGCATGCTTAAAAGGAAGTGAGACCTACATTTTAATGGGATTTATTGCCACATAACATTACCTAAATGGTTGCCAAAATGGATCGTTATTCACCAAATTTACACAGTAATAAAAGTAATAAGTCTTTAAGGTGCCTTAAGATACTTGGAGGGTTTTGTTGCAGCAAACTCTCCACCCCATCCAGAGGGGCCTGCTTAGCTGTTCCGAATGCCAATGGGATTTATTCCTCAATAAGTGTGTTTATGACTCCAGCCTTAAGAAGGGTTTTAATGGCGTTTTCAGGCAATTAGTTTGGGATCCAATCCCACTGATTCCAAATTATTTTTTTTTTACCAAGAGTGCTTTGGCATGCAGTTGATTATTAATATTTGGACGATGTAGTGATTTTCTCTTAATTGCATTAATTAGGGTCCAACCGATGATAATATCCTCTTAGCGAAATTTTGTATTGTACATACACCCACATAGGTACATGGCTGATAGGAACAAAAGTTGATGGGTCAAAATCTGAAACATCACAGAGCTTTTACAGGAAAACACTAGAAGTTGAAGTGTTATCAGTTGGAAGAGGGAAAAAGATCTATTTTTTTTAATACATGTATTTATTTGTTTGTCAAACATGTACAAGGTAGGAAGTATACGTATGAACATAAAAATGAACAAAAATACATAAAAATACAGATAAATGGAACAGTAAGACAGGCACGCTTGTAGGCACGCTGGTGCGCTTATGCACGCCCCCTTTACGGACCTCTTGGGGTGAGGTCCATGGTAGACAGTTTAAGGTTGAAGCTGTGAGGGTTTGAGGATGTAACAACCGAGTCAGGTAGAGCATTCCAGGCGTTGACCACTCTGTTGCTGAAGTCGTATTTTCTGCAATTGAGTTTGGAGTGGTTTACCTTGAGTTTGTATCGATTGTTTGCCTGTGTATTATTGAGATTGAAGCTGAAGAAGTCGTTGACAGGCAAGAATGTGTTGGACATTATATTCAGTCCCTCCTCAATAGAACCATAGGAGAACATAGGTTAATCTGGGAAGTTATGACTTATCTAGGGCAGCCAGTGTAGCCCAAACTTTGGATCTTGGTTTTCTGCAGAGAAATCTTTTCTACCTTTTGCAGCTCAGTGATCTGTGGCCCTGTCTCACATCTGGGATGATGCACATCTCCAGAAAGGCTGGAAGTGTCATGTGGCAAGGTAAATATTTCTTAATGAGACAGCTTTGTGGATTGAGTAGCTATATTTGTCTCAGTAGGGCATGATGAATCATCTTGTTTTTCTTCTCCAAGGGAGCTGGAAGTCTTTCAGTCAACTCTGAGGACAGCTGTCTAGAATCACCCAGGACTACAGTTCTCAGGATAAATACAAAATGTGTTGATCTCCAGGAGTTTAAAAGTCCTCTGGTGCCAGAAGAAAACTCTGGGAGTTGAAAACATCCTTTTGTAAATATATGGCTTCCCCTGAATATAGGCTTCAAGGAAGAATGCTCCCCTCCATGATCCCACAGATCATTTTTTCCTCTCCTCTCCTTGCTCTTTCCTCTCTCTCCATTAGTTGTGTCAAATTTGATAAAGCATGTTCTGCTCTGAAGTGTCAGACTCAGGTAATGACAGCTTATCTTCATGTCAGGAGGAGAACTCCCAAGAGGTGGATTTGGAGGTGTTTTAGTTTTACCTCTTTCTTCCTCCCCTCCCGCCACTTCAGTGCATCTCTCTCTTTTTCTCTCTGTATGTGCATGAATTGATAAGAGTTCATTTTGTTTTCTCTTTTCATTGGCTTCTGACAGACTCTGGCTTATTCAACATGAGATGAGTGGGTGGAAGGATTGTTCTCTGGTTATTACCTGATAATTGAAAGAAGTCTCTCCCCCTCCCCCCATGTGTGAGTGTTGTGTATATGTCCAGGGGTGGGCTTCAAAAATTTTAGCAAGGGGTTCTCTGCCCGATTGCTGGGTGGGCGTGGCCGTGGTGGGTGTGGCCTAGTCCGCCTCTTGCACCATGACAAGGGGGCATTTTTGTCCTCCTCGGGCCCATTTCCAGCCTTCTCGAACTTCTGGTAGGCCCGTTTTTCACCCTCCCTGAACCTCCGTGTACGCCCTGCACTTACCTGAATCCAAAACGGGCCGCATGGGGATTCCTGGGAGGGGCGGGGTGGGGTGAGCCAGCTAGGAGTGGGATTTGGGGATTCTCTGAACTGCACAGAATCTTAGCTAGAGGTTGTCCCGAACCCCTGCGAACCCCCAGCAGCCCACCCCTGTATATGTCAATATGTGTGGATTGTGTGTTCAGCATAGGTCCACTGGTTTAGCATTTCAGATTGCACAAAAGTAATGTGCTGCCAAGTGGTGCCCTATAGACACCTCCTTCCCTCTGTCTTTCTCTGAAGTAATTTGCTGATATTATAGATTTTCCCTTATTTGTACATACATACATACAGTACTACATACATACAGCATACATACAGGTATCATTATCTGTAGTCACTCTCAATATTATTACTAAGTCTCACAATTCTGTGGTACAAAAACCTTCTTAAGAACTAAAGAATAGAGGGATGTAGAGCTTACTCTTTTGATTGAAATTTCTACTATTAGTCAGGAAAATAAAAAATGGCTAAATGCCACTGATGTTGTATAGTAAGGAGAATTGATGATGGCAGGGAGGAAACTGTTGGCAAAATGTTGGTAGTGACTTGGTAAGAGAGGAGATGAAGAAATGGATGAAGACATAGGCTGGAAATGATCCAACAGGATGGGAATAAGAAGCAAGGAGACCAGGAGCCTTTCCAGACTGCTGAGTTAGAGTGGTTTCCACCTTCATCAAATTGGTACAAAATAACATTAAGATAAAATCTAGTATTCCCATTACCAACATCTCTCCTCCTTCTAACACATCTATTCCAAATCACTAAAGCAAGAGTATCTGCTATCAAGAGGTAAAATCCAGCAGGTTCTGGAGAACCGGCAGCAGAAATTTTGACTAGTTTGGAGAATTGGCAAATACCACCTTTGGCTGGTCCCAGAGTGGGGTAGGAATGGAGATTTTGCAATATCCTTCCCCCCAGGAGCGGGGTGGGAATGGGGATTTTGCAATATCCTTCCCCTACCACACCCACCAAAACACACCCACCAAGCCACAGAACCGGTAGTAAAAAAATTTGAATTTCACCACTGATCTGCTTGGAAAGATGTGTGTGTGTCCAAAAGATTCCGTTGCTGCCATCTTCATATTTATTTATTTTTTTTGACACTGCAGAATAGTTTCACCTCTGGCTTTGTTGCTGTAAATTACCAACCAATGGAGTAAATGGAATAAGTGGGAAAATAAATATCCCTTTAGGCCAGGAGTGGGCAACTATGGCCCTTTTATGACTTGTGGACTTCAACTCCCAGAATTCCTGAGCCAGCCATGTTAGCTCAGGAATTCTGGGAATTGAAGTCCACAAGTCATAAAAGGGCCATAGTTGCCCACCTCTGCTTTAGGCCTATGTCCTTTATGGGCTGGAAATAAGATAAGGGCAGTCTCTTGGGGCCCAGCCCAGGATGGAAACTTCCCCTGTCAGGGCCTGAGGATGTTGTGCTTAATTGCATGGGCACAGTGGACCTGTGGAGAGCAATAAGAATAATTAAGAGGAAGGGAATTTCCTCTGTTTTGTAAGTAATAAAGTGAACATATTGAACTAATGAATACCTAGAGAGGCAATACGTTCATTAGTTCAATATGTTCACTTTATAATAATTGATGCCCTTCAAGTTCCTAAATTTTTTTTAAAAAATCGGGCAAGGTGGTTCAAAGCCAGGAAAAGAAAAGTGGCTGATTTTTGGGTTAAGATTACAACAATGGCATCCTTAGTTGATGTTTGGCCATGTTGATCAACCCCCACCCACTAATTCTCTTCCCAGAAACTGAGTTTTGGATCTGATATGGGGCCAGAAAGCCTATAGGTGGAGGGGTCCCTTGCAATTCACCTCCTGAGGAGCTCTTTCAAATTTTTCAAAACTTCCTGCTGTCTTGGACAAAGAACTTTATCAAGGTCCATGAGGTAGAACTGCCTCATGTGGTGAGATTGTAACTGGATTCCCTTACATGCAACACAGAGTGTCTAATCTTCCATTGGGAGCAATATCTGTTTGTCAGTATCCCACAAAATGACATGAGAACCAGAACTGAACAATTCTGATTTCCCCCAACAGAAATAAAGATCAGCTCCATATAATATGGTATTTCTTCTACCAATCAATCCCAACCAGCAGTCCAAAATACGAGGAGAGTATCAAGTTGAGGACAGCATTTAATTTAAAAATGTGTGTGCGCGCGCTTGAGTCCCATTGCACACATAGGTACAGTTATATGGTTTGATTATTTTTAATGCATGTCTAAAACATGTTTTATAGAAACTAGGTAATAATACTTTATGTATAAACTTTTATGCAACAATTGCCTGTGGTTTGATTTTACACATTGTTCTCCAAAATCGGATGTGTGAGACCATAAAATAAATTTTTTTTTGGCTTAGTATATAATTTTATGTTGTTATTAATGAAATAAAAATATATCAAAAGTGATAATTTAGTATTTTCTATTTTTCTGATATGAAACCCAGTATCTTACATAAATATATTTAGAAAGCAGTCCAAATCCCCATAGATTATCATATAATATTAAACTGTGCTGTCTTCAAATGCAAGTAGTTGAACATACAAGGAGAGGGTGATGAAGATTGTTAAAACAATTGTAATGTTTTACATGTACAAAGTGAACAAAAAATTAAATTTGTTTCTTAGTTGAAGTTGGAGCGCTTCAAAACCACTCATAGATTTCAAGAAATTAAAAAGTTTGGCATCTGACTGAATCAGAAGGAATGGAGGTTCAGATTGGATATCCAGATTACTAACTATTTCATAAGCTTTTGGAGCATGAATTCTGGCTGGATGGCGACAATTTTCAAAGTGAAAGAAATGTATCTTTTTTTTAAAAAAACGTGTTTATTAAATATTTTACAAAGTAAAAGATAAATCTAATGAAAAAGACAGAAAAGATAAAAAACAAACAAAAACATGCAAGAAAAAATAAAGCTAAGAAATACATTTTTCACCTTCTCTTTAATAGATATTGACCAATCCATCAGCTCCCATCCTTCTTATATCTTCCAAAGATCTACAACTCTATATTAAATTCTCATCTTTCTCAATCATTAAATCCATAAATCAGCATTTCACTTTTTTCTTCTTCTAGATGATTTCCATAACAAGTCTCCAAAAGTCTTGAAAAAGTACTTGTTATTTTCTCTCTCTGACCAAATAGGTCAGTTTTGCCATTTCTGCTAATTCTGACAGTTTTACAATCCATGGCTCCATTGTGGGAATTTCAATATTCTTCCGTCTTTGTGCATTTAATAATCTCGTTGCATTGTTATATACAAAACTATTCATGAGTCTTTTCTAATTTAGTATCCATAAATCCTAAAGAATTTTTTTCTGATTTCTTTGCAATATTAATCCTTAAAATTCTTTCTATCGTTGTATGGAATTATATCCAAAATTTATTGGCTTTTTCCTGTCCAGTGCATGATAAACTGTTCTTTCATGTTTTTCACATTTCCAACATTGACTTCAGGCACCTTTATACATATTTGATAGGATCTCTGGTGTCACGTACCAACAATGCACCATTTTATAAAAAAATTCTCTCCAGCTATAACACAATGTAAATTTTATCCAATTTATCTAAGTTCTTTCCCCTGTACCCAGCTATATATCACAGCCAAAATTGGCAGCCCATTTTAACATACAATCCTTAACTTGTTCCCTTTCTTTTTTGAAATCTTAACAAAAGTTTATATATTTTTGCAATCATCATATGTTCAGCATTTGTACATAATTCATTTTCAAATTCCATTTTTAATGGGTTTTTTTTTTCTTCTCATCTTGCCTGTATTAAATCTTTCTTTTAATTGGGCACAAAAAAACCCCATTGAAAATGATGTTCCTCTGCAGTTAATGGTTCTCTTGACTTCATCTTAAATTTGCCATCCTTAAAGAAAGGAATGGTACATTTTAATGTCTTTGCATTTCTGGAGGATAACCATAGGTGCATCAATTTTCATTCTGACTGATGACAATAGATTTTTGTTATTTTTCAAAATGATTAGAAATGACTAATACTTTCATTGTCCAGCTATATACTTTTTACAGGCTGGAGATGCAGTCAGATGCTGAAGAGTTTCCCTCCCGGCTCCTGGAGTTTCTGTCAAGTGGGTCTGAATCAGCCTGCTCAATTAACACAGATCAGTTTTGTCTGGCAGCACCAGGCAGCATTGTATGGTCCTTTTGTCATGAAATATGAATGTCACAAACAGCAGCCATCTCAGTGGTGAGAACAACACCCAAGGTGGCTGTTTCCCTTGCAGGATATTTGAGGGGAACTGAGAAGAGACCACCACTGTGGAGCTATTATGCCCTTGCAATTAGGAGGGGCAATGCTTTTATTAATTATCTTCCCACTACTAGTTTAATTATCATCCTTGCCATCACAGATGCTCCCCTCTGCTCGGGGCTGAGAGCTGGATTTGTTCATGACTTACATTGTCCCTTCTACTCTTGCCCTGTATGTGTTGAAGTAATACTCTAGGCTGAAGTGCTTCTGGTAACAATGATGATAGGAAAGTAGTGTGAACACTAGAGTGTGTGTGTGTGTGTGGGGGGGGGGAAGGAATGGAAGTCAGGGGAAGGGAAGAAAAGAAAAAAAGTCACGGAGAAGGATAAGAGGTTCAGGGATATACATATACTATCAACTGATGTAAAAAAAATGAAAGGTTTTGCCTCAAAAACATAATCTGTGTGCAGTCTAAATCTTTTGTCAGATGAAAAATTTCTCAAAATAATTGTTCCTCAAGCATTTAGAGGACCATGAAATGCATTTATTTATGATTTTTATTCCACCTTTATTTATAAGTAACTCAAGGCGGCAAACATACCTAATACTCCTCTACTTTTTTACCACAACAAGAACCCGGTGAGGTCGGCTGGGCTGAGAGAGAGTGATTGGCCAAAGGTTACCCAGCCAGCTTTTGCAGCTAAGGTGAGACTAGAACTCACAAGTTTCCTGGTTTTATTTTGCATTCATTTATTTATGCATTATTGGTTAGTTAGTTGGCTTGTTGGGTGTATTGTATATCCTACTTTTCCTTCAAGATTAAGATGGCTTCCCTGGGGACTCTCCCTTCATTTTATTCTTCTACTAGCTATCTTATGAGGTAGGTTGGGCTGAGAGGAAGTCAGAGAAGTCACCCAAAGGATTTCCATGGCTAAGAGTAGACTTGAACCTAGGT
The DNA here is from genome assembly GCF_059756535.1 of Pantherophis guttatus. Taxonomy (NCBI): domain Eukaryota; kingdom Metazoa; phylum Chordata; class Lepidosauria; order Squamata; family Colubridae; genus Pantherophis; species Pantherophis guttatus. The sequence goes on along the minus strand of NC_142064.1, from coordinate 136,600,298 downwards.
CTTGTCAGCCCAAATCCAATGTGGCCACTGGAACAAAAGTGTGCAGGGCCTTATGGACCAAGGACTGTATTTTACTTTTAATAGGCAGAACTGGAATTTTAAACACTAGGCTTGATGCTAGTTCAGTTACATTTAATTCATTCATATGAGTCATTGCCATGTATTAAAACATTAAATTCAAATGTTCTTTTGGCTGCCAATTTCACCCTTTCCATCCCAATAGATTATGCTTCCCAAAGGTGCTTTTCCAAAAGGCAAGTGATTTTCTTCCAAGAAAGCCCAGCTGCCTTTTAGAAAAGCATCTTTGGGACAATCGTGACCTGGATGACTGACAGTCTCCATAGACATTATGCTTCTAAAGATTTCCCCTCTCCCATCCAGCTACATCTTGGTCCCCAGTCCACTACATTCACTTCTTCCCACATGTTCTGCTGGCTGAGTTTATAGTCACCACTTTGGTATCATCTCTGCAGCCCAGAAATCATCTACTAGTCACTCGGCCATATTGATGTCTCTGCAATTCCACTGATTTTGTTGATATGCTCTGCAATTTTCTCCAGCTCAGCCTTTCCTTGTGTGCAAAAACTCTTAGATATCGCTAGTGCCATTTCATATTCCTTTGGTGAAACTTAGAAATGCCTCTCTTCTAGAAGTTATATTCTAAAAGTTCAGTTTCCATCTACTTTGCTAGGCCTTTCATAAGGCTTTAAAAATGTGACTGTGTACCCAGGCCTGAGGCTTGGAATCTGTTAAGGGTCCTGTTCATTGGCTTTACTGTTAGTTAGTTAACTATCTCAATTGCTACTGTTAGATGTAAATGCCTTATTCTCTAATGTGTAAATAGTGTATATAAGAACATCAAGGGTTAATTCATTCTTTGATTCCTAATGTATTCATGACTCATCACTCATTCTCATGACTCCACCCCCTGTGTATATAAGGAGTTATCCTCCACAGTTTCCCCGCTTCTATCTGTGAATATTCAGTGAATATAGAATGCCTTTATGTAAATAAAAAGAGTTGTATTTGAACTCTTAATTCTCTAATGATTTATTGAGTCCGATCCAGAAAAACATCGCAACAATCTGGTAGCAGAGGATGGTTGGATTGACTCAATAAGAACTTAAACATGTCTAAAAGAGATAGGCCCAACACCAGGGCATACAGCAAAGAGATGGAAGAAGATCAAGAAATAATAGATGAACAAAAAGAAAAGGAATTGAAAAGCAGTCCTCTCGGGTCTGAGATATTAAAACTGCTAAGACTCAAAGCAAAAATCAAAAACGTCATAAAAAGCGAAGGAATGACAAAAGGAAAAGAAATTCACGCAAATGAAAATAAGGACTCGAAAACGGTGAGCGATTTACCTACAAATAAAATTACAACGAAAGAGAGAAACACTGATCCCGCGCAAAATTTTGAATGGCAGCCATCTTGTTCTCAACAGACTTCCAAGATGAGCAAAACTGAACCAATCAAAGGACAAAATTCAAAATCTCTGGCGCGAAAAGATCCTCTCGATGCTGAAAACGAAAAGGAAAGACTTTATAACTCAGAAGAATCAGACACGGAAATTGAAGAAACACCAACAGAGATACAAATAGAATCAGCAATAAAAACACTCTTTAATGTATTTGGGCCAAAACTAAAAATCACCAGGGAATCGCCGAAGAAGCAAGCGAACGAACCGATGCCTCGGGACCTGCACGCCTACACCCCAACTTCAAGAGCGACGACACCAGAGCACAGAGAACCTTGCCGATTCCGCCCTACACCAAGGACAGAAGCAAGCGACATCGCTCACAAGAGAAAGAAAAGAACAGCCGTCGTCACCAGGACCCCAAAGACCGAGCCAGAAACCGACTCATCCGAAGAGGAGACGAGCGAGCAAGCGGCAGTGGAGAGAACCTTCCACGACGGAGACAAAGAAAGAATGAGCAACGCGCATGCGCGAAGTCAAGAAAACAACCCGGGAAGATTCGAACTCATGAGGGAACCACACAGACTCGTTGCTGACATCCCTACACCATTCTGCAATTTTCTGCATTTGCAAGACCACGAACTGCCTCAGGTTGTAAGTAACGGCCAAAGTAATATAGGAAACTTGCCTAGTGACTTCCCAAAGTTAAGGGTTGATGGTATTAATCTACAAGAATGGTATCAGCAGCTTCAGGTTATTTTCATGAAAGAGAACTTATTATTTTTTATCACTAATCCTCCAAGAAGACCTTGGACTTTAAAAATAGATAGATTACACCATAGAGCCTTTTTTCTAATAATAGCCAGTATATCTCCTGCAATGTATTATAGCATCAAATCAAATCTGACTGTTTCAGAAATTATTCAATGTATGTTTAATTTGTTCCACAGCGACAGTGTAGCCACTACAACAAGAATGTCCAAAGAATTCTTTTCATCTAGAGTAAAACCAGGGGTTTCTATAAGTGAGCATTTAATATGTTTAAACAAAATAAGGGCTGAACTGCATTTAAGGGGAGAAGTTATTTCAGACCAAACAATGAAAAGTGTTATTATTAACTCACTTGACTCATCATGGGACAATTTCATGTCACATCTTGATACCATTAACTTAGGATATTTATCCATAGAAAGTCTATCCAACAAATTGATAGCTGAAGACAATTCGAGAAAAAATCAATCTAACAATCACACAGAACATAGACCTGTTAGGAAAGTAGCTTTCCAAGAAAAATATAATGAAACATATAGATGCCATAATTGTGGGTCCAAAGAACATAATAGAAGAGATTGCCCCAGATTTTCAAAAGAAAGGCACAGACCAGAATACATGAACAGACACAATCATAGACAGCCTTCTATAGAAAGGCATAGATATAGGAGTCCACCAAATTATAGAGAAAATAGAGGGGGCAGAGAAAGCTCAAGAGATAAAAAATCTGGTTCACTGAATGGACTAAATAAACATGACAATACAAAACCCCAACAAAGTGAAAATAATAATTGGCTCATCGATTCTGGAGCTACAAACCATACCACTAACAATAAAGATATATTGTCTTCTTTTACAGAAGATAAGTTTGTAATAAAAGTAGCCAATCAAGAAAAGGTTCAAGTACTAGGCAGAGGGAATGTAATTTTGTCTGGTTTAGGAAAAATAGAGGGGGTATTGTTAATACCCGAAATACCTCATAACATATTGAGTGCCATAAAACTAAGTAGGGACTCTGGTATTAATATAACTTTCTCAAAGGGAGAAGCAATCCTAGAGAAAAACAAAAGTAAAATAGGTACTGTGATAATTAAAGGGGGGCTTGCCCTACCTCATAACAAAAGAAGAATGGCTACATAATATTGATTCAAATGTTGAAGAATGTATAGAAATAGATGATGAAAATGTTAGCAATAGTGACAATGATGATTGTATAATATCACATGATCAGAATGATGCACCCAACATAAAAAAACCAAAGATAGGTAAACCAATCCATGATGAGTGTGCTCACATCTTACATAGGAAGTTAGGCCATGCCAGCTTTCCTGTAGTACAAAAAATGACTGAACACGCAGAAGGTGTCAAAATAAAAAATTGTGAAAACTATTTAGAATGCTCGGTATGTAAGTCTACAAAACTAAAAACTAGCCCCAGACCAAAAAAATCTGCCAGATCAACTAACAAAATTTTTGACTTAGTACACATGGACCTAGTAGGACCACTTACTCCATCAATCACATATAGAAAACGTTATTTTCTAACAATAGTGGATGATTATAGCCGTTATGGTTTTGTTTACACATTGAAACATAAAGATGAGACTTTTCAAAAATTCAAGGAATTTTATAAACGCATAGAGACACAACATAATATTAGAATAAAGCAAATTATGACAGATAGAGGATGTGAATTCATGTCTAAAGAATTCTCTCAATGGCTAAAGGATAGAGGAATGCTACATTACACTTCCAGTCCATTTTCTGCGTTCCAGAACGGAATTGCAGAAAGGAAAAATTCCACACTACAAACTATGATTAGATGTACATTAGAGGATGCTGGCTTAAGTAAACAATTTTGGTCAGAGGCATTACACTATTCAAATTATACACAAAATAGGACCTGGTCCAGTATTATAAATAAAACACCATACGAAGTGATGTATAATAGAAAACCAAAATTGGCACATATGCATATTTTTGGAGTCACTGCAGACGTACACATACCCAAACAATTGAGAAGAAAGGGAGAAAATGTATCCAGAAGACTTAGATTCATGGGATATGAAACTGGTACAAAAGGATATAGATTCATTGATGGCAATAATAAATTTATAGTTTCCAGAACAGCCGTGTTCCATGAACAGGCCAACTGGTCTAAATTACATTTAAATGAAATATTCCCAAATAAACACATAGAAACAAAATATCATAAGGAAGGAACTGTAGATAAACAAAATATCAACAAACATGAAAACAAGACCAAAACCTGGACAAATAGCCAGTACAAAATAAAAACTGATACACTAACAAAAAAGGAGGCAAGATATATGCATGACAACAATAGTAAACCAGAAAGAACAATTAGAAACAACAGGAACAAGATGCCAGATAAATATAAAGATTACGTAATGAATGTAAATAGTGAACCAATAACACCTAATACGTACGAAGAAGTACTGAAACTTCCTCGCGAAGAAAAAGAGAAATGGGAACTAGCCATGAAAAAGGAAATGGAAAGTTTGAAAAGATTAAATGTGTTTACTCCCACAACTGCACCTAAGGACAAAACTATTATTGGTACCAGGTGGATATATAAAATTAAAAATTTGGAAGGAGGCAATAACCTGTACAAAGCTAGATTAGTTGCCCAAGGTTACGCACAAAAATATCCAGAGGACTACACAGACACATATTCCCCTACTGTGAGGACAGAGAGTGTCAAAACAGCTTTGGTGGTAGCATCAGCACTTAACCTTGATGTATTTCAATATGATATACAGACTGCGTACCTACACGCAGAGTTAGATAAAGAAATCTATGTAAGGGCCCCTCACAGCCAATACACAAATAAAAATGAAACTTGGTTGTTAAACAAAAGCTTATATGGATTGAAACAATCCGGTAAAAGATGGTATGATTGTTTGGTAAAGGTGCTCAAGACTATGGATTTTAACACCACATCTGCTGATAATTGTTTTTTTGTCAAAAAGAATGATGACTGTATTGAGTTTGTATTGATTTATGTAGACAATATTTTATATATTGGAAAACATAAAGGAAGAAGAGAAATTTTTGTGAACAAGCTGAATGAACATTTTTCACTAAAATCTTTAGGTAAGGTAAATAAGTATCTTGGTGTACAGATCAGTAAAACAAAAAAAGGGTTCCAGCTTACTCAAAAGGATAAAATTGTAGAACTTCTAAACAAATGTAATTTGAACAATGCTAAAACATGTGATACCCCCATGCAAACTGACTTTCTCAGAAATACTGATGAATCATCTCCTGAATTTAAGGATAACACATTTTATAGATCAATCATAGGTTCACTTCTTTATATATCTAATTGGACTAGGCCAGATATAGCCTTACCACTTAATTTACTGTCCAGATATGTCAGTAAACCTACAATGTACCATTGGGAAGCTGTCAAAAGGATTTTGAGGTACCTGAAAGGTACTTTAGATTTTTGCCTTATATTAGAACCAAATGGCAACAAGGAACCAAGACTCATATGTTATGCAGATGCGGATTGGGCAGGAGACACATCTTGCAGAAAAAGTACATCAGGTTATATCTTCTTTTTAAATGATTGTCCAATTTATTGGTATACCGGCAAACAAGAACTGGTAGCTACTTCAACTACAGAAGCAGAATATGTCTGTTTATCCAAATCTGCAAATAACCTTGTGTGGTTTAATGACTTAATTTCAGATGTTTGGAAGAAACCTATTTTACCTTTTATCATAAATGAGGATAACAAAGCAGCCATTGAAATCTCCAGATCTGATGCTATTGGACAAAGGTCCAGACATATAGATATAAAGTTTAAACATGTAAGACAATTATCTCAAGACGGTTTTATAAAAGCTGTGCATTGTGATACTTCGGAACAGATAGCTGACATTTTAACAAAGCCTTTACCATCCAAACAACATAAATATTTAACTTCCAAATTGTATGTATTGTATTGTCCCGAATCTGAATGTAATTGGTGTTGTGTAAATAATCGGCATTTAGAGGGGGATTTGTTAGATGTAAATGCCTTATTCTCTAATGTGTAAATAGTGTATATAAGAACATCAAGGGTTAATTCATTCTTTGATTCCTAATGTATTCATGACTCATCACTCATTCTCATGACTCCACCCCCTGTGTATATAAGGAGTTATCCTCCACAGTTTCCCCGCTTCTATCTGTGAATATTCAGTGAATATAGAATGCCTTTATGTAAATAAAAAGAGTTGTATTTGAACTCTTAATTCTCTAATGATTTATTGAGTCCGATCCAGAAAAACATCGCAACAGCTACATAGATTTATTTTTGGATGTTTTATTATTTTTAATTATTTTAACTGCTTTACAGTTTTAAAATTGTAAGCTGCCCAGAGTCACTTGGCTGATATGGGCGGCTATAGCAATTGAATGAATAAATAAATAGAATAATATTATTTGCCTGAAATATTAAACTCTGTGGTTATGGTTCACCTGAAATTTCCTCTGTGTGAATTCTTGTATCAAATATGTTCCAAAATATAAAGCTGTGTCCCAATATAAATTCAGGAGCTTTGAGATCATATTGGCTGGCAAAATGGTTTTTATTAGTCAAGGACTTGCTAAAGGTTGTCAGATTAAGATCCTAGCCTAAAAAATTGACCATACTTCCAAACTCTTTTTTTTCTGCAATAAATATTCTTGCCAAGTTTTCTTTTCAAACTTCTGGAATCTTGATGGAATAATTATATCCACTGTGACATTTCTTGTACCTAATTTGATGGCAAACTCCTAAGAAGAAATTTCCATTTCAAAAATTGTCAGGTTCTAGCTGCAAAGTTTATTTGGCTTGACCATAAACATCCAAACCTAACTATGACAATGCCAAAATGATTTTTAAAAAATGCATTGTGACTTTTGTGATCCCAAATTCTGCATATTGGTTGTACTTGCAAACCAAAATTACATGCAAGAATAGCACAGGCAGAATTTGCACCTTGATGTATTGAAAATACCGTAATTCATTGCTTGCCTTCCCTTTTGCCTTCTTCCGGTGCATGCCGCTCATATCCGTTACCATCCCCTTTACTTTTGACACCAACTTGTCACCCAGCTTCCAAAAAGTAGAAGAAAAGACTGCAGACCTCTGCTATTTTATTTGGTGGACAGGGGATCTTTGCAGAATTCTGTGTTAGCACTATTAGGTATGAAACGGCAACAGTGGGGATCTATAACATCAAATGTAATAGCCCTGTGTTTCCTTATTGCAGTGTTCTGAAGATAATAAGGTTTGTCAAACTGAAGTAGCCCCGTTTTTTCTCATTTCAGTGCCCTGAAAATAATGAGAAAGTTGAACTGGTGATTTTGTTGTTGTTGTTTATTTGCCTGTTTCTCTGTTTGTCAATTTCAATATTTCAATAACTTCTCCAGTTTCTCTGAAGTAGAAGATGTGGATGCTAAGTTTCAGTTCTTCTGTTCTACAAGTAGTTACTCATAGTTTTGGACTTACCACCACAATTGGAACCAAAATTTCTGTTGCTAAATAAAATGATTGTTAAGTGAGTTATGCCCAGTTTTTCCTTTTTTGCCATGATTAATAAGGGAATCATGCAGTTGTTAAGCAAATTTGACTTCTCCCATTGATTTTGCTTGTTGGAAGCCAGCTGGGATGATCAGATGACCCCAGATTCTACAACTGTCGTAAATACATGTTGGTTGCCAAGCACCACAATTTTGATTATGTGACTATGGGGATTCTGCAGCAGTCATAAGTGTGAGGACTGCTTGTAAGTCACTTTTTTCAATGCTGTTGTAACTTCAAACGGTGACTAAACAAATGGTGGTAAGTCAAGGACTACTTGTAGTTGCACAATCATGGCAGGGTCTGTCACCTGTCTTTATTTCTGTCCTGGTGTCTTCCAATACCTTCCTTCCTTCCTTCCTTCCTTCCTTCCTTCCTTCCTTCCTTCCTTCCTTCCTTCCTTCCTTTTTTCTTCCATTTCTTTCTTTCTCTTTGTCTCTCTCTTCCTTTCTTCTTTCTCATTATTTTAGATGGCCAAATGAAGTATAGAATGAGGTTACGATGAGGCAGGCTAGACAGGCTCCAGCTAGAATTCTGAACTCATATTCATCTGCACTGTCCCACTAGTGATTGGGGACATGTTGAATGGAGACAGAAGTAAAGCCAGAGGAAAATAACTGGCTTTAAAAACACAATTTGACAGTAGCACAATAACTGGCTATAAAAACAGGCAACACAATTTTACACTATCTCAGAACTGATATGGCATAAACAAACTTCTATAGTTTCATTATTTTGTGCCAACTCCAGGAGAAATAGAAGGCTCTTTCTCCATTATTGAGTCTTAAGAATTCTCTATTCCTCTTTGAGTTTGCACAAAATAAACCCCTGTCCCCTCTTGCCAATGCCTACTTCCATAATCGAGTTAAAGATTCACAGAATAAAGTGACTATGATCTCTAAAAACTTATCTTTGTCCTGAAGAGGTCATAAGTTTATTTATTGCCTTGTTAGAAGAAATTAATGTAGCTATCTTATAAAGCTGGGAGAATTGAAGTCTGCAAGTAGTTATGATAAAAGTTAAAAAGGCTGTTGGCTCCTGATGACTGGATATGCAATGCATTCTCTTTTTGGTGTGCGGTTCTTTCTTGCAGGATGTTCTTTTTAAATTTCCTAGTCTAGCCAAGAATCTCATGATTGTCAGATATTTGCCATCTATGGACCAACTGTGCAGAACTAAGGTCAGCCAAGGTCAGATAGGTACTGCTACCTATTGAGATTTTGTCTTCAAATTGAGCTTGAGTCTTGGTTACTTATAATGGCACACTGTGTTGTGTTCTTGATGTTATAAAGAAGTGGTTTCCCATCTTCTTTTTGCAGGATGGTTTTTGACCTCCCAGTTTCACTCTCATCTAGTTTCCTTCAAATATCTGGAGGGTTGTTACATAGGAAAGGAAAAGAGTTTGCTGTCATAGAAGGTCCCATGGGATTCAATTCTAGAAAGGCAGATACAGTTGAATGCTTGGAGAATTATTTTAATATGAACAGTTTGACCAAGGAACAATTTTTTGGGGGGGTGGGTGGGTGGCTTTGTGCCAAAGAGTTGTATCATATGTTTTACAACACTTGCATCCAAGTTCCAACTATATGTATTATGTACATAGAATAAGGGTTGTGTGTTTTACTAAGGGAAAGTGCCCAAATTTCTCCATCCAAAATGGAGGCAATTGGTTTACAGGATGAGTGAATGAAAGAATATGAATATTGAAAAACAAGATACCAATTTTTCTGCATGACTGGCATATAATAGTGAAAGCATGAAAGCCTACGCAAGATACTGAAGAACAATATGTAATTGAATGAGACACACAAAGAGACTCTGACTTGGAAATGTGATGGACAGGTAAACAATGCATGTCTATTGAGGGTGAAATGGCAAGAATTTCCAAACATTTTAATTGTAATTCAGCAATCTTCAATGTAATGATACAGTTTTCATCTATTAAAATGCATCACTACAACTGGATTTGTATATTTCCCACTTTAAATGTTATCATATCACCCTTTGATAATTGATGCAACAGAAGATTTCCCCATTTGTCTGACCAAGATGCAGGTCCATATTGCATGGAGAGTGGATTAGCTTTATGAAAATTGATTCGGTGTCTGTATTGCCATCCCAATTTTTGTATCCTCATACTGCATACTGATAAAGCAGAAGGGAATGCAAGGGAATACAATTCTAGGACTCTGAAAGTAGAAATTATGGTTTCATAACATAAATTTTTAATCTGTTTAATGGGGTATTTTAAAATTCAGCCTAAATTATTTAATTTGTTTTAATTTATTTTAGATTTTGTATTTCCTGTGTTTTATCTTCTGGCTGTTCACCGCCCTGAGTCCTTCGGGAGAAGGGCAGTATAGAAATTTAATAAAATAAATAAATAAATAAAATCTGCTTCTTGGAAGCCAATAAATTGATAACAGAACTTGCTGTTGTTTGTGGACAGATCAATAGTTGGACTTACCATGAGGTATCATGCTGGTCACAAGGAGTTAGAGGCAACAGGAAAAGATTAATTCTACTTTTCCAATCATAAGGCAGGGCTAAGACTTTTATATCTTACAAATGTAGTCCCTACCAATACAATCACCTATTGTACAAAAACTACAAGAAGATCCATTGTATTGTTTAAACATTGTTTCAATACACTAAAGAAAACCAGAACACAAATATTGCAGATTCATATCCCATATATTATAAAATTGATTTTGCATTGTTTAGGCATCATATGGATAGGACTGAATCCATCTTCTGGCGATCACTGTGGTACTTCACTGTAAGTTCAGCTGTCTTAATCACTGAAAATTATATTGACAGGGAAGAGATATTTTAAAGCTAATGCTGAAGGTAGTTCAGTGTTTTATAATACTTTCTGCTAGATTGTGCATCCAAAGGCAACTTCCACGGAGGAGAATTTAGCTGGAGGGAGCCTTCAGATAAGTTATTTAGAGAGAGAGAGAAAAAATCTGCTGCCACTAGTGTGTATTACTGACCTCCTGAATATGGGCCATGACCAAAAACCTGTGGTAATAGATATGAACTCCAAAATGATCTGTGTGCATGTGGACCTAAATATGTTTGAAATCCAGGTGGATTAAGTAAGACTTGGCAGGTGAAGGGCTACATCAGGGGTGAAATCCAGCAGATTCTGACAGGTTCTGGAGAACTGATAATGGAAATTTTGAGAACCGGCAAATACCACCTCTGGCTGGCCCGAGTGAGGTGGGAATGGGGATTTTGAAATATCCTTCACCCAGGAGTGGGGAGGGAATGGGGATTTTGCAGTATCCTTCCCCTGGAGTGAGGTGGGAATGGAGACTTTTTTTTTTTTTTAATTTGATTTATATGCCGCCCTTCTCCGGACTTTGCAGTATCCTTCCCCTGCCACGCCCACCAAGCCACACCACACCCACCAACCCACGCACACAGAACCGGTAGTAAAAAAAATTTGGATTTCACCACTGGGCTACATGGGCATTTTCCTGCAAAGGCAGACCTGTCCAGAACAATAGATGGGCATAGCCGACACTGCGAAGGTGTCGTGGAGGCAACGTATTTAAGAGAGGTGGGATATATGCATGCGTACATCGTTATCTGGCAGGTGCGATGACATCTATGAGATTCGTTGCGCGTTATCAATATAGGTGCGTGCGTGCGAACCAGTGGAGAAACTTGTGCGGCGATGGGAGGTGGGCGTGAGGCTGGAGAAGAGGTTGTCTTCCGTGGGTCCTTCCTCCTTTTCTCCTCCACCCCCTATCGGCGCTCTCCAATCCACCGCAGCCCGCCCTTTATTAAAGTGGCGGGAACGGGCGGCGAGGAACTCTTGTCGTCGACTTTGGGCTTTGCCTCCAGTCTGATTGCTGCTGCTGCGCGAGAGAGGGACGCCAAACTCTTCGCCCGGGAGCCAGAAGCTGCGGAAAGAGCCTCTTCTCTGCCCGTCTCCGGCAGAGCAGCTCTCGCCGCCGACACGGAGACGGCCCGCTGAGGCTGCTAGCGCGCTTGCCCTCCTTTCTTCATCAGGTGGCCGGGTAGGATTTTGAGGGCAATGGAAAAAACTCGCGATTTGGGGCGAGAGCAACAGAGTTGGGGAAGCGGAGGGATTATGTGAAAGTTTCGTCTAACTTTATCGGAGGGTGGTGGTATTCTTTTCATTGCGGGCAGTCTTGCCCGGCTGGCACTCTTCCTGTCTTTCCGATCTCTCGGGGGCTTTTGAGAAGAGTTCCACGGGGGTATTTTGTTCATTATACTGTCACATCATCCATCACCGATACTAATGAAAAGTGAAGGACAGGGGAAGGGTGGGGGGAAAGGGAGGCGGTTTTGAATAGACTAAAGAAAGCACTTCTTCACACACCATAAATAACCTAGGGGATTTTATTACCGCGGCCGCTAATTTGGATGGTTTATTTTATTTTATTTTATTTTATTTTATTTTATTTTATTTTATTTTATTTTATTTTATTTTATTATTTTATTATTTTATTTTATTTTATTTTATTTTATTTTATTTTATTATTTATTTATTTATTTCGTCAAGCATGCATTTTATTTATTTATTTATTTATTTATTTATTTATTTATTTATTTATTTATTTATTTATTTATTTATTATATTTCTATACCGCCTTTCTCCCGTAGGACTCAAGGCGGTGTACAGTCAAGAAAAATATAGACACACAAACATCATAAAATTGCTCATTAAATTTTATGACAGATACAAGTGTAAACATAATTATAAATACATGAAAAGGATACAAATAAAAGAAAACATTAGGACAGGGACCGTAGGCATGCTGGTGCACTTATTAATTATTATCTTATTAATTATTATTTTATTTATTATGCACATAATTAATTACGCGCATAATTATGCACCAGGGATTGGATTAAATTCATGAAAATTCAATATTACCTGTGGGTCTGGGGCTAAATATCAACTGCAAGGGAATAAAGGCGGGAGGGGAGTACAGTTATGTCACTGTCTCTTGCCTAGTTAATTGTAAACTTAACTTTGGGGGCATCTGATCGGCCACTAAGAGAAAATGCCCCCAATTCAGTATGTTCTTATGTCTTTAATGACTAAAAGTATAGAAGTATGCTGATTTGCAATTAAGGGCAGCATTTATAGATGCTGGACTGTAGTTCCCAACAGTGTAATGGATATCTAAACAGAAGAATAACAAATAGAGTAGAGAATGTATCTGATGCAGAGAGTTCTTATGCACCTCAGCAGAAGAGAGTCATAGGGTTATGATATGGTAACATCATTTAACTATTTGAATAGCTATAATGCATAAGACATCGCAGGATTGAAATATAGAAAAACAGACTTTGCTGAATATGTGGAGAAATTGCTTAACAATATAAGTAAAAACTGCCTCCAAAGGTGGTAGTTTATCCTTTGCTTGAAAGTGCTGAAGCAATGTCAGAATGGTAATCTGTTAAGGGTTTAATCATTTTCCCCTTGTCCTGGGACTGTACCAAATGAACTGAAAAAACTATCCCAGATCTAAAATGTTACGATTTTTCATGTAATGCCCAATAATGGCATGCCTGGTCTGATACTTCAGGCCAGATTAAGTTTGGTAGCAATTGTCCCTCTGCTTGATAGCACAAGAGACAAACATTTAGACAGACTAGCAGTGAGCACTGATGTGCTTGCCCCTTCCTGGCCAGTCCCTTTCTGACCCCATTTAAGATTTAGTCATGCTGTGTCCACAAAAAGAGATACACAAGGTATTAAGACAGACATTTTACACCATTTTGTAAGGATTCTGAGTACGCAACCCACAGAAGTCTGTAAGAAGGCCTGGCATCTTGAGAACTGGCATGTGTATGACACAAGTGTTTACATGTATGTTTTGATTGCCTTCATACTTGTGGAGTAGAACAGAGGAAAGACAGTAGGTACTAAGATGAGGCAAACTCCATCCTAAGATACTGAAGGATGCTTCACCTCTGAAGACTTTGAACACACTGACCACATCTAGGTTTTTCACATAAAGCAAGAGTAATACAGAAAAAATAAATAAAAAGTTAATAAGACCAAAAGCCCCAAATAATCTATTTCATTGCTAATCTGATCCTGCTGGCTACTTGGATTTCTCATCTGAAGAAACTATTTGATAGGTGGGAATAAGGACTGGTGACGGCTCAAAGATTGCTACATATATTTAAGCTATTTAAGCTATGCATGAATGGTGGTGGATGGCTGATTAGGTTTTGAGTAAATGTATGACGGAGATGCAGTTAAATGTTGCATTGCAAATATGAACAAGCAAAAGCTTAGGTGTGGGAAAGTAGATGAATGAAAAATCTAATAGCACATTTACCTTGTAGGTCAGCTAGTCTAACCTCCCGCCCACCCAAGCAGGAGACCGTACACCATTTCTGACAAATGGCAGTCCAATCTCTTGTTTCATATGGCATTATAATCTTAATATAAGCAAATGTGTGTCTGTCTAAATGTATTATTCACAGAATTACAGAACTGAAATTAAAATACAGGTGTTTTTTAAAAAAAATAAATATAAGAGAACTTCATGGGCTTTGCTATTATATTATTTGTATGCATGCTGTACAAATCACACAGATATAAAGTTTATGTGCATGTTAAGAAAAGTCACGCACATATTATTTTAAATTAGAATTGGAAGTTATAAATGTGATCCTTAACTTATTCACCCAGCCTACGAGCTTCTCTTTTGTTAGAATTGAAAAGTACTTATTATTCATATGTAAAACATATGAAAGGGCTTAAAACCTCTAAGACATTTAAATGCAATTTGAAAACTGAAGATTTAATGAAAACATCCAAGACACACTTTAAAATAAGTTTAAAAAGCTAACTATGGAGTTAAAAGCGTTCTAAAACACAACTTTACAGTGAACAGAAAAATGTATGTACAAGAAGTTAAAAGGCCCAAAAGAAAGACAGATTCTTCTCTGCAGAATGCATCAGATGAACCTGAAGTATGCATTCATAGAATCCATACATTCTTTATAGGAAAGTTGGGAATACTCTGTGTGAAAACTTTGGTTTGTATTTATTCCCTGCTCTCCTAACACTTATAATGCAAACCTAATAGCTAGTTAGGAGCCCCCACCAAACATATAACTCGTTTGAATGTATTTAATGTATGCATTTATTAAAACAGAAAAAAACACTGAAATATATCTAAATCATAAGGATATCTAGATTATATTCAAGATATATTATTAAAGACACATCTATATCTGAATGAACATAACATCAGTATATCAAAAGCAATGAAAAAGGGTTTGTTTCCATGAATATAAAATAGCAGTAATCTTGATTATAAATCTAGAGTATAAAGTTTATAAGGATTAAAATTGCACTGAAGATCACGCCATTAGTTTAAAATATTGCAT
This sequence comes from Pantherophis guttatus, assembly GCF_059756535.1. Lineage (NCBI taxonomy): Eukaryota > Metazoa > Chordata > Lepidosauria > Squamata > Colubridae > Pantherophis > Pantherophis guttatus. The sequence continues at coordinate 136,585,135 of NC_142064.1, read as the reverse complement.
AGCTGAATATAAAATTTAATTAGTGTAAGTTAAAATTTCAGGGTAATAAAAGTGTGCATGAAAGAAGTAAGGGTAAAAAAGGTTAAGCTAAGAATATTATGATTAAAGAGGAATGAACCATAGTAGGAGACCTGATTATCAGTCTTGAGCAATTCAGTTACTTTATTATTTATTACAAATACAATAGGAATTCTATCATTGTACAATAAACTGAAATACAGAAAGATTGTAGACATGTAAGTAGTTAGCTGCTTTAAAGCCCATGGAACAGAATTGCAGCCTAAGCGAATAGTTCTTCACTTAAAGCTTGAAAGTCATTGAGTGATCCCATCAACTGTGTTGTAAGTTTTGCTGATTGGGAAAGAATTAACTCTTTATAAGAGATTGCTTGTATCACCTTTCCATATGTCCCCAGTGTTGGAGATCATTATGACAATCTTTATATATAAGATATAAATGCCCATCATCAGACAGGACAAAGAAAGAGGACTTTCATACAGGAGGCTGCACAAAATCTGAAAATTTAAAATGTTATATACCATAAACGGTAGGATTTTTTAAAAAAATTATAGCACACAGTATTAATATCAACTGTGATTTGACTGGGACAAGCTAAGTGATGTATGCCAATAACGAAGAAGGTGAACTAAAGGTAGAATTCCAAACATTCTATGCCACAAAACTTACTTTTTAGCTCTCTCAATTATAATACAAGCAGCCACTTACTAGAGTCGAGAGTACTTACTGCAAGAGGATGGAAAAATGATTGAGAACATGAGGATGAAGAGGGCTATTATTATTATTTAAAAACTTAAAACGGTCCTCACAAGAGGTAGCTATCATCAGCTAGTACCATAGACTGGAGTAGCAGAAAATTATGAAGCAGGAGGAAGCCAAGCCAAGATCACAGATTTTTCCCCCCTCTCCAATAAAACCCTCACCTAACTCTTCTTTGGACAATGGCTCAATTCCTCCAAATGAAAGCCCTATAATGAAGTCATTTCATGACTGTCATTAGGGCTTCACTGTATGCTTATAGCTTTGCTGGTTGAATTGGAGTAAACCTATCCTAAGAATTTGCCATGTTGACAACAAATAACACTCCCTTAAACAGGAACTGGACTATGTTGAGAGATATGGAGACTGAGGATATAAACGGCTTTCCAACTCCAGGCTTAACAATTGGAAATGAATTCTTAAGTTTGTTAAGGTTAACAGAGATATGATAACCCAGTAGTTTCAATTGGAGGAAGGAATCATGTATTCTTCAACCCTCTGCAACCACCCCGAGCATCGTTTTTGCTGGCAGAGGCTTGCAGGAGTCTGTTGCAGCCGAAAACGGAATCCAGACAGACCGCACGTGCCCCCCCCCGAGCTCCATTTTTTCTGGCAGAGGGCTGCAGGAGGCCATCATGGCTGGAAACGGAACCTCAATGAGTGACGTGGAGCTGGCCAAGCCCACCCTGCCCACGTCCCCCTGCCGCAGCCCCTCGAGGTCAAACAACCCTGATGCAGCCCTCAATGAAATCGAGTTTGACACCCTGTGTTAGATAGCCCTCCATTTTAGGATACTTGTACTATTTAACACTAAACAAATATAGATGGGCCCTTTCTAGAGTCCATCTTGATACTCTCCCATCAGCCTTACTAGAGGGAAGATTTCGCGGGACCCTTTATTCACAGAGACTTTGCCCCCATGGTTCTAAGGAGGTGGATATTCTTGCCCATGTTCTTATGTGGTGCCTCTTCTATAGTACCTCAAGACGTGCGTTGACTGCACTAATCATTTCCAAATAACAAGGGCCATGCAGATAAAGTTTATGCTCATTATCTTTTAAGGGACACTAACCATACGCTTAACATACCAAGTTGCCAAAATATTTTACCAAGTTGCACAACTGCGCAAAAAAATTAAAATTAGACATGCTGTTTTATTGTCCCATATTTTTTCCCCTTCCCTAACAACTAATTGTTGTATTAAACTGTTCCTTTTTTACTGCAGTTTTTATTTTTAATCAGTACTAAATTGTAAAGACTGGTCAAAGACTGTAATAAAGGTATTTGATTTGAAGGAGAGGAGATAACTGGAAGACAAAAACTAAAGAGTTAAATCAAGACAAGAAAAATAAAACACCAAAAATCTGGAGTTGTTGTGCAAGTCAACCAATTAAAGCTAAACAAGTTTCTGTAGAAAACTTGTTCATGAAAACTGAATACAAAAATGGAAAACCACCAGAAAAGTCTCTTATTCAGGGGGGAAAAATGCAAATACAAGGACAATCAAGAGAAGCAGACATTGCAAAACAAATAGAATACAGAGTTGTAGGGACAGGTAAGGTAAGCCTCATCCAATTAGACACAGGCAGTAAATGTAGACTAATAAACATAATACACGTTGATTCCATTGAATCTTCCTCTTTTGATAGCTATTCAATAAGTACACACTCGGTGAAATTTATAAAAACAACTGAAATTAATTAACATTGGAAATACAAAAAAACTGAGATTCCATATACATCACAAGTGGAGGATATTGAACATAATAACCCAGCTAGGGATATTGAAAGAACACAGCTGGTGAAAAGTCTAATTAATGCAGAAGTAAATCTCCCAATAACTTGTGTTATCAAAAGAAAGAGCTCTGGCAAAGCAATATACAGTAAACACAGTTAATGATCATGAAGGAAATGGACATAATTCTAGAACAACCAATGATTCACAGAGCACCACAAAATCCATTGTCAGCTCAGATGGATAAGGCAATGAAGACAAATAGTGTAGGAGTTTACAAGTTACTGCAGAAGTGCACAATACAAAGCAACCAGAAATAGAATCGAACTTGAGATTGTTTAAGGAAGCGTAGGATGCAACATACAAGTTTACACCAAATATCTTGGGTTAAAAATAATTATGTTAACAAAGTTATTTAATTTTAAATTTTAAGCGTAATAAGAGTATATGAAATGGCTAGAGGATGATTCAAACACTTCAAAAGCAAGCAAACAAAAAACAACAACGAAGGGACCAGAGACTAACAGATATGTCATATTTCAATACAATACCAGGAGTCTTTGCAGGAGAATAAGGCAAAATAATTCATACGTTCCAAATCCAAAATACGATTAATCAACAGTTTACAAAAAAACTAACATGATGACTTCTATAATTAAATGTGCATCCTGGAACATTATTGGGTAAATGCATAGACAGGATTTTTTTTTTTCATTTTCTACAAGATTACTGGTATATGATTTTTTTCTTAAGAAATTTAGCTGATAGGAAATAGTCTGGTAGTATTATCTAGCTACACGTGTTTTTATAAATAGGCCAAGAAGGGTCAAAAAAAAAAGAGGCGTGCTAAAGGGGGTTTAATGAGCTTAATTTTATTATATCATGATGTGAGAAGAAATGAATCCTGGAAATTATTATAAAGATGAAACTCAAATGCTAAGGCTGAAATCTAAAGGGAGAATGTTAATATGTATTAGTATTTATATGCTACACAGATAACCGGTAAATTGGGATAGCTTGGGTCATTGATATGTTACGTGAACCTAGAAGTGTAGATTTAATTATTTATGGGGATTTTAATGCTATAATCAGCCCAAGTTTGAAAATACTGAACTTTTTTGAAATAGAGGCAATTTTTTTTCTGGGTCATGTGTCATGCAATATGATCCAGAATAAACTCAGAGTAGAACTACTTATTATATAAAGAGAGAATCTTTAGATGAATCTAACTCTCAATTCATGGCAAATAGATGGGGAAGAAATGGAGGTAGGGACAGATTTTATTTTCCTGGGCTCCAAGATCATCGCAGATGGGGACTACAGCCAAGAAATTAAAAGGCATTTGCTCCTGGGGAGGAAAGCTATGGTAAATCTAGTCAGCATACTAAAAAGCAGACACATCACCCTGCCAACATAAGTGCGTATAGTCAAGGGTATGGTTTTCCCAGTTGCAATGTATGGCTGTGAAAGTTGGACTATAAGGAAGGCTGAGCGCCAAAAATTGAGGCCTTTGAACTATGGTGCTGGAGAAGACTCCTGCGAGTCCCTTGGATTGCAAGATGATCAAACTGGTCAGTCCTAGATGAGATCAACCCTGACTGCTCTTTAGAAGGCCAGATCCTGAAGATGAAACTCAGATCCTTTGGCCACCTAATGAGAAGAAAGGACTCACTGGAGAAGAGCCTAATACTGGGAATGATTGAGAGCAAAAGAAGAAGGGGACGGCAGAGAATGAGGTGCCTGGATGGAGTCACTGATGCAGTTGGCGTGAGTTTAAATGGACTCCGGGGAATGGTAGAGGATACGAAGGCCTGGAGGAACGTTGTCCATGGGGTCGTGACGGATCGGACATGACTTCGCAACTAACAACAATAACTGATTAAAAATGAAGAGTAGAACTAAAACGACCAAAATAAAATCAAATCCTGAATTTAGAAGAAAGCAAAAACATTTATTGTTAATCTGCTGCATATATAGAAGTACTAAAAGATAGTCTGCTTTTTAAAAAATATTTGTGTTCACCAATGTACATTTAATGAACACGTTCACCAAATAGAGAATGGAAAAGTACATGTTCTTAATACTTCGAATTTCCTTTCCTATTTTCAGAAAGTAAATGACTAAGTTCTATTCTGTACTTGAAATCTCATGAGAGGGATGAATTAATTAATTTCCTAAAAAATGAAAACAATAGCTTCATTTTATACCGTCACAAAAGATAGAATGGTTGATATTTCTTTGCACCTGACAGTTTTCTTTTCTGTGCTGACTTTTTTTTTCTCCACTATCTATTTCTGAATTCCCCTGCACCCCTTAATTATTATTTTTTTCTCCCTTTCCAAGCTTTTTCTCCCTGAGGGGAAAAAACCCCCACAATGAAGTGTTCCCTTGTTCTGACAGTGCTGCTGTCCTTACTAGTGGCAAAGTTATGTCGTGGTTACTGTATTGAGTCTCTGGAGCAACAGATGCCCAGTGGAGTCCAAACAAAGGTGAGGTAAACTGAAATGTTATTGAATATATGGTGTGGTAGTTTTCGAGAGAACAACAACAGCAACAAATTCCTGTGCTCCATCTGCTTTAAATCTGCATATAAAATTGTACTGGTATATGTAGGGAGGATGTCTCAGAGAGACTATAGAATGAAACTTGTCTGCAGATGGAGAAAGACATACCGTATGACCACTATTGGAACTGGAATTTCTGTTGCTAAGCAAGGCAGTTGTTAAGTGAATTGAGCCCAATTTTACAACTATTTTTGCTACGGTTGTTAAGCAAATCACTACAGGACAGCGGTGGGTTGCCCCCGGTTCGCACCGGTTCTATAGAACCAGTAGTAAAACCGGCGGGAGGCTCCGCCCACCGACCCCGACTTCATCAAAACGCTTCTGCGCATGCGCAGAAGAGCGTGCACACTTGCTTTGCTCGTGCGCACATGCGGCCCCCACTGCGAACTGGTAGTAAAGGTAAGTAGAACCCACCCCTGCTACAGGAGTTAAGTGAATTACATAGTTGTTAAGCAAAGGCCACTCCCCACCCCCCAATCGATTTTGCTTGTGGGAATCTGGCTGGGAAGGCCGCAAATGGTGATGCTGCAGCCATCATAAATACATGCTGGTTGCCAATTGCCTGGATTTTGATCACATGGCCATAGGTGTGTGTGTAAGTCCGAGGACCAGTCATCAGTCATGTGTTCAAAATTCAGATGCTAGGCAACTGGCATGTATTTATGATGGTTGGTGTGTTCCAAGATCACATGATCCTCTTTTGCGACCTTCTGACAAGCAAAGTCAAGGGGGAAGCCAGATTCGTGTTACAGTAACCGTGTTACTGACTTAACAACTGCAGCGATTCACTTAACATTTGTGGCAAGAAAGGTCATAAAATGGGGCAAAACTCACTTAACAATAGAAGTGAGTTGCTATTGTCTCACTTAGCAATAGAAATTTTGGGCTCAATTGTGGTCGTAAGTAGAGGACTGCCTGTACACTGCAGAAAGTTCAGAGTGGACTGCACCGCCAGATTTTGCAGGATGGGAAGAGGAACATTTTTTTAAAAAAATCCCCTTGCTAAAATAAATATCAAGACATCCTAGAAAAAGAAGCCCCAATCTGCTTAATGAGCTATCTCTGTAGAGTGTTAAAGTGACATACAGGAGAAGCATTCCAAGGATGTTTGGAGAAAGTAGAGGGACTCAAGGGATCCCCTTATTAAATTGCTGAGGATTACCAGAGTCCTGTATTTAAAAACTACAGTAGTTAAAATATAGCTATGAACTGAGGAAGAGCTGAGAGAAGGCAAATGTAGATATTCCATTACTTTTTAAATGCTGTTTGGGAATAGATTTCTCTGAACAGACATATAAAGTGAGGCAAGGAATTATTGTGTTAATAGTATTAAAGGAGTAGAGATGAAATGTGAGTAAAATGATCCTTAACTTCAAGGTTCTTAACTTGAAATTATTTGTTTTAATTTCTCCCAGTGCTATTTCCTACAGTTTTAAGTCCCATTGATCCAAAGATTTTCCTCAAGACTTCCTTCTCAACATCTTGAACAAACATCTAACAATTGGGGGGGGGGGGGGGATGCCAAAATCAGCCCCAAACTAATAATTTGAGACTGGGGGCGGGGATTTAGTGAGGTAGCTGGATAATGTAATCTTGGAGAACTAAAACTGCCACAAATAGGGTGCTTTATAGAGCATTGCTAAGATTTTCTGTACATATAAAATCATTACGTTGAAACTAGACTTATTAAAGGGGAATTTAAAGTTTTAAACTACTTTTCCTCTCTTGTTCCTGAGCTATTAACAAATTGGCAATTGCTTAATCTTGTCAATCCATTTTCTTTTTAAAAAAAAATATTTAAACAAATAAATCCTGAGACTAACGAGAAATATCAAAAGCATGTCCAAACTTTACAGTACCTGTTGTCCCAGAATCGATCTTGGGAAAGTAGAAACAGTTTTGTTTTTAATTAACTTCTTCACATCTAGGTTCAAAGGTAGGAAAATAACTAGGCCATTTCCAGATCATGCTGCAATGGTTGTAAGTGTGAAAAATGGTCGTAAGTCATCTTTTTCAGTGCCATTGTAACTTCAAACAGTCACTAAACAGACTGTTGAAAGTCAAGGATTACCTATACTACCTTCTACAACATTCACAGACCACGCTTAAGGCCTGCCATGCATTTATATTGAATTCAGTACTTCCTGACAGAATAAGCTAAAACAATTTTCTCTGTTCCAAATCTGCAAAAGAAACTGTCATCTTGTAGGTGAGCCAGAATCTAATCTGATACAAAAGGGACATTCATTCATAGGTATCAAAAGAGGAGTAGAGGATGAGCTACAATTTCCCCCATCCTCCCATTTCTGTTAAAAAAAAGGGGGCTTTATGCAGTGTAAATTGCTTTTGGGGGCAAGGCCTGCAAGGAGACTTAAGTAGCTTCTTTTGTCGAATCCCTTCTGAATTAGATCCGTTGAGGATAAAAAGCTTTGAGAAATCCAATTCTGTCCTCAGCCGTCATAATCTCTTCTTGTTACTTCTGTGCAGTCCAAAATAGGACTAAAATTACCATAGCTTTACCGCTCTTAACAAAGCAATTCCTTATTTTTGGATGTTCTTGAAATTTGGACACACTTTACTCTGTCCCCTCCCTCAAATTGCTTTACTCAGCCACCCCCAAATTAAAGTAGCAGTTCTCTCTCTTTTCTTCTTCTAGGCTGATTAACATATTGTATAAGGAGAGGTAATTGGCAGCTTTTTAAGTAAAAATCTGCTCTTACCTGGAATTAGAATGGAATTGGCATCGGAAGGGAGAGATTTCATTAGGGTTTGGAGATGTTACTTGTTTAGCTAGCATTGTCAATATATTGGTAGCTACTTCTCATAAAGGACAGTCAAAGATAGATGAAGAATCTTAATACTCACATGAAGATTTCGAGGTCTGGAGTTTGAGAAGGGGGTTTAGCTGTGGGAATTGGTGTTCTATTCTCAGAATATTAGGTGGGGAAAATAACTGAGGAGCCAAAATTCATGGAAGCTGTGGCCACTGGAAAGGGAATCTCCTGCTAGAAATAAAAGAGAGAAATCCTTCAATACATTTCCTATTAAGCCAGGGATAAAATGGTCAGTTGCAGAATTTTGCATTCTCTCTAGGTTGACTAATTGACCGGTGATCAATCCACTTAGAAATTTTAAAAAAATGGCTGTGGAAGCCTGGGTTTTGGTCTTCCTCTAAGAGAGATAAAGGGTAGTTTCCTGGTTGCGCTGAGACTGACAAAGTCATCGGGACCCATAGGACCCACATTGGACCATTTCAGGTTACCCTTTCCATTTATGTCAACATATTGTCCCTCACTTGCACAGAGCATCTGGAAGTGGGATAGAGAAAAACTTTCAGAGCTGTGGGTAGACAATAAGATACAGGAAGTAAGTGAAGTCCTCTGGAAATGTCTAGCAGACCGTCTTTATCCTGGGGTAAGGAGATGGTGATGGTTTATCCTGAGTGGTTAGATCTTCAATTCATAATACTTGTGTGGAATTTGATTTTTGTAGCACCTGCTGTCAATTCTACTAGGGAGACCAGACCGGACCAGGAAATCATCTCCACAGGAAGGCTAAAAACTACTTTTACTGAAATTGGCTATAATAACAGAATATTACAGGTCTGATTGTGCTGTACCTTCTCCTCCTTATTGTTCAGTGAATTAGGGAGGCTTCTACCTGAACTGCTTCTAAATGTTAACTCTTTGTCCTAGACTTGGAAAAAAAATGCTTCAGCACTTTTTGTCTAGGTAATGGCTCCTGCATATCCTCATCATGGTTAGTCTCCTGACTCACTTCACCTGTTGATGAATCTCATAGCTTTTCTTTCTACTTATCATTCTGAAATGTTTTCCCCATAGTTCAACGCATGGTTCTCCAGGTGGTGAGATAACAGTAAGCTCTTTAGAAGAACAATAGCAGGGATTTATCTCTATGGGGATTCTGGCTGTTTTATCATCTTCTAATTCAAGACTTTCTCCAAAATGGGTGCCTTCAAAGTGTGTTGCACTAAATATCTTTCATCCCAAACCTTTTATTGGTGGTGATGAATTAGAAATTTCAACAAGTCTGAAGGCGTTCCAAGTGCAGGAAAGCCATGTTTCTTTGGGGATTCGAACTATGCAAGCAAAAAGCAATTTATCATCTGGTATCCAAAATCCATAGTGGGTAGTATTATTTTGAGGATCAATCAAAGCGAGACACAAAAAATGTGTGGAACGTATACAAGATGTGACAAAACATAGGGAATGGGGTGGAAACAAAACTCTTGTTATAAAGTTCAAGATCAAATCAATAAATCTTGATGGGAGGTATATCATTTTATACCTTTTCTCCAGGGATAAAAAATAGTGTACGCAGAAATTTTGAATGCTGGAAAAATTTGGGAGATAGACTGGAGAGAAACCTATTTATTTAAGAAATTTATATGGCCGCTAAACTCATTCTCAGTGACTCTGGGTGACTTATAAGGATAAAAGCCCAATACAAAAACAATAAAAAATACCCTTCTCCCAACAATCAAATGAGCCATTTGATGGGCTCCATCTCACTCTGGGGTCCCCAGCAGTGGTGGTATTCAGCTGGTTCATACCGGTTCGGGTGAACCGGTAGCAGAGATCGCAGGTGGGCCCGTCCACCTGCCCACCCGCCCTGGCACTATGCTGTCCTGTTTAGCCACGTTTTCGAGGCCTGGTGCATGTGTGGAAGGTGCACTTGCAAGCAAAGCGCATATGTGGAAGGCGTGCGCACGGGACAAAAATCTGTGAAACCCACCTCTGGTCCCCAGGCCTGTTGGCAAAACCAGGTCCTTTAGGGTCTTTGAAAGAATGTTGAAGTGGAGGTCAATTTATCTCTGTGGGGATGATGTTCCACAGGGAGGGAGCCACCATGGAGAAGGCTGTTCTTTTTGATCCTGCTAGAATGCTAGATGGCCCTCCTTAGGAGAAGGGACTCCTAATATTCCTTGCTTCCAAGACCAGGTGGGTTGGGTAGATGTAACTGGGAAAAGATAGTTTTTCAAATAATCTGGTCCTAAGTCACATAGGGCTTTCAAGTTGACAATCAGCAACTTGAATTGAAGGCAAGAATCCGGTAATTTCCTGGAATGAGGATGGGGTTGTTTGTTTAGCAACTACATATTCCATTAATTTTACTGAACAAACGAAGCAAGATATCATTTAATTTTTTTTGGCTTTGCCCTTCATTGGACTGAGCTTCAAATAATTAATCTAGAGTTGCTGAGGTTGCAGTAGGCATTTTCAGCTATTATTTTGCTACCTGTGCGTTACAGATTATGAGGAATTATGCTTTGAAAATACTTATTGAAAAAATATGTACTTGCATAAGAGATTAGGGTCAAGATGGGAATAGAATGTTGACGACAGGGGAAATATTAGCTTATAAATTGCTATATCAACTTTGATTGATGTCATGTTGTTTTTTCATTTCAACAGAAGAACCCAGAACTCTATAAACTGCCACTATCCTTGCTCCGGCGATTGTATGGTGGTCAAGGGATATCTTATGAGGCACTGCTCAGACTGTCAGGCAAAGAAGAAATCAGTAAGTAATCACTAAGAAAACAGCCCCAAAGCAATTCAAGAATGTTTGATAAGTTGAAAGGTTTTCATCTATGTTTTAAGCATGTAATATTCAGCAACAAGATAGCCTGTGCATGTTTTTGAATGGAATATGAGTATTCCCTTCACACTCTCAGATTAAATGAGGGAGAGATTTTCAGTGAAACCCAAAAAACGTACAGCTAGGCATACAACAAGTCATAGTAGAAACAGGTTACAATGGTATGAATTTTCTCCGAAATGGGAGAATTCCCCAATGGGTTTGTGAACATTTCTAACGCTACAAAAATGCAATGTGTACAACTATGTAATAATGTTTTTCCTCTGGTCTTAAAATCTTTATGATATTGTCAATATTTTAATCCCTCACATTTACAGCTTCAATATATTCATGCTGAAATCATAGACTGACCTACATATTAAATGTGTAGAAAAGGAATTCTTGTTATTTCTAAAGACTTAGTGCCCATCATATTAGTACTTTGACAAACAAATCTCATTACATTTAAGAGTTTAATAAGCTTATTCCCTGCAACTTTAAATATAACTTTATGTAATGTGTATATAATAGTACAGGTAATCCTTGAATTACAGCCATTTGTTTAGTGACCATTCAAAGTTACAACAGCATTGAAAAAAGTTGCTTATGACCGGTCTTCACACTTACGACCGTTGCAGTATCCCCATGGTCACGTGATCAACATTCAGGTGCTTAGCAACTAGGATATATTTATAACAGTTGCAGTGTCCCAGGATCAGCTGATCACCTTTTGTAGCTTCCCAGCTGGCTTTCAACAAGCAAAATCAATGGGGGAAGTCAGATTCGCTTAATGACCGCATGACTTACTTAAACAACTGCAGAGATTAGTTTAACAACTGTGGCAACAAAGTTTGTAAAATGGGGCAAAACTCAATAACTGCCTTGCCTAGTAACGGAAATTTCAGGCTCAATTATGGTAGTCAGGTCGAAGACTGCCTGAACATGTTAGCCTAGAAAGGGAAGGGTTAAAAAGGGAACAAGTTTTCAGCTGTAGGTCATGTACTCCAAGGACTGGCTTTACTTTCTGTCTTCAATAAGCTAAAATTGGTTTGATGTCAGAAAAATTTTGTCAACTCGATCTGTTCAAAAGTAGTAAGTGAAATAAGAAAATGGAAACAGAGAAGTGGAGAGTTTTAGAATGGGAACAGAGATTGGGAAGAAAACAAAAATGTTGGAGAATGTGGAGAAAGGAACAGGAGAGAGGGAGGGAGGGGGGAGGGAGGGAGGGAGGGAGGGAGGGAGGGAGAGAGAGAGAGAGAGAGAGAGAGAGAGAGAGAGAGAGAGAGAGAGAGATATTCTATGTTTCAGTGTGTAAGGCATATGGTTGTGGTGCATTTGAGCCTTCTGCTTTATATTTTTTTCCAGATCCCCAAACCCTTGCCTCTTCCCAGAAACGTAAGTTGATCAATTGCTCTCTGCAATAAGCACTGCTTTCTTTATTATTGTTTCTGATTGAATAAACTTTAGTAGTACAGGTCCATCACTGGAAAGAAGGATATAATGGAAGGATAACTTTTCACAATGTTGTTCGGCTTTTCCAGGCTTTCTATGTTTTAAATCATCCTTTAGGTTTTTCTTTTACTTCTTAATCTTTAATCTTCCTCTTTAGTTTTTAGTCTTTAATCTTTCTCCATAAATCCAATTGCTGCTTTTTTAACCTTTGGAGATTGTTTTTTGGAACTTTTAACTCAGGTTAAATCTCTAAGATAACAGTCGGAAGTTTTCTCACCCAGTTTCACTGCTCTGTCCACACACCGCTCCAGCACAAGATCTTAGTGTCCCGGTTGTCCCAGCTTGTGACTGATCAAAAATGGCCATCGTCCTTGCTGCTGTTTGGGAGAGCTTTCTTCGGATCAACGAGGAAATTGCGATTTCCTCGTGATCGACGAAGCGCCTCTCCTTTCTTCACCACCCTTCCAGGGCGGCTTAACCCTGTAGGGTCTCCCAGCAAGCAGTTGCCAACTGCATTTCATGGAGCCCAGGAGAGCTCCGCTATTTTCCAGCTGTTCTCACACAACATCCACCTGAAGCAAACAGGTAGATTAAATGATTGAAATAATCCACATTCAGTTCCAGTTATTCAATTGATTGAATTACCACAGAAGGTAAGATAGGATAGTGACAAGCCATGAGCCAAAAATGGTTCAGATGGTGTCTCTGAGCGACACTTATATTCATCCTCAATACTTTGCAATGAAATAAATATTCTGGTTTGTTAATCAACAGCCCATTTTAGAAACATATTTAATATAGGTAGAAGTGGACTGTTATATACAAACATGCGTTTATTACCATTGTGCCATATTCAGAATTATCTCTGAAATTCAAAATGTAGTAAATAAGCCTACCAGATGATTTACAAGCGCTACATTAACTCAAGACTGTTGCTTTTTTCCCGGTTGGTTGAAAACTGCTTTGTCCAATAAACTTAATATTTCCATAGGAGACATGCATGATTTCTTTGTTGGACTGATGGGCAAAAGGACCATAGAGCCTGGTAAGTATATTTGTGAACTGAGGATGCATATGATTCCTTAAGGGTCCTTTGTGAGTAGAACAGAATAGAATTCTTTATTGGCCAAATGTGATTGGACACCCAAATGTCCAAAGTGAAAAAGCGAAAAGTGAGGCACAAGCAATCCAAGCATAGCTTCTACCTGCTCATCCAAGCTGTGTCTTTGTGGAGGTGGTTGCTGATAAGCAGAGGAGGGGCTGTGGTCTTCATTTATGGACAGGAAGCTGGATTAGACAGGCTTTGGGTCTAATCTAGTGACGAAGCCTGTCTTGTATTTCAAATTAAATTCAGGATATCAGAAGAAAATCCACCTATGATGGTGATTTAAATAATGAAATAGAAATGCTGCTGAGTCATATAATTCAAAAGAGGCATAAGAAAGTAAACAGTACCCTAATACATTCTTCCAGAAAAGGGAGGAAGTCTTTGTCTCCAAATGCATATGTAGTCCTTCTAGCATTTACACACACACACACACACACATCTCTCTGTGTGTATTTTAAAGGCTGCCTGTATGAGGCATTCTATCCCTTTATGTTACTTTCATATTAACATTTTCATCTGCCCAAAATCTTCTAAGTGCAACTTACAACAACCAAAAGCATCTGCAGGAGAAAGAGACAAAAGCAATGAAAAGTGCATTGCAATATTGTGGTTCAAATTCTGTCTCTTATGCACAGTACTTGTGCGTGACATGCAATACAAACATAAAAAGATGAAGCCCGCATTGTTATATCATGATGCATATTTTTTTACCATTTTGGTGTCCTCCTGATTAGAAATGGCTATCTCTGTCAACCACCACAAGATTACTGTAATGGAAATTTGATATTCCTGTATCTTTTCTCGATTACATTTTATGCTGCACTATAAGAAGAAAAGCTTCTTCCAATTTTCCCTTCTTTCGTGACAATTTTTGGACATTAGAAAAGGACAAACCTGTATTCAGCAATTCGTCGTAGGTCTTCATTTTATTCATATCCATTGCGTTCGGGTAGATTTGTGCTTCCATAGTTGATATCCATCTTGGAATTTTATCGTAATGTTTCCTTCTTATTTCAGTCCAAATTTTTGCCAGTGCTCCTCTAATGTAGTGTCTCCTAAAGTGCTCATGCTGTCTGGGTTTTTCCTCCCATAGGAATGCGTGCCAACCTTTGGACAGATCGAATCCTTCTAGGGCTAATATTCGTTTGTCTTTGAGTGTCATCCAATCTTTGATCCAGGTTAGGGCTGTTGCAATATAATAGGTTTGCCAATCCGGTAGTCCCAGGCCGCCTCTTTCTTTGGTATCTTGTAGGTGTTTCAATTTGATCCTGGCTCTCTTCCCCTGCCATATATATTTGGATATCATTTTATCGAGGTCTTTAAAATATGTTTTCCCCGGATTTATCGGTATTGTTCTGAATAAATATAGTATTTTTGGTAAGATAGTCATTTTAATTGAAGCAATTTTGCCTAATAATGATAGTTTCAATTTACTCCATGCCTCTAAATCCTTCTGTATCTGTTTAGCCAATTTAATGTAGTTATCTTCTTTTAATGATGATACTTTATTGGTGAGCCAAATTCCTAAATATTTTATTTTGGTTGTTGTTTGTATTCCTAGTGCCTCTTCCAGCTCTTCCTCCTGGGGTTTTGTCAGATTTTTAGTTAGTAATTTAGTTTTTTGTCTATTAATTTTTAGACCTGCCACTTCGCCATATTGTTCTATCCTCCTTAATAAATTCAATCCTGATTGTTTCGGTTGCTCTAATATAAATACTACGTCATCCGCGAATGCTTGTAGTTTATATTCCTGATTTTTTGTTCTTAGTCCTTTTATTTCATTATCATTCCTAATTTCGTTCAACAGGGGTTCCAGTGCTAGTATATATAGTATAGGAGAGAGGGGACATCCTTGTCTCACTCCCTTGGATATTTTAAATTGGTCTGTTGTCTCTCCATTTATCCATATTCTTGCAATTTGGTCTGAATATATTGTTTTAATCATGTTAAGAAATTTCTCGCCAGTTCCCATTTTTTCTAGTTGCAATATTAAAAAATCCCAGTTAAGATTGTCGAAGGCTTTCTGTGCGTCGAGGAAGAGTAAGGCCATCTTTTCATCTGATTTTTGCTCATAATATTCCAGTATATTAATTATTGTTCTTGTATTGTTGTTGATTTGCCTATTTGGAATAAAACCATTTTGGTCTGGATGGATATAATTCACAATGATTCTCTTCATTCTCTGAGCCATAATCGATGTAAATAATTTATAGTCTGTGTTTAGAAGTGATATGGGTCTATAGTTTTTGGTTTGGGTTAGGTCTGTGTCTTCTTTAGGTATCAATGTAATGATTGTCTCTATCCATGATTTAGGAATTTTGGCTTCTAAAATTGCTTCATTCAGGACTTGTAATAGAATGTCATCAATTAGCTGGTATTCAATTTTGTAAAATTCCGCCGGGATGCCGTCTGGACCTGGTGTTTTATTGTTGTTCTGCTTCTTCTTCGCTTCAATTAATTCTGACATCGATATTGGTCTGTTCAAGATTTCTCTTTGAGTTTCCTTTATTTCTTGAATGTTGGTTTTATTTATATACTCTTTTACTTTTTCCAATTGGATTTCTTCCTGTGTATATAGTTCCTGATAGAAGTTTCTTACGATTTGCTTTTTTTCCTTATTCATATGCTGCAGTTGCCCTTGTTCGTCCTGTAGTTGGTGTATTAGTCTTTTTTCCTTTTCTTTCTTTAGTTTGTAGGCCAACCAACGTCCTGTTTTGTTTGCAAATTCAAATTGGTTTTGTTTTGCCATTTTGATTTTCCTGGCTATTTCTGTTGTTGTTATTAGGTTTATTTCATGTTTGATAAAGTTTATTTTTTCCTTGATCTCTATCCTATCGGGTCTGTTCTGTAGTTCTGCTTCCTGCTTTCCGAGCTCAGTCATTAAATTGTTTCTTGTTTGCTGTTTCTCTCTGTTTTTCTTCGCCTTGAATGAGATTGTTAGTCCTCTTATATATGCTTTTGTAGTGTCCCATAGGATTTGCAATGATGTATGTTCCCTTTTGTTTATTTGAAAGAATATCTCCATCTCTTTCTTTATCATCTCTATGTATTCTTTATCTTTGATGATCTCTCTATCCATCATCCATCTCCCTCTTTTTTGCTGGCCTTTCCAGATTATTGTTATAGGACTGTGGTCTGCCCATACGTTCGGTGTGATTTCAATTTCTTTTATGCTTTCTCTTAGTTCTGCCGTCATCCAGGCCATGTCTAGTCTGGACCAAGACTGATGGGGATTTGAATAATATGTATACTGTTTTTTGGTTTTATTCAATTCTCTCCAGGCATCTTTCAGTTGTAACTCTTGAGTCATATCCTTAAAAGTATCCGGTAGTGTCTTTTTCTTAGATTTGTTTTTTTTGTTGCTTTGGTAGTCATAGTCCATATCTACAATTGCGTTATAGTCCCCTATTATACATATGTGTTCGTAGTCTAATTCTTTAATTTTGTCGTGTAGTCTTTTGAAGTATTCTTTTTGGTTCCCGTTTGGAGCGTATATTGATACTAGTAGTATATTTCGGGCCTCTGTCTTAATGTTGACCATTAATATCCTACCATCTCCATCTGTATAAATTTGTTTTGCCTGAATATGGTTTTTAATGTATATTGCAATGCCTCTTTTTTTTTGGTCTGATAGTGAGGTAAATAATGATCCAAGTTTTCTGTTTTCTAATAATTGTTTGTGTTGTTTTTTAATATGTACTTCTTGTAAATTGATAATGTCTGTATCTAATTTTTGAAGTTTTTTAAAGGTGTGTGTTCTTTTGGTTGGTAGATTAAGGCCATTTATGTTAATTGAAATTAATTTCAACTCTTGTCCCATTTCCTTTAGTTTTTCTTTGTTAGTTTGAGTTTACTTGTGTTTCTTGTTACCATTTGTGTTTTCCCCCTAGCCCCTTCTCTTTCAATCTTCTCCCTTTCCCTAGATTCCTTTTCTTCCTTTCCTTTTTTTGTTTCCCCTGTGGGGTGTTCCTGATTTGTGTTATCTGAGTCACACCTAGTTTCTTGTTCTTCTTCTATTATAAAATGGGTGTCAAAGAATTCTTGTGCCTTCTCTATCGTGTCAATTTTATAAGGAAATATAAAAACAGCAGAGGAATTGAGACAACAGGGCACGGACATTGATTGGTGGACGTATTTACAGATAAAATCAAGATATAAAAGTGATATGAAAAAATTTGGAATCCAAAAAGAAAGAAATGAATTAGATAAAATTATAATGCAATCAGATGATAAATTAATAACTAAAATATACAATTATTTGCTTAAATACAATCTGGAAGAAGAAGTGGTGAAGGAAAATATGATTATTTGGGCTAAAAATTTTGGATATAATATTAATCTAGAAAAATGGGAAAAAATGTGGAAAATTAATACTAAACTGACAATGTCCGTGCCCTACAAGGAAAATACATATAAGATGTTTTACAGATGGCATCTCCCCCCTGCACGGCTGGCAAAGATGTTCCCCAACACCAATCAAAATTGCTGGAAATGTAAAACCCAGAAGGGGACTTACTACCACATGTGGTGGTCATGTCCAAAAGTTAAAAAATTTTGGAAAACAATTCAAAATCAGTTGGAAGAAATCACCACCCAAAAAGTACCCCTTAGGCCGGAAACATATTTATTAGGAATACTCACAAAAGATTATAAAAAAGAGACACAATACCTAATTATACACATCCTAACTGCTGCCAGAATAGCTTTTGCACAGATGTGGAAATTGGAAAATACGCCAACAGAGGAAAAAGTAATACAAAAAACAATGGAATGTGCGGAAATGGATAAACTGACCAAGGAAATTCAGGGAAAAGAAGACTCAGACTATTACTTAATTTGGCAAAAATGGTATAACTGGTTAGACAAAAAGGACACGAAGTAAGGAAATACCATCCAACTATATCTAAATACAGAAACAAAATGAAATATCGCTATATAAATACTGATATATGATGAAGTATAATATCTACAAATATCGTTATATAAGCACTGATATATGATGAAGGATAATATGTACAGATATATCGATATACAATTACCGAAGTAACTCCACTTCAAAGCTCAAGTCTCAGGACTTGATTTTATTGTATAGTTAGTTTATGTATAGTTTGTTTAAATGTTTTTGCTTGTCTGTGTATGTTGGATTATAATAAAAATTAAAAAAAAAAAAAAAAAAAAAAAAAAAAAAAAAAAAGAAAAGGACAAACCTAATTCTGTATTTTTTCCCCCTTCTGGTTCCTTCAGCTTTGAATTTTTCTTCTTGCTTTAACCTCTCTCTATGCTGAGCAATCAGGTAGTGAACTCTGCGCGTATCCTCTATCAGACATAGGAGAAACCGAACTGAACCAAATTCCATCAAACTGATGGGAGCTAAATACTTCGGCTGGAAACCAACTTTCCTTATACTTTAATTCTAGATAATTCCGTTGAACTCAGTAAAGAAACTTTCAATGGTTTGAATGATGTAAAATATTCGCCGAATGCAGAATGAGGTAAGGAAAAGGGGGGTCAAAACAAAAAACTTTTAAATGGGGTGAAAAACGAAATTCTTCCACAGTTTTCTCTTACATAAATTTTTTACTGTTTACAAGATTTTAAATATGCGAGCAACTTCACATATGGTAAAAGCACACACAAGCATTCACACAATTTCTTATATATATTTGTTTGTGTGATTTAGGTTGAAGCATATATAAACAGTGTGTGACTTTGATATTAGTGGTCTTCCATCATTTTTTTAGAGTAGGTTAGATGAACACTGCAGATGCAGCAAAACTGGTAAGTAACCTGCCAGTGAGCAAATGAGTAGTTGAGGTGCTTTGAATTCTCTAGAGCTGAAACAGGCAAATTTGTAAATAAAAATATTTGTAAAATGTAAAATACTTTTAATGGTTTCTGCCTAGAGTCAAATTACAAGTCTAATTCTGATATATCCTTCCAAATATCCATATGACCACAAGATAGCACCACATTTAAGCAGTTTTCTCTACGTCTTTGTTGCTGTCTAGATATTATCTAGATTATTGCCACCCAAATAGGGTTGGCTAAACTACTCAGCATTTACAAGATGTGTTTTTGGTGAAATTTGTATGCACGTTCTTCTGTCAAAGTCACTTTTGGCAGAAACACGGATTTATATCCAGAAATTGGGACTGTACCCAGTGCCATGTACTGTGTTCTTTATACTTCCGTGAGCAATGAGTAGTTCCAGGGGTAAGCTTTTCAGGCTCGATAAGAAAGCATTAGAGACTTATAAAGTCTTTGTAAAAGCCACTTAATTTTTTAAAAGGTAACAATAGGGAACAGAGGCAAGCATAGGAGAAAGCAATTTGGGTAACATACATTCTATATAATTTTTGATTGAGAGCTCCCCAGAGTTTGTTATAAGATGGGCAGCTATATAAATGTTTTAAATCAATAAGTAAAATTAAGTATAGGCTGCATTTTCTATCAGTTCCAACTCTTTCTTTCCACAAATCATTCTATTTTCTTCCCTGCTGAAATGTATATCATGTTCTACAAGCTGCATTTAATATGCACTGAAGTAAAAGGATTTTCTTGGCCCTTTGGGAAAACAGTTTCTAGCCGACTGTTAAAACGTTAGTTGATCATCATTATTAGTGATACTTAGTTACTATGTAACTAAAAACAGTCTTATCAATTCTCAGTGGTTTCAATTCTGAGATGTTAAATATTAGATCTGATGAATGTGGTTGGCTGTAACTCCTATTGATGTTTTTAGATGGTTGCTTAGATATTTCTCATTAGAACTTTAAACAAACATCAAATCTGCTTTGTCTGAGTCCCCAATACAATATATCCTTGGAAATTTAGCAGTGGCGCATCAATGATCATGAATTCATCTTGTGCTAAATTCTCTATGCTGATGTCAAGTTAACATTACACAGAATTGGGGGGCGGGGGCAGTGTTTTCCTTCAGATCCATCATATTAAAATACCTGTGATACATTTTTAAGAAAAAGGAAAAACAAATAATTTTGGAATCCATAGATGATTCAAAATGACCACACTTGCTGCTTTCCAATAATGGTCTCTATATATGTTTTAGGCTGGCATCTATAAAGTCAAATCCATAAATTGAACAAAATTTCCCCTATTCCCAAGTATTGTTTAAGTCAAATGAGGTTTTATTTTTAAATAACTTTTCAAAGCCAATCATTCCAGATAGTGCTTTGCTTGATTTATTTATCAAATTTCTCGTAATTTCATGTAGCTGTGCTCAGTCTGTATGTACATTCTGTTAAGCCATTGTGCGTTTTATTATTTTTTTTAAAGTTTTACCTCAGTGTGTAACTTCCTCCAATACAGCATGGTGCACAGCAGTACAATTTGAGCCCAGGCAGCCTGCCTCTTCCTGAAAACTTTGCAGGCAGCTCTCCAAGGTTATCTCACAATTGTTACCAAACTGCAGTATTGAAGAGTTATTAAATATATGTGAAATAATTATTCCCATCATTAATAAGCATTAGTCGATTAAATAAAATGACAATAAATATAGTTTTCCTCATGACATGTCCAGTTTTTGCTTTTGGCCTTAGTGTGACTCTCCAGGTATAATTAAACCGAGCAGGTTCTCTTATGCGTTAGTTCAACAAAATATAGTTTAAAAAACAGAAAAATAATCTAGAACACAACTATTGTGTTAGGTGAGTTCTGAGGAACTGTTTCGAGGCAGACACTGCTTGGTAGAAGTGAACGTAGATAGTTCTAAGGTAGACCTTAGGTAGAACATAGATAGTTCTGGATTTGGGACAAAATAAATTCTGGACAAGTGAGAGTTTGGCCAATGTGATGCACTTCACCTTCTTTCTCCTCAGCAGATTTCTATGGAGCATTTTGCCCCAGGATTCCTGCCATTCCTTCTTTCCAATGCATTCCCTTCCCTCCACTATCACCACTGCTGTTATGACCCAGGGCACTACCGTGTTTCCACAAAAATAAGACCCTGTCTTATATTTTTCTGAACCCTGAAATAAGCGCTTAGCCTTATTGCCATGTGTTTAAAAGCCCGATTGGGCTTATTATTGGGGGATGTCTTATTTTGGGGGAAACAGGGTATATGACACCAGCCTGCTCCCTGCTTCTCAGCATCTTCCTTTCCTTCCCTCAACCATTGATATTCTGGACATTTTCACCATTCCTGATTCCAAAACATTTTTGTTCAGATACAGTCCTCTCCCCTTTTCAATTTATGCATGGATCAACACAACTGTAATATGCATGTTTTAATTTGGGCACAGGCTACCTCAAAACAACTGTTTGATGCACAAAATGGCTCTTGCCATTTTTTTTTTAACTTGAATTTTTTTTTGAACATCCTAACCCTTAACTTTATATGCAGATGCAGCCTTGTTCTCTTTGGTCTGTTTTATTATGTCAAAAGAACCTTTGCATCTGTTTGAAGCCCTATCTACCTAATCTTTTATGACTTAAGTTTTTTTAACGGACAACTGCACTGTGTATTGCACTCAGCTTAGTAGTTTTTGCTTCATATTTTCTTGTACAGGTTTCATGCAAGAATGAGGACAAGCAAAAAGTCTGCAAGACTTCAAGAAACCAACACAAATTAGATTTCACCCACCAAAGCCACTTTCAGCCAAACCAGAAACTTTGATGTACCATGGAGCTTCTTCATCTTCTCCCAGCCTCCTCCCATATTCTTTTCCTTAATTATGCTCTTAATTCCAGCTTATAACTAATTGTAATGCTTTAGTGTTCACTGTTTAGATATTTTGACAACTATCTCTAGTCCTCATAGTGCTTGTCCTCCTGTATACATGTGACTTGAATCTTGAAGAATCTCTTCCATGTAAAACAATCCTTCTGCGCATTCTTTTGTGGCACAGAATAAGAACACCTCAGTCTTCTCTATTAACAGGGTTTTTACTTATGACCTGCCACTGTGTGTGTCTCATTCTTTGATATTTCAGATGCTGCTGTTAATATTGGAGAGGGGGACACTGTTTCGACAAAATCAATAAACCAACACATTTACAAAATGGCATAAGTTATTGGCACAATGTACATTTACATATCCAAATCTGTCTGCTGTTTAGGAGACCATGTTTTAGGATTGCATTACACTTTTGCATTGAAGGCCCTATAGCATTGCTTGTGCCATACGTGTCCCTCAGGTGCTTTTTCAAAAGGCAACTGGAATTTTTTGTTTTTCCTTGAAGACGTTTCGCTTCCCATCCAAGAAGTTTATTCACTGAAGTGAAACATCTTCAAGGAAAAATAGTGTAGTTGCGTCTTGTAAAAGTACCATGACCTGGATGACTAAGAATCTCCATAGACATTGTGCCATAGGTATATAAAACGCCACATTCATACATGGTCCAAAAGCATCCTACAACAATCTTAAGACATTTGGAAACTGCTGATTTGCAGAATAAAGACTAAATTAGATTAGATGGAATATTGGGCTGACATAGTATAAGGCGGGCAGATATGTCACAGATGGTCTGGACAACCCTCAAAGAGTCAATTTTCAAAATTTGAATTTTCTACATTGGAAACCGAAGTACAAGTTTACAAACATGTAAAACATTAAACCAAATAGTTGTAGATATAGGCCAACAGCAGTATCCTGTGCTAGTTGAACTTTCAATTCAACAAGGAAAATTCCATGCACAGGTTAGTAGAGTTGCCAAATCCAGCGGCTTTAGAAAGAAAGTAAAAGCCTAAACTTGGTAACTAAACAATAGTAGTCCCAAAGGTGCTTTTTCAAGAGGCAACTGGACTTTCTGGTTTTTCTTTGAAGATGTTTTGCTTCTCATCCAAGAAGCTTCTTCAGCTCACAATAGTAGCATACTTTCTATACTTTAAATAAGATCTATTTATCTTTTCTATTTAGCTATCTAAAGAAGTGAATGCATCTTACTGGACAAACCAAGATGTAGGTAACCACTTTCATAGCAAGAATCCAAAGAACTAGAAATCATTCGTTAATCCATGAGACTTTGTAAGGAAGTCTCTTTGCAAGGAATATGTTTAAGTTTGCCACTCCTTAGCATCATTTTTGAGCAGACTCCTGACCACCTGAAGAAAGCCATGTGGGGATATTAGAGAACATCTGTGTCAGTTTTTTTCAATCCACTTTTGGAACATGAAGTTTAAGGACAATGGGATTGAAGGCCTTTTGGAGACCATCTGCTATCATTCCCGTTTATAATTCTACCTAAATCTGAGGGGAAATCCTTTTGGATCCTGGGAGGGTTTTAAAAAGTGGAAATGGGGTATTTCATGAGAGGCAAACTTGATAATTAAATTATTTTCTCAAGTCCCCCCAAACTTCCTGAAACACTTGAAATTTATCAGAACAATCTTAAGAATGCGGAAGAATCCATGAGCAGCCTTTCCCTGGCTATATGTAACTGAGAAGCAGAATTGATTTCTGCTTATTAACAGATGAATTTCTCAATATTTATTTGCTCTGCTCCAAGTATATTTATTAAGTCTTTGAAGGGATTTATCCCAAGCAAATGTGCTTTGTCATTTAAAATGCCAAAATTAGTATAATCCAGTAAATTAATCAAGAGTCAATGAAATAAAGAGAGCCAGTTTGGTACAGTGGTTAAGGCATCAGAGTAAAACTAGGAGACTGAGTTCTAGTACTGCTGTAGGCACAAAGCCAGCTGAGTGACCTTGAAACAGTCACTTTCTCTCAGCCCTAGGAAGAAGACAATCAGACACAATTCTGCAGGATTCATCTACATAAGAACTTCTTTATATACAATACCATACATCAGAAGTCAGCATACAAGATCAGGAACACAAGCAATATTCATAGAAGCAAGTCATTACAGAGGCTAATATGGTACAGAGGCCAAACAAACTCTTATATACAGTTCAGCAAGTCTAAGCCGTGCCCAGACTCCAAACTGTCTCTTATGGCCCCATACAAACAAATACTGTTTCAGTTTCCAAACAGTCCCCATTGGCTGACCTGTCACCATGTCTATCCAAACAGTCCCCATTGGCTGACCTTTTGCTATGCCTATTCCAGTCTATGAATATTCATACTCTGACACAAATCACTTCTGAAAAACCTTGCCAAGAAAATTGCAAAGACTTTTCCAGGTGGTTGCCAGAAGTCAAGATCGACTTGAAGGCATAAAGAGAAAGACTATCCTCACTAAGCATCAGATTATATACAAAAAAAGAAGTATTTTTTTTAATCAATGAAATAGCTCAACGTTTTAACACTATATAAGTAGAAACGACCGCAGAGAGACCTGGATTTACCAACTCACAATTATGTAATTTGGTTTGCATAATTTCCAGATTTTGTTCCTCCTAAAGATGCCAAAGTTCAGTCACGAAAAATCAACCCTTTGTTCCAGCACTAAGCAACTTCTGGAGGTATATTTGAAATAGAGAAGGAATTAGAACAAGACGAAGATTTTCCCACAAAAGATCTTTGCTTAGAGATGTGCATATACAGTAAGCCCATATGAATTCTTCAAAAGAGCCGTGGTTTGTCCCTTTAAAGCAATAGGTGTCTTTTCAGAGGCTGAACAAAAAGTGTTCCTGATTATTTTTACAGCTATGTGCAATGAAGTAGCTCGTCACGCAAAGGCAGCCAAGAGCACCTTCTGAACCAGTCCTACAAACTCGCAAAAAGACGTAGTATTGATTTCAAGAGGGGCCCCTGCAGAGCCATACTTGAAAGCTCCGTGTGAAGCCCATCATCATTTTCCAGTAACTTATAAGAAAGCAGTTGCTTGGTGAAGAACTGGCACTTTCTCATTTTTACGAACAGTATATAGACTTGAACACAAGCTCTTAACAGTATTTCTGCCATCCTTTCTGGGTTTCTGCTACTGTTGTTCTCCAAACAATGATATCCCGGGCTTGACTATTTGAAAAATTGAGATAGATTTTCTACTTTTTTCCTGCGCGAGCTGCACTGGCTCCCAGTGGTCTTCCGGGTGCGCTTCAAGGTGTTGGTTATCACCTTTAAAGCGCTCCATGGCATAGGGCCTAGTTATCTTCGAGACCGCCTACTGCCACCGACGACCTCCCACCGACCCGTGCGCTCCCACAGAGAGGGCCTCCTCGGGGTGCCATCAGCCAAACAATGCAGGCTGGTGACCCCCAGGGGGAGGGCCTTCTCTGTGGGGGCACCTACCCTCTGGAATCAGCTGCCCCCAGAGATAAGGAGAATCCATGACCTCAGTGCCTTCCGCCGTGCCCTTAAAACCTTCTTTTTTCAACAAGTTGGGCTGGCCTAATTCCTTTTTAAGTGTTTTTAATTGTTTTGTTTTGTTTATTGTTTTAATTAAGGGGGCCAAATTTATATATATATTTTAACTGTATTTTAATATTTGTATTTGATGTTTTTATTTGGCTGTTCACCGCCCTGAGTCCTCAGGGAGAAGGGTGGTATACAAATTCAAAAATAAAATAAAATAAAATAAATAAATACTTCTAGAGCACTTCTAGAGCAAGGGTGTCAAACTCAATCCCATTGCGGGCCATATCAGGATTTTGTTTGCCCTTGGGGGACCGGTGGGAGGGAGGCATGGTCTGATTATCGCAGCCAACTGGGTGGGCATGGCTGGGGCGACAAGGGCCAGTCCCTTGCCGTCTCCAGGATAGCCCCACGGGACAAGTCTGGGCCTATTGCAGGCCGGATCCAGCCTGCGGTCTACATGTTTGACATGAAATTTTGACATTTAGCAACCAGCATGTATTTATAATGTCCTGGTGCCATGTGATTTCCATTTTCAGCCTTCCCAGCTGGCTTTGGATAAGCAAAGTCAATGGGGGAAGGCAGATTTGCTTAATGGCTGCACGATTCACTTAACAACTGCTGTGATTAGAAAACTACTGTCATGAAGGAATGTTATCTCAAATCCGCTTCTCCAAGTCCCTTTCCATCCTTAGAAAAAAAATAAAAAATCAATTTTGGAGTAAGAACTGCTGGAAATTTTCTTCGCAATTTCCCATTCTCTGTGCAGCTCTTCATATCAGTATTTGTAATAGTTCCGAAATAACACTGCCAAAGGAGTTAGCAGGGGGCCTTTGAGAGAGTGAATTCAGTTCAAACGATAAATAACCAGGAGTTTCACAGAAGAGAATCAGTGAGACAGATTAATTGGAGGAAGATTTTCTGTCCTTTGGGCATCAAAAGCAGTGGGCCCCACAGGAATTTCTGCATTTATTTATTGGTATCCTGCTGCAATATAAAAGCCATCTTCATGAAGAATAAATAAACCCAGTTTGGATAAGCAGCAAGAGTAATTGAATAAGACAAACACCCTTAGGTTCTGCCTATTTGATGCCTCAGCTATCTGAACACTACATTACTTTTTAAAATCCAAGTGACCT
This sequence comes from Pantherophis guttatus, assembly GCF_059756535.1. NCBI lineage: Eukaryota > Metazoa > Chordata > Lepidosauria > Squamata > Colubridae > Pantherophis > Pantherophis guttatus. Next base: position 136,558,543 of record NC_142064.1, on the reverse strand, counting down.
CCTAGGGAGACCAAAAGCTTTCTACAGTATTTACAATAAACTTCACAGGAAACCCATTTTTCTTTTTAATTCCTGCTCTGCTGCCAAGTAGTGGCTGGATAAAGACCGCCATCTTGTGAATTGTGTCTTACACTGCAACAAAGTGAAAATAGGAACAAAATTAAGAACTAGAATAGGTATTATCTGACTCTAGTCAGTTTGTCAGCCCTGATTTATAATCATTGAAATATTTTTGAAGAGTTAAGGCTTCTCCTGTTATCTAAACTGGAAACTGTTGCTTAAATGATAAAAAAAACATTTTGCTTGGCAACCATGATGTTTTTAAAGGATCTCATAGTCCATCATAGCTCAAAATACTGGGCTGAAGGAACCTGATTATTTATGCAATCCCAAGTGAGAATCTAAATGTTTTATCTTACTGGGGTTTGGAAAATGAACATGTGGGAATGACTGTACAGGTAGTGCTTGACTTATAACAGTTCATTTAGTGGCCACTCGAAGTTTTAATATCACTGAAAAAAGTGACTTATTATGACCGTTTTTCACCCTGACAACCATTATGGAATCCCCATGGTCATGTGATCAAAATTCAGAAGTTCAAATTTATGACGGTTGCAGTGTCCTGAGGTCATATGATCTCACCCTTTTCAACATTCTGACAAGCAAAGTCAATGGGGAATAGAGTCACTTAACAACCGTGTTACTAATTCAACAAGTGCAGTGATTCACTTAGCAACTGTGGCAAGAAAGAGCATAAAATGGGACAAAATTCACTTAAGAAATGTCTCACTTAGCAACATAAATTTTGGGCTCTATTGTGGCTGTAAGTCGAGGACTATCCGTATTGCACTGTGGCCATGTTTTTGGAAATTCAGTCTAGGAGCTGATTCTTTTCCTAAATTCAGATTTTCCTAAAACTGGAAGGAGTTATTAAGGCCATTGAGTCTAAGTCCCTGCTCAGTGCAGGAATCCAAATTAAAGCATCCCTAACAGATGGTTATCTAGCTTCTGCTTAAAGTTACTAAGTGAAAGGGAATTCTTCTGCTCTCCAAGCAACTGTTTCACAGCCCAGCTACTCATCCATTTAGGATTTTTTTTTTAAACTATCAAGAGGAATCTGCCTTCTGTGTCTTTCACTCTGAAATGGAGAAAAGTTTTGTGTGACATCTTTTCAGGTTGTTGGAAGAAATATCCATCTGGTTTAGTTCCAAGCTGGGAGAAAGACTTTGGAAACATGGAGGTTGATTGGAAAAATTGGTGAACAGGACCACATGGGTTTTAGGTCCTGGGCAGCTGACCACATGGAGTAGAGAGTGAGGATTATTTAATTTTATACCCTCTCTTGGGCCTTGCCCTTGAGCTCCCTGTTCCTGTGCAAGAAATGTTTTCTATTGACTGTAGTAGGGGTCGTAACTAACTTTGTAGGTTGTCTGAGAAGTTTGGTTGAAGCCTGGACTCTCCGAGATGATGTAATGAAGAGGCTTGTGTCCTGAAAGGGTGTTGGGCAATTCCTATTGTGTCTTAATGGCTTTCCTGGTTTGGATCTTGAGTGAGGGCTGATCCTACCATTCTACCTAATTCTGCCTTTGTTCAAAATATCCTGGGTTTGTTTTTGTTAAATTTTATTTTATTACTTTCAGCCCATTTTATTAATCCATCAAGTTCAGTTTGAAATTTTTCTTTTACAGTAATATTAGCTATCCCACTCAGTTTTGTGTCATTTGCATATTGTTAAGCAATCTCTCCACTCTTCAACTAGGTCTTTAATATAAATATTGAAAAGTAGAGGCCACGGAATTGAATCCTACGGTATATTACTTGATGCTATTTCCCATTTTGATAAGAGATGATTGATTAGCGCATTTGGCATGATTTTCGGCCCAACAATCTAGATCACACTTCTCTAGGTTGTTAATTGTGGAAAGAAATTATTTCATCTTCTACATCATTAGAAACATGAACTGTCTTGCTTCTGAATCTGATTATAAATCTATTACTGCAAATTTATGTCCACTTAATATAGACTAATTCCACTAAACTTAATGAGATGCCAGAATGGACATGTCTTGCATATGTGCAAAGAGAAGAAGACAAAAGCAGTACCTTACTATTTAAACAAAACCAAGAATTTTCTATAAAGCTCAGTCTGAAATGTTAGAGCCTATTTCTTATCTCTTCATCTTTTTGCATCTCTCATATACAGATATTCTGTCTATTGTCAAGGTGTGTCTCTAAGTTTTGTAAACATGAGCTTGAGATCATCTCGTAGTGACCACATGGATACAACCATGTAGTGGTGACTATTGCCTTCTTCAGCTTGTTTCAACTACCCAATATAGCTTATAATTCTAGGATTTCCTAATTGTCTCCCATCCAAATATATTTGGACCCTAAAATATATTAACTGCGTTTAGTGCTGTTTTTCTCCCAGTCAGCTAAGTATCAGTCAAGGGTGGCTCATTTAAACCTATATGCCAGAAGCACAATAACACTTAGTTTTATCTAAAGCAAGTTTACGTTGTTCTAATCAAGCATCAGTGGCCATCCAAAGGTAAAATATGAAGGCAAAGTTATTGTTCGTTTTCTGATGTCTTCAAGTCTGTGATGAGTCTTGTCTGATTAAGTCCCTATTGCTTCCTTGGCAAGATTTTGAAAGTGTTTTGTCCTTGCCTGCTTTCTGGGGCTGAGAGAAAGTGACTGGCCCATAGTCACCCATCTGGTTTTGTGCCTAAGGTGGGACTAGAACATACAGTCTCCCATTGATCTAGAAACTAGAGCTAACATAACATTTCAAACACATGTTATATTAAGGTAATTATCTTTCTAAAATGACTGGTAGGCTTTAGAAATCACTTAGAAACAAAAACAATAATGAATGCATTGAAAACAGCATTTTGCATCTGAATTAGTGTTAGAGGGAGGGAGGGAATCTCTCTCTCTCTCTCTCTCTCTCTCACACACACACACACACATACACACACACACACACAAAAACACATAGTTGAAAATTGTAGTGATTCTCTTCTATGGTATGTGAGGCACTCTCAATTGCTAAGACAAATGTTTATTTATCCACACTAATATAAAACCTGAATAACTTTACCTAAAAACATTGTTCACTTGTTTGTGTGCTATTCACACTTACATGAGACTTTATGCACAAAGAAAAACACAGTCTCAGCATGTGTCTAGGCATGGGAGAACCTACAGCCAATTTGCACAGTGGCAAATCAGACCACACTAGCTACTATCATGACAAAGAAATAAGTGGGCATCTCAGGCAGATTATTTTAATGTACCATTTTTAAAAAAATGATAGCAAATGGTTATATCATTAATTATTATCATAACATTTTTACTGCCATGTAGTGGGGAGTTTTTATATACTGACTGTGCAGTTTGCTAGAGTACGAAGAAAATGTGCTGTTTTTGCTTCAGACAATAAAATTCTTGAACATTTTAACATCTTAACATTTATATTATAGTAGTCAAGTGTGCTTTACATATGCTGTTCCTGAGTATTAATCTTATTCAAGCATCTCTTTATTGCTTCAATTTATAGTAAGCTACTATTTCTATCCTTTTCCTATGTCTGTATTTATCACAGACACATCCACTATTCATTTATTTGTATCTTGCTTCTCACTAGGAGAGTTCCAAGCAGAGGTAGATAGATAGGACTAGCTTGGATCAGATGCCTTCAGGTGAAATTCATGGGCAATAAATGTGATTTAGACCAGAGGTTTAACTATTAGACTACAGAATACATATATTTTGGAAGGCATTACCCAGCTTTCCTTGACTCCTACTGATTTGTCAGATCCATGTGATATTTATTTTATTTTATTTATCATATTTAGATATTGCCCATCTCAGTCTCAGAGTGACTCTGGATGGTGTACAACAAAAAAGTATTCCCATAAAATGTTTCAGTGACTTACAACTCAAAAACTGATGCATAGTTGCAGGTTTTAATGTTTGGATCATGAATCAGGCAATCAAAGCATGTACACTTACAAAATGCGAAAATAATATTCATGTAGATTTGAGACAGGAGAGCTAATTTGATGTTGTGGTTAAAGTACTAGACTAGAAACCAGGAGATCATTAAGTTCTAGTCTCTCCTTAGGTTGGGTGATCTTGTACTAGTTCCTCTCTCTCAACCCTAGGAATATACAAAGGGCAAATCTTTTCCCAAAAACCTTTGCCAAGAAAATTGCGGGGACTAATCCAGGCAGTCCCCAGGAATTATAAACTGACTGAAAAGTGACACAAACTGAGGTGGAGGGAAGATAAAGGTCTGAACCTGCATTTCTTTCGGGGAAGATGGCCATTTCAAAGTAATCCATCCAGATACGCTGGACTGGCTTTCCGCCCACCCATGGACATAAGCGGCTCGTGTCCTCTGTCCCCCCCCCATTGCCACTTAATTGATTTCTGAGCAGCACCCTTGCTTCCCGAAGGCAATTTCATACATATACCCTTATTCCAGTGGTGAAATTCAATTTTTTTTACTACCAGTTCTGTGGCCATGGCTTGGTGGGTGTGGTGTGGCTTGATGGGCATGGCAGGAGAAGGATACTGCAAAAATCTCCATTCCCACCCCACTCCAGGGAAAGGATACTGCAAAATCCCCATTCCCTCCCTACTCCTAGGGCAGGGGTCAGCAACCTGCGGCTCTGGAGCTGCATGTGGCTCTTTCACCCCTCTGCTGCGGCTCCCTGTCACTCAAAATATGCGTCACAACCACCAATGTGCAACACCCACTGGCACATGAGTTATTGAACTTTTCAACCCCCGGTAGGCCAACCATGGATAAATCCAAGAAAAGTAAAGTTTCAGAAGAAAACAGAACGTTTAATTCAACTACATATGCTAGTTTTGTGGCTGCTCAAGAAATAGTCAGGCACAGGAAGGGTTTTGTGGCTCCTGGTGTTTTCTTTTCTGTGGGAAACGGGTCCAAATGGCTCTTTGAGTGTTTAAAGTTGCAGACCCCTGTCCTAAGGGAAGGATATTGCAAAATCTCCATTCCCACCCCACTCTGGGGCCAGCCAGAGGTGGCATTTGCTGGTCTTCCGAACTGCTCAAAATTTCCGCTACCGGTTCTCCAGAACCTGTCAGAACCTGCTGGATTTCACCCCTGCCTTATTCTCGTATTAGCATTATTCTCTGTGCCCCGTCGGGGCTCCATTGTGGTGGATAGGGTGGATGGGTGGGGGGGCTCCACTAGCGAAGCGGAGACCCTGCAAAAAACATTAAATGCTCCTGATGAATAGAGCAGAAGACGCAGAGGGAGGCAGAACTCCTGGGCTCTGAGGGCCAGGCCCCTAAAGCTTTGCGCCACAGCCCTTCTCCTTCCCGCCGGCTCAGCGCCGCCTCTCGTGCGCCTCCTTCCGTGGGCTCTCTGTGCCCGGCGGGAGTTTTCCGAGCCTCCCCGCGGCTGCCATACCCGGCAGGCAGGGCTCCTTTTTTCCTGCCTCCCGCCTCTCCTGTGGCGGCGTCTCCATCCTCCTCAGCCTTAACAGGGTTCCCTTCTCCCGGCCCGGCATCGGCGGCTGTTGGCTTCCCGCGCGTATCCCCTGAAGCCGGGGCTGCTGCAGTGCCCCCTCCGGGGCTGGGGGCGGCGCTGGGCCCGGCCGTCTCGGGGCCGGATGGAGCCTCTTGGCCGGGGCCGGAGCAGCACCTCCTCGGCGAGGCCGGGCTGGAGGGTAGGGGAGGCCGGAGCCCTTTGTGTATGCGAAAGCGGGGATGCTTCCCACCGCCTCCCGGGTAAGGGGCCACCTTCCCTTCCCTTCCCTTCGGGGGAAAGAGCTCCTTTCTGCCGCCTACAAAGGTGTGAGGCTTCCCCCTTTAGCATCAGGGATTCCCGGTCGGGGCCACCTTTTCCTCCGTTGCCTTGCAGCCCCCTTTGCTTTCACTCCGCTCGCTGCGTCCTCATCGCCGCCCTCTACCCTTCTTGCCCCGGGAAGCCCTTCTTCCCCTCTCCAAGGCTCCCCGAAAGATTTCCCGGCCTTTTTATACCCATTCACGGCTCGACCCAGAGAAGCCCCATCCCGACGACCCTTTTCCCTTCCTATCCTACACCCCTCGCCTGACATCCCGCCTCTACCCCACAAATGCGTGTGTTTGTAGACTCCGTGTCCCATCTACTGCAAATCGAAACTGCCCCCTCTGCCTCTTTTCTTTTGCTCTTCTTCCCCGTTATCCTAAGGTTCAATGCGGGTGTCCCATCTCAGCCTCATATTCCAGCTAAAAAACAACTTTTAAGGGTCACCATTCCTTTCCTCCACCCCCACCCCCACCCCGATTTATTGGCACTCACTTTCAACAGTGCCTCCACTTCTGTTTTCTTCAAGCAATAAAAAAAACAATCATTGATAAATAACTTGCTTTATTTTTAAAACCTATCTGCCATCCAGTTTCTAAAGTAATGCATTTGTTTTGAAAAAAAAAAGGGGGGAGAAATTTTTTTTTACTTGAAGTATGACAAATTATGACTTGATTGAAGGGCTTTTGCATAGAGAGCATCCTTTATTAATTATTAGTCTTTCCGATCTATTTTGATAGCAGGCATGGTCCCTGAGGAAAGTTAGAGTGGGATATGTGGGTTAAGGTGGTATCTTTGTTGCTAAAGTTTATAAGAAAACACGAACTTGAACACTCTGCCGTGCATATTTTATTTTATTATTAGCCAATTGAGGCTCATAAACAAAGATGCAACAGGTTGGGCTTGAAGAAAGTATGACGGGAGAACTTAAGGTGTTTAGGAGTTATCTTGTGATTAATTTCATTTCCAGGTTTTCTGTTTGCTCATCTGTTAAAAAGAATCAGTAGAACATACATCTTAAGTAAGAGGTTTTCAGAGGAAAAACAAAACAAAACTATAGTTATAAAAAACCCTGCAAGATATTGGATTGGAAAACCAGTTTTCTTATTTATGAAACTGCATGTCTCTAGAGTACAGATATCTGGTCAACTAGTTGCAGAACTGGGAATAAGAAGAGATGAAAATGGAAGCAGATGATAACTTTCTAACTCTTTAATAATATTGCTTTAAAACATGAAATGATGCTTCTTGTGGCTCTGTGATTTCTAATTTCTGCTTCTCACATGCACACATTCATTTTTTCCTTCCTATTGTAACTATTAGACCAAAGCAGCTATGTTCTTTTGTTCTGTGAACAATACATTTGCTTATATCCTGCAATCATTATCTTTCTTTTTCATTTTGGAGTGTTTCCAACGTGGATTATAATGTAATAAAAATTATGTCTTAGATTTCACTCCAAATCAGTAAGAATCAAAACTGTGAACTTCATTTTTTTTCTCTCTAGAGCTTCTCGCCCAGTCGCTCCCCCTTCGGTGCATCTGAAAAATGTGGCAATAGAAGGCAAAAGTGAACAGGAGAAGGAGATTTTAAGGAACAGTCAAGATGGGCATGAGGATCAAACTGAATAGCACTGACCATCCGAATAACTTGTTGAAGGAACTTAACAAATCTCGATTGACAGAGTCTATGTGTGACGTCACCATTGTTGTGGGTAGCTGTTCCTTCCCTGCACACAAAGCAGTGCTGGCGTGTGCAGCAGGCTATTTCCAGAATCTTTTCCTGAATACAGGATTGGATGCTGCCCGCACTTATGTAGTGGATTTCATTACTCCAGCCAACTTTGAAAAGATTCTGAATTTTATTTATACGTCAGAGCTCTTCACAGACCTTATAAATGTGGGTGTCATTTATGAGGTTGCTGAAAAATTGGGCATGGATGATTTGCTAAAGGCTTGCCATTCTACCTTCCCGGATTTGGAAAACTCAGCTGTCACTAAACAGCCTTCTGCCTCAAATGAAAACCGGCCTAGTGGTGCTTTAGCTGAACCAAACCATTCTCTAGGTGAAAGTCGAAATAGTGGGGAACAACGGGGATCAGAGCGAAATTGCAATATGCATGGTGAAGCAGCCACTGGCTACAAAGAAGATCCTATCAATGAAGCTAGTCACAATTTAATACATCCACAGACTCCCAAAGCTGAAGAGCAAGAAGTAACAGGACCATTTACTGGTGCCATGAGTATAATGACCCAGGCTGGGCTTGGTAATATTAGCATGGCTGTTCAAACCACTGTAAACTCTTGTCAGCAATATAAGGTCCAGAGCAACGGGGATTATAACAAAAGTAATCTTTTTGCCTCCGATGTCTCCTTAGATATATCAACAAGTAGCAATTCCTGCCCCAGCAATAGTGACCATTCCAAAGATCATGTTTTTGGGCCAATGGATGAATTGCAGCTGGAAGACTTGGGGGAAGAAGATCTGCACTTTGAAGATCCCAGTGAAGAGCTGGGTGCTGCAGAGGAGGTGATAGAGCTGAGCGATGATAGTGAGGAGGAGCTATCCTTTGAGAATGACAGCCGGGAAAACAAGGCCATGCCTTGTCAAGTGTGCAAAAAGGTTTTGGAGCCCAACATTCAGTTGATCCGTCAGCATGCCAGGGATCATGTAGACCTTCTGACTGGCAATTGCAAGGTTTGTGAGACCCATTTCCAAGACAGGAACTCTAGAGTCACTCATGTCCTGTCACACATTGGGATATTCCTTTTTTCCTGTGACATGTGTGAGACTAAGTTTTTCACCCAGTGGCAGCTGAACCTTCATCGCCGAGAAGGGGTGTTTGACAACAATATTATTGTCCATCCCAGTGACCCTCTGATAGGGAAGGTCAATTTGTTCAATGGGGATTTGGCATGTGCTGCCTGTCGGAAACCACTGGCTAAAGATTTTCATGTGGTTCGTGGCCACATCTTGGACCATGTGAATGTGAAAGGCCAAATATGTGGTATATGTGACCAGCAACATCTCAATCTCTGCAGCTTGATGTGGCACACACTTTCCCACTTGGGAATTTCTGTCTTTTCTTGCTCTATCTGTGCCAGTAGTTTTGTGGATAGACATCTTTTGGAGAAACATGTGGCTGTCCACCAAAGTATGGAAGAAGCTCTCTTCCGGTGTCATTACTGCGGCCAGGCTTTCAAACTTGAAGCTGCGTATCGCTACCATGTTAGTCAGCACAAGTGTAACTCTACTTTGGACCTCGTCCGGCCGAACTTTGGTGACCGTCTTCATCAGCAAGCTTTGCAAAAGCGGAAGCTGACGGAGAAGTTCCTAAATGAGGACGTGGCTCTCCAGAACCAACCTGGGAACAGTAAATATAGCTGTAAGGTTTGTGGGAAAAGATTTGCTCATACCAGTGAATTCAACTACCATCGGCGGATCCACACAGGGGAGAAGCCCTATCAGTGCAAAGTGTGTCACAAGTTCTTCCGTGGACGTTCTACCATAAAGTGTCATCTGAAGACACATTCTGGGGCTCTCATGTACCGGTGCACCGTTTGTGGCCACTACAGTTCCACCCTTAACCTTATGAGCAAGCATATAGGTGTGCACAAAGGGAGCCTCCCACCAGACTTCACCATTGAGCAAACTTTCATGTACATCATCCATTCCAAAGATGCAGAAAAAAACGCAGAGAGCTGATGAGCTATATTGGGGAAGGAAACACTACCTGAGAGGAAACTTGTTTCAGAATTTAAAAAAAAATACTTTTAATGGTCTGTATACTTTTATTTTCTTATGTTTCTTGTAGACTTTTCCTTAAATCACTGTCCTGTGAAACAACATCACATTAGATGTGTTACTGTTCTCAAAAAACCATTGTGTTTACCTCCTGCTGAGTTGTTTCAAATGTAAGAAATAAGCTCTTTCGTTCTTCATTTAATATATTTCCCATCTCATGACTTCTCCCCTCCTCTCACAGGCTTTATCTGACATCATTAGAAGATTCATGCTGCTAAGAAGTATCAATGCTCCATGCCAGTAGGGCTAGCAGGGGAAAAAGTGGAAAGTATGGAAAAAAATGCTTCTGGTTTATTGATGACAAGGTTTAATTTCCAAAAATTAAAAATGCAATCCTAAGCATACTTACTCAGAAATAAGGCTGTCTTTGTTTTGTGGGGGTTATTTCCTATTGGTACTGTATTGTAGACACATCTGTGCATTTTTCCTTTCAAGAGGATTGCCTTTTCTTATATAGTAAATGTAACTGTCATGCCAGTCTACAGACTTTAATTGAGAGAAACCTGATCTCCATACAGTGAAAAGCTGATTTCTTTGAATGAAGCTGATATTAAAGGGCTACAAGGGCTGGATTCCAGAGGTGAAATCCAGCAGGTTCTGACAGGTTCTGGAAAACCGTAGCAGAAATTTTGAGTAGTTTGGAGAACCGGTAGCAGAAATTTTGAGTAGTTCGGAGAACCAGTAGCGGAAATTTTGAGTAGTTCGGAGAACTGGCAAATACCATCTCTGACTGGCCCGAGAGAGGGGTGGGAATGGAGATTTTGCAATATCCTTCCCTCAGGAGTGGGGAGGGAATGGGGATTTTGCAATATCCTTCTGGAATGGGGTGGGAATGGAGTTTTCACAGTATCCTTTCCCTGCCACGCCCACCAAACCACACCCACCAGACCATACCATGCCCACCAAGCCACGCCCACAGAACCGGTAGTAAAAAAATGGATTTCACCATTGCTGGATATGTTTGGAGGTTTAATCAGTCACCAAATCTACCTTGTATCTAGCCTTAATTTGCATTTGCCCTTTTCCAAAGGATCAATTATTTTTTAAAATAAAATAATATCTAGTTTATAACAGAGAGACCAAGGCAAAAAGAGAATAGATAGATTTTAGGAGAGCAGAGGAAGCGGAGTTTGCCGATTTTGGATTGATTTTCAATGGAATGGAAAGGAGAAGATTAAGAGAAACAATTCTTACTTTTGGCAAGGCACACTTATTTTAATTGTTCAAACAATAAGATTTGATCTGAAGTGCCTCTTTCAAAAACTCTTAGGGCATGGAAAAATTGCAAGAGATAAGGTTTCTTTCTTTCTTTTGCAATGCTGCCTTAATGCCAATGTGGAATTCTGTCAATTATAATATTTGTCTTGAACAATAAGGTGTGTTCAGAGGGTAAAAATTTTAAAGCAATATATTATGCTAGTACTTGGAATCTTCCTTTTAACCTACAATATTTATTTGCCTGATAAAATTTAGTTGGGCTTATTTCTGAGTAAAGATGGGTAGGAATGCACAGTTGTGTTTGAAAAGACACTGTTGCCTTAAAACTTCTCTATAAGGGGAAATGAAAGGATTAGAGTTTTTGTATGACCTGCAAGCAGGACACTAAATACACTGTTTTTACTTTTTGTTTAGAGTGATTCAGAAGTTTTCTTAACAGTGGCGCTTATTTTTACACTTTACAGATTATAGTATTTGTTACATTGAAAATGCCACTCCTCCTTGCCCCTGCTACTATGTCAGATTGCGACATGAGGAATATAGTTGCATTGGTATCACAGATGTAACTTTTCTAAAGAATTAAAGCCAATTTGAATATATTTTCAACACATTTAGTTACATGCATAACTTTCTTGCTCCAGAATTGAATTTTATTAACAACAAAACAAACAATTACTTTGTTAAACTTCTCAGAGATTCCAGTGGCATTGATTGGCTAATGTTGACTGCATTATCAAAAGGCATCCTGATTCATTCCTAGAACATCGGAAGTTTTGAAAATATTTTCAATATTTGCATAGCCGAAGGTGATGAAAGTTAGAGTTCAGCTTATATGGAGGACACTGTATTGGTAGAAGAAGATGTTGCTGCTCAAATGAAGAATCTGTCAAAATAAAGGAGCATGGGCAAGACTACTAACCAAACAGCATTTATCTTGATGAATGATTGTTGGATGCATAAATTGTTGGAGGAAGGAATCGGGTTGCATTGCAGAATTACCACAAGATGGTAGCAAAGAGCTACATAAAACTATGATTAAATTTTTTATAGCCCAGATACCCTCCCCTACTTATTAATAAATATGTCTCTTGTTGTTGCCCTCATATAGTGCCTATGATATCACAACCACTGTGCACCATTATTTCCTACACCTGTTTTACATTTGTTTTGTCAGGTTTAATATGTTTCACTATCAGTCCAAGAAAACCAATTGTCTTTCAATTAAAAGAAAAAGAAGAAAAACAGCAAAACTATTTTGTCTCTCTTACCTTGTCACAATAATCCGCATTGTAGTTTCCAAGTTATTCTGATCATGTAGAGTTTTCTTCTGCTACCAACATAATCTTTTTTTTAAAAAGCAAATTATGTGTCTGCTTCTTCCCTTACATCATTCCTTTTTAAAAAAAAAAAATAGTGCAGAAGCAGGTTGTAAGTTCTGTCTTTGTGCTAATGGAACAATAAGATAGCAGGAAGTACAGATTTGTTTTATCAGCTGAAAAGGCCAAATATATTTGCTCTGTAATAATGCAAAGTCATAGTAGAGGTTGAAATTACAGCTTTCCCCCCCCTTTTTTTTGAGGGGATGGAAAATTGGAAGTGGAACGAGGTGTAACTAACATTTAGAGGGAGAGCAGAAGACAAAGGCCTTGATTTGGATTTTAGTTTGCTTCATTTTGTGGATCATGTTTGATGCCTCAAACAAGTATAGTTCTGTGATTCCCATTCAATGGGGAATCAGTAGGAAAGGTGATTTATTGAGAGATGGAACAGCTGGTTTGAGAACTGGCCCTTGGAATAATGCAAACTACCTCATGAGGAGAAAGCACTCGAGTCTTCTTCACAGCTCCTGTTGTGTACAAATGGACTCTTGGGCTTCTATATATAAACACACTGTTATTAAAGAGAACAGAAATGTAACCCTGGCCTATGGGTGTGTATGTGTGTATGTATGTATGTATGTAAAAACCGCAGCTCCAGGAATCTCAGCTCTGAAACTAATTCTAGTAGGGCAGCCTTTGGGCAGATTTGCTTTGTCTTTGCTTATAGTACCTACCTCTAAAGGATGTTGTGAAGATAAATGTTTTGATATGTGTTCAAGAGAAAAGCACTTACTTCTGTCTTGGTTTTCACATCCTAGGAAAATAAGAATGTTTCCATAATACATACATTACGTGTGCAGATATTCAGTGTATTTGGTTCCTTTCCCTTTGTGGCCTTGGACACCAAGAAGATATGCTGAGGAACTGAACAATGTATATGGCAGATGGGAATAGTACGAGGAAATATTAATGCTGAGAAATTTAGATCATTATTTGTAATGATCTAAAAACTGCCCAGGGACTGAATCACTAATCTTGATCTACTGATATGTTAATGGCAGGGCCCTGAACAGGAAGATAGAACCAAAAATATGCCAAGCCAAAGGATTTTGCTGTTGAATAGATATTAATCTCCTAGTACTGGCTAATCAAAAAGCTTCATGCTACCTATTAATCTTGATGAATTTGGTATTTCTTCCTTTTCTATGCTGAAAGATGGTTCTTGCCCGGGCCTTATCTATGTCCCTATCTAAGGCTGTGGCTGCTGCTGCATTTACGGTATGTATTTCAGGCAATGCATCCAATGCTGTGAACCATGTTTCCTGAATAAAAATGTGGCCTTCAGTAGGAGAAGTGGAGAATGAGTTCCTATATATTGCTTGTATGTAGTAGGAATTAATTTATGTAAATCAAAGCAGAATTCTACAGCTGCTTTCCTCTGATTCTTCAGTGCCAAACCCGTCCTCCTGCTCCATAGGGATAACTATTGCAGCTTGAGAAGTTTCTAGCAAAATCTTGATGAGTAATTCGGCCTCATAATTAGGGCATTTGGACCCAGAGAATTGGGGATTGGCTTCAAATTCTGAACATCTGCTTGAGTGTAGCAACTTTGGCCAAATAACAGCACCTGCCTGCCTCATACGTTTATCCACTCATGAATGAAGGTGGGGAGGAGGAATAGTTAAAAATACCTACCTCACAGGTGACAAGTTGTGAGGTGTAATAAATGTCTGTAAAGTGCTTTGGAACCCTTAGGGTTGTAGAAGGACTAAGTATTGTAATTAAATAGCTTCACTCTGTTTGACATGCTATCATTTGTGAAGAATCCCTTCTCACCATTATCATCCTAGCAGGGAAGGATTTAGGCATGGAACAGGTATTCCAATCACATGTAGAACACTTTGAAATAATGAAAAAAAAAAATTGGAAATGGATGCATTATTAATTATTATTTTCTGTAAACTTCAGCCCTGCCCTGCCCACCCCCTCCATTTCTTCCAAAGATCCAGATGTCTTGAAATGAAACAGCAAAAACAGAATAACACCGAGCATTGTGATTGCTGTCAAATCTCTTGGTTAAGTGAATTGTAGGTACTGACCTCTCAGTTATTTAAGTGTTTACTATCTATTTGCTGTAAAGTTTGTATATTTTGTAAAACTTTTCTCCTTCCTAAAGAAAAAAAAGTAGATGTCTAAAATGGTTGTACATCGGATTCTTTTATACTCCATTGTTTGGCACAAAAGTGTGTTTTTTATTTAGAATAATAAAAGTGAAAACTGAAAGAGTTCGCTGCACTGTTTTTCTTATTTGTAAATGGTGATAGATTCTAACTAAGTTCAAGTGCATGTGTGCACGACCCCCCGCCCCGCTCCCTCCCGTTCCTGGCACGCAATAGCCTGGTAGGCCCGTTTTTATCTCTCCCCAGGCTCCAGAGCCTTTCTAGGAATCTGTAGAGGGCGAAAACGGCCTTCCCCACCCCCCAGAGACCTTCTGGAGGCTGGAAATTTCTGGTGGGACTGGAAGGCCAGTTTTTTGCTCTCTCCAGTTGGCAAATGGGCCATTTTTGGCCTCAGGAGGGCCTCGGGGGGTGGGGAAGGCCGTTTTCGCCCTTCCCAGACTCCTTGAAAGGCCTTCCCACTAACCCCCGAGGCCCTCTGGAGGCAGGAAACAGCCTGTTTCCCTACTTCTGGTGGGCCCAGAAGGCCCAAAAATCAGCTGGCTGGCGCATGCATGCGCGCCGGAGCTGAGCTTGCCTGCCCACGAATATGGCTATAGGTTCACCATCACGGGTCTAAGCTATACTGAGCAATGCTGACTTTTCCCATTGAAAAAAAATGTATATAAACCAGTTTCTTATAAAGCCAGCAACTTTTATGTCAAGGACTGCGGAAAAGAATAGCTGGGCGATTCCCATGGAGGCAATCACCCTATTATGGCTTGGCACTTAAATGCTTACAGGACCATTTACTTCAACTGGATTCAACAATTCCGAGGAAGTGGCTGCTTGTAATATTCCTCTTCTGTTCAGGGAAAGAGCTAAAGTAGCT
This sequence comes from Pantherophis guttatus, assembly GCF_059756535.1. NCBI lineage: Eukaryota > Metazoa > Chordata > Lepidosauria > Squamata > Colubridae > Pantherophis > Pantherophis guttatus. Next base: position 136,543,327 of record NC_142064.1, on the reverse strand, counting down.
GGCCTCTAAATTTTGGCTGTCCCTCTGCTGAGGGCCTTCCCTAAACTGCTTAAGACTGAACTACTTCAAAGACTTTAGGGAAATATTGTGATTGTTATGAGCTGTGGTGGTGCAGTGTTTAGAATGCAGTATTGCATGCTAACTTTGTCTACAGAAGCAGGAGTTCGATCCTGACGGGGACTCAAGGTTGACTCAGCCTTCCATCCTTCTGAGGTTGGCAAAACGAGGACCAAGTTGTCGGGGGCAATATGCTGACATTTGTAAACCACTCAGAGAGGGCTGTAAGTACTATGAAGCAGTATATAAATGCTATTGCTACTTGGATGTCTCTTTCATTATTAGGTACTAGAGTTGCTATTTTCTAATTAGTGTGTTTTAATGGTTTGTTATTTACTGGATGTTTATTCGTTAAATTTATTTCGCCGACTTATCTTGCCATGGGGCTATTTTAGGTAGCCTATAACAATAAAAACAGGAATGAAAAGAAGTGTAAAAGTAACAGTAGCAAAATAATGAAACAATAAACAGTGAGATAAACAATGAAAATACAGTGATGTAAGATTAAAAGATGGGTGGGGGAAGCAGGAATGCAGGGGGAGAGGTTTCTACTTTAGTTAGCATATTGGACATTGCCATGAGTTAGGAGGATTCAGCAGTATACAAATCGTCTCTGTGTGTACACACACACACATACATACTGGCTTGTTTTAAAAGATGAACCAGTGATAATCTTAAACAAGAGACCAGTGGTGTCTGGGATAGGATGGGGGTCAGAATATACAAGATAGTAAACATAATGCATTGATACAGGTTTTATTCCTTTTGTCAGGCATGTAAAGCCAATCGGTATTCAAAAGAGGCGGGGCTTTTAATGGTGACACCATGCTGTTTTGCAGATTTTACCCCCCACCATCTGCAGACACCTCTGGGAAACAAGATGGAAAGTGGTGACCTGCCTGCTCTGATGCTGTAAGACACATACAGAAGTGTACATTCAACCAAACTGATATATTCAAAGTGCTCTTCTCTAAACGCATAAAAGAACTACATTTGATTAGAGCAAGGTTTCTCAAGAATATCTCTGACTAATGCAATCTTTTCAAATGACTCTTCTTTCTAGTTTGGGCCAAAAGAGGCCATTTCCCTCCCAGCTGGGCAAGGAACACTTTGAAATGACCCTGTTTGCTATAAAATAGTGAATATAGTCATTATATGAATATGAGCTGTGGTGGTGCAGTAGTTAGAATGCAGTATTGCAGGCTACTTCTGCTGACAGCCGGCTGCCTGCAGTTCGGTAGTTCCAGTCTCACCAGCTCAAGATAGGCTCTGCCTTCCATCCTTCCAAGGTCAGTAAAATGAGGACCCAGATTGTTGGGGGCAATATGCTGACTCTGTAAACTGCTTAGAGAGGGCTGTAAAGCACTGTGAAGCGGTATATAAGTCTAAGTGCGATTGCGATTGCGATTTTACAAGAATGCATTGTATTGGAACATGGAATATGAGAGACATGACAAAAGCAAAAGTTGTAATCATTAAGAAGAAGCACGCTAGGTTAAATATTTTAGGACTGTATGGTCTTACATGGAACAAAAAGTGCCCCTTTAAATAAGATGAGCAATGTTATGCTAAACATTCAAGGCAATTATACTAAAAGTTGGAATAACGACCAACCATACCTTTGATAGGATAGCTAATTGCAGCCCAAATGATTACAGTTAAAAGGAATAAATTAATATCTTTCAATGGATCAATCAATGAAATCAATCAGTCAATCAAAATATCACTTTATTGAGTACAAGATTCACTCAGCCCATCTGCCCATTTTTACATCACTTTTGTAAAGTTGGTGAAAGATTAAAAGTGCTTGAAAATTCCTATGGATTATCTTGCATATTTCTGTTAAAATAGAATGTTTACAAATACATTTACAGGTGTCCCCACTCTACTGCACTATTCCATTGCTGTATTAGGTTAAAGAAGTATTCTATGCATCCCTTGAATGATGTTTGGATGCAACAATCATAGCTATACCTTCTTACATTGTACTTCATTTAAGGGACAGAGAGAGAATTTATCTCCAGCATTTCATTCGGTTCATTTATGAATTTCTTCTTCAAACCAGTTATGTCCACTTTCTAAATACAGAGACCCTTTCTGTCTTGTCCAGTCCTTTAAAACATGATCCATGGCCAGTAATAGCATTACTTTGCAAGTATTAAACACTGAACTAATTCTCTCTTAAATTTATTTCCATACTAGGTAAAATGTTAGAAGGGTATATAACTCAAGGAGGTGGAAAAGTCAAGGATAGACAAATCTTCCAGCTGCAGAAGAAGGCAAAGGGAGAAAAAAAAATGACACCCCAGAATCTAGTTTGGGATTTTTAACACAATGAAAGAATTCAGGGTGATGTGCATTCTCTTGGAAGTGAGAAACTCTAGAATCACCTGTGGTATAATCATCTAGAAATATTCTTTTCACATTTTCCTAAATTCACATTTTTATTGTGGTGTTAGGTCAGGGATCAGCAACACGTGGCTCTGGAGCCGCATGTGGCTCTTTCATCCCTCTGCTGTGGCTCCCTGTTGCTGGTTGGCTTCCCAAATGATAGGGCTTTCGGTTAGGACAGGCAGAGGAAAAAGGACATTATGGTAGGAGGAAACTCTATGGTGGGGGAACTAGACTTCTGGTCAGCAGAGGAAAAAGGACGCCGTGCTAGGAGAAGACTATGATGGGGGAACCGGACTTCCGGTCGGCTCCAGAATTGAACAGGGGCTTCTGGTTAGGACCTTTGTGGCTCTTTGAGTGTTTAAGGTTGCCGACCCCTCTGTTAGGTAAACGTTAGTGGTTTGGGCTAAAAAGACCTATGTAGGAATTGCTAGGATCGAATTGTTAGTATCCTGATTTCCCGGTTCTAAGAGACAACTAATTGAATGTTCACATTAAAATAGGGCTACACCTTGTTTTATCTTCACAGATCACTTTAGTTCTTTAGCTTCTAGGTTGGAGCTATATTTACAAGTGCTTCAGGTATAAGTTGCTCTCCTAGCAATTCTGTTTAACCAGCAGCTCAGCATTAAGTTTTCAGAATACTATTTTCATACAAAAACTGCTCACATTAGAAGACATTAAGAGAAATACATCTCTTTTTCCACAGTAAAATGTCAAAGCAGCAATATATATATATATATATATATATATATATATATATATATATATATATATATACATATACATATACATATATATATATATATATATATATATATATATATATATATATATTTTCACTTCAAATTTCAAGATGAAGGAAGTAGCTAAGGACTAATAGCAATGTTAGATTTTGGTTGATTAAGGCCAGTCAGTTTGACACAGCAGCACATAATCCTCCTCCCTACCTTATTTTTTCCTATATTGACCTTCTTTTTAAATTGTAAAAAACATTGGCAACAAGTATCCTAATGAAGCCTATCCTTTGCTGATACAGAAAAATGCAAATGCATTCTTATGACAATGACCCAAAAATCAGGAAAGCTGTTTAAATTGGTGAGGTCTTGTCTTGTGTGATGACTACTGAGTGTTGGGTGTTGGAGGAAGAGTCATCTCTGTCCTTCTGCTCCATCTGGTTTTTGGGAATGTATCGAACCACAGCAGAGATAAGCTTTCCTTGGAAGTTCTTGCTCAGGAAGTTGTACAGGATGGGATTGACCACACAATGGACAAGGCTGAAACAGTCTATGATGTCGTAGAAGAAGTACAGGAACTCAAGGACAGAGCAGTGGAGGAATATACTTGTTCCCTCAAGGGTGAAGATCAGCAAAATTAAGTGGAAAGGCAGCCAACTGATCAAGAAGACAATTATGTAAGCATAGATGAGGTAGCAGTTTTTTCTGCTCTCTGGCTTATCACAACGCTTGATGTGTCTGGCGGTCAGTATGTTAAAGACTGCCATGAGGGAGAATGGGATAAGGAACCCAATTAAGGCAAAAAGGAGGGTGAGACCGAGGGCCCACTCATTGTAGGTCTCCAGCGGGGCCATAAAGAAACACACGGGCTCAATGGTATCAGTTAACTCCATGTGTACCACCTCTGGCAAAGGGAGGATGGCAGCAAAGGCCCATATGCAGCAACAAGTGATCCGTCGCACAAGATGTTGGCGTTGATGCCAGAAGTGGGAGGAAGTTGTCAGGGACACATACCGATCAATGCTGAGGCAGGTGAGAAAGAAAATACTGCTGTACATGTTGGCAAAGTAGAAATAGTGGGTGAAGCGACAGAGGAAATCTCCCCAAAGCCAAGTGTAATCAAGCACGACTTCCAACATCCAGACTGGTAAGGAGAGGACCACCCCCAAGTCTGCAAGGGCCATATTGAAAATGTATAGGTTGACCAAGTTCCGGTGGTTTCGGGTCTGCCAGTTGACCCATATGACCAAGAGATTCTCCACCAATCCCACCACAAAGATGATGAGATAGAGGACAAAGAGAAAGACCCGTTTAACGCCATCATCTAGTCCCAAATCACAAGTGCTGAATGTGTGATTGAACGCGTGGAAGAGATCTGTCAAGTTGTGGTATGCTTCATTGAAAGGGGGGAGGGTCGCTGGCTCTCCCATTTTGAGGGGAAAAGATGAACTGCAAAAAAAGAAGGAAATGTGAAATTAGAATGTATTCTTCCCCTGAACCAAGAACATTTATATCAGGAAATTGATTTTTTTAAAAAATAGCTATGGGTTTTAAATCTGTGCAGGCTTCAAATTTGGGAGGACTCAACAGGACTCCCATTTTTTGTTTTATGATTTGGCCACTGCTGCATATAATGTATAGTATTTATCAAATACATTGATCAGTCACCAGAATATAATCTGACAGCAAACAGCACTCCTTAGTGATACTCATGATTTTACCTACCATGTTTCCCTGAAAATAAGACCCTGTCTTACATTTTTTTGAACCCTGAAATAAGCAGTTGGCCTTATTTTTGGGGAGGTCTTATTATTTTGGGGCACATAGAGCAAGATGGGGCTCCTCTTACCACTTACCTGATTTCCAGCTCTGCGTTTTTGGGGAGGGCTTATTTTCGGGGAGGGCTTATTTTTGGGGAGGGCTTATTTTCGGGGGGAAGCTTATTTTAGCACATGCGCTCAAAAGCCCAATTGGGCTTATTATCAGGGGATGTCTTATTTTTGGGGAAACAGGGTCGTTTGGGTAATGAAACGTCTTCAAGAAAACAAGCAACCTCAGAGAATACGAAGGACCCCTCATTTCAACCCTGAGCTACAGATATTCTCCTTTATTGGTACATTGATCAGCCTCTAGTCAGACGGTCTGCCCTGATCTTATCCCTTCTCTAATGTTTCTTCAACTCCCAAACCTGATCAGCAGCTCAATCCCAAGGACAACAATGGGTTCACAGGAGAATCTGACACAAAGAATCAAAGTAAGAGAAACAAGCATGCTGACTGTGGACTAGAGTTTTGTGTTGCAATGTAAAGAACAGGAAAAGGCAAATTTCTGACAGGCCTACCAGGACTCTCAATGAGATCAATGTGGTCTACAGAATGTTGTGGGATTATCATAGGTTAGTGAGAGAGCCTATTTATTCGGTTTTTAAAATCCTTTTGTAAAATCCTTTTAAGTAAGTCAAGGTGGCAAACATACTTGCTGCTCCTCCTATTTTCCTCACAACAATTTCCCTGTGAAGTGGGTTGGGCTGAGGGAGAGTGACTGACTCAAAGTCACCCAGCTGGCAATAGAATAGAATAGAATAGAATAGAATAGAATAGAATAGAATAGAATAGAATAGAATAGAATAGAATAGAATAGAATAGAATTCTTTATTGGCCAAGTGTGATTGGACATACAAGGAATTTGTCTTTGGTGCGTAGGCTCTCAGTGTACATAAAAAGACAAGATACACCCATCAAGAATCATAAGTACAACACTTAAAGATAGCCATAGGGTACAAATAAGCAATCAGGAAACAATCAATATCAATATAAATCGTAAGGATACAAGCAACAAAGTTACAGTCATGCAGTCATAAGTGGGAGGAGATGGGTGATAGGAATGATGAAAAGACTAATAGTACTAGTAATGCAGCCTTAGTCAATAGTTTGACAGTGTTGAGGGAATTATTTGTTTAGCAGAGTGATGGCGTTCAGGAAAAAACTGTTCTTGTGTCTAATTGCTTAGTGCTTTATAGTGTCATTTTGAGGGTAGGAGTTGAAACAGTTTATGTTCATTATGTCCTTTAATACTTAAGGTGGGACTAGAACACACAGTCTCCTGGTTTCTGGGCCAGCACTTTAACCACTACCCAAAACTGGCCATGTACCTTAACGTATCTACTTCCATCCTTGGAATCTCCAGAGAATGAATTTATTTGGAAATGATAGAGTTATCAGCAATAAAATATCGTTAGAACTGGCATTCTCTCAGATAGGGTTGCCCCTTTGTTTTCCTGATTAGGTCCCTGTATCTTTACTTTTGCAATAATGCACATATTCAAGGAACATAGGTTCTTTTACCAATTAAGTTTTAGCAGCATTAAAAATGCAGTTGTATTTGTACTCAACACCTTCAGTGACTATGTGGAATTGCCTGTTTTCCCTGCCTGTATTCATTGAATATGAAAAGAGTATAACAATGGAGCTTTAGAAATGATCAGATTCCATTTTTCTCTTTTTGGGTTGTGGAGAGAGAGACACACAAAGACCACATCAAAGGAACCCAAAAGTAAGATCACTATTGCGGGAGATACCTGTATACCTAAGGAAGGATATGGCACTGTCCATAGAAAAGAATACTTAAATGTAACCTCTTCATTAAAAATCATTCCCACTATGCATTTTTGCCACCAATGGCTAATCTACATGTTTGATATTTGGGTTGGATCTAGGTTAACTGGACAATTTTGGACAAAGACATATTTATTTATTTTATTATTTATTTTATTAATCATATTTCTATGCCGCCCACTCTCCGAGGACTCTGGGTGGCTTACAACAATCAACAGTATACTAAATAGCATATTGCCCCCAACAATCTGGGTCCTCATTTTACCTACCTCGGAAGGATGGAAGGCTGAGTCAACCTTGAGCCGGTGAGATTTGATCTGCTGATCTAGCAGTCAGCTGAAGTAGCTGCAGTACAGCACTCTAACCACTGCGCCACCTTAGCTCCCCTAACACAATATAACACAAAGTCCGAAGGAGGATTCTGTATATGTATATGCAAGCAATTTATTTTATTTCCTTTTTGTGCAGAGATGGCAGTGTTTTTGTTATTGCAGGTTCTGTAGCAGTGCAAGGGCAGACGGTTTTGCTTTTAGCATTCCAAATTTGACTATTTTTGAGGCCCATTGATTTTCTGGGGTGACATGATAGCAGTATTCCAATATCTAAGGGGTTGCCACAAAGAAGAGGGGGTCAACCTATTCTCCAGAGCACCTGAAGACAGGACAAGAAGCAATGGGTGGAAACCAATAAAAGAGAGGACCAACCTTGAAATAAGGAGAACTTTCCTGACAGTGAGAACAATTAATCAGTGGAACGACTTGCCTCCAGAAGTTGTGGGTGCTCCAACACTGGAGATTTTTAAGAAGAGATTGGACAACCATTTGTCTGAAGTGGTACAGGCTTTTCTGCCTGAGCAGGGGGTCGGGGTAGAACACCACCAAAGGTCCCTTTGAACTCTGTTATTCTATTATTCTATTCTTCAAATGGTTTTTGAAGAACTAGAGAGTGAAAATAGTGGATATTTGAAAATGTGCTAACTTAGCCTTGATTATGCAAACACTACCCTATTTCCCCAAAAATACGACCTACCCTGAAAGTAAATCCTAGCTTGATTTTTACACGTGTGCCCAAAATAAGCCCTAATTAAAATTCCGCCCATTCCAGAGTGCATGAGTAAAAATTAAGCTAGGATGGGGATGGGGGGGGGGAGCTGCCCTACTACTTACCTTCGGACAGTTGCAGCCAGGCCCCGCACACCCTGACACCTGCCTTGCCGGCCCATTTCTTCTGCAGCAGGCAAAGCTTTTCTGAAGGCCTCTGTAACTGATAACAAAGCTCCAAATCGATCCAGAGCTCTGTTATTGGCTGCAGAGGCCTTCAGGAAAGCCTTGCCAGCCAGAGAAGAAGGAGTTCCTGAAGGCCTCTGACAGCGAAAAGGCGGCCGGGGGTGATGTGCACAAGTGAGGTTAATCAGTGGATGACATCCCCAGAAAATAAGACCTGGTGCCTTTTTTTGTGGATATATATATATATATATATATATATATATATATATATATATATATATATATATATATATAAAAGACAGGGTCTTATTTTTGGGAAAACACGGTATTAAAATAAAACTGAACACGGTTGAAATGCCATCTTTTCTATGAAGGAACAGTATGAAGTGCATTATTGGACATTATTTCATAAATAATGTCCACCACATAAATAATGTGGTGGACGTTATTTCAAATAATGTCCACCACATTTACAAAGCTACTCAAATGTGCTGGGAGAAGCTGTAACATTTCAGCCAGTGCAAAAGCAACTTCAGTCTTGATAGTGTAAATATGCCTTCAATGTTTTAAAATCTTATTTAATACAAAAAAAAAAAAAAATCTCAATCATGAAATACTGTCATTAGGTAATTTAAAAGTGGTAAACAAAACTATGCTTTGAAACTATTTGTGTTCAAGGTGGTTTTTATTTCAAAATAAATGTATAGATGACTTCCATCTATAGGGACCAGGTGAGCTTTGAGATACCTTCATATATTGGGGCTGAGAATATATTTTCTAAAGGTAGTCCTGGGAAACAATTGTGGCATTCTGAAGAATGTGATTAATTGCACACACTCTTACGAGTATTGGACTGGGAAGTCCTTGATTAAAATCCTCCATTAGCGATTCAAAGATCACTGGGTGGTCTCATATAAGGAACACAACTGTCAGCCAAAGTTGATATGAGAATAAGCTGGGAACAGAGAGCTGTTTTATTCACCAAGTTCACTTTGAATTCAGAGAAACACATATCAAGAAACAAATATAGTTAATAAAATGTGCCTCACGACTGCTGTGTGTGCCTCACAAAGTAATTAGAGTTGCATTATTAACCCTGTATGCTGGTTTTGGCTATAAACTGCATTTTTATCAAGACACTGCTTTTGGAGATGTGTGGGAGCTGAAGGCATGAGATATAAACCAACCCAATTATTTTACTGAATGCTTAATAAGACTGATACCCCTTGGCAAACATTGACATCATGCTGATATAGGATCCAGACAGGTAGGATGGTTCTAGGTAGATCTGATGGCAATTGTGTCTCTCCAGTGCTCCACTTTTCCTCCCTCCCTCCCTCCCTCCCTCCCTCCCTTCCTTCCTTCCTTCCTTCCTTCCTTCCTTCCTTCCTTCCTTCCTTCCTTCCTTCCTTCCTTCCTTCCTTTTCACTCTACTGAATGATGTAAGAACTCTAACTAGCAGGATTGGCTACGTTTTAGTCTCTTACTACATTAGCCAGAATCCATAGGATGCTTCAAAATGGTTAAAGCAGAGATCCCCAACTCCTGGGCCACGGCCCACTACCGCGTCATGGCCTATTTGCAACCAGGCCACACGAGCCTGCACACTGGCCTGCTGCTTACATAACTTGAGCTGTGCACTTATGCACCAACCAACTACTCATGCAGCCCGGTTCCCCTCTCCTCCCTGCCGGGCCACCAAGCCACAAAGGTAGAGGATACACAGCTCTGTTTCAGACTAAGGCATAATAGTTTTACCAAGAACTATCTACCAGCTCTGCAACATGAGATTCTTTATGCCACTCTTTCCCAACCTGACTGTTCCAGATATATAGGGATTATCTCGCGTGCCATTGCCATTTACAACACCTATGAGTAATTTGGCACATGATGTTAAGAGTTGTAATTCAACACATCTGGAGTGTTCCAGACTGGGGAAGTTGCTTTAGGTGGAGGTAACAGGCTTTATTCCTAGAATCAAGCGCACAGAAAATGCCACATATGGCTTTCCCCATTCTACCTTAAACAAACCTCAGTGTCATTCTAAGCATTCTAGAATAGATGGTTCTCTTTTGAGCTTCTGTTCTGTTCCTGTTTCCTCAGATCTTTTAACTAAAGGCATCACAGAGGATCTTATACCTCCAACAAACGTGCTTTGCAAAGATAATAATGACTCTCTAAATATTTTCTTTGGGTTTGAAAGAGCTGGAGATTGGACACTGACAAAACTATCAAAAAATTGGCCTAAAAGTAGTTGATGTTTAAATGATTCTTAGGATGGATTTTTATTAGACCAGATGTAAGCACTGGCTGGTTTTTGCATTCCATGGAATTCTTTCCTCAAGAGAAAAATGCAAGGAAAAACAACAGTGTGATATATCTAAAATTTTGACATATCCTATCAATTGTAAATTTTGGGCCATAAAGAATGTTCAGAAGAAGCAATTGTCTCAAATGAGTTTTTTTTTCTTTCCATGTTATACAGATATTACTTTGCTCCTTGAAACCATCAGTTAAAGAAATTTTCCCAATTTTAAAAAACAACACTCTTGATGAAACTTTAATAGTTGAAAGCAGAATGGATATATAATGATGGATATAGCAATTTCCTTCTCAAAGTGCCTTTGATTCTATTTACAGACAAATTTGTCTATTTATAGACAAATAAAATATTTGCTTCTCTGCAATCTGGATGGAGAAGAACCATAATATTATTATTATTGATGATGATAGGTTAAAAAAAGACACATTTCCTATAGGGCACTTGAAAGAAGAGAAAGTACTTCTTTAATCCAAATTAAATCTGTTTCCCCACCCCCTAAAATACAAGCTAAGCTCCTAGCAACGAAATTTATTTCTGGAGAGCAGGTCAATCGATTGCTTACCTTCTTAGAAACCAGAATTGATTCTGGTGATGTTGCAATAAAGAGATCTACTCTTCAGTCCCTCCAACTTGAATGTGAGGTGCAGCCTTTCCAGGAATGTGAATTTGTTGGCAACTCACAGATTTGTTGGTATTTTCCGTCCCTCCTATCTCTCACACACAGGAAATGAGCATCACAGGCTGTTACTCTGAAAGCAAGGCCCCTCTGAAGTTTTTGCCTGAACGCTCGAGCACGGCTCAGGTTCCAGGAATGGGCAGCACGGATTATTCTCAGCCCCACACTTTTGAAGAAATCTAGAGGATGTCTGCTTTCCTGAGGCAAATTTCCTTTTTCCGTTCTGCATTTTTGAAACCAGCTTCCCTGCTTTCAAATAACACAGAATGTACTGCCAAAAGAACAGGAGAGAAAGAGAAAGAAAGAGGCTGCCCTGGCCAGTTTCACCATTAGGTAGATGAGACAACTGCAGGTGCTGAGGAGAGGAAGACCAAGTCCTTGGAGGAAGGAACCAATTAGCCTCAATTAGTCAGTTGTCCTCACATGAAGAGAATATTTACCTGTTGCTGGTCTTGAAAGTAGACCCCACTCTCAGCTCTGTTCTGCATGTGAATCAGAGAAGGAGCACCCCCTGCTCTTCATCTCAACAGCAAAGCAACCTTGCCTGGAGATACCTGTTTTGACATGCCTGGATTGCATGAGGCATTTTCAAACCATCTCTAGAGGGGCCCTTGAGATTTCATTGGTAGCCATTGCTGTTTTCCATTTGCTTCATTTTCCTTCTCTGAACAATGGGGGATAAATCATGAACTCTTGTTGTTTCATTTGGTTCAACTACTAGGGCAGCTGTTAAAGTCTCCATAAAAGTAATACCCATGTTTTCCCCAAAATAAGACTGGGTCTTATATTAATTTTTGCTCCAAAAGATGCATTAGGGCTTATTTTTTTGGTTAGGTCTTTATTTTCAGGGAAATATGGTACTAAATGCATCCACCGACTGACAATCTTACGGGGCTTGTTTTTGGGGTAGGGCTTTTATTACAAGCATCCTGAAAAATCATGCTAGGGCTTATTTTCCAGTTGGGTCTTATTTTAGGGGAAATGGTATCAAAAATATGTTTGTGCATTTTTACATCACTTTATAGAATCAGAACACTCAAAAGCCAATCCCACCTTGCAAGAATCTAAATTATTTATGATTCATAGCTGTCCAGCTTTTGCTTGGACATATCCAATGAAGAGAGGATTTATAATAGGGAAAGATGCTTGCAAAAACTGTACGGTTTTCTGGAGCTCTTTCAGTCTGGTAAAACTCTGAGATTGATATTGACAGCTCTTTTGGATCACCAACAGTTTGCTCAGAATATGTGGACTGCATCTCTCTTGGTTCTCACTGAGCTCTCTAGACTATTGACCATGACTAGCTGGTCCAGGCAGTGGCAGCCTGTTGTGAAGGCTAGATTGTAACCCCAAGGCCAGAACAGGTAAATTTCACCCCACATACCATAGAAATGGCCCACCTCTGTTTGGAGGTTCCTCAAAGCCATTCTGCTGTAGTCAGTTGATTGAAGATTACTGATAGGAAGCCCCACAGCAGCCTCAAGAACATACCACATATTTTGACCCTTTCTGAACTCTTTTCTTTCTGGAAATAAATAATATTGATTTGAGTATTTTCGTGCAGAATATAACTTGTTTGGGATTCAACATCATTTTTTCTTAATTGCCTAATTAATTTCTTCTTCTTCTTATGCCATATCCATCATTGGACGTTGGCAATCATGTTGGCAATCCTATTTTTATCAACAGCTGCACGAAAAAGGGCGGCTGAGTTTTGTCCAAACCGGTCCCTTAGATTTTGAAGTCATTATATTCTTCTTCTGCTTGGACCTTATTTACCTTCAATCTTTCCCTGGAGGATTAAATGAAGTATGACATATTTTTCTGGGTGTCGCATCACATGTCCAAAATATTCTAACTTTTGCTTTTTAATGGTTTTGATTATTTCCCTTTGCTTTCCCAGACGGTTTATCACCTCCTCATTTGTGATTTTGTCAACCCAGTTTATACATAACAGCCATCTGTAAATCTACATTTCAAATGCTTCTAGTCTCCTCAAGTGGCTTTCTGTCAGAGACCAACTCTCTACTCTGTAGAGCAGGATAGAAAAGTTGTAGCATCTGACAAGCCTGATTTTCAATTTTAGGCTTATGTCATGACTGCAAAAGACCTTGTTCATTTTGAAGAATGCTGTTTGAGCTTTCTCTATCCTTGTCTTTACTTCAGTGGTAATATCCCAGCTTTCATGTAAATTAGAACCGAGGTACGTGGTCCTTTCAACTTTTTCTAGTGGTATTCCTTCTGAATTTATCAGTGGTAAATTAATGGGTTGTTTGCTGACGACCATGATTTTGGTTTTTGAGGTGTTAAGCTTCAAGCTGTATTTTTCCGATATTTCTGTGACTGTTGATGAGGAGTTGAAGGTCTTCATGCTTACTGGCAAGCAAGCATTAATTTCTAGGCTTCGCAAAACAACCTTAAAGGAGTTACAAAAAGAAGAACAAGTATGAGCTAATCAAGTGCCATAAACAATGCAATCTCAGTTTCACATTCTGAGGAAAATGGAATACTTGTTCACTTATTGTAGTTATGATTGCCTTTATTCCAGACACCATCACAAGCTCTCTCCTTGCATTTCATCTCCCCCACAGTCTTATAAGATGACCTCAGCAAAATGGTAGTCACTAGCCCTAAGTCTTCCAATTTTAGGAGCTATTCTGTCCACCTTCTGTCCTTCTATTCTTCCTCCATAGTTGTCCCACAGGAGGTTATTTAGAGGCAGTGGTGGGATTCATCCAGTTCGCACCAGTTCGGGAGAACCGGTTGTTAACTTTCTGAACAGTTTGGCAAACTGGTTTTTGGAATAAATCATTAGGGCAGAGAACTGGTTGTTAAATTACTTGAATCCCACCACTGTCTAGAGGTGTCTCTTCCATGTGTTCTGAATAATCCCCCACACAATCATGTGATTTTGGAAACCCAGGATTGAAATTGAGAGATGAAATTGAGAGGCAATGCCAGTAAATAAGCCCCAGTTGTTCAATGTCGAAGCCGGGAGCCTTTGGGATTGTGATAAACTTTATCAGTAAAGGATGATGGCTCAGCACTCTCCAAAGGGAAATGAGTGAGGAGGGGCAGCTGGCTTGATTCCAGCAAAGGGGCCAAAAGTCTTTACATTCAAAACAATTGCTGGAAAGGCCTGGCTGGAACAGGGAAGTGCAGTAGCTCAGATAAATCAGATTTTTTTTCAACAACAACAAACCAGATCAAGTATCTTTGGCTTGTGACAGAATCATTGTCCCATGATGTGCTGCTAACTCATCTGGCCTATATCATGGCTTGCGTTTTCTCACTCCTAGATTATAATGGGATGCAGAGAATAATGATACAGTGATGTTAGGTAGTGTGATAATGGTCAGCTTAAGAAATCAGAGAATAAATGGTTTTCTTGTTCCCAGCCAGAAGCCAGATGAACCCAAGGAGAACAGTGCTGACCAGGACTCTCCAAGAATAAAATAGACCATACCATTGCAATCTGAAATGTGTGAGGAGGATTTCCATTTTTAATCCATTAAATCACACCAACAAGGTATTTGAAGATTAGCTCCAAAATGGTACTGTTTTTTCCTCTGTCACTATTTTTTCTTTTGGAAGGAGTGTTGGGGTTTTTTACAATGTTAAAGAATACTCCAAAAGTATTCCAAAAGGGAACACCCCCACCCTCTGCAAAGTGAAGTGATGCAACTCTCAGCATTCAAACTGTGGACTGCATATATTGATCAAGTTTGACTATCTGCAAGATCGGGTCTTCATACAAGTTGTGAGTATTGCTCCTAGTGGAAATTCTGTTCAACTGCAGCATGAACACATCTGAATACTGTCAGATTGGGGCTGGCCAGTATAGCCTAAGTCCATGATGGTGAACCAGTGGTGGGTTCCTCCCGGTTCGGTCCGGTTCGGCCGAGCCGGTAGCGGTGACGATATGACATCACTGAACCGGTTCTCCCCCCCGCCCTCCCACCTCCCCACCCACCCACGTTATTCTTACCTTTTGGTCCCATCCCCAATCTATTGCTGCCTCCTGAGTCCCAGCTGATGACTAGAGGGAAAAAAACTGTTTAAACTCTTGCCGCGGGGCTTCAAAGGGCCATCCTAGAGCTGATCAGTGTTAAAAGCAAACAAATGAGTCGGGTCGTAAGTGCGAGGACTGGTCGTAAGTGCGAGGACCTTCCAGAAATGACTCTGACCAGCTAGCCATGCCCACCTAGTCACATGACTTCCAAGCCACACCCACAAAATAAGCCACACCCACAGAACCGGTAGTAAAAAAATTTAGAACCCACCCCTGTGGTGAACCTATGGCACAAGTGTCAGAGGTGGCATGCAGAGCCGTCTCTGTGGGCACGTGTACCGTCGCCAGCCACTTATCTGGTTTCTGGCGCATGCATGCGCACTGGCCAGCTGGTGTTCGGTTTCTGGCATTCCGGCATGCACACGCGCATGTGCGCACAAACATACTTTCCATCACTGGCCTAAGGTTTGATGTATACATCAGTGCTACCTCTTAATAAGGAATGTCATCTTTCCCACTCAAAATGGTCTTGGGAAAGATTATGCACAATAGCTACATTTCCATATTTTCTTGGAAATAATAACAGACAAACCTGAAAAAGGCACAAATCTGAAAGAATTTCATAAGGATAAAGATATGTAATTGCTTAGATTTATAACTTTGCTTTACAAAGGGAAATTGAGGAGAAGAACAAAAAAAAGAAAGAAATTAAACAACTCTAAAGCAGGGGTCAGCAACCTGCAGCTCTGGAGCCGCATGTGGCTCTTTCACCCCTATGCTGCAGCTTCCTGTCACTCAAAATATGTGTCACAACCAACAATGTGCGACACCCACCGGCACACGATTTATTGAGCTTTTCAACCCCCGGTAGGCCAACCATGGATAAATCCAGGAAAAGAAAAGTTTCAGAAGAAAACAGAACCTTTAATTCAACTACATATGCTAGTTTTGTGGCCGCTCAAAAAAATAGTCAGGCACGGGAAGGGTTTTGTGGCTCCCGGTGTTTTCTTTTCTGTGGGAAATGGGTCCAAATGGCTCTTTGAGTGTTTAAGATTGCAGACCCCTTCTCTAAAGGATACCTTTGTGAAAGAAAGAACTATATTTTTATAACACTGTAAATAAATGATGTGTGGTCACTATAAGCACAATAGACTACATACAATATTCCTATGAAGAATGGAAGTCCACCTGTTTAGTTGCTAAAAATGGCTAAGGTTTTTTCCTTCTTATTCTATTGCTTTTAAAAGTGATAAAATTGGCCACCAAGCTAAGGTCGTAGCAAATCATTAGCATGTACCCTGTCACCCTCAGAGCTGCTGGATACAATCTCTTCTTTTGCAATGGAGAAATGTTTCTGTCAAACGTTATACGCATATATGGAATGTGAACATGTGGACCAGCCTTCATTCATACTCACATTCAGCAACAAATCTTACTGGGTGAAATTCCCCCAAGCCAGTGGTGAAATCCAAATTTTTTTACTACCGGTTCTGTGGGCATGGCTTGGTGGGCATGGGAAGGGAAGGATACTGCAAAATCTCCCTTTCCACCCCACTCCAGGGGAAGGATGTTGCAAAATCCCCAATCCCTCCCCACTCCTGGGGGAAGGATATTGCAAAATCTCCATTCCCACCTGACTCTGGGGCCAGCCAGAGGTGGAATTTGCCGGTTCTCTGAACTACTCAAAATTTCCACTACCAGTTCTCCAGAACCTGTCAGAACCTGCTGGATTTCACCCCTGCCCCAAGCCCCTCTTTCTTAGCCTTATCTGTTTCATGGGGCTATTGCAGGCTAATATAAGCAGTGTGTGTGTGTGCAGACATGTTCTCTGACTTATGATTAGCTTGCAACATTAACCTGGTTAGCATTATTAGTCATTTATCATATACATAATCACTGACAAAATAGATATGCCAAGATAGTTTGAATGAATGGCATTTGTGATAAAAGAATAAGAGTTGCCATATGCATGTAGTGATAATGCTTGAATGTGGAACAGTGGTGAAATTGAGCTGGTTCTATTTGGCTCAGGCGAACCAGTAGCGCTAGTGGTGGGAGACTCCGCCCACCCGCCCAGACATCATCACATCCGTTTTTGACCCTCTGCACATGCACAGAAGGCTCTGCGCATGCGTGGAGGAGGTACATGCTCACATTTGCAAACCGGTAGTGAAGGTAAGTAAATTTCACCCCTGATGTGGAAGGATTCCCCCATCATATCATCTCTTGTTTCAGATAATGTAGCCTCTCTCTCTCCTAATACTCAAACACCTGTTACGTCTCTTTTAAAACACTCTGGAAGCATGTTGTTCAAGAGCAGTGGTGGGATTCAAGTAATTTAACAACTGGTTCTCTGCCCTAATGATTTCTTCCAATAACCAGTTTGCCAAACTGTTCAGAAAGTTAACAACCGGTTCTCCCGAAGTGATGCGAACCGGCTGAATCCCACCACTGCTCAAGAGGTACCAGTAATTGTATAGCATTTTACTAATTCTGCAATATGCAGTAAGTCTTCTATTATTGTTAGAAATGCAGGCATGACTGTAGGGAATACTGATTTTTATCTTTTTCCTTTCCTAGAAATAACTCATTGAAGAGCTGTAGGTCTCAATATGTGACAATTTCCTGTGTCTATAGCATTTGCTTAGTTAGAAACCCCACCCACCCACCAGCATGCTATCCAAAAAATTCATGGGTGGTGGTGTGTCTAGTACAGGGGTGGGCAACTGTGGCCCTTTTACAACCTGTGGACTTCAACTCCCAGAATTCCTGAGAAAGCCAAGCTGGTTCAGGAATTCTGGGAGTTGAAGTCCACAGGTTGTAAAAGGGCCACAGTTGCCCACCCCTGGTCTAGTATATAATTTGAGGCGGTCAAAAACTCAGCTTTTGGTGCCCTTCTATAATTCCTAATCCATTTTTATTTGAGTTGGTATTGCATGTCTTGGCCAGATGTAATGGTACATGTCTACCTGTAGGGAACACCTGCCTGAATGATTTAATGTGTCTCAAAGTTTACTGTGGAATAGGCACCTCCAATGCTACATTTGTTATAAAACTTTGTTCAGAATTATATACTGTATTCAGTGATGTACCTACAGTATAATGACTCTTAATGTCACAGACTAAAAAGATAGAAACTTCACTTTTGTCAGATTCCTGCTTGTGAAGGGAACATTGCTTACTGGAATTCATAACTAAAATGTTAAATATGGGTCAATGTACCAAATACCATATTTTTAATATCAAGGGCTAAATGTTAAACGTGCTTGCTCTTCTGCACTCCCTGATTGGTTACAGCAGTAATTCTTAAACTTTCTGTGTTCAGGAAGGGAGTCCTGGTATGCTGTACAAAATAAATAAAACATTGGCCTCCTTAAAGTTCAGAATCTCCTCTGTGTGCCTATATAATTTACAGCTTTTATGAGCTCTGGTCACTTCCAGGAAGCCTGTATGGCAGCTGGGCAATTCCACTAAAATACTCTAGTGGTTGTGAGTGAAAAATTCTGCCTCTCTAAAACTAAGGGAAGTTCTAACCCAGTGTTTCTCAACCTTAGCAACTTTAAGATGTGTTGACTTCTGATGGAAAAAAAAAAAAGATGTGTTGACTTCAATTCCCAGAATTCCCCAGGCAGCCATTTTGAACCTTGGCAACTTTAAGATGTGTGGACTTCAATTCCCAGAATTCTCCAGTCGGCCCCAGTTGCTAAGGTTGAAAAATACTGATCTAACCATTCCTTGGGTGAATCTACTTACATTCAGTTTTTCAATACATACCCTCTTTGTTGCTTTGGATCCTGAGAATAGGTTTTGTTTTTATTTTTTAGCTGGAGTGTAGAGAGAATACTTTTTTTCCCCCATTATGGAAAACTCACTTGGATTTTTTTTTTAAAAAGTCCTTGACAGATAGGAGGTTATAAAAACGATCTTCCGGAAAAGAGAAAGGAAAGGCTGATAAGAAAGGCTCAAGCAGATGGCTTCATTTCTTTCCCTCCTTTTCCTCTGCTAAACATTGTCAGCACTTTGACTCCTGTTGAATTCTTAGAAAAGTGTAAAATCTCTGGCATTTTCTTAGAAAAGACTTTCCTATGAGAAAAGTCACCTGTTTTCTAATATTATTTCCATTTCAAAGGGACCTACCAAGTTTTTGTCAATTAGTCATTATTTCACTAGGCTGACAAGAAAACTATATTTTCTCATGCAATTAATAATTCAATTTTTTTTAAAGTCCAGGAAGTAAAATAATCTGCCAGGATTGACATCTTCTAGTGTCATGTGCCATCACATGTTCAATTCGGTCCTCAGCTACAGGATTTTGCGTATTCTGAATGACTTCCAAGATACCCAACTTTGCTGATGTTGCTCAAAAGATGTTGACTTCCTACAGGCAGTTGTGGTTTAGTGTGGAAGGTTTTTTGTGAACATAGCAGTGTATATATTCATTTTTTGTTGACCCCAAACACTGCTGAAAATATCAGACATGAATGGAATATCAGTATCCTTGAGGATGATACATTTCTACCTTCCGAGCCCCTTCTTTGCCTAATTTTGGCTCAGCCCCAATATTAAGGGCTGCCTATTTTATGTTTTTAATCCAAATGTAATAGGTATGGTGGTGTGATGGCTGAATCAGAGAACTTAGATAACATCTCACTGGTGAGATTGTTTTAGCGAGGCAATCAGTGGTGGGATTCAAATAAATTAACAACCGGTTCTCTGCCCTAATGACTGGCTGGGTGGGCATGGCCATGGAGTGTGACAGGCAGCACTCGGCCTCCTGCACCCCCCTGGGAGCAAAAACGTGTGGCCAGGGAGTGTGGGGGTGCCGCTTAAAACAAATGTTTTTAAGACTTTTGTACTTGTGTATGCATGAACTGTAATTCCTTCTGGGAGCTTAAAGAAGAGCAAACGAAGGCAGAATTGATTTGTTTTTTTTCTCTAGCAGGCAGAGCTGAATTAAGGAGAGACTGCAAGGCTTCTCACTTAACTGGAAGGTACTAATTTTGGGCCTAGGAGGCCTCCCTGCAGCCTCCTGGGAGCAAAAATGGGCTGTGGAGGGCCCGTTTTCCACCTCCACGGGTTCCGGAGGATCTCTGGAGGCTGGAAATAGGCCCATTTGTCACCTCCGTGGGCCTCTGGGAGGCCCGTTTTCCACCTCCACAGGCTCCACTCGCCCCCTGCACTTACCTGGGATCCAAAACAGGCCACTCCTGGGAGGGGAGGGGCAGGGCGGGGCCACTCAGTCATTGGAACTACCAGTTCGTTGAACTGGACATAAAATTAACATCTGGTTCACTCAAACCGGTCTAAACCAGCTGAATCCCACCACTGGAGGCAATGTTAAACATGGTAGAGACCAGAAAGATGAGTCAGTGGTAAGATCCTAGAACTCCCATCACTTTGAGAGTCCTCTTCCTCCTCCTCCAATTTATGGGATAATAGAAATTAATTCGTTCAAATAATAATAACAACCAGAGTTATAAAATGACAGAAAAATGTTATAATCAATGTGTACTGAATGCATCACTCCCACTGTCAAATCTAACTCTAAAAAATGAATGGAAACACTAAAGGCATGTTTTGCCAAGATGGCAGTTCTCTTCCCTTTTTACACAAAGAGGCATATTATGGAATTTGTTGCAGCAGAGGCTTTTAATATATTTCCACACAAAATGGGTTGGACTAGAAGTCCTCCAAGGTCCCTTCCAGCCCTATGATTCTATGATCATTTTTTATTTTTTTAATTTTTGCTTGCTTATCTGCTTTTATTGAAGTTTTAATGTATGCAGCCAGTGGTGTAAAGTCCAAGGCATTTAAATCTTTGGTATCATTCTAAGAAATCCATTTATTGGGTATTGTAGTTTACTTTTTCTTCCAAAGCCTTCAAATTGCAAACCCATTTTTTTTTTTAAAAAAATTGTTTTTGGTCAACAATTCCTAGTATTACGGTATTTAAGCATCACACATTTTTCTTTTTAAACTAGTAACATTTGATATATTGTTTTTCAGCAGTCTGTTGGTTTGTATTTAAAATCCCATAAGGCCTCCTTATTTTCTATGACTCATTTTTTGTTAACAATACAAATAATCCTTGATTTATGACTGTTTGCTTAACAATGGTTCAAAGTTACAATGACCTCTGAAAAAGTGATTTACAACCTCTTCTTGAAGCTATGACTGTGGAACCATGCCTGAGGTCACGTGATCACATTGGGCACTTAGCAACCAGCTCACATTTACGATGGTTGCAGCCACTTGCAAATGCATCAGGGGTGTCAAACTCGCAGCCCACGGGCCGGATGCATCATGCGCTGGCCACGCCCACCCCCAGTTTAGCGAAGGGGGAAAAAGTTGTGATACGTCCCGTGAGGACAACATGACTCTGCATGTTTGACACCCCGGAAGTACATGGTCATGATTTGTGACATTCCCACCAGTTTCCAACAAGTAAAGTCAATTGGGGAAGCCAGATTCACTTGACAATCCTATGATTCACTGAACAACTGTGGTAAAAATAGTAATAAAATTGGATCTGGTCATCTGATGATTTGCTTAATTGCCACATCCCTTAGTGACCAATATTCTGGTCCCAATTGTGATTGTAAATGAAGGACCACCTGTAAAGCCAACCTTTCTACATAAAATTCCAAGGCACAATTTTTGAAACACTTGGGGCAACGTTGCTATAGCAACTGATGAGGTGAATTAGAATGTTGTATTTTACCTACGTGGATGACCTTTGATATTATATGGAATATGTTTAATTTTGCCTTCGATGACGTTTGTTTGCATAGCCTGTTTCTGAGCTTCCATGACACACACACACATTCTCCCTACACACACACACACACACACACACACACACACACACACACACACCCTATGAAAAGATTCTGATTTCCAGGCATTCATGTAGTTTTTAATTGTTTCTTTTTTATAATCTTCTTTTGAATTTTGTAGTCTTCGATTGCTATTCTTTACAAATTTCCACAGTGGTGGAACCATTAGATCTCTTACTGTGCCTGATATAATCATTGAAGCAGTAATAATAACAGAGTTGGAAGGGACCTTGGAGGTCATCTAGTCTAGCCCCCTGCTCACGCAGGAGACCGGTACTAGGGATTCGAACCACTGAACTGCTGACCTTTCTGATGGACAAGATCAGTGTTTTAGCCACTGAGTCACCTAGTCAGGCTAAGTCTTTCTTTTTCTATTATTTTCTTTACTTGGAGTTGTTAAGGATAACTCTTCTTACCACACAAACAGTAGTTGGTTAGAATAACAAACTCACTCTGGTTCACAAACCACGTTGGTAGCAGATCCATCCAACGATGATAGCACAATGGATAGCAATTCCACATACTATGGTAGCTTATCACCAACTGAATACTTTACAGTACCTTTCTTAAATACGTTCACAACTAATTACAGCATGACTCAGCATTACAATGAATCAGCAGGAAAACTTTAAAGTCACACAATACATATTCATATTAAAGTCAAAGAACACATATATTGCCTGGACAACTTGTTAGGCTCAAACCATATCCTAACAGGAGTAATCTTATACTATCTTTATTTCTGGCAAAATAGAGTTTGTCTATAATGCTTCTTCGATGAAAAGCGTGATGCGTGGTCATTCATTTCCTTATTTTCCCAGTGTTTAATTCAACTCATATATACAATCAGTTATGCCTGCAGTATATCTAATAATTTGTTTAGAGATGTAATTATGTTCCCTGCATTTAATTTAATTTAAATTTTGTTTTTCAAAATTTTTAATATCAGTTTTATTATATCATTAACGCAACCGTTCCTTTTAACTTGACCACGTAATAGTCAGAAGCTCCCATAAATCCTTCTTCTAGTGCCAACTGTTTTAGGGTATTTCTATTCATGAGCTGTAATCTATCTTCTTGAAGAATTTTGTCTCCTTTAATCATCAAAGTTGCACATTGGCGTGAACTTAATTGCATTCCCATATTCTCACTGAATAATGTAGTGTTTGGATCCCAGTTCTGCTTTTGATTTTGAAAACCTTTTTAGCAAATGGATTTCTTTAGGACTTTGCCTTGAGGGTTGAAAGCTATATCTGGTTTTGTTCAAATTATCTAAAGTGTTATTACTGCTAAAATTAATAAGAAAGGTGGCAATGAGTTACCTTGGAATAATCCTCTTTTAATTTTGACTTCACCCATTTTTTTTTCATTGTAGGCCGTAAGATATGTTTTCTTTGCTATCAGGTTTTCTAATCACCAACATTTCTAGGCATTTTCTGATCTAACTATGTGGGAATTCAGTGCCTTTTTATCAAGCTATTTAAAAAGATTGTTTTTCTTCTGAGTGTTTAAGGACCTAGTTGTCAATTACTAGCTGATCTTTTCTGCCCTGTGAAATTTTGCCCAGTAGGTAAAAGTATAATTTTTTTTTACATATATGCAATTTTTTACATAGACATATATTAGGTTTGCTGTGATTCCTGTAAATAACTTATATTCCTCGATTTACAGCCATTCATTTAATGACCATTTAAAATTACAATGGTACTTATGACCGTTTTTAACACTTACGACTGCTGCAGCATCCCCATGGTCATGTGATCAAAATTCAAATGCTTGGCAGCTGACTCATATTTATGACAGTTGCAATGTCCCAGGGTCATGTGATCACCTTTTGCAACCTTCTGACAAGCAAATTTAATGGGAAAGCCAGATTCACTTCACAACTGTGTTACTAACTGGATAGCTGCAATGATTTACTTAACAACTGTGGCACGAGAGTTTCATAAAATGAAACTGTCTCACTTAGCAACAGAAATCTTGGGCTCAACTATGGTCATAAATCTAGGGCTACCTGTAATAGGTCTACTGTCATTAGGGGCGATGTCTTTTTTTTTTTTTGGTATTAAAAAGTTTCTTCCCATTGTCATCCATTCTTCATTCTTGTTTGCAGAAGTCCAGCAGTGGAGATTGGTTCTGTAGTCGGCAATATTAGATTTCCAAAGTTAGAATGTCCAAGGCAGTTCTTGTTGATCCAGATGACAACCAATCAGCCATTGGATCAATTTTTGTTTGTTTTCCCAATTGCTAATGGATTTTGGAGGTACCTAATCTAACTTTTTAGCTGAGGACTGCCTGACTTGCTTAATTTACAGAGCTATGGAAATGGCCTTGAAAGGAATATTCAGAAGCCTTTACAGAAACAAGGGCAGAAGCAGTGTGTGGCCCTAGGGAAGAAGACAGAAAAGGCTCGGGATGGTTCCTCCATGACTCAATGGGCTATAAGAGGGAGAGAAGGTGAAACACAAACAGAATCTCAATAAAGTTCATTTCTAATCTTCATAGAGTTGGTTTCCTGATCTGGTGTACCTTGTAAGGCTGTTACTTGAAGCTTCTTGTAGCAAGAAGCTGTCTTGCTATTTGGTATACCTTCAGCATCACCATAGCATGCCATACCCCCACTGTTGGAAGGTAACCTTCTGTCCTCCTCCTCCTCCCCCTCCTCCTCCTCCTCTTTGAATGAAAACTACATCCATGTATTCATTTTAAATACTGAACTGTACATTAGATGGAGTTGCTTTGGCACGTGGAATTTAGGGCAATTATTTCCATTTCTACTAGAATCAAGAATCCTCAAAGGAGAAGATATAAGTTATTATTAACAACACTGTGTAGCTGTCCCACTAAAAATGTAAGGCTGAAACATGGCAATTCTCCAGAAGCACTGCTTCTCCATTTTGAAGAAACGAACCGATGGACTTTGTCTTCCTTGATTCCTCCCCTTCATCACTGCAGTGAAATATGATAGTGATGATGATCAGTGAAGAGGAGAAGGACAATAATTTATATGACAAGAGCCCCAACAGATGGAGAATTTATAATAATTTATATACTGTACATAAGCTACATTGTGGTTTCACTGAAAGTCTTAGAACATTAAAGAGCAAACTTCTAATGAAACTCTTCACGCTTATGGAAGCAAGGATGCTGTTCAGCCTGCCTTTTTAGTTTCTTCTAGGCAGCCTACTGGGGGAAATAGTGGTGAAATTCAAATTCTTTTACTATTGGTTCTGTGGGTGTGGCTTGGTGAGTGTGATATGGCTTGGTGGGCATGGCAGAGGAAGGATACTGTAAAATCTCCATTCCCACCCCACTCCATGTGAAGGTTATTGCAAGAATAGATGGGGGCGGGACCAGTCAGAGGTGGAATTTACCGGTTCTCTGAACTACTCAAAATTTCCACTACCGGTTCTCCAGAACTGGTCAGAACCTGCTGAAACCCACCTCTGGGGGGAAAAGAAAATGTCCCCCCTCACTCACTCCTTTTATACTTCAGGACTCTTCCCAGAAGTCCCTAGATCCGTGATGGCGAACCTATGGCACGCGTGCCACTTGTGGCACGCGGAGCCATATCTGTGGGCACGCGAGCATTGCCCTAGTTCAGCTCCAGCATGCATGTGTGCACTGGCCACCTGATTTTCGGGCCTTCTGAGCCCACTGGAAGTCGGGAAAAGGGCTGTTTCTGGCCTCCGGAGAGACTCCAAGGAGGGGGGAGGCCATTTTTGCCCTCCCCAGGCTCCAAGAAAGCCTCTGGAGCCTGGGGAGAGCGAAAAACAGGCCTACCGGGCCCACTGTGCCATCATGTGCCAAAAGTGGGGGGGAGTGCGGGGTGGGGTGGGGGGTCATGCGCGCATGCACAGTGGGGGTGAGGCACATTGAATTATGGGTGTGGGCACGCACATGCGCGACCCCCCCACGCGACCCCTGCCTTTGGCACACGATGGCAAAAAGGTTAGCCATCCCTGCCCTAGATGTTTGTGTTTGTTTTGGGTGGCTGATTTTCTTCTGTGCTCTTTCAGTTTCTTGTGCTTTCTGCCAGCTAGTTCTGCTCCTGCTCACAGGGCCCCTAGGGTCTTCCTCCAATTGTGTTTATAGCAAGCCAAGATTCCCGGCTTTCAGCGGGATTCTTGGCAAAAATCCGGATGGATCAACTTCCTAAGGACCAGAGTGATGCTGCTGCTGTTGTAAAGATGTCATTTACTGTCCTGTGGGTCTCAGAGGATGGGGCGTGTAGTGGAGCATCATATTTTAAAACCAGTATTAGTTTTAATATTTCCTGTGCCTCCCCCCAGATATGTAAAACGGGCTGGTCTGACTCCTGCATTGTTGTGATAAGTAAAGGCAGAACTCTGAAAAATAAACTCTTGCCAAAAACAGCGACCATAAGTTGGTGCAGGATGCCCGCACCAACTTACAGTCTCATAGGAATGTATGGCATAAAATAAATAGGAAATACTTATATAGCAATAAGCTACTGTGGAGTTTGGAATAAAGTAGGTCATGTCAAAGTCTTTCTGTTACATACCATTAGGAATCTGGTAGCAATGCCTTATATAATATGAGGGCCACAAGCCCATCCTAGAATTCCATGTGTGGCCTCTGAGTACATGAGGCTGAGTTTTCATACCCATTGGATCTATGAAGAATTCCAAGGCATAAAATGAATTCATTAGCCCACAAAGTCCCTATTACATCCGTTATAAATCCTGGATATTCTCTCCCAAGGTATTATTCCCAATGGGAAAGACATTGAAAGGACAATAGACACGCCCTAGATTTCTGCAAAGCACAAACTTGTCCTCCTCCCCCCCCAAATCAAAATCAGCCCTGCCACTTCTAGTGATATGACAAGTCTCTGATCATATCCTTCTGACTAGAAGGGTTGCTCATTCATGCCCACTACAATTCATGTATAGTAATGGAGATGGGATCCAGCAGGTCCTAGTTTGACTCATGCACTTTAATTGGCCCATCAACAGAGGGGCTCTGCATATGAAATGTGAATCATCTCTTACCAAATGGATTCTTGCTAAGAAGCCTCCCAGCATCCTATTTTATATATCCATATTTTGAATATCTGAAATGAGTTAGGGCTAGCATTGCATCAGAGTTATTAAGTATTACTCTTTAATTATGTAGCCCTTCAATGACACTTCAATAATCTCATTGATATCTTCTGTCCGCTTAATGCTCTGTCTTTACTTTCTTCTACTTCCCTAAACTTTGTGAAACAACTGCTTTTTTTTTCTAATCCAACCTCTGCTTGCATCACTTACTGATCTTGCTTCAAGCCTTCATTTAGCAAAGGACTGGCTGATTGATTCTTCTCTATGATATTTTTAGAAACTGTTTCCAAATCCATAATTCAACAGTATTTATCTTCTTTCTCTCATACCTTTCCCAAGATATGCACCAGACCACTATAGCACAAACTTGCCCCTGGGGAGGGGAAGGATCAACTCTCTCTGTCTCTCTCTCCCTCCCTCCCCCCTCTCTTTTCTCTCTTCTTCTTCTTCTTCTTCTTCTTCTTCTTCTTCTTCTTCTTCTTCTTCTTCTTCTTCTTCTTCTTCTTCTTCTTCTTCTCCTTCTCCTTCTCCTTCTCATCCTCCTCTTCCTCCTCCTCCTCCTCCTCCTCCTCCTCCTCCTCCTCCTCCTCCTCCTCCTCCTCCTCCTATCTTCTTCATCTCCATTTCCCTTTCATCCAGTCTGTAGCTCATGAGTGAGATAGGCTTAAGTAATTCTTAAGTCATACCATTGTTGTAGTTTCCCTTTAAGCATCCAACAGGCACAAAGTATGTAAAAATCAATTAGAATATTTTACTCATTACTTTAGAAGGATAACAACTGCAGTGACTTGAAACAGAGGCAACAGAGCCAAGCTAGAAATTTACAATGGGGACAATATATGTCATGCTTGTATATTTTTCTTCCGATGCAAAAAAGGCTGGAGACCAATTCTACATAGTGGTGAGGAAAGGCTCATATCAATGACTTCCTTGAGTGTCATAGTTATTCCAACTTTTGGTATAATTGCCTTGAATATTTAGCATAACATATGCTCATCTTATTTAAAGGGGCACTTTCTGCTCCATGTAAGACCATACAGTCCTAAAATATTTAACCTAGTGTGCTTCATTTCTTCTTAATGATTACAACTCTTCCTTTTGTCATGCCTCTCATATTCCATGTTCTAGTACAATGCATTCTTGTAAAATCGCAATCACAATCACACTTAGACTTATATACCACTTTACAGCCCTCTCTAAGTGGTTTACAGAGTCAGCCTATTGCCCCCAACAATCTGGGTCCTCATTTTACCCACCTCGGAAGGATGGAAGGCTGAGTCAACTTTGAGCGTGGTGAGATTCAAACTGCCAAATTGCAGGCAGCCGGCAGGCAGCGGAAGTAGCCTGCAGTACTGCACTCTAACTACTGCACCACCGCAGCTCATATGAGGAGTTTCTCTTCAAATACTGGCACCATTAAGTGACTAAACTTGCTTACAACATTAGTTAAAGATACACTCTCTAACCTAGGAGTCACATCAACTGGCACCCAAGTTCATCTAAATGTTACAGTTTTGTCTCTGTGGTTTTTTTTTTTTTGCAACAATATAGATGTGGTTGACCATTGCCTTTTGGGAGGTAGGGATAGTTCTAGAGTCCCTTCTCTAAAGTGCGTGAAAAACCTGGCTAAAGAGAAAGACACATAAAACCTACGAAAAAGAAAGAAAAACAAATATTGTACCTTTACAGGGAGGATACATGAGATGAGGGTGTGGCTAACTGATGAGGCCTTATAAGGCCGAAATAGATCTATCTTAGTCTTCCAATGGGCAGCAAAGGGTCTGCTGGCTGCCAGAAAGAGAGAGAGAGAAAAAAAGCCCAGAAACTAGTGAATTGTGATTTCACTGAACCAGGGTTGCATAACATCTTGGTTTACGTAGGTAGAACCTGACATATCCCTAAAAGGGTAGAAGCGACGTTTCGACAGAATCTCATCTGCCATTATCAGGCTTATGTAAGCCTGATGAAGGCAGATGAGATTCTGTCGAAACGTCGCTTTTACCCTTTTAGGGAAATGTTCACAATTACACGGGAAGAAACCCGAAATATTAACTGTACACACACACACACACACACACACACACACACACACGTATATATGCATATATGTATATATATACACAAGTCTTGGTGTATTCGGGTCTTTTCCTGTGTAAGATTGAGAGTATCTTGGCGACGTTTTGACGAGGTTCCACTCGTCATCTTCAGGCTGGTGTCTTCAGCTTCGTGCTTGTGCGAGCATATATGTATACATATATATATGTGTATATGTATATGTATATGTATATGTATATGTATATGTATATGTATATGTATATGTATATGTATATGTATATATCCCAGAAGGGTATGGCTAGCTGATGAGAACTAAATCGCTTGAAATAGATCTATACGTCTCCCTTTATTTCTTTATCAGTAAATATAAATATAAATTTAACACAAAATAGTTTGTTGTGAAAGCGACTGCCTGAGGGCTCTCTCTCTCTCTCTCTCTCTCTCTCTCTCTCTCTCTCTCTCTCTCTCTCTCTCTCATATATATATATATATATATATATATATATATATATATATATATACATACATACATACATACATACATACATACATACATACATACACACACATATATATGTTTATAAAACCACTGTTTAAATTAGAGAAGAAATGTTTTTGGGATGGAAGATGTTGGCTTAATCTATTAAATACATGTTTGTAGGTTTTCCTTTTTCAGCAGTTTAATGAATAATAATTAAATGTTGTGTAGCAGAATGTGTTGAATCCATATCCTGATATATGTTTCTGAAATCCTTTTTCTCCAGTGATCAGTTTAAGATTAGAGACCCAGAGTCCTCTGGTTTTGAAATGTTCCCCGTATGATAGTGCTATCTCTGATGTTAGATTCTTCCAAGTCATTAACTCTGTTAAAATAGAGTTCTTACAATATAAGCCTGTTTAAAAGCATATTGATTATTGGATATGGGATTCAGTACTGGGTATGGTGGCTGTTTTGCTACTTATATTGCTGGCTGCTGTGTCTCCTATCCAGAAGGTGGTGCTCGTGTATCACCAAAGTTTATTCGAGGAATAAGCTTTTTTGTCTTGAGAAATAGGATGTCTTGGCTTTTTGTTAAATTTACAATCCCAATTACGTGACTAAGTGAATCACTTGGTCATTAAGCAAAGCCAGCTTTCTCAATTGACTCTGCATATCAGAAGCCATCTGGAAGGCCGCGAACAGCAATTATGTGACCATGGGATGCTGTAACTGTTAGAAATGCATGCTGGTTGTCAAATGCCCGACTTTTGATCATGGTACTGCAGGGACACAGCGATGATTGTGCGAGAATCAGTTGCAAGTCGCTTTCCCCCCCTGCCATTGTAACTTTGAACTACTCCTGTTAAAAGAATTCTGGTCTATGGCTGTAATAAACTGAATCAAATTGAATTGTTAAAAGAATGATCCTAAATTGAGGGCTACCTGTGATTCTGTTATTCTACGGAAGGTCACTGTTCAACCCCCTATAAGAATGAAGGCACTTTATTTAGCTCTTTTTCTCACCCCTTTTTCTTTGGTGCTACCTCTTTTTAGATTTTAAGTATGAGGCAGGAAGCTGGGTTCTTTTGACTGTTGGTTGAAAGTCCTTTCTGGCAGAAGGGTGGAGTAATGTTGTTGTTTTTCAGAGTGAAAAAGGAAGGCCAGGCCAAGGAATTCAAAGTTCACATGAAACACTGGAGGGCAGAAGAGGAAAAGAAATGCATTGCCACCCTTCCATCCCATGATTTTGGAGGCGTTCGTCCCAGTAGAAGCAACAGCTCAGAGACTTAAATTATTACGGCACAAACTTTCATGGACTAGAGTTCACCTCAGTGGGTACAAAGGATGAAGATGGAAGGCTCATTGGAGAAGTTGGTGAGAATATTCCCACTTGTCCACAAAGCAATGGTGCCCATGCCCACCAGGGTTTATTTAAGTTACACAACATGAGCAGATGCATGAACCTAAAAGGCTAAGGTTGACACCATCTCTGCAAACTTCTTTGCCTACATGGACATCTTAAAAGTGCATCTTCTAAAATCAGATGGAAGCATCCCAATGTTGGCGTCCGAGGATTTGTTGAGGTTGCAATCCGAAACATCCTGCAGTGCGTTAGGGAGCTTTACTTGATTTTAGAGATTCCTGGCTAACTCCAAAAAGTCTACTGCTGCCACCTAGAGCCAGGCTGATGTAATGGAATGACAGATGACTAGAAAATGGCTTTCAAGTCCCAAAGACTGACTTTATGCAGAAATCTTCCAGTAAGGTGGGCGAAAGGATACTTTGCATTTTTCAGAGGACATTGTGGCCAAAAGGCAGCTGGATGTGAGATCCAGACTGGAGATATTTCTCTCTGGAGGAAAGAGAGACCTTGAGATCACACACATGGATTCTAAACAGCTTTTCCATTGTGAAGAAACTGAAGTTTTTTGCAACCATTTGTGATTAGTTGGGAATTGCAGGTTCCATCATGCTCCGAGCCATTACGGATTCAAAGTTTGACATAGTCTCAATTTTTTTTTTTTTTTTTAAAAATCAACTTGGCATCTAATTTTCTTTTTACTATCAAAGAGTGACTGTACAATGGATGGTCCCCACTTGTACAGGATCTATGTGTCATAAGTGATACATTTCTAGGGCAAATCTATCTGAGAGAGTTCTGGTCCATTCTACTGAGGAGTAGGATTTTGCACTGGGACATCCCCCCGTTCCATAAAATTCAAGTACTCGTTCTCACATGCAATTGCAAATGTGTTGTGTGTAGTTTGGCTCTTTGCAGTTAGGGGATGTGACATTCTGAGATGGGATGGCACAGGGATAAACTGCAAAATCAATTTTTTTTTGGGGGGGGGAAAGGGTTTTATGCCTGTGAAATACAACCTCCCCAGTCTGATATCAGGACCAGCAGTAACCCTACTCTGGGAATTCTTTGCCCAAACATCTGAAGGTTATGATAGTGGGGAAAACTGTTTAAGGTGCTTCCATGCCTGTCATAGGCCTCCTCTTTTTCCAAGGGACTTGTTGGCTTCCTCTTCACTGCCCCTGTGTCCGTTCTGGGATCCCCACCAGAACCAGAAGTAGAATATTTTCTCCAGTCCTAAGAATGTTCTGACTCTTCCTTTTTTGGCAGGCAAGCATGCCAGGGCTTCCATGGAACTGACACACCAGCTCTTGCATGTCTGACTTTGGAGGTGTAAGCAAGATTGAAACATTTCAGTCATCAACAGGGCAGATAAAACACTCCAGCCAGACCCCCTAGACTGCACATAAAGAGTGCCCCCCCCAAGCTCTATAAAGGAGTTAATGTAAAAAATCTCAAACGTGGTTCACAGGGAGGGCAGCCATTTTTGGTGGGTGCTGTTTCACCTTCTCAATAGTGGCTTCTATGTAGGGTTAACTGAGGAAGGATGAATGTTTATCTTTGTAGTCAGCATAGAATTGTATGTCCCTATGACTGACATGATAGATATCTCTTACAACTACGAATGGAAAGATGAAAGGCCTGGCACCATCTCAGAAATGAGAGAGATTTCAAGAACTGTGTAATTAGCTCTCACCATCTCTCTCTCTCTCTCTCTCTCTCTCTCTCTCTCTTTCTCTCTCATTCTCACTTTTGGCTTGTACCAGTGGAAGAAATTACACAAAATGAACAAGCATAGACAGATGTGCCTGCTTTCATCACACATACTCAGGAGTGCCAAACCTTCGCAGCCAATGGGCACATTTGGAATTCTGAGAGCATATCATGGACGTTCTCCTTCAACTCCAGGGCTGCCATGGTGGGAGGAGCCAATCAGAAAGCTTCCATGAACAAGAAAGGAACCTCATGAGGTTCTTCCCCATTGTTCCTCTTCCCCTCTCGAATACACTCAAACACCTTGGTTTACCTTTGACTTTTTTTTTCTAAGTTCCCTTGTAAACCTACCCACCACTCTATTTCCTTCCTTTTGAGGCAGTGTTTTGCTATAGCTGTGGTTACCTTCCTTTAAAATAAATGAATAAAAGAAAAGGCATATTTTTAAAAAATGGTGAGGCAGGATACCTACCTGAAGGATGTTTTGTTAGGTGGGTTGATGCTCATGAGCAACCTGTTGGAGAATCACAGCAAAACTGAATCACAATTAGCAAAGCACGGGATGAACTCCTATATCACTTGAGCAGACTTAGGCAACAACATCCCCCTCACCAGTGGTGCGTTGCTCCCGGTTCGGTCCGGTTCTTGCGAACTGGTAGTAAAAGCGGCGGGAGGCTCCGCCCACCTGCTCAGACATAATCATGGATTATCTGCGCATGCGCAGAAGTGTGCATGTGCACAAAGCAACGCGCATGTGCGCTCCCATTGCGAACTGGTAGTAAAGGTAGTAAAGGTAAGTAGAACCACCCCTGCCCCTCACCCCTTTCTCTTCTTTGCACTATAGCCATAGCCAATGCGGAGAAAAGGGGAATCACATCCTTCCATGTTCTAATGGAAGGATATTCAGTTGTCAGGAGAGGCAAATTGGATAACGTTGCCTATATATCTGCAGAATATGGACAGAACACACGATTGAATCTGCTCTAGGTACTCATGAGCAATATAAACCTTGATTGACAAGCACTGAGGATATCTGGGGTGCAGTGAGGAGGAATGAGTTCAGTAACCATCAGGTTTCCTGCCACTTTGGGAATAGATCGTTTCTTTCTGCAATTGTAATAAAACAGAACTGGAGGATGCGACTCAAGGAAATGCCTGTTAGGTATACTCTTTCATTTTTAATATTTGTTTTAATCTATGCAAGAAGAAAAGCAGCTTGTCAGGGAGAAGGATTATATTATTTGAAACCATTCTTACATTTCAGAGAAGGACTGAGAATACAAAGAGCTGCCTCCTAAAAGGGGATTGTCATCTCCAGCTCATGCTTGGAGTTCCTCCCTGCATGTATCTTCTTGAAGCTTCCATTATCATCTCTGGAGCAGAATGGCCCCAGTCCCTGCTGTATCCACAAAACTCACTCAGCAGTAATAACAGTTTTGTTTGGCAGATTAGCAGATTTGGACTGGCTGACTGCCGCTTGTGCATAAAAGAGAGGACAGGCACTTTCCTTCTAGTACATTTTTGCATTAGGGGCCCATCAGGTGCGTAGTATGGAAAGCACAAAAATAAGCCAAGAGGCCAACAATCCGGATGTCACTGCGGTCCCCAGAAATGCACAACCAGGCTTGGAGGCAAGCTGCCATTCTTGTGTTTGAAGTGGCGGAAGGAAGCTAACAATGTCTGTCTGTCCTAAAGGGCTATTGTAAATATTACTGAGTATATATAAAGGGAAACTTTGCTGATTTCTGGCATTACCTAAGCCTCTCAGGCTGTTCCACATTTCCCTCCCAGATCTTGGAATGCCATGGAGTCCTTCTGTCACCTCTCCTATCTTCAGATACAGGGAAATTATGATATTGGCCAGATCTCCAAAGGACCAGAGGGACTATTGGGGTTCTTCCATGAGTGTGTCCTTTACAAGCAGACAGGACTTTTCCTGTTAGCACAAGCACAAGGAGAACAGCAGAATGTTCTGTACCTGCCCCTAGGATCTGAAAGGTACAAGGCTCTGCCAGAGCTTGTAATCTCGTTTAATTAAAGGAGTGATCAAATATTCTGGCAGTCTTCAATTAGAGGTATTGGCATGGCAGGGCGGAGACATGACATGAAGTATGCATGTGCTTGTGCATATGGCTTTGTCTCTGGGATCAGGCTGCCATTTTCCTAAGTGTGCCCTGCCCAAATTTTCAACCTGGCATCATAGGTGACACACCCTGAGCACAAGAGAGACATTTATGCAGTGTAGGTAGCAGTCTCAGAATGATAGAGGGGAGAAATGCCAGGCCATTGGGTACCCACCACTGTCCTTTGCAGATCTCTTGAGCAATGCTTTCATTGATTGAGTGCAAATGTGGGACAGTCATTTACTCAAATAAATTCAAGCCAATTAATGGCAAAGCTTCCCTGAGTGAATGGATTAGACATGTAAATCTACCACCATTGCCATCTGAATTAACCAAATGAACAATTCTGAAGAAATGGGTTCAATGCATGCAGCTATTTCAATTGCCTAATCTTAGGGCTCATTCCCACAGCCCTTTTTCACCTGTCCCTGAGCCAGGAGGAAGCCTATCAGAAAAATAGTGCTGATTCTACAGCATTATTTTAAAACACATCCAGATCAGTGGTGGATCTGGCTCTGTCAGTACTGATCTGTCATGAGACACTGTAAGGGCAATGATAGGTGGTTTCCCTGGTGGAAATTCCAAGCCTGCCCAATGTCACTGTGGGAAAAGTTCAGGGGTGAAATCCAGCAGCTTCTGACAGGTTCTGGAGAACTGGTAGCAGAAATTTTGAGCAGTTCAGAGAACCGGCAAATACCACCTCTGGCTGGCCCCAGAGTGGGGTGGGAATGGAGATTTTGCAGTATCCTTCCCCTGCCGTGCCCACCAAGCCACACCACACCCACCAAGCCACGCCCACAGAACCGGTAGTAAAAAAAATTGGATTTCACCACTGGAAAAGTTGCCATCCATTGCTATACGGAACATGTCTTGGGATGGTGCTTGTATTTGCTGGGTACTCCATCCAACCAATTATACCCCCCTCCCCTTTTTTTTGCTTGAGGATTATCCATCTGTTGCCTACAAGATGGCAGCAATGACAATTTTCTGTCTCTCTTAGGAGCCTATAAGTGGCTGACTAGATTTGTGCGATCTAGTTACTGTATAGTCAGGAGATAATTGTTGAAAAGGCAGAGTTCAAGTAACCAGATTTCATTTGTGTGAAAGGAACTCTTGTTCTGAAATAGCAACCATTCTGTAGCATGGGGTCAATGTTGCCTATAAAAGGCAGAACATAAAGAGCCCAGTGACTAAATGGAAGAAGGTGGTTCTAAAACAGACCAGCTAAATCAATTGTAGCACAGTGGATTGCCAATCCAGATTGATTCATCCCAAGGACCTTCCTCCTAGGGCCGTGATGGCAAACCTATGGCACATGTGCTGGAAGTGGCACACAGAACCATCTCTCCAGGCATACCAGCCATCGCCCGTTGCTCTTCCGGGTTCTGGTGCGCATGTCTTCGAAGATCTGCTGGTCTTTGTGCACACATGCGTGCTTTAAACCAGAAGACCAGGTGACCTGCATGGATGTGCATGCTGGAAACCAGAAGCTCAGCTTCCCGTCATGCTCATTGCGTCGAGGAGCTGCTCTTCCAGTTTCTGGCACTTCTCTGCGTGCATGCGCATGCTCCAGTTTCAGCACTCAGTGCTGAAAAGGTTCGCCAACACTGTCCTAGGGCCTTGGGTTATCCACATAGGAACTCTTGTGCCAACGGAAGAGGGAAATCTCTATTTCCACACATTAACTTCCAACTTTGAGCTGCTTTAGTAGCAGGCATCAATGAGCTGAAGGCAACATCCAAGGGACATGCCTTCAGAAATGATTAATGGGGCCTTTTTAAGCACAGCAAGTGAACATGTAGATGAGCCTTTAGAATGCCCATTCTGTTTCGTATACTTAGAACACCTGCCCTTTTCCCTGTAAGACTATTAAAAAGCCTGCTGCCTACAACTATGTTGTTTTTTAGACAATCTACACACATTATTTTTCTCCTCAATTAAACCAATGTATCCTGTAAATCATTCCAACTGTCAAAGAGAATGAGAAAACCTTTCTGGGGAATGACAGCCAATTAAATTCAACCTAATGTTGCTTTTTTTGTATGCTCCCAGAAATGGCTTGTTATTGAACAGATTAAAAAAGAAAGATGTCATAAATTGTACTACTCTAATTTGCTTCATTAAAAAAAAATGACTTTGAATTTGCTCTATGTACTGGTATATTCATTCCAAAACTTTGTCCTGAACCCAAAGTTTATCTTTGTACATAGATTAAAACAGAGGGGGGAAAACGGTTAGCCTTAATTTACAGTACCTGCATTTAAAATAGATTCAGCAATATTGGCTACTTGGTGTACCGATTTGAAACATGTGCTGCTGGAAGTGTGGTAAGCAGGCACTTCTTCATTTGCCCAGGTGTATTATAGACAGGCCTAGTGATACCTTGAACTGGTGGGTGTTGAGGACGGCCCCAAATAAACTCTCACACAGATTTGGAAGCACACCTGGTGATACCTTAAACTTATCTTGCATCTTTCAAAACCAGATAACGATCTTTTTGAAGAAATGTTAGCAAATAAATAATCCCAAGGTGGTACACTGCCTTCTGGTTGGATAACAATTGCAAGAGAATGAGCATGAAGACGATGTCTTCCAAACAATTGGTAGACCCATCTCATTCAAACGTGTATCAGTTTTAGAGTGCTTTGACTGTCACTGCTTCCGGCAAAGCAACGTTTTAAGATGGGGGCCATAGGGGGTCTTGCCAAACATTTGGGGGAATCGCACAACTAAGGCCAATGAGTTGGTACACACCAGTCATACCACAAAGCTTCTTTGACACAGCATTGGTGCTGCTTCCGAATGGTTCTGTGTCCACATATTCACCTGTTGTTTCACTTGTTGAGTGGGAGAGCCAATTAATTTTTCTGTTCGCATTGGTAGTACAAATGGAGTATCTGCAAATGCAATTTGCCCAGGATTCCATGTGGAGAAGGATAGTTATTACCAGAAGGATGATGATTGTAATAACTATTTTATTACAATAATAAGAAAAACCTCAATAACATCATAAGCATTTATCTGCTAAGCCTGCTGTCTGCGGCTGTGGGACTTTTAGCCCTTGGACCGAATTATGAATGCAGAACTGCAATTATTGAGCTGTTGGATGAAGCTAGGCCTCGTCTCCTTTCAACCATTGCCTTTATGTGGCTCTGGGATCTGTGGTTTGGTGGATATTGGGAAGGGGAGTAACAGGCTGGAAATTGGGCCACAGCAACAGACCCATTAGCCATTGCAATTTGATTTCGCTGGAGAACCTCAAGGTCCTGGAAACTGAAGCCGATTTCTCAGGTTGAAGTAGATCGATACAAGCAGGGGATCAAATCAGAGAACTGGGAAGTTTGAAACTTTCCCGAGATTCAAGATCTGAACAGGAAAGCTAAAGAAAGGGAGGACTTCGGAGTCTCCCACCCAGTTGGTGCAGGGACAGCCTCTGGAGTCAGAGCTTTTCTGCTGAGCTTTTGAAAAAGACGCTGCCTTCCCAGCCTA
The DNA here is from genome assembly GCF_059756535.1 of Pantherophis guttatus. Classification (NCBI taxonomy): domain Eukaryota; kingdom Metazoa; phylum Chordata; class Lepidosauria; order Squamata; family Colubridae; genus Pantherophis; species Pantherophis guttatus. Next base: position 136,505,168 of record NC_142064.1, on the reverse strand, counting down.
ATTCAGCATTTTCGGTTTGCTCCCAGGCATCTGAGCCATGGGGTGGGGCGAGGGAGTTTTGCCTGAGCAGGTCTGAACAGGGAGGATGGAATCCAGCTGGCAATTAGCAGCTCACACCATAAGAATTGGGCTTTGTTGTCAGAAATGGGTTGGGCCTGTTTCAGCAGTTAAGGAAAGTGAGCATGGTGGTGGCCTTCGTGGTTGAAAGGATGGCCAATATATTAAATTAAGGGCAGGAATGTTTGGAAAAAAGGGGGGAAGGACTTATTTGAGGAACATTTCAAGTTATCAGTGTGCATAAAAAAAAACAACTATGCAGCTATAGGTCTTACCCATACATGTGCACTCAGAGCCCATTCTGGGTTTCAGGATGGCCCATTTGGGCTAAGCCTATAATGTATTTGATTCAATTATTTGTTACGCTGTTATCCTCTCTTTCATTCAGGACTTCAAGGAGGCCTTCCTGGATCCTTCCCAGAGGTACAGAATCCTATACTTTCATGAACATGACCAAAGCAGGGTTGCGGACTTGCAATGCAAGCTTTGGTTATGTATGTCTCAAAGGGGCAGAGCTTGTATTGCAACAGCACAATACCATTTTCTACATCATTTTGACCCCTGCCTTGAGACCTCTGCCTCCTCCAGTTGTCCTCCACAACAATAACCTTGTGTGGTAAATTGAATTAAGGGACAGTGGATGACCTGAAGTCATTCCATGAGCTTCTGTGATTGGGATGGACTGGAATATGGGTCTCCCTGCACCTAATCCAATATTTTAACCATTACACCTAATTGGTTGTCTCTTTTCATCTTGTTCGTTCTGTATTAGAAGGACCGTGGTTTTAAGTGCAAGGCTAATCATATTAGTGAAGCTTTGTTTGAAGAATTCTACATTGCAGCTGGACTGGATACTCCTCTCCCTCCTATTTCCAGGTACTGGCCATATAATTTTATGAAGTATTAGATCTCTGATGTCCTAATGATCATAGTTTGGAGATGACTATCTGAATTAAGGCGATCTTCTCTAATGTGGTGTCCTCCAGAATTGCTGAATTCTACCTCCCAGATTTCCCTATCCACTCCATCTGGTTGCTACCAAAATTTTTGAAGTCTCCTTTAAAGGAAGATAATTTTCAAAATGAGCACAGCTTCTGTGGGCCTTAACAGAAATAAGGAATCTTTTTGTTACCTGAACACTCTGGAACTTAGAAATGTGTGCCTTGGTATGTTGTCCGAACGAGAACAAGTAGCATTGTTCTCGTTTCAAACAAATAGGGTGTCTAAAAAAAGTAATAAATAGTGATAGCCCTATTTTACAGAACTATAATTTAACTACCTTTGCTAAGCTTGCTTTGCAATTTAGCTGCAGGTCACCATCTTATTTGCAGTTTGTCTGGTGGAATTGTAGAGCCCAACAAACCAGGCCAAAGATTTACAGGTACAGCGGAATTCAGTGCTGTGGACAGAGAGAATCTGCAGTAGGCCACACAGATCCCCAAGGAGACAAATTTGGACAGAAAGGGCTGAAGTTGGAAAGCCTTCATTTTGTACCATTCTAAGAAGAGGAAGTCTCCCTGGTTTTCAATTTCTAACATGATATGATTGATCTTGAACTATGGTGCTGGAGAAGACTCCTGTGAGTCACTTGGACTCAAAGGCTATCAAACCGGTCAGTCCTAGAGGAGATCAACCCTGACTGCTCTTTAGAAGGCCAGATCCTGAAGATGAAACTCAAATACTTTGGCCACCTAAAGAGAAGGAAGGACTCACTGGAGAAGACCCTAATGCTGGGAAAGATTGAGGGCAAAAGAAGAATAGGACGACAGAGAAGGTGGCTGGATGGAATCACTGAAACAGTAGGCATGAGTTTAAATGGACTCTGGGGGATGGTAGAGGACAGGACGGCCTGGAGGAACGTTGTCATGGGGTTGTGATGGGTCAGACATGACTTTGCAACTAACAACAACAACACCACAATTGATCTTATTTGGGAAGAATTAGGTGGAGGGGGAATATCAGTTGCTATGAGGGTAAGAAATTAAAACATCTGGCACTAGGAGACTCTGGAGAAATAACCACCACTCTAGTAAGCAAACATCTGTCTTTTGGCCAGCCACCTGGCCATTCTCCTGGCATTGGGAGAGTTAACTTTCTTCTCCTGTTTTCCCAAGCAAGAGTTTGTGGCTTAGGTTTTCCAATCTTGCTGACGATGGGCAGCTAAACCAGTTCATTCCAGCTGTACAAGCAGGGAGGGGAGTAGGGTGGGGCTGAATCAGAGCGAAGTTCCTGACTCAGCTTGTCCCGGCTTGGGAGAATGCTTGGGTGGGCAGGGAAAGGGGAGGGCGATGGCCAACTGCCAGATGAGGTGAGTCAGGTTGACGTTGTGAGGTTTCACAGGATGCCAAGTGACCTGTGTGCTAATCCCAGAAGGAGTAGCCCAGATATTCCATTTGTCAGCCCGCAGAATGATCAGCCAATCAGCAGATGCCAGGTTACTCCTGCTTTGAAGAAGCTTTTCTGGCTGGCACTGAGCCGGTTCTTCTGATCCCTACATGCGCTGGAGTTTGCTTCATGGGACATTTTAGGCCCCTGCAGGATCCTACCCAAGATCACTTTTTCCTGACAATATAAACTCATCGATTAATTGCAAGGTCCCTTCATAACAAATCCAGAAAGATTACACTCTGGTTTCCACCAAGTTAAAAAGTGTTCACCTCCAACTTTCCTTTGCTGCTTTCAATTGTGGCCAAAATTGCACTGGTCTTAAAATCAACCTTTACAGAACCCACACATTTGGTCCCTACCTTAGAAAAGCTGGACTAGATCAGAATTGGTTCTGACCTGGTCCAGCTGATCTAAAATGGGTGAATTAGCACCAGTTAGAAGATAGTTAAGGCACAATTGAGATCTTGTTTTTAGTCTTCAGTTCCTGGACAATGTGTTAGTATTTCCTGCATATGTTTGGGAACTGGATGGAATTTAAAAGAACTGGATGGGATCACTTTGGCCATTGTGTTCACATCTTGCCACAATTTAGGACCATGCAGTGATCATACTATGATCTATAAAATCCAGACTAGGGCAGCCTATAAGAAGAGAGGTAAAGCCATAGAGTCCAAAAAATAAGAATAATATAATAGCCAGTCAATTCTTCACCAAACTTGCTGCTACTCAGATAGCAGTTGGACTTCAGTTCCGTATCCTTCAACTAACTTATAGGCCATAGTAGTTGAACATTCTAGAAGTTGGAGTCCTGGACTTTGATGGAATACAAGCTAGAAGAAGATTGGACTTAAATTATGTTTTTTGATGAGGAAACCCAGATCCAATTTCACATGTGGCAAACTGGGGACTTGTGGCCTGGTCACTTCTTGTAACCTAATATATTTTAGGCTCAATGTGGGGATAACATGGAGTACAACTGTGTAAGCTAACTGTGGTAGGCTAACCCTAACCCTTAAAGGAAGATAGTTTTAAAGAAACACTTAATGTGCTTTCTCTGATTTTACACCAATTATTTATTGTAATGGAGAAGTTGCTTAAAATATGGAAGTGGGTTGAATCTTTTGCATTTTTGAGATTTTATCCAGTTAATAAATGCAAGAACAAAGAACTTATAGAAGAAAAAGATGCAAGCATATTTATTTATTTATTAAATTTCTATGCTGCCCATCTCACTTATTAGATGGACCTAATTTCCCCCCAAATAATGTACTGTCATCTTGTTTCTATTGCAATGATATAACAAATTCCATCCAGTGTAAAATTCAAATGTCTTCATTACAAAGACTTGCAATGATTACACCATTATTTCCTCAACACTTGAGTACGGTCATTGGAGTCCAAAGGACATGCACATAATATCTAACACAGATATATTGGCTGGGCAGAGTGGGGGGACATGCGTTGTTCCTCGTTACCACGTTGTCAAGTTCTGCAGATTCCAAAGAACTATCATGCTGAAAGCTCCTTCTTTTCTCTGCGTCTCCATGGTAAAGTAGACAGACCATTAACCAGCTGGCTGGAACAATAGCTCTTTCCCACTAAAAGGCATCTTCATGCTATGAGGACACTTTGTTGCTGACAGGGCAGGAAATACCTCTCTGGGAGGAATTCTGCTGATGCAGGCTCAACCTGGGCTACCCCAAGATCCACACCAAAGAAGCTTCCCTCTATCACACCCAGTAAAGGTAGGAGGCACTGGGAATGTGAGGCAGTTACCAAAGACTAGGCCGTCCAAGCTGCTGGGCCTGTTCTGAAAGCATTGGCAGCGTCTGGGTGTGGTGCCAGCCCAAGGTTTTGGTTCCCACTCTCCTGACGTGAGGAGACACAAACTTGGCAGCTGCTAGATCCACACCCAGCAGTAAATCTCTGTTAAAGAAAACACTAAGGAAAGGAATTTACATCGCACCCCTGGGTTGTCCTGCTTGCTGAAAGGCTCATTGTAAGCTAATTTGGGCTGCTCACACTTATTCACATGCTTGTGCAAAAAGGGAAAAAACCCCCCCCAGAGTGCTGAGTTTTATTAAGTTACTTTCTCCCAAGAGCAGTGTGGGCAATACTTTTTTTATAGTCCACTAAAATCACCCTTGCAAGTTAGAAGTATGTTTATTACCTCACCTTGGATGAGAGCGCCCTCTGTTGGCTTGGCTACTTATTATACAGTAGTCAAGATCCTGAGGCCAAAGTACCTGGGTGAGAAATCCATTCTCTTAAGTTATCTATAGGTTCTAGATCATGAGGGAAAGTTTAAGGCCACTGCTTTATTATCACAATTATAGCAGATTCCTCTCTGAATGCGGTTGTGTGGAGGCTGGCAGACAGAATGCAGTATTGCAGGCTAATCCTGCTGACTCCCGATTGCCAGCAGTTCGGCAGTTCGAATTTCACCGGCTCAAGGTCGACTCAGCCTTCCATCCTTCCGAGGTTGGTAAAATGAGGACCCAGATTGTTGGGGGGCAGTATGTTGACTCTGTAACTGATTCTGTTGATCCCTTAGAGAGGGCTGTAAAGCACTGTGAAGCGGTATATAAGTCTAAGTGCTATTGCTATTGTCAGTAGAGAGTAGCAGTTGCATGATGACTGACACCTGACCCACAGTTGTTGGGTGTGGTTTGGCAACTTTTGACAATGGAAGGTCTTCTAGCTTTGCTGGAAAAAAGTCTCAGGGGGCCTACAACACAACACTAAAAACTGCTAGAGGTCCCCAGTGCACTAGATAGAGCGTGGCAGTGATGTCCTTCCCTGGTGGGAGATAAAACTTTTTAAAGCTTCTTCAGTCCCACAACATGTCCATGGGTAAGGTAGATAGTAGGCCAGTATTGAGGTCAGTATTGTACTTTTCTTTTCAACAGGAAAGGAAAAGAAAAAAAATGCCACTGCAATATAAGAATATGGTAGGTTTCAAACGTCCGAGCTCCAGACCTAACCCAAAATCAAGACACCACTTGCTCCGGGTTCCCAATGATTTATTAAGCTGGAATCTTGGCACACAGTGAGTTCCATCAAAATGAAGAAAGGAATAAAGTTAGGGCTGGGAGCCTCTGCCTCCCAGCACCCTTTGGAGGCTGGAGCTATGCCCTTCCTCTGCTGGAGGAGCTGACCATTTGTCGGCTGGCTTGCAGGCAACCATGATCAGCTGATCATTGGCCCACTTGCAGTCAGCTGTTTGTCGGCTCGCCCTTGCTCACTGCTTGCAGTTTTGTCCACTGGTCCGATGGGTTTCATGATGTTCTTCCCACCACCCACCTCCTCCTATGCTAGGGGTCCTTCCCCCAGGTATGGCAACCCCGAGACGGTGTTTGGTGTCGTCGCCATTTCAGAGGTTGTCAGTAGGCTTCTCTTCTCTAGTGCCTTCTAGATGTGAATTCTCACACTTGAGAATTCTGGTCTTCAAATCCAATACGACTAGAGGTTGTAAAAAATTATGGCAGTGTTTCCTACCTTCACAACTTCCAGATGTGTGGTCTTCAACTTCCAGAATTCTCCAGCCAGCTAAGAATTCTGGGAGTTGAACTACATAGATACTTCTAGAAGTTACCTATGTTAAGAAACACTGGGTTATAGGATATAACACTTGTTCCACTGATATATTTCTACCCAACCTCCACCCCATAAATTTGGATAGTCCTATGGGCAATAGCATTTTGTGGCTTAACAGTGATACACAAAGCTACAGAAAAAGCAAAGCCTATTGTATCGAAGGCAAAGAGCTCTTAAGGAAGTACATATATGACCACATCCTTAAAGTCCTCTGTTGTTATTCATGGAAACAGTATTAAGGATCAGATAGATTTGAACTGAAGTCTGCATATTTAAAGTCACAGCCATATCCTTCCAATACTTCTTTTAGAATAAGTCCTAATAAATTTAAATCACAAAATTAATCACAAATTCATATTATTAGAAGAAGACATCTGCTAGGCGCAACAACTTTTGTGTTGGAAAAGGCAAGTATTATTAGGCACCTTGGCATCATACTGCTGTGCTCGGTGTGTGTCTGTGTCTGTGTGTATTGTGTGTATGGAGTATATTATTTAATTCTATGTTAACATAAAGGAACGCGGTGGCTCAGTGCCTTAGACACTGAGCTTGTCAATCGAAACATTGGCAGTTCAGTGGTTCGAAACCCTAGTGCTGTGTAACAGGGTGAGCTCCCATTACTTGTCCCAGCTTCTGCCAACCTAGCAGTTCGAAAACACGTAAAAAATGCAAGTAGAAAAATAGGGACCACTTTGGTGGGAAGGTAACAGTGTTCCGTGCACATTTGGCGTTTAGTCATGCCAGCCACCTGACCGTGGAGATGTCTTTGGACTGATTGCTGATCTCCAGTCCAGTCAGTCAGGAAAGCTTGTTCATTTGTTTATCATTTGTTTATATAAGGTGCCTATGTGACAAATATTACACCACTATTTGAAATGAAATAATGCGCTTGGTCTAATTGGGATCTTTCATTTCCCCTAAAAAGGCCTAAATACAATACCTATTGGCTGAAGTTTTGAATAGGAATAAAACAATTTTCTACAAACTTTTGCACCTCACCCAAATTCCTAATTAGATAAAACAAAAGTCCCTAGTTTTCCTCAGTGGCGACACTTTCACTCCCCTGCCCCCAATTTCTCTGGTATACTTGTTTTATCTTGCATGGGTAACTTTTAGGGCTGTCTTCTCCCTCTCCTTGCTTTTAAGCTCATGTGCTACCCACTTCTGTTCAATTTGGCTGCTGTCAGGCAGCTAAGAGATATGTCAAAGGCATTGTTTCCAAAAGCAAGCGCCGGCTTGATCTACCTTCTAATTAAAGCTCATTCCTGACACACCCCAAACTTGTCTCTTCATATTTTCACACACACACCCCTTGCAGTCTTCCAGCCTTCTTAAGTCCCTTTGTTGGCAGGGAAACAAGAGGCCTACTATATTGTGCTTTGACTTATTTGCAAGCGGAATGCTGTGACTGGATTTTACCTATTAATTTTCAGGAAATTAACTCTGAAGGTTCTTATTAATCAGTGTGATTATTAATAGTGTGAGTGATTTCCTCCCTGCACCTGTACTTTTATTGTCAATGATAATAACACAATTATAAATGGTTACTCTCCAAAATAAGACATCCCCTGATAATAAGCCCAATTGGGCTTTTGAGCGCATGGCAATAAGGCCAAGCACTTATTCAGGGTTCAAAAAAAATATAAGACAGGGTCTTATTTTTGGGGAAACACGATATTATAAACAATATTTTTAAAAAAAAAGAAAAAGAGAAACAAAAAGAGATCTTTATATGTTTTCAAGAATGGTTATTATCATTTGGTACTTTCCTTAAGGGAGTTTGGATTTTGTTTTAAGGGAACTGGAGAACTGTTAATGCATATGGCTTAGTCCGAACATTTAAAATTAGTTCATATTCTTAAACCTATAACAGAAACTGGATATCCTTATTTTCGTGTTATGAAAACCATTCAGGTTGTGATGCAAGAAGGCACCGAGCCAGATATTTTTTTTTTTTTCTAATTTAGAAAATATTACCTATGACAATCTAGGCCAGGGGTCAGCAACCTGCAGCTCTGGAGCCGCATGTGACTCTTTCACCCTGTCACTCAAAATATGCGTCACAACCGCCAATGTGCGACACCCGCTGGCACGATTTATTGAGCTTTTCAACCCCCGGTATGCCAACCATGGAAAAATCCAAGAAAAGGAAAGTTTCAGAAGAAAACAGAACGTTGAATTCAACTACATATGCTAGTTTTGTGGCCGCTCAAGAAATAGTCAGGCACGGGAAGGGTTTTGTGGCTCCCGGTGTTTTCTTTTCTGTGGGAAATGGGTCCAAATGGCTCTTTGAGTGTTTAAGGTTGCAGACCCCTGATCTAGGCCTATGGTTCCCAACCAGAGCTATTTGAAGATGTGTGGACTTCAACTCCCAGAATACCCCAATCAGGGATATAATTGGTCCACACATCTTAAAGTGGCTCAGGCTGGAAAACCCAGACCTAGGCAGAATGTTTAGAGTCCAACAATTAAATAAATGATTGTTATACATCTCCCACAGTCATGATCAATGACATGAGCAGCCATGTAAATTTGTTAAACAAATAAATGTTGAGTAACACATGTCCAGCTATAATAATATACAGACTACATAGAACAGGGGTGGGCAACTATGGCCCTTTTATGACTTGTGGACTTCAACTCCCATAATTCCTGAGCCAGCCATGTTAGCTCAGGAATTCTGGGAATTGAAGTCCACAAGTCATAAAAGGGCCATAGTTGCCCACCTCTGACATAGAAGTATTTACGGTACCACAATACTAAAGAAAAGGACTTGAACTTACTTCTGGGATTGCAGATAGCTAAGAACCCTGTCTTAACTACTTCCTGAAGCAACAACAACAACAACAACAAAAGGAGCAAGACCCAGGATGGAAAGGAAAAAGTAGAGTAATCTGAATGGAAGCTCTGATCAACCTGGAGCAGAAGGATTTGCGAAATGTAAAGTTAAAATTCATTGCTAGGTATAAGATGTATTTCCAACAAAGGCCTTTAGAGGGAGCTCGAGCCCATGCAACGCTGTGTCAAAGGTTTTCCCTAGAGAACCACTCTTGAAAACTGGGAGTGAAAAATCCCGATGAAGTGAACCATGGATTATTACAATTTACAGTCATAAACATGCCATCCCCCAGTTTTTAATTTGAAGTGCCACAGTGTTAAGAGATATCCCTGTCTTGTAATTAGTACACATTACCATCACATTCTGTGTTTCTTTGGAATAATGTTTTATCCGTGTCCAACATTTTATTTCAAGTAGCCTACTATTTAAAAATAAATAAATAAATCTGTGGAATGATTTAACTGCATGGCTCAAATAGTGTCAGTTGGGAGCAAAATGTGCGACATATTAGAAGTGGCATTTTCCATCTGTGGTCTTCTTAGCATCTGAACAGGTTCTAGTATACAAAGTGCTTAAAACTATCCTCAGAAAAGTCAAAAAACCTACATTAGCGGTTTCCAGACTTGACAAGTTTAAGATGGGTGGACTTCAACTTCTAGAGTTCCCCAGCCATTATGAAACTTTGGGAGTTGAAGTCCACCCATCTTAAACTTGCCAAGTTTGGAAATCACTGAAGTAAGCTCAGCCAGCCTCTGATATGAGCTCCACACAGAGCCACAAACAGCAGCTCCAGCTTGCCTGTACCTTACACATCGCTCATATAAGTTACCTCTTCAGCAAATGAAAAGCAAAAAAGAAAAAAAAGGAGAGAATCAAAAGAGAAAATGTGGAAAATCTCTGAAATAAGGAAGGACACAGTTTATACCCAGTCAGAAACATTGTGATTCATCCCTGCACAGATTCCATCAAGCTGACATCTTTGGAGCAAATGACAATATCCAGGAATCCTAGCTAGCATTAAACTGGGAATTCTGGAGATTGTAGTCTGAGACAACTGGTTAAGGAATGCTGACCTAGTTCCTTCTCTTTGCTGTAGCTGGAAGTAGCCCTTCACTCTGGAGATTTTTGCTGAGAATTTAACTGGTGAGAACTTTCATGGGGAGGGGCCATCATTCAGTGGAACAGCCCAAGAGGAGGAGGACTCCTGGTTCAAAGGATGAGAGATTGAGTTAAAGAATCTCTATACAGGAAGCACCTCACCCAAAACCTGGGTACGATCTATATCCAAGCCTTGTTTGCATGTGGCAATATTTTTCCAAAAAGCTATTACTACTTAAAATTACTACTACTTTTGACCGATTATGACAAATCAGTATGTCAGATCACACCATCCGTAGCTGACTTATTTTACATCCCTCATCTTGACATGGAAAGTCACAGTATATCCTCCAATATAAGTCTTTAATCTGGCTAGTTAGTCATTGTCAGGACATTCCGTGGGGCTCATTCTTGTCACTTAGTTTCTCACTTACTTAAGTGTCTCCATTTCCCTGTATATCCTGCTATTGGCCTGTCTTGTAAAAAGCTGGGCAAATTAATGTTTATAAAGTATTCAAAGCATCTTAGAAAAAAGCAGCACAATGTTACAAAAGACAAAATGATTAAACAGCCTTTGTTCAACTCAGGACTTTGGGGACACACAGGTCATGCATTGAGTTGAATATGTGTGTGTGTGTGTATGCACACATGGGTAAAATGATAACAATATGTGGCTGATTGTGTGGCCAACCATAACAATATAAACAACAGCATGATAGAGTGGCAACGATGGGTGCATTGGAATATCTGCAAGAAATACCACTTGCCACCAAGCAAGAACTGGTGGGACCACAAATAGAATAGGAATAGAATAGAATAGAATAGAATAGAATAGAATAGAATAGAATAGAATAGAATAGAATAGAATAGAATAGAATAGAATAGAATTCTTTATTGGCCAAGTGTGATTGGACATACAAGGAATTTATCTTGGTGCATACGCTCTCGGTGTACATAAAAGAAAAGATACATTCGTCAAGAATCATAAGGTACAACACTTAATGACAGTCATATGGAAACAGTCAATATAAATCTTAAGGATACCAGCAACAAGGTTATAGTCATATAGTCATAAGCGGGAGGAGATGGGTGATAGGAACGATGAGAAGATTAATAGTAATGCAGACTTAGTAACTAGTTTGACAGTGTTGAGGGAATTATTTGTTTAGCAGAGTGATGGCGTTCAGGAAAAAACTGTTCTTCTGTCTAAATGGACAAAGTAATAGAAAATGAAGAAGGTCTGGGATTTTAGAATTCAAACAGATATGTATCTGTCACACAACACACCAGATTTAACAATTGTTGATAAAATAAAAGAGACAAAAGTTGCAGGATCCAATCTGAGATGGTTACTGGGACCAGAGGCTTAGTCTTCCAAGCTTTCGGACTCGTATTGGTGCCCATCTTCAGGGAACTTCTCTCTCTCTAGAATGCATACACTGGGTGTTCTATGCATCGTATTATGTGGTGCCTAGTTGTGTGTGGCTTTTAGTTGTTAACTGGGTGTTGGTGACCGGTTATTAAGTCATTGGTTGTTGTCTCTTCATGCTGCTGCATCCTCGGCTCCTAAGTATCCGATAAGCTGATGGTAAACTAGAGTACACATTCTGGAGAGGGAGAAGTTCCCCGAGGATGGGCTCCAGCATGAGTCTGAAAGCTTGGAAGACTAAACCTCTGGTCCTGGTGACTGACTCAGATTGGATCCTGCAACATTATCCTAGATCCTGCAAAGACATTATCCTGGATCCTGCAGCAAATATCCTTTCCATTTGCTTTCATTCGTAAAAGACAAAAGTGGACATTGCAATATCTGGAGACAGCAGAACAGAAGAGAAAGGATTGGAGAAAATAACGAAATCCAAAGATCTGCAAACAGAAGAAGAAGAATGACTGTGGTAAAAGAAAGCAAAACATACCAACAGTAATAGGTGCCTTGGATGCAATCCCAAAACATCTAGAGCGCTGCTTGAAAATCCTCGGCATTGAGAAAATCAAGTCAATTGGAAAAGGCAACTTTATGGAAGAGTTTATATCCTGCAATGATGCCTACCTATAATATTATTAAACAACATCTTATCTAAGGTTTGTTGGAAGGACTTAACTGTGGACAAAATTGCCAAATTCTGCTTAAGCATCTGGTTGACTTTGGAACCATAATAATAATTTTTATTTATTTTATTTATTTTATTTCAAATTTATATACTGCACCTTCTCCCAAGGGACTCAGGGGGGTGTACAGCCAGATAAAAACATACAATACAAATATTAAGAACAATTAAAAGAATATATATTAATTTGGCCCCAGTTTAAAATGACAAACCAATTAAAAATTTAAAATTTAAAAATATGTTAAGCCAGCCCGGCTTGATGAAAAAAGAAAGTTTTAAGGGCACGGCGGAAGGCACCAAGGTCTTGGATTCTCCTTATCTCAGGGGGCAGCTGGTTCCATAGGGTAGGTGCCCCCACAGAGAAGGCCCTCCCCCTGGGGGTCACCAGCCTACATTGTTTGGCTGATGGCACCCCGAGGAGGCCCTCTCTGTGGGAGCGCACGGGTCGATGGGAGGTTGTCGGTAGCAGCAGGCGGTCTCGAAGATAACTAGGTCCTATGCCATGGAGCGCTTTAAAGGTGGTAACCAACACCTTGAAGCGCACCCGGAAGACCACTGGGAGCCAGTGCAGCTTGCGCAGGAGCGGTGTTATGTGGGAGCGCCATGCAGCTCCCGTAATTATCCGCGCAGCCACATTTTGGACCAGTTGGAGCCTCCGGGTGCTCTTCAAGGGGAGCCCCATGTAGAGAGCGTTGCAGTAGTCCAGGTGAGAGGACTAATAATAATTATGGCTAAATGTGGCTAGCAGGGGGGACACGTGTGACTTCATCCATGTGGCAGTACCTTTGCATGTGGATTTTCAGATGCCACGAGAACCATTAGATTTTGGCTGAGGGTTTTCCCACAATGCAGTTGCTTGGGTCCCTTTGTGGAAAACGACTGGAAGTGTAGCTGGTTTAAGAGCTCTCTTTCTGTTTTTGAACCTTTTCCTCCATTTTGGCCACCATTGATGGCCTGCTGTTCTGTTGGCTTCTGACAGATGCATTCCACTCCCTCTATCAAGGAATTTGTGAAAAATGTTCAACTTTCACTGTTTCAGCAGTGAACCTGGGAAAACAAGGCCAGCACTCAGCAGTCTGAGATGAAATAGCCATGGAGAGCCCTGGTCAGTGACCAGAGGGATGTGGGTGGTCCTGGGACAATACATAGTTGCCAGCTATAGTGAAGGGAGTTTGCCTTTAATCCAGTGAAGTACATCAGGAGAACTAGATCACGTAACTTGAGCCAGCATTGAACTAGAAAATGCTACTTTTGATGTGGACAGAGAGATGGGTGGAGGTGGCCTTCCCAGTGGGTGGGAGGAGAGGAGAGGATGACATCATCTCTTCCTAATCCCAAGAAACAATTAGTGTCCATCATTGCACTGGGATAACCTAATTATGTGATTCAGCCCTGAGTCACTAAGATTCAAATTGCAGCCTTGCATATGACTGTAGGGACATCCACATGTTTCTCTAACTATAGCAATAGCACTTAGACTTATATACCACTTCCCAGTGCTTTATAGCCCTCTCTAAGAGGTTTACAGAGTCAGCATATTGCTCTCAACAATCTGGGTCCTCATTTTATCAGAAGGATGGAAGGCTGAGTCAACCTTGAGCTTGGTGAGATTTGAACTCCCTGGAGTGAGCACTGAGTTAGACCTGCAGTACTGCATTCTAACCACTGTACCACCATGGCTCTATAGCTTGAAGATGCCTTGCTTATTCTTTAAAGATATGTCCTGACGATCCAGCCTTTATCATATCTCCACTGCGTAGCTCAAGTGGTCTAAATTATATATATATATATATATATATATATATATATATATATATATATATATATATATATATATATAATAATTAATAATAATGATAATATTCAAGAGGTGGATAAGAATGTCAAATCCAGTCTAAACATCTGGCTGTGTTGATTGACAAACCATAATAATAATAGCTGCTGCAAGAAGATTGCAGAGACTGAGTACAAGCAACTGCATGATAAAGTAGTAGCAATGTACTTGGTACATTGGAATGCCTGCAAGAAATACACTTGCCTGCAAGCAAGAATGGGTGGGACCGCAAAATAGACAAAGTAACAGAAAATGAAGGCCTTAAAGTGACCTGGAACTTTAGAATTCAAATATTCAAGAGAATTCAAGAATTCAAGCACCTGCCACATAATATCATCAACAAAATTGTTCATAAGAAACCCAAAAAAGTCTGGATAGTGGATATTGTAATACCTGCAGATTGGGGTGGGTTCCACTTACCTTTACTACAGGTTCGCAATGGGAGTGCGCGCGCACGGGCTCACTTTGCTCACATCCACACATGCATTTCTGTGCAGGTGCAGAGCTTCTGTGCATGCGCAAATTGTTCGTAATGACGTCCGGGCGGGTGAGTGGAGCCTCCCGCCACCATTACTACTGGTTCGCAAGAACCAGACCGAACCGGGAGCAACCCACCACTGCTGCAGATAGCAAAATAGAAGAGAAAGAACTGGAGAAAAACACAAAATACAAAGACCTGCAAATATAAGTAGAACGATAGTGGTAAGAAAAAACAATGATAGTACCAATAGCAATAGGCACTTTGGTGCAATGCCCAAATAACTGAAGCACCACTTGAACACCCTCAACATTGATAAAATCAACATCACTCAATTACAAAAAGCAGCTTTACTTGGAACAGTTTCCATCCTGCAGTGATATCTTTAACATGAAACAACAAACTCTGCCTATCCCAGGTCCTTGAGAAGATTCAATAAGTTTGGATAAAAATGCCAAATCCAGGCTAAACACCTGGCTGACTGTGCAACCAACCATATTATTATTATTATTATTATTATTATTATTATTATTATTATTATTATTATTATCATCATCATCATCATCATCATCATCATCATCATCATCATCATCCCACTTTCGTCGATTTTGAAGAAAACAGAACTTGGTTACCACACAGCAAATAAATGTTACCAAAATCTCACACTTGCTGCATATGGGTGAAGCTTTGTGGAAGATCAGAAATTGAAATCCAGTAATTTTACAAACACTGCAAGACCTTTTAGCACAGAGATAGCAATGCAATTTGGGGCTAGAGAAAAGTATACAATACAATAAAGTAGGGGGTAAAATTGTGAACAGTAATGGAATTGACATGCTGAAAAGCCAAAGCATCAAGAGCTATCAGGATGAAGTCTACAATTTTACAGTTAGACAACATCGATCATGGATAAGTTAAAAAGGTGATTAGTAAAGAATACATACAAAGAGTAAGAAAAGTGCTAAAGATAAAATTAAATGATAGAAAGATCATCAAAGTCATCAACACCTGGGCCATACCTGTGATACAATACCCTGCTGGAATTATTAACTGGACACAAGCTGAAATGAAGTTTAGATCGAAAAATTAAAAAAAAGCTAATGATTATTCACTATGCAGTACATCCCAGTAGTGATATTGATAGATTATACCTGCTTTGCAGAAAGAGAGACAAAGGTTTACTTCAAGGCAAACTGTTGAAGAAGAAAAGTATATATTGGCCGATTATACACAAGGCAGCTAAGAACAAGCACTAATGCAAGTTAAAAATTGGAACTTACTGAATGTGCAGGGAACAAAACATGAATATTGAAATAATGTAATAAAAACAAGAACAGAATGCTGGCAAGGAAAAGCATTACATGGTAAATTTCTACAAAAGATCAAGGGGAAAGCCTGATCAAACCTGGCAATGGTTTACAACTGGAACATTAAAAAAAAGAAAAGAAAAGAAATTGAAGGCTTGATTTTGGCTGCGTTAACAGCAAGCTATTTGAACTAATACAGTCAAGGCCAGAATTGAAAGATCATCAAATGACTCAAAGTGCAGATTCTGCAAAGAAGAAACAGTAGGTCAGATTGTGCAAGAGGATCACACAAGTTGATGATATGCAATATTCACTGGAACATCGCGTAAAAATTATCATGTGCCAGTAATGAAAAGTTGGTGGGAACATTTAGTGGAAAAAGTAGTAGAAAATGAGCAGGTTAAAATATTGTGGGATTTCTGAATGCAGTCTGATAAAGTCTTGAATTGTAACATATCAGAATTAACTATGCTTGAAAAGAAGAAAGTGTGGATAATTGATGTGGCAATATCAGGGGATAGTAGAATAGAAAACCTAAAATTGGAGAAGATAATAAAGTATCAAGACCTGAAAACTGGAATTGAAGGATTGTGGCATAATGAGCCATAGCAACGCAGTGGTTAAAGTGCAGTACTACAGGCTACTTCTGCTGACCGCTTGCTGCCTGCAATTTGGCAGTTCAAATCTCACCAGGCTCAAGGTTGACTCAGCCTTCCAAGGTGGATAAAACAAGGACCCAAATTGCTGGGGGCAATATGCTAACTCTGTAAACCACTTAGAAAGGCTGTAAAGCACTCTGTAAAGCACCCATGCTGTAAAGCAGTGGTCCCCAACCTTTTTATCGCCGCGGACCAATCAGCCTTTGATAATTTGTGTGGCCCGCTGAGCGCGCGCAGGGGTGGGGGGCGTTGTTCGCGACGTCTGCAGGGTCGCAGGTACACGTCAGCTTTGGGCCACACGTGCGTACCTGCGCGGGGCTCTCTTCCCTGGAGCCTTTGCGCACGGCCCAGGAGCCTTTGCGCTGCAGCGTTCATGTCCCCCGGCCGCTGCAGCGATCATGTCCCCCGGCTGCTGCAGCGATCATGTCCCCCGGCCGCTGCATCGATCATGGCCCCCGGCCGCTGCGCGGCCCGGTGCCAGGTACTCCACGGCCCGGCACCGGTCCGCGGACCGGGGGTTGGGGACCACTGCTGTAAAGCACTCTGAAGCGGTATATAAGTCTAATTGCTATTGCTATAAACTGGCTGTGGTAGTTCCAGTAGCTGCCATACCAAAAAATTTGAACTGCACTTAGAAAATCTGCACATTGACAAAATTTCCATGTCTCAATTGCAAAAGACCACACTGCTTGGATCCACACATATACAACACCGATACATTACAACATCCTAGGGTTTTGGGAAGAACTTGATGCAAGTGAATGCCAACCCAGCTAAAGAACTCGGCAGCTGTGATTTCACATTATTGTGAACAGATAATAATAAACTTGTATGCCACCCTTCTCTCAACAACTCTGGGCAACTAGCGTTAAAGTGATATTTTCCATCTTTTCCCAGCACATGCCTGCTATATGTTCAGTCTGTAGCACTTTGGCAGTGACTGTGGTGATGATAGTGATCATTTGGGGTGGTTGTGGGCATGCCTCCTCTCCTCTACCGTGTTTTCCCGAAAATAAGACCCTGTCTTATATTTCTTTGAACCCCGAAATAAGCACCTGGCCTTATTTTGGGGGAGGTCTTACTATTTTGAGGCATGTAGAGGAAACCAGTGGAAATGGCGGGAACCAGCTGCGCATGCGTTTAAATATTTTCAGAGACGGCTTATATTTTTTGGGGGTGGGTGGGTATTTTAGTGCATGCGCTCAAAAGCCCGATTGGGCTTATTATCAGGGGATGTCTTATTTTAGGGGAAACAGGGTAGCTGTGGGAAACTTTCTTCCATGGCCATTTTGACTTGATGGCATGCGCGATCAGGAAGTGGGCATCTGATTTGAAACCGGATTGGGGCTTATCTACTACTGTAGGTAATGGAACTGACTCTACAGCAGGGTCAGTAGAGCACCATTGGCTTAACTGGGAAACATTACCCACTGAGAGCTTCCAGCAACAATTTTTAGAACAAAGCAAGATAATAAATAAGACATTGGGCATTAGTGAGAGCCACAGAGGGAGCAAGTATGGGAAGATGGGGATGACCTTGGGACACAGGAGGGAAAGTTGCAGACTGAATAACCAGCATGTAAAAAATATCTCAGCCCACAGAAGGAGGGAGGGGGTAGGAACTTAGAACTTAGAATAACTTTATTGTTACTTTAAATGTACACTAATTAGCATACATTAAAATGAAATTTCATTGCATACAGCTCTCAAAGGTTCACCATCTCCAATATACACTATATAAATATGACAAAAAAAAAATTATGCATACATATCCACATACTCACATATATTATATGATACAGAGAAACAACACAGACTAGTTCGGAAGAGTTTCAGAAGGGACCCTCCCTGGTTTTCTCAAGAGTTCAAAGTCAGGAGGGGAGAAATTCTTTCAGTCTTATAGTACTCTGTTAATATAAACTTACAATAAAGATAGAGCTAATGCTTCTTGTCTGGACTACCTCTCTGGACCAACAAGAGAGTGAGAGAAAGACAGACTAGAGAGCATTAGAGCAAGACAGAGAAGCAGGAGATGAATCAGGGGCCAGAGCAGGCACTAGAGCAGGGGTGTCAAACTCGCGTCATCATGGTGTCATCATGTGATGTATCAGAACTTTGCCCCCCCTTTGTTAAACCGGGCATGGGTGTGGCCAGAGCGTGATGCATCCGGCCCACGGCCCACGAGTTTGACAGCCCTGCACTAGAGCCAGTGAGGAGCAACAACGGAACAAATGATAGAACAGATAACAGTAGGGGTGATACAACAGATGATGGAGCAGGTGCCACAGTAGATGATAGGGGTGGATGAAAATAGGGATGATGACAGAGCAAACCCCAGAGCAGGTGATGATAGAGCATAGGATAGAACTACCAATGGGGCCATTGTCAGAGAAATGATGGAGCCAGAAATGGAGCAGATGGAAGCACGTGAAAGAATGAGAAGGTAATGGTGACAAAATGGGCCACATAACGAATGTTGAAATGATTGTGTGTGTGTGTGTGTGTGTGTGTGTGTGAGTGAATGGTAGTTTCCCGATGAAAAGCATACCCCCCTTACCCCGCAGATCAGGTTCCAGCTGATGATCTTCTTCCCATATCATGTTAGAGGGAGCAATTAATGGATACATTTCTCACCAGCAGGAATTCCATCACTCACTTTCCTAACTTGCCAAGAGGACAACCTCACTTACTGATGTAAAATTTCATAGTCGTACCACAACTAATTGCAATAATCATATTGAGTTTACAGAAGATAATGTTGAAAAACCACTACGCAACCTAAAACCATCTCTATCTATTGGCCCTGATGGATTATGTGCCTACTTCTTGAAAAAGCTTTCCACTGCTATAGTCGAACCACTAAGCACAATCTATGAGATATCTTTCAGAACCAGCTCTTTGCCTGACCTATGGTCATTAGCCATGGTCATTCCTATCTTCAAAAAGGGAGACCCCAGCCTAGTTGAAAATTACAGACCAATCTGTATGTTGTGTCACATGCAAAGTTATGGAATCAATCACAAACCAATTCATTACCCTCCACTTAGAGACAAACAACCTACTCTCTAACAAGCAGTTTGGTTTCAGAAAAATTTTGTCCTGTAATCCACAACTCCTACACTGCAGAAACATTTGGACCACACAACTTGACCAGGGTAAAGCAATCAATGCAATTTACATAGACATCTGCAAAGCCTTTGATTCAGTGGTACACAACAAACTAGTGTTAAAACTATGTTCTTACGGCATTTTCGGATCATTGCACAAATGGATAGTTGCATTCCTGTCAAACAGGCAACAAGTAGTCAAAATAAGGAGTGATCTATCAAACCCTGCACCAGTTAACAGTGGTGTCCCCCTAGGCAGCGTTCTAGGACCCATTCTCTTTCTAATTTACATAAATGCCCTTTGCGATCATATTATAATCAACTGTGTCCTTTTCACTGATGATGTAAAACTATTTAACACCACCGACAATACTGCTGCCCTACAAAGCGACCTTGACTATCTGTCAGAATGGTCAAACAATTGGCAACTTCAAATCTCAAACAACAAATGCTCTGTCTTACATATTGGTAACAAAAATCAGAACACCAAATACAAGCTATGCAGATAAAACCTTGTAGATGACCCTCACTTTGTCAAGGACATGTCATAGGAGTACTCATTTCAAAAGATCAAAGCCCCAGAGCTCACTGTAACAACATTGCCAAAAAGGTATTAAGAGTTGTTAACCTAATTTTGCGAAGCTTCTTCTCCGGTAACATTGTACTGCAAACCAGGACATACAAAACCTTTGCCAGACCAATTCTTGAATACAGCTCGTTTGCCTGGAATCCACACTGTATATCGGACATTAATACAATTGAGCAAGTTCAGAGGTATTTCACGAGAAGAATACTCCACTCCTCTGCTCGCAATAGAATACCTTATGCCAACAGGCTTGATATTTTGGGCTTGGACAACCTAGAACTACACCGCCTATGGTCTGACCTCAGCTTAGTACACAAAATTGTTTGCTACAACATCCTACCTGTCAATGACTACTTCAGCTTCAACCACAATAATACACAGGCAAACAATAGATACAAATTCAAAGTAAACCACTCCAAACTCAATTGCAGAAAATACAACTTCAGCAACAGAGTGGTCAATGCCTGGAATGCTCTACCTGACTCCTTGTTACATCCTCAAACCCTCAAAACTTTAACCTTAAGCTGTCTACTATGGACCTCACCCCATTCCTAAGAGGTCCGTAAAGGGGGCGTGCATAAGCACATCAGCGTGCCTATCGTCCCTGTCCTACTGTTCCCATTTATTCATACTCATTCCTTGTGTATATACTTATACCTGTTTATACTTATATGTTATGTTTATACTTATACTTTTTTCTCTTACATGCTTGACAAACTAAATAAATAAAATAAATAAAATAGAAATCATGCATGTAGGAAAATACTTTAAACTGGTTGCCTGGGTGTGCTCTGATGCATGAAGGAAGTTGGGAAAATTAGGAATCACAAAAGAGAACCCAGCTCTAGGGAAGCACGACTTCATAAACCACTATTCTCTTTTCATGAGCAATGAATCCAGTCTAGTGATACTAATTTAATAACAATCTGCAAGTTGAGTTATGCTTCACACACACATATTATTTTTTTCTTTCTAAGGTGAGTCAGTAATTTAACTGACAACTCTTTTATGACACAGCCTCTGCAACACCAACTTCTGAATAACAGGTCTTGAGTGAGATCCCTCTAGGGCAGAGGTGTCAAACTTGATTTCACTGAGGGCCGCATCAGAATTGTGTTTGACCTCAGGGGGCTGGGGTGGGCGTGGCCAGGGTGGGCATGGCCACCTCAATGTCATTCGTGTCCGGGGTGCCTGTGGTGGCCCGAGCATTCTGCCAGTGAAAATGAGCTCCCGAGCTCTGTTTTCGGCTGCAATGGCCTCCTGCAACCTCTGCCAGTGAAATCAGAGCACAGGAGGACCTTGTGCACCCCTCGCGAGGTCCGTTTTCGGCTGCGACGGCCTCCTGCAACCTTTGCCAGCGAAGACAGGGGGCTGCACGAGGCCCTCTCGAGCTCTATTTTCACTGGCAGAGGCACCATGGGCCAGTCCTTTCCTGTTACCCGGTCAGCCCTGCAGGCCAGATCTAAGCACCCCGTCAGCCGGATCTGGCCCATGGGCCTTGAGTTTGACATCCCTGCTCTAGGGACAACGCTTGAATGTAAGGAATTAATGTATATTTTTGGCATCAGTTTTAAGTATTTTGTGTATTCCTAGAAAACCTACTGATGTTGCCAAGGAGACATTACATGGTTGTTGGACTCCAGACAAAATGGCATCATTCGTTATTAAAAGTTCCAGAGCTGACCTCTCCTTGCATACACGAAGGCACTGATGATTTACCCTTTTCAGTGACAACCTCTTGTCAAGGTTAGAACTGAGTTAATTAATTAACTGGATTAATTAATTCATAATTCTTTCCTATAGACTCTGTGTACATCCGTGGATTTCTGGATTGTGAGGGTTTCTTCTGCTCTTCTAGTAGGCATAGGACCAAAGCTTTTACAAATCATAATTTATAAAATCATAATCTCAACCCTATCACACGCTGTGCATCTTTAGGAAGACACCTTCGTAAGTGTTGAAAATCCCAAAACATTCCTTTTGGTTTATTTGGTGACATGAAAGAGATTCTTAATGCTTAATAAGAGTATTCTCAAATATCTGTTTACCAGGAAGGAACGTTAATAAATTCGCATTTCATGTTCTGCAAAATTAAATATCTTTTCTTAGATGCTATCGCAGTTTGCATTTGTCCTGCCATAAACTTGTCATTTCATGCAGTGTCTGAAGCACAGGTATGCAGAGATCACTGAATAAAAAGCAACAGCCACCATTATCGTTCTCTTTACTCTGGGCCTCAGTGTTAAGCCCCAAAGACATTCGGGCATAATTAAGTTAGTAGTAGTCACCACCATGGCTCACTTATTGCGTTATGTTGGAGTGCCAGTTTTTTAAAGTTGAAAAATGGGAGAGATGATGACTTCAATGTAAGTGAATCTACAGAAAACTTTGGATCTCATACCAGATTGATTCTCACAAGAAAAAAGCAACCTATAAGCGATTTTGTACATGGGATCTTGAGAAGAGCGTAAAAACTTCAGTGCATCCAAGTGACTAGATCCAGGACATCTCCTACAAAACTCCCTAGTCTGAATCATCAATATCAGAAATACAGGACAAACCTGTCTTTACAATGGATATAGAGACCGTCAAGGATAAAGTTGAAGTTATTGGAAGGACTTCAAGATCCAGGATGCCATTAAAGGTTAGCTACAGGCCAGATGATTGGGTCTTCCCCCTGAAAAAAACACTTCTCTAAATTAGAAGAGAGAATAATGCTTGGGAAAAAAAATGGTTTTGAACTAAGGCTGTTCTCATCAATCAACAGCCAATTGCTACAGAATGTTTGGCAGAGAATAATGCAAGTTATAGTTGGCAGAAAGGAGCAATGAACACTTTTGACAAGTTGATCACAGCGGATGTGTCTGTACAAATCAAACTGCATTTAGAAGCAAGGGAAGAAAATGCCAAAACCAAGCATTCGGAACAATCTAAAAAGCACTGAACCTGAAAAAGAAAAGAATATATATTGTGAAACAACCAATTAAAATTAAGCACCCAAGGAAATAATAACATCTACTGTAAAGAGATGCATTTGCTGTCTAATTGTGGGTGGATTAAATTTATTTATTTATTTGCAATATTTATGGCCTACTCCAATCTATCAGGAGTGACTCTGGTTCATGGAAAGAACAAAGAAATAAAAATATAATATTCAGTTTTTGGTGGACTTCTCTGGCCCTGGGAAAGAAAATAGATATTTCTATAATATTGCAGAACAAAATAGATGGTCCCTTTTGTTGTATTAAATGACTCTCCCCATTCAGTCAGGACTCAGTTAGAAAGAGGATCAAAGGAAAGATTGGATACTCCCAGAGGTGAAATCCAGCAGGTTCTGACAGGTTCTGGAGAACCGGTAGGGGATATTTTGAGTAGTTCGAAGAACCGGCAAATACCACCTCTGGCTGGCCCCAGTCTGGGATGGGAATGGAGATTTTGCAGTATCCTTCCCCTGCCATGCCCACCAAGCTACGCCCACCAAGCCACACCCACAGAACCGGTAGTAAAAAAAATTGGATTTCACCACTGGATACCCCCACTGATTGAATAACTCTCACTGATAAATAAGAGATAAGATACATATATGGTATTTCTAAGATTCTATAACCTAACTCCGTGCTCTTCACTATGAAAGTTCACTATGAAAATCTTGCTTTCTTGGTAATGCTCCTGACAGAATTATGAAATATCATTCAACATCCTGTAGCTTAAAGTATGCTGAGGGCTAAACTCCTGATGAAACAGGACTGCTAGTAGTCCTGTATTTCTGAGAAAACGGGGATCATCACTGAGAAAGCTTGTTAATCTGGCCCACGCCCCATGTACCTCCCGAGAAAGGAGAATCCATAACAGGCCTTCTCTTAATGACTGGACTAGTTGGGCAGATTTGATCCTGGCAAGGCGTTGCCAAGTATATTCCAGTGATGTGCAGTAAACAGCTTTGAAGATGATTATCAGCACTTTAATTGGGTCCAGAAGTCTATTGGCAATCAAGGCAGTGACATCAGGATGAGGATTAGTCTAACTATGCCCTTGATGGGGCTATCCTGTCAAGAATCTGGTTGCTGCGATTGACACACAAAGATAGAGCATTATTTTTTTTAAATCTAAGGAACGCTTTAAAAGTGTAACAAATACACAGAAAATATAAATTATACCCATGAATTTTGCTTTGCTAAGTTTTTCAATGACGAACATCAAGGATTCTTTCACAACACACTTTACCTAATTCTCAACCATCCAGGTAGAGAAGACAAGAAACAGGAGAGATGACCTAATTCTATTTTACTATAAGGCTACATTAGCAGAACGTTGCAAATGTTCCCGCCATTTCTTTTTCTGCCTGATAAGTTAGAGAGGCTCCTTTCTGAGTTTCTTTCTTTGCCCATTCTGCAGCTGCGGGCTATGCCCCCTCTTATCTGATAATTCCCTAGGCAGCCTTTCTTCCCTCTGTCTCTCAAGGTCATTCCCATAAATCAGTATAATAATGGGAAGTCAATTGTTTTCCTTAACTTTTGAACATGCAATCTTCCACTTGTTCAGTCTCCAAATCATATTTCAATAGCAGTTTACATGTAAACCTAGCAGGGCTTTCTGTATTTTTGTCACAACTGTTTCAAGTTCAGTCATGTTTCTGAGCATACTGCCTGATTTTTGTAATTCTTCTGAATATACTGCAAATATAGAAACTAGAAGGCACTTCTCAGCATTCTGAGAGTCAGATCAAATTCTTTATTATAGGTCAACAACTCAGACTAAATAAAACTGATTAAGCCAAACCTTAATATTAGATAGAACTGCAATGGTATGTGAGAATAACCTTGGGAGACTTGGAAAGGGGGAGGAAAAGATGATGCACGGGGAGGGAAAGATAAGAAAGGGCACCTGCATAATGGCAGAGAAAGAGTCTTAGAAAGGGACACCCACTCAGTTCTCAGGCCATAAAGAGGATGATTTGTACTTTCACATGTGCAAAATTCTGTTAATGTAGCCTTTCAATAAAGTAGTAGCTTCATCTGGTTGGGTTTCCAGTCTGGTCCACCTGGCCTCTCCTATCAGACTGTCCCCTAGGCAACATCTCTTCCCTCTGGCTCCCAAGGTCATTTCCACATTGGGAATGACCCCATACCATTTCAAAAACACACAGAATAAAACAAAGCATACAAGATCAAAGATCTACAATCATGCTTTCACTAGTTTACTGTGTCGAGTGTCAAGTGACTTCAATTTTGGTTTTTTTTGTTGACAGTTAAATTTTGCAAGATATAAGAATTTTCTCTCCTTTGATCAATTTTTTTTTACCATGCTCATCTTCATAAATATATATAGATAGTCCTTGACTTACAACCCTAATGGAGCCTGCCCATTATGTTCAAAAGTGGTGATGGCCATTAAATGAGATGGCCTTGCTTAATGACCCTCATCCCTTGCTCTAAACATTAAACAACTGCAAGGGTCATTAAGCAAAGACGGGGTGCCTCAGGGATGTGGGAGGCTCTGGAAGACTTAGCACAGGCCCAGGCCCACCTGCCCTGAGCCTCCCATGGCCTCCCCACCCCTGAGGGACTTCATGCGTTGCTTCCTGCCCCTCAGGGTCCTCAAAAGCCCTTGGGCCTGTCTTCCCTTCCCTCCATCAAGTACCTGCATGACTCACCCCGCCTGGTCCCTGCAGGGCTTAGGCCTCCTCCCCACCCCCATTATTCCTCATCCATTTACCTTCTGAAGTTCTCCAGAGATCTAGACCTTTCCTCAGGGCTGCACAGACTGCATTAGGGAAGTAAAATTGAGGGCCACATAGGATGGACTTTGTAATACTTGAAACATGGTTTTTGTAGTACTGTTGCGCTGGCTAACTAACATGAGTTTTCTTGTATTTTAAGTTTGCTTTTTCAATTGTATTGCTAATAATTTCCCATAAACCATCCTGTGTGGCTCTCGGAACAGAGCAGTTCTTTCATGGGCCACATGGTGGTCTTCCAGAAGCATTCACCATTTTCAGCACACCCACAATTTTTTGCAATTACACCAAAGCGGTAAACATTTCCATGAGGTTGCCGTGCAGTCCTGGAATGGATGACTCCATTCTGCTTCCCTACTGAATTCTGTCCATTGTTATGGAAATCTTGGAGCTTTCCTCAGCACTGCGTAGATCACTTTAGGGAAGCAAAATGGAGGAATCCATCCCTGGGCGACAGGGCAGCTTCTTGCAAGTGGCTGCCATTTCAGTGCAACTCAAAGTATTGTCAAGAGTCAACAAGGGGTCAACTTCCTCTTCTCCAGGTAGATAGGCCCTGACATTGCAGTTTCAGCTCCTTAAGAAGCTGTTTGTATTTTATTCTCCATCCTTAGGCCAGGCATTGAGGCTTTTCTGAAGCCATTTGTATAGGCCAATAAGTTATTTTTTTCCCTTCATAAGGATTGCTTAATAAAAGCTAGCTATTTGGATCCATTTGAGAATTTATAGACAAGCTGAAGCAGTCACTGCAAATCAAGTTTATTTATATTGGTAAATGTGGATATTTTTGGAATTGTCATGCATGTAGTTCTTCTTTCACTAATGGTTGAGCCTTGTCATAGATTTTAACCACAGCTATTGACACAGAAATTTAGATAATTCAGATAGGATCATGTATAAACCATCTGTTTTTACACGACAACTTGCTTTTGCATATAGTTGTCTGAGTGCCAGAGAAGATAAACAGAAGATATATATAAACAATGTATGATAGATTACGAATAATTGTTCTCCTCATCAACAATGCTAACTCTGCTGTTTTATCTGTTCACCTACAAGAAATAAAAAAGAAATTCATCTGCATAAAAATTATCATTTTTAAAATATTGTATAATTTCATCCCAAATTAAAAAAAATTATAATTTATATAAATATATATATGAAATAAAATATAATTATATAAAATTTATCATATCTTAATTGTTCATAAAAACTAGAGTGAACGTCCACTGCACTTTCTTATTAATTCAAATAATTCTTTAATCTTTTGCGTGTTACTTGTCAATTTGTCATACATATGAGTCATGAGTTTTAAAAAAAGTCATCCATTAAAACAAAAAGGCATCTTTAGTAATCTTTACAGAAGCAGTCTTAAAATGTCAGATGAGGATTTCCTGGGATTACATTCTTAACATGGATGATTGCACAAAATTTAGGTTTTCTTATCTCTCCATTCATAGGGATTAGTCCTTATATCTGAAAGATATACACCCATCTCCTCAAAATATTAAACCAATACATTCTGGAAAAAAAGAGTCAACTCAAGAAAGAATTCTAGAGAGATTTAAAAAAAATCAAGTGAATGATACAAATCTGCTATTCATAAATATTATGTGAATATTCAAATATTCTAAGAAAATTTGAAATGTGCATTCAGCAAGGGCTGATATTTGACATGGAAAACTTAATGTTTGACAGCCAGTGTTGAATGTACATTTCATATTCTATGAAAAAAATGTACAGAAGATGCTAATGATTGTTATCTTGAGTCAGAAAATATAAAACTGAAACTCAGTTTCTCCCTGATGGAAGAGTAGTAGAAGGCCTAAGAGATACATTTTTTTAGGTTAGTTTTCAAAAATAGCTACCCACTCTAAAAAAGTGCCTGTTAAATGTATATATTTTTCTTTTCTTGACATATTTCAAAATCAAAACAGTTCAGATGACCCTAAAAAGACAAACTACTTGAGCAAAATTTCACCTTCAAAATCCAACATAAGACTTTAGATTTAAATGTTTGCATTCAAAATGTGAAAAGTCAAGAGGAAGATAAGGAGGATTGTAATGCTACCAAAGGAATGATACATTTAATAGTTGGATCTGTGTCAGTGGTGGGTTTCAAAATTTTTTACTATTGGTTCTGTGATTGTGGCTTGGTGGGCGTGGCATGGTTTGGTAGGTGTGACTTGGTGGGCATGGCAGGGGAAGGATACTATAAAATCTCCATTCTCTCCCCAATCCAGGGGAAGGTTACTGCAAAATCCCAATATTCTCCCAATCAGCTGGGACTTGGGAGGCAGAGAATAGATGGGGGCGGGGCCAGTCAGAATTTTTACTACCAGTTCTCTAAACTACTCAAAATTTCCGCTACCAGTTCTCCAGAACTGGTCAGAACCTGCTGAAACCCACCTCTGATCCGTGTGCTCTGAAAGTAGCTCATTTTACTTCATATCAGTTAGTTAATTCCCTTTTATTTGCTGGAGTTTCAAAAACAAAGTACAAAGTACTATTTTCAAGGTTCTTAAGAAGTTTTCACGAACAGCAGCCTCTTTTCTTTTCTTTTTTACCTCTCTGAGAAAGTGATGGAGATCCAGCTATTGCAATGTGGTCTCACTCTTTTTAGCCAACTTTCCAGAATACCTTGGTATAAATACTTTATAGGCAAATTCACTCAAGACATTTTTACAAATAATTGTAATCCTATTGTCTTCCAAGCTAGACTGCAATGCTTAGTCTGAGTTCTGCACCTTGTCTTTTTGGGTTTTTTTTTTTGGCTTTTAAAAATTCTTTCCCTTTATTTAGTATTGTTGCAACACTATGCTTTGTAATGCATAGTGTAGCTTACTGCAGGATTGTAAACTGAGGCAGGTTGGCTTAAATATGCTCACCCCATCTTCAATTAAATAAAACTATCCTGAATAGTTGTGTTCTGTGATGGGATCATGCTTTATCCCAAGATAAAACACAGTTTTAGTGATATGTAGTCATTATTTCAGAATTAGAAAGAAGGAAAGAAAAGGGACTCGGTGGCTCAGTGCTGAGCTTGTCGATCAAAGGGTTGGCAGTTCAGCAGTTCGAATCCCTAGTGCTGCGTAATGGGGTGAGCTCCCGTTACTTGTCCCAGCTTCTGCCAACCTAGCAGTTCGAAAGCACGTAAAAAAATGCAAGTAGAAAAATAGGGACCACCTTTGGTGGGAATGTAACAGTGTTCTGTGCGCCTTTGGCGTTTAGTCATGCCGGCCACATGACCATGGAGACATCTTCAGATAGCGCTGGCTCTTTGGCTTTGAAACGGAGATGAGCACCGCCCCCTAGAGTCGGAAAAGACTAGAACATATGTGCGAGAGGAATGCATTAGAAACGATAGAATGATGGATAAACTATATTGGATTTGTGTATTAATTACAAATATATTGATTGATTGATTGATGATAGTATGCCACCAAGTCAGTGTTGAGTCTTGGTGACCACATACATGGATTTCCCCATACCTGTCTTTCTGATCTTCCAACAGTGCACCCATCACCATTGTAATTGAGTCCACCCATCTTACTGTGGGTTGTCTTCTTAAGAACCCTTTCATCTTTCCCAGTAATAGAGAGCTAGTTCTTTGAAAGGAAGGACTCACTGGAGAAGAGCCTAATGCTGGGAAAGATTGAAGGCAAAAGAAGAAAGGGACAACAGAGATGAGGTGGCTGGATGGAGTCACTGAAGCAGTAGGCGTGAGCTTAAATGGACTCCAGAAGATGGTAGAGGACAGGAAGGCCTGGAGGAACGTTGTCCATGGGGTCACGATGGGTTGGACACGACTTTGCAACTAACAACAACAACAAGGATAATTTGAGCCTGACATTTTATACTTCAAGTGAGAACTTTCAGATGATTTGTTTGATCATCTATTTGTTTATAATTTCTTGGCTATCCATTCTCAGAAATTTTCCCTCATACATGATATAAAAAATATAAAATAAAACGAATAACTGCCTATCTTTAAACCACATAAAATATACACTTCCTTTTCTAAAAGATGCACACCTATGGACGACAGCCAGAGCTAAGTAAAAGCAATCCAAGTGTGGCAATTTATAAAGCACTGAGGACATGTTTGTCATGCTCAGGCTTAGGATAGATGAATTAAAAAAAATATTAATTAAAAGCAGTGGGTTGTGCTCTAAGCAAGGCTGAATCTGGATTCGGTCCCATCTGCAAATGAATTCATGAAAGTTCCATCCTTTAAATATCCTTGAATAGTTCAAGAAAATTAAGTCATTGGAGACTGGAGAATGTAAACTAATCTAAGTTGTAAGAGCATCAAAAGGCAAGAAAAGTTTACTCAATGCAGCAATCAGAGCATAAACAATATTCCTAAGGGATTATTAATAAATAGGCAAATTAAACTGAGTATCATTTTAATGAAGGAAGAAGCAGAATATTAATGCTGCAGTTGGATGGCATCTTCGAGGACCACACCCACACTCTCATTTTAGGAAGGTAATTATATGCAAAGTTGCTTTCGTAGCATTATACAGTTGCCTTAGATCAGAAGTTGCCCAAATAGAAAATTTGACGAAGAAAAAAGATTGCTAGTGATAAAATAGCAGCAAGTTTCAAGGAGGCCGAACAGGCTTCCTAATAGATCATATGGGTTTTTCTGGAGATCTTGTCAAAATGCTTGGTGCCAAATGTCATTAAAGTGAATGTCAGGGTTCCAGGAAAACCCCAACTCCAAGTAAAGATGCGGAAGAAAGCATTTTCCAAAGTTCTCTTTACTAGAATAGGTAACCTGGCACATCTGGGAAATCCCGAAGCTGAAAAGCCCGGGTTTTCCTTCAGTAAGTCAAAGCTCCCAAAACCATCCCCTTTCTCCCCGATCAGTCATGTGCTCCAATCAACGTCTGTTCCATCTCGACCCAGCCCCCTGACCACTCCTTCTCCAGATGCTGGATCGCCTTGATCTTGACTGACAGGAAGAATGCTATTATGTCTACTAATCCCCTCTCCTAAATCCCCCCTCCTACTTTCCCACACATGAGGAGGTGGCAGCATTGAAGCTTCCGGCCTAATATGGCTTCCAAAGTTGACAGTGAAACTTTCTAGAATGGTGTATCTTTTGATTTCAAGCATCTATATGTTAACCCTTAAAACTGTAAATCTCTTGCCCTTTTCATTTCTGCATAGTAGAGATAGTTGGCTGATCTTGGCAGAAAGAAAGAAAGACACGAAGAGGAGAAAATTGTGGTTTTCTCAATATAATCCTCTATCCAAGGAAAATTTCTTCTCTAACTGTATTTTTCCCAGTTTAGTATAATTAATGATGAAGGCACAACTTTACAAATGGCAATTGCATCACATTTTAAAGCTATGTTTTTAGTATCAGGAAGTTTAGATATATTTAAATAAGGAAATGCAAACAATTAAAAATACATTTGATGAATTTGATAGCACAGTCTTGCAAGAAAATGAAGAGGCAGTCATGCAATGTAAAAGTAATAGGCTTAGATAATTTGATTTTATTTTAACATAACTATTAAAGAAATGCTGGCATTTATAAAGCATATTTATTTGGGAAGTTTTCCTGAAAGTATTAGAAAGGTAGTAAACTTACAAAGATAGGAAAACATAGGAAGTTAATTAGAGATGAAAAAGAATTGCATCACCATTCTTATTGTGAACAGATTAGAGCATTTTGTTCAGATTTATTCCTGATGGGATAAATGGAATTCCTTCCTTGGGAAAAAATTCTATAATGGGCAGATGGGAGTTGCATTTACTCAGTGACAGTCATGATAGTTGAAAAAAAAAAAGGGGGGGGGCTGCTTTCAGCTGCGAGATTTTTCTCTCTCTCGTGCTGACTGAAATTGCAATATGACCATGTAACATTTGTAATATTACACAATCACATTGTAATGTAATGAGGAAAGGAAGATGTAGGAAAAGAAGCATTTTACCTGATCAGTTATCTGGGAAAGTTCAGACAAAAGATTTCAATACTTAGGATTAGGTGACTGGTTGCAGTATCAGACTGTGTGCTATCTGGAATTTTGGGAATTGCAGACTCAATGGAGGGTGCCAGATTGGGAAGAATGAGTTACCTAGAGCAGAATCATTCCATTTTAAAATCCTTTCCTGTTTTGTTGTGTGAGTGACCTTCAATTTATTAGAGGAGCTAACTTATTTAAGTGAATGCTGGGGTGGAAATTTATCAAAACAACTCTCCAGAAATTTCACTTTGAGCTTTTGGAAGCTGGAAGAAATTCAGGTTTCTCTTGTTTACCTCCTCAACCTATATAGGACAGGTAGGATGGGGAGACATTGCTAGAACAATGAGCCCTGGTGGCGCAGCAGACTAAAGTACTGTTATTAACAGTTATTAACATCAGCTGCCTGCAATTACTGCAAGTTCAAATCTCACCAGGCTCAAGGTTGACTCAGCCTTCCATCCTTTCTAAGGTAGATAAAATGAGGACCCAGATTATGGGGGCAATAAACTGACTTTGTATAAAATATACAAAAGTATGAAGGCTATTGCTTAATGCATTGTAAGCCACCCTGAGTCTCCGGAGAAGGGCGGCATATAAATCAAATAATAAAAAAAACCCCATAAAGTCCAATCAAAGCACAATGTTCATTCACAGGTCCTGTTTTACCATCATTTGCTGATTTAAGAAGACTACTGATTGTTACCAAATACTGCAGCTGGCTCTCGACTTTCATACAACATGGAGATACTATATGAATAAGTTCACAGGTAGAGTCAAAATCAAAGACCTATATTGTTGGAAGTACTGAAACACCTGTGATCTTGGCCCATCAAACTGATGGGAGGATGAAACCTGCTCAGAAGAAATCTGCATCTGATAAAGTTTTATCATATCTCCTGCTGGGTATCTGTAAAACAACAACAATCCGAGGAGCTCTAGTTTTTAGCACATCCCTGATTTGAGGTTATTCTAATATAATCCTTTTATAATTATAGGGATAGGTGCTTCTTAACAAAGTGAAGAGACAAGTTAAGAAAGAAATCAAATACCAACACACACACACAAACACAGGTAGTCCTCATTTAGCCACCACAATTGGGACTGGCGATCAGTCATTAAGTGAAGTGTTGCTAAATAATACTGTGACTGTGCTTATGGCTGTTGTGACCCAGGCCCAAGTAGGTATTATCAGACGCAATCAGTTCGAAACAAACAGACTTTATTAGAACAGCTGAGAATTAACTCATTCTCAGCGTAGTCCAAACTAATTCAAAACAAATTCTTCATAACACAATTCTTCAGCCTTATCACCAACCTTGGTCTAATTAGGCAACCTGCCAAAGGCTTTTCTTTGCAAAAGTTCAGAGGCAGAAGACACTGACAAGAAATAAATGCAGCAAGACAAGAAACAAATTTATCAACGTTGTTTTCTGACAAAAAGCCCAAGAGCCATTGCTGGTCTTTTAAGCCTTATGGGAGGGGCCAATAATCTCTTGGCCTTACTCCCGAGTTGTCCTTTTTGCTTTAGCTGCTCTTGCCTTCTGGCAGTTCTTCTCACGCGTGCACTAGGAACAGGCTCCTCCTGTTCCTTTGCCTCTCTGCTGTCAGACTCTGGAGGCTCCGGAGTCCGCACATCACTCCCAGATGTCCCTGGCCCCATCTCTGCCTCCGATGCAGAGCCCTCATCCGGGCCTTCCTCAGCCTCCAGGACTGGCCCATGTTCTTCCTCAGCCTCCTCACTGTCTGACTCTGCTGCCAGCTCTACAGGCTACTGGTGGACCATAACAATAGCCTTATTTCAGCTTTCTTTGTTTGACATACCTGCGAAAGTCATAAATGTGAGGATTACTCACAAAGGTCATCACTCTTGTAACTGTGAATGGTTACTAAGCGAGGCACTTGGTAACAAGAACTATCTGTATGTAGCGGGAGGGGGGAGAGAAGGAAATAAGAGGAGGAAGTTTTTTGGCGGGAAGAGGAGGAGACAGGAGGGGTTGGAGGAGAGGAAAATGCCAGAATGTAAGGAGAGGAAGAGGCCTGAGAAAAAGGAGGCCTGAGAGGATAGGAAAAGAGGCTTAAGAGGGAAATGGAGAAAGCGGCCTGGGGAAAGTGAGAGGGAATGAAGGCAATAGGGAGGATAGGAGAGGCTACTGTGGGGCAAGCTTGAGGGAGAGAAGGAGAAAGGAGAGGAGAGGATTCTATGGGGCAAGCAGAGGAATCCACAAAGGAGCAGAGGCAGTGGAAGGAGAGCTCAGCCGGCAAAGAGAGAGAGAGAGAGAGAGAGAGAGAGAGAGAGAGAGAGAGAGAGAGAGAGAGAGAGAGAGAGAGAGAGAGAGAGAGAGAGAGGAAGAGAGAGAGAAAGGGAGGAAGAAGGGCCAACCAACCACATGAATATCATCTCATCACGTGACCCGCCAGCTGGGAAAAGACTGATCCTCCCCCCACATGACCTGCCTGCTGAGAGGAGATTGATCACCATGACACTACATGACCCAGGCCAGTAGAGATGCCTGAGCGAGGGACCAGTGTAGACCGATGGCCATATCAAGAGGACCAGGAGAACTTGGACTCCTGTGGCCCTTTTGGGGGTAATGCTACATGTACTTTCGGGGTAAGGCACTGAAGTCTGTAATCTCCATCCTTGCTACAGCACAGCCTTCATACATCCTTTAGTGCCCATTAGCTGAAAGGGTGATTTCCAAATTTAATAAATGTATCCTTTCAGTTATTTGCCAAATTTCCATTTGAAATCTAAGACCAGATTTTAAATATATTATCTCTCTTGTGGGTGCAAATTTAGACTTAAAATAACTTTATTGTCATTTTGAATGTACACTAATCAGCATACATTAAAATGAAATTTCATTGCATACAGTTCTCGAAGGGTCTCCACCTCTAATATACACTACATAAACATGACAAAATAAATAAATAAATACAAAATTATGCATATGCCCACATATATTATATGACACAGAGAAACAACACAGTTTAGTTTGGATGTATACATGTACATGGCGAGAGAAACGAATCTTGCTAGTTTACCAGATGGATGCCATATTTCTTTTTTATATAATGTTTATTAAAGATATTTTAAAAGGAAGAAATAAAACCAACACAAATTGGTATAATGTAAGAAAAAGAAAGAAATCAAAGAGAAAATTAACAATGCAAGAAAGGAAAAAAGGAAAAGAAAAATAGAAAAGAAAAAATAGATATAAAGAAATAGCTTCCAACCTTTTTTACAGCAGTTATTTGTACAATTATAAATTTACAGCTTACTCTTATGGTTACAGTTTAACTCTCTTTTTTTCCTATAATCTGTCTCATCTAATTATCAAACCTTAAATCATAAATTCATTTTTTTTGTTTCACATAGAAACAAAAGTTTCCAGTCAACAGTAAGAATAGATATTGTCTTTCTTTGTGTGTGCAACTTTCAAAATAATTATTTTTCCTAATGAGCATAATTGGATAATCTTTATAATAATAAAAATAGTATAATCCTATTAAGATCTACCAAGACAAAGCTCCATGAAGTTTCAGAATACATAATTGTGGCATAGGAGTGCAGCCTTATTGTGTGTTGTCATCTGAGGCACTGAACGCATCAATCATGATTTCAGCAGTTTTCTTTGTCAACTTTATTACCATTATAAATCGCCATATTCACTTTGTCTGACACCAGCCATTAAGTGTGAGGCTGGGGTGAGATTTTATTTGGGAACTTGGCAAATCTCCACACTTAGATTAAAGTTGGAATTTTCAGAACCAGTTCAAGACACCTTATGCCTGAAGCAAAGGATAAAATGGTATACCGCATCTGGAAGCTGATTAAAATGGCAATTGAATGGTACCTTCTGCCATACACAGGTAGAGGGCCTAGGTTAAGAGGTCTGGAACAAACTACCCAACTCCCAGAGCTTTCTCCTTCAATGCCTCAGTGGTGAAATCCATTTTTTTTTACTACCGGTTCTGTGGGCGTGGCTTGGTGGGCGTAGCTTGGTGGGCATGGCAGGGGAAATATATTGCAAAATCTCCATTCCCACCCCACTCTGGGGCCAGCCAGAGGTGGTATTTGCCAGTTCTCTGAACTATTCAAAATTTCCACTGCCAGTTCTCCAGAATCTGTCAGAACCTGCTGGATTTCACCCCTGCCTCATACTATCCCTCCATCTGCCAGCTGGGGTAGCTGGTTCCCATTGCCAAAATGATAGGGCCAATCTTGAGTACCCTTTCCCAGCCTTTTATGATTCAGGATCAGGCTGTTTTCAAACCTGTCATGGTTTCAAATTTATCTGAAAAGGATTCAGTGCAGTGGAGTCTTCAGTGGAAGACTTCTTGAGGGGGGATTTCTTTTTCACCCTTGCTTTCATCTCCCCTCCACAACCTATTTAGTCATGACTGTTTAGTCTGAAGACTTTTTTGGAAATGGCTGCACTATCTCTGTTAACTTTGCTAACAGCTAACAGCTAAAATATCTGAATTGATTGGATTGACAGTAGTGGGCTAGTTTTCTTCCATCCTTAGTGAAAGAAATTTTAAATATAATTTTAGGGAATAAACAACAAAAGATTAATTAGTATGTTGACTGTGAAAAGTCCAAATTTGGTGAAAGTCCAATGGATTAAGGGTACAGATAGATTTGAAATAAGATTTTGAAATTAATTATAGGAATCCTTCTTAAAGAAAAAATGCTGGTGGTTTGAATTCTTTTATAAAACATAATAGGATGAGACTTTGAAGGTTGGACACTAGAGGGAACCTGAAGAAACTAATATTACAATGTAAAGGAAAAGGACACTTAAATTTGACTTACTAGTACAAAATGGAGCACAATACTTTAATATTTTATGTATTAATTAATATTTGTGAACAATGGACCCAGAAGCTAATTTTAACAGTGTCTGCAATTATAAGCAGACTGTATTTAAAAGATGTTATGGAAGAGGAACAAGTTTTACTGGACAAGATGAGACTGATCTGAAAGTGGATTTAAAAATAACAGGCTACAAGAATGACACAGAAAAAGATGCTGCACTGGATGGACAAATAAAACCAGCTGATACCTTAATAATTAAAAGGGCTATACAAATAACAAACCAAAAGAATGACCTAGACAACTTTCCCATATTGTATTTACAAAAGAGTCTTGTTGAACTTTTGAAGAATTTTATGAGAAAGGACAAAGGAAAAAAAAATCAAAAGAAATCAAGTTCTAGGACAGTATTTGAAGGGATAAAGATCAAAATGGTTAAAGATTAAGTAATATAATGTTGGCTAATTTGGCCAAGATTAAAATAAATACGTTGTTATCTCTGCTAACCCTTAATGGACTTTTGTTGACTAGGACTGATGGCGAGGATTTATGGATTTGTTTATAGATAAAGAGATGGGATATGGGAAGAAGAGATCATTTATTGTAGTTTAGGAGAACGTGATAAGTTACTAAAGTTGGTTATACTGAATAAACGAATAAACATATTTCTTTTCTTTTTCTGTACCACATTTTTATTTTTTCTGTTTTTCTTTCTAGTTTTTCTTTTCTGCATCTATTTTTTTTTAGTTTTCTTGGTTTGCATTGGTTTTCGCCTTTTTAATTGTCCAATTAAATTAATATATATAAATAGAAAAAAGTAGTACAGGACCCTGTATTGGCATTGCTGATAAATGAAGAATTTGCTTCATGTTGCTTGTTAAATGCTAAATTACCCAGGTACTCATCCTATTCTCCTTCCTTCCTTCCTTCCTTCCTTCCTTCCTTCCTTCCTTCCTTCCTTCCCTCCCTCCCTCCCCTCAGAGCAGATTTAAACCCCTTACTAATTTCAATCCTCTTTTTCAAGATAATGAAAACCACACAATTAAAACTTTAAAAAAAAAAAAAATTAGTACTTCTACTCTGCTTGATAAGCCTAACCTTAGGCATCTGGAGCAGGTTACAACCACTACTTCCTCTTTTTTTGAAAAAACGTACTTTCTTTGAAGTTACCTGCTAATCACAAACCTGGTTCTCTCCCTTCTCCCATTTTTCAGAAGAGATCTCATTTCTTGTATATGCCAGTCAATATGTATTTTCATCTGCTAGTCAATATTCATTTCTCTGCACACTTACTCTCCCTCACCATGGTGTAACTTTTTTAGCCACAGGTTAAACTAGTTGTTCTAGTCTCTGCAGGAAGGGGTACCCCTACCTTAGCTATAACCTTATATTGTGAGTCATGAGAAATGAAGCTTTGTTCACCTCAGCAGCCATCCAATCCAATTGGATGATGAAAACAGGACAGGTAAAGTTGTGTGGCAGAGGAAGGGGGTTGGAAATACAGAGCAAAAATTTGGGTAGCTTGGGTCTCTTGAGCGTAACGTTGACAGCCTGTAACCTACTTTGCAATCCTGTCTGTCACTATCTATAACCATTAGTTCTGTTTAAACTTTAAAGTCCTCCCAATACGAACAGTTATAAATAAATACTGGTATGCAGTAATATTTTTTAAAAGGAATGTCTTCAATGGGAATGGCATTCCCATGTGACTGCAAAGTGGCCAGCCAAGCATAATTTGGCCCCTTTGCCTGACTTCCCATTTGTCCTTTAAAGTATTCTTCTACATAGATATAAGCATTTTTTAAAAGTATTTTTCTGCAGGGCAATTGATATGTGTGTGTGTGTCTGTGCATAAAGAGTTATCAGAAGACGGTTGCTGTCTTTCTTTACTTGTGTCCTCCCACCGCCATTAAGAAAACCAACACCCTTGTGTTT
The DNA here is from genome assembly GCF_059756535.1 of Pantherophis guttatus. NCBI lineage: Eukaryota > Metazoa > Chordata > Lepidosauria > Squamata > Colubridae > Pantherophis > Pantherophis guttatus. The sequence continues at coordinate 136,466,641 of NC_142064.1, read as the reverse complement.
AGATACTTGAGAATAGTGTTGTACCTGTATCTCAGACAGGGATGAACACAGGTGAAAACCAGTGGTGGCAAACGGAGCGGGCAAACCGGTAGCGGTGGTGGTGGGAGGCTCTGCTCACCCACCTGGACGCTTCTGCACATGCGTGCACGCGCCTATGAGTGAACCGGTAGCGACGGATTTTGAAACCCGCCCCTGGTGAAAACATGCTTATAATGAACTCACTTAATCAACATGTTTTCATTCAGTTACAACCCACTTAAATCCCACAAGTCGTCTGATCTGAAAATGGGATTCAAGAGGGTTTGTGTTCTTCCCTGCCTTTATTGATTTACATTATCTCAACTTTTCTGAGTAATTCACTGATATTTCATTGTACGTACTTCATGCAATCCATGCAGTGGGGTCATTACAAATTGGGAGGAGTATTTTAAAAGTATTCCAAACTAATTGTTATCTATATCAGATTGGAGAGGGCTCTTACAAGATGCTGTCCGTCAAATCCTTGGCAACTCCATGCTCCAAGCTTGCCAGCAAAACTTACATTCCACCCCCAGGTCCTCCTGGGCTCATGTTTCCTTCTTTTGTGCCATCTTTCAAGGTGCTGACATCTTTTTTGGACAAACTTCTGATGCTAGAACCATATGAGCATTCAGTAGGTTGGTATTTCTGTTCTTTTGAGAGCAGATGTTGAAAAGGGGGACATGGGCAATTAAAATAAGCTTTTACATAGCGTTCCAACTTCTCTCTCTGTGTAGGTTTTATCATGTTGACTGAAATATGATATAGATTATGTAAATCTACCATGTCACCCGCAGTGATGTAAAAGAATTCTGCTCCAAAATCAATTGGTGGTGAATTAGGGTGTCCCAATCTAACTTTCTTGTCATCAAATGAGGTCTATAAATCAAGGAATTATATAAATTTTCATTAAGTAAAAAAGGGTCGACTTTGCATGGAAATCTCAGATATTTCTTTGGTGGCAATTTTCCACCATACTGTGAATCAGATTTATCCTCAATGCCAGCAGAGAAATAGCTGGGAGAATTAATGGGAAAGCAACTGGGCATTGCTAGTGGTGATATCTTTGCATGTCAGCAGGACCTTTGGAAACAGTCCTACTTTAGATAAGCCTAACAAAGAATGAACATAGACTGCTCCTACCTTGGCTTCACTTCACATCAAACTTAGACTGTACCCTGAAGGATTCTGGGATATTCTTCACATTAATACTTTCTAGTTTCACACAAGAGCCATGGTGGTGCAGTGGTTAGAGTGCAGTACTGCAGGCTACTTCTGCTGACTGCAATTTGGCAGTTCAAATCTCACCAGGCTCCAGGATGACAGCCTTCCATCCTTCTGAGGTGGGTAAAACGAGGACTCAGATTGTTGGGGGCAATATGCTGACTCTGTAAACCTCTTAGAGAGGGCTGTAAAGCACTATGAAGTGGTATATAAGTCTAAGTGCTATTGCTATTGCTAGTCTTCAGTTCTTTTCATCTCCAAGAGAACAAGAGTTCCTTCTTTCCAAAGTTACCTTCATCGGCTTCCAGGCTTGTTTACCTTAAAAGTGTTGGGGGAAGTCAGAGTGAGTGGGATGAGCACTTCTGTGAATATGAATGAAAATATTCCACACATATGTTATCAGTGCATGCATGAAAATTAGAAGGAGGCTGATTTGTATCATCAAAGATGGGGCTTATTAGTTCATTAGCATCCATTAGTATGAGAGATATACCTCACCCAGTGTATCTCTTCATCTTTTTAAGACTCAAAGCAGAATAAGATTGCTCAGGATTATGTGTAATTTCTCCTTTTCATTTCCATATATCTGCTGTTAGCAAGAGATGGAACAGTTTTCTGTTAGAGAATCCTGGAACTTTAGATCAAATTTTCAAAATCTGTTATCAGTCAAAATCATTTAATAGTGAAGAGTTGCACAATAAAATGACTTCCAAAAAAGGAAAGGAGTTAGAGTTGAGTTATGGTTGCTCCAGATATTCAGCTCTTATTCAGCTGTTCAGATGTGGAGTCTGAATGTCACAACCTCTACATACTATTTGTAATGTATACAGTATATTACTATTGATTTATGTAAGAGCTTTATCATGCTTTATTTTCCTCCTTAATTGTTCTTATCTATCAAATCTAAATATTACGACAGCAAAAATACAAATGCTTTATTTTTCATGTAGGCATGCCAAGAAAAATGCTAATACTTCATGACAACAGCACAAATGGACTAGGTAAATACATTTCATCAGTGTTATTGCCGTGATGATGTTGATGCTGAATAAAATTTATGATTCTACAAGTGATGTTCATTGGAAAGGATAGGTGTTACCTGTAAGCTATACATTTTAATAATGTAATTTTAGTCTACTGAGAGAATCTGCATGTCAGGTCCAAGGCTCATTTTCTTGCGCACAGATGAGTTTCCTAGGTGTTGTCCTTAGTTTTGGTGATGCAATTCTTTGTTCAATTTTTATGATCCACCTCTTCATGCTGCTTCTTTCTGGCACAACCCTGCAATTTTCCAGTATTTTCAAATGGCAACCTGTTGTTGTTCAAACTTCAAGAGGATGGAGAAAGATAGTTTTCTGTTTGATATAATTTTGTCACTTAGCATTGGTGTATGTGTGGAAAATTCTATTTCCGCCTATGTAGCATCCAATTATTTTATTTATTTTATTTTTATTTATTTATTTTGTGGAGTATGTATTAGATAATATATATAAGTATAAGCATGAATTGAATACATAAAATGAATACAATTAAAGGGAACATTAGGACAGGGACAGTAGGCATGCTGGTGCTCTTACGCATGCCCCTTACAGACCTCTTAGGTTCCTTTATCTGCGGTTCCTTCTCCAGTCAAATGTCATTCTTCTGTTTTATTCACAATTCCTACCCCGACTTGATGCCAGCTATGGTCCTAAAGTTGCCAAAGGATAGAGGGTTGATTTATAGGTATTTTAAAATTTTTCACACACTAGGTTTGTTGCTGTTGCTTTCACTGGCGAAAGGCAACATTAAGATTAAAAGTACTTCTGTGTCTTTTGACTGTTATTGAGTTCAGCTTTTCTAATCAATAGAAACATCTGTTTTAATCTTGATGGTTGAAAAGTCCTGTTAGGGGCCCTTAATCTACTGTTGGTCAGCAAGATCTGAGAAGAACACATATTAAACTGCTTTATTCTTCATTAAGCTATGGGTCCTACTAGCTTAAAATTGTTTTTACAAAGTTTTTTTTAAATCCCTCCTTTATTATTTTTTATAAATGACTCCTAGCAGTGAACATACATTCCTAACATCCTTTCCTCTTCCTATTTTCCCCACAACAACAACCCTGTGAGGCGAATTGGACTGTTAGAGAATGACTGGCCCAAAGTTACCCAGCTGGCTTTCATAGAATCATGAAATCACAGGGCTGGAAGGGAACTTGAAGATCTGCTAGAACTCACTATGCCCTGGTTTCTAGCCTGGTTTCTTTACCACTAGACAATACTGCTCCAATTATTATTTGGCGATAGGCCTCCAGGTTCTCTGATAGAGAACTTCCAAACCGTACTTGGAAATGCTGGGGAATGAATTTGGGTCCTTCCAGGGGTGGGTTGTACTTACCTTTACTACCGGTTTGCAATGGGGCCGCGCGTGCATGCACTAGCTTCACATGCACTGTGATGACGTTGGGGTTGGTGGGCGGAGCCTCCTGCCAGTTTTACTACCGGTTCTTGCGAACCGGTCTGAACCAGGGCTAACCCACCACTGGGTCCTTCTCAGAGGTGAAATCCAGCAGGTTCTGACAGGTTCTGGAGAACGAGTAGCGGAAATTTTGAGCAGTTCGGAAAACCGGCAAATACCACCTCTGGCTGGGCCTAGAGTGGGGTGGGAATGGAGATTTTGCAATATCCTTTCCCCAGGAGTGGGGAGGGAATGGCGATTTTGCAGTACCCTTCCCCTGGAGTGGGGTGGGAATGGAGATTTTGCAGTATATTTCCCCTGCCATGCCCACCAAGCCACGCCCATAGAACCGGTAGTAAAAAAAATTGGATTTCACCACTGGTTTTTCTGCATGCAAAACAGAAGACTCTACTATTGTCCTTTCTCAATTTGGGAGACTTCTGCTTTATTGCAGAAGTCAATGAATCCTACTTCAGCGATATGAAGTTTTATAGCAGTTGTGTGATGAAGTGCAAATACCAGCCTTCTTTTGAGTGTGCTAGTGATTCTAAGCACCTGCAGACTCAGTGCTGCTAAACATAAAGATTGCTCTGAAGGAAGGATAGGTATGAGAAGTTGGAGGAAGATGGTAAATACCCTTATTATTTGAATTAGCCCTATCGGTCTGGCAAGAAAAGACTACAGCAGCTTTTCTATATCTTTGAAGAATCCAATGTTTGTTTTTTCTTACTCACCAGTCAATTCCTCATTTCTCTGTCTTCAATGAATTCTACCACAAACCAGTTGAAGAAGGTTGACATCAACCAATTCATCATACATTTTTTGATAGTTCTTAATGTCCTGTAAAGTCCCAGAGGAAGAATAAAGCCACAAAACGTGAGTATAATACCGGTATGAATTTCAGAGACTTGTAGTTTGAGAGGAAGAAGTAGAACAACATTTTGAACAAGGAAAGGCGGCTTTTTTGTTACCTAAAGTCACCATTGCTTGGACTGTATAGATTTGGGCAATTAGGTGTAAAGATAAGGTGACCAGACGTCCCGCTTTTGGCGGGACAGTCCCGATTTTTAGGAATTTGTCCCGCATCCCGCGGTGTTTCAAAAAAGTCCCGATTTTTCATTCTGCCTCCTGAGTCCCGCTGTCTCTTGAGCCCCAGCTGATGGCTAGAAGAAAAAAAAAAACTGTTTAAACTCTTGCCCGGGGCTTCAAAGGGCCGCCCTACAGGCAATCAGTGTAAAGAGTTCCTGAAGCAGTTTTTTTTCCCCCCTAGCTAAGCTGCAAAAACGAAACCGAAACCAGGGTCTTTGGTGCAACGTGACAAAATGAGGCAGAGAGAGATTTATTTTTATTTTTATTTTTCCTCCCCAAAAAAGGTAGGTGAAAAACTGCAAACAATGGGAAATTTAGGAGGAGAGTTCAAGATTTTAAAACACAAAGGAAAAAAAGTTGTATTTAACTAGGGAATTGTAATAATTGAGATACTATTAATTGTATATTGTGTTGAAAGCAGAAATGGTTAAGTTGTGGTTCAGAGGAATATATGGAAGAAATTATTTGGTTTATTATTATTGGTAAATATAATTAATTGATTTGTAAGAAATTGGATTGCATGGAAATAATTGGAATATTCATGTTCATATTGATTAATATACAAAAAAGATAGTTTTATAACTAATTGATTTATATTAAAATGTTGAATTTGTATTAAACAACTGTATTACATAATTACATAATTAAACAATGTGAGGATGGATATAAAAATAGATGACAATGGGAAGGGGTATAATATAGAATAGAAGGGAAAAATTGAATTTGATTAAGATTAGAGATGAGGATGAAGGGTAATATTGGTTTTTTAAAAAAAATAGATGAGGAATAAATATGGCAAAAAGGAAATATAGAAATTGTAAATTTAATTGAAATGACTAAACACTTTAAATTTGTGAACCGGCCAAATACTCTGTTCAAAGAAAATAAATTGTATGTATGTATGTGTGTTTCTAATTACTGCTATTTATTCATATTTGTTCTCTTTTATTCTTTAAAGTTTAACCATTCATTCTTTATCTTAATATCTTTATATTTGTTTGGGGTTGGCTTTCTTCCCTTTCATCTTTTTTATTGTACAGCAATCTTTCTCCTCAAACCTACCACCTCTCTCTTTTCTTTCCTTCTTACTTTCTCTTCCCCTCCTCTTCTTCTCCTCCCTACTTCCTCTTCCTTTCTCCTTCTCCTCCTCTCTTCCTCCCCCTCTTACCCTCACTCCTACTCTAATTTCCCTTCCCTTCCTTCATTCCTCTCTTTTGCTGTATCCTTTTATGCATATGGACTACTCAGAGGGCTGAAAAAGTTATTTTTGACTGGTCCTCGCACTTTTGACCAGTCCTCGAACTTACGACTGTCTTCACATTTTACGTTTTTTGTCCTATCTTATCACCATGATGAAGAGAAGCAGTTGTGAAATGAGTGACATGGTTGTTAAGAATGCTGCACGGCATAAATGTGAGGATGGTCATAAGTGTGAGGACCAGTCAAAAGTGCGAGGACCTGTCAGAAATGACTTTTTTCAGCCCTCTCGTTAGTCCTTTTGTGCATATGGACTACTCAGAGGGCTGAAAAAGTTATTTTTGATTGGTCCTTGCACTTTTGACCAGTCCTCAAAATTACGACTGTCCTCACATTTTATGTTTTTTGCCCTATCTTATCACCATGGTGAAGAGAAGCAGTTGTGAAATGAGTGACATGGTTGTTAAGAATGCTGCATGGGCATAAATGTGAGGATGGTCATAAGTGTGAGAACCAGTCAAAAGTGCGAGGACCTGTCAGAAATGACTTTTTTCAGCCCTCTGAGTAGTCCCTATACACATAGCCATGGCCACCCGGTCACATGACCAGGTAGCCACGGCCACCCAGTCACATGACCAGCTAGCCATGCCCACAAAATAAGCCACGCCCACAATGGTGTCCCTCTTTACCAATCTTAAAATCTGGTCACCTTATGTAAAGAATATAAACCTCATAGGAAAGTTAGGTTATAGACTGATAGATTGTAATTTATGGGAATCGGATAAGCCTTACTGATGAATTTTGCATGCTTCCTCCCAATTAAAAATGGCTGTGGGGCTTTAAAAGGAGACAACAATCATCCATGCATACATGAATTGATTTTAGCTTTCTTCAAAGCAAGGAAAATAAATATAAATGTATGCTGTATTGTTTTGTGGAAAACAGCTGCCCTGTTGCATCTGATATGTATTCTATGCAAATCTCTCTATGAATCAAATTTGCTAACACAGATTCTTTTCCCCTGCAGAATTACTATGCATCAAGATATTTCACAAAAAAATCTCCTTTGCTGGAGGTTCAGGTAAGATGCCTTCCATTTATCATGGTGTGGGAGCCATTTCTCAGTGGCTTCATCCCACACCATGATAAATGCATAGGTGGCTATCAAAGGTCACACACTACCTGGGCGAGATAAGGTTTTCAGGGCCTTCCCACACATTTGTCACCAGATATACAGGTAGTCCTTGACTCATGACCACAATCGGGACTAGAATTTTGGTTGCTAAACAAGGCAGTTAAGTGACTCGTACTTCATTTTACAACTTCTTTGCCAGGGTTTTTTTTTTTAATTTTATTTTATTAAACATAAAAATTCAATGTCTACATAAACAGTGTGTTCTCTGGGTACAGTTAATTTTGAGAAATAGTAATAATAATAATAGCAATATTCATAAGATGAATAATGATCACATAATAATAGTATTTGCTGATCCATTTTAGTGAACCTTCCTTATGTAATTGATCATTCTCTTATGCTTTTAAATTTCTAACTTCTGTTTCTGCTAGTTAACCATTACACTGGAAGAGTAGTGATATACCAACACCAGATAAAGTAATCAATAAAATTATGGAATGTGCGGAATTAGATAGACTCACAAAGGAATTACAAAATAGGGAAGAACATGACTTTTACTTAGTATGGAAAAAGTGGTATAGTTGGTTGAAAGATAGGAAAGAGATGAAGCAATAGGAAGTAAATAAAATGACCAAATATAATATGATGGAAACAAAGAACAGATATAGGTCAACAAAGATCAATATTAGATAGATAAAAGGGAATGACCAAATAAGGAAGAGTCAAAATACAAAGAGAAATATATATTATAGTTGCGACAAACTGGACATGTATTGAAATGGATGTTTATATGTTTTTATGTTTTGTACGTTTCATTGTTGTTTAGTTTATACTTATAAATAAAAATTGGAGAAAAAAAAAGAAATATGAAATTGAGAGACAAAAAAAAAAAACAAATTACATGTTAAAAAGTATTCAGTTTCTTCCTTCTCCTTAATTTTAAGTGTTAATCTATCAATTTCTGCACATTCTAATATTTTTTTTATTACATTTTCATCTGTAGGGAATCTCTTCGTTTTTCCATCATTGTGCAAACACAATTCCAGCTGCTGTTAATCCAGGGTTATTAAGCAAATCACTGTAGGTGTTAAGTGAATCACATGGTCATTAAATAAATCCAGCTTCCCTCATTGGCTTTGCTTGTGGGAAGCTGGCTGGGAAGGTCACAAATAGTGATCACATGACTCTGGGACACTGCAACTGTCATAAATACATGCTGGTTGTGAAGTGCCCAAATGTTGATCACATGACCATGGGAATGCTACAACAATTGTATGAGGGATGTCCTTCTATTATTGTTTATTTAGATTACTTAGTCTTGCCTGTTTATAAAATGGGAGACAAGTTGTGTCTGAGGCCAAAGTGGAAGGATTTTTCCATTTTGGTATAAATGGATTCCTTCACTCCTCTCTCAAACCATCTATATTCCCTGTCCAAAATGTGAACATTGTTGTCTCCAAAAGAGTGTTCTTTTTTTTAAAAAAAATGAAGGTATACTGCTGATTCTGGTCCTGTGGTGTTGCTTTTCCTGTGCTGGGCCATGTTCTTGTGTACGGATTTGCACAACACCAGAGGACCAGAATTGAGGACAATAATGTTCTCAAATTGTATAGGAAAGATAGATGGTTTGAGAGAGGAGTAAAGGAATCAATGCTGGAAACTACTTATTTCCTTTCCTTTTCTTTTCTTGAACTTCTTTTTGATTTCCTTATCTTATCTTTTTCTTACTTAATTTAGTTTGTGCTCATTTTTATATTCTTAAAAAAATTAATAAAATTATACGCAGACGCATACCACCAAATATGTTCAGAAGTTAAAAAATTACAAGAAAAACACAGAAGAAGCCTGACAGGAAACAAATGAACTTTATTTGAGCAAGGAAGTTGCTGGTAGCTCCAACAGAGTGGATAATATAACAATGATAAGAATGATATTATTTAGTGAACCAATTTTATTTATTGAGATATATGATTATATCCCATATTTGCTGATAAAGAAACCCTGGCACTCACACAGTGATAATGACAAGCTAGGATTTGTGTATTTGAAACTTCAGAAAAAGTCAAGTTCTTAAGACGTTGGTTTTCTGCATCAGGCCTGGCAGGAAGGTGTGTTGCCACATGTGCCTTGTAGTAGACATTCTTAAACTCAGAAGAAAAATCTGGAGTGGCCATCATGTCATCAATCCCCTTCTTTCCTTGATAGGTTTGAAATCAGATGACTCCCAAGGTAAAATAGTTGAGACTTTGTCCACCAACATGGCTGATTTCTACACCACCCCACTACATTAAATACATCAGTGAGGTGTTTAAATTTAGGACAACATGCAGGAAAGATCCCTTACTTGCATTAGTATTCTTCTTATATGTTTGGCTTATGTATACTGCTCAAAAAAATAAAGGGAACACAAGCAGAAGACATCCGAGATCTGAATGAATGAAATAGCCTTATTAAATACTTTGTTCTTTACAAACAGTAGTTTATTCACTGCTCAAACAACTAAAGGGAACACAAAACTACTGTATGTAATGAACAAAGTATTTAATAAGGCTATTTCATTCATTCAGATCTCAGATGTCTTCTGCTTGTGTTCCCTTTATTTTTTTGAGCAGTGTACTATGTTTTCTTCTGTTCTTTGCTGCCCAATTGAAACAGATGATAACTTTTGTTAATTGGATGGATAGATGGACAGATTTTACATCTTTCTTCCGCCTGTCAAATTGAGCTGATGGAGCTTATTATTTCAAATTATTCAGAATCTGTTGGGAAGAAGTAGGATGTAATCCTTATTAAGCCAGAAAAGGGCCAGTTTGATGCAGAAGCTTTGAAACACCTCTATTGCATAAAAATAATAATATAAAATAAATTGGCCTCCTACTATCACAAAATATTTTAATTTGGATTGATTTAAATTTGCTTCCCCACATATTGGAAAATGGTTTGATATGTTAAGAAATATTAATGTTTTTGATTTTGAATTGTTATCATGTAGATTTCTGCTCAATGCTATGTTATATTTGTCAGTTCTAATTTTGCTTTTTTTTGGAGGGGGGGTGTAATCTAATAGAAATTTTGTTCAGCCAAACTTTTGTACTGATTTTTGCATCTGATTGAAGAAAATTTTACACACATTTTGTTTTCACAACTTCGTACAGGTAGTCCTTAACTTACGACCACAATTGAGCCCAAAATTTCTGTTGCTAAGTGAGACAGTTATTAAGTGAATTTTGCCTCATTTTATGATCTTTCTTGCCACAGTTGTTAAGTGAATCACTGCAGTTGTTAAACTAGTAACAGGGTGGTTAAGTGAATCTGGCTTTACCATTGACTTTGTTTGTCAAAAGATCACAAAAGGTGTTCACAGGATCCTGGGACACTGCAACCATCATAAATATGAACCAGTTGCCAAGCGTCTGAATTTTGATCACATGACCATGGGGATGCTGCAATGGTTGTAAATGTGAAAAAATTGTCATAAGTCATTTTTTTCAGTGACGTAACTTTGAATGGTTACTAAGTGAACTATTATAAGTCGAGGACTACATGAAAGCGGTATATAATTTTGGATTTTTTAAATGTAATATACTTTGTCGATACAATATATATATATATATATATATATATATATATATATATATACACACACACACACACACACACACACACACACACACACACAAACACACACACTTATAAATGTATATTTCTAGAACTGTAACTGCACTACATAGTCCAGAAATTTTTAACACACACAGATGTTCTGCTTATTTGTATACCATGTTTGAGAGGACTGAATGTGATAAACAGGTGTATACATCTTAAAGAACAAAGTATATGAAATATAGATAGAGTGAAAAAAATATAAGGACAGTTTGGTTTGATTAAAAAGATAACGAGATAGAGTGAATGGGTCAGATGGAACAAATTTTAGAGAAAATAAATTTCTCAACCACCCTTATCAGATAAATCAACAACACTAGGCAAATAAACATAATCTGAGTAATGAGTAATGTTATTCTCACACAAATAAAATTTAGGATATTACTACGATTGCTGCATTACATTCTTCTTCTTGAGCAGACATACAGACTTGATAAGCAGTTGGTTTAAACGTGTGTTCCATTTATGATTTATGTGATCTCAACTTCAAATATGACTGTGAAGATTAATCTCTGTTTTATTTCAATGCTGCTGATAAAGAATGCATAATTATTTAGAAAATACAATTATGCATTTTTGATGTTTAATAATAATTATGTGGTATGTGTAGGTGGTGTAATTTAGCTGTGATCTGAAAATGTGACAGCTTTATTGTTGTTTTCCCTCTATAAACCTAAGAAAATGAGCATATTTTTATTATATTATTGTTTTTCAAATCAAGCTTGAAAAACCTCCTAATAATTTTTTGGTTCAAAAAGGTGAAAGCAGGTTCCATTGGTCTCCAATTCAGACTTAATTTGACTGAACTTTCGACCTTGTCCTGAATAATTTTTAAAGTTCATTGTACTTGTGTGCCATTCATTCCATAATTGTGTTAAATGAACTCTAGTTGGATATTAATGTAACAAAGAATCAAGATTTCTACTCTCTAAATGGTTGTACATTATGTTAAGACAAAAAGTCATTGGTTTAGTAATAGCTGTCAGGAGTGAAGACTCAGGACCACATGTTAAGTTCCAGTTAAGCTAATTTATTGCTCATGCCTATACACAAGAATCCATGTCAATTAATGCCCGGCACTAACCTGGCGCTAGTAAGAGTTAACAGAATTAAAGAGGGACCATTTGTGGGAATGTAAAGACTCCAAATTGAGTCCTCTCTTGACTCCATCCCCAGACTCTGCCTGCCTTCTCTTACAATGTGTGGAGTCAGCTATTGTAGTGTAGCATGAACAAAGGAAACATATCACCACAGATTATTCAAGAAATGATAGCTCAGCATGATGTGGAAATCCAATTTATATGTTGGACCTTGATTCTCAAAATTCCCAGCCAGCAAGTGTCCTAGCATGGAGAAACACATAGTAGTATTAATGAGGATGTTGTGTGTCTTCTGCTGAAAAGCTCATTCTGGAAATATGTCCATATAATGTCCTAGGCCTGTGAAGAAGTGACCAAATACATTTGATACTCTGAGGGAAAGGACCATGTTTCTACACAAAGACTTCGAAATAAAGAAGGCTAAAAATAGCAAACTATTTCCACAGTAGGCAAAGCTGCATTGCTATGAGCAGTATGCTCAATTTTCCTAGGCTTCATTTCAAGTTCTAACTTTTTATTTTTCATTTTGCGGTGAAGAGCAAACTGTGTGTCACACCCTGACACTGTGTTTGTGGAGTCCTTGATTGAATATTTGGCCTGCTTTCAAATCTTTACTAACAGGTCATAGAATTTGTGAATAGGAAAATGGATTGAAATCTGTTGAGTCAGTATAGTTTAATCCTCTTCAATTTTGTCTCCTAAAATGCCCCCAAAGTATATTTTTCTATATAACTTTAGAAACCTGCTCCCTTCCCATTACTGCTTCTGCTACACTGATTCAAAACTAGGTAATAGAGTCATACAGTGAAGATTACCATGCCTAACAATTAAACAATTACCAGAGGAATATATTGGGTAACAGCCTATGAAATTATAGGGGAGATGAATGAGAAAACTTATGCATAACCTCCCTGGGAACTCCCAAAGGTTATTCTTCTCAAATTAGCCAATCAGAATCTACCAGATTTATTCACTTTTCTTCCAGACGATGACTTAGGTAAGTAGACAGAGAGTGGCACTGCCTTTTTTTGGCCTGGAAAAGTATAGCAAGCTTAGCAGAAAGTGGATTACCTTCTCCAGTGGCTGGAATGGCAGAATTGGGTGTGTAGTAGTCAAAGGATGTGTTTTTTTGGGTGCAATTGTTCTTGGGACCGTTTTATTCTTTCTGTTTACACAGTCATAAATCTATTATGACATGAAAATTGTGTAAATTGAAGAACCAGTCTATGGTTAAAAGTTTTAACAGATAAGAAAACACAAAATAAAGCTCAACATCAAAGGCAAGCAGAAATGAGCAATCAAGCTACATGACATCCAATTAAGGAATGGAGGCATTTTACAAATGCACGTAACGTAAAAGTTGCCTTGTGGTAAGATGGCTGGCAAACAAATTTAATAATAAATAAATAGATTTTAGATAAATGTAAGGGATGTAACCTTTTAAAGGCCTTTAACATTAGCTGACATTAAAGTTAAGGGTAACAGACAGTAAATATCTTTACATATCCACAATCAAATATGTACTAACAACAGCTAGTTGCTATTCATGCTATATTTCACTTCAGTGTATTTGGCTGTTGTTTCCCCCCACCCCCCCAAAAAGTACAAGAAGCTAATATTCAGTCACAGAAGAAGCCGCATGTATGACTCAAAGGAAAAAAAAAGGCCAATCTCAACTCTATTGGGAAATGAAAGAGTTAAGGGATTGGGATATGACTGGAGGCAGATGGATTCAATAGCTAACTTGCTGCAAAAGATGGTTGGGTTATTTGGAGCCAGTTGCTGTCTCTCAGCCCAATCTTCTTCATAGAGTTGCTTTTGAAACATTGTTGGAGAATAATTTGAGGAAGACTCTATGCTTCTCATCTAGAGTCCCTAGAGAACATAAATATAATAATGTAAATGTACCAATAATAATGGGCTTTTTAGGTCCAATCCCAAAACAACTGGAGCACCACCTGAACACCATTGCCATTGACAAAATCACCATCAGTCAATTGCAAAAGGCAGCTTTACTCGGAACAGTTTACATCCTGCATTGATACTTTTAATATCATCAAACAACATCTACCTATCTCAGGTCCTTCGGAAGAACTCAATAGATGGACAAAAATGCTAAATCTGGTCTGTACATCTGACTGACTGTGCGACAAATCATAATAATAATATCATTGGTTGCACACCCAGATGTTTAGACTGCATTTGACATTTTTATCCCAGATAAATGCTGTTGTTTGATGGTGTTAAGTCGTAGGATATAAGCTGTTCCAATTAAAGCTGCCTTTTGCAATTGACTGATGGTGATTTTGTCAATGCCAGTGGAGTCCAAGGGATGCTCCAGTTGTTTTGGGATTGTACCCAAGGTACTTATTGCTATTGGAACTACTGTATCTGCATTTCTTTTGCGATAGTTGTTTCTATTTGTTGGTCTTTGTATTTTGTTATTTCTTTCAGTACTTTCTTTTTCATTCTGCTGTGTCTAGGTACCACAATGTTCACTATCCAGGCTATTTTTGTCTTTCTTATTGACAGTTGTTAATTTTTCTATTCTAATAATAATAATAATAATTCTAAAAGTTAGAAATATTGTTAATTATTAATAATTTAGCCAAACTGGTCCCAGTGCTCAGGTTGCTTGACTTTGTGCATATACTGTGCTGATACATTATGCCATTCTAGATTCTTGGGATGAACCGATTACATACAAAGGCCAACACCAGCTAAAGAATTGGCAGCTGTGCCTTCACATTGTTATGAACAGATAATAATAATAAATGGAAAAGCCAATAGAGCTGCTTTAGCTTTACTGAGTTATATTCTAATGACTTGTTCAAATCAGCTCTTGCTGCTGGTCCTGTGCCCATATCAGTTTGTAAGTGGTTTTGAAAAGCTGATCCATATATAACATTCTGCAGTCTGATCTGAAACATTGGATGCTATCTAACAAAATGAAATTCAATGGTGAAAAAAGTAAGGTTCTACATTTAGACAAGAAAAACCAAATGCACAGGTATAATATAGGTGGTACCTGGCTCAATAGTAGTAACTGTGAGAGGGCTCTTAGAGCCCTAGTGAACAATCCACTTAAATATGAGCCAGCACTGTGCTGCAGCTGCCAAAAAAGCCAACAGTTCTAGGCTGCATTAACAGAGGGATACCATTTTGGTAAGACCACACTTGGAATACTGCATGCAGTTTTGGTTGCCATGATGTAAAAAAGAAGTGGAGACTCTAGAAAGAGTGCAGAGATGAGCAACAAAGATGATTAGGGGACTGAATGCTAAAACATATGAAGAATGGTTGCTGGAATTGGATATGTCTAGTTTGATGAAAAGAAGGACTAGGGGTGACATGATAGTAATTTTCCAATTTCTTAGGGGCTGCCACAACGAAGAGGGAGTCAAGCTATTCTCCAAAGCATCTGAGGGTAGGACAAGAAGTAATGGATGGAAATTAATCCAGGAGAGAAGCAACCTAGAATTAAGGAGAAATTTCCTGACAGAACAATTAATCAGTGGAACAATTTGCCTCCAGAGGTTGTGAATGCTCCAACACTGAATGTTTTTAAGAAGAGATTGGACAACCATTTGTCTGTCAGGAAATTTCTTCTTAGTTCTAGGTCAGGGGTATCAAACTCATGGCGTTATGGCGGCGCCACATGACGTATCGGGACTTTCCCCCCCTTCGCTAAACCGGGCATCAGTGTAGCCAGTGTGTGACGCATCTGGCCCGCGGGCCGGGAGTTTGACAGCCCTGTTCTAGGTTGTTTCTCTCCTTGATTAGTTTCCATCCATTGCTTCTTGTCCTGCCTTCAGGTGCTTTGGAGAATAGCTTTATTAAGTTTTAAAGACGAGATTGGACAACCATTTGTCTGAAATGGTATAGAGTTTCCTGCCAGAGCAGCGGGGTTGGACTAGAAGACCTCCAAGGTGCCTTCTAACTCTGTTATTCCGTTCTGTTATTCTGAAAGGCAGAGCAAGTTACTAGGAAAATTCTAAATTGAATAGTTCGTTTATTCTCTCTGCCTGGAGACTGATTATTTGCACTTAGATTTTTTTCAGTTAGTTCAGAAAGAATAACAAGGCCATTGTAATGTATAAATACTGCAAATGCATTTACTTCATAATAATATATTGCAAAAGTATTCCATTACCAGATTCATGGAAGCTGAGAAATATAGCTTGTCAACACATTCAGTGACAAAATAAACAGTACATTTCCCACACATTGCACTTTCTATGTTTTTACATGCCTTTTTCTACAAGAAGATAATCTCTATAAATATCTGTCTGAATCATTTTATATACACCTAGATACTATTTACTGATATTTATGTTACGTTTGGAAAAATAATATGCAACTACACCCTAAAAGTTGAGTAAATTATATTTTTCTTCATTCAGTAAACTTTTCATCACTAATTTTTCCCAAAATATAAAATACATTTTTAAGCAAGTAATGGTAGAAGAGAATTAGAACAATGGAAACATAGTTAAGTGAATGCCTTCAGTCCTTAATATAAGAAAATAAATTGTTCCCAGATGAAACTGTTATAGAAAAGGATTTGCAACAAAATCTCAGTTAGCTGAGAATCTGAACAAGAATTTGTCACTAGATGTACCTGAAAAAAAGATTTTAAAAATTAAAAAAATAAGAATGCCAATTTCCAGAGGGTAATTGGAATAATTTCTTCTTGCTTACTTACAAAATAAGCTTTTTAAATTTTGAAGAGATTTGAGGAAAGGAACAACAATTATCCGAAAGGGTCAAGGAGCAAGATTACGTTACGCAAAGTTGGCTTTTTCGATCAGAGTTAAAATGGGACCTAATATTTTAGGTAATTCTTTTTGGACTTGCTAACATCTGGCCTGGAAAAATGTGCATTAACACGTTGACTTGGTGGTAAAGCTTTTTTCCCCTACAGTACAGTCACTTTATGTATCCTAATCTTAACAGCATCTAAATTAACCTAGTAGTATCTAATTGTCTTTTCACTTAAAATGAGAGATCTTTTCAAACTTACTCTCTTTAAAGGAGATATTGTCATGTTAAATTTCAGCCTTTTGCTTATACTAGAACATTGGGATCACTTTATGCCTTATAAATGAGGATTTGCTTACAGTTAAGAGCTGAGATATGAAATGATGAGGTTTACATTTGTTAATGCTATTATTTTAGAGCTCTATTTGGACTTTTTGCTGATCCCTCGATTGGAGAAGACGTTACTGATTGGATCTGGCTAGAGTTAAAAATTGAGTTACGGATGAAGAGTTTTGTACCTGTTAATTAAGGGGTGAAAAGATAGTGAAATTGTTTATACTTGTTATAATGAGCGTGGGAAATCACTATCTCAGAGTTTTTTCCCCCTCTTTCTCTTTTGTTTTCTTGCACCTTTTATTCACGCTTTCTACTTTTTTCCTTTTTTTGGTTTGTATTGTTTACTATTGTAATTAAATCTTTTGTACAATTATTAAGAAAAAGAAACATAATTAGTATTCACAAATGCTAGAAACTTTATTTTGAAGTAAAATCTCTTGTGTTATTGAATCAATCGGTGTATTCCATGGTTAATTTATTTTATTTTATTAAATGTGTATGCTACCCAATTCCCAGTCTCTTAAAAAATTGTTAAAAAATTGTTAAAACAAATAACAATGCAAAACTACAACAACAACAAAACAAAACATCAGAACAAAGCTTCTTCTGAAAACTCATGGATTCCCAGAATGTAAATGGTCTGGTGCATGACTAGCCAGCCCTCTGTCGTATCTTTGGGAATGTGAATCCTCATTTGTTCTTAAAAATCCACTCCCCACAGATTTCCTAGAAGGAAAAGCCCCCCCCCCCCCGCTTCTTAATGACTGAAGCTTCTCTTATCTGAAGCCATATCCTTCTTCTGAGGTCTCAGGAAATGGACTTCTTTATTTTCTTCTCACTATGAATTAGACTGATCCTAAAGACTCAGTAGACTGTGATCTCTCAGGGAGCATCTTGCAGTTAGTATTTAGCAAGGATTCAAATGCTATTTTTTTCCAGTGAGACTAGGCCTTTTAGTTTAAATCTTCTTGACCTCGTTGGGTGTAATGGTGCTTCTTGTCTTAGCTAGTTTGAAGGGCTGCCACTGGGTCTCGGGGCTGCACTTCAAGTCTGAGCTTAGGTATGAAGCAGTGGTGGGTTTCAATTTTTTTTACTACCGGTTCTGTGGGTGTGGCTTTGTGGGCGTGGCATGGCTTTGTGGGCGTGGCTTGGTGAGTGTGGCAGGAGAAGGATACTGTAAAATCTCCATTCCCACCCCACTCCAGGGGAAGGTTATTGCAAAATCCCCATTTTCTCCCAATCAGCTGGGACTCGGGAGGCAGAGAATAAATGGGGGCGGGGCCAGTCAGAATTTTTACTACCGGTTCTCCGAACTACTCAAAATTTCCACTACTAGTTCTCTAGAACTGGTCAAAACCTGCTGAAACCCACCTCTGGTATGAAGCCCTTTTCCTTAAAGTTTAGCCTATGCAGCTGCTTCCCTATCTTTTCTACAAGTGCATGCTTACTTAACATTTCTGTATTATTACTAGCAAATTTTAACATTCTCTGCAGAGCCCTCCTTTTCAATGCCTTGCCTTACATATGTTCCATTCCTACACAGAATTCTTGAAGGCTGAAGAAGCTTCCACCCATTTCAGGATTGTTGTTTCTCACTTGTAATAACAGTGGACAGACACAATTTCATCCTACCCCCAGTCTCCCACACCCCCATTTCAGCTCCATCACTCTTAAGCA
The DNA here is from genome assembly GCF_059756535.1 of Pantherophis guttatus. Taxonomy (NCBI): domain Eukaryota; kingdom Metazoa; phylum Chordata; class Lepidosauria; order Squamata; family Colubridae; genus Pantherophis; species Pantherophis guttatus. The sequence goes on along the minus strand of NC_142064.1, from coordinate 136,448,005 downwards.
GGTGATTGTTTGCATCAGAATCCTCTGACTTTGAGTGTGAAGAGCCATCCTTGAAAGCAACTTTGAAAGCACTCTATGATCATTCCTCTTGGAATGTCTGCAAACACTGGGAGCCTTTCCTGGAGGATTTCTTGACCAGTCATAGAGATCTGCTAGTAGTTGTTGACAGAGTGGCTCTTCAATTTCAAGGTCTGAGATCTTTGTTCACCATTAGTTAATGATAACAGCATTGATTCCCGCTACTAACTGAACAGAACTACAATAGATATTTTGAAAAATAATGAAAAAAAGAGTCGGATGACAATACTGTATTAATTAATTTATTTTTAAGTGAAAAATGAATGGAAAATTTAAAAAACCAAGGAAAACCCCGAGAGTCGTTCCTCTTGCTCCCATTGACTAACTAAGCATTGAAATTGTTCTTTTATGAAAAAGGGAGAGAAAATTCTATTTGCTTAAATAATTATTAGTGTTGCCTGCATTCTTGCAATTCTTCTCCAATAGCGAACATTTCAATATTTATCTGAAAATGGGCAGAGTTTGATGTTTTGAGGCCGCAGGTATGAAGTTGTAAGGTGGATGTATCTGTACGGTGAAAAAAAAGTAGAGTGAAACTCTTGCAACAGAAGCAGGAAGAAAAAGCAATTTGGCCATTTGCTTTGAATAAAAGGAATTTTAAAAGGTGATAGCCTTTCAAAAGGTTTAGGAGTGTTGATCAACTGTTTCAAGTAAAAAATGAATATGATTCAAATTCAAAGAACACTACCTTGAATGGAAGATCAAAATCACAATTTATTCCTTGCATACTTTCATGGATAATAAGAATCTCTCAGGTGTGCCTGTTTTCACCTTAAAATCACTTTTGATTAAACAGTGTTACTATCTTCCTGCATCTTGTTTTGGTATCTAGCTATGCATTGTGTCAGTATAAAGCCTGGTTAAGCAATCTAATTATGTGAGCATGTACAACCCTTGTCTTATGCAAGTGTCCCGGTGGTTAGGTTAACCTTCTGTGACCGTCTAATGCATTGGACTCAAATTCTAGTGATTGAAGATGATGGGAACTTTAGTCCAACACATTTTGGGAAAGTCTACCACCATGGAAGAAGTGGGCTATCAGGGATAGAGCAAGAGTCTGGTTAAGAGGGAAGCTGTACATTTTGTGAGGTTAAAAAAATTGGAAAGCACAAGCAAGAATTAATCAGGAGGATAATAAAGTTGGTTTGGGGCAGCTGGAGATTTTACACTGAGCCGCTCAGAATGACTCAGACTGAGTCAGACTAATGGATCCACAGTGCCTTGTGGGATGTGCCATTTAAGAATAGTGAACTCAGCTTCCCATGAACGGTTTTTATTTATTTATTTTCAAAATTTCCATTTTAAAGAACACGACAGTTTCCTGTCTTTACTGAAGTACATATATGGCACTTCTTCTTGTGCCATATCTGTCATTGGACGTTGACGATCATGTTGGCGATCCTATTTTTATTAAATTAGGTTTTGCTGCCATTATCATGATTTTCCGGGGAAATATATAGTTCAGTAGTCTTCCCTTTGCTTTCTACACCGCTGTGCACATGCTATTCAAGTGGCTGCCACCACACCATGTGCTGTTCTTCTGAAGCCGTTCCCAACATCTTCAGTTAATACTGATGAGCCAGCTGCCATAGCGGTTATCAAGTCTGAAAAAGATAGCTTATTAAAAGTTTGAAAAAATACAGTATTGAAAGTTCTATATAAGCTATACTATACTTTTAAAAAGTTTTTGGCTAGATTAGGGAAAGGACTTTGCGACCAAGTGTTCATAGTTGTTTGTAGCCTTATAGAGCAGTGGTTACCAACTGGTGGTCCGTGGATCACTGGTGGTCCATGAAAAAAATTTGGTGGTCCGCAGAAAAATTATTTGAATTTTTTATATTGCACTAAATCAGGGGTCCTCAAACTACCCCTGGGCCGGATACATGCAATGAACATTTGTGTTGCTGCAGAGAGTCTCCACATTCGGGGTCTTTTTGTGTGGGTCGGAGGGGGGCAGAAATTCTGACTTGGGGTCTGCTTCAGCCTCCTGGTGCAGGGCTTTGGGCGAAGGCTGGAGGAAAGTGCCACTGGTGACAAAGAGCCGGAGAGCCTTGTTCCAGTGGGACTGCATCATGGCCTGGAACTGGCTGACTATCTTAGCCCGCTGAGCCTCCAGGCACCGGTACCTGGCCTTGCACTCCCACAGGTCTTCCCTCTGCTTGGAAAGCCTATGCTCATAGTCCTCAGTGAGGTGCTTCTACTGGGCCTCCTTCTTGGTCAGATCCAATTTGAACTGAACAAGCTGTTTTGTCAACTCTTTCTCATGGTGGCTGCTTGGCTCCAACAACTGCTTCCTGTTGGGGCCATAAGGAACCTGGGCGGGCAGGAGAGGAGTGGGTGGGAGGTGCAAGTAGATGCTGGTGAGATGCCCCTTGATGTGAGTGACATTGAGTTGGCCATGCCCACCCAGTCACATGATTACTTAGCCACACCCACCCAGCCGGTCATTAGACAGATCATATTAATGGTCCGCGGAATTTAAAATTATGAATTTAGTGGTCCCTGAGGTCCGAAAGGTTGGTGATCCCTGTTATAGAGGATGAAGAGTTACTAAATGTGTCTCTATTTGTAATGAAAGTTGGAAGTAACTTCTTTATATATTTTTCTTTTTCTATAATGTATTCTTCCTTTTTCTTTTTCTTCTTTCTTTTTCTCCTTTCCTGTACTTTTGTAGTATTTTTCTATTCCTTTTCTCAAAGTTTAGTTTGTATTCATTTTTACTAATGTAATCAAAATTCTTAATATATTTATATTAAAAAGTTTTTAACAGTCTTAAGTTTTCACATAAAGTCTCCAAAATCTAGTGAGGTGCTTTCCAATGTCCAGCAAGGTCACTTGGGAAAACAGTGGAAGTTAGTGACAGTTCAGTGAAATAATGTAAAATTTTGAAATTCTTGGGCAAATTCTCAGACAATTGCCAAATGTCATGAGATTATTTTTACAAACTCATGAGGTAACCTTTCAATTTGAAATGTCAGGCCTTTATTTATTGATGTGCAACATTTGGAGAATCTAGTTGATAGATGTCACATTGTTCACTAATAAGATATGTCACTTTCTTTCTATGGGTATAGTTGGAGTCTTTGTTAACATGGTGCCTTCTAGTCTTCAAATCAGCATAAATTGTATTAGAATAGAATAACAGAGTTGGAAGGGACCTTGGAGGTCTTCTAGTCCAACCCCCTGCTTAGGCAGGAAACTCTACACCACTTCAGACAAATGGTTATCCAACATCATCTTAAAAACTTCCAGTGTTGGAGCATTCACAACTTCTGGAGGCAAGTTGTTCCATGGATTAATTGTTCTCACTGTCAGGAAATTTCTCCTTAGTTCTAAGTTGCTTCTCTCCTTGATTGGTTTCCACCCATTGCTTCTTGTTCTACCCTCAGGTGCTTTGGGGAATAGCTTGACTCCCTCTTCTTTGTGGCAGCCCCTGAGATATTGGAACACTGCTATCATGTCTCCCCGAGTCCTTCTTTTCATTAAACTAGACATACCCAGTTCCTGCAACCGTTCTTCATATGTTTTAGCCTCCAGTCCCCTAATCACCTTTGTTGCTCTTCTCTGCACTCTTTCTAAAAGTCTCCACATCTTTTTTACATTCTAGCGACCAAAACTTAATGCAGTATTCCAAGTGTGGCCTTACCAAGCCATTATAAAGTGGTATTTACACTTCAGGTGATCTTTTTTTTTTTAAAAAAAAATTGATTTATATGCCGCCCTTCTCCGAAGACTCAGGGCGGCTTACAATGTGCTCAGCAATAGCCTTCATCCTTTTGTATATTTATACAAAGTCAGCTTATTGCCCCCACAAACTGGGTCCTCATTTCACCTACCTTAGAAAGGATGGAAGGCTGAGTCAACCTTGAGCCTTGGCGAGATTCGAACCCTGCAGTAATTGCAGGCATCTGGTCTTAATAACCAGCTTAATAACAGGGTGCCTTAAACCCCTGTACTACCAAGGCTCTTGATTCTATCCCTCTGTTTATGCAGCCTAGAACTGTGTTGGCTTTTCTGGCAGCTGCTGCAGACTGCTGGCTCAAATTTAAATGGTTGTCCACTAGGACTCCAAGATCCCTCTCACAGTTACTACTATTGAGCGAGGTACCGCATATACTGTACCTGTGCATTTTGTTTTTCTTGCCTAAATGTAGAACTGTACTTTTTTCACCATTGAATTTCATTTTGTTAGATAGCGCTCAATGTTCAAGTCTGTCAAAATCCTTCTGTATCTTAAACCTATCTTTCGGAGTGTTGGCTATTCCTGCTAGCTTGATGTCATCTGCAAATTTGATGAGTTCCCCATCTATCCCCTCGTCCAAGACATTGATGAAGATGTTGAAGAGTATTGGACCTAAGAGTACTGGGTATTGGTATTGTGCCACTTGCTGAATCCTTCTACCTTGTGAACTAAGACAGTGACTGGGGCTGTCCTTAAAGTTTTAATGTAGTGTAAGTGGTGCAGTGGATGGATTTTTCTGGCATTGTTTCCCCTCTCAAAGACACTTGCTGATGGGAAATACAATTACCTGCAGCTCTCCTTAACATGCTTTTGGCAAGTGAAGGTTTCTGCTTATGTTTAGTTGCCTGTAATGGTTCATACTTGGACAGATAAAGATTCAGACTGATTGGTAAACAACCAGCTGGAACCCCCTTTTTATTAGCGAAAAACATGCCAGTTTTCTAGTTCAATGGAAGGCAATTAAAAAGAAAATAAATAAATTTCTATTTTGATGTTGTTTCAAGATACATTGTTTTTTTGGTGGAATTCTTGCAATCCTATGCTCATTTTTTTTCTTCAGTAAGCTAATGGGAAATACATGCTAAAAAGACTCCATGAAAATTGTGCTTGGGAAAAAAAAAATCACATTTGGATTTTGACAAATACCAAACAGTTTGACACTACTTTTCAAGCTGTCTAAGTGACAAGTCAGAGATGCAGAAGGACTCTTTCTGTGACCTATTCCTTGGGTTATTCTAGAAATAGGTCTGGCAGTGTTTTGAAAGAGCATTAAATCTTCATCCCATAATTGCCTCACCAAGAAATCATAGAGGCAAAGGAGAAAGTTGGAGAAAGATCTAATCAGAATGCCAGTTCTGTATTTCACAAGAGTGCTAAAACTCATCCTAAAGAAAACAGGACTATTGATTTTAAAAAAATAACATTAAACCTGTAGGTATACTGTACATATAGGTGTAGATATAGATTTATGAAACCTGCATAAAATATGAGAAGTGGTTTGGAGGCTAACCATCCGCCACTACTTTGGCAAATGTTTCTGGGGCAGCCAAGTATTCGGTCTCTCTTGCAATCCAAGCTAAAATGCCCATGAAAGGAAGTGCCTATTGATAGAAGAGCACAGTGTCCCACAGCAACTGTTTGGGCCATCAAATGTTAATAAATTGTCCTAGACTGGAAAAAACTGTGTCAGGAAAAGGAAAACCATTTATTTATTTATTTATTTAATTATTTCTGTAAATAACGCAAAGCGGCTAACATATCCAACACACCTTCTTACTCCTTTCCACCCCCCAGAACAACAACCCTGTGGGTTGGGCTGAGAGCAACTGGCCCAAAATCACCCAGCTGGTTTTCACAGCTAAGGTGGGACTTGAACTCATGGTCTCCGGCTTTCCAGCCTGGGGCCTTAACTACTAGACCTAATTGGTTTTAAATCAATTTTAAACAGCCAAACAATTTTCTCTCTGTTGTATGGATGAGACAAAGTCGACGTAAAAATGGTTAGCAAGGCTTGTTCAGTTTGAGGGACACGAGAATAGCCTGCATGTGTTCTGGCAATTGAAAACCTTCCTTTTTAAATAAACCTTCCATTTTGTTGGCTCCTCATGCATGTTTATTGCTCCACACCCCCCTTTGCCTTTTTAGTAATGTTATGAGAGAGTATTAATTTTAATTTTTTCTTTTGTTTATTTTAAGTATTTAACTATTATATTTTAAGAGCAGAAACTCCAATGTGCATTTTGTATATATTAATAAAATCTTTCAAGGTCTTACTGAACTCTATTTATTTATTAAAATTCTATACTGCCCAGCTCATCTAAATTGGACAGTTTACAACATCATAACAAAACCATATAAACGCACGAATAAAAACAGATTAAAAACAGATTTAAGAACAAGTTACAACTTACAAGTAAAAATAAAAAGTCAAAGTTAAAAATTCAGAAGGTTAAAAGCTCTCATCTCTCCTAAGAGGAGTGCAGTGCTGATTGCAAAAAGCATATTTCAACATTTATTATAGGTAACAGAATCTAACCATCTTGAAATCAGATCCTGGGGTTTCTTCACACTTTTCTATGATCAAGTACTAAAACTGGAGGGTGGAGATACAAAAAGATATGCTGAGATGTGATTCTCAATAATTATGAGAAGAAGAAGAAAGAATTATTCCCCATAGGATTATTTCCATGCTGAAGATGGGTGCCCACTTCTCCATGGATGTATATGTATATATAGATAAAAATATGGCAAAAATACACATGGTGCCTTTGTGAATCCTGTACCGCAATTAGAATGTCAACTCTGCTGGGATTGAACTATAAAGGTCTGGGTGCAGTTCTTCACTTTACTTGACACAAACCTACCAGGCTAGTATAGTGGAGAACAGTCGGCCCTTTGAAGAATGAATCAGCCTTAGATGCCCACAGGGAGTCACCTGACTCCTGAGAGCCAATGAAAGAAAAGAAGGGTGGGTCAGTTGGGTGGGGAGAGATTTGGGTTGGGGGAGTTGGCTGGAGTCCTGGATGAGCAAGGCTGGAAACTGAATTGTTTAGTTACAGTTACATATAGGCTATATAAATTTGATTTAAAAATAATTCATAAATAGTAGGAATTGTGTTCCAACTCCAGATCCTGGAGCACCGAGGAACTACCAGAGGGCTGGAAAAGAGCTGATGTAGTTCCTATCTTCAAAAAAAGAAAAAAAAAATGGATCCAGGAAGCTACAGACCTATCAGCCTGCCTTCAATACCTGGGAAGATTCTGGAAAAGATAATCAAGCAATGAATATGTGAATACCTAGAAGCAAACAAAATCATAACCAAAAGCCAACATGGATTTGTCAAAAACAGATCATCCCATACAAATCTTATTGCATTCTTTGACAAAGTGACAAAATTACTGGACCAGAGAAATGCTGTGGATGTAATTTACTTGAACTTCAGTAAGGCATTTGATAAAGTAGACCACAACCTACTACTTTCTAAAATAGAAAAATGTGGGTTAGACAGCATCATCATCAGATGGAGTCGTAACTGGCTGACCAATCACACTCAACGTGTAGTCTTCCATAGAAGTACATCTAATGTACATGGAAGGAAGTACGCAATGGGATACCCCAAGGCTCTGTCTTAAGCCCAGTACTCTTTAATACCTTCATCAATGATTTAGAGGGGATAGATGGGGAACAGGATAGGTGAAGATTTCAGTCTTCTGGCTCCCTTGAGGGCTGGTGAGAAAGGAAGAAAATGGCTTATAACAAAGGGGGTGAATATGGCATCAAGGGGACTTTTCTAATCACTGTTCCTCCTGTGGTGTAGGTCACCTCGGAGTTGAAGGGCCTTTTCCCTCATTATAGATAATTTCCTTCTTTCTCACTCATAGCGCCTAAAGTTCTTCACACAAAGCCTTTGCATTATTTTTCAGTAGTTGTTAGATCACATGATTTTTTATTCTTATTTATTTTTCATAAAATTCAAACTGTGCATTAAATTTGGGATTGTAACCAATTTGGGATAAGGACGCGGCTTATGCAAAATGCCATGTATTTTGTTATTAAAAAAATAATAGTAATAATAAGGTCTATGTGTTCATTTTTATATATTTTAGTTTGTATAATTTATACTGAAAAAATAATACTGAATGGAAATACAGGTGTCTTTTTCCCAGAGATTTTCAAGTGACGGCAATAGCCATCATCTTAGCAGAGATGCTGATAGAACAAAGTTTCCATTTTGGTAAGGAGTTGGAATAGATACGGCCCGATATTATGATTCTGTAGTTGAGAAAGTGTATTATGATGAATTTGGAATGATCCAGAATCAGGTATGCTACCTTGAGCTCCTTGCTGGAAGGACAGCAGATATACAGGCTATCTTTGACTACATACTTTTTTTTTTTAATAGAAAAATGGTGCTGAGAAAATGTTTTTTTCTCCTACTGAGAAATTGGACAGATTCTTGAAGGATTTCTTTCTTTTATTTCAAGAAAAAAAAAATCAGGAATGGGTGGTGCAGTCATTGGGTGTTTTTTTTTCTGGAACTTGCTGAAAAGAATTATCTGCCATCAGGTTTAAGAAAAAGAGAGGGATTAGAATGTGTCTTAAGGCATTATTTTTCCTGCAGGGCTAAAGAATGTCAAAGAAACTTGCCAAGCCCTACCAATACAGACAGTAGTCATAGCAGCACCTAACCTCCATTGACAGAAGGGTGATGCAGATAATCTGGGGTTGTCTAGAGTTCACAGTCAGACACTTTAGCTCCTTTGGGGTGTGTTTCAGGGAAGGTCAGTTTCTGGCACCGTGCAAGAGGGAGGGTTCGAAGCACACCTAAGCCCAGGAATAATAAAAAAAATTTTTTTCCACTCCCCTCTCACCCAAGCCAACTCTCTGAACAGATAAAAGGGAAGATTCTCACCTTGCTGGGATAGGGGCTCACTTGTATTCCGAACTGGGAATATCTTTCTTGAAAAAGTCACTGCCACCAGCCAACTATCCCCTAATCAACATGTCTCGTCAGTCTTTTGGGATAAGCGTGTCAGGAGGGAACAAGGGATTCAGCTCCAGCTCAGCTTGCTTCTCAGGTGGACAAAGAATGAGCTTCAACAGCGTTTCCACAAACCGTGGATGTTCTGTTCGTAGTGGAGGCGGAGGGGCAGCTTTTGGCAGCAGAAGTCTATATAATCTTAATCAAGGGGGCAACAAGAGAATCTCCTATGGTGGAGTTGGCAGTGGCTTCGGTGCAGGTTTTGGTGGGGGTTGTGGCCAAGGGGGTGGAAGCTATGGAGCTGGTAGTGGCTTTGGTGCCGGTTTTGGAGCTGGTAGTGGCTTTGGTGGTGGCTTTCCAGCTTGCCCACCGGGAGGCATCAAGGAGGTGACTATCAACCAGCATCTCCTGCAGCCCCTCAATTTGGAGATCGATCCAGAGATCCAGAAAGTGAGGGTAGAAGAGAGAGAGCAGATCAAGACCCTTAACAACAAGTTTGCCTCCTTCATTGACAAGGTGAGACAGTTGCAAAAAATAATAATAATAATTTCCTTATTTTTCTAAACCTTTCCTTACTTTCTTTAGCATAGTAGTTAAAACCTTATAGTTCATGGAATGTATGAATTGCTTTAAAAACAGTAAACTTCAAGATACATGGAGTGATTTTAAAAGCTTTACAGTTAATTATGTTGTCACTAAATCTCAACTCCTTGTTTTATATAGTATATATACTTTGGGGAGGGATGATTAAAATGTGGTTCTTGAGGGGATAATAGATTTTTAGAAATGTAAGAGAATAAGAACAGAAATGAAGGAGAAAAAAAAACATCTTTGCTGGGCATATCTACTGTGATTAAACCTGTAACTGTCATGGTTTGTTCACTCAAAGAATTCTGGGAACTGTAGTTTGGTGAAGTGCTAGAAATTCCCAAAGATTGCTTTAAACCTAAAGGCAAAATGATACTACTACATACCAGGATGCTGGGGAGAAATTTGACTATCAGTCTAGTTGAAATGTATGCTATTGGTATGCTATTACTTTGCATCTCATGCTATTTTCTTATGCTGTCAGAATTAACATGCAGTCAATAAGACATCAGTTGAGAAAAGACAAGCCAATAAGAATCAGGAATTATAGTTGTCCAGTAATCATTATGTCAAAGGGCAGAATAGTAGATAGTATTGGACTTCAGTTACAGGATGTGTACTAGATATATATGTAACTCTTAGTTAGGCTGCAAATCACTAACCATGTTCATTAACTGTTCATTCACAGTAGTGATAGCACACATGGTTGTTCTTTCCATTGACTTTTATTTGCAATTTCAGTACTCTTATCTCTCAGCCAACTGCAAGGATCCTATGGAAGAATAGGAAGTAAGACCTGTAATTCTAAATATGAGGGGTGACCCTGATTGTGAGCCATGCAGGGGAAAATACAGAAAAAAAACAAACATCCAAAATGGTTTGGAGAGAGAACTGAAATTAGTGCTACTAGATGCAATGATTGTGCCTTTGTGGTAGATCTGGATTAGCAATCATTGTGAGTGTTCTATGGAAGATTTAGAGCTCCTGGTTCCTGTGGTTTGACTTATTTGGAGGCTTAGTGGTATGAAAACTTATTTTAGAGATGCGGTTGTTATCATCAGACCGGCAATTTCAGGAAAAGAGAATAACCTCACTAGTATAAAAAAGAAAAGCACATTTTTTTCTGCTGCAGAAAGTATTTTAAGACCATGGTTGCCGACAACATGTGGCATGATTTTAAATTACTTTTAGTATGATAATTGCTGTGTTGTGCCCAATACTTTAGCTACTTTGTCCATAAGTCTTGATATTAATTTTTATCATTAATAGAAAGGTTATGAGAACTTGCTGATGTGATTTCAGGCTAGATAGTACAGATATGTACATGTAACACACAGTCCCCCAGACCATTAGTTGACTTACCACATGTTCTTTAATTCAAAAGGCAAGAAGAAAAAAAAACTTAGATGATAAACTCTAAGCATGCAAAGTACTTTTGCATTAGTTACTGCATTGCTTATCTGCAATAAAATGTTTAATCTCACCAAGCTGGTAAGGAATCTTCTTCATGTGGGAATCTTTTGTAGGGTCTAGTCAAGAAGACTGCCCCAAGGATTGCATTGAGGTGAATGAGGCTCACCTGTGAAGATGTATGCAAATTTTGTAGTTGAGAACTTGCTGGTGTTGGAGGCAGATATTGATAGACTTGTTGTAGTGGAGTACAGTAAGTTAGTATATTTCTTCAAAGGTTTCATTGATGTAAAATGAGCAAGTCTTTCACATTCCATACTTAAGAACTGTTACTGATGTAGTCTCCTCAATATTCTTTGTTTTAATATAGATAATAGTTCAAAAGGCACATTCGCAGTGGCAGTGAATAAAATAGCACATTATTCTGTATGGCGTGCCTATAATGAGAAATCCATGCAGAATTCTAACATTTTCCATTGGGTTGAGGAATATTTATCTACTCACTGCTGCCTGGGTGCCAATCACTGACTGATGAGACTTGGAGTCTATCAGTAAACAAAGGTCCATGTTCTAGAGAGACAGTGAAGAGGACTGAATTCCGACACTCAGTATACTAAGAATTTGTAGAAATAACATTTCTAAACAATCCACTCTGAATCATTCTAGAAGGCAAAGAAATAAAATAATATCTTAGAATCAAATGCTTAAAAATACAGAGGTATCCCTGTTATATACAACCTATCAGAATATGACTATATAAACCTTTTGTTCTGCTTTTCTGCTCTCTGCTCCATTCTTTTTTTTAGGTTCGTTTTCTAGAGCAACAAAATAAAGTATTGGAGACAAAGTGGAAACTCTTGCAAGAACAGGGCCAAGGCACTGGCGGTCAAAAAAATCTGGATCACTTCTTTGAAGCTTATATCAACAATCTAAGGAGGCAGCTGGATGATCTTCTGAAAGAGAGGCGCGGACTTGACTCAGAACTGAAAAACTTCCAAGATCTTGTGGAGGATTTCAAAAACAAGTAAGGGAAGAATTAATCCAAATTAATAGTTCTTGATATTCTTCCATATAAATTCATGAAAATTGGGTTTCGTTAGATAAATGTCTGGTACTACTTCTTCTGTCTCATGAAGAATCTGGAACAATCTACTCATGACATATCAAGGGAGTGTTTTTTCTTTACAAGAGGATCCATTTCTCTAAAAATGAGAATCATTTTTTCCTCCTTCTTTTCAAAGCACATGCTTAATTATCTACCACATGTATTAGAAATACATGCCTGTGAATAGAAAGACATATCTTAGCTCATCTCTCTCCTTCCTTTCTTCCTTCCCTATATATATTAGTGTGGGCTACATTCACCAAATCCTACGAATAATCTGTTTCATGAGACATTTTTCATCTTGGCTGCTGCGCACTGTCCAGTTTTTAGGGAATGTATATAGCCGTGATGGCGAACCTATGGCACGCGTGCCCAAAGTGGCACGCAAAGCCATTTCACCTGGCACGCACAGCCTTGCCTGTTTGTCTTCCAGGTTTCTGGTGCACATGCGCATATGATGATCAGCTGTCCTTTGTGTGCGTGGCAGTGCCGAAAACCGGTGGACATATGCGCGCCGGCCAGCTGATTGTCGGGTGTGCATGCACATTAGGACCCGGAAGTTCAGTTTTTCTGGAGCACAGTCATGATGAGGGCACGCGTGCGCATGTGACATTTTTGAGCGACAGGTTCGCCATCACTGGTATATAGGATTGGGGAAGGCTTGCTTCTTTAAAATGCTTATAATTTAGACCAATATAATATGGTTAAATTCCAGAATTTTTTTAGTATAGCATCTTTTGCTTCATATTGCTCAAAACATAAATGTTATCTTCAGTTATAAAGTAATGCTATACAATAGCCCAATCTTGAAAAACCTATGTTTCTCCACATCTAGAACAGTGTTTCCCAACCTTAGCTATTTTGAAATGTGTAGACTTCAGATTTCCGAATTCTTCAGGCAGCATAAACTGGAGAAACGCTAATCTAGATGAAAAGATTTTAAAGTATTTTGATTGTTAGGACATTTTAGATGTCATGGCTAATCCTAATCCACTTTCCATATCTAAAGAAAGAAAAGTAAAAAAGGGGATCACAAATATGGAAAAATAAGCATTTTTGATTTCTTGGTTAAATATTAAATTATTATGATTGGTCAATCAGATTATTATTATGGTTTATCACACAGTCCACCAATGTTTACACTGGATTTGGTATTTTTATACACCTATTGAGTCCTTATTATTATTATTAACTCCAAAGTAAAGATTATTGCAAGGGGGGTGCAATGGCTCAGTGGTTAAAGATGCTGAGTTTGTCAACTGGAAAGCTGACAGCCCAGGTTCAAGACTTGAGCTCCACGCAATGGGATGAGCTCTTGTTCTTGACTCAACTCCTGCCCACTTAGCAGTTCAAAAACATGCAAATGAGAGTAGATTAATGGATACCATTATAGTGGGAAGCAGTGGTGGGATTCAGCCAGTTCCCACCACTTCGGGAGAACCGGTTGTTAACTTTCTGAGCAGTTTGGCAAAGTGGTTGTTGGAAGAAATCATTAAGGAAGAGAACCGGTTGTTAAATTACTTGAATCCCACCACTGGTGGGAAGGTAACAATGTTCATGTGCCTTTGGCATATAGCTGTACTGACCACATGACTATGGAAAATATCTTCGGACAACACTAGCTCCTTCGGCCAAGAAGTGGAGATAGCACTGTGCCCTAGATTCAGACATGACTGGACAGGGAAACCTTTACCTTTTAAAGATTCTTAAAGAATTTGGAATAGTTTGGAAAGTATGGATGAATGGATGATACATTGGAGACCATAGTATCAGACACGCAAAAGGAGAAATGTAACCTTTCTTTCTCTTTGTCAGATATGAAGAAGAGATTAACAAGCGAACTGCAGCAGAGAATGATTTTGTGCTCTTGAAAAAGGTAAGTGCTTCAACTGCAATGGTGGAGGGATGAAAAGGAAAATTGGTTTGAGTTAAGGAGCCGCTGATTGTAACCATAGGCTCAGCTGGTTGAAAGTTTTAGGATATTCCCTCAATGCCCTTCCCATTAAATTATGCTTGACTTCGACACTGTTTGCAGTAAATCCTACTCCTTCTTTATGCGTTGAGGGAAAAAAGTTCTAAAATGGTACCTGTAGGAGATGACCAAGGGAGGGGAACAAGCTTGTCATCAGTTTGGAGTCCCTTCACACCCAGAAGTATCCAGCCTTCCTTGAATTCCTTTGACTTTTATCTGCCACCAATTTGCCTTGACTGTTAGTAGTTCAGATTTTTGTTTAGAGATAGCATGGAATAAACTTGTATTAATTTGAACAACCCTGGTTCCTGATTTCTTGTGCCTGATGATATCATTTTCCTATAATATCCACTTCCATGCTGCTGCTTGTAAAAGATTTGTTTGAGCACCAGATTCACTATTTTAGAGATTAATATAAAATAGCACTGGCCAAGAGTAACTATACTGTCTAGGAAGTTGAAAATCTCCACAGCAGGTAATAAGTAGGGGAAAAAAGTAAGATGCTATTAGTTGATATTGATAAGACGTATATCTGCTTTTGATGTTTGGTTAAGAGGCTTAAATGCTTTCATGCCAGACTGAAAGTTGCACTTTGAAGGAAGACACGAAAATAAAAAACAGAGAATGGGAGTCTTTTGCTACCATTCCCATTTATCCATGAGCTCTTACAAATATAATTTCTATGTAATAGAACAACGTTCCCCGCTCCTTGTGTTGTGGTTTAATTCTGAAACTACCATTTTTAGAAGAAATACCACCCTTCTTTGAATCAAGGTGATTTTCATTCTCTTCAATATCAGCTGTGCAGAAGACTGAACCATCTTCTGTTTTTTCCACCCCCAGGATGTAGATGCTGCTTACATGAACAAAGTGGAACTGCAGGCAAAACTGGATGCCATTACAGATGAAATCAATTTCCTGAGGTGTCTGCATGAAGCTGTAAGTAAATATGCTGATCACTAATACAAGTAACATGGCATGTGATAGAGTCCTTGTTTACACACACACACACACACACACACACACACACACACACACACACACACACGCACACACATACACACACACTTTCCAGAGTTCAAATATGAACATGGGTTTGATGCAGGGTGAAATCCAGCAGGTTCTGACAGGTTCTGGAGAACTGGAAGTGGAAATTTTGAGTAGTTCGGAGAACCGGCAAATACCACCTCTGGCTGGCCCCAGAGTGGGGTGGGAATGGAGATTTTACAGTATCCTTTCCCTGCCATGCCTACCAAGCCACACCATGCCCCGCCCACAGAACCTGTAGTAAAAAAAATTGGATTTCACTACTGGTTTGATGTAGTGGTTAAAATGCTGGAATAGAACCTGGGTGGAGATGAGCTCTGCCTTGACCTTATGCATGGATGCCAGCTAGTTGACATTTGACACACATGACAGAATTGTTATTGTGGGGAAAAAAAAGCATTATGTGTACCATCTTGAAGTGACACAATAAAAGCAAGATATAACAAAAAACAACAACAAATACATTGGAGAAAATTAATATGTTCAGGTTGGATTAACTAAACTGATTGGATTCCCTTTGCAGGAACTGAACCAGATGCAGCAAACTGTTTCTGATACCTCCGTG
This sequence comes from Pantherophis guttatus, assembly GCF_059756535.1. Classification (NCBI taxonomy): domain Eukaryota; kingdom Metazoa; phylum Chordata; class Lepidosauria; order Squamata; family Colubridae; genus Pantherophis; species Pantherophis guttatus. The sequence continues at coordinate 136,432,516 of NC_142064.1, read as the reverse complement.
GTCCTTCAAATGGACAACAACCGTAACTTGGACTTGAATAGCATCATTGCTGAGGTTAAAGCTCAATATGAGGACATTGCCCAGAAGAGCCGGGCAGAAGCAGAATCTTGGTATCAGGGCAAGGTGAGCTTTCAAGTGTTCATTCTTTTCAGGTGTTTCCAATATAGAATAATCCTCAGTTGAGATACAGATATGTGATATGCAATAAATCCGAATAAGCTCTCTTGAAGTGCTTTGACCACTGAATTGTGCACTCTTAGGAAACAGAATAAACAGTGGGTGGAAATTAAAAGCTGCCTTATACTGAATTAGCCCATGGGTTTATCAAAGACCTGAAGCATCCTCTTGGGAAAAGTCTAAGTGGTTGCTAAGAGCTGACACTAACTTGATGACATATAATTACTCAATCAGTCAATGGGTTTATCTGGCTGAAGACATCTTCCACAGTTTCAGAGACAAGCTCCTATTTGTAGAAGCTCTGCATTGAACCTATGCTCCTCCGCTGCCAAGTACTAAAATGGCAAAAGGTCTTTTTGGTCAAATTGGCCAATGATCCATCTGCAGTACTTCAGAAAGTTGTATTGTAGACAAGCCTTGTTTGAAAAAGTGCACTTGCTATAAACACATCCATTCTGGAGACAGCTTTGTAAAGATATCACAGCTTTGGGGAAACCTTAATTAGTTGGGCCTTGCTACCAAAGATTTTCAGATGTAATCTTTGACCTTCTCTTTTTTTTGGTGGAATGCTAGTATGAAGAACTGCAGGTGTCAGCTGGGAGACATGGTGACAGTCTACGTGATACCAAGACTGAGATTGCTGAGCTGAACCGGACAATTCAGAGGATGCGTGCTGAAATAGAAAACGTGAAGAGACAGGTAAGGCCAGAAGATTTTTGTAGGACTAACTTGAGCCACGGTGGCACAGTAGTTTGACTGCAGTACTGCAGACTACTTCTGCTGACTGCCGTCTGCCTGCAATTTGGCAGTTCAAATCTCACCAGGCTCAAGGTTGACTCAGCCTTCCATCCTTCCGAGGTGGGTAAAATGAGGACCCAAATTGTTGGGGGCGATATGTGGACTCTGTAAACCGCTTAGAGAGGGCTCTAAAGCACTGTTAAGTGGTATATAAGTGCTAAGTGCTATTGAGGAAGAGGAAGTTTCTTTAGAATTTCCTAACGTGTAAAAACATCGTTTGGTTAGCCTGAGCTAGTGTTGATGATGCTTTAATTGCAACAGTGTGAGCAGAATATAAAATAAAAAAATGTGTCAAGCAAGAAGATACAACCTCAATGTTCTTGTTTTCCATAAACTACAGTATAAGTTTCCTAGTGCATGATAGCATTTGTTTTCTCCTATAAGCCTCTTGGACTATGGAGTACCACTATGATATATTTTCTGATGGTGCCAGTGTCCTGCAGGCCTGTAAGAAAATGGCAGAGAGGAGTAGGGACACAGTTATAATTGTATTTGTATTTATGTTGGTAGTTGATGGATAACTAAGGCACCAGGCTGGAAAGTTGGGGACCATAAGTTCAAGTCCCACCTTAACCATGAAAGCCAGCTGGGTGACCTTGGGCCAGTCACTCTTTCTCAGCCCAATTCACTTCACAGGACTATTGTTTGGGGAAAACAGGAGGAGGAAGGTATATTAGATATGTTTGCCACCTTGAGTTATTTGTACAAATAATAAAGGCAGGGTACAAATAAATAAATGGACCCAGGAAGAAATACTTTTGCTATCTTCACTATACTACAGAAGTTTCCTTTATCTTTCAGTGTGAGAAGCTGCAGGGTTCTATTGCAGAAGCTGAAGAGCGTGGTGAACTGGCAATCAAAGATGCCAGAGAAAAGCTCTCTGAACTAGAGGAAGCTTTGCAGAAGTCTAAGGAAGAGATGGCCCGTCTCTTGAAGGAATACCAGGAGCTGATGAACGTTAAGTTGGCACTTGATATTGAAATTGCTACCTACAGGAAATTGCTGGAAGGAGAGGAGAGCAGGTGGGTGAAATGTAAAATGTAAATGACAAGTATCCCAAATCCCCATGAAGAGACAATATAGGAATAGTGGTGGTGCAGTATAGGAGACAATATAGGAATAGTGGTTAGAATGCACTATTGCAGCCTAACTCTGCCCATAGGCAAGAGTTTGACCCTGACTGGCTCAGGGTTGACTCAGCCTTCCATCCTTCTGAGGTTGGTACAATGAGGACCCAGATTGTTGGGGGCAATATGTTGACATTTTTAAACCACTCAGAGAGTGCTGTAAAGCACCATGGAGTGGTATATAAGTGCTTTTGCTATTGATAATGACAAAAAATTATGACAAAATCTAGCACACGTTCCTTTTTTATCCTGGCTCCATTTGTTAACTTCTGGAGTGTGGATTCAGTATGCCACTCAGAAATCAATGCAACTTTAGACCCAGAGAAAGATTTATTGAGTCCTCTTCTTGTGAAAAATCTGGCTGAGTGCAGCCCTTTGAATGCTTC